>NC_066275.1:3750000-5000000 GCF_905404315.1 Leptidea sinapis | reverse complement strand
TAATTATTGTAATATGTTTAAAATTGTGTTATTTCATTATAGTAAGCACTTCTACAAATCTCTGTTTTGCTCTGTTAAGTTGCCAAGCGCACCTATCCTTTTTTTTAAATTAAGAACTTTAATTTGTTATGTTTTTAAAGAGATAACCCTCACTTCTAGGATTAATACACAAGTAAAATTTTAAAACACAATTTTATGAATAATGCAAACCCACGACCTCTGACGTTGTACATCTTGAAGTAGGTAATGTACCCAACATTACCCATTAATACACAGCAATATCGGAACTTCAAGAAGTATGGCGAGAGATACAGTAAAATAGTACATAATTAAAGAGCTTTTCATTCGAGCATATCGCTCGATATAGAATGTAATGTACGGGTGACGGGTCGATAGTAAAATATTTTTAAATATATTGTGTTGTATGTTAACGTTCATTAATAAAGTGTAGCATAAAGGTTGGGAAATCATTATGTATTTTTTTAAAAAGAATGAGTTTTATTTGGGATTTTTAACAAAAAGATTAATTCGAGCCAACTCGACAAGTTCTAAATAATATCCTAATATAGAAGCCAAGCTGACACAGAAGAAGTGCTAGGTCGCGCCTTGCCAGGCCACATGATACCAAGGATGAGTGATTAATGTAACATAATCCTGTACCTGATTGTTTCTGACGTCACATTAATGCTTTGCTGGTTGACCAAAGCAAACATTCGAAAACCTTTGTTTTCGTTTTCAGTTCTCTTAACAAAGCCAATGAAATAAACACAACAGGTATCGTCTATGACAGTCGGAATAATTAAATTATCTACGCATAATAATGACAATATTAGCGTAATGTAAGGCGATGCAACACCAACCATACCGCATTCCACCTTCGCACGACACGCTACAAGTTAGGATATCATCCTCACCATCTGGATGTGTGGTGGTCCTCCACAGTGCGATTTTCAAGGAGCTTTCTTCCACGTACTACAAAACTGTGGAATGAGCTTCCTTGTGCGGTGTTTCCGGGACGATACGACATGGGTACCTTCAAAAAAAGCGCGTACACCTGCACGAGAAGAACGAGTGCAAGAAACTCAGCGGTCTTTTTTATTTAAACAAAATTTCGATACAATCAAAATTTATAATTTCAATAGCCGCTCTTCTCGTGCAATCGTGCAGAGTACCGTCGACAGCTTGCCTCACTTGGTCCGTCCACCTCATCCCGAGGGCACTATTAAGCGTTCTATGGAGTCGCTTCCACGTCGCGAAACATGCCCGAAGAAAGTGAGAATGTGAGCTTGTACGGTAGCAGACAGTCTCTGTTTGATGCCGAGCTCCCGAAGAATGGACTACAAACTAGTGTACGGGTCATCTAATGCCAAGGGATGCAACTAATTGTAAGAATGACATTTTGTCCCGTCTGATGGGATGGTTCTGCTGAAGGTATCTGGACAAATCTTCGGAAAGTGTTCCGCAGGGACTTCCCTGGGCGAAATATTCTTTAGTTAATCTGAAATAATGCGTAACGCATACCTTACCTTTTTATAGGTATAATAAATAAACGCCAAAAATAAATGTTATGTGGAAACAAATCGTTGACCGTTTCAGCTCGATGAGAACCAACACGATTTGAGAGTGACATCTATAGAGCGTTATTCGACTTTGTTGACACTTTACTTACGTAAAACATATATGAGTGTGAGCTTACCTCTTTGGTTTCATTTTTATAGTCATTTGACAACTGTAAAGTAAACTTAAGCTAAGACAGCCCAACACAAAAGTCATGTTCGCGTTTTATTACACTCAGCACTGTACTTAGCTAAGTTCTATATAAGTAAAGTTTAAGTAGGGTCTATAGACCTCAGCCTGAATCATAAATCATGACAAAGCATAATGGACAGACGGTTCATATGTAACAAATGTTCTTTTCAAGTTAATATATTATGTAACATTAATATACATGTACAATTGTTTCACTAGCCATTTGTTTAGAACAAGAAAGAAGATAAGCAAATGTGGATGTTACACAATGCTGAGGTTGAGGAAAGATCAAACGTTATGGCTGAAGTGCTAAGGCCTATGTGTCTTAAGTGGTTTAGTGAAAAAAATTGTCTGGGACCTTCTAACTTTTTTTCAAAGGGCCCTACAGGTGTATGTACAGTGCCTAAATACGCTTTGGAAAGACAGTAAAAAAAAACTATTATTTTCTTACAAATAAAACACTATAGTATCATCATTAACATAATTTACCTTTCATTAATTCTATTTAATTTTATTTTGATTTATTTTAGTCTAGATCTAATTCTGACTTGATCAAACCAAATATCAAGATGTTGGCTTGTGTTCTTGACACGTTTAGAGTATTCACCCGAACGGAGACGGTATTGAAGAGCATGAAAATAATAATTCAGCTGTATAGTACGGTGACGTAACCTTTCCTTTTTTAGAGATGTCTGGTTACATGTGTCTTATTCCATACATTAGTACAAATTAAATATTCATAAATATTTTCAAATGCTGACTTAAAGAGTTATTTGCGTTATAATGTGTTAATACACATCTATGGACATAATTTGCTAATAGATAACAGGTCCAGATTGTGAAGGACAGACTAAATAAAATTTATATTTATAATGTGAAGTGAAGATGAGCAGGAAGTTTATGTGTGAGTAAATAATGGCCTGCCCATTCCTCAGTTTCCTTGTACATTAAATATGCTGAGCGTCTTTGCAATTACGCTGTCACCTAGAGATAGTAACTTAGTCTCTGTAGCTGTAGTAATTTTACTAGTTACGACACCCTTCAAATTCATTAAAATAAAAATTCTTGGCTACTTAATGGCGCACTCGTGGTAAGAATTTATAAAAATTCGTAAATACATTAATAGAAATATTCAAGAATGTTTCTGTTTGTAGGAAATTTATAGTTTACAAAAAAGCTGAATGATCAGTGCGAGCGGTTTGAACAATTGACATTTGTATTATGTTGTATGTACCCTCATATTACAATCTCGCCTACATTTTTATTGTGTCCGCTACTTTATGTGTGAGCTAATTTCTATTTGAGCTGGTGTTAATTTTGGCATAATATTTAAAATTTATTAAGTTTTTATGAAAACTGATAAACCCTATTTTCGCATCTATTATGTATAGCCTCTCTTCTGGTGAAATTCTTAAAATGCTAACGCTTTAACATAAGACCGTTACCTATGACTGTACAAAAATAACATTTTCTAAAATTTATGATTTTTTTCAGAAATGCCTACGATAACCTTCTCAAAAAGAGGAAATCCAATACTTATTCTGATGGGCTACAGGTATTCGTTGAAGCTCACGAAGAATTACCATAATGCTGTGATGAGACGGTGGCAGTGCTCGACCCACACCAACCGCGGGTGTCTAGCAACCATCATCACCCAGGACCAGAATATAGTGAAGTTGAAGAATCACCATAATCATGAACGAAGTCCTAACAAACGTATTCGTAGATTTTAAATATTTTTAAGTGTGGTGTATTTGATAATATTATATTTATTGTTTTAAAAATTGTTCGGGGTTTTATAGTTTGTTATTACAAAATGCAGGTGGCTCTCGTATTAGTCAAAAGGTGATATTTATTTTCATATGCTTAAATTTATATTTGTTTTCGTCTTTAGCTGTAAGTAGCTTTTAATTGAATTCAATTTCAAATTTAGTAACAGCAGACGTTTTTTCGGATATTAAATCTAAGAATCGAATACTTAGTAATAACAAAAAATTATTTCCGTAAGCATTTTTCAATTACTTTTCAAATATAATGCTACAATAATGGCACAGATTTCGATTCTAATGCAGAATATTTAAGTGCCGGTACCGCATACCACTCAAAATCAAACGAAAGTAATAATCACTTGAATGCAATTGAAGAAGATCGACCATAATCAAACTCAGAGTGTCGCCTCAACCACATTCATTCCACATGTTCGTCAGGCGCCGACACGCACGTTATTCAATTGCGCGAGTCTATCACTGCAAACGCAAGAGAAACGAGGAAAGCCGCTCTTTGTTATTGTTCGAAGATACTCAAATCATAGACATATAATATGCTAGCGTATAGACAAACAAAGCGTGCAAGAGAGACAACATCTCTAACGGATATACAGAAAAATTGAAAAGAAAAGCGAAACTATTATTGCTGTAACCGATTTTGATTAACAAGTCGGTGACAGTCGGTCAGCGCTGTACCCAGTCTCCCCATAAATACTGAAACAAAGAAAAAAAAATCTATTGACAATAACATTTATTACTTTTACAGTGTGTTAGTTTCATTCATAAGAATAAAACAATTTAAAATATCAAAAGCTTATTCGAAGTGGTCTCCATTGGCTGCAATGCATTGGCTGCAAGTCCTTTAAACGTTGAGGCCAGTTATCAATAGAAGCACGTAGTGTTTCCATGGGAAAATTCTTCACTGCCAATCGTATGGATTGTTTTAGTTACTCCAAATTATCATGGCGTTTAGAACAAGCTGTCCGTCTGAAAAATAAAAACACTCTCGTAAAACTGACCATTAATCATAATTCAGCGGATAAACATCGGGACTAGATGACGGCCAGTCTGCATCTCTGATGAAGTCCGAAACGTTCGTTTCTAACCAAGACTGCATAGACAGATCTTTATGACCCGGCGCCGAGTCTTGCTGGAAGAATCATTCTTGGTTAATGAACATGGTGTTATCCGACTTCAGTGATAGTTAATCACTGAAGTCGGATAGTGCCCACGTTGCACTCTGTCGACTAATTGGGAAGCTTCCTTAGAACTTTGAGCATAAATATGGTCATTTTGTTTGTTAAAATGTTGCGCAATTATAAAAAAAAATCTCCTCAGTAAACAAAATATTTCTGTGACCTCTCGTTGCAAGCGGTACGCGCTTCAGTAGTTGTTTCGATATTACCACCTTATTCTTTTTAAATTACCAGTTAAGAAATGACCAGCACGTCTCTTACAGGCGGCAAGTTCTGAGTCAACTTTAAAAATACGCAATATGGCTCTAGGTGCTATCTTCATCTCCCGAAATAAAGTCTTTTACTTTCAGACAGGATTTCTTCGAATTCTTTCTTTGACCACCTTTTTCGTACGAACCTAGTTTGTGTAATGCAATCACAGCGATTCGGTTCTCTTTATCACCCCACTCCATTCTAATATCGCAAAATATTGTACAATGTATTGGCGCCAAAATTTGAAAACTCATTGAACAATGATATAAAAATGGCAGATTCCAAATTCAAATGTAATATTTTGTTTATTTTTAATTGTAACTGTATTTATGGCCAGACTAAGTATATTTATTGCATCTAAGCGTAACTGCCGCGCTGGTAGGCATGCGGGCACTAACAAGAATATGAGATAGCGTTTTCAATAGTAGCTGACGAAATGTAACATGAAGAAACATCTCAAATAAAACTGAAAACAAAATCGTTCGAGTGACGGTATATGAGTATCGGTGATAAAATCTTGTAAAAAATAAGAAATTGTTTAGATTTGCAAGAGCGACATCTCAAGTCAATTTCCTAATATGCAAATATTGGGGTTGAGCAGGTTATCAGTTGTAAAGTAGATTTTGTAGATGAAGCCACAACCTGAGAGTTGAATAAAGTATACAAGAAATATCCAAATCTCATTGATAACAAAAGGTTCACATCATGGTCCATGAGGTTTGTGAGGGTTTATTAATAAGTTCTTAACGAATAGCTTTGCAATGTATCTTATCGAATCTCTTCAATAGATTTAAACTTAATTTTAAATTTTTTGTTTTATTTTTAAGATTTAAACTTTGTTGATTAAATTTAATAATTTCATAATTAATATAATTTCACGATTTAACCGAGCCTTACCTTATCTTAGTCTAAATATTGCTAAATACTCATATTTTGATCTATGTATAGACTGAACTTATGTGTTAAATGAAATGTGTTGGTATACCTAGTTTAGATTGTGGTAGTAGTTCGTAGATGTAAACATTACAATTTATTTATTGATAATATAATTATATTATTTGTGATAATCACATAAAAATGTGTTTGTATTGTTAAAATACGTTAAAAATTTATTATTTATGATTCGTATATTTTTTTCATCTTCTACATGTAAATAAAGCAACTTTATACAAATATTAGAATTAAGCCGGTATTCTTATAAGGTCTCAAAATTTGTTGTATGTCTGTTCTGGGTAATACGACATTGATAAGATAATCACTAGAAAGTAGTTCATTTAGAATTAATTTGGGTTTTTATTTAAGATAATTAATATTTGCTTCATAAAAGTTATTAAGTAAGTAAACACCGACAATTCAGTATTTAAGCTTAGCTTAAAAAATTCCATATATACTCATAATTTGTTTTTTGTGTACTCTATCACAACATGTATATGACTTACGTATGTAAGACAAATATAAAATCAAATAAAATATAAGGTACCTGCTCGATTTTAATACCTAACATTTCAAATTAAATTTCACATGAAAACTAACATACATACAGACAAACAACTGCCCGTTTGCTCACTTCACTATAAACCAGTCAACATAACATTCAAGATTTTAAATTTATTGTGCAATTGTATTATAATTATGATGTGATATTGTTTTTAGTATTTAAATCAATAATATTTTAAAATATATATATATATATATATATATATATATATATATATATATATATATACCCACAAAGTGTATATCGCGCAGTAACTCACAAATTGCAATGGTGTGATTAAAGCAAGCTTTTGATTGTCAATTGTCAATGTTTGTGTAAAGTAACGCAAATTACTGTCTATGATCTGGTCTAACATAACACATTTTGAATTTAATATATTATTTATCTAAATACAATAATTTCTCCATCATAGATGGTAAATTAGATTTCGTTATAGTAATAAATAATTTTTTCATTCGTATTTATTGATTATTTTTCTTCTTATTGAATCTATTGCTACTTCGTAAAGGGTTGAGCTAATGAGAAGAAGTAGGAAGAAACTCATTGTCACTGTTTTAAATCAAGATTTAAATTTTCATTGTTTTACAAATGATTTGAATTACAATATGTAAAATGATGCAACAAACACACTCAAACATCAAATGTAAAAGCATATACATCGCCCCACAAAAGACTTACTAACTCGACGTAGCCGAGTAGTAGGCATTATAAGTTTATGTCTGTTCCTGGTGTTAACGTTATGGTTATGACAGTTTCTAGCAAATTCACTTATGTGCCTATGAACATACATTACATTATCAAGAATATATTGAGAAGCAACAGTCAATATGTTCATTTCTTTGAATTTTGCTCTCAATGATTCTTTAGGACCTAGCTTATAAATAGCCAGAAAAGCCCACTTCTGCAGCACAAATATTGTTTTAATATCGGCAGCGTTGCCCCGTAGCAATATACCATAAGACATACTATGGAAATAACTAAAGTATACAAGTCGCGCCGTATCTATGTCAGTTAATTGCCCAATCTTTTTAACCGCGTATGCTGCAGAACTAAGTCTGTTCGCCAATCCTTCAATATGGGGGCCCCATTGTAATTTGGAATCTAGTGTTATGCCAAGAAATATAGCAGATTCCACCGGTTCTATCACATCTCCGTTTAACATAACATTTGCATCTACATTTTTGACATTTGGTACGGTAAATTTTATTTATTTAGTTTTGTTGCTATTTAACAATAGGTTATTAGCGCTAAATCAGTACACGATGTCAGATAGAATATCCTTTACTTCTTCATACATAGCTTGGTTTCTTTTCACTTTGAAAATCAGTAAAGTGTCGTCCGCAAACAATAGTACCTTATGTTATTTCTCTATAAGATTAAGAAGATCATTTATATAGATAAGAAAGAGGAACGGTCCGAGAATAGACCCTTGTGGTACCCCCATACTGAGAGGAGTCCCAGGAGGTCTCCTGCCATTCACGCCGACCTTCTGAATTCTATTGTTTAGATATAAATCAGAAGATCGAGCGCAGTTCCTTTTATGTCATAGTGACATAGCTTCCTCTAGTCAACTAGCATTCTAGTCATTTAATGGATGCATTACATGTCTGAATACTTTTGGTTAAATAATTTCAATCGAATGTTACTGACATCTCTGTTAGGTCAACAAGATAACTGGAACGCGGTTGTATTTTTCAGGATTCGCTCAACCACAATATTCGTTGTCAATAACTCCAAGAGGTGTCCAAATGATGACAGTAAATGGTTATGAATATACCGTACACCTCACCAAAATTTTTAATGGAGAAAACCCGGTGCGTAAAACCAGATGGCGCTGCAGGCAAAGAAGAAATGGCTGTAACGCTTATTTGAATACTTTAAATGACGTTTTGTGTAGTACTGACACAGCAAAACATAATCATGACATGCCGGTATTTTTACTTAATAAGTATACCTATTTTTAAAAATTGACTTACATTCGATATTTAAATTGTTACAGCTTATTCTAAAAAATAATAATAAGAACGAAATAGAATGACAGCATTTTTTCGGTTGTGTTCATAGAGTAAAGATGTCTTAACTGTAATAAGTATTTTATTAAATATTCTTGTATGCGTATTTCCTTATATTTTAACATTGAATAAATATAATTAATTGCGTGAAGGCGTAATCGAATGCGTTATATCGCAACATTTATTATTTTAAGTTAAAAATCAATGTAAACTTTTAAATATTTAATCGTACATAACAAATAAATATAATCGCCCTTAATTTCTTGTCATGTGATAGCGTATGTATTTTATTGTATGTGCAGGTTATGATACCAATTATTAGCGGTTTATTGAGGACACCACTGAAGCAACGATTTACTCAGTTTGATCAATTTTTTATGAATTATAATCTTTACATACTTCATAACACTTGACGGATTAAGAGCCGCCAACGTAAATTTCAGCTAAAAGGCAAAGCAAGTTATCTAAAATAGCGGGTCTATACTTACGAATATTTAATAATTACTTATTACTTCTTTGAAACAGTTTACTGTAATAATTTTCGCTTTTGATGCTAGAGCTAGCAATTATTATTTCATTCATTATTATTTACTTATCTTATTTTGTCACTTATTTAATTCCAAGTGCTGACCCGGCAAACGTTGTCATGTCATATAAGATAAGTACCCCGCGCCCGCTCATTGTATTAATTGTCATATGTAATGAAATGTCATTGACTGAATTATTTGTATTTCTATGTAGGTATTCCTTTTTTTTATTGTATATTTTATTAAAAGGAGTGCAAAAAAGAATGCTGGGAGAGTTTCTTGCGCCGCTTCTTCTCTCTCAAAGCGCATGTAAAAAAACACACAAACAGTTGAATTGTGATTATGATGATTAAACTACAATTACCACTTTTACAAATTCAGGTCTTGATGAATGTAATAAGTTTCTTGTCGCTTATAATCTTTGTGTATAATCTTACTTTTTGTTTTAATTTTTAGGATTTCGACCTCATTTTACGATAACTACAACAGAAAGAGGTGTACTGATGCTAGTAGTCGATGGCAATGAATTTACTGTCCATACGAGAAAAAATATTCACGCTGGTAAAGGAGTTGTCAAAACCAGATGGCGCTGCAGGAAGTACGTGAAAGGCTGTAAAGCTTATTTGTACACTTTCAATGATACTTTATATACTACTGAAACAGCTAGGCACAATCATTAAATTAACATCTGTACTAACAGAATGTTTTAAACTGACAGAGAACATTTTATATATGATGCTTACTCTGACTATAACTTCCAACTTCCTCGCAGGACTAAATATTTACGTTCGGATTTATCAATGTTAAGTTCGAAGATATTTTTAATAAACAATATATTATTGTTAAGATACTTTACCGTGAGGCATCGTTGCAGCGGGTGCTACAGCGATGCCTCTTTTGCCGTCAAACAGTAATGTGAAAGCCTTATCGTGTTGCGGTTGAATGGTGTCGTAGCTATTGTAACTACTGGGCAACTTAACATCCTATATCTCAAAGTGATGAGTAATATTGAGATGCCGCTCAGAGTTTTGGCTTTTTCAAGAACCCTGAGCGGCACTGAGTTGTAATAGACTGGGCGAATCATTTACTGTCAGTGAACGTTTCGCTCGTCTTGTCGCTTTTTCTTATAAGGAAATCTTCCTACTGAAGATATAAACATTATATTGTTTCTTAAAAGTTGAAAAAAAAATCTAGGCCCCTTTGATATTATACACTAGATATGTCATATATTACTCGTAATGTATCTGCTATTCTCCCCTATCCCTATTTTTCTCAATATACATCTCTCCAATTTTGTTTGACATTACATCTTTGGTTATCTCGTTTATGAAATTCTAGTACGTGCTTTAAATTAATTGAATCTGTACTGCTGGAAGGCCTGTGCAAGTTCTGGAATATATTTGTGTTTGCTTGATGCAATTTATTTTATATTTATATTGTATATAATTTTATTATAATTAAGTTAAATGTGATATGATATGCCAAAAAATTAACCAGTAAGCAAAACCCATCGCTAATTCGTTGTAAAAAATATTTTACTTTATTGTTTTAGTGTCTAATTAATGTTAAAAAGTTAATTTTAATCTCAAGTAGTCTGAATTTATGTTCAATTCGAAAAATAAATAAGAACAGAAATGTGTTAAATGTGTAGATTAAGTTTTGACTGTAATTAAAAGTAGTTTTTCGTAGATTAAAATCATTATTACTAATTAATATCATTATATTTATTTTTTATTCACTATACATCACCATAAACACTAGAAATGAAGCGAGTAAAGAAGACATCAGACCTGATGTCTATAGATTCTAGAACGTTGGATTTTAGCAGATCTTGCCTAGTACGTAATGATGCTGCTCAAACATCTACCATCAGCAAAGTCAAAAGTAAAGTAAAGTATGATAAGTTTAGAATGATTTGACAAGTAATCTGAAAACAAGGACAATTGATTAGCACGAATGCCCAGATTTTCCATTTTTTTAAAACCGGGACTGGTCTATAGTTTTTTATATAATCGCGATCTCCAACCTAAAATAAGGTGAATGATACAGGTTTTTAGCCGGTCAGGGAATATTTAAGAGGTTAAGCATCGGTTGATTAAAATTGTTATCGCGTGTTATGACAGTTTGTGAATCTTTGCAATGTTTTAAGTGGATTTGGACGAAGATTTAGAGCCAGGCAAACAATCTGACCTTAAGCTAAGGATACCTCTTCAAGAGATACTTCTTAAAGAACAAATGAAATTTACGCTGAAAGAGAGCAATTATTCTTACAATGGTATGGTGTCAGGTCTGTTTTGCAAGTGATTCACCATCTCTTGAAAAGTATTTATTAGCTTTATGAAAAGAAATTTGAGGACTGTCAGATATTCTGGCTTTCAATATTCGTAATTTGCTTGATGGATTTCCAAAACGTGTTAGTATTTTTATAAGCTTTCAAAAAAGATCTCTTTCAAAAGAACATTTTACTCTCTTGATTATATTGTTTCAATAGTTAATCTTAATTATTGTTTTAATTTTTTAGGCGTTGAACCACAGTTTTCGATAACAACATCAGAGACAGGTGTTCGATTATTAATGGTGGGGAGCTATGAATATACTGTTCACACGACAAAAAATATTCACGCTATGCATCCAATGGTTAAAACCAGATGGCGCTGCAGGAAGTACATGAAAGGCTGTAAAGCTTGTTTGCACACACTAAATGATACTCTATACTACTATAGCACTGACACAGATAAACATAATCATTAAGTACATGTCTTTCCGTATAAACATTTTTTATATAAATATAAACTTTGCTATTTTGCCACATGATTTTCATTTCGATTAAGGTACTTATGCTGCTAAAAGTTCAAACTACTTCACTGGAGACAAAACTACTTCACTTTGAAATAGTAAAGGTTTATCAATGTTATGCTGAGCATTGTTAATCTCGATTTTGCCCTGTGCTTCCCCGTGGCGTAACAAGAATAGGGGAATCCCAGGACCAAGTGTGTCGTAAGAGGCGACTAAGGGCGGTACCAGGAAGCTCATTCCTCAGTTTAGTTGTACTTGGAAGAAAGTTCCTTGAAAATCGGACTGTAGAAGAATGCCACACGTCCAGATGGTGTGGATGATATCCTAATCTATATTTAATCCTATCTATATTTGCGGCGTGTCCTGCGAAGGTGGAATTCGGCGCCAGGAATCAGGTCACTAGGCTCTTCAGAACATTCCCCGTCATTGATCACGGGTAGAGAAATGAAACGACGTTTATACGCAACGTGATCTAGTCGTTCACAGAGCACTGGGTCCCCAACAATTTAAGCAGATCCGCGATGCATGCGGTCACATGGTTCGAGCTAATACTGGGGTGCGCTTTGTAGAGCGCTAGAATGTGAGCCGGCTTGAAGTATTGCCATGCTCTATTAAATTTTTAGGATGCGCGCACACCAACACCCTGACGTTTGTAAGTAGGATACAAGTAGTCTACTTTGTAGAGTCAACTAGACTATTTGTATTTCAGCTACCATTAATTACCCTTTTGGAATTCATCTACTACTATTGAACTCCAACCAATGCACGATAATTAAATAAATTTTAATATGTATAAGTTGTAAAAACAAATAAAATATATTTGTAATTGTATAAAAATTTAATTGTAAAAATTTATTACAATATTATTTTTTCTACAAATACTTGCAGTAATTACTTCGTATAATTTAAACACGTGATTTAGAAACCTTGTCTTTATTTTAAATTATATATTACAATATTTATAGATTTTAGTTTTTAAATTGTTAAAATTACTAGCTTATAAACGTAGTAAAAATTATGAATGCTGTGGGAGCTTTTAAGTGAATTAACTCTTATCCATATTATTATTATATTTTAAGTTAAAGCTTGTAAAGAGTGTATTTTGTTAGTTGCTCTAATAAATAAATAAAAATAAGATATTATAGGGTTTTTCTACTGTAACACCAAAGGACTATAACTTGTTGCGGGAATACATTACTACCCTTTTTTTTCCTTATTATTTATTGAGTGCTGTCCAATGTAAAATATTATTGTGTAAGACATGTTCGTGTAATCATTGTATGTGTGTAAATTAATATGTTAGGCTAAATTTAAACATGGTTAATTAATCAAATAATTGCCTTTGAGTCAGTCAGAAACTTGAATTCAGACGATTTTGAAAATTTTAATCTTCAAGTATCTAACTTCTTTTATCTTTTTTTAGTTGGATTACACTATACGTTAAACACAACAAAAAGAGGCGTTCGAATATTGAATGTGAATGGCTATGAATATACTGTTCACTGGACAAAAACTATTAGCGGTGAGAATTCCATTGTCAAAACAAGATGGCGCTGCAGGAAGAGAATGAAAGGGTGTAACGCTTTTCTGCACACTTTCAATAATACTTTATATCATACTGACACAGCTCGACATAATCACGTAACCAATGATTGTACTCAATACAGAATTTTTATGTAATAAATATGAAATTTGCTAAATTGTGACTAAGCATCGACCATGCTATTAACTTCCAGCTCCATCATTGGACTAAATATTAACGTCTGTATTTATCAATGTTATATTTTTTATTATTAATTAGTATTCCGAAGAGGAGGACAAATGATCATACGGCTCATCTGATATTAATTAAGTCAGACTTGAGTAATAATATAAGCGTTGCCGATCGTTTGAGGAAGGTATACCTGCTTTTTGAGGAGGTTATCGTCCTGAAAATACCGCGCAAAAAACGCATTCCACAGTTTCATAGTACGTGAAGAGAGTTTCTTGAAAACCGCACTGTGGAGGTATTTAACTAATCTATTTGGAAACGATAAAATAAAGTTTGTGTAATTTGACGCTCATAAAAACAAAAGAGGTCTTATGTTTGTCACACTATGGTATGCTTACATGACGGAGTATTTCGAATCAAAGTATATTACCTTATTGTTAATGATGTGTGGGTCAATATATACCTTTTGTAAAAGGCTCATACCACCTGCTGTTTTGGTACTATATGTCAGTGTACTTATTTTTTGGATTAATTTATTATATCCAGGATGAGTTGCCGCCCTCAACTCAATACGTGGACCAAATGTTGCGGACCAATGATCTATCTCCATGTGTATTTTGCTGTCTTAGCTGTTGAGGTTAAAAAAAGCCTTCTCTATATATATAAGTTGCTACTGAAATCATTGACAAATGGCCAATATAATTATCAATAAAATTTCAGCCCCCAAACTTATATACATTTAATGAAAAAAAAAAACACTTGACAATACTTATAAAAAAATATATATTTAAATCAGTTAACAACTGGCGGAGAAATCGGGAAAACACAAATTTGTGATGTTTTGATGTTGGTTGGTTGGTTGGCAGGCTACATATTATGATGATTATAGGTCTCATGTTAACGATCACCAGTTGGCAAGCATGGGAGCACACGTAGTGGCTGCATATCTATATAACACAGTAGGTCATAACATTTTAATACATTCTTTAATGTAAGTGAATTTAATATTTTACATTATGAGGGTTAAGGCGATGTCCACGTTACGGACTTTAACGTTTTTACAAATAACAATTTATTTATTTGACCCGAATGATCCTGTGAATGTATTTGGTGGTTTTTTTATCTTGCGTGTACTAGAATATTATCGTTAACTTTAATTTAAATTATTATGTTTAATTATGAACTAATTCGACAAATGTCTGTATAAAAAAACAGACGTTATTTGAAGAGATTTCGGAATAATTACGAAAAAAATTGTTACCAACCTTACAAATTCAGGTTTAGTAAAATATATGCAGTTATTTTTGTTTTATTCTTTAATTCATATTGAATAAACATGATTTGACGAATTAGAATGAGCATTGTAGAAATTTAAATTTTACAAGATGCTCTAAATATATTAAAATATTAATAATTGTGAGCATCAATTTATGCTTGTTTGTAATTTTTTTTAGAGGAAGAACCACAATTTACAATAACAACAACAGATGAAGGTGTCCGAGTATTAA
The DNA here is from genome assembly GCF_905404315.1 of Leptidea sinapis. NCBI lineage: Eukaryota > Metazoa > Arthropoda > Insecta > Lepidoptera > Pieridae > Leptidea > Leptidea sinapis. The sequence continues at coordinate 4,984,985 of NC_066275.1, read as the reverse complement.
AAGTTAATGGCTACGAATTTACTGTTGAATCGACAAAGATAATTCACGCTGATAATAGAATCGCTAAGACTAGATGGCGCTGCAGGAAGAAAATGAAAGGCTGTAAAGCATGTTTGTACACTTTTAATGATATTGTTTACACTACAACCACAGCTATACATAATCATTGACAATCATTCGAACAGAATTATTTTTAAATAAATAAAAAAATGCTTCAATATTTTTATACATATGAATATATTACTTTATAATAACATATTATCATATCTTTCATAACAGTATCCACTGGATCTAAAATCAATGAAATAATTATTTTTATTAATATTAACTGAAAATTAGACATTCGCAATAAAAACATCAACTCTGTCTACTTATTATACAGAGTGGAGCTATAATGGCGACAAATAAACACACGATTAGATTAGGTCTACTTACTTTACCTTAATCAAAGAAATTTTAAATTAAAAATTAAAGTAAATAATTTAAAATTTCAAACAAACAATTTAGGAAACAAAATATTAATAAAATTAATAAAGCTAGCGCGCGGCTACTAAATTACTTTAATAAGGTGTAATATATTTATTTTTGTATTTTTTTTATGTCTACGGTTAAGTAGCTCTACCCGAGTATTTATTTAAATCGCCAAACCATAACACTACCAGAGATATATTAAACTGATACATATAAAATTGACACATAAACTTCATTAATAAATTATCACTTTTTTACCATATTTTCAAAACCATCGTTCTTTATTTTTGCAAACAAATTCTAAGAAGGCAATGAAAACCTGCTTCAAATTTGAAATAGAAAACTAAGCCTTAGCTTTTGATGTAATTTAAAGTATACTAGAGTAGATTGAATTCAAAGTTTTGGGAAAATTTTCTTATATAAAAAATATATATATTTTAGCTACATTTGACTTTCATTTGAAAATACTGGTACTGAATGATAATTTTTATAATATTTTATTTTTACGTTTACTTAAATTGCCTAGCCTTGTTAGTATATGTCTAAGTTCTACATACATACATTCTTAGGACAATACGACAGAGTGATGGTGACCAGTATTTTTTTTTATTTTCTTCCAAAATGTGTATATCAAACACTTTATATAGGTTTTCTTAGTTTTCTTTTTAGTAATATTTTTACATTTACTATTTAATTAGACTACCGCTTCAAAATGGTTTTCCTTTTTAACCTTACTAATAAAGAAGCAGGTTAAAGTACATTAATCACTACTGTATACTGTTTTGCTGAACAACGATTAGAATTTTCTGTATAGATCTCTGATGAATCTGATATGGTTAGAGAACTTGTCATTGATATTATAAGAAAAAAATTCAATAAGAACTTTTACACAAAAATATCATTAAATGTTGAAATTACTGTTCCCTTTTTATTTTATCGATTTATTTATCTGAGCAGTATTGATTTTTTTCACACAAACTTGGTAAGACCCTTTTTTTATCGATAAACGAGCGTACGGGTCACATGATCGTATGAAAACACCACTACCCATATTTTTTTGTAACACTATAGTCATCATAGCAACATTATGGTGCTTCTACCCAAATGATAGACACAAAATATAGACATTTCATATGCATATATTATATTATGTAAATAATATGTTTTTTAACTCTCACTTTTGGTTTTAATTGTAATTGTATTCTGTTGGTTTGAATATCCTTATCATCTGAATCATGTTGAAGTTTGGTTTGTAAATGGGTCATGTGATTGGTTAATGTATAGGCTATATATATTATGATGACTATATTATATTCTGCTTATATTCGCAATCGTACATCTTCGGGAAATCTTACAAATATCGAGATTAAATGTACGGTGAATAACTCCTCTAGAGGAGTTACTGCATATCTCACAGTAAAAGACTACACTTGACATTTGATGTGAAGAACTGTCTCACCTTACTTAGTACGAAAGTGACTTCCAAGTGACCCGGTGCTCAATTACGCCGATACAAGCTGCGGAACAATAATGGTATCACTCACTTTCAGATGAACCGAGAATGTTGACCAGAAGCAACGGCCGTCATATGATGATCCTCGGAGGTGATTCCTTCACCGTGCATCTCACGAAGGACATCGGGGGGGTCACAAAGAGACGCTGGTATTGCACTAAGCGTACCAAAGGCTGCAAAGCTTACTTTTACACCATCGACGATGAGATAATAATGAAGCAAATAGTACATAATAACCATTAGATATAACATTTATTTTCTTTTATCATAACTTGCTTATAAACTGTATCTCAAGCTAACGTCGCAGTTATGAATCTTTGTGTTTCAATCATTGACGTTCAATACACAACCAGACTCACATTCACAACCAATATTTGTCTGAGGCGAAACTCTCTCTACGCGTCTATTAGGCAGAGTTGTCCTTCAGTTGTGTTTCGTCCGCGCCCTTTGAATACAACGCCACTCAATGACAAAGTGGTCAGTGAAAAACTGTCCAAATAATAGTATATCCCAGTGTTTCTCAACCTTTTTAAGCCATGCCCCACCTAATGATTTCTAAAATTTTTATGCCCCCCATACATAATTATTATTATTAACCTTTAAAAATTGTTTTGTTTCCATAAGAAATATAAATGATAAGTTTTAGAAGGAAATCACTAGAAAATTGTTATCTAAACATCGTAAGTAAAAATTTAAAACATATCATAATGAAAAACTGAAAATAAAATAATTTTAATATAGATTTTTCTATATTCATTTAGTACGAACCTTGCGCTTGGTGCTTGCATCACAGAAATTTTAAATTAGGTTCAAAATTACTTAGCTTTAATCTCAAGACTCCGTATTGTGTTATATCAAGTCGATTTTCTTATCAGTAAATCATCTACAGCACTAAATCCACATTCAGCTAAATATGAAGATGAAAACGGTAGTAAAAGTTTTCTTGAACATTCTTGGAATTTGCCTTTTTTGTTAAATTACTCACTGACATCTAGCATTGTATTTAAATAACCCAAAGCGAAAGGATTAAAGTCGTGTCGAGTCCATTTTTAATTTGGGGCGTAGGCCCCACTTTGGGAAACACTGGTATATACCAAACATAAAAAGTATGGATTGTCGTATTTCAGGTAAGTGCCCCTTTTAAATTAACAAACTTTTGTAATAAACTTAAACGCCGTTCGGACATTTTTTATCGATCTTTTAATAGGCGATGGGTAGTCTAGTTGTTTATTGTACGTCAATGGTATCAACATGTTAATATATGTTTGTCAATGTCAATGGTATCAACATGTAGCTATAGATTGTGTTTTGTAACCTTGAGCATCAGGACACGTGACCTGATCGAAAATTCGTTGACATTCGTTGATATGGTAAAATTTTTTTTTACTGAGAGATAAACTTTTTAATGTAAAATTGTAATTGTTCTGAAGTGTTATATTTTTTATAGAATATAAATTGTCTTTTTTGTGTACGATACCGCTATAATTGAATTTTGAATTTAACCACATAAATGCTAGTACTTTTATTCTGATAAATAAAGCAATTCAAGTTTATAATTAGTGACATTTTAAAATTTCTCCATCATGATTATTTGTGTGTCAAAAAATTGAGCTCAGCAGAAGTTTTTTTTAAACTTAATGTATTGTTTTCATATAATAAATATACAAACTTCATATGCAGTTTGTGCTTACAATCAGCCACTTCAATTTAATTTATATCCATGTCTAGACATTTGTGACAGATTTATATAATAGACAGTTGTATATAATATAGTAAACAAATTTTCAGATAGAGCCACAATCACCGATATCACCGATATCTACAGGACAGACACGCTAATCATAAAAGGACATTTGTTTAACGTCGACCGCCAAATGGACATAGGTGGAGTTACTAAGACCCGTTGGTACTGCACGAAGCGTCGCGAAGGATGCAAAGCCTGTGTTTATAGTATTGATAACAAACTGGTCATAAATCGCGCTATTGTTCACAATCATTGTGATGAGGATGAGGAGTCTGATTATGAAGGTCTTTAATATTAGGAAATAATTAAAAATAAACTGCCAGTCTTTGGTCACCAGTTTTAGTTACTTTGACAGTACGGCTTTAGCCATGTTCGGTCGGCAAGCGAACTTTTGGTATATCTAACACATAGATGGGCGGCGGCTATAGGCAAGCAAGGGGGACGGCCTGGCAGTATGCCTGGATATAGCGAAGGCCTTTGATCGAGTATGCCACAAAGCGCTTCTCACAAAACTTCCATCATTTGGGCTTCCTTTCCTTTGAACCTCCAGTTAGTGGACGCAGCATACTAGTCGTTGTCGCCGGTTATAGCTCAAACCAGAAATCAGTGAATGCTGGGGTTCCCCAAGGCTGTGTGCTATTCACTGTTTCGTTATATTATATTTGTTTATGTATATCAATGGTATGTTGGACACCTCGAGCATACGTTGCAAAGCGCGTCTGCAGTAGTGGAGATGCCCTATACACGGGTCATACAAGTCTCTCTCGGGCAGCCGTCGACGAATGCCAGAAAAAACTTGTTTCTCCTATCAGGTCTTCTCTCGAGAAGGTCGCGGAATGGAAAAAATACACCTTGTGTAATTTAACCCCCACAACACTCAAGTTTGCACGTTAACCACTTAAAACACATCACTTCACAGTATCGAAATACTAGGTCTCGAAATCTCGAGCTATTGGCGATTACGCAGTCATCTATTAGCAAAGCTGACTCCGAAGAAGTCCGAAGGACGTCATAAATATACAAATATATTATAATATAGATATAACTAGCCGTTCCCGCCCGCTTTTTATTAAGTAGCCATAAACCATCTAGGATAATTTTCGTATCGAGTGGTGGTAGTTTGATGTCAATACGATCAGTGGTTTAGGCGTGATTGAGCATCAAACAAAGACCATTTTTACTATATATAGAGATAGATCACGGCAAAACTACTAATTTAAAGGGTACTTACTTATTTTTAGAGGTATACCTTATACTTCTAAACCTCTAAATAAGGCTGTTAAAATTTTTATATTTGTTAATTTTGAAGAATTGTTAAGAAGCACTTCTTCAAAATTGTATATACTTCAGTACTGTTTAAAATTATTTTGATATATAAAAAAATATTTAAAAATACTGACTTATGTTTTTTAATAATACCTTAAAGTCTTACCTCCGTAAAGTAACATTAATTTGCAATACGTTGAACAAAATGAAGGTAAGTTATAGAGAGATATATATAACTTATTATTAAATATTCTTTAATATAGTTTACTCATTATCACAGCTTTAGGAGGACACATTATTCTTTATATCATTAAGTAATCCTGATTTGAGTTAAGAATTGTGAACGAAGTCAGAACTGTGAATGAATGGGCGCGTTACTTTTTCATTCAATGTCCGTGATTGATCTCATCGTAGATTGAAACTCTAACTAACAATATCCACATTCCAAATTCAAATCAGTTTTAATTCCTATTGATTAAAAGCTATTTAAGTCCCTGTTTTTAGAGAACCAACTAGCAATAGATGTGATAAAAAATTATTTAGGACGCCTGTATACATTGTTTAATAACTACACACTTATATTCTTATGTTTTATGTTTTTTTCTTAGTTGAGTACCTATTTTACCGAAGGTTCTGATGTATTGCACAGTAAAAGGGTAAATAGGCTGTATGATGGAACCTCCTTCGATCAATATGTTTGTTCCATGTAATCCTTATTTTCACATCGCTCGTGGTGCCTTTTTGCAAATGCACATCATTTTCATATTAGAAAAGTCTAAGATTGACTGACTGATATTTATATAAAATAGTTTGTTCCATCACCTATTACTGCTTTTTTTTTTCGTTTGCTCGTAAGTTATATGTAAAAGACGTTATATACGAATGTGTCCAAATTGGTATTTACAAATTGCGACTAAGGCGAATGGTTCATTAGTTTGTATATGCCAACAAACTGCACTAGTATTATAAATTTATAAAACAAAACACACAACACTCTCTCCTTACTTAGATATAATTAAATAGCATTAAGTCTCTTAGTCTACAACATCAAACACGGGCTCTTTATTTAACGATAGGGTAAAGGTTTTCTCATTGCAATTAAAAAAAGCTTACAAAATTAAAATACTTAGTTGCATTTTTGTTCAATTAGAATATTATTAACGTAAATATTTAGTACCTTTTTTTCATGGTTGTTCATTATTTTGTGTCCTCACAGTCTATTGAAAAACATCGTATAGAACGCGTATGATCATCACATTCTCGGAATCCTTATTGCGCTCACCTGGTCCGCTTGCTTATACAATCTTGAGGGTAATGACCTATATAACAATTAGTTTCATAATGAAACTATAAATTCAACAATTAACTAATGTACTTCACTGGCCGGAATTAAAAGCGTTAAGGTAAAATGTATTTTTTATGATATGGGGTATTACAGCATGGCCGCTAAAAACCTTTAAAAAAATATATTAGGTAATACTTGATATAAAAATTTACGTATTTCAGATGAACCACAGATAATTACCAGATATAATGGTTGTCGAGTACTGATTGTTGAAGGACACTGCTTCACAGTTCATCGCAAAATAGACATGGGAGGTATTACAAAAGTGAGGTGGTTTTGCTCAAAACGCACTAAAGGATGCAAGGCTTATGCATATACCATTAACGAAGAGTTGTTAATGATGCCCACAGTTCACAATCATTAACTATTTACAATTGCAGCATTAATAAGAACCTTATACACCAATCAATATTTTTGTAGTAATTTTGAATTCCGAAACCATTGAAACTTAGTATTTTCCCTTTTTAGTATTACTTTCATTTCGATAAACAACCGATATTTCTGATCTTAGTCTAAATTATTTTCTCTTATTTTATAATAAAACCCAGATTGACTGGTCACTAACACATTTTTATGTATGGTGGCAATGCTCTCGCTCTTCTGTCATTATACTACACCTAATTAATTTCCTATCAAAACGCTCAAATTATTAAGCAAATACTGACAAAGTATTTTACTATTTCGGTATCTTCAGCGAACCGAAAAGTATTTTCATAGTAGTTTTTAGTACAAAATAGTCATGGAAACTATTGTAAATGTATTATAAAAAGATATATTTATTTTGTGATATGTACTCGGCAAATCTACTTGTACAGCATTACATATATATATATATATGTAATATTGCCACTATTATTGTCTGAATAATATAACTATGTATACTATACGAAGAAGTGTAATAAATTAAAAAGTAATTTCTTTTGTGATGTTTAATTTCCTTTTTTATTGTAAACCTCTAATTTAAGGGGAACAGCTAGCTAGCATATAACATTTAATAATATTTAATTTTAAATAATTGAAACACTTCTTTAAAACTTGTGATATTTTAGTACTGTTTTAAGGCCCTTTTGGTTTATAAAAATGTATTTAATTAATTTTAAAATACCCTAAAGTCTTACCTCCTCAAAGTAGCATTAATTTGCATTATTTTTTTTAAGTATTGTATTCGGTAGTAGATCAATATGCTGAACAACATGAAGGTAAGTGACCGAGGCTGGACTAACTTCTCTTATAACAAATGTTAGAGATATATTATTAACTTACTATTAAATATTCTTTAATATAGTAAACTGATTATCACTGCTTTAGTAAGACACACAATTTTTTGTATCACTAAGTAATCTTGATTTGAGTAACAATTGTGAACGAAGTCAGAACTGTGAATGAATGGGCGCGTTACTTGCTCATTCAATGTCCGTGATAGATCACATCGGAGATTGAAATTCTAACTAACAATATGCACATTCAAATCACTTTTAATTCCTTATGAATAAAAGCCACATTTTTATATTTATAAATATAATCATCATTGTCAACGTGAATATTTGTTACCACTTTGAAGCGGTACTTTTATAAGGACTTTCGGACCGCTCACCGCGCCGTCTGTCTACCCGAGCTTGGCGTCAGATTTTAGCATTACACGCGTGCGTCAAATTTAGAAGCGTTGCGCGATATATAAATAGGTATACACAGTATAAATAGTTTAGTTAAAAATACCTATTTTTGTTAAAATACCTAGTTTTGTACCGTGTTGCCCTCCCTGTTCTCTCCTAGAAGAAACGCGTGTTTGTTCAGTGATCATGACATTCTCGGTATCCTTATCGCGCTCGTCTATGGCTGCCATGCATACAACATGAACGGCAATAACCTATATAACACACGAGTTTCATCATGTACTATTAATTCAAAAATTTACGCGTTAACATAATATGTATTTCTTTTTTATGCAATGTACTTAAAACCTTTAAAAAATAATCTATACTAATATTATAAAGCTGCAGTGTTTGTTTGTTTGTTTGTTTGAACGCGCTAATCTCTGGTACTACTGGTCCGATTTGAATGATTTTTTTTTTAAATTTAGGGATCCGTAATAAAATTGCTATTTTGTAACACAAGGTGTAAAATCGACAACATATTTTTGCGTGCGCTGCAAAAACTATTGACAATAGAACAAAATTTGCCGGGTCAGCTAATATATTAGTTAAACGCCACGAGGAAATTTGATATACTTTCCGTCAAAAACTTCTCGCCGCCGCCGCAGTTCCGCCGTGACAACGATTCATGCAAATCGAACGAAATAGCTTCCAAATAAATAAAAAATATATCGTAAGTACCCATAATAATAATAACTGTGTTTAATTCCGCGATGATAAAAGTTACAAACATATATTATATTATTTGATACTTAATATACAAATTAACAATAAAATTTAATATTTATTTCAGATGAACCACAGATAATAACCAAAGATAATGGATGCCAAGTACTGATTGTTGAAGGACATTGCTTCACAGTTCATCGCAAAAGGAACTTAGGAGGTGTTACAAAAGTGCGATGGTTTTGCTCAAAACGTAATAAAGGATGCAAGGCTTTTGTATATACCATTGACGAAGAATTAATAATGAAACCTATAGTTCACAATCATTAGATATTTCTAAATTACAGCATTAATAAGAATACACCAATCAATATTTTTATAATAATTTTGAATCCCAAAACCATTGAAACGTATTTTCTCTTTTTAGTATTGCTATCATTGAACTAAATATCCGCAGTTTTAGTATTTCCACGTAGAAATAATGTATTCTGATCTTAGTCTTATTTATTTTCTCTTATTAAATAAAAACATTTGAGATTGACCTATTGGTCAGATTTTTGTATGTGGTCTGTTTTTAAGTTATTCAACTAATGCTATGCTTTAGACCAGTTAAGCCTTTTTTTCTGTCAGCATACAACGCCTAATGAATTTTAATCAACCCTCTCAAATAATACCGGTGTAATAATAATATGATAATTACCTTTTCCTCTTAGAAGCAAATTCCGACAGAGTATTTTACTATTACGGAATCTTCAACGAACCTATTTCCTATTACTATTGCTACTTGGACTATTTCCTAGTACTTTTTCGGTACAAAATAGTCATGGAATCTTTGTTGTATGAGTTATCAAAAGGTATTTATATCTAGTGTATTGTACTCCACAAATCTATTTATACAGAATATTGAATAAAATTCAACCATTTATGGTACAACTGCCAATAATTTAATTAGTCCGAACAAGGCTGTCCGGAAAAGTAGTAACTGCTAATCGGTGATTTATTTGTACTGCAAAGTTGTACGAAAATCCTTTCCTATCATCATCGTCTAATAATTTTTTCTTTACTTTAATAATTTGATTTGATTGACTGTACCCCAATTTTTTTTATATCTATAAATAAATTTCATACACATCAAATTGTCTTCATGTACTTAGCTTTCTACTATTAATTTTTTTTTATAAATAAAAATATTTTCCTCTCGACATCCGTATTTACTTTTCTTCGTAACAGTTTCATCTCTAAAGCAGTGTTTCACTTTCAGAAGAGCCAACGATTATAACTAGAAGAAATGGTCGTCAGCTGCTGATTCTGGAAGGTAGACCATTCACAGTGCACCACAAGAGGGAGATAGCTGGAATGACGAAGGTGCGGTGGTTCTGTTCCAAACGAACCAAGGGTTGCAGGGCATGCGTGTACACAATTGATCAGCAGTTGGTTCTGACTCGCCCAGTTGTACATAATCATAAGGACTGCAGTTAGCAATCTTTTACATGCAATAAAAACACAATAAGCACCCTTGTTTTATTATCACCATTGTAATGTATGAAATCTAAATACGAAGGTTCTTATCATATACTATTATATATATTCTTGGTACAAGGCTATGGTTGCATGCAACGAACAAAGTAAGGTCCAGAACACACGGTGTAACGCAAATGCAACGAAACTGCAACTACTAGTTACTTTTGAGTTGCATTTAAGTTTCTGCCATAGATTCCGTTGAGAGACCACACATGACGCGACCAGTTTGAAACCAGTTTGAAACGCGTTGGAAACCGGCCGCGGCGTGCATGAAACTCGCGTTGCGATTCATTCATTTTTTGTCTTGGCGTCTTTTTTACAAAATGGCTGACGACGAACAAAACAACATTAAACTTGTGTTAGAAGTGCAAAAAAATCCTTGCTTGTATATATCACACTATAAAGCTACTCTCGCAAGACTGAGACTGATAAAGCATTCTATCAGTTTCTTGTAATTCTTTGACAGCCACAAACATACGACAGTTGATATTCTTCTCAATGTAGGGATGTATCCACATAGTTCTTCTTTTGTGCCTTCTTCTTTGTCGAAGATACAAATACATAACCACAATTTCTTCGTCACTTGAAGAACTCATTATGCACACGTATTTCTCAACGAAAACCGAAATGATTGTGGTTGCAGCGTGTGTGGAAATGGTTGGAAGTGGTTACAAAACAATAATTTCAAAAGGGTTTTGTTGCATTTGCGTTTGACCGTGTGTTCTGGGCCTAACAATGATGGGGCTAAGAATTACCTACGCAAACAACTTCTCTGTAGTATAATAAAACATTTGATTAACGGTTATGAACATAAGTCTTTTTAGAAAACGAGAACTAGTTTAAAAGTAGTACAATTATTTCAGATGAAGCAAGGATTATAACAAAGAGTAACGGAACTCAAGTTATGATTGTTCAAGGATATTCCTTTACTATTCATCGGAGAATTGACTTGGGCGGTGTCACCAAAGTACGTTGGTATTGCTCGAAGCACAACAGTGGATGTAAAGCCTTCCTGTATACCATTGAAGAGGAGTTAATAATGAAACGACCTGTCATTCATAATCATTAGCAAGTGGGTTTTCAAACCATCATTGTATTTTAGTCGAATTATATCGAATGGGTTTCGCTTTTAATAAATAGTAAAATTTATTATTCGATGCAAATTTGTCGTTTTATACTATTTTCTTCTATCTTCTGCCTCACACACTATCCGCATTAAGTTCGCATTGGACTCCCAAACGATCAAGGCGATTAAGGCTTTACAAAAAATATCTTCAGTTGGATAATCATTTTTAAGTTGTGTCTTATTTTATCGAAGTACAATAGAGATTCGTTCATTTCACTTGAGGAAGTTGGTATTAATGTACATGTTCTGTGTGTACAATCATCAGTCTAGGTTACCTGTTCTACTACATCACTAAGATCTTAGAATCTTTTGAATGGACGTATTTTTATTACCTTATCTTTAATTTATTATTTTGAATCTTAATATTAACGCAGACTTGGGACTTGGAGAGATGGGAGATGGGGGACTAAATAGGATTAGATGAATAACTAAATACTTAGTATTTTGGCGACCAAGAAAATACTTGTACTCTTCATTTGAAATGCAATGAAATTTATTTATTCACTTATGAGAATCAAATTTGATGCCAACGGTTCAAGAGACTACCACACGGTCTTATTCTGAGAAGAACCGGCAAGAAACTCACCAAGTCTTATCCCCCCTTTACAGTTTTCATATTATCCAAACTTTTTATCGTCTATATATTCTTGAAATAATACGCTTTCTTCATAAAATAATTCCTTGATATGAAGCTTAAATTCATATAATGAAAGTTCAGAACAAGATGATGTGGGAGTTTTTTACATATTTGTATGCATTTCCCCATGAATGACCAGTTTTATGAAGTGTGAAAGTTGGAACATCAAGTCGATTTCTACTTCTGGTGTTTAGATTGTGATAATCACTGCAGTATATTTGTCACAAGATATTTTTATTAATACGTTTCATTTTAGATGATCCACGAATAGAAACAAGAAGTAACGGAAGCCAAGTTCTAATTTTAGATGGCCAATCATTTACTGTACACTACAAGAAGAATATTGGTGGATCATGGAAAGTGCGGTGGTACTGCTCCAAGCACAGCAGTGGTTGTAAAGCTTGTGTGTATACTGTTGATGAAGAATTAGTTATGAAGCGGCCTGTTCAACATAATCACTGAATACACTAATTTAATTTGTAACAAATATTCATGAACGATGCTTGACTCAAACCCACACCTCTCGGGTTCCGTCCGAGCGCTCTTACCAACTCTTATCCGAGTGACACAGCGATCGTAAATCTTGGTGTGTCTTGGTATGTTCTCACAGCCACTTTATGGAATCAAATACAGGCTGTGTTTTCCCGAACAGATATGACTAAGGGACCTTCAATAAAGGAGCATACTCCTTAAAGGCCGGCAACGCATCTCTTGACATGTTGTTCCGGATGTCCATGGGCGGTTGTCTCACCTCTCCCCATCCGGTGAGCCTCTTGCCCGTTAGCCCCCTCTTATAAAAAATAATATCGATAATCTGCTTTAAGTCCCGCATCATTCATAAATTTTGGTATAAATTTAAATTTATACAACTTATCTCAGAAGTGGGGGATATCACTTAAAAATAATAAACTGTTTAGATAATCACTGAACCGAAAATTAATGTCAATATATTGAATACAGAGGGTGTGTGTGTAATACAAGTACATCCTAAAACGAACGCACAGGGATGTAATCTGATCATCTGGTCTGTGAAGATAATAGCGCTGAAAGTTCTCTGATCTAGAATAAAAAAACTTTTTAAAAACACTGTAATAAGTTTTTGAGAACTAATAATAGGCTTTGGAGCATCATAACCACCAAATTATAAACCTTCGCTCCAACTGCAGTACTAACTTTTACCTAAAATATTTTTTTTAGTTCTCGGCACATTCAGAATCATTTTATTGCAACTAGCACTCAATTGCGAAAACGCTGTTTGAGTTTCTTTTTTTCATTATTTCTCACGTAAAGTCTAAATAGTGATAGTTGTATCGTGGCAATAACTTACGGTGTTATATAAACATCGTCAGGTAATTTCCGCTTTATAAGCGTTTTCGGCATATTAACGTCCCATAGCGTATCACAACTTTATTTACAATACTTTTGGCAAAAGTAGAGCTGTTACAATAGGTTTGGCGTCATTGCGTCCTAAAAAGAAAAAGTATTAGAAGCCTCAAAACCGGGGCAAAGGGGTAGGAGGCGTGCGAAGGGTATAGAACTTAGAAGCGCCTTTTCACTTTCAATTGATTATACTATATACAGAAATCTAATTATATGAATAATAAATACATCTTCTAAATATTTTTTTATTTCAACTCGACTTAACTAGACGTTTTATCCACTCTGACTGACACATGTATAATCCTTTCAAAAGAAACACTTACGGCCTGGCGACGACTTTGTGACCATGCCACGTACTGCCTGGTAGAGTCGTTTGAGCTGCGACCGACGTGGACGTATTCAGATTCGCGTTATTCAAAGTGTCTCGGCTCTGCTTTGACTTGAAAGCAGTTCAAATTTTAAGCAAAATATTTAGCTATTCAACATTAACCGGCAAAGATTGAACAGTTATTGTTAGAAGTTAAAGTTAATAGTTAAAGATATGACGTCATCTAAAAACTGTCAAATGGTTCAACCCATTTTTTGCTTAGCCGGTACTTTAACATGTTTGTTTAAAGTAGTTTGCTAAAAGTAGTTGGTGCCACCCAGCCTCAAAGTCATACGATATTAATATGATGTCTGCCACCAGGAATACAATTATTTGTAGTTAATGTAATGTCAAAAGTTTTCTTTTTATCTGTTTACCACCACTTCGGAGAAGGTTGAGGTTTAATGAGAAGAAGTGTTAAGAAACTCATTGTCACTCTTTTATATAAACATTTACAGCTTCATTGTTTTACAAATCATTTCAATTACAATAAATGCAAAGTGATGCAACGAAAATACTAAATGCCTTACACGAGTAAGTAAAAAAAAAGTTAATTGAAAATTAATAAGTAAAAAAACATGAAGCAGAGTTCCCGGTAACAGGATCATCCAGCCACCACATGACGCATGGACCAGCCATCGTCTCACTCGATTATTGATACACTTCAAAGATTATTAAAGATAAAATTTATTTTCAGATGATCCAAGAATAGAGACAAGAGGTAATGGAAGTCAGGTGCTAATTTTAGATGGGAGAACGTTCACTGTGCACTTGAAAAAGAATGTGGGGGGAGTTAACAAACTAAGATGGTTCTGTTCGAAACATAACAGCGGGTGTAAGGCGTGTGTGTACACGATCGACGACGAGTTGGTAATGAAGCGCCCTGTAGTTCATAATCATTAGGATATGGATTGTGACAGCTAGTTAATATACATACGTGTAGATGTAGCCATTTTTGGGAAAGATCCACCCGCTGAGAAAGATGATATTGCACGACTAATACTTGGTAAAAATGGGTTCCTATTGTAATTAAAACATATGACCACAGCAGAAAAAAATAGACGAAAATTGTAACATAATGGCAACCAAGAGATGTAAAGAGGACACAGGGCAGACAAGTAATGAGATGGGAAGATGGTATAAAGAAAATAAGTGTTATTTGGACTAGAACAGCAAACGACAGGAAAATATGGAAGAAACTTGAAATTTGATTGTAAATAGCAGCAATAAAGGCTTAATAAATTATTGTAATTTCACAGATATAACATACTTTCGAACTAATTGTTTTAACAGAATAATTTAATCTTTGTTACTTTGTTAGCTATAATTGATACCACGATAGAGTCTCAAATAGAATATTTTACAATGGCTGTAATATACATAACAAATTAGTTTATAAGGTGCTGCATTCTAAATTATCACAAGAAATGACAGCGGTGGAATCGTAAACGAGATCTCAGTAAAAATAAATTTGTTCAATAAAAATAGCAATCAGCAGAAATTACCTTATTAATAATTCTGTTGTGCAGAGTTCAAAATATATCAGTAATTGTTATCCACAAATAGTTTGCAGTGACACTCAATTTAAACACAAAACAAAATCTGTAATGAAACTCCCGTGTAACGATACAGTTAGCAGAATAGTGATAGTACGTATCTGTAAATTAAAAAAAAAAAATATCTAAATTGATATTTTTATCAATTATTAAATTGATTTCAATGGCTTCGGCTCAACTGCTGCCTGCTTCTCATGGCAAAATTTTAAGCAATGACTCACTTGATTACTCTTTTTCTATATCAATTAATACGAACAATGGGTGTGAACCACTCAATATTGATTCAGGAGCTACAATCAACATATTGAGGAGACAATTTAGTGAGCTTATTGATTTAAAGTTGGATAGTATCAGATCTACACTCTCCCTTGAAATTTAGGAAAAGTAAAATCTGAAGTGAAAGCTGTAGTGGAAACAATTAAACGAGAGTTTACTGAAACTACAGACTCAAACTCGATCAGGCAATTAAGAGAATTACTGAACTCGAAGCACAGAAAGCCAATTTTCAATATGATATGGCTAAGTTGGAGTATCGTTTTTGTCAAACCCAAAAAACTTCATGGAGCTAGGTAACATAGAGGTTCAATGTATTCCAGAGCGCCGTAATGAGAATTTAACCATGTTGTTTAAGAAGACCCTGAAATATACTCGTAACATTTCCATCTGAGCGTCACCGTGATGCAATTATATCAGGCATCAAGAGATACAACAAAGGTGGATTACATTAATTCAGTTCACATCGGAATTAGTGGCGATAAAATACCTATATTAGTGAGTGAAAACCTTTCAAAGCAATATAAGGACTTGAAAGCAGCCGCACGACGCGAACGTATGGCTAAAGATAAGGGACTAGACATTTCGAACTTGAAAGCTCATTAGAGGATATATATCCGGTTCTCTCGTACTGTTATCCATATGGATAACAGTACGAGAGAACCGAGGACCTCGTGGAATTAACTTAAATATATACCTTGCATACTTACCTCCCGTTATCAATGTCACTGAATGTCGAACTTTTTATGATAATTGTTCGCTCTTAAATCTACATAATTTTAAAACTATTATTCTCGGTGATTTTAATTTGCCTGGTATTTCATGGTCGTGCGATAACATTTCCCTTACTCGTCTGTGCCCTAGTCGCTACTTATTGATCTGCTGGAGGTAGCCTGTCGCAATATAATTATGTTCGCAAATCTAAATAATCGTACTCTTGACCTTTTTATGACAGATCTGAAAGCCGTAACTTTATGTGAGAGTTCCCCATTATGTGTGCTCGACCGTCACTACCCAGCTATTGAGACCGATGTGTCTATTGAACAAAATATTAAAATTATACAAAACTAATCTATTATGGTGCCTAACTTTCGTAAATGTGACACAAATAATTGTATACTACATGCACCAAATGCACCATAATAAGAAACACAAAATATAAGCGAATTGGTCGGTTGAACAATCCTGTCCGCTTGTCAGAAAAAAAAAACAAAAAATCCGAGGGATCGACGGGTTTCAGTTATTACGCTCTAGGTCCAAGGTTCTGATTAAGGCTTGTTACAACTTAACTATAACCTTTCAAGTGTTGCAGAGTTGCTTAATAATTCAACCAAACTATCCTTTTCTTGTATTAAAAGTAATAGATTTTGACCGTCAATTCCCGAGACTATCAAATTTGGTGACAAATTTGCAAGTGGTACTGAAGCAGGTATTGTAAGAAGGTATTGGTGTAGTGCTAAGAGTCTACTTCGCGTATTGATGATTAGGTTTGGTCTTAAAAGGGAGCTGACTACAGGAAAGGCTATCTTACTTCAAGTTACTGAGCCTTGAGAGTCGAGCGTTAAGAAATGTATGATATGTTATTTAAAATAATTAAAACAGAGTTTGCTTCTATATTTACTTCTAAGACAGTCAAATCAGGTGGTCTCTTGTCATTTAATGATTGGGCAACAGCTGGCATTCATATGGCGAAGTAGATGGCAGGCGTCCCAGATGATGCAGTCCCACGAGATGGTCGGACCAAATTCGATCTTCTCTGCACATCAATATCAATAAACAATACAATAATTCAATATCAGCAGGAAGTTGCTACTGCTTTTGAGATTTTTTTTATCTGAGATTCCAGTTTCTATTACAAACATTCTTGTCTCCTCCACCAGTGTTGCTGAGTCACTTCTTCTGGAAAATGTTAGAGAATGTCAACAAAGTTTCAATTTTAGTTTCATTAGCCCTGGGGAAATAATTAAAACTTTTAAATCTCTAGACATGAAAAAAACTGCTGATATGTGGGGCATTTCTGTTAAAATAATAAGTTCAATAATTGATGTCATAGCACCATATATTGCAATAGTCTTTAATATTTATTAATTATGGTATATTGTTATGGGGCAGTGCTGCAGAAGAGGACTATTCGCGCGATTTATAACCTAGGTCCTAAAAAATCATTAAGAGAAAAATTTAAAGAAATAAACATTTTGACTGTTGCTTCTCAATACATTTTTGATAATGTTCTGTATGTTCATAAGCACATTGAGGAATTTTCTAGAAACTGTTACATTCATAATGTTAACACGAGGAACAAACATAAACTTGTTACGCCTACTACTCGGTTGGGTCGAGTTAGTAAGTCTTTTGTTGGGCGATGTATATACTTCTACAATATGATCCCAGAAAATGTACAAAACAAATGTGTTACGAAATTTAAAAGAATTGTTAAATAACGTTTGTGTGGGAAAGGTTACCACAGCATAAACGATTTTCTTATTGACACCAGGGACTGGGAATAAAGCGAATCATTGTAATCCATATTTTATATTTAAAAAAAAGCCCGCTAAGTTTCTTGCACCCATTCTTCTCAGGCCTGATGCAGACTCTTTTAAATGGGCGGTAGTTTTTGACGTTCAATAAGTGATTTTAAATCCTATTTTGAATAAAAATATTTGAATTTGAATAATTATTGTATTAATCATGGCGTGTTTCCTGACCTTCTGAAACATAGTAAAATTACATCAATATTTAAGTCGGGATGCTCTTCTGACCCGAATAGCTATCGTCCTGTGTCGGTTTTTTAAATAATTTTAAAAAATAATTTTAAATCAAATGCTTACTTACTTTAACTCTCACAAGTTACTTCATTTGAAACAATTTGGCTTATCTAGGGGATGTTCAACAACAGATGCAGGTGTTGAGCTTATCAAGACATTTTTGATGCCTGGGAGGAATCTCAGAATGCACTTGGCATCTTCTGTGATTTATTTATGGCTTTTGATTGTGTTTAACATTCAACTCTGGTCAGTAAGCTTGTCACTATGGCGTAATAGAAACCTCACTAGATCTTCTGATTTCATATTTAAACAATAGAATTCAGAAGTTCGACGTGAATGGCACTCGGACCGTTTCTCTTCCTTATCTATAAAAATGATCTTTCTTATCGAAAAAACATAAGGCAGTATTGTTTGCGGGCGACTAATTTTCAAAGTGAAAAGAAACCAAGCTATGTATGACGAATTGAACGATATTCTATCTGACATTGAGAACCTACTGGTTAAGCGCTTATAACCTATTCTGAAATAGCAAGAAACCTAAATATATAAAATTTACCGTACCAAATGTCAAATATGTTGATGCAAGTGTTTTGTTAAACAGAGAGGTTATAAAACCGGTGGAATCTGCTATATTTCTTGGCTGGATTACAAATTACAATGGGGCCCCAAAGATTGGCGAACAGACTTAGTTCTGCAGCATACGCAGTTAACTGACATAGATACGGCGCGACTTGTGCACTTTAGTTATTTCCATAGTATTATGTCCTATGGTATATTGCTATAGGGCAACACTGCCGATATAAATACAATATTTGTGCTGCAGAAGAGGGCTATTCGCGTTATTTATAACCTAGGTCCTCAAGAATCATTGAGAGCAAAATTCAAAGAAATTAACATCTTGACTGTTGCTTCCCAATATATTCTTGATAATGTAATGTATGTTCATAGGCACATAAGTGAATTTGCTAGAAACTGTCATAACCATAATGTTAACATCAGGAACAGACATAAGCTTATAATGCCTACTACTCGGCTAAGTCTAGTTAGTAAGCCTTTTGTGGGGCGATGTACATGCTTTTACAACAAGATCCCAGAAAATGTTTAAAACAAAAGTATTACGTTATTCAAAAGAATTGTTAAAAAACGTTTGTGTGATAAAGGTTACTATAACATAAATGACTTTCTTAATGATACCATAGATTGGGAATGGAGCGACCGCCCTCAGGCTATTAAATGATAAGTTTAATTTTACAATATTACTTAGTAAACATATTTTTTATAAAAAAAAATGTCCGCTGAGTTTGTTGCTTCTTCTTCAATTCTTCTCAAACCTGAGGCATTCATTTTGGAATGGGTGGTAGTTTGTTTGACTTTCAATGAGTGAGTTCACATCCATTTTTTGAATAAAAATATTTGAATTTAAATTTGATATTATTTAGTTTGAAATTTCACTTTTTCAATTTAAAGTTTCTAATTAAATAATTATTTTTGCGATTACTTATATTTTTATTTATTTCATAGATATTCATTCCATACTGTATATTAGTAAATGTATTAGTAGCAATTGTGCTTATGAATTATGTAAGTATTATTAGTCAAATATATTTATAAACCTAGAGCTAACTGTATCTAGTGTTTCTGGAAGGAACAGTCAGCTCTGGCAGCAATCATCTTTAGGATGCTGTTACTGCTTACATGTAGACGCTGCAACATGGAGACCGCGATGGCATGGAAACCATCCACAGATGCATCAGCAAACATTCCAGAAGCACTACAACGCCATGGTAGTCCCCAACAGCCTCCTAAACGCATTATCATATGTATCACGTAGAACGCTATAAGCCCCGCGCGAATACCACACCCACAAGCCGCTCCAGTAAAAAGACTGGCAGAATGCTTTGAATAATAACACTTTAACATTATTTGTGCTTCGTGCAAACCTGCGGGCGAGCATATTACTCCTCACTGACAGCGCTCTACGCTCTATGTCATAGTCGTCTCTTAAGTCATTCGAAATGATGTGACCTAAATATTTGAACTTATCAACAATCTTAAGCTTTTTATTTGCGAGAAATAGACGAGGATAATTTCGTAGGTACTGTTTTGGAGTTCGAAATATCATTACTTCACTCTTTGATGAGTTATATTTTAATCCGTGAGCCGCTGCATATGTCTCGCAAATGAAAATAAGCTTCCTAAGTCCTCCGATTGAGGGACTAAGTAGTACCATATCAGGCAGTACAATATTAAGGTTAGTACAACTGGTAACATCTATGTGGCATCCTACATGTGTGCTAGTAATAAATACTACACAACAAAAACAGCGCAAATAGTATGGGGGGAGAGTTTCTGCGCTGTTTCTTTTCATTCTGAATATAATTTCTGTCCTAAGCAGTTGTAATGTACTTTTTAACATCAAAAAGTAATTTGAAGGAAAATCATAGACATACGGTCGCTCATACACAAGAAATGTATCCATTTGAAAATATAATATTATCTTTGTCACCTGAAAATGTCATTATTTTCAGAACCGATGATTGTTTTTCAAAATGGCGCACGTGTGTTGACTCTGGGCGGATATTACTACACGGTACACTTTCAAAAATGTATCGCCGATGGACTTGTGAAGACACGATGGTTTTGTAGAGGACGAAAAAGAGGGTGTAAAGCATACATATACACTATCAATAATGAATTGATTCGTAGAAATGTTGTGCATAATCATTAAACGAATGTTAAATGATTTGATTATTTTAATGATTGAACTAATGTAGGTACTCATAAAATTTCCAAGCGGTGATGTCATCATGCGATACTGGCTGAAAGCGAGCAAATCGTGGTAATAATCGGGATAAGTTCGAGGTTCCTAGAATCAATAACTACTACGGAGATAGGACTTTGACAAAACGCCTACCTTATCTATTAAACAGCTTGCCTGAGGACATCCGACTAGAACCCAGTAAAAGAAAATTTAAAACTAAACTTAAGAAATATTTATTGTCAACACTGCCTTAAAATTAAAATTAGATTTTTTTATTATATTTTTTATCAATTAGTATCAAGTTAATTACACTTGTATAAAATCAATGTTCTAATAAGCATTAATGTATTAGAAAAGACTTGATCCTGCAGACAAACTGTCCAAACAGTTTTGCGGGACTATGTTAGCTTTTAAGATTCTTTCTGTAAATGATTAATAGTATATATAAATAAATAATAAATAAACAGAACGTCATAATACGAGATAGTACGTTTAAATGGGGATAGAAGGGCCTCGTAATGCAATCGCTCGTGGAGGTAGCGTCTAAGGGTGGCAGGATCTATGCGATGTGAAGGAATCACCTGGTTCGTGTCGCCTTAGTTCATTTTGTCATGTGCCACGAACATACTTGGACACTCATACACAAAGTAAAATAAAAAATAAAAACATTTTTTTTGTGCATGATGGCCGGCTGGCCCGTCTCACTCCCGGGTAGGTATCGAAATTGTAAGTACCCGCGGTTGCCACGATCGTGGGGCTATCCAGAAGGGACTCGCGAGCGAGCACGATAACGACTATATACCTCTTTATATAAAAGCATAAACTGAAATATTTTTATTAGATGACCTTATACTAGATATGTACAGTTTTAGGAAACGAAGATAACCCTAACGTCGTATGAAGAGGAAAGAGTTACGGGATATAAAGAGAGGCAACTTCTAGGTGAATAAAAATGAAAAGTCCCTATTTCTTTAATTGATTTTGCGAAGTGAGACTTCTGAACTTAATGATAACCCTGGCTACAAAAAAATAAGTATTATGTTCTGTATGTGTATGTTCTGATATGAAATTAAATGTTGGTATTTATTTCAAGTTGAGTTCGTCGCATCAAGGAGAGGCAAGAGGTTATTGAAATTTAAAGGCTACACGTACTACGCTAAACATATAGGCATCAAGACTCTATGGAGATGTTCAACACATCACTCTTACGGATGTAAAGCATTTGTATCAACATTAGGTGATGAAGTCTTGCAATTTTCAGAATTTCATCATCATGATTTGAAATATAGTATACTGCAATATCAAAAGTATAATAAATAAGATTAGGAAAATTGTAAGAAAAAAATACTTATGTAATGTTTGAAATAAAAATATGATATGTCTTGTTAACGATTTGTTTATTTTTAATTGTGTAATAAAACAAAAATATTTTACTTTTGTAGAAAAAACAATATACCAATGAAAATATTATTATACCGCATAATTTTGTTAAATAACGTTTTTATAAAACGCCAGATAAACTATTTTTTTATTTTAAAACTTGTATATAAATTAACAAGAAACTCATTGCCTCTCTTTTAAATCAAGATTTACATTTTTATCGTTTAACAAATCATTTCAACTACAATATAATAGGTATGTAAAGTGATGCAACAAACATACTCAAACGTCAAATAGTTAATGCCTTACACGAGTAAGTCAAAAAAGTAAATGAAAATTAATACAAAAGTTATTGAGTACAGTAGCTGCAATAACTAAAGGTATTCTGTGGAATTTTATAAGGGATTATATCTGTGGCCTGGTGCTAAAAGGGGCAAAGTACGTTTTTGTATGAAACGAGATTGTAATGCCAGTTTATTGTAAAAGTATGATATTTTTTTGTGCTAAAAGGGCGTTAGTGTATTAACAATCTTTCAAAAGTTACTATGTAAAAAAGGCCAATGTAGTGTACGCTTTCATACAGAAAAGAAAAAAAAATGATAAAAGGGCTGCAGTATACTTAAGCCGAAGCACCAATATAATCATTAACAATCTCGCGGCCAATATGACCAAACCTTTCCCGACAAAGGCGTAATGCAACTGGGATTCAAAATATTGTGAATGAAAGGCAATTACGAAGCCTGCCGCACACACTCATTCTCATGAAAATTCAATCAGACCAAATAGATGATATCATATGTGCCGAGATTCCCAATCACGAAGCCGATCCAGACCTAAATGATGTTGTGATTACAAATATGATACATGGACCATGTGGCGCTATCAATTCCCAATCACCTTACATGGTCGACTCCAAGTATTTCAAACGCTCCACGGAAATTAACTACGGAGACCGCCACGAGCCATGTATCGTCGTTTATCAAAAGGTGCTTCACTGAAGAGTGCAAAGAAATACATGGCCAATAAAGAATCATTCAAATACCTGGTTTTTTTTACCTACCTATATTTATTATCCTTATACAAATTTGAAATTAATAAATTCCAAAATCTGCTCATTTATTGCCTCTAAGGTGGAGCAAAGTTCGCCGGGTCAGCTAGTTATAAATATTACTCTATTTAATTAAGGGTAATTAAAGCTCAAATCTTTCAGTTCATACCCAAGCCTTCTTATCATCTAAATAATCCTTTAAATTGTAATACAATTTTTCTATAAGTTTATGTTTAATATAGGCTTTGAACTTGTTGAGGGACATCTCCGTTATGTTCTGAGGAAGCTTATTATAAATTCTAACGCAATTACCGATAAATGACTTTTCGAATTTACTTAGCTTAGAAGTGGGTATTAACAGTTTATTTTTGTTTCTAGTATAAATATTATGTTTCTCATATACCTTTTGAAATTTATTGCCATTTTTATGAACATATACAAAATTTTCATATTTATATTGGTTAGAAACAGTCATAATTTTAAAACTTCAAATTTAGATCTAAGCGACTCTCTTGACATACCATAAATTGCCCGAACAGCTCTTTTCTGCAGCACAAAAATAAAATAAATTTCAGCAGCATTACCCCATAATAATATACCATATGACATAATGCTGTGAAAGTAACTAAAATAAACCAATCTTTCAGTTTCAATGTCTGTTAAAGAACAAATCTTCACTACCGCGTATACAGCAGAAATAAGTCTACTCGATAAGTTTTCTATGTGAGGGCCCCATTGGAGTTTGGCATCTAGCGTTATTCCAAGAAAAACAGCGGTATCAACTATCAACTATATCTAATTTCTCGTTTTTAAGCTGTATATCGGTTGACACTTGTTTAACATAAGGTAAAGTAAATTTAATGAGCTTTTAGTGCTATATACAGTGAAGGGAGTTCCCCGGGTGTTGTGCTACATAGTAAAGATTAGTTGTTTCACTTGGGACCAAACGTGGAACATTTCAACAGAATTGGAACAGTTTTACAATAAGATTCATGGGAAGACGTTTATCTACACACTAAGCAATTTTGAGGTAAAAAATAAAACCAGCGCCTACCTTAAGCAACTATCAAATTCAGAAACGGAAAGTTTACTGTAACTAATGTAGTTAACTAATATTGTTTTCGTTAGTCGATGTCATTTGTCGAGGAATAACTGACCCCGAAGGTACAGTTTTAACTAGTTTCGGGGTCAGTCCACCCCTTTTAATATCACTGCAAAAATAGTTTTTGAATTTTAGTACAATTAACAATAAAACCATGTAAATAATAAACTAGTATTTTATAAACGACATAGTATATTTTGTAATTTAAGTTATTTGCAGTGATTGTAAAGAAATGAAAATAACGTATCATTATTATTATTAACATCAAGCCTTTCATACATACTTATTGTAGATACTTGATACTCTTGTCTTTAATACGCCTTGTTTCACCATTTTACAATTCATTCCAAGTAATATCAAAAGTAATATGGTACGAAAATATTAGTTATTAAATTGTGTGATATAAAACAGCTTGTGGAAATAAATATTTTAGTAATTAATTCCCTGTTATTTTTTCAGATGTGCCTCATCTCCAAATCAAAAATGGAGTCAGCTTCCTAGTGTTAAACGGGTACTACTTTACTGCTCATTACAAGAGGTGTGTCGGTGACGGGTTGGTCAAGACTCGCTGGTACTGCAGACATCATAGATACGGCTGTAAGGCGAGTCTGTACACGCTCAATGACAAAGTACTGAAGGAAAAACCTGTGACTCACAATCACTGTCATAATTGGAAATCAAAAGCGTTACTTTATTCCAGAAATGATATATAAGCTGTTTTTGACCACCCGTATAGCCCAGTGGTTAGTGATCCTGCCTACAAAGCTAGAGGTCCCGGGGTCGAATTCAGGTAGGCGCAAACATTTATATGACGAATATGAATGTTTGTTTCCGCGTCATGGATGTTTTATATTATATTTTTATGTATGTTTAAGTAGGTATATTGAATTAAATATATCATTGTCTTGTACCCATAGTACAGGCTATGTCTATGCAAGATAATTTGTGTAAAAGTGTGTCGATATCATATTACATTATTTCAGTTAAATAAAAGCCACGGTATTCTTAACGTTAAAGTTCGTGAAAATTAAAGCGTTTTTCCATTTCTCTCTTTGTGACGATTCTGAGATTTGGGTTCCATCAAGAATCCTGATCCACACTATATTATTATGGGTAGGGTTATGTCTTACTATTAGCAGAACGCATTGCTCATTTTGTCACTTTTTGCCAGAAAAAAAACTATGAAAATGTTTAATTTAAATGAGTACCAGCCAATTTATCGCCATTTAAAACTTTTCGTGATATCGCTAGACATGTCCAGCTTAATTAATTTGATATAAATGTATCATTCAAATTATAATTTTCTAGGTTAATTGCCGAATAATAAATATGTTCTTAGTGGTCGTAGTATGTTTAAGCTTTTTTCTTTAATTTACCTTTATTGATGAATATTTACTTTATTGTTAAAATAAATTGTTTTAATGCTTTGTAAAATGAATGGCATGTATTTATATAATTATATTGTGTTAAAATTCTTATAAATTAAATGTTTGAGTTTGAATTTATATTCTTGTAAATACTTCACAAATTGGATTTGGCTCATAGCAACACACAGACCAGAAAGCCATAGTAACTTTTAATTCACTGTTCTGTGTCAACAAACGCAGGGTGGGGAGGGGGGTGAATATTTTTTTGAAGTTCATTTCAGAATTTATTCTTATCGAGCGTTGTATGGATGTGACTATGTTAACGATACACGGTAAGTCTTACGTGGAAATGCCAACTGTAAGTCTTCTATTCCCAGTTTATCTCTCAGTTTTTAAATGGAAATCTCCTGCGTAAGATTATTGAAGAGTTATAAAATGAAATGTCTACGTATTTAGCCACATAACCTAAATTTTTTGATTCATAGATATAAATATCAACACTCTTACAGATATCAAGCCTCAAATTATTAGTGTCAATGGTGTTCGATATATATTTATTAGTGGATACTACTACACAGCTCATCTCAAAAGGCAACTGGGCGAAGACTTGGTCAAGACGCGGTGGTACTGCCGGGCTCGCAGGAAGGGCTGCAGGGCAGTCCTTTACACCCTCAACGATGAAGTAGTGTCATACAACAATGTAGACCACAATCACTAGATTAATATTACTGTAAAAAACATATCTTGGGCAATTCTAAATTGTTTTTTTATTACTAGAACTCTTATTACTACTTTAATAATCCTCCGTTGAAAATAATACTACCGTAAGAACTGAACTAGTAAGCTATCGCACGACAGGCCTATAAAATTCAAATATATTTATTCAAAGTAGGATTTAAAATCACTTATTGCACGTCTAAAACTACCACCTAGTCGAAATAGTATGCCTCTTACCTGAGAAGAACCGGCGCAAGAACCTGCTGAGTTTCTTGCGCTCGTTCTTCATGTTTTTTTTCATAAAAATATAGTAACAATGATTAAATCGTATCGTACATTAAATATTTATAATTATACAGTCTGTGGGTGTTCGCTCCATTCCCAGTCTGTGGTATCGTTAAGAAAAATATTTATGTTATAATAACCTTTTCCACACAAACGTTCTTTAACAATTCCTTTAAACATCGTAACATATTTGTTTTCTAAATTTTCTGGGATCATATTATTGTGAAAGCATATACATCGCATATGTAGGCATAACAAGTTTATGTTTGTTTCGTGTTAACATAATGATGGTCCCAGTTTCTAGCAAATTCCTCAATGTGCTTATGAACATATGAACATTATCAAGAATATATTTAGATGCAAAAGGCAAAAGGTTTATTTCTTTAAATTTTTCTCTTAATGATTCCTCAATCAAGTTATAAATAGCGCATATTCCAATACAATTTATGATGTGGAGTTTTGTAAATGTTGGCTCGTTGAGATATGTGAATTTATAGAACTGTAAAAAAATCTGTTTATCAGTAGCTATCATAATCACAAACCCATTCTCTAAAGAAAGGCACGGTTTATTAATTATAATTAGTGATTCAAATATTTCTGTTCCAGTGGAATTCGTACAATCGAGACGAGGGAATGTGTTGATGAAGCTAAAAGGGTACACATACTTTCGTAAACAAATAGGCTTCAGAACGAGATGGAAGTGTTCCACTCACCACTCGTATGGATGTAAGGCGTATGTTACAACTGTCGGTGGTGAAGTTGTAGATACATTCCATTATCATTGTCATAACTTGAAACAAATGAAATATTAATAAGTAAGGTAACATTAGGATGTTAGTAATGTTCCCTGTGTGATTGGACCTAAGAGGTCCCGTGTCAGGCTAAACTGTATGATTCGTTCTTGTTCATGTTTACAACGCTGTTATCTGATTATTATTATTGTACCTTGGTAGTTGAATGAAGTCCAGGCCACGGTACTTTCCGCTAACTGTGATTGGCTACTTGTCACTATTGGTTTTATAAATTCTTAACAAAGATATTCTGATGAGTTATCAGATGCATTACACAATACAAACGCTGTGTTAAACGTTATTGTGAAAAAAAAATTACGATGTCCATCGCCTTTACAAACTAATCAAGTTTAAAAACTAGTTGAAAAGACATAAAGCTCTTTAAAGTATGTAAGTAAAGCGATAACTCAATCGGAATAAATTGGGACTCGATACAAAAATCTAATATAAATATAATCTGTGCTTATAATTTTCCCAGAACCAAATTTCTAGACCGCATTACGAATTGAACGAATCTGTGTCAGATAAACTTATTTTTAACTTGTTGGCAAGGCTATATGACATGTTTAAATTTTAACCATAAAATAAAAAGTAGTCATAAAATCAACAACTGGATAAAAATAATTAAAATACGGGATATTTGTAAAAAATATATTTTGGCTATTTTTGTTGACCATGGCAGCACTTTCAATTGTATTCTTAATATGCCCTCCCAAATGGGCAAAACCAGTGAACGCATATAGCAACATGGAAGCAGTCTTGTCATACTTTCTACCGTTGATTATTTGCGCCAAAAATTCACAGAAAACTATCAATGCATAATAAAAAGAGTGTTTAATTGGTATTTAATTTAGGTCGATATTATTTATATTTTGTTGTTATCTTGTTTATTTTTTGCAAGATATAAACATACAAACCCTTGAAGAAATGATGCTGCGTGTTTTTCTAAGAAATTTAGTATGTCATTCAGCAAAATCGTATTGCCATCCAGCCAAATAAATAAAAATTGGTACAGCGCTTTTAGAAAGCATCGGTAATTTCTTATTGGATAAATAGAAATCTTCATTTTTAAACTGGAGTGATCACATTTGAGATATCTTGTTAGGTATCATTAGTTACCATTTCCATGTCTCTAATTGCACAACTTTTATCCATAATCTTAACCACTCCTGTCTTGTAGGAATCTTAATTTAAAATTACATGAAATAAAAAAGGTACTAGCACGTACACATTTTTTACTCTATCTATATAGAGTAGAAAGAGGCCAAAAAAAAGTGAACATTACCGAAAAACAAGAAAACACATCGGATTACGATACCACAAAAAGGAAATATTAAAACCAAATCTGTTACTAAATAAATATTTTAGTTCTGTAATAAAAAGTTTGTAAAATGTGCTACTACCTACAGAATGCATAATCCCTCAAATAAAATACATTTTATTGTATTTTTAAATAATTTAATTAATAATACTTACACGTAAAAAGTGATTCAATTCCCCTTGAGACGACGATCGGTATAAGTTCTGCACCACTTTATATAACATGAATGTATTTTAAATGTTTGTTTCATCTGTTTTGAAATCCCGTCCGTCCAGGATCCAATACAATATATATATATAATATATACTCACTCGCCTTACCGAACTGGTCCGGGGCCGGTACAGTTTGTAATAGTTTTAGTTGCGCCATTTTAAAACGTCAGAAATGCTTCCATGTTTTATATGCGTTCACTATGTCAAAACCTTTTTATTGATTTTTTTTATTCCGGATATGTATGTAAATATATTTTCGAAAAATTTAATGACTTGTCCATCCTCATGCTAGATTGCGGCCCTACTCGAATACTTTAACTCCAACCATCTTTTATCGAGAGGAGGAATATACATTTTCGTATCTAGACATTTTCGTCCAAGCTCATATAGCATAGCTCCAATCATCCTTGTTTGGAACGAATACTGTCATTTTAACTCAAGAAGTACGACGCACGACGAGCTCACCTCATAGTAGGCCTTAGTCAACTTTGATTAGAGGTAATTTATGAAGCCTCAGAAGTGCAGAAAATCATTTGAATTAAAAACGCAACCTCTCCTTCCAAAAACCGGTAAACATGAAACAATTAATAACAAACACTATTTCTTTATTCCAATTAGTGATACAAATATTTTTGTTTCAGTGCAATTTGTAAGATCAAGACGAGGAAATGTGTTATTGAAACTAGGAGGTTATACATACTTTCCTAAACGCAGAGGCTTAAAAACTCGATGGCAGTGTTCTACTCATCACTCACTGAGATGTAAAGCATACGTAATGACTGTCGGAGATGACGTTATAGATGCATGCCATGTTCATGATCATAGTTTAAGTAAAAATAAATAAAAAATAATTGCAGTATTGTAAATTTGAATTCGGATTGATATCTAAAATACTCTCGTTAGGCTGAACTGCTAATTTTCATTTCGGATAGTCGCTGTCCTGAATCTCACACAAGATACAACTTTTTCTTGTTCTGATATTATCAAGAAGTAGGCTATTGCAAAGACAAGCTCCTCCATAGTAACCCCACCGTCTATGCAAGTTTTTATAATATTGATATACTTCTACACAAATAATCTTGCCCCAAACTAGATGGAGCCTGTGCTATGGGTTTGCAAGACAACGATATATTTAATTCGGTATCCTTTTGCGGTTGACTTTAAGAAGGACCCAGTTATTCTTGACTCTGTTAAGGTTGCTAATTTTAACAGCGTTCCAAAAACTTCTATTTCAGAATGTATTGTAGATCCAGAAATAAAGAAAATGAATATTCATAAAGGTGCAGAGCCTGACAATGTGCCACCAAAACGTTGCAAATCCGTTATAGTAGTTCCACTAACGCTAATCTTTAACTGTTTAACTTTAATCATTTGCAATGGTAAGAGCAGTGCCCATATATAAGAAAGATGTTATTTCAGAAGTAAACAACTATCGACCAATCTCAATTTTGTCACGCCTGTCAACATTATTCGAGTAACTAGTGTATCCACATGTATATATAATCACGTCTACAAAAAGTTATCCGTACAGCAACATGGTTTTGGGAAGAGAATGTCAACCAATTTGTGACAACCAGTGAGACCAGATGGAGGGCGACAAGGTACAATTTACACCGATCTCAGTAATGCCATTGATAGAGTAAGCCATTTATTATTGCTAACGAAAGTCTTTGCAAACAAGGCTGCCTGATATTCGGAAAAATTATCATTGTATTGGCAGTGTTGTCAGCGGTATATTCATTTTGCATTTTTCTTGTAACTTGTAATTCTAGTAAGGCTTCATAAGATACGTAATAGCTTTAAGGGTAAATGTATATACTTTTATAATATAGTCCTAGCCACTGTTCAGGCATTATCTATAAATAAATTTAAATGTTTTATTAAAAAATGGCTGTTTCGTAAATCCTACTACTCTACAGCTAGAGCTAGCTATATAGGTATCGGGCAGCCTGGGCCTATATTGCGGTTATAGCGATAGAAATGACTGTACAATATTGTATATTTTTATTGAAAAGAGCGCAAAAAAAAAGAATGCTGGGAGAGTTTCTTGCGCCGCTTCTTCTCTCTCAGAGCGCTATTTGTTTCCGAAGCGGTAGTAGTATTTAGTATATTAGAATAGACATTAAAAAGAATTCTAAAGGAATTTGAGAAAATAAATTATTTTTATATATTTTATTAATTTTATGCCGATATATTGATCCAAGTCGCGGCGGGATTGTAGACCTGGAGTACTCGTTATAATAATTATTACAATGTTAAAGTTCCGCGATGATAGAAGTTTAAAAACATTTTTTGCATATTCTTGGTTTATTCTCAGGTATAACTTTACACACAACAACAAACAACACACACGGCCTTACAAATAAAAATGGCATAAAGTTATAACTAAGCAAAAACCAAGAATATGTAAAATGTTTACAAATAGACATTTTGCTTACGAATGGTTTGTTCGGACGTAAAACGTTTCTCGCGTTTATTTGCAAGGCAGCTTGTCATTCGGAAAACTTCAGAATTATCATTGGATTGACAGTGTTGTCAACGATATTGTAAACATTTTGCATTTTCTTTGTTTATTATCAGTTATAACTTTATACCAAGCTAATTTGTAAGGCTCACAGAGTGTAATGTATTTAATATTATTGTAGTATAACTGTGATTTTAAAAATATACTTTAACATACGAAAAAAAAATTTTTCCGAACATTACATCCCCATTTGTTTTGGAAAAACAATTCAACAAGAACAAATAGTCTTTGTAAAAAAGTTGTTCACACTGCGGTTTTAAAATTTCAGTTGCAGTTGAGTTCGTCACATCACGACGAGGAAACAAGTTACTGAAGATCAACGACTATACGTACTTCGCCAGCAATGTCGGCCATCGAGTCAGATGGAAGTGTTCGACGCATCATTCGCTGGGATGTAAAGCCTTTGTGACGACGGTCGGAGATAATATAGTGCACGCCTACGATATGCACAGCCATCCGATACGTTCCCGAAAAATTCATATAATTATAGGCAAATAAACAAATACCCAAACCGTCATAAACATATTATATTTGCCCTGTGGTTCCACAGGGCGTAGAAAGAATAGGGGAGTCCCAGGACTGGGCCAAGGAGTCGTAAGTGGCGACTAAGGGCTTCTAGACTTGGAAGAGTTTCGAGCGGAGTGCGATTATACTGTAACCCTAGACAACAGATGTATACAGGCCAGGTTTGGTAATTTAGTGTGCATGACATTCTACGTCTTACACTTTGTGTTAGAGTGCGTGCGTTGCTTACAATATAGGTTAACCATCAACCTCACGACGCACGTTTCGACGTTCTCACAGCTGTCACAGTGTATCTAAACTTATAAATAATGTAAGGCTACTTTCTGCCACATACAACAAAACTATAGAATGTGCTCGCGATGTTTCCAGAGTTCCGTCAAAAAAAACCATGTCAACAGGTGATCACTTAACATCATCCGGTGATTCTTTTTTCCCTCCTCTTTTATAAAAAAAATTGTGCAGTCAATAGATTTCAGTGACCCATGTAGTATTATTGATTTTCTGGCTGTAACCGAGAATGTTTTCTGATATTATTAAGTACCATTGGTGTTGATTGGTATAGATGTGCATTTATATATAATAAAACAATAAACGTATCAAACCAATGTATTATTTTAATAAGTGATTTATTTTTTTGATTCAATGTTATTCAATGTTATTATTTAAGAAATAAATAAATAATAATAATAATAAAGCCTTTTTTATTTCATATATTTTTATATTTTTCTTATTATCTAGATGTTAGTACGTGTTACTTATTTGTATGGGTTATTTATTTATTTTGATATGAACTCCTCTTCGATTGTTAGCCTCCTCCAACTTATTCCACGCGTCCTCTGCCTTTACCGATTATTTGCCAGTCGTTCCCGGCTATTTTCATTACTTCATCAGCCCACCTTCTTTTCGGTCTGCCTACTCATCGTTTTCCTTTAGGTCCCTTCCACTGCGTGATTCTGAGCGTCCACCTGCTGTCTTTATAGCGAGTTACGTGACCAGCCCATTGCCATTTCAATTTAAGGACTTTGCATTTAAAAAATGCTCATAATAAACTGCAGTTCCCGGCAAACACTTTTTTACGTATTTACCAACTATGATTCATTGTACCTTACCTAGGGCAACGGGTGTGAACATCTCTATAAAAGACATGCATATAAAAAATGATAGAGGTTTTCATTTGGGCGTGCATCACGAAAACACTCCTGAATAGATTTCAATTAAGTCTTTTAAGTTTTATTCCTTAGAAACTGGGCTCTCGCCTTAAACAATAATTGCAATATCTTCTTGGTTATAAAGTTTTGAGAAACAACGATTTTTAATAGCACTACGTGCTCAGTCATGTGTGTACAAGGA
This sequence comes from Leptidea sinapis, assembly GCF_905404315.1. Lineage (NCBI taxonomy): Eukaryota > Metazoa > Arthropoda > Insecta > Lepidoptera > Pieridae > Leptidea > Leptidea sinapis. The sequence goes on along the minus strand of NC_066275.1, from coordinate 4,951,320 downwards.
CGATTCTTTTGTGATGTAAAAATTAACATTTTATTATTATATCATTCAATTCATTTAACTCTAATGATACCAGCGCAGTCGATGCGAACGTATTGGCTGCCTTGAACCAATAAGCGCGCATCTATGACTGTACACAGCCAATAGCAGCCGCGCTATGGATAACCGTCAATACCATAGATAGGGCCGTGACAGGAAAACATTTTTTCGCCAAGCCCGTATCGTGCGATAAGGAACTTCGTTCCAAATATATTCAATACCTGTTGTTATTGCAACACGTGTCTGTTGTTGACCAGTGGGAGACTCCTTTGCACGTGATGCCGGCTAGATTTTTACCACAACGGCGCCTTTTTCTGCCGTGAAACAGTAATGTATAAGCATAAATGTGTTTTCGCACTGTAAGGGCAGGGCGTATCAATTACCATTAGCTGAAGGTCGTTCTGATCATCTCGTCCCTTATTGTCGTAAAAAACCACATATTGCATCCTGACTAAGATTTCTCAACAAATCTTTTGAATATTTTTCTGTATCGAATTCAGTATAGTTTGATTTAAATATTTATACTTACATTATTGGTTTTTCTTCAGGAATCTCATACAAAGCAATACCAACACGGTCGGGGAAATATCTGCTTATGATCGATGGCTTCACCTTCTCGCAGATGAGGAACACTCTCAACTATTACTGTTCTAAAAAAGACTCAGGTTGTAAAGCAAGAGTAAAATTGACTTCTGACGGCAAAATATCACTCAATCAAATGTCGTGTCTGAGTACACACACTCATCCACCGCCCAAATACTATGTTAGCTCTAATGGGTCCTATCATAAACTGAAAAGCTAAGGATGAATTTGAAAAAATATGTAAAAAGCTTGTATACCAAAACATATTCTTTGTGCTCCGTGTAGGACAGATAGAGCGTATTTTTGTTAGCACATTCAATATAACGATAGATTTAACATATTGACACTTTCATTTTTATACTTTTTTTTAATCTACTTACGGCCTTACAAATAAAATTGGCATAAAGTTATAACTAAGCATAAACCAAGAATATGTAAAATGTTTACAAATAGACATTTTGCTTACGAATGGTTTGTTCGGACGTAAAACGTTTCTCGCGTTTATTTGCAAGGCAGCTTGTTATTCGGAAAACTTCAGAATTATCATTGTATTGACAGTGTTGTCAACGATATTGTAAACATTTTACATTTTCTTTGTTTATCATCAGTTATAACTTTATACCAAGTTTATTTGTAAGGACGTAAAAGTATATCTGATGTTAAGGTCTCGCGTCACTATGTACACTGTGTATGTAACATACATCCGTCATACCTCGAAAATACTATATACATTTCACCTCTCTGCTTCTTTTTAACTCAAATAATTAACATTCGAATCTTATCCTTGTTTTAAAATGTATTTAAATATGCTTGAAATTGTTTTTTTATGCTTCTTACTTACACATAAATGTTTAATGTAGGTTCGTAGCTGTGTATTTGATTGTCAGTAGCCTGTCATTATATTATTTTTGTCTCTATGAATCTGTAGTTAATGCCAAAAAGGCTAGATTTTAAATTATTCAGCCGTTTTCCATGCATATTTTAACTCAAACCATTTTTGTAAATGAATTTACTGTATTGTAGATATTTTCAAATATCGCTTTAAGTCTGCAGTTTCGATTGCGCTTTCGCAAACGAAAAGGTAAGAGGTAAAGAAATAGGTTAATATTAAAAAAATAATCATGACAACAATTAATTATCTTAATAATTATTATATTAATAATTATAAAATTAGTACTGCTATATATAAATGTAGTATTGCTGAATGTGCATCTATTATGATAACTATAGCATTAAATGTTTTTTGTGATATTTCGATTGTTGTTATTGTTTAAAACTGGTACAAAGTTATATTTTGTGCACAATTAACCATTCAAAATAATATTGTGATCAATAAGTTCATCAGTTGGTCAAATAAAATAATTTACTTAAAAGAGGATGCATTTAGGGAACGATAATATTATTTGAATTGGCAATCATAACTTATTAGTAATTTACTTCCAGGTCCCGTGTTCACGCGGTCGCAGCGTGGTGCTCTTATGATTGTTCTCCAAGGGTACAAGTTCTTGCGACAGTGCGGCACAGGGCAGAAGACAAGATGGTGGTGTGGAACCCACAACAACAGGGGATGTAGAGCAGTCATACACACGATAGGATCTGCTGTCGTCAAGTGCAAAAATACCCACAACCACCCCCCAACCGCCTCGTATTGACAAAAAGTTCCTTTCCTCGCGGAATTTTAAAAACATAGCATAAAAATAGATCTATTTGAGGATTCTCACCTTTTGTTGGGAACTCCCCAGTATGGTGATGGTTTGTAAAGTGGCTATGATCCAGTTCAGTGCAGCCCTGTTTCACTACGACCAATTTGATGTATTGTGATAGGCCACTGTTAACTATAGCACACTGATAAGATTCTCTTCATGAATCTTATTATTTCCTGTGCAGTGATATCTCAAGTGATTGAAAAATTAGACTTCCCAAAGAGATAGCATCTGTCTTGTTTACACATTAAAGGACCACATTCAGAGAGGATGTGTAACGGGGTTTCATCTACACTATTACAGAACCTACACGCTCTGCAATCTCTGAGGCCTAGGATGGAGAGGTGTTTGTTAAACCTGCAGTGCTCCCTTACTGTCCTGTTGGAATACGTAACTTTTCACTACTTCCCCAGTATAAGATTCTTCGAATCATCGACGATTGGTTCATCTTTGGTCGGCTTGATTCTTGTTGCGTTGTGGGGAGGAGTTGTGCAGATTTGGTTTGTGCAGAAACATTTCTTGACGTCTGGTATTGGGGATGTCCTTGTGGCTGGTTTCTTTTATTTTCCATATTGTAATCCACCACATCGTATAATATAATATAGTGAGCAAACCTTAACGAAGAGAAATAATTCTTTTTATTTGGAAGAGGACTTTGATCTCTTCATTGACATAAGCTGTAGAGATTGTGTGATATCACACAGTATTCAGATCGTATTACTAGGAATCTATTACTTGCTATAAATAGTATTGAAATATCTCTGAAAAATCAAATTAACAGCTTTTTACTATAGAAGTACGTGCCTAGGGTACCGTACATACTATTTTTATTTATTATGACCGTCCGCCGTTTGTTCCGGCCTATCTGCCAGTCATTTAGCTCATGTTAACGTAACTTATTCTGCTTTTTTTTTAATGAAAAAGGGGGAAAGTTATTGAAACTTCCTGTTTTCTGCCATTGAATGCTTCTGCGTTGATCCTTAATGTAGTCTTCCTCCACGGTGCGGTTTGCGGAAAGAGCTTCCTGCGCGATTCGTACACATTTAAGGCCGGCCACGCTCCTGTTATCCCTCTGGTGTCTGCCACACCACACACATCGGTATTGGGGGCGACAATCCTTTAACATCATGCATCCCATAACAAGAAAAAAATCTAATTCAATAGGTAGACTGCCACGTAAACTAAATCTTCGAGCTAAATTTAAGTAAGTTCATTAAATATTTCTGTAAGTGCATCAATATTATACTAAAATAGTTTACGTCACCAGTTTATATTCGTCTATTGTTGTCATGTTGCTGACCCGGCGAACGTTGTTTGTTATATAAATTACTTAAATGCCCGCTCATTGTATGAATTGTCATATGTCATATGAAATGTTATTAACTGAATTACTTATATTGGGAATATATCAGTATTTGGCATTCAAATAAATACAGGTTCCGCATGAGTAATCACCAACATATGACATACAAATACCTTCTCCGAAACGCGATGCATCTCATGGTATAAGTATTATTCCGATCGGTTCAGTAGTTTTCGCAGTATTACCGAAGGACAAAACCGGCTCTTCATTAATTAATATAGATAAACCACAATAAAAAGTACTCAGATGCCTAAAGTTATTACTTAAACATATTGTGTGTATGAAGAAAATAGAAAAATATCTACTGTAGATACGTATTAGATCTCTTAATAATATTATAGTATTTTAGTTATATTTTATGGAGAATAGTAGATTATTGAAAGGTAGTTTAAGAATAACAAAAAATTTGTCGTACTGTTTGATGAAGGTCTTCGCTTTACCAAATTACAAATAGTGGTATTATTGTATTAGATAAGGTCATGTAATTTCATAAAATACTAATAAAATGACATTTACTTTTAAAAACCGGTATTTTATTACAACAAATTTCGAAAATATTTTAATTCCTCAACTCTATTTGATCAGCAAAGGTATTATACTGAATACATATTTTAAATTATCGGAACGACATTAGTTGGGATAGATGATCTTAGAATAGTGGTGCGTTATTTCACCCAGAATGAGCTTAAAAAATTTTGATGTGAGGCTTTCACGGATTTTTAATAACACGTTAGTCATGCATAATATGCATGCACATATGCTGCATGCATTTTTAAGTAAGTTACGCAGCATGTTGGTGACCGGTGCGCTTCGCTTCAACGAAACAAATGCGTTTTATATTGTATACAAAATTCACATCAAAATTATAAATCTTTTTTGCTAGTTATGTTTGTAGAAGTTTAATCATTACAGCTATTACTTCGTTTTTGTTTGTTCTTGTAATGTAATAATATCACATTATATCTATCAAACCGTGCCTCAAAAATATATCTTAAAGTTACATTATCCATACAGAAATAAAATTCAATGTGGAAAATTTAATTAAATAACGTGACACGAAATTTTTAATGCAAAGATTGTACTAATTGTTAAGTATCATTAATTATAGAAAATGTAACTTAAATGTATGAAGTATAATAATTAAATGTATCTGCAATCTTTTGACGGTGGCAAACGCCTTTACCAAACAGATTTAAAAAAAATATAGAAGAGGCAGAGAGAGACATATTAGTAGATCAATGAACAGGCGTTATAGAATGAGAAGGATGCAAGAAATTTACTGCACCAACAAGAGCTATGGTTTATATATTGGATTTATTGGTATAGGATTTAACTTTGACACTTTATATTGACACACTTTTACACAAATCATCTTGCCCCAAAGTAGGCATAGCCTATATGGGTACAACACAGTGATATATTTAATACGATATACTTACTTAACCATGCATGAATACATATAAACATCCATGACTGGGAAACAAACATCCATATTCATCATATAAACGATTCGAACCCGGGACCCCTAGTTTAGTAGTCAGGGTCACTAACCATTCGGCTATTATGGGTCGTCAAACTAAAAGTTTAAACTGTGATATTATTTATTAGACTATGGATTTTGGGTCGTCAACAAGTTGTCGACAATCTCGAGTATAACGTAACTGTTACATTAACAACCTGTTTACTTGATTATTGTCTCGTGTTGATTATTTATTATTCACTACATTATTTGAAATCATTTGAGAATAATCCTTACGAGTATATGCATTTAGTACCTGAACGTTCCTGGAGAACATTCGAGTGATTAAACTGCACGTGTGTTTATTTTGGTAGTCTGTACTATTTGGGTTATGAATAATTGGTAAAAAGTTGTTGGAAACGTATAATAAATCATTTGCGAAATTATTATGGTGTTTTCCGACTCCTCCTTCCTAAGACGTAACAATACTATAATAGATCTGTTACAGCTTTGCATCTAATTATCAATCGATGTGTGTATCCTTAAAAAAACAATAATTTATAATAATTATATTGTTTAAAATATACCTATATGGTTATAAGATATCCCGTAGTTAGCATGCGTAAACTATATAAATTCATTTAAAAATTGTTTCCCTCAAGAACATGTCTCTATTTTTATATTTGGTATATAAATGGAAATTCAACGTAATTTGTACTATTGTAATCTTAACTTTAAAAGATTATATAACTCCCAAATATACAAAAATAAGTTTGTATTATAAAGGTAAATAATTGATAAAGTAAGTATTAATATCTCTGGCAACTAGTTAGCTGCTATCAAGACATTATATGGATTCAGATAACTAAGATTTCTGTAACCAGTTGTATTTTACAATTATATAGGATCTTGTTGGTATTATGGAAGTTGGTGTTAAGGAAAAAATCTATCAATCGACTAATGATATGACCGCATACTAATTATTTTTCAATTTTCAGAAGCGACCTTCATAATGTCCGGACACTGCCAGAGCAAAATAGTTCTAGAAGGATACACGTTCAGCATCCACTGCAGAAGAAGTGCTCAAAGAGTCCGTTGGCGCTGCTCCACGCATCAACATATCAACTGTAAAGCAGCTATATACACTGATAATAATAAAATCGTGAAATGCAATAATGCACATTGTCATCCACCCCCTCTCGTATACCATAAAGGAGATTGGCGAAAATATAAAGGCTATTATAGAGACAGTCTATGATTAAGTTAAAGTAAACACTACACAAGCAGAGAACAGTTTAAAAATCTCTTTTACCTGTTCTGTGATCACAAAAAAACCCAGTCTACACAATCTTAAATCTACTCTTTGGTCTATGTAGATGTTTGGTTTAGTTTTATGTCTATATTAACTTTAGTTTCACAGTCAAGGTTAAGAGAAATGACGATGTCTTCTTTCAAATTTTTATCAATCTAATTCGATTCAGTTTCGAGTCACTCACAATACCTTTAGTTTGTACCTGTGTTTTGTAATATGTCTTGAAGAGAGCGAGCGATTGTATAACACTACTAGCATCAAAGTGTTGACGCGTCCAGAAGATACCAGTTAACTTTATCAGGATCTATTGGAGGGCAAAGTTTTCATCATCAAGTTTAAGTTTTGAGTGATAGTTAGTAAGTAGTAAGTAAGAAACCTCTTAAGAATAGATTTATTAAATCGCAGTATTAGATCGCAGTACGCGATAACTATGACTGCTTAAAGCTATATTATGTATAACTAGCTGACCCGTCAAACATTTTTTTGCCATATAAATTGTATTGATCTTTTTCTTTCTAATTGATAAGAGATGGCGCTAGTTGTATTCTTTAGTAACAATCACACTTCTTTTAAATTTTGTATAATTCACACTATAGTTTTATAAATTATAGTCTATGTGTTATTCTGGTGTGTAAGCTATATTATTGTAAAGTTTCATCAAAATCTATTCAGTAGATTTTGCGTTAAAGAGGTTCAAACATACATCCAGACATACAAACTTTCACATTTATAATATTAGTAGGATTAGTAGGATAATGTTAATTGAGGTCTTTACAACGGGACTCTTAATACCACACTTCGTTTGTAGAATAGTGCCATTTTATGTTAACTAGCTAAAATATTGAATATGTATATTATACAGTGATCAGTGATGTTCAGAAAGTTGTTATATTTCAGTTTAGATTACTAAAATATTTATTGTAGTACACTTCATGATGTCTACTTTAATTTTAATCATAGAAAAGGTTTATATATAAATTTTAATGATAATTACTAATTATGTGTTAACTTAGATAATAATTAAGTATTACTTCATCTTTATTTAGTAAAATATTTGAATAGTAATTGCACTATGGTCGTAGGAAATAGATGTCATGATTTTTAACTCACTGTGTTTCCTTTATTTTCAGGTATTAGCTGGAAAACTGGAAATGGACTGAAACGATGTCCTTATTCAAAAAATTAAATTAAAAAGTAAAATACAGAGAGCTGTGTCTCACGAACTTTTTAAGTTTACACCAAAAAATATTATTAAATTTTTATCTTATAATAGAATCTGGAAAAAAGTTATTTACTATATGATGTATATTTTTTTAACATTAAAACTTGTCTGAGACGTTATAAACTTAAAAATTAAATAGCTCTCTCTCTCAGCGCGAGACTAGATCGCAAACTCATCCCATAATCCCACTTAGGGTAAGATGAAAGGACCGATCTGAAGCTAGCCGGAATCCCCACAACACTAACGTGAGCTTAGCCACTTTAATTATTAACTTGTTGTTATTAATTTATTTTACTTAACATTTTTAGGAAAACTCACATATTGGTTTTATTTTGACAATACATACAAAGTTAAAGATGGCTTTTACAATTGAGCTTTAAAAATAGAAATGAAAATGCCTTTGATCATTCATACGTCTTGATAGACTATGGCTGTGAAATTAATTAAAAATAAGTTATTTACTAAAGGAAAACCTACAGCTAATTATACATAATATGTTTTCCAGAATATAAAACAAACAGCTTATTAACGGCTATCACATAATAATATATAAACAGAGAGAAAAAGTAAAATACAGTAAATCACAGATACAAACACACAGATACAAACTATGAATTGAACACATTAACAAAACAAAGAGAAGAAGTAGTATATAAACCAAGTGAAATAATTTTATTTTAACATGAAAAATTCCTGGCTAAGCAATTGCTGAGCTATACGCACAGACATATTAAAAATATCAAATGACGAGTATTGAGCTCTTACAGTTGAAGTTGTTACTCGCTCGCCATATAAAGAACTTGCCTCAAGGGACTGTAGACTATTTTAGCGATTGCTTTCTTAAATTTTTAATAAAATTAAAAATAAAATAATTAAAATTTTTAACTTAAATTGAAAATAAATTTTAATATTATTAAAAATTTAAGAAAGCAATCGCTAAAATGGTCTACAGTCCCGTGAGGCAAGTGAGCGGTTATCTTAATGTATTATAACGTACCTTTGTAATATATTTCAGAACCAGCATTCATGAAATCCTCGTACGGGGGTCGTTTGTTGGTTGCGTCAGGATATAAATACAGTTTTCACAAGCGTTCCGGTGTGAAAATAAGGTGGCGCTGTGCGACACATCATCGGAGACAATGCAAAGCATATGCCCACTCGTCGTTGATAGGAGATGAGATACTAAAAGTGAGCAACACTCATGTGCATCCACCAAATATGTATTATACTGATGGATCGTGGACTGAGAGAAGAAAGAGAAGACCTTCGAAGTTGAAAGGAACTGCCTAGATAGAATTAAATACAGATGATTGAAGGCAAGAGTCACGGGTTTCAATATGTTCAACATCAATATAGCCAAGCATTTTAAATACCAGTCGAAGCCACGTAAACAACATGCCAAAAAACAAAGCTGATTCATACACTCGCATGTCTAAAAATGATGAACTTCATAACGTCATAATATATTTTATCTTCATTGGAAAAGTTTAGTTACTGTTTAGGCCAGCTTTGCTCCGCGACCCAAAATTACCCAAATACAGTAAATGATTTGAAGGCAGGAGCGTGGCTACTTTGGAAAGCACGTTTTCCTGGAGATGAGACGGTAGATGACGAAATCGGGACTTCGTCAAAAATACCTTAATAGCAATAAAGTACATGAAATATATATAAATAAAAGCATTGCTCTTTTCATAGTGGTTTCAATACTAATTGATGATTCAACAAAAAACAGACTATTTAAAAAATCAATAGAGTTTAAGATCTTTAACACACTACAAACATATTAATACAAAATTAAATTTCAAAAAATGTTAACCGCTCCTAGCATTTCAAGGAATAGTTTGGTCATCTAAAGACAATCGATGAAAGATTGGAAGATGGAGAAGGACAAAATATGAAAGGCCGAAAATGTACAATGAGATGAGACCTCGTAAGATACGCAAAGATCGCTGTAACTTGTGGGTAATCGCAATCCACTATAAGATATTAACTACCTGCAATAATTTAATATAGTGATCAAAAATGACATCACCATCATCATCAGCCGGAAGACGTCTGCTGGACAAAGGCCTCCCCCAAAGATTTTCACGACCATCGGTCCTGCGGTGCCGTATTTATCCAACGTATTTCGGCGACCTTGACCAGATCGTCAGTACTAGATGGTGTGGGGGGCCTACCAACACTGCGGCTTCCGGTACGTGGTTGCCCCTACGGGCATCTGTCCGCCAAACTATGTGCCCTGCCCACTGCCACTTCAGAATGACATGCAATCGTAATAATTTTGAACCATATCTTTGAGGTAAATAAAGCTATTTACTGTGAAATTGTGTTCCATTCTTAATTATTTTTTAACGCCACGCCACTCTCCTATTATTACTATTATTCATATCGATAAGAATATCAAGGGCATAATATATTTCGGCAGCAATGTGTGGCTTACACACTTATAATACTTATTTTTAATTGCTCTAAAATATTTTTCTTTTTTACCAATCTGTTGGTTCTACTTAATTGCAGCGACCACTACAAAGCTTCTACATAATCAAGTTAACTAATGACATTATTCATAAACGAGCTAATGATCTGCGTGTATTTCAAAATTGAGCTCATCAAATTAATTAGTAGGGCTTTTATAAATTTAAAAACTATAAAAATTGTGTCCCGGTCAGTCTGTCATAAAACTCATATTTTTCACAAACTGTCAGAAAACCTGCAGATTGCTTTGAAATAAGTTTTAAATTATTTTTTTTTATGAGAAGAAGGGACGATAATAGCAATACTGATTCATCTGATTGTAAGTGATACAACCTCAATCCGGTGCTTCTTACGAACCGTTAATTATCATCAGCTTGAGAGTTAAGCTATAAATTTATCGGATAATTTATAATTTGATCGGAATTAGTAGGGCGGAACCATCGGACGCGGCGAGATAGCAGACCATATGCGACGGTATGTCACATGGTCCATCCCACAAAATTCCGACGGCGGACCAATTAGTCTGATGGTCCAGTCCTACCAAATCCAATCATGTGTTAAGGCTATTCAGAAATGATCAATAACCCAATTATTTTACGAGCTACGGCGCTCCGTATGTCAATGATGCAGGCTCAAGCTCTTATGAAAAACTTTGTACAGTTTCTCCAAATTTAAATTCTTGTGTCTTTACGTTTATATGTTTTTCAAACAGAACCTGTTTTTATGAAGAGCCTCCGTGGTGCTGATATGATAGCCTACAAGGGATACAGTTTCTTGAAGCACAGAACGAGCGGCGCGAAGGTGAGGTGGTGGTGTCGGAGAGTTCAAGGTGGCTGCAAGGCGTGTATCTACACCTTCGACACCATCATTGTGAGGATTAATGATGACCACAATCATCAGCCTGAAGCGAAGTAATCATCAAGTGGCTTAAGGATTTTGTTGAAAAAAAAATATATATTATTAGAAACGTGTGTTCTTTACATATATGTAAACAATTTATCAGCATAAATATAGATATGATAGCAGTACCTACTTAACTATTGAAAATAGTTTTTTGTGGAAGCAAATATTATTTTCAATATAATTCCGTAACTTGGCATTTTTTAGTATTCGATACTTAAGAACTATAAAGCTACAAACGAAGTAAATTTACCCAAAATGGTATATTCAAACATTATACTCAAGAATTAACAAACTATAATAATAATATTAATGACACACTGTCACAACTAATGTTGCACCATTAGGGTGCAAGACAACCATATGTTTAATAAACATTTATTAACTTTCAAATCAACTATCAAGATGAGGAAAGTCGCATATTTGGGGCCCGTCCTTAGGCACGAGAGGTACAAACTCCTACAACTCATCATGATGGGAAAAGTTGCCGGAAGAAGAGACGTAGGTCGCAGAAAAGAGTCTTGGCTGCGCAACATCCGAGAGTGGACTGGCATCGCGAGTGCGGCAGAACTATTTCGCCTCGCGAAGGACAAACAATTGAAACTATAAATCTGACCGCCAACCTTCGCTAGTCGGAGAGGCACGCGAAGAAGAAACTTTCAAATTCGCGATATGAATGTTTGCACCTACTACTGAGATTCAAATCTAGGACCTCTAGCTCAGTAGTCAGGATAACACACCGCTATATGGGCTATATGACTCGTAGAATATAGACCAGTTTATTTCTAAACTGAAATGTATTAAAGCTCTTATGTATAGGGTCAACTATATTTTACTAATTAAATAATCTACATTCATTCTATAATGTTTATATTTAAATGTCTTCTGGTGAATAATTTATTGTATTAAAATATTTTGTATAAACTATATGTTCAGCATCCCAAAATAGTTATTTATAGTTTTTTGTCTTCAATGTTTATAAGAGTGGAGGCACAATCAAAAGCCTATAAGGCTTTTGATTGTGCCTCACCTTTTCATCACACGCATTATCTGAATTATAATTTTAAAAATATTAAGTTTACTAATAGATTCGTATGTAATTCAACACATTATTAACTTCTATACGTTTTCAGATCGGCCAACGTTTTTCACGTCGAAGATCGGCGCTCGGGTGATGAAACTGCGCGGCTATTGGTACACCAGACATTCCGTGTGCTCCTCCCGTGTGAAGTGGCTTTGTGCCGAGAGCCGTCACAGACAGTGCCACGCTATCGTCGTAACCATCGGCTGCATGACCGTGGGAAGACACAACAAACACACACACCCGCCCGACGCCACAGCTGACCTACAACTGATAGATAGTAACCGATAATTAACTATAACCTGTGACCATTTTAACGGATTTATTGTTATTTTGATTTTATATTTGTTTTTACAATGATATGGTTTTAGTTCCTTCAGTAGTTTGCTGAATTTGCCATTATATAAAAAATAAGAATCGACCGAAATGTAACGTTTATAGAAAGTTAAGACTACGTTAGTCGTTAACACAAGGGTGTCGTAAGAGGCGACTGAGGGCGACCAGTGGGAGGCTCCTTTGTACAGGATGCCGTCCAGATTATGGGTACCACAACGGCGCCTTTTTCTGCCGCGGAGCAGTAATGTGTAAGCATTATTGTGTCTCGGTCTGAAAGGCGTCTCAAGGTGACGAGCGCGATTGTGGAGCCGATCAGAATTTTTGGGTTTTTCAAGAATGCTGAGCGGCAGTGCATTGTACTATGGGCAGGGCGTATAGCTAAAGGTCCTGCTCGCCTCGTCGCTTATTGTCATACATATTATAATTATAATAATTGTCACGTACCTTGCGACGTGTCCTCTTTATAGTCATGTCATACCAGCCCGGAAACATTGTCGAACAATTTTAACATTTGGTGCTACATGGGTTAGTAACAAAGAACTGAACTATATTTCTGAAATATAAAATAACTGTGTTCTTAAATGTACAATAAATACTTAAGTATGTATTGTATAGGCTTTTCACAAGTCAAGCAAAGCCCGACGCCTGCGTGCTTGACGTCACAGATTTAAGTGTTCATATAACTTTTATGTATCTTAGATAATTGAAAATTGAACGTGTGAGTAATGTTATGTGTTTAATAAAAAAACATTCTGTCATGTAACAAGTAATAAAATAATATGCCCTTAAAATATAATGTGGATCAATCCGTTAGAAAGTTATAAGTTGTAACAACTCTGTAAATATATGACAAGATGTCAGGTTAACGTTAATAAATGTTTTCAATGTTATGTTAGTTTAATGTTATGTCCATATTATGTGTTGACGAATGCAGTTGGCACGTATATTACTACGTGTCAATACATTTCTCGTGTCTTGCTTATTCTTAAGTGCTAGTAGTGAGCATGTTTGTCCATCATTTATTATATTAAGACGAACTTCGGCTCACACAAACAAATTAGATCGCTCGGCTACTGTTCTATTAGTTGCAAGATATGACAATCACATACAAACTAACACGGGAAGTTAAACACTCCTTATGCCTTATATTATTATTATATTCGCAATGAAAATAAGTCTTGCTATTCATTTGATGAGGTCAGTTAATGATTACAACATAAAGTTGACAAAACGTTAAGATCGATTGTTATATATGTGGGTGAACACACATTTATAAAGGTGTATTATATTTTCAGAGTTCGTCATCAAAACAGTGAGGGGAAGGCCAGTGCTGCTGTACAACAACTATAGGTACGGGATGTTAAAACGCTCCAACGAGACCACGTGGTGGCGCTGCGTGCGACATTCTCTCGGGTGCCGGTCTAAAGTTATGATGTTTGACAATGACGCTGTGGTTACACATGAGCATAACCACCAAAGTTACTCTAAACAATATTACTAGTTCACTTACGGCCTTACAAACTTGCTGTAAAGATATTTCTGAGAATAAACCAAGGATGTGCAAAATGTTGACTATATCGCTGACAACACTATCAATAAAATTATAATTCCGAAATTTCCGCATGTCAAGCAGCCTTGCAAATAAAAGCGGGAAACGTTTTACGTCCGAATAAGCAAAAATGTCTATTTGTAAACATTTTGCATATTCTTGGTTTATTATGACGTATAACTTTATACCAAGTCTAAGTAAGATAGGAAGCAACCATCCCACATCTGTTTAATAGATGATAAGTTATTTTAATATCAAATTTAATAAATATAATTAAATCTAGTGAGTGGGTTACACACGGGTTATACACCACATAACATAACCTAATCATGTGAGCATACTTACTATTCGGGACCTCTTCGTGGGCGATCGAGTGGCATATTTAATGGCGTAGTAATACGACAAAATCTTGCCAATACGAAACCATTGTAGCTCTACAGTTATCAGACTAATATAATATACTTTAAAGGTATGCCAACTTAACTTAAAAAACCGAGTTGTGAAGCCCGTTAGATGCAAACAAGTGTTAAAAAGATTTGGACAGACCGTCCGCAGTCCGCACCACTTTTAAAAACTCGCCGACTCAATGTTTACAATGTAGTAGGTATATGTAACAACTTAAGGTTCTATTCTATTCTTTATATTGTGGCTTTTGTTCATTCATTACATATTTTTACCAAGTGCCTAGATAATATATGTCAAATTAAATTTAAATAGGAATATAATATTACAATATCTGTAGAATACTATATTTTAATGTATACATAAGTATGTTGAATATTATGTAATATATAAATATAATATATATTTAGGATTATAAATAAATAGAAGAGTTATTGTTATTGGACATAACTATTAAAATATGCAATTCTTGTTTATATTATTATTTTTTGTCTTTTGGTAATTAATTGTATTGGCCTTTTAGAGATATTTCAGTATCTATAATCCATCTCAAGTAAATATTTAGTTAATTACATAATGAAGATCCTTACTTTTAGAAGTACCTACTCCTTGAAATAAAACCTTTTTAATATTTCTAAACACGTTCAGTTACAAGATCTTATTTAGAACGACAGCGTAATAAACAGATAAATTTGAAGTGTCAACTTTTGGAAATCTATAATATTTTTTTTTAAATATCTAACTATAATGTATTTACTTTTGTATTTACACAATAGAGCCATTGTTAAAAAAGACTGAAGATTGAAAAAAGTGGCCGTTGAGTCTCTTGTATGTTCTACTTTTGATGATAGATTAAGTAATTTAGTAAAAATATTTATAGTGATGATTCAAAAGTGCTTTGTTTAAGCTTAATTGAATAAAGTTTATTTGATGTTGACAATAACAGTTAGTTGAACAGCAAGTCATGGTTTTTAATTTAATTAATTCACATTTCGACGAATCATGAAGTTCGGATTTTAATCTGAACAAGTCCTCCATACTCTCCCGCCACATGTGACGTAGAAGATCCAGTGACACCACTCTCACAACTCTACGGAACGTCAAACGCTTCATGTCGATTTTAGCAATTTATTTGTGGAATAATTGGAACAAGTTAACTATATATTACTGTAATTTATCATTTAAGCTGGTCTTATTTCGACCTATAGAGGTCTTGAGGTCTTTAAGTAGTGGATAAGCTTCTTAAAGAAAACTTTCAGATATGCTGTACACATTTTCTCTTAGTGAGTTCATGTTATCATTCCTTTTAGATCTTCTCTTGTATTTAATATATTAGTACTAAACAATGTATTGCGTTCATTGTTATCAAGTTTTTACTTCTGTGAGTGTGTGTAAATTATTGTAGAAATAAAAAAAAACTCGTGTCACATTGTACCTGTGAAAAGTAAGAAAAATGACATATTATATATCAGCTAATTGTTAATTTATTTCACAGATGCTGAAATTTATATGACTCGTCGAGGATATTGGGTTCTTATGTTAGGTGGCTACAAGTATACGATGAATAATTCGTTTGGCCAGAAGAGGACATGGCGATGCTCGAAGAATAGTTACAGAGGATGCAAGGCAACCGCTGTCACGTTCAGTAACGATGTGATAGCACAGAAAAATGAACACAACCACCCCCCGGGGGACCATCATTGTAAAGATTAATATAATATTTAATAATAAACTCCGTTGTTATTTCAAATGTTATAAACGACGCTCCTTAATGTTAACTCCGCTAAGTTTCACTAAATTAGTACGTCACGTGATCGAACGACTCTACAGGAGATTTTTGCAACTTTGATTCCTCTGGTGGTGCAAGAAAATGTAGGCGGCGGTGATCACTTAACACCATGTAACCCTCCGGTCGCGTCTTCTCCTTTTCCTTTTCCATAAAAAATAAATAAAATACTTTTACAGTATGAATGGAGCATAACTTAAAGAAAACGTATCGGAAATTTTAGTGATATCATCGTTATTGTTTCATCAAGGAAGTTTAATTGTCAATATCGTTATCAATGATAATTAATTTGTGGACGTTCATGACTGTGTAAAACAAGCGCTGCGGTGAGTGACCGCTGTGACGTCACTACACAACACTCACCCACAGGACGCGCAATATAATTATAATCCAAATCGAGCCGTCTGAAATATTTCAATAATACGGAAACGACAATGATCGTAACTTCAGATCTACTTGCTTTACACTGAGCTATGATGTGACAGGATCAGTGATATGCTCCGTTCCCACGTAAAACAGATTTAATTAAAATTGACAGGGATCTCTTCCATAAATGTTTAGTACGAAGCTGGGTGTTTGGCAAAATTGTATTACTTGTGTTTTTGTCCACTTTAATCAACGCTTTTGTTTGATCTCTCTTATTCTTGATAATAAGACCCTTTTCAGTTAAAACCCGGTCTTATTATATAGATTAGATGAAACTGGATTCTTTCTCTAGAAAGACGTAGACGTGACCAACGTTTTGTTGATACCTTAACTGAGCAGCAATGAGTCGTGAAGAACTACTTACAGATACTCAAAACTGTTGTTACTGCAACTGTTATTGTGGGAGGCTCCTTTGTACAGGATGACGGCTAGATTATGGATACTACAACGGCGCCTATTTCTGCCGTGAAGCAGTAATGTGTAAGCATTATTGTGTTTCTAGTAAAATTACTGAGCAATTGAGACTTAACATCTTATGTCTCAAGGTGACTAGTGATGTGCAATTGTGATGCCGCTCAGAATTTTTTGTTGTTTCAAGAATCCTGCATTGGCACTGCATTGTAATGGGCAAGCTGTCTCGATTACTGAACGTATTGCTTGTCTCTTCCCTTATTTTCATAAAATAAATAAGATCTAAAGATGCATATCTAACAGCAGTTTTAAATATAAAATCTCTACCTGTTTAAGATTATTTTGAATACAGATTTAAGGCCATCAGTGAGTCATTTCTAAATCCGTATAGTTTAGGGAACGTTTATCAACATTCATACAAATTAAAAAGTCATCAAAAAATTGATCGAGAAATAAATTCCAAAAATGTTAGATCTGTTATTGAAATAAGGAAGTGAATTATGATTGAAATATATTCGAAAGTTCAGTTGAGATTCCGTTCACAATATTCAAATAACATACTCGTATTAGACAGAAGATCATCAATAAAAAATTAAGCATGTGAAATTTGTGAGAAATTACTTATAGAGCTGTTTTATTGTGATTTAGAAATAGACTTTAGTTGTGAATAAAGATAAGGTTTATGTTGTATTGAATTAAATATGATTATAACCATTTTAATTACCAATTACAGCTATTTCTATTCGTCAGTAATTCACATAATATTGAGTTCTTTTAGCTCTTGTTCTTCTCCTTTTGATTTAAAACTCACCCTTTTCTTTCAGATCCAATAGAGATACACTACACAAATAGAGGCATAAAGTATATAGAAATTAATGATTATACATACAGTTACCATAGACAAAACTCTGCAGAAATAATTCGATGGAGGTGTCCTAAGCAGAAAAGGGGATGTACTGCAGCTGTTGTAACACTATATGATAAAGTAATTAAAATAAAGAACACACATAACCACCCTCCGTGTTGAGATCCGACGATCAATTAGCTTGGGAAGATAACAGTTTTCATTAGTTTCGATGGTTTTGTTTGAATATCGTGAGACCCTTATTTGTATTGTAATAATATCTTCATCATTGATGATGATCAAATATACAATAGAATAATAACCACCACACAAACGTATAGCCCCAAATATAATTTTGCGCTAGGATGCGCGAATATCTTGGATTTTAAAAATAATCCCAAATTCCTTCTCTGCACTCTTGAGAACCTCGAATATGATATCCATATTATTGAAATCATAGTTTTGCGTGGTCGCCATCTTGCATTTCCAAAATGATCCCAAATTCGTTCTCTGCACCCTCGAGAACCTCGGATATGATATCCATATTGTTGAAATCATAATTTTGAGCAGCGGGCATGTTGGATTTAAAAAATGATTCCAAATTGTTTCTCTGCACCCTCGAGAACCTCGGATACGATATCCATATTGTTGGAATCATAGTTTTGCGTGGTCGCCATCTTGGATTTCAAAAATGATTCCAAATTCGTTCTCTGCACCCTCGAGAGCCTCGGATACGATATCCATATTGTTGAAATCATAGTTTGCCGCGGCGGCCAAAATAATAGTTTTATAAATAATAGCTGGCAACGGCGCCTCTATCGTCCCGTTTTTTCGTTTCATCGAGTTTCCTATGACAACGATTCTAAAGAGGGTTCACTTCAAAATTGTTGTTTATTTATTAATAATATCCTAGTGATGCTTTTTTTGCACACCGTTAAGCGACGATGTGACGTCATCGACGCGGACGTCAGGTCCAGTGATAATATAACAGGGTACTAATGAATTGTGCGTTGATTCTTGACTGTGACGTCATGTGGTGCTATTTAACTATATTAGTGCACTAAACATAGTTTCAAGCTATGATCAATTAAATAGTGGTCGTTACCACAAACAATTGATATTCCATAGGAATAATGTAGTTAATCTTTACTTTAACTGTGTTACTAATAAACGCGAAGTTTAAAGTTATTTCAAATTTAAAACTATATGTTATCTTGCCTTTGTCATTACAGAATTACATAATAGGGAGTATAATTTTAAACTTGGAGTAACTTTTCATTGCGTTTATTATAAGACAGTAAGTGTTCAATACGCACTGCGTGATGAAGTATTTGTTAAGTACTATAGCTGTGGGGATCTTTCTTCCATTTATCACCAAATTTTGCAACAAAATCTAATATCCTACCATGGACACAATTTTTGCCTGCGAACACTAGACTAGACTAGACTATGCTACTAGACTTGAGTAACACGCTTGTGATTTCTCTGGTGTTGAAAGACAGCTTGGAAACGGTGATAGAGTTTTTATGGAAAAGGACAAGAGAAGATAAGCATTTACGTGCTTTTAGGTCAGTGTAGGCTTTTTTGGAGGTTCCTCTCATATCAATATAAATAATATATAAAAACATTCTTAACTTGTTTTTGTATAAGTTAATGTTTGCACATTCGAATTTACCTAAAAAGTTATGGAAGAATTAAAGATCTACAAACAATCACAATGAATATGGATTCTGCAAGAAATGCTTACTATTACTCTTGCCGGTAACTTAAGTCCAAATTTGTGAACTTGATGGTGGCCTGACACATAAATTATGGTCTTTTTTGTAAAGGCTTGTTGCATAGATTCTTGTTTGTATAGATAAATACATTCTAGAAGGATTTAAAGCCTATTCTGTTGAATTATAAATAAATCGTAGCAATTTATTATTTCTGAAAGGGATGATATCTTTCAATAGGTTGTTTTTGTGATGATTTGTAACAATATTATAAAAAATATAATAGAATAATAGAAAGATAATATATAATAAAAGATAGCCAGTTTTTTTTTAAATATGCTACAATTCATATTTTTTTGCCCTTGAATTTATTATGGTTGTACCTCGGAGTTTGTGTAAGTATATTTGATTTTAATTTAAGAACTATAAATATATTTTTTTTAACAGATGCTCGACAGAATTTGCCGAGTTTTAGAATCTCCAAGGCTAATGGCGTAGAGAAGATCGAAGTTAACAATTATAAATACAGTTTTCACAAGATGACTCCTAGTGGTAGGAAAAGGTGGAGATGTCCAAAACAGAGTAATGGATGCACTGCTTCCGTGATAACTTTCGAAGACATGGTATTGCATGGGAAGTACCAACACAATCATCCTATATAAAATATATTTTAATATGTCTGTTTGTGTTTGAATCTCGTTTAGAAGTCCACCCGAACAAACTTACTCATGAGCTTGAACTTGCCCCAAACCAGCAAAACGGCTTAAAAGTTCGCTCTCTTTGAGCTGGACAAATACGTCAAAGAATCCTAAATGTGAGAGTCCTTCTCGTTGAAAAAGGGCCTCTGCATATCTTATGGTAAAAGCTATAAGTCACATTATAACAAAAAATATTATTTAGTACCAGATGTCAAAACTGATCCATCACTTGCCGTTACGCACAGTCATTGTTCTGATGTGCATTTATCACAGGGAGCGTTCGAAAGAGCAGTTTGGACCTGATTCGCGCGAACCAATTTCAACTTAGCTCCACACGTTACAATCTCAATTATATTCCTCACAATCTGGATGGCTAGCGTTTCTCCGTAGTGCGACGTTCAGCTGGTGGTAATTGATACGCCCTGTCCATTACAATGCAGTGTCGCTCAGGATTCTTGTATAACCCAAAAATTCTCAGCGGCACTAAAATTGTACTCATCACCTTGAGATATAAGATATTAAGTCTCATTTGCCCAGTATTTCACTCCCTACGGCGCCCGTCAGACCAAAACACAATAATGCTTGCATATTACTGCTTCACAGCCGAAAAAGCCGCCGCTGTGGTACCCTTTTTACCAGAACAACCACAGTATTTTAAATTAACTTTCTTCTCGTGCTTGCCTTCTTTTCATTTGTACTCAGGTGATAGCTCATTGGAGTCATCCAACCGTCGACCTGTACTGTCTTGTTCGATGACTACTCGTCGATAGGTTACGAATGCACGCCGAGCTGTCACCATTGAACGTCACGCGGAACTCGACACCCGTGCATTGGCAATGCAAAACAACATGCGAACAGCTCGCGCCATGAGAAGGGATTCTCGCCTCCTCACGTCGCACGTACGACAGAAGCACATCTCACCTATAACTATGAATGTATTTACAAACCTACCTTGGCTGACACCGACTCCAAAAATAACAATAATTGTATAAACATTATATTGTCGTTATAATTTGATTGACTTTTAGATAGTCCAATATTTTTCATTTCATTTTACGTCGGAGAACTCTAAAAATAATTTGATTACTATGTTGTAGAAGAATACGCAATTATATTTTTTCTTTTTATTGCATATTTTACGTTTTGGAATAGTTTTTTAAAGAGAGACTGTTTTTTTGTTATTTGAAGTCGGTTAAAAATAGGGATGTCTTCAACGTGCGTTCTTTTAGGTCTTCTTTTGATTTATAACTTACCTTTTCCTTACAGATGTAATAGAGATATACTACACAAATAGAGGTGTAAAATATATAGAAATTCATGATTATAACTACAGTTATCATACACAAAACTCTTCAGGAATAATTCGATGGAGGTGTCCTAAACAGAAAAAGGGATGTACTGCAGCTGTTGTAACACTATATGATAAAGTAATTAAAATAAAGAACACACATAACCACCCTCCGTGTTGAGATCCGACGATAAATTAGCTTGGGAAGATAACAGTTTTCATTATTTTCGGTGGTTTTGTATGAATATCGTGAGACCCTTATTTGTATTGTAATAATATCTTCATCATTGATGATGATCTAGAAGACATAAAGCACGAATCAGCTGTCTACTTGACATAGACTTATATATAGACTTTATGCCTGGGTTTAACGTTGACAGTAACGCTGACTCTAACATAGGCTGCGGAATGCGTTAAAACATCGCATATCACATATTTAAAGTTAAAAAGTGAAATATCAGGTCAATATCGAATATTTATTTGAAACTTTTAACAAGTCGCTATTTAACATTAACAATAGTTTTAACCGGCGAAAATGGGACGGTTACGGTTAACACTTAAAGTAATGACGTCATCTAAGAATTGTAAAATGCAACACATTAACATGTTTGTTATTACTAAATTTAGTTTATGCAGCCCCGTCTTAATTTTGAATACTTTTTGACATCTAGCAAGGAAATTGTTAATTAATGAATAATTTCAAATTAATTAAAGTGGCGAACTTAAGTGACGTAATGTTCACCTGTTTCACTGAATCTAATGAAGTGTGTGTTGCTTGTTGACTGTGACGTCATGTGGTCCTATTTAATTGTATAGCGCACTAAAAATGGTCGTAAACTGCTCTCACTGTAACCAATTAAGTAATGGTCGTTACCACGAACAATTGACATATCACAGGTATAATGTTCTCTCATCTGAATAATGAAGTATTTGTTAAGTACTACGAACTGTGTTGTTGTGGGGATCTTTATTCCATGTATCACCAAATTGTAACACAGCGGCACAGTCTTGCGGAGAGAGAGAGAGAACTTTTAAAATCATAAAAAAATCATCGCTCTTAAATCTTTTCGACTTAATTCCATTTTCGTTGCGTCCGTAGAACTGTGATGTGTGATAAAAAACAATTGACAAATGATTTCCCGCCAATTGTTTTTATTATTACTAAAAAATATAACATTCGAAATTCAAATAGTACATTCTAGACATGGGTAATATTATTGTGATTTCTCTGGTGAGAGAAGATAAGCATTTATGGCCTTATAGGTCAGAATAGGCTTTTTTGAAGGTACCACTCGTATTGATATCAATACAATTTTCAAAATTTTATAATTAAATATAATATTCGTAGTAATAGTTTTAACCTCATGTAATCATATTAAGTATTGTTAATATAGTTAAGTAAAGGCATTGTCATGTTGTGAATAAAAGGTTAGATAATTTTATATATTTCATTCCAAATTTTAATATTATATAACTATATTCCCTTAGAATAAGAAGTAGTAAATTAGCAAACTATACATGTTTTGTCTTTCATGGAGTAATTCGAAATATATTAATTAAAATTTAAACATCAAGAAAGGCTATCAGATAAATAAAACACAAAATAATTTCATAAATTTATTCAGTGAACCAAAATTTATAATAATGATTATTTCTCAGAAAACAGCAGTGGCATGTTACATTTAACATTTAATTAATATTTACGAGATAACTTTATTATAAGATAAATAGTAGTATAGTTTTAGAATAAAGTTTTATAAATATATAATTGTTATAATCAATGAATGCTTATATTGATTACCATATTATTGTAAATAACTGTTTAATGCCTTAATTTATTCATCTTTGTACCAAACGACGCATATTAACAGAGAAGTAAGTACATAAAACGTGAATATTTTTAAAGTGTGTCTTTCCATTTGCCAAACCGTAAAATAAACATTGAACGTAAACATAAAAGCCTGACAAACATAAGATCAAGTCATATATATTGCTAAAAAACGAACAATTGATTCAACATTCGCAAACCGAGAAAGGACCAGTGCGATGTTTGTTGTGGAGGAGGCGAGGAGTAACATCCAACGAATTTATAATCTGTTAAATTGATTACCTTAAAACCACAAGGAGAACTTATAAAAACATCACGTGATGGATGTATTTGTCACAACAGAAATAAGGTATCAGCGAGTAGTACATTGAGCGACATTGCTTATTTTTTTAAATTAGAAGTTGAACAATTCATTTTAGAAAAGGGACTCACTATCACGGACGTTAGTAGTGTCCACTATACAGTAAAACATTATATTATATACTAACAGTAAATGATATCAGATCATTTAAATGCCATCTGGCGTTGTTTGATGAATGATGGTCCCCTGGAAATAACTAAATCCAAGTTTAATTAACTTCAAGAGTTAAAACTATTTATAGATTGTGACTACCATCAATTTTATGATTGTCTTAAATTTAATTATAATTAATACGGTAATTTTATACATAAACAATAATAATTACGTAATTTCAATATTCTTTTACATTATAACCTGTTATGTGCCCTTGACTTGACCTCTTAAAATCTGTTACGTGATTATTTTTCACTTTAATTGAAATATTGTTTTTTATTGAAATTTGGATTTCATCCCCACCATCTGGATGTGTGGCGGTCCTCCACAGTGCGGTTTTCAAGGAGCTTTCTCCCTCGTACTACAAAGCTATGGAATGAGCTTCCTTGTGCGGTGTTTCCGGGACAATACGATATGGGTACCTTCAAAAAAAGCGCGTACACCTTCCTTAAAGGCCGGCAACGCTCTTGTGATTCCTCTGGTGTTGCAAAAGAATGTGGGCGGTGGTGATCACTTAACACCAGGTGACCCGTACGCTCGTTTGACCTCCTATTCAATAATAAAAAAATAATAATAATAATATTTAAACTTTTATATTAACATGCTTAAAAGACAAATAAGTTTACGTATAGCAGCGATAGCTTTGAAAGAAAACACTTTAAAACATAAACCTTCATTTAATGTTTTTCAGGAAAACTTGTTTGTGAATATCTTTTAAGTTTACTTCTAAAACATTGCAGATTTTGGTTTGACAACCACAAAATAACATAAATATGTGTCAGATCTGTTATGACTTATAAAGCTATGAAATGCTCATTGGTTGACATTGTCTTTCGTTACACAAAAATGCGAATACAGGAATACTCCTGTAAATTATAAAAATAAATGAAAACAGTATGACTAAACTATATTAAAATACTGAATTACTATTTTAAAGAACAACTATTTATTTTTGATACAGACTGTAAGCCTTAAGCCACATTACAGCTATACTGCCGTGCTTTTTATCCATGAGATTTTGTGGGAAGCGCATACAAGCCAAAGCTGGTTCGTAAATTTAAACAAAATGGCTCGCTGAAAAAAATATCGCGCGACATTCGGAATACAACTGCGTGGGTATCGAGCGATTTGACGGTATTTTAGGGTTTCAGCAATATAATATACTGGAGCGTGGCTTAAGTCTTAAGCGAATATACTACATACTGCAGTAGTTCTAATAGGTTCTATATAAATTAGTAAGAAAGAAAGAAAAATAATTTAATCACTAAGGTCAAAATAACTGTAATATAAAATAATATTTTACAACCACTTGGGAAAAGTTGAGCTTTAATAAGCAGAAGTGGGAAGAAACCCGATGCTATTTTTTTCTTTTTAATCTATAAAAGGCATTTATTTTCTCAAAATTGATTCCTATAGAATTCATTTTGATGTCATTTCTAACGTTTTGACATACTTAGTCTAGTTAAAAAAAAAGAAAAAGAATGATTTATGCCAAAAAAGTCTCAAAAGAGAACGAGTGCAGTAGATGTATCAATTTGTATAATAAATAGTCGGTACAAATCATAACAGGTTTTGTAAATTATAAATTTCTGAATTATAACATTCGTACCTACATAATACTTATTTAGATTAGCCATTGATGTACAACTAACACTACACTCATAATCGCCTGTTAAAAGGTCGTCAAAACATTTCCGAGCGGCGTTGTATATATGTATACATTAACTTATAGTTTCAATATATACTTTTTAGTTCCAGTTTTATTTCATTTCTGATGATACATTACAATATAAAACTTAATATTGAAGATAATCTAACTTATTATCATAAATCTTAATGGTAATGGAATGTACATAAAAATACAAGATGTTACATATACATATTTTACTTTTGCTTTTCAAGCTAATAATCTTAGAACTGTATATACAAAAAAGTAAAAGTAAAACTAGTTCAAAGTTTTCACCAGAACAACCAACACCACGAAGTTGGTCTAAATTATGTTACATCGTTATTGTATAGGGCTTTAACAATTCAAAAAATTCTTGACTTAGATATTTATTTGTTAACAGTTTGTTATATTTAAGTGATCTAACCCTCACTCACCTCTGGGATCTTAATCCCTTACCCCTTTATTCATAATGGTCTGCTAACTTTAAACAGCCGCTTAGGAGTGTTTTTTCTCATTCTGACTTAGGTCAATAGAAGAAGACAGAGTGAGAATTAGCAATGCTTTAAGTTAGCAGACTATTATGAATAAGGGGCTTAATATTGATATCGTCAATCATGTACAAATTTAATTACAAAGCGGAGCCAAGCCCGAGAGTTGAACATTAACGGATCACGCGGCATGCGGATGTTTTAGTTGCTAAGAGTGTTAGGACGTGACGAATACCGCACCGTCCATCATTTTGATACAAATTAAAATCGTATATTAATTTCTTGTTAAATATTCATTATTTGTATTAAATTCTTGTTTAAAAGCTTTTTTTTCCAATAACAACCTAACTAAAATACTAACAATTAAAATATTATATTATTATGATGTCGCTTGAAAATACATTTACATTACGTGCACCGTTTAATTCATGAACATATGAATGTATATTGTCCTAAAAGCCAACTTTACTAAACTTATTTACTATCTTAATTTCATTATAATTATTATACAGTCCACAATAAACACACATATATATATACTGATAATGCAGTAATCATTTCATCAAATACAATTGAAGTATTCAATATTGTCTGATATATATAAATATATAACAATCAAGAAGCCATTATAAACTATTAACTCCATTACAAGTTTGGATTCCGATTCCGCAATTTATAGAAAAACTTATACATTAAATAGTACCTATAGATACATAGATACTATCTTTTTGGTTTCTAGTTTTTTAACAAAAATTGAGAACACGTGAGGACATATTTATATCATCAGCTTTCACACAAACTCAAACTTTTATTGTTATTATTATGTAAATAAACCATTAAATAAAATTTTAGTTTGGAGTCTCTTATATATACCTTATTATATCAAAATGAGTAATAATTTTTTTTCATTAAACCACAGTAATATTATTTATAGGGACAAAACTACTTATTTTATATTCTTAATGTATTACAATATATTTATTACAACTATTATTATCTATTTTTAGAATCCATTTTCGAATGCTACCTTACAAATGTGGAACGCATGAAATATGAATATCAACAAACATTAAGACAGAATTCTTCGAATTTGGTGAAATGGAAGCGGAAAAGAATATCTGAACTAACAGAAGATGAGCAAAAAGTGCGACGGGAGCAGTGGCGGAAAGAGAAACGTAATCAAAGAAAAAGGAAGGATAAAAAAACAAAAGTTTCTTTCCGTCGTCAAAAAGAAGAATTGAATTCTAACAAAAGAAAAGAGAAACTTCAGAAAATTAAAGCAGAAAATTAGCGTAATTAACTAACTAACTAACTAACTAATCAAACATTGCAATAGTGTAACTTATATTTAAAATTTATTAAAAATAGAATGTATAATAATTGTTCAGTAAATAAAATTAAGTAAGCCTCTAGGTTTCGATTACAATATTTTAACTGCCTGTAACGCACTTATGGTATTCCAGAAATACGTAGTCGATGGTGATCTAATCTGAATTTGATTCACTGTTCGTTTACGACGTAAAAGTTGGAAGCTGGGATACCCTTTTACTTTTTTTTTAAAAGCCAAGTTACTAAAGTTCAAACTTGTTTTCTTAACTTACCAAAAAATAACTAAAGTCATGTTTTTCTACTATACATATTATGTCCGTCGATTTATATTTACCTAACGCCTTCCTCCCAAATCGCACGCCATAAAATCAATACTGTTCTTAATCTATATGTGTGTAATATTCATTCTCAACATAAGACACTGACACGCGCTATGTCTCTAGAGACTGACCTAGGTTAGTTAACTTTGAGGGTAGGCAAAATTTCTGTTATTGGTATTTCAAGAGAGCGTGGCTCACGGAATAAAAACGCGAATATGGCGAAATATTTAATAAATACGAATTAAAAAGTAACAACGTCAATTTCTTCACAATTAGTTCGTCATATCTATGTTTATCTTTACGAGAGTTTCCTTGTACGTTCCTTCTTACCATCATCTCCCTTTCCTAACACCATCATGTTTATGAATATTGTTTATTTTGATAATAGCATCGTTCATAGTTGTGAGCTTAGCCTTACAGCCCTTGTCACATTTGTTACACACCCAATGGACTTCTTTCTTCTGGTTTATATGTCTCGATCGTTTCTTGAATCTGTACTCGCCCAGGATTATTATAGCGTTTCCTTGCCGAGACCAAGCATACCGCGGCACCGGAACACCTTTCAACAAAAATAATTGAATGAATATTGCAAATCAATTTAAAATGTTGTAAGAAGATGCAATAATCTTTTTATTTACAAGAATAACCAGCATAACTTGGTGTTACAAAGCAGTGCTGACTAAATATAACAAGGCACTTAAACATTGTCGTTTAGAAACTTTTTAAAAGTGTACATTCAAGATGTATAATAAAAACAATAATTAATTAAAGATTTATTGATTATTCAAGGACGACGATTATGTAAAGGTTTAGTATAAAACAGTATTCCTGCATTCGTATGGATTACAGCTTGACTTCTTTAACGACATTTCCAACTTAGTGTCTCTTTATCAACGAAGTGCAACGAAAACTTGTATTTACCGTCAACCATACTTGTAACACATACAAGATTTTTATTAGACATCGCATCTAACACTCTAAATATATCAGTTTCAAACTAGCGTTAATTTTTACATAAGAAGCCAACTGTTTCAATAGACTTATAGGCCAGTGCTGAAGCCTTTGAAAATGATAAAAAGTGAAAAAAATAATAGTAGGATGAAACCCTTTGAAAATGGAAGAGGTTATAACAAAAATTAAAGGAAAAATAAATTACGGGCTATCTGAGGTCTGAGGGAAATGAAAAAAAGGGGGGGGGGGGGGGTGTTTTATGAAAAAAAAAACGGCCATTTATTATTTATTTATCTCGATTTCCGGCAAAGCTGTAAGTCCTATGGAAAAGAATCAATTACATTTTTTTACACTACCGGAAAGTAGAGATTTTGGCGAACAGAAGACACCATTTTTTCGATTGAAAATAAGGGTTCTTTTCGATATGTGTGTCAAAATAAGGTGAAAAAATAAATATTTCAATTCTAATAAATTACAGTGTATTTGGGACATAAAAAGGTAAATTTTCACAAAATCACGTGAAAAAAATATTCATTTTGAAAAAGATAAAAATAAAAAACCAAAAAGTTGGTATTTTGAATTTTTCACATAAAGTTTGAGGTTATGGCAAAAAATTGTAAACATAAAAGTTCTTTTTATTACCTACAACTTTGACATTTGACTTTTTCCCATAGGACTTAGTTTTTTACGGAAATCGAGATAAACCGTTTTTGACCTTAAAACACCCCCCCCCCCCCCCTTTTCCACTTCCCGATCTCTGATTGCCCGTAATTTATTTTTCCTTTCAGTTTTGTTATATTCTCTTCCATTTCCAATGGGTTTCATTTACTGTATTTTTTTTTGGGTTCAAAAATTATCGACACTGGTCTATTAGTAGACTTTAACATTTGAATGCCGACAAAAATGTGATAATCAAATATCAAAAAGATACTAGTTAATATATTAACATATACAATGGAAATCTTTTAAAATAGTGAGGAGTGACGATTTAAGTTATTATTATATTTAAGTATATTAGAAATATTTAACTAGGTACCTACATAATTTGAATTAATTGCAGATAGAACAGCTACATAAAATCACGTTAAATGAAATTATTAATCAATTACAATAAAAAGAAGAAGAAAGTTTCCCTTTTTTTATTATTTTAGATCCAGAAAAACAGCTAAGCATAGCTTTTTTAGTATGATTTTTATTGGCGATTTATTCTACCAAATAATGCCACACGTAACTACTTATATTTTAATCTCTTCTCTACAACAGCTTATCTAAATTATAAAGTTGTATCGTTTATTTCTCGACAATGTAGAAGAGTCGTGGTTATGTACTCCAGACAGAGCAACAATGTTGTGACCGTTTGTCTTGGCGATAGCTCGGCAACCCTTGTGAAGATGCGTTGAACAAACCCAGCGGACGAATTCTTTACATACAGTTTGTTTACAGTACGAATAATTTCCAAAGAGTAGCAGTGGTTTTCCTTTTTGAGATTTCGTGAAGAACGCTTCTAAAAACAAATTTAAATATTAAAAATATGTAGCCGCGAATAACAACACCTAACTTTTTATTTTCTTAATAAAAACTCAAATTAATTTATTATTGACTGTACGCAGTAAGTTAAGCAAGAGCTCAAATGAGATATCTCCATCACTAGGAAAAAGCAAGCGATGGGAGGACAGCTGTAGAGGTATTCCACGCGGATATCAAATTAATGCGATTGGGACGGATATATTAATGTAATTAAAAGAAAACGCAAATAGAAATTATCTTTATTTGAAAACTTACTCGAAGTTACTTACAACAATAAGAGAGCACAAGAATACAGATCATTTAATACTGCCATGATACACTATTTAACTATATTTGTACTTACAATACGAAAAGGCAAGTAAACGGAGATCAATATCTTATATATCACAATGTAAGCACCAATGTTAGTAACTATACAATAAATGGTAATTCTGAAGTAATTCTAAACATTATGCGTAAAAACTTAAAGAATTATTAAAATATAAAGGTACAATGGTTTCTTTATCGTAAAAACACACATAAAAATGTAGACTTAGCCGAAAGAATTCAGTGAAGTACAAAATTGTGCTACAGAGACCCAGTTGATCATTAAATTAATTAACTTGTAAACGACAATGTATTAACTAACCTGGTTATGGCCAGTGTTACAATGTTTGACAGTTTTAAGTTTCTGCACTTATAATACAAAAAACTGAATAAATATGATCATAATAAAATCCTATGTCTGGTGGTAAACAATGTTTGAACCCAACTCTCTCAAAGTTCTATTAGTCCCGCAAAATTTTACTGAAACTAGAATAATTCTTATCTTTTAAACTCAAAACAAAAATAAGATTATACAAAAAACTCTGTCGGCGGGTGATTGTGATGGTTCTTGGCAAATATCAATTTATCTTGTTCAGTATAAATAGTTGCTTGGCAACCATGCTTATTGTGCGTGTAACAGGACCAAAAGCATCTGTCACCAGCGTTAATCCTTTTTGTAAACGTAAAGTCTCCTAATTTTATCAGACTCTCGCCATTCTGGGAAAACATGAACTTCACTGAAAAAGAGAACAGTATAAGTTTTCTGAGGATTTAAACTTTAAAAGCAATTGTTTAGATTTTTCATATTCTTCGTTCATGAGTTATTGCAGGGAAATTAAGTTTAGATGTTTTTATACATTTGAAAGTAACCGTCAAGATATATATAATAGACTCATTCTCTAAAATAATGCGTCTTGTTGTCTTAAAATTAAATGTAAAGAAAATAGAATTAGTAAAAAATTGTGACGACAGTTCTTGAAATAAAACAAGTAATGTGAAACCCAAACATATTGTTTATTTTAATTTAATATTCATATAAATTATTAAGCATTGCAGATAAATTTGTAAGCTTTACAGGCCCTTGCTACACTTATAACAACACGATAAATACAATTTAATAGCATCTTTGGAGATATTGCAGTACTTTGATTTTATTTCCACGTCCATAGTATCTCTATTCGCGTGCTCAAACAATATATGAATGGTGTGCAAGACTCCAAATAATTCATCTATTTTCACATAAAATTTCATCACTTCACTATCATTTTTTGGTTTTACAAGTCTTTCTCTTCCGTTAATTTCCAGAACTTCATAGTTTGCTAAATATTTGTAATCTTCGTATGTTTTAAGACGTCTATTTTTCACTTCTTTTATATCATTAATGAAATCCTCGTAACGTGCTTCATTAATGTAATATATACTATTGCTTTTCTTTCGTCCTATCAGTTTTGATAATTTTTCATTAAATTCTGTCTTCATCGGCTGAAGGTATTTCTTTGAGAACTCTAAATATTTGTTTCCTAAAAATATAAGCTAAATTAAATTATTTGTTACGAGTATTTACTTTACGTTCTTGAATTTTTTTTTGAAGAACAGAGCATATTATCTAATTAAATGACATGGTCCTTACTGTATTAATTACTAGTTAATTACGTCACTATTTAAGAATATTTTTGCTGTTGCTTCCTTGTTCTTAAATAAAACCGTGCACTAACCAGTACCTCATTTCAGATTTTAACTACTGGATTCAAACAAAAATGACGCGTGAGCAAATTTTGGCAAGAAAAAGATATAACGACAAAGTGAGGAGAGAAAGGATGAGGAACGACCCTGAACGATACGCTGAATACAAAGAACGAGAGAAAGCAAGATATCAGAGAAGAAAGGAAAACAAGAAAATACGTCCGATAAGTGAAATGAGTCCAACAGAACAGTCGAACCAAAGAAAGAGATGGCGACAAAATATGAAGCGCTTCCGAGAGAGACACACTAACTATCCTCAAGATGAATCATAAATTATAGCTTGGCTCATTTGATACATGTTAAAAGCGCGGATTTTTGCGTCATCTGGGGTGTTCTTATTATTCTTTGATCTGGTTAAAATAGAACTAAATAAGGTTGACGACCCACACATCACCGAGGTAACATCAGATTAATTCAAGTCACTGTTAGTATAAATTGTTATTCAGATTACTCATTATTTTAATATAAATATTAGTTACCGTATAAACTTTCCATATTTATCCTTATAAAATTATTTCCTTGATTCAAACGTATCTTGTTATATTGTATCAGTTGAGTGTGCATCGCGTCATTACATGTTCAAATAAGGAAATGTCAAGTTATTATGTTTTTGTCATCACGGTAAAAACGCATCAAATTCTACCCTTCGTTTCTCTGTGCATCAAATTTTCATTTTGAAACACACAAGGGCAGTGTCTGGACTGTGTGTCAGCCTATATTGTTTTTCGTCTTAATTAGACTGTGTTATTGCTATTGTTATACTTGATTCAACTGTGTATTGTAGATACAAATCTTTATTACAATATATAAGTATAAATATTATATATCTCTCATTTCTACTTAATATATTGGTAACAAAATATATATTAGTTATAAATATAAATAGCGTTACTAACCAATTGGCATAGAGACATGAAGTCCTCATTTGCATGGATTATAAACAATCACGTAATAATTATATGGTCCCTAGATCATTTATCTAAAGCAGGGGTGCTCAAACGGTCGATCGGGATCGACAGGTCGATTGCGAGTGCTTTTTGAGTCGATCTCGAGAAAAAAAACCGGTATTATAAACTAAAATCGATAATTACGTACCATCTTATGAAAAGTATGCTCAGGACATGAGTGTCGCGCTACGCGTTTGTTCTGTAAGAACCAATAAACTCGCAATTTGAATAATAATTATGAGTTTTTTCATTGACATTTAAGAGCAGACCTACACTTACCTTGACTAAAAAAATGTATATTTTGCGCAAAACTAATATCTTTGTCATCGTGACACTCTACCTAGACGACAATACTTCATCACACATACTTGAAGCCTCTCAGAGCCGATCGAACGTAGTCTACAAATTTAGAGGTAGATCGCCAGCAGTTCAAGCTTGAGCACCCCTGCTCTAAAGGATTACTTCAGTTGTTTCGTAATTGTAAGGTGCCATTATAGCTAATATACAAATGAAGCTGTGTCTTTTTTACTAGAACTATAAAAGGTAATAAGTAAGAACTTGAACTGAGCTGTTTAATTATTATCAATCCAATGGTAAGTGACTATATGTGCCAATACTAAAAGAACAAACGAGTAATTCATTAAGAACTACTTCTTTTAAAGCAAAAATGAAATAACAATATTTAGGGTTATATTTTTCAAACTACAAAGGAACCATATTTTTTAACTTATATTTTTTTTAAATGTTGTCAATAACTGGAATATGATCCATACTGTAGTTACAATTTTTACGACAAAGGTATTAGGCGACTAGCCCGAGTAATAATAATAATAAAACATTCATTTCGGATCAGATCCATATCTCTGTTAGTAAAGTTTTAATTAAAAAACAATGTTAGTAGGTACCTAATTCAAAATAATTTAATATTGGTGTGAAGCCACATTCACCTTTGTAAAAGAGGGGACTCCCTGGGTGTTGGTGCTGCCACGGACTCGAGCAAGCAGAGATGTGCTTCTTCACTTCCAGTATCTCAATCGTATGCGACGTATCTATAAACGTTGGACTTTACATTGCCCGTAAGAGAATGGTTTCAGGGTGTGATGTCACAGATCTAGGCGGCCAACTTACTTATCTGAAATTAACTAGGTCACCAAATTGTTGTTACAATATAACCATGGCTTCATGTGCTATCTTATAAGATATTATAATCAGCTGATTATAACCATCTGGTCGAATTCGTATTTGATAATTACATCTGTTGGATCTTTTCTTGTCGCTCTTCAGACTGAATACATAAATTTTTCAGTTTATAAATACGTGTAAGAGTTATATAACATCCTAAATGACAAAAAATTTGCAATAGGGATAATGTTGGACAAGTCAAAGGCATACGCATTTATACGACAAAGTTCAATATGACATATTACTAAATAAACTACGTCATAGGTGTACGAGTCACACCACACAAATGGTTTAAATCGTATTTAGAAAACCGCGAACAATACGTAGACGTTGAAAATTGTGAGCAAAAAAAGAACTAGTAAGCTACATCAGATCGAACAAATGCCATTAATGATTTTCTTAACGACTCAAATAAAAATAAATAAAAATATCGGTCTCCCTTCTACGACCTGCTGTTCAGACCAAATTGCCATCAGACCAATTGGTATCCATAATACTACTTTGTACTATCATATACTCCAAATGGAATATATCAAATATATATAAGCAATGTACAAAATAAAAAATACAAAATCATTTATTTCGCACTTTTCATGTACATATTAACATTTTATATATATAAGCAATGTATTTATGGTATTGCAATAGTAGAAAATTATATATGTCATATCTATAAAAGATAGCATGAATGCATCACATCGTTATTTTTAAAAGCAAATACTTTTGTTGTTTTGTTTTATTTTTGATCAGAACTGAAATGAGAAAGTATTTTGTAATCAGTAGGTACTTTTCTAAAGCAACGTTCCCTCCGAACGAAATAAATTTGAGAGCAATATAACGTTGAAATATTGAACATCGATTTGGATAGGAAAGGTCGGTAGCAAAGAGTGCGTATTTTATAATGTAACTAGCTGACCCGGCAAACGTTGTTTTGCCATATAAAGTATAATTCACGCGATAGTTTTATAAGTAATAAAATATTGCCTTTATTATAGCCTGTACATCATTTTGTTCTATTGTCAATAGTTTTTGCAGCGCACGCAAAAATAGGTTTTCGATTTTACACCTTGTGTTACAAAATAGCAATTTTATTACGGATCCCTAATTTTGAAAAAAAAAACATAGCCTATAGCCTTCCTCGATAAATGGACTACCCAACACTGAAAGAATCATTCAAATCGGACCAGTAGTACCAGAGATTAGCGCGTTCAAACAAACAAACAAACACTGCAGCTTTATAATATTAGTATAGATGATTTTCTTGAGCAACAGACTTTATGAACCTATTATGCTGATGAGGACTTGTATCTGTAGACTCATTTTAAAACCAACATACGTAAGAATGAGTTATAAATATTATAAAACTAAAAGCTTATATTCAAATATAAAATATTCCAGCCGTTGAACTCTTGTTGTGGAACAAATATTAAAAACTTCATTTATAATATTTTTAGTAACAGGTTTACTAAATTACACTTGATATAAACAGTGTTAGTACATTCAGCAGTTTATTTCGTTATCGTTCTATTATCCAGTGCAATAATAATGTCTATAATTTATGTTGACTTTCATTTCATCCCGTCTGTTTACTTACTCCACTGTGGGTATATATAATGGTTTCTCAACCGTATCATTATCGGGCAACACAAACATACTTACTAAATATTCGTAATAACAAATCAATAAATTGCTTTTTCTAGTTCTTGCCATTGTTCAACAGATATACAAAATATTTAAATAAAACACTTTTTAAAGGATAAAATTTTCGTGAACTTTTCAGGGGACTGCGGGTGACAGGAGGCGAGATATATTTGTCATAGTCTGTGGCAAAACTTAATAATGACAACATTATTAAGTTTTGCCACAGTAGACATATGTATCAGTACAGAAACTAAGCCTTGTTGATAAAATACTTACCTACATGTGCGTACACTCCATTGAAGCAATAGGGTTGTCAGGTTATTTTTCTAACCGACTTTAAAAAAGAAGTTTTGGAACGAAGTTCCTTATGGGGCGTTGCAGAGCGTAAAAAAGTAAAAAGCGTAAGATTTTTATGTATAGTGTATGTATGATAGCTATACAGTGTATAATGCAATATTAAAGTCTATTCAATTTTAAAACAACATTTTAATGAATGTTTTTCTTGGAAATATTTTTTTTAGAATGTTTTTTTTTTAATTTTCGTTGAAATATTTTTTTTGAAATATTGACGGGAAA
Organism: Leptidea sinapis; assembly: GCF_905404315.1. NCBI lineage: Eukaryota > Metazoa > Arthropoda > Insecta > Lepidoptera > Pieridae > Leptidea > Leptidea sinapis. Next base: position 4,914,711 of record NC_066275.1, on the reverse strand, counting down.
CTTTGAAATATGTGTTTTTAAACTTTTTCCGTTGAAGTTTCACTTCTACCACAGTCTTAAGAAATCCTGTCCTGCTGTCATCCCACGAACACGTCTAGTCAATAACGAATATGACATCTATTTTGAGATCCGAGATGGCGGGTGTGACTTTTACAATAAGATCAAACTGGGTATCATTTTTGAGATTTTCAGGAGTGTCGAGATTTTCGGGAGTGAACACCCAATTTTATTTCAGTCTTCGTTTCTTTTAAAGCCAGCATTATCGGGTTCAACATCCTCGAGAATCATGAATAAAACACCCATGATAAAAAAGTTGATTATTTCATGGAACTTGGATTTACATTTTGACAGCACTATTTATTTTAGCACCCTCGAAAACCATGAAAACGACACGCGTGACGATAAACTTGAAAATTTTGTGCAGTCAGCCATCTTGAATTTTCATTTTGGCAGCACTAGCTCGTATTGCTTTCAACACTCACGAAAACCATGACAAAACATATGTAGGTAAGTATTTTTGTCTAAAATAAATAATTATAAAAAATATCCTAGAAAACCATTAAACCACACTCATAAAAATGATAATAAATATTGCAGCCGCCATCTTAGTGTAAATAGTGAATCATGTTGACGAATTTATTATAATCGATCTCAAGGACTTATTATTCGATTACCTACTAATTATAATATAACAATAAATCATTCTTATATACTATACTACTTTATAGTTTAAAAAACGAATACTGGAGTTTTGATGGAGCCGAGTTCAAATAGCCGTATACCACGCAATACGCTGGCATTTTTAAAAAGATCGCGGAAACAAATAACAACGTGACACTCGACTCGTATTGACCGCGAAAACTGCTTAGGGGCCTCGTCGATGCGCATGTTTGTGTGTGCCATTTCGAACGTCTGTAGGGAGTTTCCGTACTGGTACATATGTCTACTGTGGTTTAGCCATTTATTGCATCGGAGGTGCTATTTGCTGTAGACAGATGGTTTTTGGCAAAACTTACTTAAATCTAATGTACAAACACAGTTACAATTACACGCTTTGTAATCCTTTGAAATGTGTAAGCTCTTGATAATCTAATAAAATACTTGATTTACAAATAGTTTTTTACAAAAGAAAGCCAAGTTCATTGACACTTTTTATTGCAACATCTGCATCATAATTTTTGAATTTGTAAACAACAACAATTAATATTTATCAATTACTTATTTAAGTATTAATGTAAACTTAAAAAAAAAATGTTTTTAAATTATAAATATAAATGCACTTAAACCACTAATATCTAACAGTTTTTTCTAGCTTACACACTTGTATATACTTACCGAACTTTAGGTTTCCCATGAGAGTGATTCACATTGACCTTCATTATGAAACCATCAGCATTCATATTGATCCTGGCCTTGCATCCGCTATGTTGCTTGGAGCAATACCAATTCCCGGAAGAGCGGTTTTGCGAGAAAGTATAACCTTGGAATACTAAAATATTTTTAGTACTTCTTGACGACGGGATCAATTCATAATGGAAATCTGGAACGATATTTTGTTCTTATTTCGTAGCAGTGATTTACTAAATCTGATGTAACAATCACTTAACGCACGGCAGAATGGGTCGGACATGCTCATTCCTGGGACGAAATGAATCGTAATATGAATGTAAAGACATGAGAGAAAAAGAGGAAGTTCAAAGTAAAGAGACATTCTAGTAGGAATTTGTTTTTAATGTGACCATCATTTGCGAGTATGTTTAAAATGTTATACCTATGTACCTATGGTATCTAAATTTTATCAGTGGGAAGCTCTTTTGCACAGGATGTCGTCTAGATTATGGGTACCACAACGGCGCCTTTTTCAGCCGTGAAGCAGTAATTTGTAAGCGTTATTGTGTTTCAGTCTGAAGGGCGTCGTAGTCAGTGAAATAACTGGGCAAATAATTCTTAACATCTTATGTCTCAGGTGACGATCGCAATTGAATTGCCGCTCATAATTTTTGGGTTTTCAAGAATCCTGAGCGGCACAGCATTGTTGTAATGAGAAGGGCGAATCAATTACCATCATCTGAAAGATCTTAGTTTTCCACATCACAAAAGAAACCACATTTTTTTAATTTCGGCATCTGTTTATTTTATATTGTTCGTTCTTGTCTCTCAGCGGGAGTGCAATGTTAAGACTTAAGACAATTTGATATATTCACCAGTTGAGATCTTCATATATTTCGGTGGTGGGTGATTATGTACTGTCGAACTTAGATGAGGATTCAGAAAGGACACTCTGGCTTTGCAACCCCTGGATTTACTGGAGCAGTACCACGACAATTTGTTAACTTTTGAATAAGTAAAACTGTCAATCATTAAAAGTACCGATCCATTGTGCAAAGTAATGTACGTGTACCCTGTAACAATAATAACGGTGATCCACATTAGAAGTCGACAATAATTATAAGAAGAACTTAACCACTTGCATATTGTATAATCTTATTATAATAGGTCAGTTGAATTATTATATGTAAAAGTGTACACCGTTTTGTAGGTTATACGGGACTAGTATTTCTTTAAATGTAAAATAATGACAAGTTTCATACGATGATTGATATTTAGGATGATTAGTATTATTTATATAAATGCAACATAAAAGTTTGGTCGCCCCTGATGCTGTCCGGAGGTCACTGCCCCTTTAAATACCCTTTAAGCCTTTTAGACCAGTGCAGAAGCCTTTAAAAATGATAAAAAGTGAAAAAAATAATAGTAGGATGAAACTTATTGGAAAGTGAAGAGATTATAACTAAAATGAAAGTAAGAATAAATTATGAGGTAGGGAGTTTTGAGGTTTTAGGGAAAAAAACGGTTTATCTCGATTTCCGGCAAAACTACAAGTCCTATGGCAAAAAGTTAAGTTGTAGGCAATAAAAAGATCTACAACTTTTGTTTTCACACTTTTTTCACAAACCTCAAAGTTTATGTGAAAAATTCCCGTCCTTTTCCAATGGGTTTCATCCTACTATTATTATTTTTTTGGTTTAAAAAATTATCGACCCTGGTCTATTTACGTTTAAGCCACTAACTAGTAGGTCTGTTGCAGGAAAACTCATGGTAGAGGTACAAACTTTTTAATAATAATATAATATTTACAATATTCAGTATATGTGCTAATAACAATATTTTTTCTGTAAACCAGCAACTTAGGCACCCTCTGTTCCGGGATCCTACAAGAATTACTTCTACTACAGCAACCCGCTTAAATAATATTTTTACAAACGTTATTATTACTAAAAAATTAATAATTAATAATCTTCTGTCCAACTATATGAAAGTAAATAAAATATTGGACAATGTCAGACCAAAAAAGGTGACGATTACACCAGTTACTGGTAGCCGTCTTGAAAGGTTTAGAAATAATTTGTTAAATACCATCCATTTATACACTGTGGTGAAAGTACAAATTTTCACTATAACTTACTCTTCAAATCCTTCTTTAAGGAATTTGACAGGGTTTATACTAACATAACGGTTACAGTAAACAACAAACTTTGTTTTAATGATTGGTCAACAATGGGTATCCACAAAAGTCGTAAACAGTTATATGACCTATAGAGAAACATTACAATAATAGTGAAGAATTCAGTAAAATAATACTCCAAGCTATTTAAGGTAGTCAAAAAGCGAAGACACGTTTCATTGCGAATAAAATTTTAAACAGTAATAATAAAGTAAAAGCAACATGGAATATAATTAATAATGAAACTGGTAGGTCAAGTTGCCGTAACATGCGTTTAAATTTTAATAATTACGTTTTAAATTCGGAAATGAATGTAAATGAATTTGCGACCAAACACTACTCTAACTCTTCACCAAAAGCAGCACAGGATATGCTTAAATTACACGTACCTTTCATTGATTTGAAATTTAAGTACCTTAAAGCGATATATAAAAATCTTCAAATCAAATAACCTACAAAATATAAAAACCTATGGGGCCATTAAACTAATATTGTAGAAAAAACATACTTGACATTATAGCACCTGAATTAGCAATAATATTTAACGAATGCATAGATGAAGGTGTGTTCCCTGATCTGATGAAATATAGCAAAGTTATACCTTCGTTTAAATCGGGCATTTCTTTTAACACTGCTATTTTAAGGATTACTTCAGTGCTGCCTGTTTTTAGTAAAATTTTTGAAAAACTTTTGCTTCAGCAGCTACAAATGTATCTTCGTGAATTATTGAACAATAATCAATTTAGTTTCACTAGGGGCTTATCAACAATTAATGCGGATCATTTACCACATCTTTGACACCTGGAAAGAGTTACAGTTACATGGGCATTTTTTTTATCCAAAGTATTTTACTGCGTCCACCATGAAACTTAACTCCTAAAATTAAAGCAATATGGAGTAAAAAATACAGCACTTAATTTGTTAAAATATTTAAGCAAAGAGTACAAATAGTCGACGTACGCGGCAAATGGTCATCGGGTAAACCTGTAGGAATAGGTGTTACGCAGGGTTCTATTTTCGGTCGTTTCTTGTTATTTATATACTGGGTGGCCGAGAATTTGACGTCCAAAGCTAAAATTTGAATTTGGCCTATGATCTGGGAAGATTTTAAAAATAGAAGCCATAGGCTCCCCATTTTGTTTTTTTTTTGATACCTTGAGCATTTTCATGAATTTAGCTGGAGCAACATCTTGAACTTATGACTCAATTCTAAACTAGTTCCGCATTGTCTAAACTATTCATAGTTTGTTATGTGGTTATTACAACTGTAGTTAATAAATATCAACAACAAAATTAACTAAAAGTGATCCAAAAAATTAGAAAAAAGTCCTAAACCACAATTAGGTGAAAAAAGCGGATAAAAGGGAAAAAATTATTATATCTTAAACTACGCAAAATCGTAGAACATACTTAGGGGTGATTCGGATACTCATCACCATGAGGCTTTCAAATTTTAGCTTTGGACGTCAACTTCTCGGCCGGCCTGTATATTAACGATTTCCCTTTTGAGGTAGATCACAGCAATGAGATAGGTTTGTTTGCTGATGATACTTCACTTATTTTTAAGGTGAAGCACGTGCAGATATTGATGACATGGTAAATAATACACTATCGAAGATAAGATGCGCGTTAGTTTGAGACGAATAATCTGCACTTAAATAGTAAAAAAACAAAGTGATTACGGTTCATTACACCACACAGCGCAAGTACAAACCAACGTACTTATGAATTACCAGAGATTGGAACTTGTTTACACTACGGTCTCCTTGGGTATCACGGTACATAATAAGTTAACACACACATACGCCGTTAGAAAGATTAGAGACTACACGAATGTTGCTACCGCCAGATGTTCACAGGATCATGACGTACGGTATTTTACTGTGATTTACTGTAATTGATATAGTGTTTGCTCTGCAAAAGAGATCTGTTCGTGCTATATATCAGCTTGGTTATAGACAGTCACTATGTATGAAAATTACAATATTTATGAAAATTTTATATACGTTCATAAAATTCGTCACCTTTTTGCTGTAAATAGTGATTTTCGTTAATATAACACTAGAAATAAGGGGTTGCATGCAACTCATTCTAGTAGGCTTCATAAGATTCATAATAGCTTTAAGGGTAAATGTATGCACTTTATAAATAAAGTGTTTAGATATTATCTATGGCTTTGTCGTAAATCCTACTACAGCTGAATATCTAAGTGATCGGACAGCCTTGGTCAGTGCCAGCCATAATCTAGTGATTATGATTATTTTATAGCAATAACAATGACTCTATAACAATGTATATTTTATTTAAAAGAGCGCAAAAAGAATGCTGAGAGAGTTTATACCGCCATTTCGTCTCTCTCAGAGCGCCATTTGAGTCCGAAACGGTTCTAGTATTAGAAATGACAAGCAATCAATTTTGAGAAAATAGATGCCTTTTATGCCTTTTGTTATTTTGACATTATTACATTGTGTGTACGATTCAATAATGCTGGAGTGGTAGCTTTATAAATTCACCAGTTGAAGTCTGCACATACTTCGGTGGTGGGTGGTTGTGCGTCGTCAGGCTTAGAGCGGCATTCTGCAGATGGACCTTCGCTTTGCAACCTCTTGACTTGCTCGAACAATACCACGACAACTTAGTTACTCTTGAATACGTGAAACTGTCCAACATTAGGAGAACCGATCCATTCCTCACAGTTATATATTTGTATTCTGTAAGAATATTTCCTAATTTTACTTTTACTGTTATGTGTTCTTATTGTGTTATGTGTTGGCATTGTGTGACTCCAAGTAGTATCTATAATTTGCGACTCTTTCTGACTGTTTGTAATGGTTTATTTTTTTAGAAGAGGTGGCAAACAGGCAAGAGGCTCACGTCATGGGGAGTGATGAGGTCGTCCATGGATTTCCGCAAAACTAGAGGTAAAGAGAGATGCTTTGCCGACCTTTAAGTTGGGAGTAAGCTCTTTTCTTGAAGATCCCTAACCTAAGTATCATTTTTTAATTTCATTTTTGTGGTGTACACATTTTTGCTTCTTTTGTAGAAGAATATTAAATATCTTTATAATAAAATCATTGATTTAGATTTATTACAATACATTTATTATAAACTGATAATAGTTGTTATATTTAATCTACCAAACTAAGTTTTTAGAATTACATATTATTCAAACGATCAAATTCTTAATACATTCGAGAAGATTTTAAGATATTATTATAAAAAGATTATTAAATTGGATATTTTTATAAAAAATGAACAAAACGAATCGCAAACAACTGATTCACAAATATTTAAATAAAGTGTGATTGTGTATTTGTAACTCTCAAAGCTCTAAGGCCTGTTAACATTTCTCCATAATATATTAATTCAGAGCTTTAACTATTAAATTAAAAGCGCATTTTCCGTCAAACAGAAATATATTTTAAACGATACACAAAGTAAAAATAAAAAATGAAATTCACACTATAAAAATTTACAAAAACAGTATGTGCGTGTAATATTTACGCGCGAATCAAGTAAAACTTTACTGACGTTTACGACACTTATATTTCGTAACGCTCTCGTCAAAGCCAAGCGTGCGTGAAGAAGTTTTGTTTCAAAAGAGATCCATTAATGTACATGTATGTATAAATCAGTCGACAATAGGTCGTCAAGCTTTAATATACGTTCCGTTCTTCAGTTGCATCAATATAGGCGGCTCATGGTTATGTGACAATTCGTAATCAGTTATCGTGTCGTTCTTTATCCTGACCTTCGCTTTACATTTCATCGACAGTTTCCTGGAACATATCCAGTAGTAGCCCATCTTGGCGAAAGTGTACCCATTGATTCGTAGAAGAGGGCCGCCTCTTTGCAATTGGATGAAATCGAAAGCCACTGCAAAATAGAACATATAATACTAATAGTGTATGTGTGTCAGAATTATGGAAAAATTCAGGTCCGTAACACCTGCCATCAACTTTGGCAGACCGGCGTGATTGCCTGATTATATTTAAAACTTCCTAAAACAATTAAAGACATTTTACCCCAAGAGGGTACCGGCTCTATGTAAGTCCTGAGCATTTTCGCTCGGGCCGCCCGTCGTATTCTGGGGAGGGCACAAAACCGCACATGTCCGAGGACAAACGAGGCAGTACCACCACGAAACCCCGGGGGAATCCACTCCAATTTATATGATATACTAAAATAAAACAACAAGTAGGGATAGCATAAACATATTATATTGACAATCAAAAAAAATATTGGGATAGAAAAATAATAATCTGTAACCTAAATAAAATATTGAATTAATATTAATCTATAACTTCACTTAATGTAAATAGAACTTGTTATTATTTAATATAGCAATATATTATTGTTCCAACGTAAGCTATACCTTACCTTCATCGTGCTGTTTACTGGATGAAACATATTTTTTATAAAATTTAATATGTCAATATTCAAATATATTGCATATGGGTTGCCTAGAAAATTTAAGTCCAGGATACGATTAATTATTATTTTTTTTTTAAATATTTCACCGGTTTGTTTAATGGACAAATTCTATACCAATCGAAATAATGCAGTCCATAGTATATGCAAAAATACCAAAGGAATCACAGGAGGGTTACCGGGCTTTTAAAAAGGTGTACGGGCTATCTTTTAAAGATATCCATGTCAAGGAAGAAAGTTCTTTGAAAACGGCAAGTTAAAGGAACGCCAGGCATCCTGAAGGTGGAGATGATATCTTTATTTGTGGCGAGTCGTGCGAAAGTGGAATTCGACGGCAGGAATCAGGTCAAGCAGCTCTTCGCAACACTCCCAGCAACGCCAAGTGATGTAGCCGTTCACAGAGCACTGGATCCCAGACAAATCGAGCAGCTATGCGTTGTACGCGGTCAATAGGTTCGAGCTGATACTGTGGTGCGTCAGACCAGAGACCAGATAACACTACAAGGAGTATGTGGTGTTCCTGTGCTTTTAGCTAGCGGTACCTACATGGTCGGTAGAGTCGTACTGTCGTCCTATGACGACATCTCCCACATCAAAAAACCCTTGTAATGCACTCTTTATTAATAAATCTTAGTACATTAACTTAAATATTTATTTTGTTCGAAAACTAAATTTTTCAAATAAACATTTTCAATTAAATAATTAATTATGCGATACTTCTGTGGACTAGTATTACTACACAAGTAAACTACGTACTTACTGGAACGAACAATGCATTTTATACCTTAAAAAATTAACAACATGCTATGCGGTACATTAGAAAGCAACATAGACCTGCCCTACGCACTTGCAGAATTATGTAAATTAAAATATGTTCCAATCACAATCATCATCATTCAGCCAATACAAAGCTTTATTTCGTCCGGACAGAGAGTTTTAATTTTGAAAATTTAAGGAAATATGTCATTTACTGCAATTCAAATGTGAACGAAACTGAATCCGAGTAATGTTGAATTTTTTTGCAATAAACAGTATTTTTCTCTACAATACTGTAGTATTTTATTAAACATATATTTTTTAATATTTTATTTATAATTGTTTTGTAATCCCATGTAAGTATTTTAAAATTTGTAACACATATTATTATATATCCCATATCACAACTGTAGGGAGTTGTGATATTATATAGTGATAAAAACTTACGACTTAAATCACATACCATACTTCAAGTCCACGCCTGTTCAACTACTGGCCTGAAAACATAAGACTGTCTCAATTGTCAAATAAAGAAACTTCATACAATGACGTTCTATACACGTTGACTTTGACTACAAATGACGTTCGATAGCTTAACGGCAAAATTGTAATTTAAGTCACTGTCCGAATTCAATATGTTATACATTGCTGCTTATTGACCAAGAATATTTTAAATAACTGGAGGGAATGCGGCAATGTATAAGTATGGCAGTCGAAGCTTAAGATGGTGTAATATAAACATGTCGTTATTTGTTTATATGTATAAAACGTCATTGGCTTCATGCAATATTTTTTATACTCTTAAGCAATTAGTATAGTAATAATATTAATAATAATAAAATTGATTTTTTTTTCTTTTAGGAGGAATTATCTAACGTTTGCAATGTTATGTATGTGTACCTATCAACTCTATTTTGTTAGAAATATATATAAATATTATAAAGTAATGAATAGCGTAATGACACTCAAATTAATTAAAACAAATACCCAATTTTAAATAAGAGGATTATTTTTCTCACAACAATTTTCCATTATCATTCAAATATCCCGTGATATAACTGGACTCTAATAAGTTTGGGACCTTTTTAAGTAATTGAATGATGTTTTATATTCGGGGACTGGTTTCATTGCTTGATATTGTTGACAAATGGCGTTTTGTTGGATATTTGTATATGCGCGGACGCTTATAACGGAGTATAACCAGCCACTATGCTTGGAATTCGTGGACTATGAGAAAGCAATTGATTCGATCGCGATCTGGGCTGTGCAGTCTCTTCAGAGGTGCCACATTGATTATCGATATATTGAACCGTTGGAGTGTTTGTATGGGAACGCCACCATGTCAGTCCGTCTCCAGGATCAGTTCTCGAAGCCTTTCCGACTGCAGCAGGGAGTCAGATAAGGGGATGTCATATCGGCAATGCTACTCACACTGTATTGGAAGATTATTTTAAGCTTCTTATTAATATTATGTAAGAGTAATAGAACATCAATATATTGTTATCAGTGTTCCCACGCTCTTTTTATTAATACTTCTGGACTGGAACGGACTGGGCATCAATATCAAGGGCGAATACATCACTCACCTTCGATTCGCAGACAATATACTAATCATGGCAGATACCATAGAAGACTTAAGCCATATTATTCTCGATGGCCTCAATACAGCTTCCCAAGGTGTAGGTCTCAAAATTAACATGGACAAGACGAAGATCATGTCAAATGTCCATGTCGCACCTACTCTCGTAACAATTGGGAACTGTACACTCGAAATTGTTGACGAGTTCGTCTACCTTGCACTCAAATCCAGTTAGGTAGGTCCAATTTCGAGAAAGAGGTCGTCGAATCCAACTCGGATGGGCAGCGTTCGGGAAGCTTCGTAAAATTTTCTGTTTCAAAATACCACAGTGAACAAACGGGTTTTGAACCAGTTCGTGTTGCCAGTGATGACATACGGAAGGCAGACGTTGTCCCTAACTATAGGCCTTATGAGGAAGCTAATTTTCGCTCAGAAGACAATGGAGAGGGCTATGCTCGATCGCTCCTGTGAGGTCGAATCAGAAATGAGAAGATCCATAGAGGAACCACAGTCACCGACATAGCCCAGCTGGTTGCGAAACTGAAGTGGCAATGGACAGGGCACATAGCTCGATGGACAGATGGCCGTTGGGGCAGTTAAGTCTTGGAGCGGCGACCACCTACCGGAAGACTTAGTCTTGGAAGGCCCCCGACAAGATGGACCGACGATCTGGTCAAGATCGCCTGAGTAGGTCGGTTGAGGGCAGCGCAGGACCAATCGTCATGGCGATCTTTGGGTGAGGCTTTTGTCCAGCAGTGGACGTCTTCCGGCTGACATGGATGGAATGAACAGTTGTTAATTGTTATAATAAGGGTGATAAAAGTATTTCAAAGATATTACTGAATATTTTTCTATGTTTTATATTTCTGAGGCCCAGCTGTTTATTATATTAAGCCGTTTATAAGATCCGCAACATATTATGTTCAAATCTAGGTGATCACCGCCTCCCTGTCTCCTTGCAGCAGAGCGGTTTCGTCTGCAAAGCCAGTTCTTGTTAGTCTAAAAAGAACAGTCGAACGAAAGTGTATATATCTCAGTTAAACATTTAAACTCACTTTCATATATGTACCATCCGATAATTTTCGCAATATTGGAGGTGGGTGGTTATGTTCTAAATAATAATTCGTCATCATCCCGTCCTTAACCCTGACTTTTGCTTGACACTTCTTTGCCTTTTTCCTCGAACAAGTCCAGTAGTATCCTACAGGGTTCTTGGCAAAGGTGTGATTTTGAAATTTTATCAGAGTAGTTCCGTTTTGTGTAATAATTGTTTCAAAACCAAGATCTGAAATCAAAGACATTGACATATTTAATAACGCTCTTTATAACCTGTAAGTACTTATTGTTTATATAGTTGATATTTATGTTTATAATGGGCGTAATTATTTTTATGAGTGCGTATTCGATTTTGCGTAGGTATAAAATTGAATGAGTCGCTCACACTGTCCATGTTTACAAGCAAGCGGCAGAGGAAAGTAATACGTGCTGTCGGCAAATAGTGATGTGTGGCGCGAGAGGATTTATAGTGTTTTTAAAATAATAAATGGGCTTATAATTGACTGAAAAAAAACTGAAGCATTTAGCAATACCTGTAATACATCAAATAAATATATTAGTTATGGTCCAATGCAAATACTGGTATAAAATTGTGTACTTGAATCAAATTTCTATTTTTTTTAATTGCTTTTAAATATAAAATGGCAATATTTTCGTTATTAGGCTCTCTGTGGTGCACTTTCAGAACATATATTCCGCTTGAGAAACAATAAAATATTATAGCTCATTACAATTAATTATATTTGCACTGAAAGATAACGCTGACGTTAATTTTCGTGAAACGCTACGAAGGAATGCATCTTAGTAAATTTTCATGACAAATTATATTTTTACTCTGTGAAGCACAATATCAAGGCTTAAACATAGTATTTTCTTTGATTAACGCGAGTGCTACACATTTTCACACGTTTTCAGGGGGACTTTTTCTTTTTGGTTCCCTGAAAATGTGCCTTAAAAAGGTCACGAAAGGTCGGGTTAAATAACTTTTGTTAAAGTTACTAAAACGTAACTTTTACGCAAAAATAAATGTAAAAATACAGTTACAATTACACGAGTTTTAATCCTGTTTTATGTGAAAACTTAACTTTTTAAAATCGTTATAATCATCGAATAGTCTGCTCACACCATTCCGATGTAGTTCTGGAAAAAACTCAAAAACATGAACTTTTCTCTCTCTTAAAAAATATTCCATGGTATTCCAATATGGATCTCGAATTAATGAGAATACTCCAGCAAATTATGCATAGTAAAAAAGACTGTTGATTTGCAAAAGATTTATTGTTCCTTAGGTTTCCAACAATCAAATAAGTTAAGAATAATGCTGTTGGATTTTTCCAACAGCTATTTGAACTATGAAATACCTTATATATACCACTGATCAGATGTGAGACTAAAAACTACTAAAATTAAAAATAACTGCAAGCTATTTTTGTAATGAAACAAATTTATGGCTAAGAATGTCACACACATAGTTTCATAATTCATAAGAACAAGGAACATAATATGTAAGCAAAACAGCAAGGTACGACCTTATTGGCCCGCTCGAATTCCGTTTGTAATATACATAGACACTTTACAATCACAGCAAGCCGCGGGCAATAAGCGAGCATATCGCTCTTTTCACCCGATAGTTTTCGTCTTACCATAAACTATTGACGAGCAGTTTGTGCTCACTTGTTACGAGGAATGTACATTTGCAGCAATACAAATATATCGCCAACTACGTTGCTGCCGCTTATTCTTTCAGAATCTAATGATCGATTCACACGCGATTTACGGCTACTTAAAGTTATAATACAATGCTCCCTTTCCAACCAGGTTGCGGTGTTTCGTGAAACAGTATCTTTCCAGGGAACTGCGATCTTAAATACGAACAGAATGGTGAAAGACCGCCTTATTATTTATTTTTTACATTTTTATGTAAGTTCCATCATTAAGTTTTACATATTTTGGAGCTGCATGAGTGTGCTGCAATTCGAAAGCCATTAACACGTCATCTTTTATTCTAACTTTAGCCTTGCACTTCCATTGCAACCGACTGGAACACCGCCAGAAATATCCTGAATTAGCTTTGGCAAACATGTATCCATCAATAAGTATAAGACGGTAACCTTGTGTCGTTTTAACGTAGTCCCATTTGACACCTGCACAAAAAAATATTATAGTCAGTTAACTAGGTTAATACCTATACAAATTATAGACGCAAAAACCTTTTTTTCGAATCACATTTCAGTACAATTTTTACAAGAATATTGTCGAATTTCAACTGAAGAGTTTCTTTCTGATAGGTTCAACATGAGGGTAAGTAGCTACGTCGCTCTTGTCGGTTCCGTTCATTATCTGTAAATAGAAACCTCTTACATATAAAATAATTTACTTTAAATTTATATTGACCTATATATACAATCTTACGGATATTTACATACCTACGTATACCGAACCATATTAGTACTTGGTTACGTTGTTACGCGTTACCACGGTGTTGGGCGTGGTCAACAAATATCAAACACACAGCATGATAATATGCTAGTGTTCACGTACAAGACGCAGGTGCGGCGCGAGGCGGTACACACAGACGTGTGTGTTCACGTGAAGCTAGCGGCGGAGCGCGCGAGTTACTCCCTACCGTGAGTTCAACCAGTTTGAAACGATAGCACGTGTTCAAGTATGAATTTTCAAAATAAAAGATCATCGTCGTCTAGCGTTCACGTCTCACAACACGTTCCTCTGTCGACCACGAGCTCGCCGCGTCACCGCGCTGTGAGGTCACTTTTTCGCATACGCCGAAGCCACATCAGAGCATTCACGTTGTTGATCGTTTCAATTTAAATTAAAATATTTTTATTTAAAATTGGAATTGACATCACTTATTGAAAGTCAAAAACTACCACCCATTACAAAAAGAATGCCACAGACCTGAGAAGATTGGGCGCAACAAACTCAACGTCCGCGTCAACTCCTGGCAAAGAATTCTGGGTGCAGCCTCTGTTGGTGGACCGACGTTTAAAAGGAGCAATCACCATGCAGCGTTACCTCAATACGGCAGGCAATTTTATAATTACTACCGAGTGAGTGTGTCCACATTCAATTATATTTTACATCACATAAAAGATAATATTTCGCGACAAGACACAAAATTTAGACAAAGTATCCCGTCAGAAGAAATGCTTGCTCACATTAAGGTAAGTAAAACTCAGTTCTTAATTAAACAATATTTATTATCGTTTACTTATAGGTACTTATGAAGGTAGATCAACACTGCCATAACCTACTATTATTGTTAACACAAGCCATGCTGAGTGCCAAGCTGGCAACGGCGCAGTGGTCCTATTCTTTTGCTTTTGCGTGAGTTATTGAGTTTTTGTTTGGTTGAAAACTCAATTTGACTTCAAATCGAATTAAATTAGCCATGTGAGATTTGATGTAACATCTTCCAAATAAACAGAAAAGGTAAATTTTAAGCATAAACTTAGTGCTAAACTTAAATCTATATTCGTTCAATGAATTTTTCAATTCTATGGGCTTAAATCATTTATACATCTAGATAGACTATCGACAGCTGTGCAAACGTCGTAAAAAGTTGAGTTCAGAATTTACGTCTGAGATGATCAATTCACGTACAATAACACAAAGTCCGAGTGTCATACAAATCGCGAGTGTAAGACGTAGCTTGTCACGTAAACTAATATTCCTCGCCCATTTTTATCGATTGTCTTACAGCAAGAGACTCTATCTAGACGTATAAATTATCTGAGGCAATCGGTTATGATTTGATTGAACTTACAACTTAACATAGATCCCATTTTGTAATTGCATGTATTTAGGAGGGTCATGATTATGTTTCAAGTAATAACTACATACAATGTCGGACTTAATTTGTAATTTAGCTTTACAGTTGCTATTGGTTCGTTTTGAACATCCCCACCAGTATGAACTCTTGCTCAGTTTGCCAAACGTATATCCGTTGACTCTCGCAAGGATTGATCCTTTGTTCGTTTTAATGTAATCAAAAACTGTTTCTGAAAACAAATATTATTATCAGGATAAACGTGGATCAGCATCTATATATTTAAACCTTTAACTTTTTATATTAACGACCTGGATATTTATAAAGCCCACATTCTAGCTGCTGTCATCTCTGGTCTGGCGCACTCCAGTATCAGCCTGATCCATTTGACCGCGTGCAACGAAAAGCTGCTCGAATCATCGTGGATCCAGTGCTCTGTGAACGAATCAATTGCGTAGAGATATCGCTTCATTGTGTTATTTACCGCATTTAATGGGAAGGCTCCGGATACCTGTTTAACCTGACCTCTGCCGCCCAATCCCTTGACCTTTGTACGACTTACGATCACAAATTATGATTTCGTCCCACCATCTAGCTGTGTAGGTGTGTTCCTCCACAGTGCGGTTCTCGAAGAACTTTCTTCCACTTCCAACCAAGATGTGAGCTTCCTTGTGCGGTGTTTCAAAAACGATACGACATGGGTACCTTCAAAAAAAAACGCGTACACCTTTCTACATGGCTGCCGCTCCTGTGACTCCTCGGGTGTTGCAAGAAGATTTGTGCGGCGGATTTGATCAAGTAACAAATAAGGAACAGGTACGCTAGGTTGTCCTCCACAATCCTTTATCAATATAAATCAAAGACGCATCAAATAAGTATACATAACGTGCCATCATCGCAATTAAATAAGCAGGCCTCTAGCTCGGCGTCAGTGCCAAAGTGTGTCCAGCTCCTTTTCTACAAGAGGCATTTCAAGAACATCACCAACTGCAGTTGTGCAACAGTTAATAAAGAGAATTCCGTGAAAATGATTGAAATATACTTGTTATTAACGTAATAAAAAAGCTGAGACTGTAGAAAGATAATAGGATTTATGGGTTTTATGTTTATTAGAAAAGAATTGTAAATAAATCATTAATATTTTATGATTCATTAAATACATCCATAAACATTTACATAAAAAAGATGTGTGTTATTTCAAAACAACATAACCGCTTTATACTAATTGTATAATATTAATTGTAGTGAGATTGTGTGGCACCCAAATATCGAGATTTTATCCTCAAATTAGTCAAAACAATTCCCAGTTTTTGATCATGTCGTTACTACTCATGCATCTCTCATCTCTAAACTCCAACTCAAAACACTTAAACCAAATTTGTGCTTCTCTTATTGTCAATTTATTTATCGCAGTTTGAGTTGCATTTCATTTTTGTAATATTTTTTGAAACGAATCAAAACCACTACATATGCGAACTCTCCTCGACTTATTATGAACTAACACTAATAAGAGAAGACCATGTTTTTAATTTATGTCTGTTTGTCCGGTGTTACGACAGTTTACCTGCGGATAACGTGTTTGGCTCGACACAAGTATTGGTTAACACATGGAATCTTTAAATCTTCAGCGCAAACAAAACAATAACACAAATAATTCTTACAATTACAACAACATCTTACAATAAAACACCCCAAAAAGTACAAAATTCAAATGAAAATAATGATGTACCTACGACTTCCAAATTTGATAGTTCTATAAAACTTAAAGAGCTGCAACAAAAGACAAGAATATCTAAATTATAATATAATAAGTCTATATAATATATATAATAAGTCTTTTTTAAACTAATAAATAATAAATTATACTTTGTTTAAGACCGTTCCCATACAAAGAAAGTAAGTTATTAAGATGTTATTTATGGGTTCATTAGTACAATACAGATGGACAGCTGCTATTCAAATTTGGCGTTTGGTTCATTGGTTTTCAACCTTCGACAAATCGCAAAGACACGTCTCAATTAAACAATGTTTTTTTTTAATTTGTTTATTTAAATTAAAATCAATTTTCCGTCTCATTATTTTGTAGGCATAACATTGATTTTTATTCTTAGACTAAAATATATAGAATTTCTATTACCGGTACTAAATACTAACACACTTTGATTATATTGTAAATTAAACAATATTAATATAAATAATAAGGTATAATTACTTACTAATTCTTATATAGGAGCCATCTTTTAACATCATGTATCTGGGTGGATCGTGGTTATGTACCAGGTGACAGTCCGACAGGGTGTCACTTTTAATTCGTATCTTTGCTTCACAGTTATATTGGGTTCTACTGCTGCACTTCCAGTAGTATGATATCTTGTTGATTTTTCCAAAAGTGTAACCATTAACTCGAGCAAGAAGAACCCCGTTACTTTTTTGTATATAGTCAAATTGTATATCTGTTAACAAAAAAATAGCAATTTTAAACATCAAGGTTATAAACTACACTAATCAACAATAATAAATTTAAAACGTACCAACTTTCATAAATTAGCTTATAATAATTCAAACAAAATACAAACTGCAGTAAAATTATACTTTATTAGGTAACTAATTAAATTCACAATTCCTATCTTGATTTAACTTAACAAGTTAAATTATTTACACTTTACTGTCACAATTTATATTTATTTACTGGTAGGTACGTACTGATTTAGGTAAAGAAGACAACCCTAACGTCGTCAGAAGAGGTAAAGGTCACGCGATAGAAAGAGATGCAACTTCTAGGTGAATAAAAATGTTGGTTAGTAGCGCTGTGTGATCTGAATTACACCTATGGCCGCAAGAGTTCCTATTTCTTTAATTGATTTCTAGTCTTCTGTACTTGTACTATTACATATTCTTTGGTTATATTACTAATCGTGGCTGTATAAATGACAGATAAAAGCAGAGGAGTAGAAAAAATATATTAAATATGTTTGACACATGAATATTACTTGGTTGCAAAAAATAAAGAACTATAATTCGACTAAGTTCGAAAGCGAACAGTTGCATAAAACGTAATAGATTTCGGGTCTCTCCTTTTTTACAAGATTATAGCCGTCATCTGTCAATCTATCAAAAACTGCGCGTTTTATACAATCGAGTGAATCGACGCGTTCTTAGAGTTTCGCTAGGCTGACAAAAGCCGTCAAACATAGTCGACACAAATATTAAACAATGAAATAATATACAACTAAAATTAAAATTAGTACTATTTTTATATTTTCAATTCATATTTGGTATGTGTTTATTATGTAAGACATTTAGATAATATTCCGCCAATTCAGATGCATATTTTGTGTGGTCTCAATAATGAAATGGGGTTAAAAATCAAACATAATAGCATCTTGCAATGAACATCACTGCCATTATTCGTGCGCGTATTGTATAAACAATACTAATATAATTTATACGTCTGTGAACACCTCGAAAAAATAGCGGCGAACCAAAGTTAAGCTCTATTTTCATCAACGCACGCATACTAAAACAAAGTGTCTAATAAATCGCGAGTGTAAGACGTAGCTGTCTCACGCATACTAAAGTAATTCACCTGAGCGATTCTCAAGCGTTTCCTTATTAACTAAATTTTTGTTTAAATTAAAGAGCACTCGGATGATTAAATCCAATTGGGCTAGGTTTGATTGCAATCAACTTAACACTTTATTGTTTATATAATATAAATACATATAATATTATAATAGCTAATATAAGTGCAGACGTATGCAGCACGCTACAGCTTTAGAGCGTCTGAATTAAGTACTTACCTCAGGATTTAGTTACAACCAGAAACATTTAAGTTACCTACTTAATACTTGATTATACAATAAAAAATAAAACCCGTAATAGACATCAAGACAAGTGTATTAAAATCATATTATATCAAATAAAGCATATTTATATTTTGATATACGTTCCATTCGACAACTTCACTAAATTG
Source organism: Leptidea sinapis (assembly GCF_905404315.1). Lineage (NCBI taxonomy): Eukaryota > Metazoa > Arthropoda > Insecta > Lepidoptera > Pieridae > Leptidea > Leptidea sinapis. The sequence goes on along the minus strand of NC_066275.1, from coordinate 4,895,624 downwards.
GGTGGGTCGTGATTATGCTCTAAGTTATAGTCACACAGTAAACCATCTTTAATTTTCAACTTGGCTTTACAATTATTGAGTCTTCGTGAACAAGTCCAAGTATTTGAAACTTTATTCAATTTCGCAAATGTATATCCGCTAATCCGAACAAGTAACGACCCGTTGCCAGTTTGTATGTATTCTAAGGAAACATCTGTAAATTACAATAAGAACATCTTAAAAAATAACTGTACATATATTATTGGAAAAAGTAGCAGCACATGTTACTAATCGACATGAAATAGGAATTACAAACGCTTCATTAAAATGCAAATTTAATAATCACTTATCATACTTTTATTAAAAATTATTGGAAATTAATAACAGTTTATTTAATTAACACTTTAAAAGCTAAAACATAACACGTATTTTACATGAAATTCAACTATGCTGCTAAACACGCCAGGCGTGTTGTAAAGCGTCTACAGACGTCTAAACGTTATTGACGTAGAACAGCTTGAATAAACCTTTCAAGATCCACGAGTGAAAGTGAAGACAAAAGACTTTATTGTATGTCAAAACGAAGTACATAACATACTAGAAAACAAAGCGATGGCCAAAATTATGATAAGCTAAATGTAATTTGAAATAAGTTTGTTATTAAACAATATTCCGTTTGGTGTTCCATGAAATAATCTATGACTGATAAATTGGTAAAAGGTTATCTTTCAGAAGGTTATTCAAATTAACAGACACTATACTAATATTATCTTCTTACGTATATAACCAGTTGGCTTTCACGCAGTGAGCTATCACAAATGTTTAATTACCTGTTCGAAGCTGATTATCTGTTCTTTTTTTATGGAATAGGAGGACAAACGAGCGTACGGGTCACCTGTTGTTAAGTGATCACCGCCGCCGGCAATCTCTTGCAATATCAGAGGAATCACAGAAGTGTTGCCTGCCTTTAACGAAGGTGTACACGCTTTTTTGAAGGTACCCATATCGTATCGTCCCGGAAACACCGCACAAGGAAGTTCATTCCACAGCTTTGTAGTACGTGGAAGAAAGCTCCTTGAAAACCGCACTGTGGAGGACCGCCACACATTCAGATGGTGGGGATGATATCCTAACTTGTGACGTGTCGTGCGAAGGTGGAATTAAGCGGCAGGAATCAGGTTAAACAGCTCTACGGAACACTCCCCGTGATAAATGCGGTAGAAGACACACAATGAAGCGACATCTCTACGCAACGCCAACTGATCCAGCCGTTCACAGAGCATAATCTTATTAGATCTTCATTGATAGTATATTTTCTCAAATGGTAAATAAATCTTGACGTTCAAAAAGTGGTTTAAAATGCTATTTGAATAAAATTATGCTGGTTCTCGGTCTTTCGTCCGTTCGGGAATTTGAAACTATACGTCCAACCTAAGAAGCTTTCTAGTTTTTTGATCTTTTATTCTTTCTTTTCTTTCTTTAGCATATGTGTAAAGCTTTCATTTTATTGCTGATCACAAATTTCATAAGTAAGGCTAAGTATGTGATCTGAACTTAACTCCACCACATTTATAAATAAATATACTGTATAATACATCATATATCACTGATATTACATACCTTATACCTTAACATAGGCGCCACTTTTTAACTGAATAAATCTGTTTGGCTCATGATTGTGTTCTGAGCTACAGTAGCGCAACACATCGTTTTTTATTCTAAGTTTAGCTTCACATTTGTATCTCCTTCTCTGTGAACATACCCAAGAATATGAAGACTTGTTCCATTTTGAAAACGTGTACCCGTCAACTCTAACAAGCCAGTTTCCAAATCTATTCTGGATGTAATCGTAAGTAATTCCTGTAATTACAATAATTGTCAATATTATTTTCTATTGCTTATACCTACTTCTGTTTTTCTGTCTAACGCTAGCAAGTACACGAAGGTACTACTCACCCACTTAAAACCGACGTGAAGATGCGGCATCGTCTCTGTACATATTCTATTTTTACTATGGGAAAGGAGAATAAACGAGCGTACGGGTCACCTGGTGTTAAGTGATCACCGTCATCACTCATCTGTTGCAACACCAGAGGATTTACAGAAGCGTTGCCGGCCTTTAAGGAAGGTGTACGCGCTTTTTTTGAAGGTCCCGGAAACACCGCACAAGGATCTCTACATTTCAGAAGTACATCTTTCAGTTAGATGTGGGCTATCTCCGTATCTGCGCGGTCGTATACGTTTACGGTTTTTGTTGTCCAAATTGGAAGAAGGAAGGAAGTCCGTACAAACACGTACTAAATTTTCAGGTGCGGATGGATAAATCGCTGTCGAAGCGAAGTAATATTTTTGATTTCATCTGCTTTAACAACAAGATCCCAGAAAACGTTCAAAACAAAAGCATTACGTTATTCAAAAGAATTGTTAAAAAACGTTTGTGTGGTAAAGGTTACTATAACATAAATGACTTTCTTCATGATACCACAGATTGGGAATGGAGCGACCGCCCTCAGGCTATTAAATAATAAGTTTAATTGTACAATGTTACTTTGGTACTTTCTAAATGTTACTTTAATTGTAAAACATATTTTTGATGAAATAAAAGCCCGCTGAGTTTGTTGCGCCCAGTCTTCTCAGGCCTGAGGCATTCATTTTGGAATGGGTGGTAGCGAACGCAAGCTAAGTCAGGAATTTGTAGCGAAGCGAATAGGAACCTGTTCGCGACGTACGACGTTTTGTGTGAAATGCATGTAAACGTATTTACCTTTATTATAATTAATAACACCGAAGTCTCATCCAATCGTAGGTAGGTATATAGTATCATACTGCCTTGCCTTACCTATGGTTGTCAGACCTGGGCCCTTACCCAAAAACAACTAAGTAAGTTAAAAGTTTGCCAAAATTCAATAGAACGAAGTGTAGTCGGGGTAAAGCGCCAAGACAAAGTGCGATTGAATCATATCAAAGGAAAAACTAAGATCAAAAGCATAGAGAAAACAATACGCACTTTGAAATGGAGATGGGTAAGCCACTTTATGAGGGATGAAACACCAAAATGGTGCCCCAGAGGAGATAAGAGGAATAGAGGAAGACAGTTCATACGATGGGAGAATGAACTGAAACAGATAGGAGGACCACTCTGGACTAGAATTACAAGGAACCGGAAAGAATGGAAGACCTTGGAGGAGGCCTTTGTGGAAGGACAAACAGTTAACAGAAAAAGGACACAGACTGTTTAAAAGTTACTGCAAATAATTAAGTTAATAATATAGTTATGTAAGATAAGTTAATTAATTAAAATGTTTTATAGTATGTGTATTAGCTAGTAAGTAAATTTTTGTTTTGTTAACTGTAATAAAGGCTTTATTATTATTATTATATATAGTATCAAGAATAATAATGTGTTGAATACAAAGAGTTACAGTTTATTAATCTAAACTTTATTGTCTGAATGTTAAGTTGATTATATTTTAATATAGCTTCCGTCTGCTCTCCTCAACAGCTGCGGCGGGTCATGATTATGTTCAACAGACACTATCTCTAGACCACATTCGTTGTGCATTATGAGTCTTGCGTCACACTTGCACGTGTATTTCCTAGAGCAATAAAGGTACTGTTTTGTCGCTGCTTTCCTTCCCTTGAATGAATACAAATAGTCCTGGTATTTTATGACCGAACCTCTCGCCCCTACATTGATGACTTCATAAAAGGAATCTGCAAGTAAGCATTAATGGTTCTAAAGTTATTTTTCGTGATTTATGTAAACTGTGAATTTTCATGTGTCTTATGACAAGGGTGACAACAATAATAGTAACGTACCTTCACTTGCGACATAACGTAACGTAACGTAACGGGAACCCTATTACTAAGACTCGGCTGTTCATCCGTCTTTCTACAAATTAAACTCGCCGCTTTTTTAATTAAACAAGTGAGCTACCGAGTAGACGACCTGTCTACATCTTTGACAACACTGTGTCACTGTATTGACAGTGACACAGTGTTGTCAAAGATGTACATGATGACTGTGACATTGTATTGACAATGATACTTCTGAAGTTTGTCGAACGTCAGGCAGCCTTGCATAATTAACGCGGGAAACCTTACACGTCCAAATAAAACCAATCATAAGCAAAATGTCTATTTATAAATATTTGGCATAAAGTTTATTCTCAGGTATAACATTATACCAAGTTTATATGTCAGGCTGATTGTATTCTAATTATTATCAGTCAATTTCAAATTGCCATTTTCTAACTGTAGGGTGAAGGTATGAAATTATATACGACTTGACAGGTAGGTAATTTATCTTATTTAAAAGAAATAATAACGTACATATTTTCAATCAAATCAAAATAAATATAGTACAGCTTTATTAATTATTGTCTTATTATGTTTACTACAAGATCTTCCATAAATCAGTTATAGTAAAACTAATAAAATATTTTTATTTCAATGGCACACTTAACCTCAAGTGTGCCTTATTTTATAAAATAATTCAAACATTAACTCTTCACTTCAAACCTTATACACCTACCTACCACCTAGATTATGGTTGCCGCGGGCGGTGGACACTTACCGTATGACAAGGACTTTTCCCTTAACCTCATATCTCATTAGAAAAATATAAGAGAGAATCCGTTCATAAAGTACGGAGGAAAGTGTTCAGAAATGGAAACAATTAGTTTTAATTACGAAAGACCATACACATTAGGGTTGCCATGACAGTTTGAACCCTTCATGTGAAACCGAGTTTCACATAACACGTCAAAACTATACGTTACGGTTTGCGTGAACAGTTTTGCAACAAACTCTTAGTTTTAAAGATAGTTGAATCTACTTGCATGAATAGGACAGGTATTTAAAGTACTTTGCACGGTTTACCAATTTGTGGTCCTGGATGTTTAATATAAACCTCGAAAACACTTGTCGGTTATGCAGGCAAGGTTAAAAGCATCATGCGAACGGCGAACCATAACACGTTTGTGTTATATGAAACTCGGTTACACCTTCATTTATAAATGCAAGGTTAAAGCCACCGTGCGAATCCTAACGCGTATGGTTTTCGTTATTTACCATACCAAAATTAATATTAAATTTTATAATATCCACTGGGAGTTTTTATTAAATGAGGTGCACTATGGTTATGTTCTGTTGAAATAACCAACAAAACATCTTTGTTCATCACCAATCTCGCCGCGCATCCATTGGACGTCTTCCTAGAACAATACAGATACTGCCTCGTAGGACCCTTTCTGCCTTGGAATGAATATAAATAGTCTTGGTACTTGAGAACCTGACCTCTTCCTCCCAATATATTTATGACTTCGTAACCTGTCTCTGTTGAAGAAATATCAGATGCTTTACATCAAATTGTGTTTTTTATCATAATCGGTAATCTTTTGTCATATTCTTAAACAGACAGATTTAGAATTATCTAATATAGTTAGGACCGGTAATTTGTTCTATTTTCATAATAAGTAACAACATATACCTATGTGTTTTAATAAAATTTGGGTTTGATTTATAAATCATAACATATTTATTTATTCATAAATAACCATAAGTTAAACTGATTTTGAATACAAACCTTTACAGTACTGGAACGTTTTTATTTAGTTGAAAGCGACAGTCATGACCATGACATCAGGACATAAGGTTAAACATCTCATCTCATCTATTGTTCACCGAGTACCAATAAAAATGAGCGTTACATACTTGAACGTGTTGGCCTAGTCGATTTTAATACCCAAAACAATATTTATAATATGTGATCAACATGCCCAAAAATAAGTTTTCACTTCAATAAGAGAATTTGTTTATAATGGAAATGCAAATCGAAGACGCCAGGCAAATATAGGAAAATGTTCTTGTACAGTATATATTATATAAGAGTTTTATTTTATTTGTTTTCGTAGTTTCAAGAAGTAATATGGTGTTAGTTACACTCCGCGTAACTGGCTGCCAGTCATGAGGTCACTTGAGTAAACAAAGGCGCTGATACAATAATATCTGTATATCACTTTCGTTTATCAGCGCACAGCCGACACACGACCTTTCTTGTGTGTAAAACACACTTGCCTACGCTTCCATACGGTCGCTTACAACTGGTTGGACTGGAAAAGCTCTTTGCACCTATTAAAGTAATTAATGAGGTTATATAAATAATTAATATGTTCTGCAATGGAAAAAAAAACAAATTTGTAGCTGTTTAATTTACTTATAAAAAAAACAAATTCGAAACTCGATTGCAGGGTCACCTAAAAATTATAATGACAATAATTTATTTATTTAAGGACATCCAGTTACAGTTATACTAAAAGTAATCTTAAAACAAGTAAATGTCTAAATAAAATTGTAAGTGCACTGAATATAGGTGCCACAACATGCAAACCAAGTAACAAAATATATCAGTCAAAACTATTATAGCTACTACTTAAATACTATTTAAAATTATTCAAAAAATTCCGAACAGCAGACTTAAATGCAATGGGTGACGTGTTAAATATGTCTACAGATACATCGAGAGAGTTATTTATATGTTTGGCTTAGTCTAGATATAGGAGAGTGTATTTTCAGATTAGTACGAGCTAACGGCAAACGCAAAGAATATAATGTAAACCAACTGAAATACGTTAGTATATATTTATAGTATATTGGTTTACACAATAATGAAATGAATTAATTTATATTCTGACATAGTTCCCATCAGCCGCCTTACATAACTTTGGTGGCCCGTGATTGTGCTCATCAGAAATAACATGTAAATGACCGATTGCATTCATTACTAATCTGGCTCCACATTTGTTCGAGAACTTTTTAGAACAGTAGTAATATTGCTTCGCCTTGTCCTTCCTGCCGTGAATTGAGAATATATAACCTGCGTACTTTAGTAGAGGGCGCTTCACTCCGAAGATACTCACTAATTCGTATGACGAATCTGTAAAGTAAAAATATACAAATTATAAATGCTGTATGTTATTGTATAAAATAAATTATCAAAGGAAAAATAAAATCAAAAAAGGAAAGTAAGTAAGTAAGTAAGATCTTTATTTGTTGACTAGGGTAATACATTATTTAAATATATTTTATCTCTCCAAGTCGTGCCCGTTATTGAGTATACAAATAAGAGCGACCATATCATTATTAAGAAAAATTATTATAAATGTCATAGTTAAATTAAAAATTACGTTCAAAATACGCAGTTACTAATTAATTTGTCAATGTTACTACAAGGCTTCAAAGTCATTTTCTATTAAAAATTCACTGATCTTATAATAACATTTATGCGCTAAATATATTTTAAGTTTATGTTTAAATTCCCTTTTAGGCCAGTTTCTCACATGCTCTGGTAATTTATTATAAATTTGTTGTGCCATGCAGATTATACTTGAGTGTTTTAAAGTGGTGTTTGATTTCTCCAGCTATGGCTGGAGCCAGCCTAGAGCATAAGCGATTTTCAAAACGTAAATTTCTCGTTTGGCCTTCGGATCTCGTTTTGTAAAGATGGGGGTTGTCTTTTACGAAGACAGCTACTTCTAGAATATATAGTGGACGCAACTTTCTGTCCTTTTTAATTTAAACATAGCTCTTATACAGCTTTTTTGTGAAAGAAGTACTGCACGGCCTCCGCTACTGTTGCCCCAAAATATAATACCGAAGTGAAGATTCAACTAACCCGTAATATGCAGACAGTAGGGCCTTTATATGGGTAATCTTGGATAGATGAAATAGTGCGTATGCCTGCGAGTTCACCCTTTTTACAATTGGAAAGTAAAATAAACAAAAACTGAAAATGTTGGGTAATCACGTGTTACTTTGATCATGCGCGTATTCCACAACTATTACAGATATAAAAAACTTTGAACTGATATCGAAAGTACGGCATCTAATCACTAAAATGACATCAATATATTTTATCAGTCGCTGTCATAATTTTAATAAGACCTTTTCAAAAAAAAAATATATCTATTTAACCTTCACACAGTTTTGGACAATATCGCCGAAAGAATTACTTTCATCACCTCGAAATTTCATTTAACTTATTCTAACTATACAATATTACTGTAAAAAAAGATTAATTTAAACACCCTTTTCTTGTGAAACCAACAGATCTTATGACGAATTAATAAAACTATATAAAATTCTTATGTTGCGGTGTTTGTAGTTAAACTCCTTCGAAACGGCTTGACCGATTCTCATCAAATGTTGAGTGCATATTGGGTAGGTCTGAGAATCGGACAACATCTATTTTGCATCCCCCTAAATGTTAAGGGTGGTCCACGCCAAATATTTTTTTTTTAATTTTTTTGACATTTATTTTTAAATCTATTTGATTATGAGTCAGCATTAAAAAATACATACAACTTCAAATTTTCACCCATCTACGATCAACAGTTACTTTTGTATCGCGATTTTAATATCGGCAATACAACGTTTGCTGAGTCAGCTAGTTAAACTATAAAACCCGCGCCGGATTCCCCACGTGCATGTGGTATATTAAGATGTCACAAAAACACCGTGATACAGAATAACGTTGTCCTCCTAAGACAACCCACGTTAGACAATCGCTTACCGACATTAAGGGCTCTTTGAAAGATGGCCCCGCGCTTGCTTAATCCGGCACTGTAAATATTACTTACGTAGCTAAAATGAGTTTTTTATGAGTTCCTATGTAACAATAACACATATATTTGAGATCACACCTCATTACACCATGATGCCAGAAAATGTAAATAACAAATGTATTACGAAATTCAAAAGAATTGTCAAAAACGTTTGTGTGGTAACATTAATGATTTTCTTAATGATACCACAAACTGGGGATGGAGGCCTCAGGCTATTTAAATATAAATTTTTGCTGTACGATATTACACATAATATATTGTAACGTATTTTACTGAATTTCTTGCGCTAGTTCTTCTCAGGTCTGAAGCATACTTTTTCGAATGGGTGGTAGATATTTTACGTTCAATCACCATCATCAGCCGGAACATCCACTGCTGGACAAAGTCCTACCTCAAATATCTCCACGACGATCGGTCCTGCGCTGCCCTCATCCAACGTATCCCGGCGATCTTGATTTTTTGCCACATATAAATTATTTTTAGAGTGAACATTGCAATATTACTTTATTTTCCTAAAAGAAACGTAGCCTTAGTTACTCCTTACTACATCAGCAACTTACCAATAAAAGTCCCGTCAAAATCGGTCCAGCCATTTCAGAGATTAGCCGGAGCAAAAAGACTAAAAAAAAATTTTGGTGTATGTACCTTTTATTATATATACGTTTAGTTAGTTATAGTTATATATACGTTTCTATTAGAAAAATATATTCATATTTCATATACATGTAGCAAAAATCGGTTATTACAATGTTACAAATAGACACTCCTATTTTATTTATATGTATAGATTATAGTGATATTTGTCAGAGTCACACATTTTACTATTGACCATCACCAAGGCAGAGTTAAGCTTCAGTGAGAACAAGTGCCATGAAACACACTACACATGCCACATTCATCATTTTACAAAAAGTTAATAAAAGAAAGAAAACTCAAGAGCTCTTCAATGGATGCATTAATAATTGTAATATTATCACACACACTGTAAATAAATAAATGTATTTTATTATTCATTCTCATCATCTCATTCATTTATTATTAACATTTTTTCTTTTTCTTCTTTATATAGACAATCAAATTATCATTTATCAAAAGCACTTTATTGTTGTAGATTAAACAACCATGTTCAATAGAAATTGTTTTATTAAGCTTGACATTAAATTTTATATAACTTATAAATAATTTTACCGACATTTATCAATTTATTTTATAATTTACAAACATGTACAAGTCTAGTGAATACAGAAGAGATTCTAGTCTATTCACATTAAGAAGTTTAAAACAAATAAAAAAATTGCTTTTATTTGTCTACTCAAATATAACATAAAACTTATTATTGTATGAGAAAATAATTTTATTTGAATATACCTACGGTTCTTAAGTAAAATTTAGTAAAACCGACAAACTAATTTTGTTATTTATAATATATTATTATAATTTATTTAAATTACATAATAAATATTACTAAAAAAAGGGAAAGGTAGTGTAGCACTGGCCGAGGAATTAGCAATTTACAAATAAAATTGTGAGTAGAAGGAGAAATTAAATGACGGTTTATTATAACGAAAATTCAACATTATCTTATCGTAAAATATATATGCTATATATATATTTATATATATATATATATATGCTATATATATATATATATATATATAATATGCTATATATTATTAATACCTTAATAAATACTACAATAATAAAACAATTCCATAAAGATATAAAGTTTACAAAGCAAAAGCTAAAAATTACAATTTACTATAATAATATACTCTACTCTCACAAATACTAGGCTTTACAATGATCCTATGGGTATGTACTCTGTTTTTTTTTATAAACGCGATATAAAGTTACTCCAGTTTAACATTACTTCTGCCTACCATGTACCTAATTCTGTAGTGACAAAGGTAACTTTACTTCGCGTTCGTGTTATTAATATAACACAGTTTATAAATAATAATGTATATGCCGTACGCGTATTAAATTTTAATTAATTTCCCTTCAGCCGTTCTAAAATACAATGGAGGCTCGTGATTATGGCAAGGGTCGTAGAAGACGATCTTTCTCATCTTGTTGAAGCGAAGCCTGGCCTTGCACTTGAGCGACGGCTTCTTGACACAGTTCCAGTACCTGTCATCGGTCGTGGTCTGAACGAAGCTGTACTGGTGTACAATCATCATAACAGTCGTTCGGTTTCCATTCATGCACGATACTATCTCGTATTTGATTCCTGAAATATCATTGAGTGTTAACTGTCATTACATTACAAATGTTTCATCTGATTGTATCAAACAATCACGTAATAAATATACGGTTCATTACACCAAACATAGCGGAGATACAAACCAACGTACTTATAAATGACCAGAGATTGGAACTTGTGTACACTACGGTCTTCTTGGGTATCACGTTAAATAAAAAGCTTCAGTGGGGTCCACATATTACCCATCTAGCAGATAGACTCAGCTCTGGGGCATATGCAGTTAGAAAGATTAGAGAGTACACGAATGTTGCGACCGCTAGATTAGTGTACTTTAGTTATTTTCACAGCATCATGACGTACGGTATATTACTATGGGGTCATGCTGCTGACATTGATATAGTGTTTGCACTGCAAAAGAGAGCTGTTCGTGCTATATATCAGTTTGGTTATAGACAGTTTCTCAAAGAAAATTTAAAGAAATAAATATTATGACTGTTCATTGTCAGTACATTTATGAAAATTTAATATATGTTCACAAAAATCGTCACCTTTTTGCTCTTAATAGTGATTGTCATTATTATAACACTAGAAATAAGGAATTGCTTGTAACTAATTCTAGTAGGCTTCATAAGATACATAATAGCTTTAAGGGTAAATGTATACACTTCTACAATAAAGTCCCAGCCACTGTTCAGGCATTATCTATAAATAAATTTAAATGTTTTATAAAAAAATTGCTGTGTCGTAAATCCTATTACTCCACTGCTGAATATCTAAATGATCGGACAGCCTGGGACTAGATTGTGATTATTTTATAGCGATAGAAATGACTGTACAATATTGTATATTTTTATTGAAAAGAGCGCAAAAAAAAGAATGCTGGGAGAGTTTCTTGCGCCGCTTTTCTCTCTCAGAGCGCCATTTGTTTCCGAAGCGGTAGTAGTATCTAGTAGTATAAGAAATGACATCAAAAAGAATTCTAAAGGAATCAATTTTGAGAAAATAAATGCCTTTATGCCTTGTCATACCTGACACTAAACCAAGAACATGTAAAATATTTATTATATCACTGACAACACTGTCAATACAATGATAATTCTGACGTTTTCCCAATGTCAATCACCTTGGTTTATTCTCAGATTATTCATATGGTTGTCAGAATATGTATTAACAATAAATATATATTATATCAATAAAGGTTTTAATAATTTGTTTCGGTATTTAGAACTGATTTTGCTTTGAAAATTTATATAGTTATTTAGGTGTCATTCCAGAAAGGCCAACAAATAACATATTATTATTTATTTTGCGATTTAAGATAAAAAATATTTTGTTGGGTACATGTTTAGTTACTTGCAACAATGCAATGCTAATGGATATCAAACTAAGGTCTGTTTTAACTACAAAGTTCGTAGTGAATGTCTACCATATAACTGCGGTAGAACGCTCCGTAAACGTAATCCAACGTTGCGGCCTTTTTACATTAAAATAGTTTTAAATAATAAAATAGATAATGAAATAGGTATTGACGAAGTAATACAAGTACTTATTGAATACTTTTTATTATATTTCTATTATATACATAAATGAATACACCAGACATACTGGTGTAGTATGATAGGATCGTTTATCTCCTACCGGCACCGAAAACACGGGCCCGCCGTTTTATAAAAACCAATGCACACCACAATCACCTGGGTCACGGCGTCAAATAGCAGACATCTATCAAAAGCTCAGTCTATTAAACATTTCTTATAATATACCATACCATGACACTATACTTTTATCAATATAATAAATTGCATGAATCCATGATCTAAATATCAAATGCTAGCTATATTATATACATTGCGATCAAAAGATAAGAAGGAACATCTAACAAAAATAGCTATCCTATATCTTCTTATATATAAAATTCTTGTGTCCCGGTGTTTGTTACCAAACTTCTCCGAAACGGCTAAACCAATTTGTTTGAAAAATTGTATGTATATCGGGTAAGTCTTGGAATCGGCCAACATCTATTTTTCATATCCCTAAATGATAAGGATCGCCCTTAATTTTTTTTATTTTATTATGATTCATTTTTGTATCGCGATTTAATAATAATTCTATTCCATCCACAGAAACGCAATTGAGTTGCAAGATGGCAATCGAATATAATGATTATTGTAGTACGATAAATTTTATGTACGATATATTTGGTAATATTTAGTTATTTTTTTTTATTAGTTTATATGGCAGTACAACGTTTGCTGGGTGAGCTAGTCATATAATAATATTTATGGCAGAATATACACAGAGTACATTGTGATGATTTTGAATGTTTACACATATACCCTTATATCATTATTATGAATGGCACTAATATTTAAGCGGGACCTTTAATAGCAAAAATAATAAAAAAAAAATAGAATTCTAAATATTACAACAATATTTGTACATCTATGAAACTGTCTAGCTAAGTTGACGTTTCAAAATAAATGTTTTTTTAATAGAATTTGATGTAAAGCCTACAGAGCACTAACGATAAACATTAACTAGACCAATGGGATTTAATTATTCTCTGTCATGATCTTATCTTATTCTTCGGCCAAAATTGTAATTCTTGGGATGCGATTAAAATTTAAATTAAATTTTATGAGTCAACTTTACACACATCAACGGCAGTTTGATACGTCATTATCAAATATTTCCCTGTTTCCATCATGTAATACCTAGTTTTTGCCTTTCTCTTCAGTAACAAGCTCAGTCATCAGATCACTTCTGTGAAGCATTTTACTTGTAATATAAACCGTTCGACAGCTTTCGTAAAACTGGTGGAGTGTGTGAATGATCAGTACACATGGCAGTAATGACTCCATCTGTACTCATTCTCAAGCGCGCTTTACAATCGCTAGCCAATCTTTTGGAGCAATAAAGGTATCTTGTTTTGCCTGTCTGACCTTGAATATAGAATAACTGGCGTTGGTACAGGATAAAGGTTTTACCTCCAATAAACTGAAGTTCTTGATAGACATCTAGAATTTAAGAAGATTTTTGAGTAAGGATGAGTAATATCGAGACTTAATATAACTACATAGAATTTGAATCCTCTAAAAGATTCTGAAACAGTGAGCTTACTGCTAACATTAAAACAGCCAGTCCTAGTAGTAACCTAATATCATCCATTACTGATTATATACAAATAAACTAAGTATTCATGAAATAATTATTTATTATTTTAGTAGTAATTTACATTTTCTATAATGCAATTATTAAAGTTCACTTGAATATTATGTTCTTTTGCAGCGTTTAAAATATCCGGCGGTGTGCTGTCAAAACTTGAATCGCTCATTTTTTCAAGAAAAATGGCGGGGTTTCGAATAAACTACTTTTTTTTACGGCGCGCCACATTCTGGCAGTGTGGAACGCGCTGTACCGAAAATGTTCTTTTTTTGAAATTTATACAGATACCACGCATCGAGCAATAATAATGTGGTTGTTTGTTGAAACTCTTTGCACATGAATGGATCGAAAAAAAAAACCAAGGTGTGTTGTTGTGAAATTCAGTACAACATTACAACACTCGTTTGGATGATGTAATGGTTATTACGACATTGGGTGTTTTAATGTTGGTAATAAGCTAACTGTTTCAGAATCTTTAACAGAGGATTTAAAGCATGGGTGTAGATAAACTATTATACAGAATGCAGAAAATAAAGACGGAATGTCTGAATCATCTGTGTGAATCAAATATTAATTTATTTAAACCATACATTACGAGTACTTATTTATAAATATAATTAGGGACAAGTCTGCAATTTATATCCACTTATAATTCCTCAATCCAAGTAATAACTACTATGCAACAATCGAATTCCAAATGATTTGATATTTATAATTATAAAAAATTGCAATTATTATTAAGATTAAGGATACACAAACACATACAAATATCTGAGGTGGTACTAAGTTTCACTAATAAATCTACCTAAAACATACCTAAAAGTACGCCTAATTAAATTGAAACACGAATAAAATGTTCATTGGTGGGAGCGAGCAGGAGAGATTTGCAATACTCCTCATAAATATCCATAATTGTAATAAAAACACGGGACATGAATCAATTTCAATGAAGGATTTTCGATTAATGTTAATCATGGTTGATTGCTGTTTAATAGATTTTACTTATGATTTAATAAATCAATACAGCTCATGTAGATAACATTTTTTTAATATAATAGTTAAATTATTCTTTTAAAATTATTTGCTGAAATACATTATCAATAAATCGATATTAAATTGAAAATCACACAAAAATGTGATGACAATCATAATTTGAGTAGTATAAATGAGCGCGAATTCGAAGTAAAGATCAAGAAGACAAAAATGTTACGTTATCATAATTTTATCCAAACTTTGTAGTATCCAAGAAAACTCTAGCTTGTGGATTATAACTTCGCTTTAATGTTTTCTTCGTAGGTCTTACATACGTGTCGGGAAATGTGCGATTACTCCGCCCAGCTGTATTACATCCTTTGGCTTCACTCGTACAGTATATTGTGCACTTATTAACCCAACCTGACATACAGTCCGTTGGATAACTTTCGTAAGGCTGGCGGCGGATGAGTGTGATTTGTCAGCGCCACCGTTATCTCACCATCTTTGTTCAACTTCAAACGAGCAGGACATTCGCTGGACAATCTTCTCGAACAAAACAAGTACTGTTTCTTGTCTTTTGGTCCTTGAAACGAGAACACATAACCTTGATACTTTATCAATGTTTTCCCTCCAACAAAGCTGATTGCTTCATAGCAGTTGTCTAGAAACAAAAGGTAGGCTAGGTAAATAATCCAAAGAAAGCGAAAATTCATTCCATTAATGAACCAAATTAACAAAACATGCTTATAGTTTAATACAGGATACGAAGTAAAACACTACTTTAGGATATTTATTTATTCGCTTCTCTTGCTATTAATTTTACAAAATTTCTTATTCCTCATTAGATCAGATTAATAAAAACGGTATTTTTTCAACTAGTATCATCTTAGATTTTGTTTTTTTTTTTGTTTCTCACAACTGTCGCGAACATTATACATACATCTGGATAAAATATCGTCTACACGTAAATAATACGGTGTCTACCCCTTCCTACTAATAAATAAAAGGGCAAATACAATTGATAAATCAGATTTTGGAGGATTGGTCTGGAAATGGTCCTGAGAAGAGACATATTTCATGCATGTGAGTCTAAACTCGAGTACCCCGCGCTCCTTGCTTCGCGCACCCTCTCGCTGCTCTGTGTAATGGCCAAGTCGAGTCACTAGTTTTATTTATTACAGATATGGTAGAGGCGTTGACTCTCAACTATTTTAAATTCACATACAATCCATTCGACAACATTCTCAATAACGGCGGAGGATGATTGTGCGCACTTATTTTAAACACAATATCGCCTTCGTCGTTCAATCTCAGTCTTGCCCCACATTCTCCGGATATCTTCTTCGAACAATATAAATATCTGCGTTTCGGTCCTTGGAAAGAGAAGATATATTTCTGATATTTTATCATCGTCTTGCCCCCAATCATATTTATCGTTTCATACGTACTTTCTACAAACAATGTTAAAATTTGTATATTACGTCACATCAATAAAAAAACAAATTTTATTTGTAGTTTTTAACCAGTGGGAGACTTGTTAGTACAGGATGCAGGCGGCACATTTTACTGCCGTGAGGCGTCACTTAGCATCAATTATTCTGTTTTGATACAACACACCACACAATCAACACATAATACAGTTTATGTTCAGTTTTTTAAGGAATAGTTATAAGTTACCTTGTTTTGTTATGTATCAGTCGCGCGCAAAAGAAAAAAAAACTACGAATAAGTCTGGGCAAAAGTCTCTTCTTGCTCCTGCAACCAAATTATACGTTGATACAGAGCCAGAGAAAGAAGGAGAGGAGGAGATGTAGGTTTTTATGTACGGAAAGATATCGCGACTAGAGTACGACAACAACACCATCTTCACTAGAAAAACTATCGTTAGAAGTTAAACTGCCTGGTACGAGCACAAACAGCGCTGGCCACAGCCTACAGACCTGAAAACATTTCAGTACTGGAGACGCTCGATGTACTTGGCGAGTCCCTAAACTCCATGTCTCGTTGTTATTTCTCGTGTGTTCTTGGTGATCTTAACATTGATGTCACTATTGAAGACTCCCCAAAAGCAAAACAACTTAAAAACTTCTGTTTTCACCACTGTCTTGCACAACTAGTCAATGAGCAAACAAGAATCACCGATATCTCCCAAACTATTCTTGATCTGGCCAAAGCAGATAAACTTTTAAAATGCAAAAATGTTAAGGTAATTCATAACCACTGTTTAAGCGACCGTGCATTGATCCTAGTTGACTTTGATATAAGGAAACCTAAAGAAACAAACACGTTTGATTCACAAGATCATGACACACCATAGATCTTGACGCTTTCACACAGGATCTCAATTTCATAAATTTCAAGGGATGTGCCCTTGGGGACTCCATTAATACTCTTAATGGTGTAGATGAAATGATTTTTATTTTCAACAGTACCGTTACTAGTTTATTTGACCTTCACGATTCGAGTCATAAATCAATTATGAAAAATAAATCTAAACCTTGAATAACGAACATGATACAATTTATGATGCCGTTACAAGACGAAGCTTTAGCAAACGCACTGAAAAATAAAAGAGAGGGCTCTAAAAGCTATTATCGGAATGTTAAATACTTGCTAACTGCAAGCAGAGAACGAGAAAAAAGGGCGTATTTTAATCAATATATTAACAATAACCTAAGAGAACCTGTATTGACAATAACCTGAGTTATTGAACTGTATTTTTTAAATTAAACAACTTCAAATTAGAAACTATTTTAAAGAAGATTTGCGTTTACTTCTGTGCGAGACTGGGTCACACACTTACAAGGGCAAAAAGAATACTTGTTTTAATTATTACATTTTTAAAAAAAGATAGCTTAATGTGTAATGGCCAAGTCGAGTCACTAGTTTTATTTATTACAGATATGGTAGAGGCGTTGACTCTCAACTATTTTAAATTCACATACAATCCATTCGACAACATTCTCAATAACGGCGGAGGATGATTGTGCGCACTTATTTTAAACACAATATCGCCTTCGTCGTTCAATCTCAGTCTTGCCCCACATTCTCCGGATATCTTCTTCGAACAATATAAATATCTGCGTTTCGGTCCATGGAAAGAGAAGATATATTTCTGATATTTTATCAGCGTCTTGCCCCCAATCATATTTATCGTTTCATACGTACTTTCTACAAACAATGTCACAATTTGTAAATTACGTCACATCAATAATAAATACATTTTATTTGTAGTTTTTAACCAGTGGGACTTATACTTTAAACTTGTTAGTACAGGATGCAGGCGGCAGCTTTAACTGTCGTGAGGCGTAACTGAGCATCAAATATACTTTTTTCATTTGAAGAGCGCCTTAGCTAGTGAAATTACTGGGCTAATGAGAGCCAACATCTTATTACTCAAAATAACGAGTGCAATGCCACTTTGAAGTTTAGGTTTATCAAAATTATTATTTTTTAATCGTGAGTATAAATATTTCATTTAAATTACTGAATCTATCATCAAGACTGAAAACAAAATTCTATGAACGATGAGGGACTCGAACCCGCGACCTCAAAGAGCGCTTGCACGCGGGTTTGAGTTCCGTTATTTCTGTAATTGATCCCAGAAGTGAGGATTATCAGTTTAAAACATACAAATTGTCTATCATCAAGACTCAACGGCCACTCTTTTAACGGCTGTTCCCAAAATACTATCTACAGACAGAAATAAATTACTACCGTCTACTATCAGTAATCTGAAGCTGTCCCAATATACCCGATAAGTCATTCTTATCGCCCTATATTGGGACGCGTGAATTGCAATTTCCATACCAAATTCTATCGCTGGTAAACTATACGTCGTCCCATTGACAGACAGCGTATACGGATGAATTTGAGTTACTGTCGATAAGTTTATTGGGACAGAAAAGTCAACGATAGTTGCGTTTTTTATCTCAAGTAAGAGATAGACTGAATTGGGAACGGCCGTAAATGAAATAGAGTATTTTACAATAACAAGTTAGTTTATAAGTTGCTGATCCAAGATATGAGTGACTAATAAAGAATTCACTGTATGAATATAAACTAAATCATCAGGTTAACATTAAGATCGTCTTGTATAATATTTTTCAGAACGTCACAGAATAATAAATATAGGAGATCGACTCAAACCGGGTTAGCTGAGGTAGAGTGCAAATAAATTTATCTCATTTTAGGCACGGCTGTTCTTGTCTAACAATACTTTAACAAATCAGTCTCAACCTTTTTGCACATTCAATGCAAAAATAACATCGCCAGTATCATTCAATCTCCATTCTGCTCTACATTCTCGAGAGCGTCTCCTTGGCCTGGCCAATTCTTCAAGTGGGCGGTTAACTTC
Organism: Leptidea sinapis; assembly: GCF_905404315.1. NCBI lineage: Eukaryota > Metazoa > Arthropoda > Insecta > Lepidoptera > Pieridae > Leptidea > Leptidea sinapis. Next base: position 4,876,321 of record NC_066275.1, on the reverse strand, counting down.
GAGTACTACTAGATAAATATTATTGAATAATTTATACAAATAAAATAATTTATACATCTAGATAGAGTATCTTGCTGTTAGTCAACCGATAAAAACAGGCCAGGTTTAATACTACAGTATTGTGTGCGGGACGAACTGTGTTAGTGTGATCATAGATAATAGAGGTTAATTCTAATATAAATTTATTTTGACGTTTTCACAGGACAGCTTATCTGATCTAAGGTTATCAACTAATACTGGCCATAAATATTGCTATAATAACAAGAAAAGCGATGACAATTTTTTTCTTCTATTTGTTTGTGTAGTACTTGCATTGTATAAAACAGTACATAAATTCTCTTATTAGTAGGTATATTTTTATATTTTTTTAAAAAGAAACACTTGCGACGGACACATACATCCAACACACCACACAATCAACACATAATACAGTTTATGTTCAGTTTTTAAGGAATACTTATAAGTTACCTTGTTTAATTAATGTATCAGTCGCGCGCAAAAGAAAAAAAACTACGAATTGGATTATTAAACGCTACAGATCCTTAAACACTGGCAAATATTAATTCTTTGCTATTTTTCTCAATCACTCATCTGACAATTTAGCGATTAACGAAACATGGCTCAAGTCTGGGCAAAAATCTCTTCTTACTCCTGCTATACCAAATTATACGTTGATACAGAGCCAGAGAAAGAAGGAGAGGAGGAGGTGTAGGTTTGCATGTACGGAAAGATATCGCGACTAGAGTACCCCACCATCTTCACATAGAAAAACTATCGTTCGAAATTAAACTGCCTGGTACGAGTATAAACATAGCCCTGGCCACTGCCTACAGAACTGAAAACATTTCAGTACTGGATTTATCGTGTGTTCTTGGTGATCTTAATATTGATGTCACTATTGAAGACTCCCCAAAAGCAAAACAACTTAAAAACTTTTGTTTTCACCACAGTCTTGCACAACTAGTCAATGAGCAAACAAGAATCACCGATATCTCCCAAACTATTCTTGATCTGGCCATAGCAGATAAACTTTTAAAATGCAAAAATGTTAAGGTAATTCATAACCACTGTTTAAGCGACCGTGCATTGATCCTAGTTGACTTTGATTTAAGAAAACCTAAAGTAAACAAACACGTTCGATTCACAAGATCATTACACAACATAGATCTTGCGCTTTCACACAGGATCTCAATGACATCCGTTGGGACGCCATTAATACTCTTAATGATGTTGATGAAATGATAGATATTTTCAACAGTAACGTTACTAGTTTATATGACCTTCACGCTTCGATTCATAAATCAATTATGAAAAATAAATCTAAACCTTGAATAACGAACATGATACAATTTATGATAACGTTACGTGACGAAGCTTTAGCAAACGCACTGAAAAATAAAAGAGAGGGCTCTAAAAGCTATTATCGGAATGTTAAAAACTTTTTACCTGCAAGCATAGAACGAGAAAAAAGGGCGTATTTTAATCAATATATTAACAATAACGAAGACCTTACTTCATAGGATCATTTCTATAGTAAGCTCTTAACGAGAACCTTCACACTATGTAAGGAGTAGATATGGTGAAACTCACACGATCAAGATTACGTAAGATAACTCATGTAATAACGGGTCACGCCCCCTTTAACAGAAGAGACGGCCACACGCCTCATACTGAAGTAAGCAACAAGCCTCATACCGTAGTGTGGCCACATACCGGGCCAAACACCTGGGGTTACCGAGGACTCTCCCCGAAGTCATGGGTGACATCAGAGGTTTGAGTAACTTCCTTGGGATAGCAAGACTAGCAACCCAACCCTAGGACGCAAAATAGGCGCATAGCAGACGTCGAGTTGCGGAAAGTAGCCCGTGAATACCTATACCTATTAACAATAACTTAAGCAAACCTGTATTCACAATAACCTAAATTATTGAACTGTATTTTTTAAATTAAAGACCTTATATCAAATTAGAAACTACTTTAAAGAAGATTTGCGTTTACTTCTGTGCGAGACTGTGGTACTATCGCAGTTTAATTACTGTAGCTCCGTCTATGGCCCAGGATGACCGCTAGCGCAGAAATAGCAATACAGAGAGCGGAAAACTCATGTGTACGCTTTTGTTTCAACATACATAGGAAAGCATATATAACTCCTTACTTGAATAGCAAGGGCATCCTGAACATGAGTGCAAGAAGACAACTTCACTATGCTTGTTTAACACAAAAGGTTATTTAGATATAGAACAAAAAGCCTGAATATTTGTTTGAAAAGCTCCGTTGGGTTAAAGACTTCACCGTACAACGCAGCTTGCGTGCAGACATACAACTTGGCCTGATAATTCCTAAGCACAAAACAGCTCGGTTTAGGGGATCTTTCAGATTCTCTGCAGCAAAAATATGGAAGCCTTACTCCCTCCTCTAAAGAAACAAATGAGTTCGGGTGCTTTAAAAAAATACCGTTTTGCTCTGCTAAAAAAGCAACTTGATGCGGAGAAATTGAAAAATCCTTTTCTTTAAAGGATTTTTTTTCTGTATGCGGACATAAACACACGCCCACACTGCGTAGCCAAATTATTCGTTTTATTTTTTGTAATGTTTTGTATGGCAATAAAGAATTTAGTTATTTATAACTTAATATTTGCATTTTAAGCATCATGCATTGTCTTTTGTCATTGTCGCGCCAATCCATGCTACGTATTCTTCTGATATTAAAATAGCTTGGGGTGATAAAGAGAAGTGAACTCTTGACACTCTACATGCGCTTGGTATGAGTCCAATGTTTATGTACTATTGGCTATTGGCCTATTGATAGCTACAATAAAACCTTCTCTGATTCTGGTAGACAATAATCTGGCCGTTAACATTTTTTCGATAGGATTTTGACATCGGTCACGTCATTGTCATAAGCTGAGATAGAGAGTTCGTCAAAAGCTGCCAGTCTGAAAGCAACTGTTTGTATAATGTACTTAGATAATTGATGTCTAGATAAAGCCTCAAAGCTGCAATGTTACCGATGAACAGGACAATTTTATTACTTTAGTGTGCGTGACAAACTACGTCTTACACTCGCGATTTGTATGTGATTTTGTGTTAGTGTTCAATTTTTTTTTGGCGTTTTCGCTCTCACAGACTATCTGGACGTATAAAAGATCTAAGATCCTCTATTAGGCTCTGTATATCTTTCCACTGGCTGTACGTATCAAGCGTGGTGCAGGGTGGTTGTGTTCACCGTCAATACCAACAATAGTCCCATCCGGCTTAGTCGTCAGCTTCACTTTACAATACGCCGCCTTCTTCGAACAATACCACCGAACTCCTTTATAGACATTGGAGTATGTGTAACCTTGGTACACTCCCACAGAACCACCCTGGCTTCGTTCACTTGGGATCAATTCGAGTTTGTCTGTAAAGTTTTTATTAGTATATTTGAAATCCAACCATGATATTAGGTATTATATATATTATATGTATTATTATATATATATACATTCTCAAACTATCACACATAGCATCGTTAAAAAGAAAGGTAGACCGCTGCAAAACTGTAAGACGACGTAAGGCAAAGAGCAATTAATAAACCTTCTCCATGAAACATTACAAAAATAATTGTTACAAGAAAGATACAGAATAAATATTGATAATACATATAATATATGTACATAGTAATAATAATACTATATGTTTAACTCCTTAATAATTGAGTGCATTTTGTAGAAAACATAATGTAGGAATCAGACTTTATGTCATCAAATATCTCTTGGTTGAAGTATTTTATTAACATTAAATATTTTACACAAATCACATTCAGACAATTAATTATTTGTTACTTGAATCGGCATTGATGAAACTTAAGATATTTCTAATTTTCCTTATCGGGTCAACATTTTCAGTTTCATCTTCAGACTTATCTATAAAACGTTCGGGCTTAAGACGTTTATATTGACGGTAGTATGAAAGAAAACCGCCCGGAAGCGCTGAAATAAAAAATACACTACACTCAATATATTATTATTGTAATTTATGTTTCAGAGCAAACTCCAAGATTTATTTTTTGTAAGATATTGGCATCAAATATATACAATTGTTACATCGTAAGGTCTCATGTACTTCATTATAAACTCAATAATTATATATACGCGTTATTCTTTTATTAAATCAATTTACAAGCTTATTTCACATGAATAGCAAAATGATAGTTATTATTATAAATTAGATATTTAGTGTGTCAGTATCACCAAACGAGTTAGGATATCCGCTTATAGATAGAGCCGTCAAAGTTCCTCAGCAATGTTGGTGGCGGGTGGTCATGTTCTCCGATGCTCGCGACGGTGTTCTCCAATATGATAACCCTTGCATTGCAGCCGGCGCCACGTTTGGAGCAGTACCATCTTATCTTGCTGTGCATCTTGAAGAAGGTGTGTCCCATGTAGACGAGCATTTGGCCTTTTCCACTTTTACTTGGCATAAATTCTATGTGTGATGAATATGAACCTAAAAATAATTGGGTAAACTTTATTTCGAGAATTATTTCTATTTGATACCTGGTCTTTCCCACGTATCTTTAAAAATACCCTCTAGCTCTCAAATAGCATCTAGGAAGCGACAAAGAAGAGAAACATCGATAGTTATGTCAGGCTCAGGTAAATGCTTTAAATAAAACTCTCAATATAAAGTTGTTTCCTCTTCTAAACTAACTTTAAAACCACAATGTGCACAGCAAAAGTGTTAATATGACGAGTCTTCAAAAGCCATTATATTATAGACTACATAAGACAATACAATAGACAAGTTTTCGGGAGACAAAAGAGTAAAAATTATCATGCAGATAAATAAAATATTGTAATTTGCGGTAAATTACAATTTACAATATGCCCTGATAGTATTGTCACATTGTCTAGTCACAGAATAAAGAGTACCTACTACAGAAATTTCACCTTTTAGAGATATGTACTTTAGCTGGCCGCTAATAGGATGTATAACGTACTCAGTTTGCAGCTACATCTTATAAATTGTTAAATTGGTTTACGCACATTACGTATACTTGTTTACCGCTATTAAGCTACTTCAGTATTTATTGACAAGGTAAAAACTACTTCACGACTGGCACGATAACAAATTTAGAAACAATTATTTCTTCAAATCAATAATTACATTTTCTTTACCTCCATAAATATGTATGTAGAAACGTTTTATTATCTAAAAACATCTCCATTTTTGAGAAGACTTTTAACTCGAATCACGAATAAAATCGGCACGTGCGTTACGGTGATCGATTGACAATCGACTGAATGACTGCCTAGAGGGTTCCAAAAAGGGAGGTATGTTTAGGTTTCATAACTGAACAAATAATTTTATTGGGCGTTGTCATTTTCATTCACCTTAATATCATATTTCAGAATATTAATTATCTCAAAAAGAATACAAATTCACTTACTGAGATACTTAAACACATGATACACTTATTCAGCGTGAAATCTTAGTGTACACGTTACATAATTTTAGTCGTAATATTTATAATTACCTAGTTACATTAATATAAAAATTGAAATACCTACACTATTTTATTATTTGTTATAATAACAGCTGTGAGAGCATTTGTTAATAAGGTCTCGTTCATAGTCATAGCCGAAGCGGCGTAACACATAAGTTTTAAATATATCTAAATTATAAAATATTCTTTAATATCTCTTGGTTGTTTTACAATAGTCTTGTTCCATATTTTGTTCTAGGTTTTATTACGTAAATATTGAGGCTTGTCTTCTTAGAAGTTTTTTGCACAGAACAGGTAAAAAAATTGTTCTGTGGTTTTTTGCATGTTTATTCTTTTTTTGAATGTTATTTGTATGTAAATCCCTAGATAAAATATTTCTTATGATTCTCATAAAAAAAATCTTGTATTATATTTACAATCGTGGTCAACTAATTAGGGACATTCAAGATAGTGAAGAGAAATAACCGGTTATGCACATATAAATATAAAACCCTATTGATTTCTCAGTAAGTATTATTTTCATAGTTTGGTCTAATTATTTTGCAATAAATGACTGTAAATAAAAGATTAAATAAATAGAAAAAAGGTGTTTAATATCAAAGGTTAACCATGTATACAATTTAAGGTATAATTCTGTAGCTGGACATTTCATTAAGGAAAGTAAAGTAAAATGAAAAATAGAGTTAAACTAAACTAGTAATCTGTAGTATTTTAATTTCTTTAACAACTCTATTTTATTACGTGTAAGATCAGTACCCAGTAACAAAACCTTTGTTAGTAATTACCGCTTGACATGTTTCGACAGGAATGTTTTCCCATGCCTCACAAAAAGCTTCATTAAGTTCATCTAAAGTTGTGGTACGGTAAGTGGCAACTTTTTCTTGATTTCGTGCCAAAGGTGGTCGATTCGGTTGAGGTCCGGGCTATTTGCTGGCCAATCTAGCACTGATACCGACTGACTGTTAAGAAACGACTTGACTGAACGGGCGGTATGTTTCGGGTCGTTATCATGTTGAAACGTCCATATAAAAGGGAGATGTTCCTCAGCGTAGGAATGCATAGTTTCCTCTTATATTGCCTTGTATTGATGTTGGTCTAAATTACCCTGAACTTTCCTCACAGGTCACACTTCATGTCCAGAATATGAACCCCACATTTTAATGTTTCCACCGCCATGTTTCACCCGCTTTTCTGTGAATCTTGGATTCATTTCCGCTTTTACATGACGCCGTACGTATTGCCTTCCATCTGAAGAAATCAAATTAACCTTGGTCTCGTCAGAGAATAATACATGTTGCCATTGGGCGTAGGTCCAATGTCCATATTTACGTGCAAACGTCAAACGTGCATTTCTATGTTCTTTCGTCAACAACGCTACTTTGTGAGCCACTCTTCCGAACAACCCTGCTTATACTAGACGTTCTCTAACGGTCCTCGCTGATACAACGGCTCTTTCGTCCGCCTCAAACACTTCATGATGAATTAAAACAGAGCCTAGAAACGGATCTTTCTTAGCTAACCTGGTTATCATTCTATCTTCTTGCGGAGTTGTTTATCTCGATTTTTTTTTCTGGGCACATTTAAAGCTGTGTTGTTGCGCTTGAAATGTTGCACTGCATTGCATAACATATTTTTTGAACAATTTACATATTCTGCTATCATTCGGTATGACCAACCACGCTCCACAAACTTCATGATGATTTTTCGTAGTGTTGCATCGCAACTTTTATTTTTGCACATTTTTCTTCAAAATAGTAATATGCCGATGATATGAACCTTTCTAAAGAAATCCATAGTGTTGACGATGTAGCATTATTTCAAAGTGATATAACGCGTGTCCAGATGTAAAAAATAACCAAAATATACCAAAAGAAATAATCCTCTATCGGCAACTTATGTCATAAATGATAAACAATTGGTGAAGGTCACTGAGGTGAGAGACTTGGGGATAACGCTAGACATGAAACTCACCTTCATACCACATTATAACAATATAATTAGTAAGGGTTCTAGAATTTTAGGGTTCAAAAGACGAGCAACTAAATGTTTTAAGAAATCAAAACCTAAAATTTTGTTATTTCGTTCCTTGATCCGCAGTACACTTGAATTCGGTAGCGTTATCTGGAACCCTCGGTATTCTGTCCACAGGGATCGCATTGAACGAATTTATCGCTCTTTTACCAAGCATGTATGTTTTATGAATAGAAATATAAGCACCACAAGCAATTATCAACTATTAAAACAGATTAGTCTTTTAAAATGGATAAGCTCTCCGATAGAGGTCATACGACCTTGAGCTTGACCTCTCTATTTTATATAAAGTTTTAAACAACATGCTAGATACAAACAATATCCTGAGAAAAATAACATTAAACATACCAAGATTAGGGACAAGAAGCAAACACAAACTTTTCTATCTACCCACCGTAAGAACTAACGTTGGCAGTTGGTATTGCACCTATAGTATAATGATCCTTTAATTATTATCATATATTTTTTTTATTTTCTGCATAAGTATCTGTGCCATTTACTGTATAAGTGCCCAATAGAAATAATTCTCATTAATATTATGTGCTGACATTGACCTGTATTTGACTCATACACTGGAACTATTCTTGTGCAAGATTTAAGTCTAAGAGTGTATTGTGTATGTGTTGTTTGAGGACCTTTAAATAAATAAATAAAATAAAAATGCAATGACTCACCCCAGCTCAAAAGCCGCAAGTGTCTTAAAAAGAAGTTTACCAATAAAAATGTAATGGTAAATGTTCGGTGGTCTCAGCATGGTGTTATTCACTATAGCATTATTTGATCTGGTCAAGCAATAACGGCAGATGTCTTTTGTGCCGACCTCCGAACAATGATAGCAAAACTAGCAGTGAAACAGTCCGGCTCATGAAACGATCTTCACCATTATTGCTCCATGATGAGCGAGACCTCATACAGCACGAGAAACCGTTTTAACTCTATAGAAACTGCAATTAGAAACCATTCGTCAACCTCGGTATTCGCTCGACCTTCTTCCAACGGACTACCATTTTTTTTGCAGATTTGGACAAATTTCTACGTAATAAAAAGTTTTCTTCCCAGGAGGCAGTGCAAAATGCTTTCATATAGTTTGTCGAATCTTGATAATGACACTTCTGGGATTTATTACACAAATAAAATTTGAATGAAATGAATAAAGTGAGAGTTATCACTTTATAACATAACAAATTGTTTAGATTAACAAATTGTTTAGTTTATTTATATTCACAGTCACCTTAGGCAAAGAAAACAAAGATGTTTGGTTCTACTGCGAACGTCTGGATTCGCAAAAAGACATTTTTCAACTGCGGCGCCAAAATTTTTCAACAACCACCCTCCGGAGGCATCAATGTAATTCTGTGTGCCCAAAACCCTTCTCGAAAAAAAAATTAATGTTGGATATGAAGAAATATTTGCTAGTATGCTCTTTTGAAAACTTTAAATGTCTTTATGACAAGATTTAATACCAACACACTGGAACTATTCTTGCACAAGTATAGTTCCAGTGTTTGAGTCAAATACGACCTGAATTTGACTCATACAATGACAGCACATAACATAAATGAGAATTATTTCTTTTGGGCACTTATACAGTAAGCACAAAGACTTATACAGAAAATAAAAAAAATATATGATAACCTCATCATAAAATATTGCAACTATATTATCGACACAACTGTTCTCTCTCTACATTGAGTTTTTCCTACCAATTAATACTTTGAATATAATTATTGATTTCAAGATAATTCGCTTAGTAAAAATTTAATCTAGTTCTTGGTTTTTCTAAGCTTACACGACACTTTTGAAATAAATATTTCTAAACAAGGATGAAATGAATCTTTTTTGTAAAGGCTAACATTGGATTCTAGAGTTGCTATTGCAATGTTTGAAAGATCCAGGTCCAACATTCTATTATCAGTATTAACAATGTTAATGTATTGATAGAGACAACATAATGACATAAAGTCCACTAAACTATGACTGAGACTATAAGGGTGATTGGAAGGTACTACTACAAAAAATTCGGTACATCGACACTATAGGACCACGATATGAAACTTATGTTAAATCACCAATTATTATGACATCATAAAGGAAATCAATAGCATTACTGGTATGATTAAAGAAGCACTCCACTTCGTCTATCTTGAGGGGAGGAGGAAGATATACAACGCAAATCCCAAGCCTGTGCGACTGACCGTTCATGTGTAAGTTTAAAGATATCCATAATTCTTCATTCTTGGTTTCCCAGTTAATCAGACGTCTAGTGTCAAATATTTTCTTGATTGCAATTAATACTCCACCACCTTAAGATTTTTCGCTTCGCTTATCGTAAACGATCCACTTTTCATCGCATGTCACATTTCGATCCAATATTCCTTCATTTCTGTATCGATTCAACAAGGCAACACATGTTTCAACAGGCGTTTCTTTCTGCAGATCAGTCAAATCATGAGGCACCCATTTTTCATATTTTTTTATTTCTATTGATTTGACGCAAATGAGTTAATATTGTTGGTAAGGTTACATTAAGCAGTGCCGCTAATTCCAGGGTAGTTTGGTTTTAAAAATATTTGTATATGGTCATCATTGAATATTTTCTGTGTTGATAGTTATCTAGTTTCATCATGTTAACAATTAGACGCTTTTGCAACCAAGTAATATTCATGTGTCAAACATAATATGGATAGTCATAATTTTATAACTTTTTTGGGTATTATTTTAAAATGATTATTTTTTATTTACGTATCCTAATAAAAGCATTTGTAAATAGTGTTAAAATGTTCACAATAACAGGAGCGTGAACAATTAAATTACGTAAGAAATTAAATATACGTTAGAAGTGAATGCTATGGAGATCGCGACATACCCACAAGGAAGCGCGCGCCAAACTTCCTTATTCTCAACATAGATACTCTCTAATATTATAATTCTAAGACTGACTTTCCCTTACATGTTCTGAGAGTGGGAATGGCAATTTTATGTTTGTTTTATAATAGATATGGAGTTCACATAGGACATAATATTTTAAGAGATAATATATTCTGATGGCACTGTAAGTATATTCAGATTCTGTCGTGAAGCTCGACTAACATGACCATATATAGAATATCGTATTATTATTTCATATATTATTTTGTTTTGTCCTATAAAACGTCAGTCGGGCTTCTTCGCGTTAGCCCGCGTGTTACAGCACTAATGCTGTTATGTACATAATTTATACGTCTAGATAGAGCTACTAGACAACGGATCAAAACAGTAGGTCAACTCTAATTCAACGAAAAACGAAGTTTCGATTGAAGTTTCGGGTGTTCCTACTACGGTTCCATTCGTTTCGAAGTTTCGTCCCGAACGTCATTGTTTGACATTTCGAATTGCTAAACCTACTCTAATTTATTTACGTTGCGAACGTGTTTGAATGTGACAGCTGTTTGTTCGGAATTTTAACCTCAACTTGACGAAACCAAGGATGTTACCTTTTGATTTACGTTTGTGTGGTTTTTGTTGCAAATTTGCTTTTAATGGCTTCGAGAATTCTTTTAATCGAGGTTGCTCTACGTGAAGAACATTTAGAACGTAGAGAGAACCGACGCCGCCTGCGCAAACAATTTCTTCTTCTTCTTCGCGTGCCTCTCCGACTAGCGAAGGTTGGCAGTCAGCTTTGTAATTTTAACTTTTTGTCCTTCGCGAGGCGAAATAGTTCTGCCGCACCCGCGATGACAGTCCACTCTCGGATGTTGCAAACAATTTAATATTAGTGAAATTCCCAACTTAGAGTGTGTAGGAAACTGAAATAAACTATAGTCTTCTGTGTTTTATATACAAGGGATGGTCAATACCATCCCTTGTATATAAAATCAAATATCAATATATTCCCGAGTTGCCTCCGTCTGAACTCAAAACTGAAAGAAGCAGGCGGGTTCCCTCTTAATCAGCTGCTTCTTGACCTCAAGCTCTACAGGTGTTGTTTTTGTTTAGTTTACCAGTGAGAGGCTCCTTTGCACAGGATGCCGGTTAGATTATGGGTACCACAACGGCATCTATTTCTGCCGTGAAGCAGTAATGGGTTAGCGTTATTGTGTTTCGGTCTGAAGGGCGTCCTAGCTAGTGAAATTACTGGGCAAACTAAACTTAACATCTTATGTCTCAAGGAGACGAGCGCAATTGAGTTGCCGATCAGAATTTTTGGGATTTTCAATTACAATCAGATGAACGTCCTGCTCGTCTCGTCCATTATTGTCATAAAAAAGGTAGGTCGAAGGGCATGAGTTGCATTAGTACAACTGTAAGAAAGGATAAAGGTAGAACTTTATCTTACTTACTCTTTTCTAATATTCCTATTTTTAGTGATATCTATACATATATAAGTACTTACTTATAAATAAAATTAGAGTGTAATAATTCTAATATTGAAAAAACCGTTTTTTACTACATGTAGGTATATGAATATATATACGATACATACACCAAGAAACGGTCTAACTCTAAATATAATTTCTATGGCAAACCAACGTTTGCCGGGTCAGCTAGTTTATAATAAGTTTCATTTTTTTTTATTAATAAAGAACAAAATTTATTTTTTATTATAATTTATTGTAACATAAAAACTTACTTACAGCTAACTAAGAGTAGGTACTGAGACATATAATTTAAAAGGTATAGCTTCATCAACCTATGTGCAGCTGCATTTGAAAAGATGTAGTTTTAAAAGGATGGTTATATGAACAGGCAATATTTTTAGTGAAAAAAAACAAGTATAGAACTGATATTTACTTAAAACTATCGGATAGAACGAGTAGTGAGGTGTGTTAAAAAGACCTTTAGAATGTAATTTAAAAAATTATATTAACATAATTAAGAACTCTTTTTAGAAAACTTTTTAAAGAATTCAAACAAAAAACCTTAAGTACTAATTTGACATGTTTACATTGGGTCTGTAATACAAATACCTTTGGTTGTCATTAGTGACTTCCCCATCGTTGGCACGAAATAGTACTCTTCAAATTAGTCGGATACAAATAATATTCATTTCAATCGTTCACCATTCGTTCACGAATATTGTCTATGGTTCCGAACCTCGTCGATCTGTCCGAAAACAAAATAGAGTAGGGTCACTATCGAAACTTCGTTTAAATTTCGTTCGTTTAAGAAGTTTCGTTTCGGAGAAAGGGCGTAAACCCCCAGGTCAGGTTTATTACTTTAGTGCGTGATAAGCTACGTCTTACACTCACGATTTGTATGTCACTTCGTGTTAGTGTGCGTGCATTGCTCAAAATAGAAGTAAACAGTCAACCTCAATTTTTTTCGATGTTTTCACCCATCTAGACGTATAAATGGTGTAAGATGAAGGCACACCGGCCTTAACGGTTAAATATAGTAAATAATGAAGTTCAACAGCGGATCAAAGCCCCCTCATGGTTGACACACAAGTTGGGTGGCGGATGATTATGACTCCCAACTTCAAGGAAGTCGCTGTCCACGACCACCACTCGTGCCTTGCAGGACGGTTTCTTCGAACAATACCATCGATTCTTGCTGGTCATCGTCACAAACGTATACTGCTTGTAGTACAATATGTACTTTCCGTATTTCGACGGGAAGAATCGAGCCTCTGTAAGGAATAAATTATATTTGATTTCATACTTGATAAATAATTATGTTACAATATAGAATAAAAGGAGATATAGTTTTAATTATGTATTAATTAAATATTAATAAAATAATAAATTGAATTCGGACTCAACAGGGTTAAAACCAAGATGATGATAGTAGACCGCGTAAATAACAAAAGTAGAATTTCAAAATATTGCCCACTGTGAGGTGGTGCCAACCTACACCTATCTTGGTTCTACTATCTCCAATAACGGGAGTTGCGAGCTGGAATTCCGAAGGCGATGTGCTATAACCAGATCTGCGGTAGAGAAGCTCAAAAGAAGAAGATCTGGAAGGACAGAAGACAAAACCACGAGGGGAAAAGAGCGAGAGGCCGCTCACTCACGCGATGGACTGACAAAACAAAAACAAAACAGTGACCCAGACACAGTAGTGGAGTGTTCCGCAATGCTGTAAACCGTCAAAAGTGGAGGAGCATCGCGAGGCAGTTATAGGTAAGTTATATAAGGCAAGTAAATGTTAAATACACTTTTTCACTCACACCTATAATAATAATAGTTATTTATGCAACTGTTGTGTAATAAGTGGTATTAAAACACGAGTGTGGGTGATAATAGTATCACATGAGTGAGAATACCTAATTATCAACAGTTGCATACAAGACTTTATCTACACCCATGATATGAATCCTCTATACAAGATTCTGAAACAGCTTTCTGCTAACATTATAAAAAGCCAGTCCTCGTAACCATAATATCATCCAACGGGGTGTTATTATGAAAACGGAAGATATAATGTTGTACTGAATTTCATGACAACACTCGATTGGATGATGTAATGGTTATTAGGACATTGGGTGTTTTAATATTGGCAATAAGCTAACTGTTACAATCTTTAATAGAGGATTTAAAAAATCGGTGTAGATAAACTACAAAATCGAAAACATCCAAAAGCCCGTTAGACACTAAATATAAAACTTATAGGAGTTATCCTGAATTATCGTTTTGTTCGTGAGAATCTATAAAGAATCCACACACAGATCTAATTTTTATATATAATTTATTTGTATGTTTACTTTGTAAAATATATGGGTAAGAGCGAAGAGTATTCGAGTTCGAAATGGATGATCATTATTTAAACAATTAATTGCTTTCATAATATATAATATATTTTAAAGAAAAATTAAATAAATTATTGAATGTTTAATATGAAGTTTTGCAGTTCACCTGATTTTTTAATATTACAGAATTTAAATCAAAGAAAACTTAGTATCTACTATACATATGTTTGTAATAATTCAAACGGTCACGACATGAAAAGCCTATATAAAAAATCTTGTTAGGTTGACAGGTCCACCTTGACTTATTCGAAGCAACCATTAACTAAGCAGTTATTTTTATGGCTGTTAGAGTTTATCACCTTGAGATATAAGATGTTAAATCTTATTTGCCCAGTAATTTCACTAGCTACGGCGATCTTCAGACCTTAACACAATAATGCTTCACGGCAAAAAATAGACGCTACAGTAAATAGATACCTATAGCTAAAAATATTGAAGACAAAACATGTAAAGCTAAGAATTGTTACTCAGAACAGTATCTATCGGCTTATCAACTTAATTGTGTATTGTGACTTTGGTGGTGTTTGTTTGTTTTAAAATTATTACAATTTGCTTTTATTTAATAATGCATACTGCCAATTTCAAAATTCTGCTTCAGCGTTTAATTATATCATATTATCTAGTTTTGAAATAGAAATATTTTTTTCATATTACTTCATAAAGGTAACTAAATATTTGTTTAAATTTTGAAAATAATAATAATAAGAATTTTCGTTTTGTGTCCTATAGAATCCTGTTAATTGCCTGGCCAATGCGGCACATGTGTGTGATCTCCAATTTCATAAATTTCATTAGAAGCAAGTACCACTTTCGCCTTACAACCCCTGCCTTTCTTTGAACAGTACCACCTGTTCTTAGTTCGCATGGTCACGTACGTATTGCCCTTGTAAACGAGAATCTTCCCATTGTTACGATTTGATGGGATGAACACTGCGTCTGCTGGAAAACAAAAGTTAAGTCTTTCAATCTCCCTTTCCAATGAGTTTGACAGTTACGGGACTCATGCTTCTTAGAAAACAAAAGGCTAAACCTGTTTTTTCTATGACAATAAGGGACGAGAGAGAGAGCAGGACGTTCAGCTGATGGTAATTGGTACGCCCTGCTCATTATTATGCAGTGCCGCTCAGGATTGTTGAAAAACCCAAAAATTCTGAACGGCACTACAATGGCACCTTGAGATATAAGATGTTAAGTCACATTTGCCCAGTAATTTCACTAGCTACGGCGCCCTTCTAATTTTTACACGTTACTGCTTCACAGTAGAAATAAGTGGCGTTGCGGTACCCATAATCTAGACCGCATCCTGTGCAAGGGATCTTCCCGCTGGTAAAACCAGTAGCAACAGAAAAACCAAAAGTTATGTGAAATAAATTATTTATGATTGAAAACCCATCGAGTACCATTTACATCAACTATAAGGCGGACTATCGAAGAAGTGAAAAGATAAACGGTTTGATTTGATTTATTTCAGGCTATTATTTGGTACCCCAAGCCACTTTAAATTTGCTCATGAGTCTGTCAGTTGAAGACACTTTGAGAATTCGTTGACGCAAAAACACACAAAATCCCCAATAGTCGTTGTACTGGTTAAAAAATACCCGAGTGCAAAGTATGAGATTGTTTACTTATTCGATCGCGTAAAAGTACAGTACGTATTGCGTCGAAAGAGCGCCATCTAGTGAAAGTAGAGGAAAACATCATAACGCTCTTTAATGATATCTTCAATAATATAGTGTATAAGATCAGCAACGCTCTTGTGATACCTCTGGTGTTACTAGAGAGTATGGGCTGCGGTGGTCGCTTACCTACGATGTCATGGTGACTGTTTGTCTCCTTTTCCATAAAAATAAATGAATTGAATTGGTGATGCGTCTCCTGCCTCTCCTACCGTCTAACGGGAGGTGTGTCGGAGTAGTAATTAAAAGACAGGAGGCAGAGGGTTACTGCAAATGGTTACACTTCATATACCTTTTTCCCTACTTGAGGCGTTTCTCAAGGCTCACATCTTGGTCCCGTACTTTTTAACGCTTTTATTAATGATATATTGGATCAAATAACATCTAGCAAATGTTAGATGTTCGCTGACGACTTAAAAATTTATAAAGAAATTAAGTCTCAAAATGACACAAGACTTCTTTAAACTGACCTGGATAATATTTGCAACTGGTGTAATATAAATAAAATAATACTTAATCCGAAATAATGATAACAAGATCACTAGAAATAGAAGTGAGACTGCATCATCTTACGTCGTTAATAATGTTCCCTTTTGGAACAGGCATAATTAGTTCGTGATCTTGGTATACTTATAGACAAAACACTAAATTTTATTCATCATATTGAAAACATCATCCTTAAATCTCAATTGTGTGTCTGTACAATGCTTTGGTACGAAGTGCACTCGAATACGTTACTCCGGTTTGGAATTCCCAATATAATGTCGATACTGAAACATCAGAGCGTATTCAACGTAATTTCACTCGCTTTCTAGCTTTTAAAGACATAAATTCAAATTCAAATATTTTTATTCAAAATAGGATTTATAATCACTTATTGAACGTCAAAATCTACCACCCATTCAAAAGAGACTGCCTGACCTGAGAAGAATGGGCGCAAGAAACTCAGCGGGCTTTTTTTATATATAAAATATGGATTACAATGTAATATCGTACAATAAACATTAATAATT
This sequence comes from Leptidea sinapis, assembly GCF_905404315.1. NCBI lineage: Eukaryota > Metazoa > Arthropoda > Insecta > Lepidoptera > Pieridae > Leptidea > Leptidea sinapis. Next base: position 4,859,383 of record NC_066275.1, on the reverse strand, counting down.
GAAGAGCCTGAGGGTGTTCGCTTTAATCCCAGTCCGTGGTGTCATTAAGAAAATCGTTTATGCTATAATAACCTTTGCCACACAAAAGTTTTTTAACAATTCTTTTAAATTTCGTAACACATTTGTTTTGTACATTTTCTGGGATCATATTGTAGAAGCATATACATCGCCCAACAAAAGACTTACTAACTCGACCCAACCGAGTAGTAGGCGTAACAAGTTTATGTTTGTTCCTCGTGTTAACATTGTGAATGTCACAGTTTTTAGAAAATTCCTCAATGTGCTTATGAACATATAAAACATTATCAAAAATGTAATGAGAAGCAACAGCCAAAATGTTTATTTCTTTAAATTTTTCTCTTAATGATTCTTTAGGACCTAGGTTATAAATCGCGCGAATAGCCCTCTTCTGCAGCACAAAGATAGTATTAATATCGGCCGCACTGCCCCATAACAATATACCATAGGACATAATACTATGAAAATAACTAAAGTATACTAATCTCGCCGTATCTATGTCAGTTAACCGTCTGATTTTCTTAACCGCATATGCTGCAGAACTAAGCCTATTCGCCTATTTCGCGCAAGAGTAATGCCAAGAAATATAGCAGATTCCACTGGTTTTACCACCTCTCCATTTAATAAAATATTCGCATCTACATTTTTGACATTTGGCGCGGTGAATTTAATATATTTGGTTTTATGATTATTTAACAATAAGTTTTTGGCGCTAAACCAGTACACGATGTCAGATAGAGCATTGTTTACATCGTCATATAAAACTTGGCTTCGTTTCACTTTGAATATAAGTGAAGTGTCATCCGCAAAAAATACCACCTTGTGTTTTTTTTTCTATAAGGTTAGGTAGATCATTTATATAAATTAGTAAGAGGAAGGGTCCAAGAATAGACCCTTGTGGTACCCCCATACCGAGAGGAGTCCCAGGAGATCTCCTGCCATTCACCTCGACCCTCTGAATCCTATTATTTAAATATGAGATCAGAAGATCGAGTGCAGATCCTCTTATACCATAGTGGCATAGCTTCCTGACCAGCGTTGAATGTTGAACACAATCAAAAGCCTTCGATAAATCACAGAAGATACCAAGTGCATTCTGTGATTCCTCCCAGGCCTCAAAAATATTTCTGATGAGTTCAACACCTGCAGCCGTAGTCGAGCGTCCCCTAGTAAAGCCAAATTGTTTTATATGAAGTAACTTATAAGTGTTAAAGTGAGTAAGCATTTGGCTTAAAATAATTTTTTCAAAAATTTTACTAAGGGTCGGCAACACCGAATCAGGGCGATAGTTATTCGGGTCAGAAGTGAGTCCTGATTTAAATATTGGTGTAATTTTACTATACTTCAGAAGGTCAGGAAACACGCCATGTTTAATACAGCTATTAAAAACTAGTGCTAGATATGGTGCTATGACGTCAATAACAGAACTTATTATTTTTACAGATATGCCCCATATATCAGCAGTTTTTTTCATTTCTAAGGATCTGAAATTTTTCATTATTTCAGCTGGGCTAACAACACTGAATTTGAAATTTTGTTTACATTCCTTAACATTTTCCAAAAGAAGTCACTCGGCAACACTGGTGGAGGAGACAAGGGTGCTTGAGATGGAAACTGGAATGTCAGAAAAAAATTCTCAAAAGCAGAAGCTACTTCCTGCTCAGAGTGGATTTTTGTATTGTTTATTATTAGATTATATTCAAACTTGCAGTCTTTCGCTCTTCCAGATTCCTAGATAATAACTTTCCAAGTCATTTTTATTTTATTTGAAGCATTTTTAATTATTTCTCTAATATGCGTTGACTTAGCTATAGTACATACTTTCTTAAATAATTTTGAATAATTTTTCACATATACAAGGAAAGATGCATCATGATTACATGATGATCTCTCACTATATAGTTCATATAACCGTTGTCTGCTCCTATGAATACCAGCTGTTGCCCAGTTGTTAAATGACAAGAGACCACCCGAGTTGACTATCTTTGAAGTAAAATATAGAAGCAAACTCTGTTTTAATTATTTTAAATAACTTACCATACATCTCATTTGGAGTACTGTTATAATTCAAATACAAGTTTGAGAGTTTTTCTGAAACATTGCCTCTATATATCTCCATGCGCCTATTGTTTACCGGAACAAACATAAACTTTTTAGTTGAAGTACATTTGTTCCCTTCAATATTAAAAGAGGCTAATTGACCAAAGTGGTCTGAGCTCAGTTTACTAATTATTGATTGAGAAATAGGTTTATGATTAGTAAAAATATTATCAATACAGCTTTTAGAGGTGCTGGTTACTCTAGTAGGTTCTAAGAAAATATTTGATAAATTATATGATTTAAACAAAGATTTGAATCTAATACTTGTGGTGGATTTTTCTAATAAGTTAATATTAAAGTCACCACAAATCATAATATATTTCTTAGATTCTGATAATTTTGATAGAACCTCCTCCAATACACTCTCAAATAACTCATATAATGCATCGGGGGGTCTGTATATACTTACAACAATGGCACACTCAAGCTCTGCACAGGCTATTTCAATGGTACGTTCAACAGAGAGGCCCACAATATCTTTACGGTCTTTGAATTTAAATGATTTACTTATAAGTATAAGAGAGCCGGCACGTGTTGCCTTTTCTCTGCTAAACACACTTGCCACCCGATGACCACTGGAGTTAAAAATGAGCTCATATTTTCTAAGCCAGTGTTCAGTAAGACATAAGATATCAATATTTTCATGGTTCATTAGTAACTCCAGTTCCAGTTCTTTACCTAACAATCCTTGCATATTTTGGTGCAGGGCAGTAACCTGCGCCTGTCGTACGGACTATAAAATAAGACCATTGACCATTTAAATAGGACGAATAACCGATGTGTAAACTTTATATAAAATTATACAAGGTAGAATCATATCCTCAGAATGTCTTAATAATGTAAACCTTACAGTCCCTAGAAACAGACCAAGATTCCCTATCAAAAATATTTTCAGCCCAACAATCAGCAGAACTAATATAGGTAAACACGCCCCCTGAAACATAATTATGAGCATTTTAAAGGTAATATAGATATTTTTCATATGGTTAATATCAATAAATTCAAAACCGACTGCATTGAAATATTAAGATCTTAGTTATGTAAGTTAAATTAGAAGTTAATTATTGTATCGTTGTATAGTAAAATTTATAATTCTCTTGTTTATAATAGAAATGTAATTAAGTCATTTTTCATTACCATTTTTGTTAAACTCGTCATTTCTTTAATTTATTATGTTTAATTGTTTAACTTTGTTGTGTTTATCGCACTATTGTAAATGTTTTTTAGACCAGCTGTAAAGAGATGTCGTATTGTACTATCCCTTGTGTACTTGCTTAAATTTTAATTGTATAATGATGTGCTGATCGTGTTACTATCTAAATATATAAATAAATAATAGTAAAATAACATTCTGCTACTGTTTTGTCTTATTCCATAAAAATAGCTAGTAAAGGATAACGCTCTATTGAATAATCAACAACCGTTTCACCTTCAGTGTGTTAGGTGTCGTACATGTAAAGCCCACCACCAGTCGACAGCTGGAGGTGTGTCAAACTGTCTTGCCACAATGCTACAAGGGACCGCAACTGTTAGAACAGTATTATCGAAAGGGACATCTATGGAGGTGGCACGAGAAAATGCTGTCAGAAACACTGTTACACTGGCATAATTATTATAGACAAGAAAAAGGAGAGATACAAATTTTATTTTTACCAAAATTAATCTACGATGCGGAATTCGATCCCGCGCTCTCTGCTTCCTTGGTATGTTTGTTCAGCTCGGGTTGTGGCTCCATCTACAGGATCTACTTTATAGTTGATAGCTTGTTCAACCCCAATTATAACATATTAGAGCAATGACTTGAGATGTCGTTCTTTCAAATCTAAACACTTTGATATTTTTTTAAAATAACGAACTGTTTAAACAGGGGAGAGTCAGTCGGAGGGCTGCAGGCATGAAAGAATTAAGTCACCTTGTTGCTAGGATTTTATTACTTACATTATCCTACATTAAAAAAATATTTAAAAATTACTAATTATTTGATATAAATACTGAATTGGTAGAGTTTATCTGAGTAATACATATCGGGTCATACTTATCTGAACAACTTTTATAATACAAACTATCTGACCCGACACACGTTGTTCTGTCAATAGAAAACAAATGATATACCTAACTATTCGGGAATAATAATATAGTCTAATGCCATCGGAAATTAATAATTTCATAACATGTGGTGATTGTATTAAAAAAATCTACGTGTTTAAAAACCGACTTCAGAAACTAAAAGCCAATCTTATTCCTATAATATTAATAAAATACTATTATTTGTATGTGCTATCTAGATAGATATATTGATAGATTTTAAGACGGTGCCAAATCCCAAACAAAATAAAACTTAATATAACTTACTGTTGTAATTATTAACGACGTCTGCTCGCTTGGTTTGTTGTTCTAGAATCTAGACGAAGCTATTCCGCTCAAAGTTACACGTGGCGAGTGTAGGTTCCTCTTATTACATATTTTGGCTTGGCACCGACTTCAAACCTATCAATAGATTTCTTTATTATATTCTTTTAAACTTTTTCGTTTTTTAAGTCCGTTTTTTAAACGTAGTTTTTTTTTATTTTTTGCTTATTAGTGTGTGTAAAAGGCTGTACTGTAAACTGCAGTAGGTTTTTTCTCGATTAAATCAGGTAAACTATAATATTTCGTTGCTTTTTGTCATATAAGTATTAAATAGTATTTTTTTTAAGTAGCTATTGGTAGGCCTTCGAAAGGTGCCGCGCGCCTTAAACAATATAGATTCCATTAAACGGGAACGGAAATATAAATCGACTCCGAATAAATGATGTTCGAAACTATTTCACGTTCTTGTAAGAAAATGAAATATCGTGAAGAACGTTTGTCAGCTATGAATAGCAGGTAGCCTAACACCCACATATCAGGACACGGGTTAATAAAAATAGTATATCATCAACCTAAATGAAAACTAAAAAAGCTGCACTTGAAATAAAATTACATCTTCCACGTAATCAATAACATCATCCACGTAAACATGGATGTTCATAAAAGTATTACGTCAAACTATGTGAAATTCTTATGAGACCAAATGGCATATTATTCCACATCAAACTAAAGAATCACGTAAATTGGATTATAAATCTCAGCGTAATCAGTGTACATACATAAAAAAAATCCAATCGAATTGAGAACCTCATCCTTTTCGAAGTCAACAACAAACAATTTTTTCAAGACAGGTTCGATTCTAATATAATATGTTAAGTGAGTCCACACTCCACATCATCTAATAAGAACCATAGAACCATAATTCCATCGAGCTGACGGTGATACTTCGGTCGTTCATGGTGGTGCTCGCCAATAACTCTAACAATCCGACCAGACCTGTCCAACTTTATCTTCGCTCTGCATCCCTTGCCCTTCTTAGAACAGTACCAATGACATTCGTTAATCTGAGAGTAAGTGTAACCGTCGTACATCAGCAAGTTCTTCTTCAAACCAGATGGAATCAGCCGATAACCTACAACATATAAATAAATGATAAAAATAATTTGTCATTATTCTACTAATTCAGATGCAAAACACCTGTAAATTCGTGTATCGAGTGCCTATATTAAACTTCGTGTTTGAATAGTTGATAAGTTAAACATACTTTATCTTCCATGGTGCAATCCGGCATACTCGCTTTCGTTGGACAAGTATCGAGACGAGGCGGCCAGTCTATAGAGCGCCTTATCGTGCCATTAGACCGCATGGAAGGTCACCTATGATACGACGATGGACCGAACAGATCAAGTCTGCTGTGGGCGACCCCGTGCTGGAGTGCACTCGAACGACCTCTAACAGACAGAGATGAAGAAGAGACAGAGAAGAAGAAAACATATAATTATAAACGTTGATGTGTAGCCTTTAAATGTAACTTTATTTGTAACATTACTTTAAATTATCTTATATGTATGTAACTTATAAAATTTGACACCGGTTAGTCCTCTGTCAGTCAGAGTTAAGCCTCTCCATAAGTGATATACACTTATTACAAAATATGTTCGTTGAGTCCGTCATTCAATAAACAGATTCACTTCACAGTTTATGATAGATACCGTCCGCCATCACAACATACCGCGGTGGCTTGTGTGTATGTTGCAAGAAGGATTTCTGCAGATCTATATTCCCATTTCTAACATGCACCTTAGCTTTACAATCCCCAGATTGTTTCTTCGAGCAATAGTAGTGTTGTGATTTTCGGTTCAACGAAAATGTGAACCCGCCAGCCATTAGTAGAGTTTTATTATTTCCTATTGGTATAATCTTAAAGTCGATATCTGTAAATTAATAACCAAATATTGAAGGTTTCCGAAGCGATTCTCAATATGAAAATGATCAACTCGTTACTGAAATAAAAATGAGAAGAAAGCAGCTTTGGATGATAGATTGGTAGCACCTCGCTTCAAATGAGAGTTGGTCATTATTTAGTTAATATAACATTAACAACGCATTTTATAGACTGTTATATGATCCATAAAGCATCTTTTAAGTGTTATATGTTATGCAGAAAAAAAAATTAGCAACGGCCGCACAAAACATAGCATTCAAGAATATTTTGATGGAATGATGATAAAAGTTCATGATAGTTGCTTCTAGTTCAGCAATATAATAGAATATTTAATGTGATCTTTTTATGAAAGCAATCAGATTAGAATCGATAATGAAAATATGTAAAGTGAAGGTACATCTAAACTAATATTATAAATAGGAAACATTTGTGTTTTTGTATGTACCTATGTTTAAAATGTTTTCACACAAAAACTACTGGACCTATTTCAAAAATCTTTCACCATTAGAAAGCTACATTATAACGGACATAGCTTTATTACATTTTAAAAAACAGGGGTCCCTAATAATAATGCAATAATAGAACCCAAGGTGTGAAAAAATTTGTCATCAAAAATCTGTCATCGCGTGCGCTGCGGAAACTATTGATGATAGAACAAAAAAATATTCTACAATATTCGAGAAATATCCATATCTACAAAAAAGTCCGCGATACGATATGTTCAACTGACTTTTTTGAAAATTTTTATAAAAATACAATTAAAACCATAAATCTAAATGTGTGAAAAATAATAAAATTTATTTACTATAAGTAAATATGTAAAACCCATGCAGTTTATAATCGTCAGCATGATGTATGAGATGTTCATGAAATTCCAAAAATTTAAGTATGCATTTAAAGAAATAAATGAAAAATGAAATGAAAGTGGAGCAAATGAGTGAAGAAATAATGAGGCATCAAATATATAAGGCAAGTGTGTGTGGGCAAGTCGGTCGCGGGAGCCTTCGTAGAACATTCGTCGACCAAATTGGGGACGTTTTGAGAAAAGGAGAGGTCCGAAGCACCCGAAACCGGCGAGCATGTATGAAAAGAGTAATGAAGGTAGAGGAAGCGCGTGAGGTTTGTAAGGATAGAAGCAAATGGCATTCTATTGTCTCTGCCTACCCCGACGGGAACAAGGCGTGAGTGTGTATGTATGTATTAAAGAAACAGTACCTACATAATATAAGAATTCTTGTCTGCTTGGCGATATAAGGCTTCAGAGGTTTGAATACAGTTTTCTTTGATGTATTGTGTTCACAAATAAAGTTGATGAAAATAATACGCTAAATATTTGGCTAAGTTGCGGATAGCCCTCTAAATAAAAATAATTATTGTTATAAAATATATTCTCTATAACATTAAAAGCTGGTGACAATTTAAACAAGAAAATTAAATTATAAATACATAAAATAAATATTATCATAATATACATGTACCTATATATAATGAATAAATTAAATATGTATCTATAATGTGTAATTATAATGATGACAAACCTAATTGATTTAAGTTGAAGAGATCATAGTAATGGAGGTGTCGGTAACATTAGATTTGTGTGCCAACAAAGTAATGCAGTTTTAAAATTAAAGTTGTCGATGTAATGTTCACTTTGTCAATATAATCCTGAAGTATTACTAAATTTTAGTGTTTAAATAAAGAATAAAAAGAAACAAATAAGTTGTGTTATAATAAACGTTAATTGAGAAGTATTTAATCAACACATGGACTTGGTAAAAACGACACCCTAAGTTAAAAATCAAAAGGGACTGAATCTTTTCTTATACGCACGATGTCTGTGAGAATACAGCGTACTTTTCAAACTATTAAACGGTGGGACTGGAAACGTATAACCTAAGCTTGTATATTCATCAAAAATTTCATTATAAATCTTTGTAATTGGTGTTCTTTCGGTCATAGCTCTATCGATGCACAGTTGTATTCTTCTTTTGATCTCGTTTTCTTCTTCATTCGCTTCACAATTATGTTTCTTCTCGTTAACAATATCATCACCTTTAGTAACTAAGACAGCATTGCAAACATTTCGTTTAACACATTCCCATACCCTCGTCTGCACTATTGGATTGACACGTTTTAAAGTATATCTATAACCATTTCGTAATAAAATATCTCTGCCTCTTTTTGATCTCAAGACTTCTAAGGGTGGGTCTGAGTTGTTAAATAAACTGGATATTAATAAGACCTCTGGTCCTGAAACTGTCAGACACGTTAGAAATAAAACAGCTAGTAATTGTTATAGACAAATAAACAAAATAGAATTCTTGCAAACATGAAATCTATTGAAACACCAAAATTCGACACAATTAAAACACATGTTACATTAGATTGTTTATTGAAATTAAAAACGTGCGTCGGGCTGTGTGAAATATGGGGTTCCGTTATAGTTTGTTATATTATACACAGGGCTTGTTGTTTTATATTATGGTTAATGAGTTGCGTTCACTACTGGCTACATAAATTACTTGTTAACTAGTGAAGCCGACTGAACTGTGAAAAAATCAACCATTTAGCTGGCAGGAGAACGACGATTGACTCTAACAAGAACTAACACTGAAGAAGTCTATATATATATACTTAGACTGTTACAATTAAAAATAAACAAAATATTAGTAGTATGTAGTAGAAACAATGTAGGTATGGAGCCAAATGCAATTTTTAAAATTATCCATATGCTTCGTATTAGTAAAATGTTTGTGTACCGGGCTATTAATAGGTACAATGAGACCTCTTCTGTTTGTGACAGAAAAAGATCTGGCCGTCCACGTAGTGTTCGTACGAAAAAGGTTGTCATATCAGTAAGGGAAAGAATTCAAAGAAATCCTGTCCGAAAGCAAAAGATTTTATCTCGGGAGATGAAGATAGCACCTAGAACCATGTCGCGTATTTTGAAAGATGACTTAGGACTTGCAGCCTATAAGAGACGTACTGGTCATTTCTTAACTAATAATTTAAAAAAGAATTGGGTGGTAAAATCGAAAACTACTATTAAAGCGGTACGCAAAGGGAGGTCACAGAAAAATTTTTGTTTACGGATGAGAAATTTTTTACAATTGAGAAAAATTTTAACAAACAATTTTGGTTTGGTAGGGTATTAGCTAGTAAAGAGTGACTGAGCCATACTTTTGTAAAAAAGCCGTCAAAACATCGGCACAAATGTATTCTTGAGAAGTTAGTGAAGCCCCTTAATACTATGTTCAATAACCAAGAATGGTCCTTCCAGCAAGACTCGGCGCCGGGTCATAAAGCTCGGTGTACGCAGTCTCGGTTGGAAACGAACGTTTCGGACTTCATCAGAGCTGAAGACTTGCCGACGTCTAGTCCCGATCTTAATCAGCTGAATTATGATTTATGGTCAGTTTTAAAGAGTACGGCTTGCCATGATAATTTGGAGAATTTTTGAAAAAAGAAAAGGTTGCACGTTAACTATTAAACCATTAAAATAAAATCATTAGATGGGCATTGTTTCATTGTCACTTGTGTCTTCTTGGTGGAATTATTCTAGAATCTAGTACAAAAATCCATTTGGCAAACACACAAGCAGAGAATAGTTTCGATTAAAACGAGATCTACGACAAACATACAAAAACATGGACAAGGAATACACAAAATAAAAGGGCCTTCTCCTCTGGTACTGATCTCGTCTGACATAAAATGATAAACCCCTAAATCACACAAATTGTGTTAGTAAGTAAGTTTAAATTGAATAAGAGTCATATGAAAAACAGAATAGTACTTTAAAGTATATGATTGACCGATATTATATGATCCGTTAAGTTCAGATTCAATAAAATACTTTAGTGAAAAAATTAAATTACATCTTAGCCATTTATCGAAGCAAACAGTCACTCGTATAAGATATAGTAAAAATAAAAATAAGATCACAATGATTGTGCAAATACTATGATATGAGATCATGACAAGCTGGAATCTCCGCAATATACCAACAACCGACACCCTTTCTAAGCATTCCTAGTGACTCATCCAAGTCAAAATTATCCTATGTAGCTGCTACACCATCGGAACAAACTCGAACCATTCTCAAATAGTTCTCAGTTTCAATATAGCAGTGCTACGTTGCTACGCATACGCTGCACGAATTGAAATTGTTTGAACACACTCTCATGACGCGGACGTCAGACGCACATATTGTGATACTGTATACTTATGTTAAGAAACTAAGGCTGACATCAGCTATAATCCGTACTTAGGCTTTGCTCACACTTTACTTACGTAAAACTTGGCCGAGTGTAAGCTTAACATAATCTTTAATTACATTGTCATTTCACAGCTGATATTGTGCCGAGCTTAATCTATGACATCCTAATGCGAAAGTCAAGTTAGGGCTTTATCACACTCAACTAAGTTATACGTAAGTAAAGTCTGTGTAAAATCTAAGTACGCTCTACAGATTTCAGCCTTGAACGCAAGCCGTAGGAATTAAATCCTGTTTACACTCCGGAAATTTCCCACAACTTAGGTCAACTTTTCACAAGACTTTTCAATGTTTTCAATAAGCATGATAACAACTAGTTTTTATCATTGGACATGTGCATCAAAAACTATATCAATATCTATTCATAGAAATATTACTATCCTACCCATTTATATCATTTTTTAAATGAAATTAAGAATTATTAATAAGATTACTTTAGTATTCAGTTAACAAAACTTTTGAAATTTTATATCCGTACAATCCTTCCCTGGTTCATGTATATTTTCTTAGGGGCATGTGAATGAGAATCCGCCACGTTGATAATTTTGCCTTCAGGGTCAAGGGTTAGTTTGGCTTTACAATTAGGGTGGTGTGTTGAACAAATCCAGCGGTAGAGACTCCCTTTGGCATACGTGTATCCGTTTACCAATAACAAACTTCTGCCTCTCTGCGAGACCACAACATCATACTGTATTCCTGGAAGAAAAATTAGGTTTTGTTTAATTCAGTCTACAGAGGTACGCATTATTTACATATTATTATCTTGTAATTGAGTACAAAAGGAATTAACTTCGTGTGTTTTAAGTATTTAATTATGTAGGTCGGTTCCTTAGACTTCATCTAATTTAATCAGGATAGATAACACGAGTTCAAGGGCGTTAAAAGGGAGATTATTGCTCCCACCTATAAAATTATACTTTCAAATATTGACACTAAGAACAGTTTGCCGATACTTGATATAAAAATGATTAAATATTTTAGAAACCCTAAATTACCAAGGTTGCTAAATTAATGAGAAATTTCAGATCTTTACCAATGTTTCAACTGTTAATACTACGTCGGCCTTACGCATTCGTGTCTCGACATGACACCGGCCCGTCATCAGTTAATTAAGCGACAGTTGCCAATACGAGATATCCAATAATATTTATCAACTGTCGACGAACAAACTTTCGACACTATTGACAGCAGCTTTTGAAATAAAGATTTAATTAAAATATCAAAATTATTTTAAATATTCCATAAATTTGCTGTTAATACTTCAATATAGATACAGTTTAACAATATATTAAGCTATTACTATAATTATAATAATATATACATGGTCATATCTAGGCGATATATCCACAATTGACGTAGTAGCACTAATAATGATAGTAAGACACACAAGTTCATACTACAATTATGTATGTAAACTAAAATAGGATAAATTTCTTACGCTCGAATATTATTGCATACGTAAATAAAACGCCATTGACGAAAATTCATAATTCAAAAAGTGCATTTCTATGAATGTGACATAATATGGAGTATGGACCGACAACCATATTACCTGCTGGCAAGTTATTTATATACATATATTATATAAACTATGTGACAATCAATTTGTAAAATAGAAAATTGAATTTTTTTGCTAAACAGCTAATTATAGTATCATTCGGGAAAAACTGCAAATTTCTTGCTCGGGGTGTTTAAGGCCCTCGGCTGCGCCTCGCTCCTACAAACTACGCCCGCCTCGGGGATCAACGAAGGTAGTATTAAGTAACAGCCCATTTAGAGCCTGCAAGGCTTTATTTAATAATGAATTTTACTATTAAAATATTTTTTAGCTGACAGAGTTAATAATTTATCATTCTACCCTCTTAATTTAATAAAAGTACCGTCCGGGGACTTATACAATGTAGGTCGAATATGATGATGCCGTTCTCGCACAGCCAATATTCCGCCATTCCTATCAAGTTTTATGCTAGCCCTACATCCAGACGCTTTTTTGGAGCAATAAAAAACGTTCTTCGCCCGGTTGTTCTGAGAAAAAGTATAACCATCGAACAAAAGAAGTCTTCTGTTATTTCCCATTTCAATTATATTGTAGCCAAATTCTGTAATTAAAACAGTTTTCTTAGATTTACATTACAGACATAACATATATAATATCGAGTAAAACAGGGTAAAATTAAATTGGGTTTCATTGCACTAGTCGGGACAGTGAAGTCTTACATAATTTATACGTCTAGATAGTCTCTTGCTGTTAGACAACCGATAAAAACAACACTGGTTTAGTGTGCGTGTGAAGCTACGTCTTACACCCGCAATTTTTATGACGCTTTGTGTTAGTGTGCGCGCATTGCTCGAAATAGAGGTTAACTCAAAACTCAATTTTTTCGACGTTTTCTCAGCTGTCATAGTCTATATAGACGTATTATTGATCTAAGAGTGAGATCATATTATATATTTACACATGTAGATATGGTAATATAAAAATGTATATAAAAACTAAAATTGATATAATATTTTTATATTATATTCAGGTTCACTTAATTGTAACCTACGTTACTTTACAAAGGCCCAATGTCAAAAATATGTAATATTATTTCATTAAGTCACATCTGCTCGCTTAAATGGCAATGCTCGTGGCGGCATCCTGGGACGGGTCGTTACCTTCCCTGAGATATGTGTGTAGAAAGCGATGGCTAGTCTATATGCGTCATGCTCGTGAACGGGCGCTGCTTGGTTCTGTCTTCAGGGCTTTTGTTTTTTATTTAGATAATATAATTATAAGTTCTTAGTTTAAATGTATTATTGTTCGCATAATACATTAACTTTTCTTCAGTGTATTTATAATTGATGCATCTAATGCATTCGTTACTCCTTTGAGTATTTTTATGATTACCAAATCACTTTTTTTAACTAACGAATGAACTTTTTTTACTTAAAAACGTTTGAGTAATTTTTGTTTATCATTTAACATACACTGTCTAACATATAAAGTAAAATGCTGAAAACTTAAGCACCGACTCAGTTTTGTAAGAATTAATTTATAACTGCTGGAAATGATGTGTAAACTCAATTTTAAAATCATTCCGATTCTGTTCATAATCTTGCTTGATTGTGCCTACAGGTGCCCATACATTTTTAGGACACTATAAAACTACTTATAGTATCAAACATAATAGATTTAGTTCATTCGACAACACATCAATCCTGGCAAGTTTCTTTTTTAAATTTTCAAAAATATTGAACATCAAAAGCCAAGGAGGCTTTATCAAACAAAATGATATACATGACATGTCATCTACCAGAAGGCACTGTATTATAGGTACACTTCAAACAGCATAGATACACACAAGTTGTTAATTACAGGAACAAACTACGAGTGTCCTTTTAAATTTACTAAAATTCTTAATCTTAATATGCATTTATTGGGATTGAGCAGGTTATCAACTGTAAAGTAGATTCTGTAGATGGAGCCACAACCTGAGAGTTGAACAAAGCATACAAGATTTACCAAGAATTTAGCAGCAACAGCGCTCGGAAGGAACCCGAGAGATCGAGGGACTGAGTCCCACATCGTTCGTAAATTTTGGTACAAATTTAATTTAATAAATCCCAGAAATGTGTGGAGATATCACTTTTAAAAAAAATAAGAAATTAATTTTACATACTTGAAAGTTAACATTGACCAATATTCCATATTCATTTAAATATTGAAGAAAAGAACAAAATTTTACAGATTATGAACAAAAGAATGGAATATTTTATTCCAAAATGTTCATATAAAAATGTATCTAGGTGGTAAATGATTGTGGTGAAGGTCAGCTGACATGACTCTCCCTTCCTCGTCTAACTTAACTATGCCCTTGCAGCCCTTCTTCTTGCTAGAGCAATAGTACAGGTATTTGGATTCACTATTCTTTGCGAATGTATAACCATCGAGCTGTAAAGCTTTTGTACCATTCATTAACGTGATAAACGATATACCTGAAACAGTATGTAATATAATATGATATGATATACCTGAAACAGTATGTAATATGATATGATATGATATACCTGAAACAGACATAAATAAACAAGGTAAAAACAATAACCATTTAATAAGTTTACATTATTTACTTGACCATCAGTGCACGAATGCTTATAAAGCGATTCATTACAATATGTTAAATATCAAATTCCTTCGATCATAATATTTAATTAGTGTGACTGGTCGAACCGTACTTTAAAAAAAAAACGATTGTTACAAATTCACTATAATTAGATATATTTCGGATTATGACTTTGACTTCACTTAAACTACAACTCTTAGTACTATAAAACATCATCAAAATGCTTAAAACAATAATTAGAATTTGAGTATTGGTTGAGACCAAAAATATAGTTAGTTACTGGTAACGTATAATCTTTTTTTTTTATGAAAATAAGGGACAAGTCGAGCAGGACGTTCAGCTGATGGTAATAGATACGCCCTGCCCATTACAATGCAGTGCCGCTTAGGATTCTTGAAACCCCCAAAAATTCTGAGCGGCACTACAACTGCGCCTATCACCTTGAGACAAGATTTTAAGTCTCATTTGCTCAGTAATTTCACTAGCTACGGCGCCCTTCAGGCCGAAACACAATAATGTTTACACATTACTATATTACCCATAATCTAGCCGGCATCCTGTGCAAAGGAGCCTCCCACTGGCAACATTTCGCTTTGAAAATAATAGCGAGCTCTTGGTTTTCAGGCATCTCGTTAGAAACGTGAACATAACACGGCGTACGGTCGCCGCGCCCTCAACTCAGTCGGACAGTTTCTCGACAACACAACCATGTATGACTCAATAAGACCGATTATCTATATCTCATCGCTTCGGCAGTCAGTTTTCACATGAGAACAAGTCAGTGATACGTTAATCCAGTGGGAGGCTCCGCTGCACAAGATGCCGGCTAGATTATGGGTACGCAGTAATGTGTAAACATTATTGTGTTTCGGCCTGAAGGGCGCCGTAGCTGTTGAAATTACTGGCCAAATGAGACTTAACATCTTATATCTCGAGGTGACGTGCGCAATTGTATTATTGGCACTTCATTGTAATGGGCAGGGTGTATGTATCAATTACCATCAGTTGAACGTCCTGCTCGTCTCGTCCCTTACTGTCGAAACCCATGTCCCAAATTACGCGACTTGTGTACAACGCTGGGTGGTAGTCCCACGCGAGGTATTACCTGTAACTAATTTTAGTATAATAATTTTTTTGTTGCGGCCAACTGAGAGCTGACAACTATAGTTATTTCAATTCTTTACATAATTTTCTTTAAAATGAAGCTCAATTTATAAAAGAAAAACGTATGGGTGCAATTAACATCAGAATATTAATTATACTTAAATTAATTACAGGTAGATACTTGCCGCCAAATTTTTATAGGCAACCTACAGCTAATACATTGGTTACTCTCTAAATGTTCATTTAAAATTAGTTTCATCATAAAAACACGTTTAGGACATGCTTTCGAAATATAGGACGTACAGTCAATAAAAGTTTATTATTTTATACATACTTATTTCGCAACTTTTTATTATTTGTCATTCTTTTCAATTAAAATGAAAAACAGTGGCATCGCCAAATTATAATAATAAAATGTAACGGTTTTATTAATGATAATTTATTATAAATAAATCAAGTATAACTCAGTTTGAGCTCTGAATACAAACATAACTCTGACGACTAGTATTACAATATTTATTTATTTACACTTACCAACTGGATGTGTACACTATTTCACTATTTTATTATTAATTATTATTAACTACAATTACTTTATTTAAACATAATCGACATTACTAAGCACAGATACACTTAATTAATAATAACTTATTTATGTCTACCGTCCAATATTATATATAATTATTTTGTATAAAAGCTGAAATTGAAAAACAACAATATGTCAATATAGTCAATTTTTTTTTTATTCAGTATTGAAAGGGAGAATTTAATCCGGAATTAATAAGTATATTTGATAATTATAAATAAAATAATAAATTTTATTAGTCTAGAACCAATCTTTTTCTGAGCAGATGAATCTATAGAGCTTTATATTTTTTTATACATATGAATGAAGAAAAATATTTTAATTATTAGGATCAAGATGAGATAACAGAATAAAATTGGTTACAATTTGAACATTAACAAAAGTTCCAATCAACCCTTAACTTTAAGTTTAACGTAAAAACCATCCCGAGTTCTTATATAGCTTGGTGCTGTATGATTATGACTTACATCAGCAGATATCATTCTTCCTGTATCATCTAATTTAATTTTTCCTTTACATCCCTTATTTTTCGTAGAGCAGTAATACATGTGTTTAGATAAACTATTTTTTGCGAATGTGAAACCCTCGAAGAGAAGAAGTTGTGTACCATTTAAGAGCGTGATAAATGTTGGACCTGCAAATAGACTTATTGCTTGAAAACACAATGAATAATCTTATAAAAATAATAGAAGAATTACTAATCAAAGATCGCCTTATGAATAATGTAGGATCTACAAATATAAAACTCTACAGTAGAACCATTGCTCAAAAGTGTAATAAAAATATCATCATATAACTAAGTCAGTACTATATTATGTGTTGTAAACTAATTACAAGAATTATATTCAGTTTCAGGATCACGCCAACGACCTTCATCGTTGGGTCGGAGCTAGCCATCTCGAGTCACGCGCGCACTCCATCCCAAACAATGACTCCCGGCTGTCGCCCGCACACCGACCTGCGGACTTCTCTTGTTACACCGATAAAAGTATAACCAGTAGTTTAGAAGCAGTTGCAAATTTAAAGTTCAAATAAAATCTTGAATTCAATAATTTTTATTACAAGGTATTTCACGTTTTACAAAATCTTTAAACGTTCGGATCGGAGATTACAAATCAGTCCTTAGCGTATTTTTTTTTTAATCTCCCAGCTCATTGCAGCGTGTAAGGCCCTCAAAGTTGCTAAAGGCTTAAATAGTGATCGTATTAAAATAGTTTTAGATAATGTTTTGAAAATAGTGACAAAAATATGAAATAAAATAATTATTATATATCTATTACATTATAATAATCCAAACGATGACGATTCTTTGACAATAGGCTATTTGACTAGTTTCTGAAACCATCTCATACTATTAAATCGTGTTTCAGAAATCTCTAAGAATATTTTATTTTTATTTGAAGTTTTTAATGAAATAATAATTGTTTCAAAATAGACCAAACTCAAATAATAATGTTGCCAAAACACTTGCTCCAAAAATATGGCGCCGTGTCAATCTTGTGACGTCACACGTTTGTAAACAAACTGGTGTGTATGGCGAATAGTGTATTTTATTGTTTAACTTCGTTATTTAATAGTTCGTAGTTGTAATTTACTTCTTAATATGAGTTACAAATGGTGTGCAGTATCATTGTACACAAATACAATAAAGATGCCGGAAAAACTATTTATAACTGTTCAAAAAATTGTGAAGTTCGCAAGAAGAGGTTACAAATACTTGTATCTATACTCTTGCACGCCGAGATCCAGGGGAAGTAAAGGATAATACAGTTATTTTCTTTTGTCAGGATCACTTTGATGTAAGTTAACATTTTATTACTAATGATTATTTATACTAAATTTACTTTATATTAAATCAGCACCTCGCTGAATGCCCCGCATCTAGCGGGATGAGAGCAGCGAGCACAGGACGCACTTCCTACCTGGCTGAAGGACTGGAGACTCAAGGTCAACGAGACGAAGACTCAGGCGATTTCCATCGGGCGGGCGCGCCTATTGCCGCCTCCGGTGGCATCGCGCCATAGCATCGACGACCGCCGGACGTAAGAGGACTACCTCGCCGTTGGCTGATGAGCGCTCGCCGGTACACTACCGGCGGGCCCGACCTCGCTGAGCGGCGGGCGCAAACCAATCACGGACCTACCACTCTGCTGCACTCCGCAGATAGCTCGCGACACTACGCGGGCACGATCGCATTGCAGCAGGATACCACCGGATTCGACACCATGGACCAACCGGTCCCACCCAGAGCCCCGCCTGTATTTGCAGGCGGCGATGACATCACTGAAAGGAGTCATCGCCCCGAACAGTTACCCCGTGGCCCGTGAGGGCCTACGCGGAAGACCGAGGAAGTTTATTAAATCAGTTCTACCATTACTGAAGTTTTCCTAAAAGTGTACATTTGGGACTTCTGCCGGATATATTAAAGTGAAGTAAGTGAACCATGAAGTGAAATGGAATGACTATAGTACAAAGTGATAATTAATTGATTTACAAACCGTAAGTAATATTAATTATATAGTGAACTTTAAAAGGTCTTACAAAATTTTATGTTAGATTTGTGTCATAGTGTGTAAATAAGACTTAGTAAGATTATTGGATTCCAAACACTTGGAAAATATTAAGAAATTATTCATGTAGAAAAGACTTGTAATTTCTTATTGTCAAATTTAAAACACTTAGTCAGATTTTAATACTTTACTATCTAACATTATACAGTGAAGAACTTATGAACAAATTTGAAGTGATTATTAACTGTTGATTTTATAACATTTTAATTGAACTTTAAAATTAAATTTTCAATATGTCTGTTGTTCAAGGGTTAATTAAATGACAATTAGAAATATCTGCAAATATTTCTCGATACTTATCAAATTATAAAAAGTCTTAATCAAAAATTACAAAATCATATGTAGACACAAGATTAGAGTTGCTAGAATCTGAGTTCAATACCTTTAAAAGTAACCATAATGAAATAGTAAAATTAATTACATCTGAAGAGAAAAAAAGCTTATGAATGTGCTAAAGGAGACATTTATTATTCGTGCGAAGAGAACTTTCTAGAATCAAAAACATTAATGAAAGAATTCTTAAATGAACATAGCCAACAATCTTATCAAGTAGCAGAGCAGAAGGAAGTAGTGGCACCAGCTACCAAAACTCCGCTAATAAATTGCCAGCATTTGATATCCGAACTTTCTCTAGTGATTATCACGAGTGGACAAGTTTTTACGACTTATTCAACTCATTAATTAATACTTATAAGAACTTAAGAAAAATTCATAAATTTCACTATCTAAAAAGTAATTTTAAATTTGCGAGGAGAAGAAGAAAATTTATTAAGTCAATATCCATTTATTGAGGCATACTACGACAAAGCGCTAGAAGTGTTAAGTGGGAGATATAATAAAAGATTAATCGTAACAAGTCATATCACAAGATTATTAAACACGACTAACGAATGTTTAAGCGCACTTACAAATATTGGAGTGTCCACCGAGAACTGGGATCCACTAGTAACTTATCTGATAGTCAATAAATTTGACAGTGATACTCATAAATTATGGGAGCAAAAATTAGGAGGAGGTCGTCAGATACCTACTATTATAGAGCTTACAGAATTCATGGAGATGAGATTTAGGTCTTTAGAGGAGCTTAGTCTGAATGTCACTAATGTCAAGGAGAATGCGGTACGTTCTCGTGCACAGGTGAAATCATTCAAGGCGAGTACAGAAGTTGTATGTATGCATTGTGGCCAAGATCATTATATACATCACTGTAAGGACTTTGGAAAACTCTCTATTGAGCAAAGAAGAGAAGTAGCAAAAGATAAGAAACTTTGCTTCAATTGCCTGATTCCAAAGCATAGTGCCAGGTTCTGTAGACAACAAACCTTGTGTCATATTTGCCGCCATCACACTCTGCTTCATGTAGCTAACTCTCCACAAGGTAAAACTTAAAATTCACATGTCACATAATTTGAAAAGACTACAGAAGAAGCGACATATGAGGAATCACAATTGGGAGTACACAAAGAGATGTAAATGGAAACCAAGTCTTGTTACCTACAGCGATTGTAGACATTAAAGCTAAGGATGGAATGAACATTCATTGCGTGCTCTGATAGACCAAGGGTGTCAAGCATCATGCATTACTGCAGCAGCGGCACAGCGTTTGGGATTACAAAGAACGTATATATATTGTATATCAACGGTGGAATTCAACATGTATGAGTGAATGCACACATTTTAAAACGACTGACTTAATTAAAAGCGTAACCTCTAAAAGACCCTAGTATTTATAAACCCAAAAATTTTGACTTATTATTGGGCGCTGAAGTCTATGCACAAATGCTGTTAGAGGGATTACAAGTTTATATCAGGAAATATTGGTGGTAATCACACAAACAGCAATACTATTGTTGTCATGCACAGCCACCTTGAGACAGATGATCTATTACAACGATCCTGGGAATCTGAAGAGTTATACACTGATACACGTACCCCAACTGCAAAAGAAGTACAATGTGAGATGATTTTTAGTGAAACAAATTCTCGCAATTCTGACTGGCGTAACATTGCGGCACTACCATTTTCTTCTGAAGTTGATATACCGCTCGGAGAATCAAGGCAGCTTGCAGTTAAGAGGTTACTTCAAATGGAGAGAACATTTCAACGAGAAAGAGTCCTTAAACAGCGCTATTTAGACTTTATGGAAGAATATGAAAATTTAAATCACATGGAGGAAATAACAAGAGAGGAGTTGCACAAAGAGGGTTCATGTTACTTGCTGCGCCATGGTGTGTTACGAGAGCAAAGCACAACGACGAAGTTGCGTGTTGTGTTCGATGGGTCAGCGACACCAAGTACAGGTATTTCTCTTAATCAAAAGTTATTAATTGGTCCATCTCTTCAACGTGACATACGCGAAATTTTCTTGCGCTGGAGTGGTCAAAAAATTTGTTTAGTAGGAGATATTCAACGTATGTATAGACATATTCTTGTAAGAAAAGAAGATAGAGATGTACAGAGAATTGTCTGGAGAAAGAGAGCAGATGATCTAATCAAAGATTATCGATTAAATACAGTTACGTATGGTACATCATGTGCACCATACCTAGCAATTAAGACTCTTAGACAGTTAGCTCATGGTGAACGAGATACTTATCCGAGAGCAGCACATGTGTTAGAGAGTGATTTCTTCACAGACGATTTGTTATCAGGATGTGAGACGGAAAATGAAGTCATTTCATTAACCAAAGAACTGTCGCAACTATAACTTAGTGGAGGTTTCGTTTTAGATAAGTGGAATTCTTATTCTGTTAATGTTCTCAAAAGCATTCCTAGTGAGAGTCCTCCTCAAGAGTCATACTTTATTAATATGAATAATTCTGTTAAGGCGTTAAGGATTAAATGAAAGCCGAGAGAAGATTGCTTTCTACTGAATATTGATTTTCCAGAGAATAAGTAAAATATAACCAAGCTATATTTATTATCAGAAAATGCAAAAATATATGACCCTTTAGGATGGTTCTCACCAGTTCTTATAATAGCGAAGGTTTTATTACAAAAATTGTGGCTCTCTGGTCTTGGTTGGGACGACGATCTACCCGAAAGTATAACTAATGAGTGGTTAGCATTGGCTTATGAAACTAATATCGATAAACGGGTTAATGTAAATACTGTTATTCATTCAGATTCAGAATATTTAATAAGAGATTTTTCGAGTTTAGATTGAAAAGAGTAATTGCCTACTGTTGTAGATTTGTAATGGCCATCACGCATAAAAGGAGTCAGACAGTAAATTTTGAGCTTCCTAATTATTTAAGCACAGAATGAATGATTTAATATGGAGTCATCTTAATTGTAAAACCAAAATCTTTATTTGGAATATTCGAATTAAAATAAATCAAATTAATAATTCTCAATATTAGTCACAAAGCATTAATTTAACACGTTACGATCTAATTTGTTAATTTCGAAATAATTTAACATAATGATAATAAAATAAATGTTATTATAAATAATTCAGTAATTAATACAAGTATATTATGTAGGTGTCAGTAAAAACTTTTACACAATAGCCATACTTAGCGTTTTCATGTAACACGGTGGTTAACATAATAGCCATACTGAGTCTTCATGTAACACGGTGGTGGATGGTTATGATCTCCAACGAAATGCAACATATCTCCGTTAATATCTAACTTGATTCTTCCCTTGCAGCCTTTGCTCTTACTCGAGCAATAATATAATTGGTTGGAATTCTTCGCAAACGTATATCCTCGATACAGAAGAAGTTGAGAGCCCGACGTTAACGTAATAAACGAATGTGTATCTGTAATACAAACTAAATCACTTAGTTGAATCAAGCGTACAACTTGTTCCTGCCAATAAACAAATATACAATTACTAGCAGTTGCCCGCGACTTCGTCAAACGCGGGACACGTTATACGTCCGAATAAACCAATCATAAGCAGAATGTCTATTTGTAAGCATTTTGCATCTTCTTGGTTTATTCTCATTATTTAATTTATTCATTCAGAAATCAAATTTAAGGAATAGTTTCAAATGAATAACTAATTAGAATTTTTACAATTCTTTCTAACTTTCTCAGGAGGTAAAAAAATAAATTTTAGTTAATTTTAGGTAACTATTGTTGGTAAATTAATTACACTTGTAAACTATCTATCAAATTATTTTTATGTAGGTTGATAAATCATAAGTTCTGTCACAAATTAAATTTCTGAACCTGACCATAATATTTGACAAGCAACATGTCGATCCATCTTCTATGTTGATCGATACCTTAGACAAAGAGTGAATCCTATCTTTGTGAGTGACGATTACCGCTACTTCCGCGAAAACTTTCTTTACTTCGATTATCCTTTGTGATAGTGACATTTCAAGTTGTGTGTTCTTTTTTACACGCATTTTATTAGCTTTACCTGACTTTTTTTGTTTTCCAGTGAATTTGAGATTAGTTTAGACTGTCAATTCCGTCCATATCTTAGTATATATATTTCCCTTGTGCGTCTGTTGTAACTGAACTCCTCATAAACGGCTTGAACTATTTTAATGAAACTTTCTGTGTGTCTTCAGGTGGATTCGATAATGGTTTAGATTCATAATTGAACTACTTCCTAAACGGCTGCACCCATTTTGATGATTTTTTGTGTGTTCCAGTGAATTTGAGATTGATTTCGATTCTGAATTCCGTCCATATAATATAATTCTCCTTCTCATGTGTATGTTAGTGAACTCCTAACCACTAGACCGATTTTCAAATTTAAGATGTGTGTACAGGACAACGTGTGTCGGGTCCACTAGTAAATAATAAAAATGTAACTTTTAAGTAACTACCTCTTGAAAAGTACCTCTTAAAAAGGATTTTAGTCTGCTGAATTTTTAAGGTATGAATGGAAGGAGGTATGAATGATTTAATATGGAATCATCTTAATTGTAAAACCAAAAACTTTATTTGGAATATTCTAATAAAAATTAATCAAATCAATCTTCGCAAAATTAGTCACAAATCATTACTTTAATACGTTAAGATCTAATTTGGTAATTTCGCAATAATTAAACAAAATGAGAATACAATAATTGTTATTATAAATATTTCAGTAATTAATACAATTATATTATGCAGGTGTCAGTCAATCAAACTTTTACATAATAGCCATACTTAGTCTTCATGTAACACGGTGGTGGGTGATTATGATCTCCAATGAAAGGCAACATATCTCCGTTAATATCTAACTTGATTCTTCCCTTGCAGCCTTTGCTCTTACTCGAGCAATAATATAATTGGTTGGAATTCTTCGCAAACGTATATCCTCGATACAGAAGAAGTTGAGAGCCCGACGTTAACGTAATAAAAGAATGTGTATCTGTAATACAAACTAAATCACTTAGTTGAATCAAGCGTACAACTTGTTCCTGCCAATAAACAAATATACAATTACTAGCAGCCGCGCGCGACTTCGTCCGCGTATAATTTCTGATTTCCTATCTAGTTCCTTCGTCGATTATTTTCCTGCTGAAGGGTAATCAAACTAATCGACAAAAGTTCTACCGCTAGTAAAAACCGCACTTCATAGTTCATACCTAAAGAGACAGCAATTTTAATTTTTTTTTGGAATAAAGAGCTTACAGTTCTATATTTTCCAAACTTCTCCGTAAACAAAATTTCAATTTACATATTGTTATAAGCCTCCACCTAGGTACAGCTGGTCGTGAAAGAAACAATTACTGAGATGTACAGCGGCTGTTTTCAAAGTTTGATTCTAGCTTTATTATTATAATACTAGCTGACCCGGCAAACGCTGTTTTGCCATACAAATTGTATTGATCTTTTCCTTGCTAGTTGATAAGAGATGGCGCTAGTTGTATTCATTAGCAACAATCACACTTATATTTTGTATAATTCACACTATAGTTTTATAAATTATAGCGTATTTGTTAATCTGGTTAGTAAGCTATACCTATTATTGTAAAGTTTCATGAAAATCTATTCAGTAGATTTTGCGTTAAGAAGTTCAAACATACATCCAGACATACAAACTTTCACATTTATAATATTAGTAGGAAGATTATCGAGTAGCATGATTTCTTAACCAGAAATTGTTGCTATGTTAAAATTGCAATTGGTAATTCGATGGTATGGAAAAAAAGAATTGACAGCCCTCATTTTTAAAACTTCCCTGTAATCAACATTTCTTGTTCTTCGATCGGGTTGAAGAAAAACCTGGTAAACTGACTCTGGAGCACGCCACATACAACTGGCCATGCAAGAAACAATTATTTCTGAGATCTATACCGGCTAGTTCAAAATTTTTGGCCCTGTGCTTTATTCATTGTCATCGCGTAGCAGTTTAACCGGAAATTGCAGACGTTTCAATTCAAATTGGTAATCCGATGGTATCACGGGAATCCTTGGGATAAAGATTAATATAAACTAGTGACTCGTGCCCGTGTATGCGAGCCTGATAAATAAGACTCACTTTCAATGTAACTCTTCGGAAAATGTTCAAACCTGAATAGCTTTTGATCCTGGTCACTTAGAATACCAAACTTTAACGGCCTTACAAATTTACTTGGTATAAAGTTATACACAAGAATAAACCTAGAATATTATGCAAAATGTTGGCATGATGCGCTGACAACACTGTCAATACAACAATACAGTGATAGTTCTGAAATTTTCCGAATGTCAAGTAGTCGTAGTAGTAGGAAACGTTATACGTCCGAATAAACCAATCATAAGCAGAATAAATATATATTTGTAAGCATTTTGCATCTTCTTGGTTTATTCTCAGTTATTACTTTATACCAAGTTTATTTGTAAGGCAGTAAGATTTTCAGCTTTTCTCATCGAGACCTTTTCAATGATATTATATGACGGTCTGCACCTATTGTGGTTGCTGGCGAATAAAACTTCCAACCCTTTCTTTGTGCTTTATATATATAAATAGATAGGAGTAAATAAAAACACAAATTTATTACTAACACGTGTTCTGTACACATATTTGGACATATTATTTTATCATTATCAGTCTGATAGCGGAACGGCAAAAGTGACATTAAAGACAATGTAAGCACACTTTTCTCCTTAGTCGTGTGGCAAATGTTTAACATTACTGCTTATTGGCCAATAATATGTTAAACAATTAGAGTAAATGCGGCAATGTATAGATATAGCAGTCGAAACTTATTAAGGCGTAGTTTGTGGCCTGTTTCGGCTGTTTTTTTATTCGTCGTGATTTGTCTATATGTATAAATCGTTAATTCCTATTAAACAAGATAATTGCTTGTATCTCTGAGCTGCGCTAATTCAATTCTTATCCCAAACCTGACGCAGGTCAATCACAGCAGCGACATACAACCATGGTAATCTTTCCACAAATGTCTGGATTCCGCCAATCACCAAGATCGGTCGACTGAAATAGTCTTCTCTTTACTTCTGCGCGTACCTTGCTGACGGCTTAGGCCATCAAAAATCATTCTAAATTTTGAATTAATTATATATAAAGGTCTTAACAAGTACTCTCCAGACTGGTTCGCTATTTAACATTACAAATTTGATACAAAACACTTTTCATCCAAAAAACGGTTGTTCAATGACGCTTCCTATTCGAATCCTGTACTATGTAGTTTTACTTCAGTTCAAACGCAATGGACGTGGTTACAACTATACTTTACAAAAATATTCATCGGATACTCTAACGTATTTCGGTGGTGGATGTTTGTGGTCAACATCGGTAGGAAATATTACTCCGTTAGCGTCCAACTTCAGACGAGCTTTACATCCTTTCATCTTCTGAGAGCAATAGTATAAGTTCTTCGCCCAGCTGTTTTGTGAAAAGGTGTAGCCTTCATACAAAAGTAGTGTCGCTCCGGATAGTAACTTAATAAATGAGTAACTCAACTCACCTGCAAGAATGACAAACTTAGTAAAAACGATACTATAACATTTATTTTTTATTTTTTGGAGACAGCATAATCTGGCTCTCCTTTAACGGAATGTGAAAAAACCGCTGCCCATGGACATCTGCGACAACAGAGTCAAAGAGATTCATTCCCGGCCTTTAAAGTGAAATTTTGCTCTAAGCTTGAAGGTACCTCATATCACTTCGGGAATACTCCAAGCAGCAGATTACACAAAATGTCAGTGAGAGACGAAAAGTTTCTTTCTAAATGCGCGGTAATTATAAAACGAGAGACATCCTTCGAATATTTCCCGTGATATGAATTCGTCATTGATTCTAGCCTATGTGCATCGAATGAAGTCAAATTGAAGAAGTTGGGACTGGGGAGCCCCTGCAAAGATGTCATATTGCCTTGGAATGAAATATATTCCCGCCATACTGAGTACGAGGGGTTACAACAAAAGGAGCACGTACATAATAAGACTAAGTTGACCTTTTACATCAATTATAATAATATATTATCTTTAAATATTTCAAATATAAACACAGTATCCTGATTGCAAGTGGTATTGATATTTCAAAGACCAACTTTTTTAACTGTATGTGAAGTGAAACAAAAAAAAGTGCCAATTTGACGGTCATCTGGTAGGCAATGACAATTTTGGCTTTAAAGAAAGTGGCAGTCATAAGCAGAGTTAGACAATATTTCAAATCAGCCTACATTCTTGCGCTTTAAAAAGCAGAGGTCCGGCCACAAATGGACTATTGCTCTCAACACTGGTTTGGTGCTCCGCAGTATTCAGTTTTTAATTCACTATTTGACCGGGAATAGCGCAGAACACCTCAAATTGTCACCTGTTACGCTGTTTCCTGATTGCTGCCACTCAATTCCACCTTCGACACGCTTGGACATAATCCTTATGATGTGCATATGTGGCATTCGTCCAAAGTGCAATTGTCAATGAACTTTCTGCCACTCACAACCAAACTAGGGAATGCACTTCCTTGCGCGGTGTTTAAAGGACGACAATACTTGGGTACCTTGTTGTTCAAATTTGATTTCTCAGGTAAGGCAAGAGAATGTGGTTGTAGTAAGCGTACGATCTTTTGTCCTCCTGTCTCATTAAAAAAGGGAATTCCTTTTTATTTAGGTAATTATACAAATATGTTTGCTTTTCTTTCAGAACTCATTTCTTGACAGGTAAGTATAACGCCATCAAATATGAAACGAAATAATTGATGAATTCTGAATGACATCAGTTATTTATTTTATTAATATGAAACCTTTCTTTGCTTTCCATGTTTTCCACGTTTTTCCTCAATTACCCCATTATTCCTCAACTTTTCGATAACTGTTCGTATAGGTCTCTCATTAATTCCTAACGTATTTCTAAAAAATAATTTGCAGACCCTAATTTTCTTCTATTTTATGGTAAAGTAATAAGCATGGTTTGAGTTGCGATTGCTGTCTAGCTTTTTATATTGATATCGAGGTTTAATTACAACCATACTGTTATCTATAAAATACCGTTGTTTAATCAATGACGCCATATTCCAATAATTTCGGAATATGGTTTGTCGTGCTTCTTCTTTTATGTTTTCGGTACATTGCCATCGACATTTCGTGCCACATGGAGGTTTCAATTGCCTCCTTGGAACAACTCGACTACTGCGAGACACAGAAGTATATTCTGCGCCTGAATTTCGTAGCTGCTTTGCTTTGGACTTTAAATTATTACCACTCCCGATTCGTATTCGTTTCTTCGAATGTTTAATTTCAGTTCGACCGGAAACAACTAATTAAATCTGTGAAGTAAACTGTTCAATACTCGTAACTGGTGTAGGTTCAAAGTCGGAGTTAAAGAAATCATCCCTTCGTAACACGACAACTTTCCCTACAAATAAAGTTAAAATTAAAAATGTTTCTTTAATATTTGCATGTCAATTTCAGCATGGAACTATCTAATTTTGAAAATTATCGCTAATATATTTGTTCTAGCTAAACTCCGAATGGACTGGATGTATTTTATCGCGGATTTTCTTTCTGCTACTTAGTTCTCATTTTAAAGACATACTCGATTACTTTTATTGTAGAAAAAGTGTGAACATTATCATATTCAATGGTTCAATTGCAACGTAAACATATTTAACTCGTACGAGTTGTAGGCGGGTGCTAGATAATAATAATAATAATATAATTATTCAAATCTAAACAATTTGTTATTTTTTTATCATGAAGCCTCAACCTGAGAATTGAACAAGACATATCAAGATTTATGAACGTAACGTCACTCGCACGGTTGGCTCAGTGGAAGAGCACTCGCAAGGCACGCGAGAGGTCACGGGTTCGAGTCACACATCGTTCATAAATTCGTTTTCAATTTTAATTTGTGTAATATAATTAGTATTAAAGCTCTGTCTCTTTAAAAAACCATATTCATAAACATAATCAAATACTTATAATAAAACTATACATTAATTTGATTTGATGCCATTTTATTGTTCCCCGACACTCCAGAATATTAGGTATGTATTTGGTTATGGAACTATAACCACAAACTAACACTTCATTGGGTGTAGTTTAGGCAACATATGGATTATGTTAAAATGGTATGTAATATAAAGTCACCCTGAAATGACACTTTATTGAAGTACCTACTAAGGATATTTATTGTGTCTGTGAGCACTAATGTGCTGGAACACAGATTAGAATGAGATTAGAATGGGATTTAATTAAATAATATTCTGTCAGATAGAACGCAAGAGATCTCGGGTACAAGTCCCACATCATTCATAATTCTTGGTTACAAATTTAATTTGTATAATTAATTACAGAAGTCAGGGTCACCACTTTAAACATAACAAATTGTTTAAGTAAATTAAATTATTTCATGTTGATATATATTGATTTCAACCTGTTTTTCTATAGGATAGTGGACATGCTCCTAACTATATTATAAATCATCCTGTAAATAATTTTTGTATATTTTATATATAAATACTTGAATTAGCAGGTTAGTAACAATGTATTTCGCTAAACATATGTACTTATTGTAAATTACATGTACCCTCAAATTTTAATGTAGAGCCCATTCAATGACTCTTTATATCTTGGTGGTGGATGTGAATGGAGTATGCCATTCGAGAACACAATATTTCTTTGTTGGTCAAATTTCATTCTACTCTTGCATCCTTTTTTTCTTGATGAACAATAATAAAGATTGCTGGTCATGCCGATCCTTGAAAATGTGTATCCCTCACTTAAAAGTAATGTTGTTCCTGTCATTAGCTTAATAAAAGAGAATGAAGCCACACCTGTAATTAATATTTTGCATTTTTATATATACTTTTGAGTTCTATTTTTGTACTTTGGGGTATAAATAAAATGCAGTAGAATCTATTATAAGAAATTTATTAAGTTTCAAGTTTCATCAAAAAACAGATTTTAATATAAGTGACAATTGACTCAAAAAACTTAAATCATAATTGTGACAATAATACATAACATATGTATAATAATTATAGGGAGTATATTATAAATATAAAATGGATGTGCATAATGTGATGACTACTGTGGGCTTATTTTGGGTAAAATCACCCCGGGATCAAGCCCTATTGAGCCCAGTGCACCTTCAAATATAATTTTGCATAAGTTTGTCATCATATAAACAATAAGAGGATCAAATAAACATACCTTATAATTATGAGAATGTTTGTTTCTAACCATTGTATCACCAAAACTTTCAGATAATATCTTTTTATGGCCTTCATTGATGTACCATTTTTGTATATTTTACTACTTATAATTAAAAAGAACTCCCACATAACTTTTTAAACAATGAAAAGCAGATTATATAATTAATATTATTATTCAACCCACTGGATCTTAGTTACTTTGTCGTAATAAATATAAATATTGATTTTTTATATCATGTTAGTTGTGGAGGTCGTATACCTAAGGACAATGTAGGATGAATATAGAAGTAACTTTCAGCCCAGATAGGATAGTCATAAATTTAATAAACTGCACAGCTGCATGTGTGCGTGGCTAAAGAAAGGACTTGGCTCCAAGATTAGAAGGAGAATATTGATGGATGTTCTTCTCCTTTAAGACATCACTATAAGTTCATTGTTAACTGCAAACTGTTTGCTAATAAACATGAATCTGTGCTAACAAGCACAGCACAAAAATAATACTGTCTGTTTTTGTGAGTGCAAGGGCTAGTCAAACTATTGCATCTGTCAACATATTATCATTTATGGCAGAGACAATCAAAAAGAAATATATTAATGTATATAAAACATAATAATTATTAATTACTTTCTGTTATTATTATATATTCTCATACAATTCTGTAATGGCAATTGAAAACATTAATTATTTAAACTACTTTATCTTATTAAATATGATAAATAGCAGCATGTTAGATATATAAAATTTCATGTTCAAACTTTATATCACAAATGTTTATATTATTTTATAACACATGTTTAATATAAGTGATAAAACATTACATATAAGTAGTATATCGGTACTCTTTTTAAAATTATAAGATAATTTAGAGTTTCGACATTGAAGGTGTAAATTTTCGAACGAAATTATTTTTTAAGATATAATCAACATACAAGAATGTTTTGTTTATTTACAACTTTTTCAACTTAATTTCTAGGTACTTACCTGAGGCTCTACTCGAGGAATGCAATAAAACACTATCACTCAAAATAATTGATGAAATTTACACTATCACAATCAATGTAAATATTGTTACACATATACATATTCCCACAAAATACACTATACATTAATTTTAGGTTATATCTTATGTTTCAACCAAAAAACAACACAAAAAGTCATTGCTAAAAAAAATACGACACCACATATAAAACATATAAATTTGAACGAAACAATTATCAAATACACCGTACCATATTTTGTACTATTTTGTTTTTCAACATAAATAACAAACAGATTATACATACATGCATGTATGTATGTATAAATTGTAATAACATTTGACACTTGACAGTTATTTTGACATTTTCACGCTTACAGTTGCCACTTACGCGGTTCTTTTCGATAAGTATAAAACAAACAACAATATGATAATGTGATTCAACCTATTTCAAAAACAAAACATAAGAAATATTTAATATTTTTTGTCGGTTATTATAACTGGGGTTCACTGAGACATTACCAGCTGTGCTAGTAACACATTGCGTCTTGCGCACTTTAAAACCGACGTGGCGGTACAATCGACTTTATCCAGGGGCGTAGCTAACGCCATATGTGCCGTATCAATTATACGGGTGCCCCGACGTGCTTACATTAATTGCTGCATTGAAAAATTTAGTATATTTACACATATTTAGACAAATTGTTAGTTAGTGTACTTCAAATTCAATAAAAATCATATTTTTTTTTTTACAAAAAACAACCGCCTTCAAAAACACACACACAAGGAGGTATTCCAAAACAATAGATATAATGTGCACTAAAAAGTATAAAAATAATTGCGTATTATTATACAATCAAATTTATTAATCTTATTCTAGTTACGAATATTTTAATTTTTGGAGTCGGTGTCATCCAAGATAGGTTTGTTACTACATACATAGTTAAAGGTGCGATGTGCTTGAGTTGTGAGGAGGTGAGAGGCGAGAGCGGGTTGCAGCGCAAGGACACCGATTCCAAAAATAGCAATAATCGTAACTATAATAAGATTAATTAATTAGATTATATAAAAATACGCAATTATTTTTATACTTTTTAGTGCACATTATATCTATTGTATTGGAATAGTGTTTTTGAAGACGGTTGTTTTTTTGTA
Organism: Leptidea sinapis; assembly: GCF_905404315.1. Classification (NCBI taxonomy): domain Eukaryota; kingdom Metazoa; phylum Arthropoda; class Insecta; order Lepidoptera; family Pieridae; genus Leptidea; species Leptidea sinapis. Next base: position 4,826,644 of record NC_066275.1, on the reverse strand, counting down.
AATTTCTATCGTATCCCTTGTAGTAGTTTAAACTAATTTGACTTTGCTTAGGTTATTGCTTATATTAAAATTTGGTTTAGGTTTAATAACTTTATTCTCATTAAGAACTATTGTCACTTACATGAGAAAAAAAATATTTTAACAATTAAAGTAGGTACTTACTAACAATGATTTTGGTAGGTGACCGAGTGTCACCAAGTTGTCGAAAGTTATAGGTGGAAGGTTAAAGGATCTGATGTTATTACAGGCCGAAATTAAAACAATCAAATATTGTCAAATGCGACTGTTGAACAGCTTGAGGATATCAAGCGCAAATGCCTTTACGAAAAGAGAATGTCGCCTCCGTTCTCAGCTTCAAAATTAACATGAAACGAGGTGAATACTGTGACAGTGGACGAATAGGGCTATCTCAACTTAACGAAACTGTTGTGACAATTACCGAAGATCGGTCTAGTACTAAGGCATCATCACCAAGGGACGATAATTTTAATTACCGAAACATCAGTTTAACTAATCGGGGTGGTAACTAGTTATACACAGTTACAATCGGTCCGGAACACAATGTCATCGTTGGTAAGAACGCGGAGAATGAGTCATCGCCACAGATCAATGATTCGAGCGTTCATCGTGTGGAGACAGTAGAAATGCAATATCATGCGTCCCACGTTAAGAACCACGATACAAACGAGGGTTGGAATGTCGTGCGCAGAGGAGAAATTTAGAACTGTTGAACGTAAAATACCATTATTCATAACAAATGTGCATAAAGACACGGCGGAGTCGGACATAATTAATTACATTAAGAATAAAACAAATGAAAATGTTAATCAGGAAAAATCTCAATGAAACGAAAGTGTGAACACGACGCTTATAAGCTATTTATATCACAAAACAATATTTCCCTATACTTGTATGAGAATAATGGCCTCGGGGAATTATTTTTCGAAAATATGTGCACTTTAAGCCTAGGAAACCAACTGAAATATTGGTTGAGTTGTCGAAACAAAACAATATATAATGGATAAAAACGTTACATGGAGATTTTTTGTGTAAAGCGCTCTTCATAATACATTCAAGAACTATGTAAAAGCACTGATATAATAGCACTACAAGAAACTTGGCTTATGCCGGGAGGGCTTATTTTTTCTCGACACGATAAGCGAAAATTTCAGATCAACTGGAGTATCGGCCGTAGACAAGTCTGCCAGCATACTACGTAGTAGACCCTATGGGGGAGTCTTTCTACTTTGGAGACGTAGTATTTTTCAAAATGTGTCCGTAATTTATTGTGATAACGCTCGTATCTGTGCGAAACAAGTAGTTTTACAAGGTAAATCATTTAAAGTGATTAGGGTTTATATGCCTACGGACGCAGTGGTTAACCGTACGAATTTTACAGGCGTGCTTTGCTCGCTAAGTGCCATTATTAACTCACACGGGGAAAACTGTGCTTACATTCTAAGGGATTTTAATGCGGATCCATCAGAGCGGTTTCACTATGAACTCTCACAATTCTGTTCGGAACAAAAATAAGACTGTTTCACTAACATTTATATATGGACCTATTGTTGTCTAACATAAATATTAATAATAAAAATGGAGATGTATTGACACAGATGTACTTGGTTTACTGTCAGATACATATACATTTATAAGTGAAGTCAACGGATCAAAACGCTGGCTTGGCGAGTCCGCTAAGGATTCTGTTTGTGACATCTGTGTTTTAAATGATGTGTTGTGGTCAGACCACATTCCCTCTGGTTGCTGAATGTAATATAAACGCCAAAGTTTTATTGCCAAAGGCACCTCATTCATAATACCTCTCATAATATTTTTTACTGGGGAGATCGAAGTGAAGAGCAAATTAGCATATACCAGAGAGAATGTCACGAGAGGCTAAGGCTAATTAACTTCCCACATCGGCTTAACGAATGTTACAATCGTACTTGTAATGACTCGAATTTCACAGAAATTATTACAAAGTTGTGTAGTAGCATAGTACAAGCGAGAATCTTCCTCAGTTGGTCGTAAAGACAAACACAGCGTTAAAAGGAAAAAGGTAGTAGTGGATTGGAACAAACACGTGGCAGTGGCTCACGGGGAGGCAAGGGTGCTGTGTTGGGTCTTGCATGCTTGCAAGCATGCTGTCACATACTCTGCTAGGCGTTAGACCCCAATTTACACTTTCTGATGAAAAAAGCCAATATACGGTCACAACTCATCAATATCTTTAAACATTGGTATGGAAATCAGGTTTGGAGTGCGGGGTGAGCCAGAGGGGCTTAAGCTCACCTATGCTTTTCAATTTGTATATAAACGAGCTGCTCATCGAGCTCAGTAGCACTAGGGTCGGCTGCTATATAGACGGCATTTGTATGAATAACATTAGTTATGCAGACGACATGGTGCTGTTGAGTGCGTCGATTTGTGGCCTCAGAAGGCTAATGACAGTGTGTGAAGCTTATGTAGTTTAACTTATGTAACCTACAATAACAAGAAAAGTGTATCACTACACATTTTTAAGGCCGAGGGTAAAACCAATTACCACCCATTAGGCTTAGCGGTAAGATACTGGAAAGGGTGTCACAATTTAAATAACTTGGGCATGTGTTAACTCCCTGCCTCAAGGACGATGCAGTTATTGAAAGGGAACGGAGGACGTAGTCTGTGAGCTGCTTACGTTGTTCATAAAATACGGCAACTGACTGACAAACCTACCGCACGTCTTGTGTATTATAGTTATTTACATAGTGTCATGTCCTTAGATTTGCAAGGTACTACAATTTGAAGTTGTATGGGGTGTATCCAACTTTGTCTTTCCTGTGTATGGTGGCACTCTTAACGACATATCAGAACGTGTCGATCTGTTCACATGTACTTTGACTGAGTTTACTAAAGCGGTATCTTTTATTTTAGAAATTGTTTAAATATTAAATTAATAAAATGAAAAAACCTCCCTATCGTAGCGCGTCGGGTTTGTTCGCTGATGTAGGAGTTTCCGATTTTTTTGCGATAGTGCGTCTCCGCATCGAGTTGTTCTGGGGTCGTCTGCGCGGTGCTCAGAATCGCATCCTTCAATCCAACGGTGATTGCCCGGATAATCATTTCTTCAGGAATTGGTTGTCTGTGTATCACAGCGAGAACCGTAAATAACATTAGTGTATAAATTTATTATTTTAATTTTACACTTTTGTTTATATTTTATATCTTATGTTGAAATTTTACTTATAATATTTGTGTCTTATTTGTAATTGTATTTTGTAATAAAGACTTGCTCTGAAATCAATGACTATATTATTATTATATTGGGATTTATTGGTTATTTGTCCAAAGCATTTGACTACGTCCACCATGAAACTTTACTCCAAAAACTAAAGCATAATGGAGTAAAAATACAGCCCTAAATCTGTTAAAATCATATTTAGGCGAAAGAGTTTAGATAGTCGATGTTAATGGCAAACGGTTATCGGCTAAATCGGCAGGAATAGGTGTTCCGCAGGGTTCTATTCTCGGTCCTTTCTTATATATATATTAACGATTTACCGTTTGTGGAAATAATAGCCATGAGATTGTATGGTTTGCTGATATATACTATACTTCACTTATTTTGAAAGTAAAGCGACGTGCAGACCAATGTCTGCACGTCGCTTTACTTTGTTATACTTGACATTGTTTACCTCGTCATCAATATGACGAGGTAAACAATGCACTCTCAAATATAGTGCGTTGGTTTGAGACGAATAATCGGCACTTAAACAGTAAAAAAACAAAGTGTTTACGGTTCATTACACCATACACAGCGGAGGTAAAAACCTACGCACTTACAAACGACCAGAGATAAGATCTTGTGGACACTACTGTCTTCTTTTGTAGATAAAAAGCTTCAGTGGGGTCCACATATTGCCCAACTAGCAGATAGGCTCAGCTCTGTGGCATACGCCGAGAATAGAAAGGTTAGAGAGAACACGAAAGTTGCGACCGCTAGATTAGTGTACTTCAGTTATTTTCACAGCATCATGTATGTATTTTACTGTGGTGCTGCTGATTGATATAGTGTTTGTCAGTATCTACATTTATGAACATTTTATATTATACGGGATTATTATTATTAAATAAGGGATTGCTTGTAATATAGCTTTAAAGGTAAATGTATAATACACTTTAGTAATAAAGTCCCAGTTACTGTTCAGGCAATATCTATAAATAAATGTAAATGTTTTATTAAAAAATGGCTCTGTCATAATCCTACTAAGTAGCCTGTGCTTTCAATGGGCAGAAAAATATTTTCTTTGGTCCCAGAACCCAATCAATCATCAAATGATGAGGGAAATTCGGAGTCTGATTGTGAATTTGGCAATATTATTTTTCAAAAGCGCTTCAGTAATGAATCTTCACCGGATCCTTCGCTTACAAAACTTCAAAATCTTCACTTTCTCACGATGAATGTGACCTTTCAAACGTGCAATTGGTATTCGATTCCAGCCCTTCAGTACCAGAACAACCACTTATTGGAACCATTTCCATGAACTCTTCAGCTCAAGATTCTCTTCTTTCATGCATTCCTCCTTCACCAAAAGACCTAGGATTAGCCGAATAGTACCTGTAACACCTGAGCCATCGCGACCAATAGTAGTAGCTTCACCATCATCATCCTACATAAAGAATACGCGTTCTAAACAGCCAAGATTAGCTGTTAAAAGACCAGCGCGTTTAGAAAGAAAGCAACTAAATTTTTATTGGGTAATCAAGAAACTTGAACACGAGGCCGAAACGCCAGTTGGTCTGCTATCATCTGTCCTGATATCATCAGGCACTGCAACGCGCACATGAGAGGTGCAGATCATACGAACATGTTGCTGCAATGAAAAGTCGTAGATGGCTCTCGCCAATATCTTCACAGATCTTGAATATGTGCGTAAATAACGGCTACATTTTATATATTATCACTTAATACAAGGGCTACTGAATTCTGGGAGACAACAACTATCAAACAAATCTGATTTTATGCCACCAGCACCAAAGAAAACCATCAAAAATCCTCGTAGGTACTGTAAAGCCGACAACTACATCAGATTTGATGGTTATAATAATTTTCCAAATTAGGGCAAAAGGGCCGATGCGAACCACGCTTGAAAAAAAAAAAATTGATGAAAGGGTAGGCCAAGGTCTTGTGCATGAAGTGTGAACCGAACCGACTGCCCATCAGAAATTGTTTTTTTTTAATGTCCATTCCATTTGCATACCTAAGGAAATAATTTTGTCATATTGTCCTCAGAGATGATTGCGTATTTTTGTTTATTTTATTGGTTTGTCAACATGAATTATATTTTATACTATATTCTTTTTTTGGATTTTAACAAAAGATACTGATTTTTTATTAAATATGCAATCATTTTTCTTATTTTTCTAACCAAATTATTTTACAATAAAGTCATAGGTAACTTGGCAATATATCTTTAGCGATAATTTAAAATCTTAACATATTATCTCTAGGACTCTTGGCACCGTATCCCACAGGACACATGTGTTTTTTTTTAAAACTACTCTCATCGGAATTTTTTCTGCATTTTTCTAGGCTTCTTTGGGTTACTAATATTAGGCCATATGAAATCTATTTTGATACCTATTCAAAGATTTTTTTTTCTGATAAGTAAAGGGGTACTAATCTAAACTTTTACCACATTTAACGTTAAGTTTCTCTCAATAAGTATTTTACTGTGCGAGAGATTGACATTAATTGACACTTTATTAGTTATATACTGGCTTGTTCATGTACCTATTACCTACTTTATAGTTTGTGTATACCTGTAACTTTGAAGGAACTTCAATACACATATCAGTCGTCAGACGCATTATTATAACCTCAAAGCCTATAAATTTTTATAATTATTGTTTTCCTTTTAGTCCGAGAGTATTTAAATCAGTGTGCTTTTAAATAATTTATATGTTTAAAGTTGATATAAGTTTAAAAGTTTTAAACTGACATTATAAATTTCTTATCAAGTTTTCAATGGTTGTTTTGCAAAATTATTGTGATTGTGTTTGAGTATGTGCAAGTTCTGTTGTGTATCCAGATAAAACAAATTTAAAAATGTGTATTTCATAATTTTACATATAAATACTGCAAAGTATTGAAATATCATAGTGTATCCAAAGTTGTTAGTAGTTCTAATTATTTACATCCAAGAAATACGCTATGGCGGGAAGCGTCACTAACCATAGGATATATTATTAAAGGTGTGTAAAGCATTTTAATATGATTTTATATTAAAACATTCAGCTGAGATGAATTTGAATCTGGACTTTAAACCTAATTTTATAATTAGAGAATCAAAGTAGCAAGTGACGATTCTAACCTAAGGTTACGAAATAAAAAAAACAAAAATAATATGTTACTAACCTTTTATAGGATTTTTCTTTGTTTTGTTTCAGGTAAGTCAAACAAACCAGTAATTAGTGGTGTCTTAAGGTTCATAAGAAATATTAAGTTCACAGATGGTTAACAAATAGTAAGCTGGTAAATAAAATGTTTAAATTGATTAAGATTGGATTTGAAGTTAAGATTTATAACAATGTTTAGATAATATGAATTAATAACAAATGATATTTCAAAATATATTTCTTATCAAGGTTAAAACTAAGTCATACAAATATAAGTTTTACTTAAGGAATGGTTTTTTGTAGGCATCCAACTTGGTGAAACTGGGTATGTATTGCTCTGTTAGCTAAATACATTGACATCGAACCATCTCGATGATACTGAAACATTGTTTAAGAATGTGTCATACATATATACTTCTGTGTGGCTAACTAACTTCATGCTTTAATTAAACACCTAATTTAGATGAGAGAAATGAATAGAGAATAAAAGTAATAAGCCATTATTAATCAAACAGTCAAAATAATAATAATATTTCTATTATAACTTGGCATTAGTCTCTGCTGCAGATTTGTTGTATTGTGTGCCCTATTATTATGTTTAAGTTATTTTCCACAGCTTCATCTATGGGGAATTTGCGCAAATTATAAATTAGATCCTCAGCAATTGCTAAGAGAACATTTAATGGATATAAATATATTGGCCGCTATCCTACATATATATGCTTGAAACTATATGAATGGAATTTAATATTTTAGTACTTACTAGAATATTAATTCATGCTGAACGAACATATATTTAGAATAATTAAATTCTAATTAATGGTCATAGTTTTATACACAGGTGAAATACAAACTTTGCACACATATTATTGGAAGATGGGTCTGGAGTAGAAACCAATAAATGAATCCATACCTGTTTAAAATATTATCATTTATAATAATAATAGGGCTGAAGAGTTCAGAGTGCTAATCTCTGGATCTATTTACTGGTTTGTTTTGATGTATTTTTGTGTTGTTGATTGATATGTAATTCTTTCATTATATTATGTGTGTTAAACATAATCAATAGATTTAATATGATTTTTTCCATAGTCAATAAATTTAATGCCTTTATACTATTTTTATTCTTTATTCTTCCCCAAAATAATCATATAGCATCTGATAGTTGATGATTGATCACTAAATTTTTTTTTTTTCAATTATAGATATTATTTGCATATTTAATTACTATATTTAGTAAATAATGTCTGGTAGTACTTAATAACTACATAAAACTAGGAATTAACTACTACTAAAACTACAGACTAAAATAGGAATCAGTAATTCCTTTAAAAATTGCTTGAATTGAATGAAAAAATATAAACTAATGTTTAGGGATTGAAGAAACAGATACTATACAGGTATTTAAATATCATGATCATCATCATATCAACCCAACGTCTCAATCAGTCTTCATCTGCCCTTAACCAAACAAGTTCAGCGATCTTGACCAGATTATTGTTCCATCTTGTGGGGGTCCTACCAATACCGTCTCTTTTCTTCTGACATGTAGTCGACACTCTGGGACTTTGCTGTATTTATATATGAAACAAATTAATAGGACCAATTAGCGATTAATCTGTTTAAATCTTGGTTCAGTGGTAGAAAAACTGAAATTGTGATAATGCTTACAATTCAAGGTTTTTTAATTGTAAATAAGCAATAAAACAGAAAATTATTAAATTAATTAATAATTAAAACAATAATTTACTGTATTGTTTGGATTTACAATTGAATATGGGTAGGTTGCTCTGTGATAGACTTCTTAAAATTTTATGTTTGCTATTTATTTAAGCAATATTATGGGTGGGACAATGTTATTTTGGTCATCTAACATGTATAATGATATGATTGTCCTTGTTAATGCATGATTTTAGAAAAACTAACATCGTTACATATTAAAATATTTAGTATTTATCACATTCCAGGACCAGTCCTGATAAAAGCTTCAAAGAATAAATATATTCTGCTCTTTAAATCATATACATTTAGAAGATGTACCAAGTCTAAAAAAGGTGTTGTTTGGAAATGTACCAATAGCAAGTCTGATGGTTGCAAAGCTATTTTGACAACGGAAGATCTTAATGTGGTTATAGAAAAGGGAGATCATAATCATACAAAACCTAAAGTGGAATCAAAGAAACATGTATACTTCAGTATGTAGATTGTCATTTTATACTGTATATGGTTAAATTTTTTTTAAATAAAATTATAGCTATAAACTCTTATTTTGAGTGAATTGATTTTATATGAATTTTATGTGACTTTAGTAATAACATTTACATTTGTTGGAAATAAATTTTACATGTAAGTATATTATATTTTTATTCCTATTGTAAGGTACTTTATTTAATTGTTAGCTATATATCGTCTATTATCAATATAATGTGATTGTGTGTAAATAATGATTACCTTATTAAGTTTATTAATATTTTTAAATTGTATTATTTTATAAAATTACTAGTATCTTGAAATAAAGAATATTACATAATGTGGATTGTATATTATTATATATTTCATTTCTGTCTGAACTCAAGGATCTTACTTTGCTGCGACTCTCATGCCTCACTGCATAAGAAGTTCTGAGACTTTTTAAGATATTTTGTTTATTATTTCGACACCTACAATCATAAAAACAACTCTACAAGTGGCCTGCATTGTACCAGAAATAGGAGTAGTGGCAGTACTCCCGACAAACAATGCAGTGAGTGCTACTTCTTTTACTTCTTCTGTTTTACAGTAACAGTGGTGACAGCTGTGGATGGAGCAACACTTCTGATGTTAAACAAGTATTCGTTCATAAGTCCCTCGCCAATGATTGATGGTGAACGATGGTACTGCTCTGGTAGAGTGCCATGGAAATGTACAGTTTGTTTGCATATTAATGACAATTACGAGCTTGTCTGTGTGTCCGGCAATCATAATCACGACCCTCCTGTTTATAAAATAACAGCTGATGGTCTTTACGCTTTGACAGCACCGTGATGTAAAAGCCTGCGTACAGTTGTTTAACCATTTGAATATTTTCAGTTGTTTAGTTATAGTTGTTTTACAGACATATTCAGGGATTATTGAGAGTAAATCAAAATAATCCTTTAACAATAAGTTATGTTATTCTACATGTTTTTGTGTTAATATTAATTATTATTTTTTATTAGTTGGATTTGTTATCTACATACCAAATTTTACTCAGACTTGTAGTTTTAAGACATTATTATATTATTTTGTATAGATATGTATAAATTAAACCATGTATGTACCTGAATTGCTTTGTTCATTATCATAACGGTAGTTGAAAATTAGTATAAGCTAACTTTTTTAGGCTAATAATTTCGAATATTCTTTTATGAAGTTTTATTCTTTTGTAATGTCTGTGTTTGTGGAATCGTTTCGTAGTGTTCATAAGGTGCTGGTCTTACACGAAACGTTACCCTTGTACATGTTAACGAATTTCGATGAAAGGCATCTGTCATACGACTCGGTCCAAAATCTAATTCTTGTATTTAAATGGGTCACAATATGCTCGACGAAAATTGGAACTTAATAATATTTTTCTTCCAAAGTAGAACCTTTAACGCAAACTGTAAGAAATTTTCGAGAAATTATCTGCCTTGAGTTTAGTTTTTGGGTTCATTTGTAAAGCGTTCGTAAAAATTGATCGTTATTAGACAAAGCAACCGTTGTACGTTCTCGTCCAGTGCGTTCAACCGAAAACATTTCTGCTATGACGCTGCTGAATGTGCAAAAACATAAACTCGAAAATTGTCTACGTAAATTTCTCACAGTTTGCTTATAGACTCACTACCTACATCGGATGTAAATTTTTAATACATCAATTTAGTTCGAGCGTATAGCGTCCCATTTTGCAAATGTCAAACATAAAACTTCCTGTCAAAAAGTGAATGTCATTCTATCTATCAAAGTCTATTCTATCTACTTCAAATTGTAAACGCTAGATGGCCCACCCTTTACAAGCCAATATTTTAAATATGCCAACAATATGAGCTGCATACTTACGTGCTATAGTTTTACCTGCTCAATAGTTGTTTACTTAAGTATGAGCTAGAGCAGGGATACTCAAACTATTTTGGGCTAGAGACACCTTTTCCAAAATGAGTTATTTTAGACGCCTATATCCAAATTACTTTAAAAATAATCTTGTACAAACATGTGCACGCTTATCGACCTGTAAGTAGAGATTTTTGTAGTACAGCAAGAAGTTATAAACAAGAACTTATAATTGGTCAATTTTTAGATAGCATCGACCCCCAAAATCAGTTGTTGAAAAAAAAAATGTGAATATTCTTGTTCATATCTTCACAATTTCAGTTATAGATCTGGTTTCTTTTTGACTGTTTGTAACAAAAAGTAGCTGACAAGTTTTTTCCGTTGCGGTTCCGGGATGTACTCGTACGACGTTCGTATTTCTGAATTGATACAAATTAGGGATCTTCAAGCTAAGAGCATACTAATCACAAATACTAGTATTTCTTACAGCTGGGACTTTTGTTTTTTCCGAAATAAGAAGTATCCTACAACCAATTAAAGTGTGAACCAACTGTAGCGGAATTATTTTTTTCTTTTAGCTTTCCGGTTGTACAAATTATTGTTGAACAACATTTCTACTATATATTATGTTGTAATTTATTTATTATTCACATTCAAATAATCTTTATTTTGTCCGGTCATTCTTAACTTACCGAGTTTTGATTCGGTACTAAGATGAGATCGATTTTAACAAATTGTTTTTTGTTTCAGTTATCGTAGTGACGATGTCTTCTGGCAACAAATTTCTTGTTATAAATGGGCACACATTCAGAAAAGAAGTGAGTGTCAACGGCGCTACCAGTAGATGGTGTTGCAACGAACCCAATCCTAATAAATGTGACGTTTACGCTCATGTTAACGATAAGTTCGAACTGGTGTGTCTTATGAACACTCATAACCACGATCCAACGTTGTGTCGAATGTTTGAAGATAGAATAATATAGAGGGATTCTGGAGGTTTCTGTCACTACGGCACTTATTATTAATTTACTTTAGTTTTTTTCAGCTGTGCTTTCTTTTTGCTTTTATGTTTCATTGTTATGTACCTACTAGAGGATACGGATAATTAATGTGATAAAATATGGGATTCGTATTTGTACAAATCGCATTCGTACAATTCTTTAAATAAAGTTATTTTTTTAACATATTCGTCATACTGTTTTTTTTCTCGCTTGTTTATTATAAGCAGTAATTCTAGTTTATCTAAGTAGGTTAAGTAGATCTTAAGTATACGCATCAATAATGAGTGTAAGTTATATTTATATTTTCAGAAACCCTTATCCAGACAGATGACGACATCATATTGTTTATGGAGTCTACCAAGGGAATGACTGTGATGCAATATGATGGATTCCACTACCGACAGTCGATGGTTCTTACTGAATTTGGCGAGAGATGGGACTGCGCCACCAACAAGTTGTGTACGGCTTGTGTCTATCTTAATGAAAACGACGAAATATTAGCTACGACAGCAATACACAATCACCGTTCAATTGAAACCGAAGAAAGCAATCGTGAACAGTAATTTAAAATAAGTTAGCTTTTTATGTCAAGTAAATAATGACTTTAGTTTACTCTATAGGTACTATCGAAAAATTTTATGTTTAAAGATTGTTTTATTTTTTAATAAATGCCTAACACTACGATAATTTTTGTTTTAATCTAAGATTACAACGCCACATTAATTATCAGTTATATTTATATAATCGCTGTATGTGTTATTTTATTCAAATTTTTCGTAATAAATTTATGCTGTTGTACCTAAGGATTTTATTTCTCTTTGGTACAACCCTAATACTATAATGCGTCTGTTCTTAAAATGTCTGTTATTTTTGCATTATTTTTAGGTACAGCGATGCTAATCACTTCACGAAAAGGGAAGGAAATCATATTATTTAGACAATATACTTATAGAAAATTGTATAATCGTGAGGGAAGATTAAGATGGGTTTGTTCTACGCAGAAAAATTGTCGAGCCGCCGTCTACACTGATTTAAATAAAGTTATCACTTCTACGTATAATACACATTGTCACGGACCGCCCAAGTATTATCTTAATCCGGAAAATGTTTACAGAGCTATACGACAGCCCATTCTGTTTGAGGCAGACTAATAGAAATAAATATTTTATTTTATTTTTACTACATGCGAGTTTTGCTTTTTAAATTTGTCTATTCATTTCGTCCAACGTCCAACACTTCCTGGCCCCCATTATCGAATGTCTTTATAATTCCTCTCCACTCTCTCTTCTTGAAAACTACCACATCAATCGGATAGTCATCCCGCTAGCCATTGTTATTAACGGTTGATGATGATTAAGTTATGCTTGGAAACTATAATATTCTAGTGTTTGAAGTAGGTACTTCATTCGGTTTGTTTTAGGTTTGGTTTTAGCACGATTTAACAGTTTTCGGTCATTATGACTATTTTTCTGGTTTTGCCCACCTAGCCGGCGTGGTCTGCTAAGAAGTCTCCTTCTGGTAAAAAGTAAGATGAAAAAACCTGCGACGAATTGAGTTTTTTTTTTAAATTATTTTTGTTTTGCAATTTTATGAAGATATGTCTTACTTATCTGTTTGCAGCCTTGGTCCAGATGCTGTCGAGACGTGGAAGACCACTAATACTACACAATAACTATACATACTCTAAATATCCCTATCAGTTAAAAAATGGTTGGCGTTGGTACTGCTCCAAAGTAAGGAATTGCAAAGCGCATCTATTTACTAATAACGAGGGGAAACTTCTTGGTTTAGTTGGGACTCATAATCATTCAGGTCATGGTCAACACTCATGTTATGATTATAACTGGAGTAGTATTTGTAAAATTTCACCTGAGTAAGTACAAATGGAATTTGAAACAATAAAATAAATCAGATACCTAAACACAACAGTGATAAATTATATCACAAACATCTTTATTATCGTAAAGGTACTATGAATATTTTGGAAGTTGTAGAAAATTTCGATAATACCTTTTTAAATTAGTTTTTATTTAATGTTGTCTTAAATTTATTGTGTTTTTTAAAATATACCTACCTAAATATTCATTCAAATATTATTTAATTTCCAATGAAAGTAACTATTAATTGTAAATACCTACTTACATATTTTAATATTAAGGGATTCAAATATATTTACTGTTTGGTACTAAATACGTATAATTATAGCAAATACCAAAACATTGTATTAACACAATGTATGGAATTATATATTATATTTTTAAGTTTTGGTTCGTTTTTTTTTTTATTTATATTTTACCTCATTTTGTAAGATCTTCATGGATTACTTCATTTCGTTTAGGATTGTATTCTGTATTTCACGTAGCTCTAATTTATAATATTTAATATTGTAAGTATAACCTATAATATTCTATACAAAATAGACATTTTAATTTAATATTTGTTAGTATATCCAATACAAAACTATAACTATGTATGTAGTTACAAGCCTGTCTTGGATGACACCGACTGCAAAAATTACAATAATCGTAACTAGAATTAGATTGTATAAAAATACGCAATTATTTTTATATTTTTTTGGTGCATATTATATCTATTGTTTTGGAATAGTGTTTTTGAAGTCGGTTGTTTTTGTGCAAATTTATTTTTTATTTTTTGATTTTTAGTGAATTTGATGTACACTAACTAACAACTTGTCTGAATATGTGCGTAAGCGCTTAATTGAAGAGTTACGTTACTTTGCCAGGAATTCCGTAAGCAGAACCTAACCAATCTCTCACCAAACTATCTTTGAAGTATATCCTTTTCAATAAAAAAAGAATCATCGAAATCGGTTGGCGCGCTATTTAGTTATTCGTAAATTTATCATCCAATTTGCTATACGTATGTATAGCAAATTTAAGACATGATTTTTCTCATGGATGCAATTGTCAGATCTGGACCAAATTACAATGGGACCACCAGGGAAGCACCAGCTATCAAATAAAAAGAATTATCGAAATCGGTTCACCCAGTCGAAAGTTTTGAGGTAACAAACATAAAAAAAAACCGACGAATCGAGAACCTCCTCCTTTTTTGAAGTCGGTCAAAAAGACTTAAGTAGGTTCGTACAATTTTGTTGAAAGAGTAATAAGAAACTTTGTGTTTATTTAAATCGTCAGTCCGTTGTGTTCTGCGAATTTAAATTTCCCGCTAAACACCAGCTACATGTCAAATTCAAATATCAAGGTTGGAAGTGAGGCTAGCTGCAGGCTGTGCCATTGTTCGGCCGACATCACTGTGCCGGTACTAGAGTTGTGTTGGTCGTGTGACACGTAAAAATTTCAGTAGTATTTATGGCGAGTAGCTATTTGCCCGTAAATATGTGTTATTTATGAATTTATACGTAGTTAAAATTGATTTGTCAAAATGTAGCTTCTTAATATTCGAAACTATTAAAATAAACGTTAGGTCTACAGATAACTTCAAGGTCATCTCTGTTTCGTCTGGATATAATATATCAGGGTACTGACTTTGTTAGCGTATTTAATCATTTTTGTACTTATTTTAGTTTATTACATCATGTCTCCTAAAAACAAACAAACCATGTCTAAGGGTAAAGAAGTAGTGTTGAAGAAGAAAAGAGAAGCTGAAAAGGCTCGCTTAGCTAAAATTAAAAGCGACCCCATTAAATTAACAGAATACAAAAATAAACAAAGGTCGCAATACTTAAAAAAGAAAGAAAAGGGACAAAAAAAAATATCAAAGATATGACGCCTCAGGAGCAACGATTAACAAGAAAAAAATGGAGAAAATATTCTTCAAAATAAAGCCAAGAAAAACCAATTGCTGAAATACTACGGATAATTTTGTAGGCCAGAGTTCTCCTTCAAATACTGTCGATGAAGCCTAACCAACAGTTTGTGAACTAATAAGGTCCTTTGTGAACGAAGATCAAAAAGCAACTGAAGCAAAAAGTAGAAGTAAAACAGATAAAGTTCTGAAATGAGCAATTAAATTGATTTCAATACTAAAAATTAAAATAAACAATTCGCGTGAAAAATATAGAAGAGTCAAAAGGCAGTTGAAGAAGGTTGTACAATCTGTGAAAAAAATTCTGAAAACTAGAATTTAAGAAATGAGATGATTCTAACAGCCATCAAGCAGAAGGCAAGAAAGAATTTGTGACTGGAAAACAAATTAAAAGACAGAAACGATATCTATAGGATACTATGAAAAATTTCCATGAGAAGTTCTTTAAAACCATTCGATTTAAGATCCGTAATTCCCGACCATTTTGTGAATGTTGTTCCACGAAAACATCGACCTTCAACTTGCTGCTCTAACAAAGGCACATATTCTGACTACAGTGAATAATCATCAAAGTATGTTGAAAATGCCTTGTTGCGATCGATAATTGTTTGATCCGAAAATTGTCTTAAGAGAACATGTAACTAGTAAAAATTTGGTTTATGCAGAATTCGATTTCTTAAAACCAATCTTAATGCAATAGTCGGAGAGTAAAAACGAGCCCATATATGATCTTATAACAAGGAAAATCAGATTTATAATCAAGTGTAAAAAAGAAACAGGAAATATTATCTGCAAATCTCATAAAAAACTTGAAAATGACATAGCAAAATTTTCCAGCATTCTTCTCTAAAAGGTATACCAATATAATGTCCTCAAAAAAACTGAAAGGATCTGTCTCAAAACGAAGCCACGGTTTTATGGACTTTTCAGAAAACTTTTTTACCTAGTACAACCAGGAGATACAAAGCTTTCATTTTGGTGGTTCGCGGACACAAATATTCTTGTACTTATACTGTAGTTGATTACTTGAAAGACTACGACCATGTCTTCTCATTCGTCTCATAGAGTCGGAGCCCACCTAAATCCTGTGCTACCATCAAACATTCAAAAGATTCACTTTTTCAGCAACGGTTCTGTAACGCTATATAGGAACAAATCTATGTCTTATGTTATTATATTGTAAACTGCAAGACATGTACTTTGTTTGTACCCTAATATTGTGCAATATTCTTGGAAGCCGGACACGGGAAGGGAGAACAGTTCATCAAGTGATTGCTTCAGACGGTGACATAGCTAACTTGACGGAGTTTACATCTGTCATCCGCGAGAAATAATAGAAAAAGTGACAGTGATTGAAGGCTGTGATATCGAGCATATACCTTGGTTAACGATAAGTCTCAAATGATATCCTGTTGGGCGCCCTACGTGCATCAGCTTACATTCCAAATCAAGTTACAATGAAATCACTAAGTTGTTTCTCTGACGCTGACGCATGCGATCATTTCGAGCTAGGATCTATTCATTATCAGACAGATGGTACCTGAACATGGTACACGTATAAATGCAGAAGCATCAGAAGCAATCTGGTAGAAACCAGATTTACAGATTCCGAAGATTTATTTATTTATTATTAGGACTTCCAAAAATTGTTACACATAATTACACATTATTAGATGTACAACTTATTAAACGAGTCTCATCATTTTCAAAAAAATATTAAAAAGTAAAAAAATTGCAATAATCAAACAAAAAAAAAACGTTATATGAATCAAATGTAGGTAAACTATGTATATAGGTATAGATCGGTAATATTAGTGCATAGTTATTACTATTTAAGGCCTTAACAATCTGCTTGTTTTTAAAATATGGGTAATGTATCATAAAATATGTCAATCTCTTTGGCTAGGCGAGAGCGGGGCCGCGGCGGGAGGACACCGATTCCAAAAATAATATGCCAATATGTGATTTACCACGATTCACTTACGTGGGAGACATGGATACCGTGCAAAATTGTATAGCGATCTTTCTAAACCAGGAGCAATCAAATCGTTAAAAATTACCTGTACTAAATATCACTACAAAAGGTAATAAGAATGATTTACCAATTTAACGAGCAGATTGATGTTTTCGAAAAGTGATTATTTTATAAGAAGAATTATTTTTTGTTGAGAAAAGGATCTCATTTTTATTACTTGCCTATAAGGCATAGATTATTATTTGTAAACAACATAACAGTATTAAACAAGTCGGAAGGCTATTCTGAAGCTTTAAGGCAGAGAGTCATATTTTTGTTTCAATTGTATGTTGATTACTAAAAATATGTATATTGTTAAGTTAACCTACCTCGAAGTAGTAAAGTTGGATTTATAAAAGCTGGTTTAAAGGTGGAGAAAGTTGTTTAAATATTTTTTAATTGTTAACTTACTTGTTTGTTAACTTACTTAAATGAATTAAAATTAAAAGTAACATGAAAAATAAAATATATGCCATTCTTAGTTTCTAATAGATTTCTTCTAAATCTTAACAAATTTCTTGCATAAGTTATGAAATTATTATATAAAACATTATATCATTAGATTTGCTATCTTGTAACCAGAATTCGATTTAAAAACTACCATAAACAATATTTCAACGACATTCATGACGTAACTATTTTGGGGCTCAAAATATACTTAGTCTGGCCATAAATACTGTTACAATTAAAAATAAACAAAATGTTACATTACAATTTGGAATCTGTAATTTTTATATTGATTGATTGTTCATGAGTTTTCTCATTTTGGCGCCAATACAAGTGGGGTGATTAAGAGAACCGAATCGCTGTGATACACAAAGTAGGTATGGAGCCAAATGCAATTTTTAAAACTCTCCATACGCTTGGTATTAGTAAAATGTTTGTGTAACAGCCATTAATAGGTACAATGAGACCTCTTCTGTTTGTGACAGAAAAAGATCTGGCCGTCCACGTAGTGTTCGTACGACAAAGATGATCACAGCACTAAGGAAGGAATTCGAACAAATCCTGTTCGAAAGCAAAGGATTTAATCTCGAGAGATGAAGATAACCCCTAGAACCATGTCGCATATTTTAAAAGATAACTTAGGACTTGCAGCCTATAAGATAGATATAAGTCGACAGAGTGGAACGTGGGCTCTATCCGACTTCAGTGATTGTTTGTTGGGGTGTTAGCTATGAAGGAGTGACTGAGCCATACTTTTGTGAAAAAGGTACCAAAACATCGGCACAAGTGTATAAAGATACCATTCTTGAGAAAGTAGTGAAGCCCCTTAACAACACCACGTCCAATAACCAAGAATGGTCCTTCCAGCAGACTCGGCGCCGGGTCATAAAGCTCGGTCTTGGTTGGAAACGAACGTTTCGGACTTCATCAGAGTTTAAGACTGGCTATCGTATAGCGCCGATCTTACTCCGCTGGCTCATGATTCATGGTAAATTTAAGAGAGTACGGCTTGCTCTAAACGCCATAATAATTTGGAGTCCCTAAAACTATCCGTACGATTGGTAGTGAAGACTTTTCCCATGGAAAGAGTGCGTGTTTCTATTAATTATTGGCCTCAACGTTTAAAGGACTGTGTTGCAGACAATGGAGACCACTTCGAATGAGCTTTTTATATTATTTAAAATGTTTAATATTTATGTATTAAACACACTGTAAAAGTAATAATTAAATGTTATTTGCCATAGCTATATTTTTTTCTTTGTTTGTTTTTTTCTTCAGTATTTATTGCAAGACTATGTATTTGTTTGATTTTGACATTACGGCTGCATGTAATTTATTTTATTCGACCAACACAACAGCTGAGCTTGAATTTTTTGAATAAGCAATCAACTAGAATTACTATTAATTAAGTTATGAGGCCTATAATGTCTTGCCATTTTGAACCCGCCTAGATCAGGTTTTCGAGCTTAAAGGAAACATCCAAATAATATTATCCGACCGTTCCCGAAAGACAAGTATGTGTAAGTACAAGTCTCGTTATTCTACTTGTAAACTATTGTTAAAGATTGTGTTCTATGATTGTATCCTGATCGTCAACTTTAACTTACAAGGCCTACCATGAAGAATGATTTGAATGTAAGTCATTACTTGTAACGAAGATTATAAATCATTTTTGGATTTGTCTACAGACAACAAAATATTAATAATTCTCGACTTCCCGACTGGCACTAACCGACCTAATTTGTTTTCGCGATTTGCAAAATCTATATCTCAAGAAACAATACAATATGCCTTTACAGAGTTATACTCCCATGAACTAAATTAGATATATTTGAACTTACAAAAAAATTCGGTATAAAAATGGAAGATTGGCAAGTGAGGCGAATTGAGGCGGGGTGGGGGCATAGGACTCTTGCCGGCGATCACTACATATGTGCCGGCAGAGCAGTCGGAGTTATTAAATCATAATATTAGATAATTTTATTGCTATCTTCCTAGTAATAATTTTCAAACAGTTAAGTGAAAATTAATTTTAAATGTCACTGTTTTCTGTTGTGTGGGTAAGTAGGTGTTCATGTTTTTAAATAGATTAGTTAAAAAAGCTATTAAAATTCACAAATATATAGCGTGTGTATTATAAGAATTTGATGTTAGCAAAGCTATGAACAATTGAGATCGATTCAAGATACGATGCCGACATCCCTAGCACGCATCTCACTCTTAATCTGCGTGAATTAACGCTAAGGAAGATATTCTGCGTGAGCCAAGCACCTTGCTTCAAAATCTAAGTTCAATCGTGACATCCCTAGCACGCATCTCCCTCTTAATCTGCGTGAAACAACGCTAGGGAAGATGTTCTGCCTGATCCAATCACATTGCTTCAAAACCTAAGTTCAATTCGTAACATCCCTAGCACGCATCTCTCTCTTAATCTGCGTGAAACAACGCTAGGGAAGATGTTCTGCCTGATCCAATCACATTGCTTCAAAACCTAAGTTCAATTCGTGACATCCCTAGCACGCATCTCCCTCTTAATCTGCGTGAATCAACGCTAGGGAAGTTGTTCTGCGTGATCCAAGCACCTTGCTTCAAAATCTAAGTTCAATTCGTGACATCCCTAGCACGCATCTCCCTCTTAATCTGCGTGAAACAACGCTATTGAAGTTGTTCTGCCTGATCCAATCACATTGCTTCAAAACCTAAGTTCAATTCGTGACATCCCTAGCACGCATCTCCCTCTTAATCTGCGTGAATCAACGCTAGGGAAGTTGTTCTGCGTGATCCAAGCACCTTGCTTCAAAATCTAAGTTCAATTCGTGACATCCCTAGCACACATCTCCCTCTTAATCTGCGTGAATCATCGCTAGGCAAGATGATCTGCGTGATCCAATCAAATTCCTTCAAAATCTAAGTTCAATTCGTGACATCCCTAGCACGCATCTCGCTCTTAATCTGCGTGAATCAATGCTAGGGAAGATGTTCTGTGTCATCCAAGCACATTGCTTCAAAATCTAAGTTCAATTCGTGACATCCCTAGCACGCATCTCCCTCTTAATCTGCGTGAATCAATGCTAGGTAAGATGTTCTGTGTGATCCAAGCACCTTGCTTCAAAATCTAAGTCAATTCGTGACATCCCTCGCACGCATCTCGCTCCTAATCTGCTTGAATCAACGCTAGGGAAGATGTTCTGCGTAATCCAATCAAATTCCTTCAAAATCTAAGTTCAATTTGCATTAATTCACTGCGTGGCGTAATTCACACCAAATATCTCGGTGATATCTTATTATAATATAAGAACTATTAGACTAAAACATTGTACCCATCCCGACTGTACCGAGTGTGAATAATTTGGGATAAAATTACCAATAGCTTTATCAGCATATTTTTAACATTTCTATCTAATTCAATTACTTAAATAAATTCATGATATTGAATGGAATACCTGACGCAGGATATTGAATGGAAAAATTCGAATTGATGTTTTTTAGTGGTTTTTACTTGTGTGTATAGTGTGTTAAAGTTGCGGTTGGTGCGTGCCATTGGTTCTCTCCATGTCCTTTATACGGAGGCAATGCTATTCGAAGTCAGTTCTTGTAAGAGCTGGTTTGACAGGATTCGTTTTTCCTTTTATCCTTTTAAAAGTATGCAGGTAAATATTCTTTAATTCTAAAGTGCCTGAAAACCAGGAGATGTAATATGTAATGTACTAAAATAATTTTAATATATATGAACATTGTTTGGGCAAAAAATATTAAATACTAGTCTTATATTTTTCTATCATGTAAGTATTGTAAATAAATCTGAAGTGTTTCCTTTATTGAGAATTTCCATGAATTAAAATTGTCGACAGTTGTGACTAGTGTGTCGAAAATTCAAGTTTGTAAGGTAACTTTTATTGGAGAAGAAGTATTAGATAATTTCAATAATTTGAACAAAAAAAATATCAGCTTATCCGATACGTTTGTACTGAAACGTATGATGAAAGTTTCTGAGGTACTACAATATCTACGTTTAATGTTCACTTAATATTACCCTTTTTAACCGTTAACTTAACGTCTATTCGTGATAGGATCTAACATGATATAGGATCCGTTTTTATGATTCGACGAATCAAACATTTTTTGTAAAACGTTGATAGCTAACTATAATGACTCTTGTTGTTTTACTAATATTTATATCGTTTTGACATTATGTTAAGAAAACATATTAACATTTTAATACTCCTTACCAAAGTGATTACTACTCCGTTAGGTATTTACTAAAAATATTTGAAAATTTTATTCGACTGATATGTTTTTTCTTCGTTGCAGGGATATTCATCAATACAAGAGGAAACTCAAAATTATTCATTTACCAAAACCATACTTTTAGATTCATGTATAAGAAGGCGTACGGAAGTCAACTATGGTACTGTTGGTTTTTCTTCAGCCGATGCTGTCCAGCTAAGTTAAGGATCGATAATTCTGGGAAAGTGACAGAAATTATTGGAAAACATAACCACGACCCGCCCAAGTCTTGGCTCACACCGGATGGGAAGTCATATATGATGCCAGCGATGCTGCAGAATAACACACAGGAGAAAAAATGATTGTGTGGATATGAAGATAGATGTGGTTTAATGGTTTAACCACAATCTGCTATGCTGGAGATATTGCCATTATTGTTGGCCGTTAACTGTAGCTGTGTAATAAAAAACGCGAAGTTATTCTAAATTTAATACTTTTTGTCGTAAGTTGTAGTAACTTTACATTGCGTTTATTATCGAGACAGTAGCAGCATAAGAATGTTCTGATTGGCTTGTGATATTCCCGATATTTTATACAAATATTAATGCCAACTATATCTCACGTACCACTAGAGATACTCAATTGCCGCATTTCTTTAGCTCACCACCAATATTTTTATCGTGACACTTTAGCCAGACCAACCTGGTTGCTGCAAATATATTATAAACGAATGAGATTTAACACTTGAGTATTTTAGTCTTGCTAGCTTTATGAGTCTAACTTTTGCATAAGTTTTTAAATTAAATCCAATTTATGTTTTATCTCAACAAAAATTATACTTACAACCCCTCAGTTTAGATTATCTGTTGATACAATTGATATTTCAAATTCGAAGTGCATACAAATTCTTAAATATTCGATTGTCTTAACTCTAGCTCAAATTGTGAACTTACACTGAGTCTGGATCTAGAGTTAACTATGTAACTCGAATGTATGTAATTTGAAATAGGCGCTACGACTGCTGGAATTACCATGTTAAGAAGATTCTAGCTTCGTGAAATCCTCTAAAAATTGCCATAACCATTGTTCGTATTGACTCGTAAATCAGTTATACAAAAAATAACTAAGTATTTGAATAATTGTATTGTTCTTTTGTATTAAAATAAAATTGCCTATTTCGTTTGTATATTCGCCATAGGATTTTAAGAAGTGATCTAATTTCTTATAAGTTTACGATTTAATAATAATATAATTAATTTCATTTTATGAGAGATCAAAATGTATACTCGTAAGTAATGTAATCGGTAAAGATATATATAACTTTTAATCTTTCTTGACGTTTCTGCGCTTGCGCACCATGCACGAAGGCACGTAGATGATAATATGTGTATGATTCTATAAAGGCTTTATAAAATGTCCACGTAAATATTTAATTAATTGATTAGGTGCAAGTTCCTAAAGATATTATGTAAATAAATAATATATTTATTGTACATCAATGATCATTTAGTGATAAATAATATTTCAATTATTGTATCGACAAAAACACTAATAGTATATTATTATATTATAGGTAAATATAATCGCATTTAAATATTGTTGGTTCTTGTTCCAAAGATTAATAATATTGAAATAATAATTTTATACCTATATTTTTATGTTTTAGTTTTATGTGTTATTCTGCTTCTTATAGTTATTGCAACTTCCAAAATACAATCCACCACGCCTGTCTCCCATAACCTTTAAAAAATCTGCATAGCGGCCCATATCTGCGCTCTCTGTAAGGAGCAGGTCCGGCCATGCATATACAGGATATTGTTCTTTTCTCTGGTCTGGCACACCCCAAGAAAAGCGCGACCTTTTTTACCAACGTACGTACAAAAAGCGTACCTAATAGTCGTGTATTCATAACACTGTGACCGGCTTATTCACATGGCACTGCGCAGAAATGTCTGCGTCACTTTGTTGTGTGTCTTCTACCACATTTATCACGATGGGTGTTCCGAAGAGCTGATTGACCTACTCATTGACTTTATACCACGTACTACCAAATTATGGAATGAACTTTAAAGTCCTTTTTTGTTATAAAGCCTTCTCCTGAGGTGTTTCATTATAACTAAGTCGAAATCTGATGATGGGATCCCAGGGAAATCGAGAGAAACCCACATATAGGCACATACATTGTTTTTCATATGCTTTCTTAAGCAAATCAGATATTTGTGGCTGCTAGCACAGTAGACATATGTTACTCATAGCACAGTACTTACCTACACTCCATTGAAGCAATAGGGTTTTCAGGCTATTTTTATAACTGACTTTAAAAAAGGAGGAGGCTCTCAATTCGACTGTATTTTTGGAACGAACTTCTTTGTGGGGCGGTGCGGAGCGTAAAATAATAAAAAGCGTTAGATTTTTATGTATAGTCTATGTATGATGAGAATAGAGAGTACTGATCATGTCTGCAGAGACCTTTACCTTTCATGGAGAAGGTTCTTGCTATATCAGACCAATTAATCCAATATAATATATTAATATCAAAATCACTGTCAGTAACAGATGATTTCATATTTAAACTTAATACGTGTACCACACGATGACTGATCTGAAAATACGCCATATTGCACCACAACACAAAACATCAGTATGAACACTCTGCGACACAACAGAAGGCGCCCCAACACAGCAATATGAACCAAGCTTCAGTATTTTCCAAAAGATTATTTCATGAGCTATCAAAAATTTAAAAAAAAATTCATTAAACATTGCATTTCAATTCCGTAACCGTTAACTTTTTTGAAAAACGCCCACGAGACATGACACCTCAAAACAAATCACTTACAAGGACCGCAACAGTCCTGTGTTGCAGAGACTCACTTACCATCAGACGACCCGTACACACCCTACGTCATCAAAATTACATCTAACTAATAAAAAACCCACATTGTGCTTCAATTTTACTGTTTCCATTTCTGTGTTAATTTAAATCCCACACTGAATGCACATTTTATAGGTAGTACTGAAAGCCCTTGTTTTTGCCGTAAAATATTCTGGTTTCATTCATCAGTCACACCCAGTGTTGACTAATGATAGCAGAGGAACCAACAGGAAGACGACCTTTTAATGAGATTTTACTTTGATTTTAAATTAATTTAAAAAAAAAAGGAAAACTTCTACGTAGATTTAAATAAAAATAAAAGAATAAGAAAAATTAAGTATATTTTTAATTACAGTAAGCTTAGTACAAAAATTTTAGAAAAATAATGCACGCTCCACTACAAATCACGCCATTTTATATCATCCCCTCTCCTCTCCTCTCCTCTCCCGCCAGTCTCCTCTGCTGCACCCTTCACCCCTCCTCCGATTACCGCACCACTCCACTCCGCCCGTTACAGTCGCCCATCCTGTAACAATTGCGCCGCAATTGACACAAAAAAACATCATTACCTCTCCAACAAATCAATCAAATCATCTCTATTAACTATTTCTTCATCACTGCTAGTCTCACTACACTGTGGGCCACTGCGATATGGTCTTATAGAGTCTGCGGCTACAACCCATGTAAACTTTTTATATCCTCGCATGCCTTTTATGCTTCGAATTTAATATCGCCCGTTAGGTATTACCTTTTGCACAATATAAGACCCCGAATAAAGTGCTTGTAATTTTGTATTTACATTCTTTACCTCACCACCAGTAGGCGCCTGCTTCCATAAGACCAAATCGCCCTTAGAAAACTTTCTTTCAGGCTTATGACGTTTATCAAAATTTCTTTTCATAACTTCGCTACGATGTTTTAACCTACGAGAAACAATTTCTCGTTTTTCTTTAACAGACGTACTACTACTAGCTTCATTGCGTTCGTTTGTGAAGTTTGGCATTAGTCTACTGCGATAGCTAAATAGAATTTCAAAAGGATGATAACCCAAGCTCTCATTTAACGTGCTGTTTATTCCCCACACGACATCTGGTAAACAGTCGGTCCACATATTTGGATCTCTAACTCGTGTACGCATAGCATCAAGTAGAGTTCTGTTGTATCTCTCCACTTGGCCATTAGCACGCGGGCACGCTATAGCATTAACTGTGTGACGAAAGTTATATTCTACGGAGAATTCTTTAAATACTCTACTTGTGAAAGCTAAGTTCCAGTTCGATATGATTCTTTTGGGGTATCCGATAAAACTAAACATGTCTTTCAGTACCCTGACAGTCTCCACAGAGTTTATGTTTCTTGTGGGGCGTGCAATCAAGAACTTTGTAAAAGAATCGACAATCATATACTGATAACCTTTTGGTGACCCACTGAAGGGACCTAAATGGTCGATATGTACTGTGTCCATTGGTGGTGACGGTGTAGGAATTGGATGTAACTCTCCGACGGGCTTACTATAATCATCCTTCCCATATGCGCACTCTGTTTAGATGCAATTCATGTTTATGAATTTATGTACTTTTTGATAAAACGTGTCATTTTTGGAAACCAATAATCAACTTTAATCAACTCATCGCACCTCTTAATACCTACGTTACCTATTTGATCATGGAATTTTTGCATCAATTTCCAACGAGCAAAAGAAGGAACTACGAGTTTTTCCCCGTTAAAAGTTTTTCTATATACACGATCATTTTTAATTTTGTAATTATTAATCACGTCATTACATGCATTACCCTCTTTTAGTTGCTTAATAATATTGTTTAATTTTTCATCTTGTAATTGTACAGTTAAATACCATCTTCATTTGAAATTTGTAGCAAATTATACTTATCATAATCATCAACAGGTACACTAATAGGGTTCCGACCGAGAGCATCGACATGTTTTATTCTATCACCCAGCTTATATTCTATTTCAATATCGTATTCCTGAATTATTAACCATCATCGTGCTATTCTAGGTATTAATTCTTTTTTCTGTAACGTATATCAGACTGCGGAACAATCGGTAACAATTTTAACTGGCTTGCCTAAAACGTAAACACGAAAACGCTTGAGTGACGCCACCACGGCTAACGTCTCTAATACATAGCTATGATACAAGGATTCTTCTCGAGTGGTTACCCTACTAAAATAAAAAACTGGCTTTAAATTCCCATATTCCTGTTTTTGTAACAAAATTCCTGCTAACCCACTTTTACAAGCGTCCGTATGAATTTCGTACGACAATTTTTCATCGTACAAAGCTAAAACTGGACGAGAAATTAGTCTTGATTTAAGTAACTCAAAACTTTGCATCTGTGCATGACCCTATTG
Source organism: Leptidea sinapis (assembly GCF_905404315.1). Classification (NCBI taxonomy): domain Eukaryota; kingdom Metazoa; phylum Arthropoda; class Insecta; order Lepidoptera; family Pieridae; genus Leptidea; species Leptidea sinapis. The sequence continues at coordinate 4,799,488 of NC_066275.1, read as the reverse complement.
CCACACATTATTCTTTTTTGTGAAATCACTAAGAGGCTTAGCTAAAATCGCAAAATTTTTAACGATCTTTCTAAAATAACTACACAACCCTAAAAATTGTCTCAATTCAAATCAAAAAAATAAATTAAAAAAATTCAAAAAATAAATTATTTGGTTGATTAAATTTTGAAACGGCCGCAATTCTATGATCTCCTGGTTTTATTCCTTCACTACTAATTTCGTGTCCTAAAAATGAAACACTAGACTTTAAAAATGAACACTTACGCACATTCAGTTTCATGTGACTTTGTCGTAATTTACAAAATACTTTTTCTAATAACTCTAAACCCGCAGAAATTTCAACTGTTGACAATAAAATGTCATCCATGAAGCAAATAATTTCATCACTACCCACCATTCGTAATTTTTGATTAACACGCATAAAAACCGACGGTGCATTTGCCAAACCAAAGGGTACCCTCAACAATTTGTATAACCCGTCCGGTGTTATGAAAGCAGTTTTATTTATAGAATCTGGATGAATTTTAATATGATGGTAACCAGAAAATAAATCTAGATTTGTAAATATTTTCTTATTGGCTAGCTTTGACAACTGGTCATCTATATGTGGGAGAGGAAAACATTCCTTAACGGTTATCGAGTTCAACGACCTATAATCGACACACAAACGATAATCGCCATTTTTCTTGCAAGCTAAAATAAATGGCGAAGCATATTCTGATGATGATTCCCTAATAATATTGCCCTCTAACATCTCGTTAATTTTTCTAGCTACTACTTCTCTCTCCATATGCGCTAAACGGTAAGGTTTTCTATTTATAGGAATATCACTTGTAAGTTTTATTTCCATTTGCCCTAAATCCGTAACGCCTATCTCTTTGACAGTACTCGCAAAACAATCCGAATACATAAACAAAAGTTGATATGATTTATTTTTATCTCCGTCACACATATTATTACCTATGTCAATATCATCAAGTTTTATACCACCTATATTACTTTCCTCGCAACTACTCACTAAAAAAATATTTGCACTCACCTCTGGCACAATGTCGCACCTCTCCGCTCTAGTGACCGTCTCATCCTTTTTCCACATTATCGGCTGAGCCCCGATGTTACAGACTTTGATTTTTGACCCTTGCCTTCCCGTAAAATTCCACGTCCAAGAGCATACACGACTCCACTTAAGCTGTATTGTCTCGGTTTTGTGCTCAAATTTCCAGGAGGTGGATTGGCTACGTACACACTCACGAGGCTGCTTCCGATCGGGACTTCAGTATCTTCGGCTACTAAAACTCTGAAACATAACGCTTCTTCAATTGTGTCGATAAGATTTAAATTAGTAACTGTTACCTTTTTTGAAAAATGCACCATCTTTTGATACACTCAAAACAACTTTTTCATTATTTATGACTGGCTATCCAATTAATAAGGCTATGTCTCCTAAATTATCTCGTGTGACAACTGCAGTTGTACGTAATTGGATGTCATCAACATTCAAATCAAAATGTACTAAGCCGTCAGCTTTAACGGCCGAACCTGCAAATCCTTTTAACATGGTATTGAATGGTTCCATTTTTAAATTGATTGCATCTGCAGCGGTCTTCGTAATCACATTTAATTCACTTCTGGTATCGATAAAAGAACTTTTACCGTCTTCTTATAATTGTCATTTAGATTCAACAAGACTTGTACCTTCTTTTCGTGACTTTTATTGCTTGCATTTGGCGCAGGTTCCTGTTTACAATTCGTGGCAACATGGCCTTGCTTCCCACATCTATAACACTTACGATTGCCGGTGCGGTACACTCGGGAGCAATGTGTCCAACTTCATTGCATCGATAGCATATAGGTTGCTGATGAGCATTTTTACTACCAGATGCTTCCGTCGGCCGAGATGTTATGTTCCTGTTACTCACTAAGCTCTTGGTTACCTGCATCATTTGGTAATTATCAACGGCTGACAAAAATCCCTCGTACAACTCGTCGGGACTCGAGCACTGGTATGCCTGATAATACACGAAACAGCAGCCTTATCACTTAGATGGCTAACTTTTCTTGAAAATACTTCGTCATAGATTCGTTAGGTAATTTCTTACGGTTCATTAATTCCTCCAATAGAGTTGCATAATCGTGGTGACAGGGAAAAGCTCTTGTGAGTAGGTTTTTCCACTCGTGCCGTGAATAGTTATAGGAATCCAAGCGGTTAAACCACACCCGTGCTTGACCTTGTAATTTAGATTGAAGGTGAAATGATTTTTCTTCTTCGGACCAATCGTAAATATTTCCTAATTAATTAATTTTCTTTAACCAATTCTGCACATTCATATCACGATTTTCAGGATCAAATTCAGGAATTAATTTATCCGTATGGAGTAATTTATCTACCCTCGAATTATTGTTATTTTGAAATTTACTAATTACTTCACTAATCTTTTGCAATATTATGGTATCAACACTTTCGGTTAAGGCGTTATTATCTTCATTGTTACACAGTGTTCATTACTTCTTATTTTCTTGGATTTTGTACTATTACCAGAATAATGACGCCGGAAACGTTTCATCTTCTTAGCACGTGGTAAAAATGCCACTTCTGAACTTTTACTTTGATTTTAAATTAATTTAAAAAATAAGAAAACTTCTACGTAGATTTAAATAAAAATAAAAGAATAAGAAAAATTAAGTATATTTTCAATTACAGTAAACTTAGTACAAAAATTTTAGAAAAATAATGCACGCTCCGCTACTAATCACGCCATTTTATGTCATCCCTTCTCCCGCCAGTCTCCTCTGCTGCACCTTCACCCCTTCTCCGATTACCGCACCACTCCACTCCGCCCGTTACAGAGATTAAGCAGGAATAATGTGGGTTACCTAATGGTTACATCACCGCCGACTAGCTCCCTTGTAGCATCACTACCGCGCAAGAATTGTACGTAACAGAAAGTAACTTGAAAAGGGCACTCCTTATGTAGAACCAGAAGTGGGTGCATATAGTCTAAGCACCAGATAAGTAAACTTGGTACTTTGTCTGTCAATCGATCATAATCTTTCAAAGCATCGTACATGCTCTCTCTAAAATACCATTTTTTCTTGTAAGTTATATTTTCTTTAATTCCATTATTTTGTCATGAGTCATGATTCTTCTGCCAATGGGATATATTGAAAGCTTTCAATAAATGACTGCATATCCTATTTTGAATAAAAATATTTGGATTTCAGCATCAGCGTACAAGAGACACATTACAATCAGATCTCTAAAGGCCTGTATTCACTTTGATTAGTGCGAGTGCAAGTGATTAGTTATTGAGGATGATTAGTGCAGGTGTATAGTGCAAGTAGTGTCCAATTCTTGTTTAGTGGCTCTGTTTAGTAAATCACTTGTTAGGTGTCGATCAGGAAGTATGGACGAACATAGAGAAGCGCGCTTGCAATTGCAAGAAGTACTTAAAGAAGTATTAAACGCGCTGGTATCTGAAACCTAAGATCTTTTGGAAGCTGAACATGTAAGACGAAAAATATGGGTTCGAAAAGGGATTAAAAGGCGTTGTCTGCTGAAGATACGACGGAATATTACTTTGCTCGCGTGTTTAGTGGAAGGCACGATGCGAGTGAGGGGGTAGCGAGGGCGCACGGGACGTGGCTACTCGCACTTCACTCGCAAAAAATAGAACACGCTTCTAATCACGTTATTACGCAGCCAACTAATCACCTGCAATAATCAGTCGCTGTCCATACTTGTTTTCTCCTAATCACTAATCACCTGCACTGATCACTAATCAAAGTGAATACAGGCTTTAAGACTGACCAATGAATTATTTATATCTTCTCAAACCTTACTATCACGGCTTACTATAAGTATCACTGGCACTTTCCGGTTTTTAGTTAGCTTCTTTATTATTTGACAGAATTTTTAATGCGTCGCTATCGGTTATACCAATCGCATGTCTTAGTGCCACGTGCCACTTAATAACAGTTTTCGGTGTTAGGTTGCTCGTGTTATAATAAACAATTTTAGGTAAGTAAAAAAAATATTCTGGGGTACTCAGTGAAATTTATTTCACGAATACTACTAAATATTGCAATGCTATAGAATTCTATGTAACACATTATTCGAGAAATGTTTGTAAAAGTAGCAATTTTAATAGCAATAGCATTTTTGACAATACAAAGGACGCATCAGGAAGAATAAGATTGGTAGAAAGCAAACAATCAACAGGCTATCGTCTATACCCTTTTACACCAAGGTATAATATACTTTGGTGTAAACGAGGTGTATTAAAATATACATATTTGACAAGTTTCAAATACAAGTTTTATGTATGTAATGTTTTCAATTTTTTTTTTATTTTACGAAAATAAGGGACGAGACGAGCAGGACATTCAGCTTGTTAATTAATACGCCCTACCCATTAAAATGCAGTGCCACACAGGATTCTTGAAAAACCCAAAAATTCTGAGCGGCACTACAATTGCGCTCGTCACCTTGAGACATAAGATATTAAGTCAAATTTGCTCAGTAATTTCACTAGCTACGGCGCCCTTTAGATCGAATCACAGTAATGTTTACACATTACTGCTTCACGGCAGAAATAGGCGCCGTTGTGGTACCCATAATCTAGCCGGCCTCCTGTGCAAAGAAGCTCCCACTGGTAAACTATAAATATAATATAAAACTTGTTGCAAACAAAATTTGTATGAAACATGTTGGATGAAATCGTGTGTGAACTACAAGTTGTCTACATGTTTATGATCTCATGTTTTATACTTGTTGTGGACTTGTAGATAAACTTGTAGAATTAAGATTCGTCAGTCCTGAAGTTTAACGCATATAGCTCAATTGACTACTGGTACTGACATTACACTGAACGTAACAGTGCAACATCCCACAAAATGAAGCAAATGCGAAAAAAACTCGCAAGTACTGGACGCGATCATTTTTGAGGAGAATGACACCAAGAGGGAGCCTTTCGTGCCTTATTGAATGATATAAGAATTTAAAAGAAAAGTTGCACTATACATTTCTAAGCAGAATAAACATTATGGAGATGCCGTCACTCCAGGAGAGCAATTCGTACGGTGCGTACGTGCGTACGGGTCACCTGGTGACCCCGCCGCACACATTCTCTTGCAACAACAGAGGAATCACAGTTTTTAGCTGTTTATTTGAGATTTCTAGCTACTGCTGATTTATATTCTTCTTTGTATTTGCATCGGATATCAAAGGCAAAAAGAAGTCAATGCATTACTGATGCTTGCGAGACGATTATGAAAGTATTGAAAGAATATCTTAATGTTAGCCGAGATAAATATTACTGATAAAGTTTGTTTCTTTGACCCATGACACACCAATTATCTTCTTTTCCACTTAAAAAAATGCGGTATGTTCGGTAAATGTATAAAACTTTATCCAACAAGCATAGATAGACTTGTTTCAAATAAGTATTATACATAAACTTCAATAAAATTAACAATGCTTACTTGTTACAAACGTATGTTTTATGTTGGTGTGAACGCTGTCAATGTGTCAGGCTGGATCAAACATGTCTCAGACCTATATGTGAACGCAAATGTGGTTTATATTTGTATAAAGACTTGTTGGCAACACAGTGTGAACGAAAGTATGAGACAATTACAATTATGTTTTGACAAGTTTTGTATAAAACAAGTTTTTGAGTTGTTTTTGGTGTAAACGAGGGTAACAAGTCGTTGTTCATTCTGTACCTACGTCAGAAAAGAATGCAATTCTAATGAACACCTCAGGATTCTGCCAACGATTCGCCGACGACCCTGAAGAGGTAGGTATATTACTAGAAAGATATTATAGGTTAGTAGAAAGATTAATATTAAAAAAACAGTGTTGACAGTTGAGACCTTCTGGAATACGAACCTACGTTTGCAAAGATACGCTTATGCGTTTTCGAGTTTATTTTAAAATTTCAGTTCATGTAAATCATTATTTTATTCAAATAAAATATCATAATATGATATCCATGCCACGTTATCTTGATCAAATTGGTATTTTACGTCGATTTATGATGATATGGTCAATGTCCATAAGCCAACGTCGTGACGGAAAAGACTTAGGTATCTAACTATATAATTTAATCGTGGCGTTCATTGAGCTAAAATTGACGTGGTATTTTATATATTTTCATTATTCTTTTATAATACTAGCATAGAAAAAGCATAATATATAAATAATTGGCAAAATTTATGGTGAAATGTATGCGTTACCATAATTCGTCGAGTCCCAATTGACATTGTCTAGCCAGGCTACATTGCCGTACTTACAGTTTCCCTCGAAAAATTACAGGGTTCTGAAAAGGACTTTACGAATATTTTCAAGTAGATCCGAGCATGCCTTTTGATACTCAAAAGCTATATAGTATTTCAAAATTTATTATACAGTTAGACCTGGCAGTTGATTCCATAAAGTGGCTGTGAGAAGCCAAAATTTTCTCACGATACGCGCTTGTGGAATGCCACACATCACCGTGATGAGGGTGGTTCCTGTTCAGACGGAGCTGGTACAGAAGAGCTTTCGAACATAGAAAAATCATGCGTCTCCATCCATCTTTATTTTATTTTTGAGTGTGTTCGTAACTGTTTGATCCATCTAAACTTTAAAGAAAAAGTATTCAACCACCCCGCGTAGGCAAATATACATATTTACCATATTTTTATTGTATCTTTATGCATAGCAGAAAATAACAGTAGTATAAAGTATATTAGAAATGACATCAAAAAAAATTCTAAAGAAATCAATTTTGAGATAATAAATGCCTTTTATGCTTTTTAGTTCTCTATGAAGAAGTTTTATAAAAGTTTACTTGCACGATACATAATATATCGTCACATTTTAAATATCTCTGTGGTGTATGTTATTTTATATAATTAATTAATTACACGAAGTTCCTACATTCTCCTAACAATATAAATTATTCAACGAATCTGTCAGCACTCAGCAATTATTGTTGTGTATAACTGTAGGTAACGCTTCATTTCAAGCTCGTGTGATAAATTATTATTGTAGTGTAGCTAGCGCCATCTAGTTTTGATGGTTGGATTATGGCTTTGTAGAGAAAATTATTAGTAATGCATTTTATAATAAATATTTAGATTGCATTGTGCTTTTTTCTGCCAAATTAAAAGTGTCAATATTATTATTTAAATTTTAATTAAACTAAGAAACAATTCAGATTATTATGTGAAATGCAGCAGTTCACATAAAATCGGGCTGCCATTAAAAAATACCTATTATTTTGTCGTAATGTCTATTTGTCAACTGCCAGCTGCCAACTGTCAGTCACCAGTCAGCAGTTTGTCATAAATTTTCAGATTAGGGTGTATTGTTGTTTTGATTTACCTGTTTTGTTCAAAATGAAATAATTCCCCAATATTTTCATTTTTAAAAAGTGCTACGTTAAATTTTTGATTTTTATCCTTCTTTTAATTTTTTTTAAATTGAACCTTCTTAAAAAATCGAGCTTTAAGGCATAATATCAAAGATTTTTTATATGAAATATTTTGGTTTCAGTGCCGCAAGAAGATTTAGTACAGTGTGTACCAACCAAAAAAGGCCACCAAATAATGTTTCAGGGATACACATACGTTTTTAAAGCAAAACTACAGTGTGGTGCAGAGCAATGGAACTGTTCCTACAGACAAAAAACCGGTTGCATATCTGTAATAAACATGCAAACTTATGGTGTAGAAGTAGTTCGAGACTTCCATAATCATAAAAAGCCCCTGTTCAGTGATTAAAGCTCAGTAATTATATCAGAAACTAACTATTAGCTAGGTATATTATAAATAACCTGCATCTGGTACAATGTGAAAAACAATTACTAGGAAAAAGAACTAGGTTCTTGTACTTACTACTGAATATTTGCAATATATAATTGTTTATCACTGTAATCACAATAACCTTTGAGGGAGTTCAGATATATAACAACCTGCAACATTGACTTCTTTTAAAGCGAGCCTTCAAAGGCACATACTCAATAATTATGAAATGTTTCAATAACATATGTAGGTTGTTTTATGTCTTATCTGTTTGCCTAACATTGAATTGCATTCTGTACCCACCATAATCATTGTTGTTAAGTACCTACTTTAATTTGTAAAATATTAATTTCTCATGTAAGTGACAATAGGTCTTAATGAGAATAAAGTTATTTAAACCTAATCAGATTCACCACCTGGATATTATGTATCATTTGTTGGTAGTAGTTTTGGTTGACTGTTTATTAGTGTAACTAGAAAACCTATTTTCTACATACAAATTCTAGAAATTGTTTTTATCCACAAAATTTGTGCTATAAATAAAAGGATTACTGTATTGTATTTATCCACCCATATCGAATAAAAGGTTTGTTGTAATTGTGTTTCTTTTAATGATTTGCCTTTCAGACTAATAGTTCATAATATTTATTGATTATCAGAATATTTGTCAGTCATAATACATTAAACTACATAAAATAATTGCAAAGGCATGTCTAAAATTAAAAATGCAAAAAGTTTAAAATTAATGCTAACTAGTTCATTTATATCTCTTTTATAATATGAATTCTGTATGTTTAATAACACTATTTAAATTAAAACATTGAAAAATTACTCTTTTAATTTTGTTTCCTGTTATAAAGTTACATATTGTAAAGATGGCTAGATTTTTTAAATACTATAATTTAATTTCAGAGAACAGTTTACCAGACTGGGTATTCTTATATTTCTTGCAAGAATCTAGTGGATTATTCAAGTGTAATATATGTGTTTCTGAGGTGACTGTTACGGAGAAATGTTTAGAGCTTTTGCATCACATGCAGGAAACACATAAAGAAATATATGATTTACATAAGGTAATGAATAAATTTTGAACTCTGTAATATTATTTTTACATATATTATTGGCCATGTAATTGAAACATACGAAATACTAAATAATTATTATAATGTCCCAAATTTTGAGAGCATGTTTCCAAGGAAGAGCAATCCTAGACTAAGGGGACATGATATGAAGCTAGAATATCAATTAGCATCATCAAATCCATTGAAACACTTTCTGACCAACAGAGTCGTTCATATATGGAATAGATTGCCCAAGGATGTGGTTAAATCAAAATCTGTTAATCAGTTTAAGAATAGACTGGACAAACATATGGATAGATATGGCAAATGATATAGACGCATCAGCGAAACCTGCTTAGTCTATTATAAATAATAATAATTACAAATAATGAAATACACTAGTATTCATTGGGATTCTAAGGTTCAGATTTTTTCCAAGTAAGATTATCAAAACTTTGAAACAAACTTGACGACCTGTATAGCCGAGTGGTTAGCGATCCTACCTACTAAGCTAGATGTCCCGGGTTCGAATCCCGGTAGGTGCAAGCATTTATATGATGAATATGGATGTTTGTTTCCGAGTCATGGATGTTTAAATGTATTTATGTATGTTTATATAAATTTATGTATGTTTAAGTAAGTATATTGTATTAAATATATCATTGTCTTGTAACCCATAACACAGGCTATATATGCTTAACTTGGGGCAAGATAATTTGTGTAAAAAGTGTGTCAATATTATTATTCCGTGTCAGTTTCAGTGTTTCTAGTAGATAACAAATAACTCCCTTAAAAAGAGACATTTTAAACTCGGACAATACATTACACTATTATATTACATTACAATACATATTATATAAGGTGCATGGTTGCATTGATTGTTGTAATTGATTTTTAGGACAGTATTGACTCAAATGTGTGCTACCAAGTGGAGTTCTTAGATTGTAATAAAGAGGTGGAAGAGTCTACCCCACAAATTGTTATCAATGAGGTGCTATGTGATGAACAGGATGAAAAAACTGGAGAAAATTTCAAAACTGTTGAACGGAAGTCAAAATACATAGTAATATCTAAATACAATCAAGAAAAACCTTATAAGATACATAAGGAGTCTGGTATGTATAAAATAAAATAAATTTCCTTTTTTACGATAAGCCATGGGTAACAAATAATAACCCAAAAGATTGGACATGAAGTTGTATGGGAACTATATAATAAAATTACTGGTGTTTAGGTTTGACTGATGATAAGTCAGTACTGTCTCCCAAATTCCCTTACAGAGCATAACAAGGGGGCTACTACTACTAGCATTACTTATATGCGATACAAAGTGGCAATCAGCGGCAAATTATCATAACCAGTCATAGCCATATACGCCTAATATACAGAGAATATGCCGTCTGACACCACATTAGGCACAGGATCTTATATGTATCTTATAGCTAACGATTTATGTTGTGATTGTTACCTGATTCAGTTCAGCTTGAGTATTGACTTGGTTTTGCAAGTATAGTAGGTAGTAGTAGTCTACTGTGCGATCAGGTCTGATGACTCTAGTTGATTCTACCTAATTCAAATTTCTTTATTTACTGTAAAACTTATAAGTCATTTAGTGCAAGTCAGGATGAAGTACAAAAGTTATAATAGCATTCAAATGAGTGTAACAATATTCATTAACAATAAATTTAGAAACATTAGTTGCAACTATCTTTATCATTAAAATAATCTTTCACATTATTAGGGCCTTAGATGTTAATTTATTTTTTACAACTGCTTACATCAAACAATCCTTCGGCTTCTACCATCACATTGAATTTATTATTATTTACCTTTGTAGCTTTTTATTTCCGCTTCACGCTTCAAATCTACCACTAATGAGGATATTAATCCAAAGTAAACTGTACACCAATACAGCAATTTGATAATTAAACTCCTATAATTATGTAACATACATACTAACTTGATTTATTTGAATATCACGACAAAGTTCATTATTACTTTTTTCAGTATATCCCCGCAAAAGAAGTTGGGTTTGGAAATACTTTGATCGAGTAACAAAAACGATATATCGATGCAATCTGTGTAGTGCGGGCCTGTCGATAAAGGCTAACAACTCGAATAACATGAACCGGCACATCCGAACCAAACATTTGGTTGCATATAATAGGGAAGTGCACAATTCGTCGCAACCTTCCGTTTCTAATCGCAGCAGAAACGAAGACGGTGCGGTGCAAGTGCGGTCATGTACGTATTTTACTGTATTACACTGGGAGTGGATTAATCTTAAAGGTGTAATCTCCCGCATTACACCTAAATATCTCATATCAACACTTGTACCAATACTATTTTTTTTATTATAAGATCTATATATAATATATAATTATCTATAAAATATAAATATATCTATATTATAATATTTCCAAGATCAAGCCAAGTCGTATGGAGTAATTTCACTATGACTTTTTTTTATAAAAATAATATGTAAGAACGTGTCAAATTTTTTTTGACGGCAAGTTGAGCTAGCAACTCGCTTCTATAGCTGAAAGTCAAATTTTTTATATGCTCAAATATGTATAGTTCAACAATTGTTAATAAGTTATATTTTTTAAATACGGATCTGCATATTTCAAGGGGTCCTTTTTTCACGCTGCAGCCCTCAAACATTTTTTTTGCGCTATTAAGACTCTATTTATTACTGTTGAGTTACCCCATATTATGATCCCATACCTTATTATAGACTCCACGTAAGCGTGGTAGGCCGTTAAAGCCGCTTTTTCCGATTTTTTATTTTTATTCTCCTTATTGCAAAAACAAACTTATTAAGACGTTTGCATAATGATTCAACGTGAGCTTTCCCTTTCATTACAATTATTATCCATTATTATGCCTAAGAATTTGGTATTTTCAACCTCATCAATTTTAATTTCATTGTATGTTATGTTTCTAAGGGGTGGATAAATGGTATCATAATTTTTATATTGTATATATTTTTGTTTTTATTATATTAATATTTAAATTGTTACTTTCTAACCATTTGCCGATTTTAATGATTTCATCATTTATGACCGAGTCGTATGGTCTTTTTGTGTTTGTGTCAGGGATAATTATTGTAATGTCATCAGCATATAACACACACTTATTTTCTGTAATATTTGGTAGGTCGTTGATATATAGTAGAAATAATAATGGTCCAAGTACACTGCCCTGAGGTACTCCGGTTTTAGTTTGATTCCAACTTGATTCATATCGTAATATATTTGATCTTCCGTCAATCTTTTCAATCTGGACACACTGTTGCCTATTTTTAATATAACTTTCCAGCCATTTTGAACTGACACCTCTAAGCCCATATAAATTACATTTGTTTATCGAATTTCGAAGTCGACACAGTCATAAGCTTGAGTTATATCAAGAATACTGCTGTTACTCTAATTTTTTGATCAATTTTTGTTATCAGATTTTTAACTAATGTATATGCGGCCACTGTGGTAGATTTATTTTGTTGAAATGCGTATTGTTCCTCTGTAATGACGTTGAATTTCGTAAAAAAGTTGGTCAATCGTTTATACATTATTTTCTCAAAAACTTTTGATAGAAGAGTATTATATTGGTCTATAATTAATAAGTTCCGTATGAGTACCTTTTTTGTGAAGTGGTTCTATAATAGATGACTTAAGAGTTGTGGGGATTTGTCCTTGTTCAAATGATAAATTGAATAAATATGTCAGTACTGCAACTATTGCATTTTTGCATGTTTTTATAACATGGGTTGTTATGTTATCATGACCAACAGCCTTGGTGTTATTTAAAAGCTGTTTGCTATTATTACCTCGTTTTCCGTACAGAGCGCTAAGAATATGGAGGAATTTACCGTATTTATTAATTTGTAGTCTGGTTTTATTCCATTAACATTCTTACTCCTATTTATAAAATAATCATTAAATTCATTTGCAATATCATTTGGGTTTTGTATATTTTTGCCATTATGTATAATCTTGTAAAAATTGTTGGGTGTTATATTTACATCAACTTTATCTTTAATGAGGTTCCAGACTGCTTTACCTTTATTTCTTGAATTCTTTATATAACGTTCGCTACTATTTGTTTTTGCATTGTATATGCATTTCTTAAGAATTTTACTATATTGCTTATAATTGTTTTTATATTTAATCTTTCTAGTATTGTTTTTGTTTATGTAATATTGATGCATAAGTTGACGTTTTGTGTTGCAGGATTTTCTTAATCCCTTAGTTATCCATTTTGGTTTTATATTTACTTTTATAGTTTTATAAGGAAAACACTGCTTAAAAAACAGAAAAAATGTGTCGTAAAAAATATTAAATGCATCTTTGCAACTGTTCTGAATATATACCTCAGACCAAGATAAGCATGAGATATAATAATTAAATTTTTCCATATTTTCTTGAGAGAAATCTCTCCTAGTGAAATAATAGTGTGATTGAGGTTTAAGGGATATTTTAATATTTGGCATGTATCTAAGAGAAACGATGGTAATAAACTTTACCATATGCCTGTTTTATATTACCAATTATGTGGTCAATACATGATTTTTCTCGAGTAGGCTTACCAATGTATATTTGCAAGTTGAAGTTGTTTAGAATGTCAATATAATGATTATTATTGTTAGATTTCTTCATAATGTCTATATTAAGGTCACCACATGTTATTATTTTTTTATTGTTAGTCATAAGCTTATGCAAATGTAGCTGAAAAAGTTCAAAGAATTCAGATATATTTGAGCTAGGAGTTCGATATAAGCAGATGATAATGTAATTAGTATCCAATATCTCTATGCCACAGCATTCAAATACCTTTTCTCTTGAGAGTTCATTACATAACTTACCTAGTGGGGAATATCTAATATAATGTCGTGTCATTATATAGACTCCACCTCTCTTTTCATTCTGTCTACAGAACACCGATGCTAACTTATAATTTTTTTTTTTATATTTGTTTCATCCCCTGTTTTGTCAAATGTCTCTGAGAAGCATAATATATTTATAGTCATAGATTTGTCTTCCAATTCATTGAGGTATAATTCTATTTGTTCCCTTTTGTTCAGGAGGCCTGCTATATTTTGATGTAACAAATATCCATTTATTATTTCACTTTGTAATGGTTTGTTTTTTGATAATAATTCTGATTGTATGTACATGTTTGTTTCATTTTTATTTTTTGGAAATAAAATGGTATTGTTCCTTTGCATAGTGAAGATTTTTGAGAATTATTAACCATTGCTGTATATCAATTGTCAGTTACTATGGGGAAATTATAAGGTATTGTACCTTTGGCTGGTTTGTTTTTTATATAACGAATTGTATGGCTAGATTTTCGAGGAGCATTTGATTTTTTTATCGTCAAATTTTTTTACAATTATAATCACAATCAATCAAATAATTAATTTTAGAACAAATTATTTTTAAATAATTATTTCGGCTTAAATTCCTTTCATTAACAAATATTCAAAATTTTGCTTACTTTTACAAAAAATATTCAGTAAATTATTTAACTTCTGCTCATTTAAATATCTATTTTTTAACAAATTTAAAATTATAATTTTACATTTTTTTATGTAAGATATCACTTCAGATAAGTTTCTCAGCATTTTATAAGGGTTTGAGTCATTCTCACCTACGTTAAGTAATGTAATTATTCGAGATATTCTGAATATGTAAGCATGATTTCAATAAATTTTCTGACTCAGCATTTGGTTTTATAAATGAATTAATATAGTAGTTACCAAATTTGGTATTTTCTCTTGATTTTATTAGTTGCGATGTGAGTCCTAAGCACTGTTTCCCACCTATTATTAATATTTCACCATTCTTGATTGTACCAACATCTTTAGTGTGAGTAGCGCCATCTGTGGCTTTTTGTGAACAATGTGTATTGGACATGGCACAACTCTGTTTCGGAGTTCATAATTTGCCACTGTTGTTATTTTTGAGACTACCCTCAGTTCGTATATCGTCGTCAGATTGTAGATTCAAGTCAATGCAGCTATTGTTTATATTGTCATTATTTGTCTTTTGTACAATAATGTGACTATTGGTGTATTTATCATTTTTTTTTGCGGAACTTCTTGTATGACCTTCGCAGATTTTTTTAAGGTTAGTGATTGTAATTTCTTGTTCTATAGATAATTTTTTTAACGTACTTATTTCTAGAAGTAGACTCTCTATCTCTCCACGAGCTGATGTTAACTGTTCTTTTAAACTATGTACCTCTTCTTTTAATTCCACAAACTCATATGAATTATCCGTTGATAAGTCGGGAAGACTTCTCGATAAATACTCTGAGTTTGTAGATAAAATTGAAGAATTCATTGATTCACTGTACCTAATGGCGGTTTATTTCCTAATTGACACAAATTCATTCATCATTATTATTTAGGAATCAATTAAATATTGTATTTTAACTAGTGTATTTATGTGGTAAATAATAAAGTGATATAAGAATGATAACAATTTCAAAACTTCGTGTTCTAAATATTGTACTACAGGTAAAATTTGTTTATAAACTCATGTTTTGTTTTCAACTCAGTTTAAGTTAAGTTTTAATTTATGTTACACTTTTACTTTACTATCGCACTTATCATTCACAGGACAGCTTGTTAATTGCTATTTTTGACCTACTGTGTTAGCCACTCGGGTTTTCTTCGTTTTGATCATTTGTCACAATATGATAAAATAACCGCTGAATTGCTCCAATTTAGATGTTAATGTATTATGTTTTTCACTACTTTTTACACATTCATATATTAATCTTATTGTTTAAGCACTTTTACACTTATTAATTTGCTTTTAAATGCTAAAACGCTATTATTTTATTTATTATTTCACTTTCAACACTGACTCGATGTGTCTATGTCACCACTAGAGTAGGAATTAGAAGCGAGCGAAGTTCTGATAGTTTATTTTCTGAGTCACGGTCGATCACTCGGACTGTAGGAGTAGTAAATAACCGCTGGTCATCTAGTATTAGATAGCTATTGTCGCTGCGACCAACTAGTATAGAGAATTACGCCGTCAGTGTGCACGTTTTTCTGAGTCACGGACGATCACTCGGACTGTAGGAGTAGGAAATGACCGCTGGTAGTATGAGCTGCCAAGCGAGTGTCATCTAGTATTATGTAGATAGTATAATGGGGAAAAATTCCTTTATTATAATTTACAACTCCTGGCCGTATCTTTTTTTTAAATATCGCATTTATAATAATATTTTCGCAAATGGATTAAAAAAGCTTCGTCCTGTGTACGAGCAGCTTCATCATATCCACGAACCGCGGTTTGTTGACCCAAGGCGAAAGGCGCGAGAAGAAAGGAACTGTGTATTTGAGGCTTCCTTTACAATTGTAGTATTATCATTAATAGTAACATAGAGAGAAACAGTATTAGTAGTGACGGCCTACAGTATGTCTTATGTAAAGTCGGCCATCAAGTGTTTGTCGTAATAGTTGCTTGTTAGTTTTATATATAATATGTTGTATTAATAGTTCTAGTGCAGCCGAAACCTCGTCGTAGCTGGGTGTGGCGGCACTTCGACCACGTCACAAAGAAGACAGCTAAATGTAGATTTTGTAAACGACTGATCAGTCATGGCGGCAACGCAACCGGGAACATGAACCGACATCTGAAGGTGGTGCACAAGAAGAGTCCAGGTGAGATCTTTAAATAATGGAACTTGTGTTAGTGACTTAGTGAAGTGCGTAGTACTTTGATTTTGATCAATCCCTGTGACAAATGGAGTCATATTCACAATATTTTATTATCTAACACATATTTTCTTAAATGATTCTAATCTTAAGAAAATTAAGTGTTTACTGCGTATAAAAATTTAATAGGTATTTAGTATTTTAGTGCATATGTTTTACGAAAATAAACACAAAGTAGTATTGAAGAATCAGTATTTACCTGTGCAATGTTTCTCTTTTTTAATTGTTTCTATATCTAACAACACAATCTAATACAGAACACGATACAATTTAATTAATATCCGTTAAAACATAGAAATATAACGATAAAAACACTACAAATTAAAACGCGGTCCAATTTGACAGGAGACACATAATTGTTTCTAAACGATTTCATGGTCTTCATCTATTCCGTCTCTTTCTCACACCTCGGTTTCTCTGCAAGAATATCTCACTTTCACACAGGGTTCGTCTATTACTAAAAGTTTTGCGTAACTTAAAAAAACAACATATTATAATAAAAATATTATGTTTAAAGCTTTTCAAAATACTCTCCTTTACATTCCAAATATTTCTTCATGCGATCGAACCATTTTTTAAAACAGGAGGAACACAGATCTTAAGGCATGATTTCTGCGTGCTGATTGAACGCTATCACTGCCTCTTCGGAATTGGTACAAGTGAATTCCTCTCATCAAATCTTTGATTTTGGGGAAAATACAGAAATCACAGGGGCTATGTGCAGAATGGGCGACGAGTTGTACTTTTCGGAAGCTAAAGCTAAGTCCTCTAGAATCGTGTAGACCATTATTCAAAAAGCACCGTCTGTTAACGCTTACTGGTCTATATATATTAGAAATTTGTATGTTCATTAAAAAACATGGTGAACTTTTTAAACCAGCAAAGGACTATTCCATATTAGGATTAAGAGATCCAACTCGCCTTCTGATGCCATACTGTAGAACAGCGCTTCATCAAAATAACGCAAATGTTATGTGTATTAGGGTATTTAACCACCTTCCAAAGAATATTAGAGAGATGCCTAAAACATTAATGCATAAAAAATTAAAATTATGGCTAATAGATAAATGCTTTTATAGTTTAAAAGAATTCTTTAGCCAAAAATAATAGTATTCAAATGTAATTTTTGAGAGGTACCTACAAACTAATGTTTATTTTATATTATATCATTGAATTAAAGCTATGTAATGTGTATTAAGAACGTATAAGTATAAATTAAATATGATATTCCAATATTGACAATCAAATTGTAATGTACCCCATGTATAATAATTTTATGTTATGACTTATGAGAAAGATCATGGTCGCTCAGAGGGCAATGGAGAGGGCTATGCTCGGAGTTTCCCTGTGAGATCGAATCAGAAATGAGATCCATAGGAGAACCAAAGTTCAAAGACATAGTCCAAATGATTGCGAAATTGAAGTGGCAGTGGGCAGGGGACATAATTCGACGGATAGATGGCCGTTGGGGCAGTAAAGTCATCGAATGGTGACCACGTACCGGAAGACGCAGTGTTGGTAGGCCCCCCACAAGATGAACCGACGATCTGGCCAAGATCGCCGGAATACTTTGGATGAGGGCAGCGCAGGACCGATCGTCGTGGAAATCTTTAGGGCAGGCCTTTGTCCAGCAGTGGTCATCATCATCTGTCTTCCGGCTGATGATGATGAAATACTCATGACAATTGATTAGTTGACATTTAGCATTATGCACAAAAGTATTGTATTCCCAATTACTACTATTGGCTTTAACAAACGAAGGCCTTTTATTTGTTTGGCCTCGAACTTTGTTTCCTCGGAAAATTTAGTCGATTCTTCTTGTTCTAGAGATTTTTTAAAGTTAAAATGTCAGCGTATCGTTAAGAATAGGCCTTGCCTTCTAATTCTCACCATAATTTGTAGTCCAAGGGGTTGAGATATTGATTTTAAAGAGTGGCAATAGCAAAAAGAAACTCATTCGTTTTTTGCTACTTTACCTCATTAAAACTAAACTTTCACGGAGTGGTGAAAAATGTTAATTCTTTCGATCTTTTTGGGAGACCTTTGTCAGGCGGTGGACGTCTTCCGGCTGAAATGATGAAGAGTAAATAATTTATGATTGATTTTCAATCCTTGTAGGCCAGCGACGACGAAACTTGCTTGGAGCAGGCTTGTTAATACTATTAAATGACCGTTTGTTACAGATTGTATCGACAATCACTGGGCTTGGAAAGTATTTGATGTCATTGATACAATACCCACGTGTAGCATTTGCAATTATCAGACTGCCAAAGACGACGACCAAGAACAGAATCTTCAGAATGTTTTGGATCATCTTATGGAAGAGCATGGGGTTGTTTCTGGCTCGCAGATTATAAGTACAGATACGTTAGATGTTGGCGAGATATGAGTCATTGGATAAAGTTCTATTTCTTGACAAGGAAAGTTTAATGAATTCAAACAAGGAGTGATAAGAATACCAAGTAAACCGCACTTTTCATTTTTCAATGATTTTTGTCAACAAGTTATTTTAAGACTCAATCAGTTCTAGGACGTGCAACATATTGTTCAATATGTACACATATAATCGATAGATATACACTGCTTTTATAAAATTACGATAAGAAAAAATACTAGTTTATCAGTTACCATTCCTGAAAAGATGGACAAAAAAGATTGTCGAAAACCATCTCACGAAAATATTAAATAATCATTTTTCATCAAGGCCACATAAATGCGTCATTCAGAGCAACATAAATTCTAAAATTGTTAGTATATTGAACTCTATTGAACTTGGTAAAAAAATATATATTATTTCTTTTAAAATATATTGTGGTTAATATAAATCTTCGTCGGTTCCGCTAATTTACTTAATAACTAATTACAATACTACATACTACTATAATTAATTACAATGCAGTGCCGCTCAGAATTCTTGAAAATCCCAAAAATTCTGAGCGACACTACAATGGCGCTCGTCACCAGATAGAGACATAAGATGTTAAGTCTCATTTTCTCAGTAATTTCACTAGCTACGGCGCCCTTGAGACCGAAACACAGCAATGCTTACACATTACCGCTTCACGGCAGAAATAGGCGCCGTTGTGGTAGCCATTGTTTATTTTGAAGCGCGGCGGTGTTGTATGACTTATTATGTTCAACTCCCCACTTTTATATATTGTTACCACAGATAATCAATAAATAAGTTATTATTAGGATATTGAGTAGGTAGGTGGTTTACTAGTACCACTTCTGTAATATATTCTATGCATTCGACGACATTCGTACCTTATACGGTCACATTAGGTACACATTATATACATATAGTATATTTTTACTCGTCCAAAATTCACGTACCCTCAACTGAGGCTAGCAAGGCTCGTTGAAAGTACTAAGATATTACAAAAACCGAAACAGCCATAAACTCCTAATGTGGAGCGAGTGAGACAGGAAGACAGACTCGGGAGTAATCGTCTTATCTCGCTTCAATTCGTTAATAAGATGGCTTACCGCCCTAGCGCTGTTGAATATAAATAAGATTTATGAAATGCTTTTTGCGTCGTATAGGAATTATCGGGACTGCTTAGCGTACGAATTTAGTTTATATAGGAAGGAAAAATTGAATGAGTCAGTGTTCAATAGAAGTTTGGTTATCTATAACCTGTTATTCTAATAACAGAAATTAAACTTAATCAACTTTATTTTTTAATATTTTTTTATTTTATTATTTATTAACTGTATTTATTTAACACTTTCTTGACGAGGTAGGCCATGCCTATAGGCATATATGATATGCACGCCTCTGCTATTACCTTAAGGTACCTTATTAATTAATAAAACACACATATTTTTGACTAGTTTATTAACAAACATTCAATCACACATCAATACATATATAAATTCAATATTTGGCACTGACATTTACGTTCGACAGGTAACTTTTGTACACAACCATGAAGAGGGTGGAATTTACAACTTTTTATATAATATATATGATATCTTTAAGGATTCTTAGTTCCAACTACTCAGTTTTCTTTATGATACCTATATAATAAATGGATATAATATATATATCATGAAATGATTTCGTTATACGAAACTCATGGTATATTAAAGCTTTTTGAAGAAATTATGATAAATGCCTTGAAATCAAAGCACTCAACGTGTTTATTATGACGAGTATTTATTGCCAGACACACTAAATGGTTTGCCAGCAAACGTTTTAGAAACTATTGAGAAAAAACCGGAAAAGGCAAAGTATTTATTAAGCAAACAATTTTTAATGTTATTATGTATATATAAGGCGTGTTAATATGATTAGTAAAAGAATTGAATATAATAATGTTAGTAATTAAGAGCGATCTAGTCCCCACGGATAAACCTTACATGGTTTCTTGTGGGTGACTTTATATGTATTTTCTGCGTAATACTTTTAATTGTGAACAATAAAGAAAAAAAAAACAAATTAAAAATAATTATCTTCGGAATTATTAATCTTACACATCCTTAGCTAATAAAATATTTTACTTTTTAAATCTATTATTAAGTGTCGTAGTTTATTATTAGAAAGGATATCGATATATATTAAGCGACGTAAGTAGATGTTCACAATAGTTATATTTATGAGAGAATACAAATGATTTGAGTTTTCTTTGTGAGTGAGTGAGCACGAGACTCAAGTTGAGTGTCGTGCCAGGTTTTGGCGAGGCAACACGTCCTGAGGATGCCTCGTGTAGAGGCAGGGAATTATGAATCTGCCTTATATGTATAACATTATTCATAAAACTTCGTCTGACCGTAACTTTATAAAAATATAAGATTGGGAGGTAGACCGGTTTCTTAGTAATGAGCCACTTATTATTAAAATTGTACACTCAAAAAAGTAAATGATAACAAAAGTGTAATGTAACAAATGAATAGAAAATTGACCTTAACTATTTTTTCCGTTGATCTTTTAATATAGAATCATATTTTTTTACAATGCAAACCAACGATAAATCACATTGTATTTAGGTACAGAAAGCAAAAAAATAGAAGTAGCACTATGAAGTTATTAATATTCAACTGGTTTTGAATTAATTCACATTTGTTGCAATCATACATGACAGAACCAATTAAAGCAGAAAATGTATTTACATAACTTAAGTTGCATTCTTCTAAAACGTCACATTTCGAGATATGGTTTGGAGTTGTCTTTGCAAACCGCCAACCGCCAAGAGGTCAAATAGATTTTAAACTCGACAAACTAAAATTTAAAACCACACCACACTATGGAATAACTTGTTGCCTACTTCTGTCACATTATCTATTAGTTAATCAACATTGGCTAATTCGAAGGCAAGAGAGCCCGACGACGATCACATATCCGCCGATCTCACCTAGTTACGACACTTACTGGCCAGTAATAACCACCCTCAGAGGAGCAGAAAAGTAAGAATAAGAAAAGAAAAGTAGCGTGATAAAAATCACGCGACTAAGGAAATAGTGACTAAAAATACTGTTAGTAGAACTAATAGAAAAATGTTATTGTCTCCTAAACGTTACATTACTAATACTGCTACAATATCTACTAAGTTATCTAAAGAAGTTTTATCAACCGCTAATCATTTAGTTATACACGCCTTAAGTATTTATTTCACATATTTGTCGCAAACGGAAATAAAGATACACCGTGGTATTAGAAATAGTATAACGACAAAAATTTGTGAAAGCGTTATATATATATTAACAGTTACCTTAATTCCTATATTTCGTTATTGCTATATTTCAAATGTTTTCTTATCATTCTATGTGAATACTCCTTAGATCTAAATTAAACATTTTTGATAGGATTCTTTATAAAATATAATCGATAAGATTAGTTATAATGTTATGTAGTTAATATACATGTAAATACTTTTCTCTTAACAGCTGCTATTGACATAAACATCACTATTGATATAATCTCATGTCTATCTGTTATTTGATAAAAATAATTTTCACTGAATGTTGAGGGAGTAGCGATAGACAATTAATTGAATTATAATTTTCTGTTATACAGACACATTTTTTAAATAAAACAATACATATAATACAAAATACATTGCATTCTCCCTCAACATTTAGTTAAATCTAGTTTGATAAAAAAAAATTGAATTTATGCTATTATAACATTTGATATTTATTGCATCACAAAAGCTCTGTACATGATCCTAGATAATTTATAGAAAATAAATATTTGTGAACTATTTATTGTTATTATTTACTTTATTTATGAACCGCAATTGTTGAGAGAGTACAAAATACAAATAATAAGTATTTACAATAGTATAGACAATACAAATTTGTAAATTTGGCAATATTTTTTAAAAGTTCTTATTCGTAACAGCTTGCCTAAGCTCATTTATAGTAACGATTTAGTTTACTTATATCTTAGTTGTGGCGTTTCTGCCAGATAAGTTAAACCTACGTTGTATTTTATAATGCGTGTGTATGTCACACGATTTATCCGAATTACATATCTTTTTTGTTAAAATATTTTTAAATTGTGTTTTTAAGGCTTTCATCTTTATTTATTTATTTATTTCCCACAGAGGTAGAAGTTGAGTTGTAATTGATGAGTTCATATTTTAATGTATATATAAGTAAGGAGTTTATAAGGGTCTTTAGAATATTTTACTGGCAAAATCTTAAAAATGACAATGATTTAATAATATTATTTTATTACAGGTGTACAAGTAAGAATTGAAAGAATCACAGATACGAATATTCAACAAGATGACGAAAAACCATTAAGTGACCTTTCAAGCAATATTACATCTGATATAGACCTAAATATTTCTGATTCTTCAACGTGGCTGGATCTACCTTCGTCGAGATCAAGCAGTTCGTTTTCTGATTTGGACGTCTAGCGAAGAAAGAAATATATATGTTTGGAAACTGTTAAGAGAGAGGACTCTCCAAAATATATACAGTTGGTACAATATACCTTAAATTGATGCAGTGATTTCGTATTTGAACACGAAATCACTATTATTATATTACTTTAGGTGAAAAATAATTACAACGCACACAAGAACAAAATGCAATCTGAACATCTTTATACAAAATCTTATATTAATATTAACTCTAAAAATACAACTCTATTTCAAATAGTTTTTTCTAATGAAAAACTTACATTTGACACAAAATAGTTAAAAGCAGATGAAATAACTAATATATATTATAACTAGACTACTGTTGTCTGTTACTTAAACTTTGCTGTTGATATACTATACATTTAAAATGTACAAATTGACCCTGTAATTATTGTTATTGATTTCACTAACTTAGGAGCTTCTGACGTGTCTAAGACAAACGTGAATAAACGAGTGATCGATAATCCTGCGCATGGTATTTCTATTTTAGGCCTTAGTAAAAATCGAAAGGAAGATAGCAAAGAATAATGAAAGAAGAATAAAAAAAGTCAAATGTATCGTAATATAATTTGATAAATTTTGGAGTCAAAACTTTAGCAGATCAAAAAACAATGTAAGATGAATTGCGACTAAATTCTTTTGCTGAAGTTAACATTGAAACACATGTTGTTATATTTTAGATCCAGCAAAAGAAACAATTACTGAATACTGTTAATTTTTTTTAACCTATATGTGTTAAAATTCCTATGATTGTAGGATTTTGATTTGCATTCAGCTTGCATTAAAAATGCATACAAATATATATTATATACTTGAAGAATATTTTTTTTTAAATTGTATAAGTATTTTTATAATAAAAAAGGGGCGTGCATTAAATATAGGCAATTAGGCATAACCTACTTCAATAAAAACCTTAATTAAAATTATATAGCACTGGGATTATAGTTATTTTATTTTAATTTGGTTCTATTATTCTAAAACCAAACTTCCATTAAACACTCATCCAGTAAGTTTTTATATGGAAATATCTAGGAAAATTAATTAAGGTATTCTGAAGCTAATAAAAAAGCGGACTGTATGTCATTTTTCAAGAGTGTAATTTAAATCATATCAATATAAAATTATTTTGTAGAAAATATAACAAAGATGAATTAATTAAATAAAAAGAAAAAGATATAACTAAATTTCTAACTACATAATGTCATATTGTTAGGTACTTGTACCTATCTAGAGTGACATCAACTAAAATATTAGGTTGACCAAATGGTCCCCGAAACTATACGCGAAACACAAACAACTTCAATATTTTGATCTCAAAACCTAGCGCCGTCGGACTAAAGCACAACTAGTTTGATCTTCATGCCTACCTTGCTGGAAAACCAATGCACGCCCCAGTTTTATTGTATAAGTGTTCTTCACATATAAATAAAAGGTATACAAGTAAATAAATAAAAAATATTCCAGTTAAAATTCGGACATTTTGAATAATAATACATTAACATTCAAGTGACGGACGGCTTAGGCCCACAGTTATGTGTGCTCTGTAAGTACACGATCCTGCCATTGTATGTGTGAAGAGCTGCTTTACACCAAGGTCCTCTTGAGCATCGCCACCTTATTTTCCCATTTCTTGCACATCCGTTGAACCTAAACCGATATCCGCCAACGGTTATTCCCATTTTGCCTTGTTTGCTAAGACAGTACGAAGCAACAAAATCCAGTCCACCGAAAAATCCTGAAAATTATCATTTTTGTTAGACTCGTTGGAAATTTATTATGTTCACCTGGGCGTACAATGTAAATTACAATCTGTGAAAACTTTTTCTTTACAGGGTGACATTAAAGTAATAATTAAAACTATATAATATGACATAAACTAAATAAAATCTATTTTTTTACACTGCAGAAGGCCTACCATCTACTTTTAATTAGCGATTTAATGCCGATGCAATTCAGTTTAGGAACCTAAACTCGTATTCGTAAAAATAAACTGATTAAAATGACCTATGAACGCCCCATGTTGATTTGACAGGAGAACAGAGTACATTTTTTTTAATTCATTCTTGCGAACAGGCTTATAGCCAGGGGCCTTAGGTATTGCCTTGTTTTTAGTATTTATTTTCAGTTTTTGTTTTACAAAAAGTCCAATAAAGTATTCTCATCTCATCTTTCATCAATTCCATTTTCCTTTTCTTTATGTTTTCAATAGTTTATAAAAGTTATTAACAAAACGACTCAAAATTTTTGAATCGCTCACTTTAAGCTATCCAGTTTAGGTTGAAATATTACCTCATGGTACGAATGAATGTACCAACTAAAACAGTATGCGATTCAATTTCCGACTTGATTTGACGTCAACCAAAATTGGATAGCTCTAATAATGTCGTGGTATGAGTAGCAAAGCAGTTCATTTTAGGTTGTTAATTGAATCTCAATAAGAGTTCATGGTAGGTCCTTTAAAAATCTTAGGGAATACAATTAATCGGAAAGATTTTTTACAATAACACAGTTCAATTGAAATATTTTTATTTTTGATGGAATGTAACACACACACACCATATATGTTACAATAGCAACCTTAAATATTTAAATAAGAAGTGAACCAGTTGTAGACATTCTTGTGATTAAATTGAATAAAGTGTTTTGTACCAAAGTATGTATTAATTTCAATTATTTACATTATTAGTACCAAGCCACTGCTAAGTATATAGTAATTGTAGTAACTAGCAGTTAAGTTAAATATTTTAATATGAGATATTAAATGATCGGTTTGTTTGTAAAGTGACAGCGAGCGTCGGCGTGTCCAAGCGGGGCTTCCCGGTGCTTCACGTGGACGGACACAAGTTCATCAAGCACGAAAGCTACCGCAACAAGACGCGGTGGACCTGCAGCAAGCGGCTGCAGTTCAGTTGCCGGGCCAACCTCACCACGCACGAGAGCGCCATTGTCAGAAGCTTCTTAGAACACAACCATTCGTAAACCGACGATTGAATCGTGGCATTACGGACACACGAGATATCTTTAAAATTCAGGAGGACGGTCACAATGCGATGTCGTCTGTGTTGCATGACCATGAGTCATTTTGTTGATGCGCTAAATCTAACGTTTTAGGTATTAATGATACTCATGGGCACAAGATGTGCGTTAATTCCAGGGCAATGTATGCTCGTTCTGCACATAATTTTTAATAACCTGATTAAATTTATATAGCCTAGACCATTCCCTCTATTCACAAAGTGTAGTATAAATTATAATATTAAAAGTTAATTATTTACCAAAATTTTGTAAAACAAAAGCTCACGACGCATTGCGGTCGTGTGAGAAATTCCGCGTGACCACAACGCGCTAAGACTTGTGAGCAATGAGTGTAACGTATTATATGTTTGATTGTAAATTATGATATATATATATATATATATATATATATATATATATATATATATATATATATATATATATATATATCTCTTTTTATTTAAATAGGTTTAGTTTACAATGTATTAACAATGTTAAGGTTTGTATAGGAACTTAGTTTGATCTCGTACATCAAAAAATCCAAATATGTCCAATTCGAATTTTTAAATGTAATTAGTGCCTTAAATAAGAATTTAATAACCTGTATATTGATGTAATAATTATGTGTTATATTTATATGGTTAATTATTTAAATATGAAAACACGTGTTATGTGCCTTACAGTTTAGTGCCTTTGTATCAATGCTATGTGATTGATGTATTAAATATATGTATATATATATACTTACGTCTCAATAAATTGTATGACGCTTAAATACTAGCTAGCATTATTCTTATATTTAAAGAATATTAAAAAAAATCTGAATATCAAGTGGACTTTTTTTTTCGAAGAAATTGAATCTAGCGAACAAATTAGAATATCATCCCCACCACCTGGATGTGTGGCGTTCTCCCACAGCGTGGTTTTCAAGGAACTTGCTTCCACGTAGCTTTACCTAAAATAGCGTACACCTTCCTTAAAAGCCCGCAACGCTCCTGTGATTCCTCTGGCATTGAGAATGTACGCTCGTTAGTCCTCCTCTTCCATAAAATATATATTGTGCTTGTGTGTAGTGTAGACGGCAGCATGTGTACAACACTACACTACCAACTCCCTCTCACACTTTACAGATTATTGTTAATTTCGTACCTTTATTAAAATGGACGATTCTAGGATGGAGTCTCGAGACGTTAATTTGCTCGATATTTGCAAGTTTCTTTTATATTTGAATTGGACACTAACATACGAGCCACACGAGTAATGGCTGCTGTAACAGGAGTGACGTGACGCGGCAGCATCCGTCTTAATGGAATGGTAAGTGATATACTATAATGACTTTTATAATGTTGTTGACTTTGACAATACCTGAGAACTGCGGTCAATGGACACGTGCACGCTTTCAATGGAATAGAAGGACAAAAGAGGGTTTTGAAGCCTAGCATATTTTCAACCTGAAAATTTTTTTCATATACATGTACTTTTATAGTATTTGTTTACATGCAAAATAAATATTCAAATAGTTTTTAAAATATTTTTTTCTTTTCGGAGTTTACTCCTTAAGAATCGATTTTCATATAAGTCGCCCGGTATGAGAAAAATATGGAGAGATAAACCTACTCATCAAATGGCATAGTAACGTTTTTGGTGCGCATGTATGTAATATTTCGCCGAATAGTCGTAAAAAATGTAAATAAAATAAAAATATATATATTCTTTAAGAATTTTCATAAATGCGTTTATTTACCCTTACATATTATGTCGTTTTTTTTTCTATTAATACGCTTTTATTAGCTTCTGCTGTATATCCGTTTGTAACCGACTCCATTGGACTTGATTTGTTTAGTACCTGTTCAAAGACAATCGTTCTTGAGGAGTAAACTCCAGTCGTGCGTCGGAGCTGACAGACACAATAATTTTGTTTTGTAGTACATATTTCTTTAGTTTACAATTTATACTATAGATTTTTATATTTATTAATTCTTTATTGCCGTTCGCTTCCAGTTATGTATTTCTTTTGCATGTTTGTAACATATTATAAAATCGTCATACTCGTCTATTCCGTATCCTCCTTCTTCTTATTTCTGACAATACGATTTGCGTCCTTAAGTTTTATGAGTTTGGCCGGGCTTGCTAGAGTTCTTCTCACGTTGTATATGTCGATGTGGAGGTTGATTTTTATCTTTTAAGTCTCCGTAGTGTTGGAGGATTGCACATTCAAGAGAAGAACCGGTATCATCGTTCGCAGTGCGGTTACAGGTTTTAATGCTAGGATAGGAGGATAGAAGTTTTAATTTTCATAGAATCATCGGAATCATTTCTTTATTCCAATTTGCTATAATTTTATGTTTTTCAGGGCATCTGTCCATTGGGTTTGTGATCGTTTAAAATTATTACTAATTATTGCTTTTATGCCCTCTGATTTACATTTTAATAATTCTGTTAGTATTTCTTTGCCTTCTCTCTAAATCTTTATAATACACAGCGCTGTTTTAAATATAATTCTAAAAAATATTAATAGGTTATTAATTAACGGCCGTTCCCAATATACTATCTACAGATAAATTACTACCTTATACTGTCAGTAATTAGCTGTCAATAATCTGAAGCTTTCCAATATACCCAATAAGTCATTCTTATCGCCTTATATTGGGACGCGTGAATTGCAATTTCCATACAAACTTCTATCGCTGGTAAGCTTAACGTCGTCCCATTGACAGATAGCGTGTACAGATAAGGTGAGTTACCGTCGATAAGTTTATTGAGACAGAAAAGTCAACGATAGTTTCGATTTTTTTCTCAAGTAAGAGATAGACTGAATATTGGAAACGGCCGTAAGACGAATGACGTTGTCTTAAATCAGTTACTTATTCAACATTCGATGAAATCAATAGAAAATAACATATATTTTTTTACTTCGATCAAATAAAACAAGAAATGAAAAAATGTACTGTGTAGACTTCCAATGACAACATGGAAATGAAATCGAGTTGACCATTGCTTCATGAGTTACTGTGATCATGAACCACAGTATGAAATTAAGAATGTCGTTGAAATGAATTATGGGATTCAATGTGACTGCTAAATATTATGTACATCTTTAACGACTTCCCAGTCTTTTAATTTCATCAAAGAGGTTCTAAAGATAAACTTCAAACTTTTTTTATACTGTTTTAAATTTTGATTAACTGTTTACTGCTATTAATTACTCATAGCTATATATTTAATAAAACAGTGTTAGTTGATTCATCTACCAAAGGCCGGGAACACTCAGTTGATTCCTCTGTTATTGCAAGAAAGCGTGGTGATTAAGTGATTAGCATCTATCATGTCAGCCTAGTGTCCGCTCTTATAGTTGATATAGAGAAATAAAGATTTAAATAATAATGCTTATATTCATTAAATTATAATACTTAATAAGTTATAGTGACAAAAAGTAACACTAACCCATTATATCTAATACAAAAATATGTTCGGAACAGATTTTAGCACATATTTCAAACAATTTTAATCAAATGTCACTTAACATTAAGTAATCTCAATTCTAAGTAATTGATTCAGTGGTGGAAGTTTCAAGTGGTATGTTGGGAGGAACTTCTGTGTTTATTTTGTCCACTTCAGTATCTACTACTTTACTATTTTCAATTTCAATTTTACCAATTTCACTCTTTTCACTTAACTCACTTGTAGTAGGAACAGGAACATTATCAATACTATCAGACGTTTCTATGGTATCTACAGGCATTTTATCTATGGATACAGTATTTGTAATAACAGGAGCAAATATATTTTCTGAAGGCACTGCGGGTTCAATACTTGTAACAGAATTATCCAATGGATGTGAGAGTTCTATATCACCAGGCTCAGAAATGAAAGGACTGAATACCAAATTATTAAAAATGCACGAATCTCTAGACTTTTGCAATTCCAACTCTTCGCCATCAGATAGAATCTCAATAGGGGCTTCGTCTCTAAGTACTTCTATAACGTCGTCATCCGATTCATGGCCAACGTTGTCTGTTGCACGAGTGGTGTCGGTGAATTCATCTTTGGTTTCTGAAACAATGTCATTATTTATAGAGTACCGCAAATTAATATTAATTAAAATTTACTCAATTAACTAATCCAAACAGCTTAATATAGATCTGTCTGTGTGGTGAGAAGAATATCGAAGATCTGGTGTGTGTGGTGTCGCACCTTTATAGCACCACACCATCTCCTCCCGTGGGTGTTGTAAGAGGCGACTAAGGGATACAAACAACAGAGGATGGGGAGCAGATTCTTTCGTTAGGCGCTCCTAACCATCTACTGCGATCGCCAAACCGCCTGCCAAGCGTGGCGATTATGGCAAAATACCCCCCAAACATGACAGAGACTATAAGGTCCCGGCCTCCAGTCCCCGGCGGCCCCGCTCGTGGTGGCCACGGTAGCAGCCACATAAGCGACGGCGCAGGGGTGCTAAGAATCCCCGGGTTCGGCAATGTTACTACAAATGAAGACCATTAGCCCTGGCAACATACAATGTTGGAAGTTGTGAGCAGATTACGATAGGATGTCGTGGGGTTCAAAACAAAAGTATTACGATATTCAAAAGAATTGTTAAAAAGCGTTTATGTGGTAAAGGTTACTATAACATAAATGACTTTCTCAATGATTCCACAGATTGGGAATAGTGCGACCTCAGGCTATTAAATAATAAATTTAATTGTACAGTATTACTTTGTGAACATATTTTTTGATGAAAAAAAAAGGCATGATTGAATGGCATGCTGAGGCATGATTTTTTGGAATGGGTGGCAGTTTTTGGCTTTCAGTAAGTGATGTCACATCCTATTTTGAATAAAAAAAAGACAGTGTGAGGACTCGTTAATCCTAAATTACGAACATATGCTCTACTTCCGGGAGAACAGTCCCAGGGTGGTGTCGGGTCCCTCGTTCACAAGTCTCTCGTCAACAACGAAACTGAGGTGGGGAGCGTGTCGACTAGGGTAGCGTACCTAATACTCAGAATTACTGTAAACTCTAAACCCAAACTTTTGAGGGAAGTCGAGAAGTTCTACGGACAGTTATGATACACGGCCGCGAGGGCACCTGTTACCAACAAGGATGAAGAGCCAAATTAACCCGTCACTATACCGAAAATATCCCAGACGTCAGCCTGTCCGATATTAGTCTGGCCCTAAAGCAGCTTAAAAACAACAAGGCGCCGGTTGATGATGGAATTACAGCTGAGCTTCTGAGAGTTGGTGGTACCTCTGCACTTAAGACCCTCCAGAAACTATTCAATCCGTCATCCTCGAGTGCAAAACGCCACAAGTATGGCACATAAGTATAGTGGTGCTGTTCTTTAAAAAGGGCGATTAAATGCTTTTGAAGCACGATAGGCCCATATCACTTCAGAGCCATCTATGTAAGCTGTTTTCTATGGTTATCACGAATCGTCTCATGCGACGATGAGACTTGACGACTTACAGCCTTCCAAACAAGCCGAATTCCGAAAAGGCTTTAGCACCATAGACCACATACATACGCTGCGGCTGGTTATACAGAAGATGGAGCCACTATGCTGGGCGTTCGTGGATTATGAGAATGCCTTTGATTCGATCGAGACCTGGGCGGTGCTTCAGTCTCTCCAGAGGTGCCACATTGATTTGAAGTGTTTGTAAGTAAACGCTACCATGTAAGTCCGTCTCCAGGATCAGATCTCGAAGCCTATCCGACTGCAGCGGGGATTCAGACAAGGCGATGTTATATCGCCCAAGCTGTTTAACGCTGCGTTGGAACGGACTGGGCATCACATCAACAGCGAATACATCACTCACTAATAATCATGGCAGAGACCCTGGAAGCCTTAAGCCATATGCTCGATGGCCTCAATACAGGCTCGAGTGGGAGGCTCCTTTGCACAGGATGCCGGCTAGATTATGGTTACCAAAACGGCGCCTATTTCTGTCGTGAAGCAGTAATGTGTAAACATTACTATCTTGAAGTTTTGGGTTTTTCAATAACCCTGAGAGGCACTGCATTATAATGGGCAGGGCGTATCAATTACCATGAGCATAACATCCTGTTCGTCTCGTCCCGTATTTTCATAAAAAAGCCTCCCAAGGAGTAGGTCTCAAAATTAACATAGACAAGACGAAGATCATGACAAATGTCCATATCGCACCTACTCAATTGGGACAATTGTTATGGGAGTAGGGACAGGACAAAGACAAAACGACTCAGACACAGTTACGTACATCAAAAGAAGACTCAGGTATAATGTAATTAATAATATTGACTAATACATTTTATTGCTTATGTAATTCTTAATAATATCCGTTCATGATATGATATGGAAAACGACAAGGACATTTAACTTGCCTCTAATCTAAGATTTGTTATGAATGAAATATTATGACGCCCTTAACATATTTTATGCAAGGGGCCGTAAAGCTGACATAGTATAAAAAGAAGTCACATGAATACATTTAAACATTAGTGTATTATTAAGTGCATGTTTCCCATCTTTAGATAAACTTACAACGTAATTGATAAATAGATTAAAAATAAATATAAAATTATGTTGCAAATATTTAATTCTGTTTTTGTTTCATAAATGCGGTCTTTTAATTGTACTTCGTTTTCTTTGAACTTAATTATCTAGGATACATATTATATAAGTAGATATACAACAATATATTACAACCATAAACTAAGAATATACTAGTGTAAAGAAAAAACGTAGCATGCGAGAGAGAAGAACATCTCTAATAGAGATACAACAAGCTAATTACTATAACAGAGTTTGATTGACAAGTTGTAAACACTCAGCCATGCTTTCTTCAGTATTTTGAATTTAAATAAGCAGCAACTGCACACACTAACAAACAAGTAGACAGGTCGTCTTAACGCTGCTTATATATATATATTGTAACCCCCTTATTCATAATAGTCTGCTAACTTAAAGCATTGTTAATTCGCACTCTGTTTTCTTCTATTGACCTAAGTCAGATTGAGAAAAACACTCCTAAGCGGCTGTTTAAAGTAAGCGGACCATTATGAATAAGGGGGTAAGTGTATAGTTAAAACTTATAACTTATAGTTTTAGTAATAGTAAACATACATATTGTAGTTGTATTACTTTACTTATAATAATAAATAAAGGCAGCGCTGTGCATGCCTATAAGTTAGATATATAAGTATTAAATATAGGAAATTTTTTATTATAAGTAGTCATAACATTAATTGTATATCTAGTTAGTAACCCTTTTTTAATAAATAAATAAAACATACATCAGATGTTTTAACCATACATCAGATGTTTTAACCATAGACTGAAAACAAATCTGAATTCATTAAGTTAAAGTTGCATAATTACATGTTTCTATAAATTATGCAATTATAAATACATAAATCATTGCGACTTTCGATTGGACTTTCTATGTCGACTTAATATTATAAGTGAATATTGAATTTTCATTGCTCATTAATAACAAATTCAAATATTTCATAAATTACAAACTGATAACATAAACAACGTATTTATTGGCTTAAATCAGAGCAAAATCAAAAAATCACTTTATTCATGCAGGTCACAGAACTGACACTTATGAAAGTAAAAAATAAATTGTTTTTTCTTATTGAGTTTACCGCCAATACGTAAAGTATTGAGCTATGAGAAGTAGTAGCAAGAAACTCATTGCCACTCTTTTGAATCAACATTTACATTTTCATCGTTTTAGAAATCATTTCAATTACAATATATGATGCAAAAAAATACTCAAACGTCAAATAGTCAATGCCTTACACAAGTAAGTCAAAAAATTAAATGTAAATTAATACAAAAGTTATTGAGTACAGTAGCTGCATCATCCACACACACACACCGTAAATAAATAAAAGTATTTTAGTATAAAAAAATAAAAGTATTAAAAGAATATAATAACTTTTAAAAATCTGAAGCAGAGCTACCGGTAACAGGATCATCCAGCCACCACAAGTGGCCCCCGTTCACGAGCATGACGCATAGGCGATTTTAGGGAAGGAAACCCATCCTACGTCGCCGCCACAAGCAGTGACATTAAGCGAGCATGATGAAACCTGTCACGAGAACTCAACCAAATAACAAAAAAAATGTTCATCTACAATATAGTAAGCAATACTCACTAAATACCTCCACTTACAATTTAACCATTTTACTTCTAGTACAATTCATAATTATAAATATTATATTCATTAAGAGTAATTAAACTTTAAATGCTTTAGAGCAATTCATACCCAAGCTGTCACATCATCTAAATAATCCTTTAAATTGTAATACGATTTTTATGTTTAATATAGTTTATATTTAATATGGTTTATATAAGTTTATGTTTAATATAGGCTTTGAACTTGTTGATGGACATTTCCATTATGTTTTCAGGAAACATAAAATCTAACACAATTGACGATAAATGACTTGTCGAGTTTAGATACGGCCGTTTTCAATAACGTATCTATCCTTAGTTTAACTTACTAGAGGTAGACAAATCTATCCTTTTACGCTTGCTTACATTTCAATAACCCATCGACATAAAGCATTGGACTATAACTATATTGGACATATGTATGGAGAGATAAGATCTTGTCATTAAACGGTGACAGCAATGTATCCGTAACTAGAGACATGTTATTGAAAACGGCCGTTAGCCTACAAGGAGCCGTTAGCAACAGGAGCGTTGCCGGCCTTATATGCCTTTTGCCTGTTTGTCATCATTTAAAGTTTTTTGCCGTTTTTATGAACATATAACAAAATTTTCATATATACAGGATGTTAAAAAAATCCTGTACTATATCTTAAGGCGTATGTTGAATGAATTAAGCAGTGAGTACATATAAATATCGATTTTCAGGAAACAATGACATTTAAAAAATATAAAAAAAGAGTATTTTCGTACCCAATTATGAAAGTTTGGACACCTCTGCCTGCGGCCATTTTCATTTTTCCCCGCCCACACACCATTTCATTCATGCTATGTTGCGGGCGAGGGCGACAAACAACGAAAATTGTGTATTATTATATACTATACTACTATTTTGTATTATAAATACTTAATTCATTATTATATCGACTTACTCGGCGTCTGTCAACCGCAGGTTCTGCTTGACGTGACCGCTGTTGATATTTTTGCTTTGCGATATTAAGCAGATTATTTATATAAAAAGGAATAGAATAATAAAAATCCAGACTAATGTTTCGTGTTCAACACCATCGAAGGCCTTGGATAACTCATAAAAGACACCAAGCGCATCACGAGCCTCTTCCCAGGCTTCAAATATATTATGTATCAAGTCAACACCAGCATCGGTAGTTGAACGACCCTGGGTAAAACCAAACTGTTTGGAGTGAAATAAATTATTATGGAAAAAATTGTACGACCTAATTGATTTAATATTACGTATCAAAAATTTTACCAAAAATGGGTAGTACAGATATTGGTCTATGACTAGTAGGGTCGCTGGTACAACCTGATTTAAACAGTGGAACTACTTTACTATGTTTCATTAGGTCAGGAAATTCACAATATTCCTATACAAATGTTAAATATTACAGCAAAATCTGGCACAATAATATCAATCAAAGAATCAGACATTTTATGGGTCACCCTTCTGGATTCTTCAAGTTTTCAGTCTTTCTGAATTTTCCAAGTCGTTTTTATTACGTTAGAACTATTGATTATTTTATCTCGCATATACATTGAGTTGGCAATAGTATAGTTTTTTTTTTAATTTAGAGAACCACTGAACATATTGTTTCAACTCATCACTACTGTTATATTGTCGCTCCGCATGCTTGCCTGTTTTTGTGTAATTCAACTGTTGCCCACTCGATAAAAACTATTGCATCAGTTTTGCGGACCGACTTAGGAGTGAAAATATAATTTAACAAATTATAGAACTTATTATGAATAAAATATACATTTCAATTTTCAAACAAAGGTGACGTCACTCATGCGGTCTTATCTGGGACAAAAAATATTTTACGTTTAATTATATTAATTGGGTTTTAAAGATTCAATCTGAATTAACTGACTACAGTGATCCCAATCTAATTTACAAATTATGACTTTACTAGTACCTAGCTCTCACATATGTAAAAATATTATCAATACATGTGGCAGGCATTGCGGCAAGAAGTTATTCTTGTGGGTTCCAAGAACATATTGGATAATTTGTATGGTTTAAATAGATTTAATAATTTAATACTAAAAGTACTTAAGTACTATTTTCTAAAATATTTATGTTAAAGTCTTCACAAACAAGCAGTTTTTTATTTTGTGGTTTAGAATGTTACTTCATCCATAACTTTCTCAAAGCTTAGCACAGGTGGTCTATAAACAGACACAACAATGAATTGCTCTAATTCAATTGGGGGTATTTCCATTATCCTCTCATTTCTTCTTAATTCCGCTTATTCTGTGAAACTCACATTATTTCAGAATGATAAGAGATTTTATAAACATAGTGATATGTCTAAATTATTATATTCAAATACAAGTTCTATTAAAATTGACTATCTATCTACAAACAAAATGTACAGTAAAAGCTCCAATTTGGGGTACATATATTGTCCACAATTATGCCGTGAATACACAAATAATAATTTTGTATTAGAATATAGCTCCACACCTTATTACCATTATTATTATTATCTACAAGGGACAATGGCATAGAGTTCAATGTTTTTTTATAACTATACAACATTTTTATTGAAACAGTACTGAAAATGGCCGCCAAATTGTCACAGTTACTTAAATTAACATAAGAGTGATTCGAGAGAAGAAAACGTGACACAGCTTAGAACCCGCCACGAGCTACGCACGTAACTAATAATTCTTATCCCGTGGCAGGTAAATAATAATTAATAAATTATAAACTATAAAATTATCAACAGCTAAGGTAACGATCACATGGACACAGTCTTTTGTCTAATTAGAGTTGGAATGATAAAGAAATACTGGGTAGATATAATTAAAAAGTTAAACTTAATTCCAAATTATTCGATTCGGATACCATGTGGATGTTTTTTGAACAAAGTTCGCAAAAATTGCAATGTTATGAAAGACGTTGATTTTTTTTCAGATATCACAAAAATTATTAAAAAAAATAAGTTACCACCAAAAGAACAAGAATTTTCCACCTCTTTTTCTTCTTACGGATCCATAAGACCAATATTTATAAAAATCGTACGTACGGCTTACGAAAACTATTAAAAAGTTAAGAAAAAAAATTATTTAAATATAAAAATAAAACATTCAGTATTTCTAATTAGTTAAGCAATAGTTTTTAACAATTTTTGGCTTTAACATGAACCTTGAGTTTTTTTCCTTTCCTGCGAGCTGTTCTTGGAAGCCTTCAGAATAGATCCTCGTAGAAAAATAGTAATTAAAGTTCACTGAGCCATCAATTTAGGTTAGTTAAATCTGTGCCTTGCAAAAATGGGTGGCAGTTAAGACTTTCAATCAGATAAACTATAAACTAACTTTTAAAATATACCTTACAATATAATGGTTGTTAATACAACACATTAATTCTTGAATAAAATTTTCATAAATTAATTTAACAGTAATATAATTATCTATGTAACAAACAATAAATACATCAAATAATTATAAATCACTACAACAAAGTAAAATAGTAAAAATAAAATTTCAATTAAATACTGGAATATATTTTCCTACGGCGTATTTTCTAAATCTATTGTCTGTCTAGTGTTTGTATATTTTCACTAGTCAGTAATAATAATAAAGCCTAATTTATTCCATAACTCTTGTTACACAATACGAATTATTAGTACGAGTAGTATTAGTAGGTAAGATAAAATTCTAATTGTTTGGTGATAGGAAGATTAGTTGCTTATGCTTCTATTTGTTTGAGTTGTGGATATTGTAAGAGTGAAGGCCCCCTTCTCAAGTTTTTTCAAAAGTATTCTATCTTTGCTTTTATGCATCCAGTCTTTTCCTGGAATCTCTATTATGTCATCAGTCCACTGTTTGGTTGGTCTGCCAACTCTTTGTTTGCCTAACTTGACACATTTTGGCATTCTTGATCGCAGCATAGCCTGTAGTTGTTTGTTTATTTATTTAGTTTTATGTTTCAGCAAATATAATTATGTCATCTGCGAACCTGAGGTTTTCAATCGACGTCCATCTATATTGATTCCAAATTTTTCCTTTTTTTAAGTTTTGGGAAATACTTTCCAATACAGCTATGAAAAGTTTTGGTGATAAAGGGTCGTCTTGCCTAACTCCCCTTTCTATTTTAATCAGTTCACTTCTTCTTTCAAGTTTAACCCTGCTCGTGCTGTTTAAATATATATGTTTTATAACATTGAGGTATTTATTGTCTACATTTGATGTTTTTAATGCGCTCCAAATGGAGCTGTGATTGATGCTGTAAGTAGCTTTGCTGTAATCAATAAAGGCAACATATAGCGGTTTATTGTATTCCATATATTTTTCTATTATTTGACTCACAGATTGTATATGGTCGCTTGTGCTGAAATCTGAGCTGAATTCTGCCTGTTCTACTGGCTGTGAGACGTCAATTTGTTCAGCAATTCTTTTTAGTATAATAGATGTAAAGAGCTTGTATAAACATGTCAGTAAGCTGATTGGTCTGTAGTTCTCAATGCTTAAAGGATTCCCTTTTTTGTATATCAGTATTATATTAGATGCAGTGTTTGATTATAATAGGACCTCCTAGTTTAAGACATTCGTTTGTTAGGTCCTGGGCACTTTTCATTTTTTAGCATCTTTATGTGTGAGTACACTTCGCCTTCTTCTATTAATTTTACTGCGTTAGACTGATTATTCTCGATGTTATGTTCACTCTGTAGGTTGTTATTTTCTTTTTTACTGTACAGTTTTCTATAAAAATAGGTCACATGATCTATTACATTTTTTCTTGTCCTTGTTTCGCTGGAGCTGTTTTCTACATTTGTATCCATTTCTTTTGTAGTGTAATCAGGTCAGTTCGTGTTTCTGTTCATTAGTTCTGGTTTTGGTGTGTATTAATTTTGACCTCTTCTTAATTTGTTGCTTTGTATGTTCGCTAAGTATTGTATGTTTCTTTTTTTGAATTGCATCTTTGCTTTGTGAACTGCAGAGTATTGTTTCTGATAATATGTCATAGTAGGTTTGAACATTTTTTGACCGGTTGTCAAGTCTTCAAGATTGGCTTTCAAGCAATTAAGGTAATTTTTAATTTCTTCAGGAGTATTAGAGATAATAGTTTTGGTTTTAAAAAAAATCCTGCTTTTACTTTGCTGACCCATGATGATTGTTGCTCTTACTAATCTATGATCTGAAGGGAAGTTGACTTGGTTTAGAACTTATTAGTATCATGATAAAATCGAGTTCATTTTTGATTTTTTGATTAGGGTATATCGAAGTAAATCTTCTTTTTGCTTTTTTCTTGAATACTGTATTCATTAAACTTAACTTGTGTTCCAGGGCATAATCTATTAGTTTTTGGACTCTTTTATTTCGATC
Source organism: Leptidea sinapis (assembly GCF_905404315.1). Lineage (NCBI taxonomy): Eukaryota > Metazoa > Arthropoda > Insecta > Lepidoptera > Pieridae > Leptidea > Leptidea sinapis. The sequence goes on along the minus strand of NC_066275.1, from coordinate 4,759,500 downwards.
TCCATATATATGTATATATAACCATAGCTTCCGCTGCATAAATTTTCTTCTTCTTTCTTGGGGTGCTCTATTTTCGGGTGTTGAAATCCCCCATTACGATTAGTTTCTTAGTAGCTAAGCGATATGCTTTCTCTGTATCGCTGTAGAATGTCTCGATTTCTTCTTCTTGAGAGGTTTCAGTTGGAGCATATGCCTGAATTATGGAAATACTAAGATTTTTCTTTCTCAACTGTAGTAGAGCGACCATTTCGGGAATTCCTGTAAGATTAAATATTTTGTCTTTATGTATTTTCCTTACCATAACTCCTACGCCATGTAGGCCTTTACTTTCTCCAAAATAGCACAGTACGCACTTCTGATACTCTTCAATAATACAGCCCATTCTTTTCACTTCGGATAATCCTAGCACATCGTAATCGATTATAGCATAAGCCAGTTGAAGGTATCTCTCAGTTCTTGAAAGTGAATTGAATGTTCCAGTTTTCATAGTGGTATTTTCACAATTTCTCTTTGTACTTCTTATGCGATTATTGTCATTATTTTAGAATTCTTTTTTGTGGAGGTTTATAGTCTGATTCTCACGGAGACCAACCGGCTTGGGAAATGTTTCGTTATCGTTTGTTATGTTTAAATTTTTTAGTTGCTATTTCCCGGTTTCTAATGTTTTTATGTCATTGTTTCTGATTGTCGTGTTTCGTAAAAGAGACTGAGCTGTTTCTTCCTTTCAATAAACCAAAAGCAAGCAAGCCTAGGTTGTTGTTCATTATTTTTCGGTGATGCCGAAAAGTTTCGTTTACGTTTCTCATAATGTAATATTTTTCCTTTAATAACTAGTTCGTCGTAACCTATTATCACTTTTTCCTTTCTTCTAACATTATTTCTGTTGATTCTTACCTTTTTTCTTGAACTTCTTTGGGGTAATCTTCAGAAACAAAAGTATTTCTAAACTTTTTCTTGTGTCTGAGTACTTCACTTTAATTTCCAAGCGTTCACGAAAGAAACCAGTATTGGTCTGATCGTGCGTAGTTTTTCTACCGATTCTTCGTGTTTCATTGATATCTCTAATATGAAGGGAAATATTTAGATTAGTATTACTCTTTTTTGTCGTCATTTTCATAAGCTCTAGTGTACTTCCCTTAGTTTCGTTTTTTCCTTGTAGAATTATATTATTGCTTCTTCTCATTCTCTCCATCGCTGTAATTTTGTTACTGAGTTGTTTTCCAATTTTAAATTTTGTACTTTGCGTGAAAGTGGAGCCATTTTATCGTCCATTCTCGAGATAATGTCTTCGGTTTGTTTAGACATTTGCAATTTTATTCGTTCAAAAAAGATTTCTATGTAATCCATTGTAGTGTTTTAGTGTATGTAAAGGGTAAGCAGCATTCAGTAAATATTATAATAATTATTGGTTGCATCACTTGCAATACGATACGTCCATTATCCAATCTTATCAATATGTAACGATTTAAAAGAAAAAGTTTTAACTAAAAGTAAACTAAGTTAAAACTAAGCTTTCCGAAGTGAAATACTTGTAACGACGATGGTAACGTTAGTTTGACGGCTGATAATAATATAATAAAATGTTCTATCTAAAATCTGACTATCATTTAAACAATCAGTTTTACTCAAACTCTGCTCCGACATTACTAATGCGAAATTGAATTTTCAGTAAGTTTATCTGAGATTATTTTGAGTCAAGTCAAGTGAAAGTGAAGTGACCGTTTCACATTACTTTAACAATAAAAAAAAATGTTTTTCGAAAATTTCTTTGCAACTTTATATGCGATATTTTATGAAGATTGGACAGAAGTAGACTCTTTGGTGTGATAAAAGGGACCTATTTTGATTTTGACAGCTGAACAAATGAACTAGGTATCCTACCTGTGACTTGCTGTATTTTGTAACGAATCTGATATATTTACATTTGGTCACATTCTAAAGTCAATGTTTAATCATAAACATTTGATATGACTGAGAAAAAATTTACCTCTATTCTGTTCTTCTTATATTCTAAGTTTTTTGTAAGTCGTCGTTATTGTAGCCTTAAGCTTAGCTCGCACTCAAAGTGATGTACATATTAATACGAATTCTCCTTAATCCTCTAGATAGTCTAAGCAATGTCTAAGTACGCTCTACAGACCAGTGCAGCGTTAGAATTTAATTAACAAATTTAAAATTTCATCTAAGATTAAAATCAATTAATTCACTTCGTTACAGATATATTCTAGTATCGAACTCGTGATAATCCATTTCACTTGTCTCTGGTATTTTCTTTCGCCAATATGATATTTTTCTCTTGATTTTGAGTTCAGCGTATCTCAGCGGGTCCTGTTTGATTCGTTGGTATCTCGCTCTTTCTGCCAACTTCTTTTTTCTCAGTATTTCTTCTCTGCTCTTTTTCTGACGCCTCAGCAGAAACCCTTGAAAATTAATCTTTGTTAGGAATATTCCGAAAAATTATGAGACAACAACCTACCGTACCTACCAAAAGGTAATCTAATATACCTATGTATGAAAAAGAAAAATATGGTGAGAATAAGTAAATAAAATGTTTATTTTATGTGTAGGCAACTGTAATCTCTGGGAAGTTTAGGATAGTAAAGTTACTATAATTAACAAAAATATCAATATATTCAATTCTTATATTTGTCTTAGCTAGCGTCGTAGCTGATTGTCATCGGCTAAATAAATATAATAAATTAATAACGACACAAAAGTTACAGATATAACAGATTGCGTTTCACAATCACTTCATCGCTATATTTATTACTAGATGACTTATCTGGTAGATCGGTCTGGCAACCTCGCGCTCAATAGTTCCGTTTGACGAAATGAAAATATTAAAAAAAACTGTTTCTTATACGAAATAACGTAATTTGGCATTTAATGAAAATTTTATTTCATATTTAACAGTTTTCAATTTGTATATATCTCTAAATAGCACTTCTACCACTATTTTCACCATAAAATCAATCATCACATAATTGTATTCCGCTTTTGTGTAACGAAATATGAAAATGTCAACTAACTGACAATCGCTGGACGATAAAGACATCATGGCTAGGACCATTTGGCTATAGAACAAGAGGTAGAGCAATCGCTGGGCAGACGACATTGTAAAAACAGTGGGTATCAACTGGATGCGAACTGCAAAAGATAGAGAACAATGGTCAACTCTGGAGGCATGCCTCCGTTGAGAGAGGTTCAAGCAACCATATTTTTCTTCTTGCTTAAATTTTTACTAAACTGTTTTTTTAATTGTAAAAATTTATACTGTGTAGCAAGAAATAAAAGGCTTTTTATTTTTATTTATATTATTTCCAATGACGTTCTATACATATGGACATATCATTCGCAGTCTGATAACGGAACGGCAAAAGTGTGCTTAAAAACAACACTTTTCTCCTTAGTCGTGTGTCAACTATGAGTCAATCAACAAGCCTAAGTGTGCTATAAAAAGTGCTTAAATAATGCATCAACGACTCAAAAAAAAGATGGTGTGACTTATCATCGGTAAGGTTATTTTATTTATACAAGATTAATATGCAAAAAGTGGAAGTAATTTAATAAAACGAATATTTTTTCATTAAATATGGTTCAATGTTATTGACAAGTCCCCAGACAAGACCCGCTTGTCAGAATAGGACAGATGAAACGACACAGTCAGAAATGAAAACAATAGAGTCGCTCTTTTTAACCAACTTCAAAAAAGGAGGAGGTTCTCAATTCGTCGGTATGTTCTTTTATGTTTTCCTCAGAACTTTCGACTGCGTGAACCGATTTGGCAATGGCAACCATGAGAAAACCATAAAAATCTTAAATTTGCTATAAGTATTTGCGCAACAAATTTAGTAATAACTCAATATCGCGCCAGCAGATTTCGATAATTCTATTTTTATTGGAAAGGATATACTTCAAAGGTAGTTTGGTGATAGTTTGGTTAGGTTCTGCTTATGGGATCCATGACAAAGTAACGGAAGTCTTCAATTCTTAGGAGCAAATTAACGATAGTTGGCCGTATCTTTTCTATGCTATTCGGATATTTGACTCACCTACCGTAACGTCGTTATGGCCAAGTAATTGTTGTAGTCGAATATGATGATGATAAATGGAACTCCTTAGCGATCTGTGGCAGAATTTCTGAATAAATTACTGCATTGCAAAATTTAGTAGATCTACACAAATTTAGACAAATTATTAGTTAGTGTAGTTCAGATTCACTAAAAATCTAAAAATAAAAAATTAACAAAAAAACAACCGACATCAAAAACACTATTCCAAAACAATATACACTAAAAAGTATTAAAATAATTACGTAGAAGTACGTAATTATTTTAATAATTATATTATTAATACAATCTAATTAATAAATCTAATTCTAGTAACGATTACTGTTATTTTTGGAGTCGGTTATATTTTTCTTAAAATTATATTTAAAGGCCTAGTGAACAATGATTAGCAATATTGTATTTTGTGTAATGTGAACGGCCTACAATACGTGAACAATTACATACTAGTGCTATTTACACGTTATCACGGAGGTATCGTTTCCTAGTGATAATTGATACTTATTTATATCGCAAGTAAAAGCTTATATTTTTCGGCTTTCCCGTATACGAGATAATGAAAGAGAATTAGGGCTAGTTGGTAGCTAGAGAGTGACGTGAAGAAATTTACAAACCAAATTAGTATATTTATATTTCACCACTAAAGGATTTAAGTTTTTTGGATTTGACCACATTATAAATTTGACAAAAGCTGTCATACAAATATTTAAATAACTAGTTTAACTATTTATGTAAATCAGAATATTATATTTGAGTATTAGTTTCTCTCATTAAATTATTTATTACTCTCCCTTTAGAACGTATAGAAAATATAAACACAAGCCAATAAATAAACATAAAAACATTCCTCTTTATAATATGAGTGTGATTTTTGATTAAAAACGTACAGGGACAGATTGACGAACGTAAAACCCTCTTTTTCGCATGGGTTAAAAAAATACCTAACTGCTACTCCACTGATGTCACTGTCCAAATCGGGTTCTAAATTCAAAATACGCAGCTGAATCTGAAATAGTGTTTACATTGCTGCCTATTGACCAATAAAATTTAAAAAAACTGGAGTAAACGCAGAAATGTATAGACTTAGCAGTCGAAGGTGTCATTTTGTGGGATCTGCCATATTTCGGCTTTGATTTTGTATGAAGTGCATTGTCTATATGTATAGAACGTCATTGATGATTTATTATTATTTTTCTAACCGATTTTAAAAAAGAAAGACGTTCTCAATTCGACTATTTTTGGATCGAAGTTCTCTATGGGGCTTTGCGGAGCGTAAAAAAGTAAAAAACTTAATATATTTATGTATAGTGGCTATACAGTGTCTAGTGTAATGTTATAGTCTACATGATGACTGTTATATAATATTTTTATTTGTTAAACAACATTTTATTGAATGTTTTTCTTATTTATAATTTGTTTTTTAATATATATTTTTATAATATATTTTTTTAAATTTTAAGTTAAACTTCTTTAGGCGCGTGAGGGTAAATTTTCATGCAGGTTTAGTGCTAGTAAGTAGAACATCTTCCCTCCTAGAGTATCGTGCAGATTTAGCACGCGGCCGCGAAAAATGAGAACATCTTCCCTGGTAGCGTTGTATTCTGCAGGTTTAGCGTGTTGCCGCGAGTAAGTAGTAACATCTGATAATTTCTAATATTGACAAAAAACATTTGGTTGAGAGAACAGATTAGAATAATTGAAATAAACGAGATTTAAAAATTATTTTTCCAAGGAAGTTTCACTTCTGACATGTGTACCTTGTACGCACGCCATTTTTTTTATATTTTCATTGAAATATTTTATTTGAAATATTTACGGGAAACATTGAAATATTTGTTTTTATACTTTGTCCGTTGAACTTTTAGTTTTACCACACTCTTAAGAAACTCTTCCCTACAGTCATCCCATGAACATGTCTAGACGGGGCAATTATCGTTTTCGTGAGTGTCAATTAAAAACAATTAACATTCATTTCGAGATATAATATGGTGGATGTGACTTTTACAATAAAATCAGTATGGGTTGATACCCATACGGTTTAGAGATTTTCGGGAGTGTCAATTATAAAATATGACACCCATTTCGAGATCCAAGATGGCGGATGTGACTTTAAAACGAAGACATTGCGAACGTCTGAAGAGATAACAAAATTTTTTCTTTGTCATTTTCATCACAAAAGATGTTGGTTTGCGTAAACAAAAACAGTTCAATCTCGTGTTCAACGACAACAACTCGCACGAAGGTGAACACACAGTTTTATGTCAAGAGTCCAGCATTTTCGTCTGCAACTCTCTCGAGAATTATGTAAACAATACCCATGATGACAAAGTTGATAATTTCATATAGCTCCATCTTGGATTTACATTTTGACAGCACTATCAGTTTGAACACCCTCAAAAACCATGAAAGTGAAACCCATGACGCAAAAAATGTCAATTTCATGCAGCCGCCAACTTGGATTTACATTTTGACAGCACTATCTGTTTCAGCACCTTCGAAAACCATCTAAAAGACAAGACCAAGACGCAAAAAATGTCAATTTCATACAGCCGCCAACTTGGGTTTACATTTTGAAAGCACTATCAATTTCAGCACCCTCGAAAACCATGAAAACGACACTCTTGACCCAACAAGTGTCAATTTCATGCGGCCACCATCTTGGATTTACATTTTGACAGAATAATAACACTTAGAACGTGGGTAGGCCCAAGCGAAATGAAGCAGTTTCAGTTATGACCACATACGTTTCCCGCCGCGTCAGTGTCATTCTGTCAACTTCCAGGACAAACAGTGCACGAAATTTAATTAAAAAATTACTAACAGTGCAGTGAAAGGGTGTCTTATAATAAACAAAGCGTCTTATAATAAAAATTATGAAAAGAAATTCAGATGTCGCACCTAAATACTTCAAACAAATTCAACGTCAAAGTCTTAGTAATCTTCATTCAAATAGGCTTAAACTAAGCGCTTTCAATATTCACTATAAATATTTCTTTTAAGTTACTGAATTTACCATATGTTTGGAAAAAGTTGAGCTCGTGAGAACATTAACGGCCACTCTTTTTAATCGACTTCGAAAAGGAGGAGGTTCTCAATACGTCGGTATGTTTTTAAAGTGAAACTTCTTTATCGTCGTGTGAGAGAAATTTTATAGCAAATCGTCACGATTTTCGGTTACGCGCCATTTTGGTTTATTTTTAAATCCAAGATGGCCGCCGCGCAAATTTATTGATTTCAATAATATTGATATCGAATCCGAGGTTCTCGAGGGTGCAGAGAACGAATTTGTGATCATTTTTGAAATCCAAGATGGCCGCCGCGCAAATTTATGATTTCAACAATATTAATATCGTATCCCAGGTTCTCGAGGGTGCAGAGAACGAATTGGGGATCATTTTTGTAATCCAAGGTGGCCGCCGCGCAAATTTATGATTACAACAATAGGGATATCGTATCTGAGGTTCTCGAGGGCGCAGAGAACGAATTTGGGATCATTTTTGAAATCCGAGATGGCCGCCGCGCAAATTTATGATTTTAAACTTCAAAGATTGTTGCAACAATAATTAAATTAGTGATGTTTTTATTACATTATTAATTTATATTTTATTTCTTCTTTCTTTATGTTCCATAACATATGATCTAGTATTTCTTACAATTTACTGATTTAGGGAAATTTCTATTCACTTGCAAAATTAATTCGCTGTCTGTGTGCGTGTTGGCGAATATAAGTACGTGACGCTCACGCACACATTAATTATAATGTTACTTCTATATTGACAGGAAAAATGAATGAAACTATCGTTCTGAGCGTTATTATTCTATGGCACTATACATTTTTAGCACCCTAGAAAACCCGTGACGAAAAAGTTGATATTTTTTTTGCAGCTGCCATTACCAATTTTAATTTTGACAGCACTAGTTGATATTGGCTTCAAAACTCACGAAACCCATGTGAAAACACATGTAGGTAACTATTTTGTGTCCAAAATATATAAACGTAAAAAACATCCTCAAAAACCATTAAAACACAATCATAAAAAAAAAATTGTAAATAAAAATTGCAGCCGCCATCCTAGTTTCACATTTTGAATTATGTTCACGAATTTATTACAAAAGATCTCACGGACTTATAATTCGAAAACCTACTGTATATAATAATAATACAACAATAAATCATTCTAAATATACTATGCTACCTTATAGTTAAAAAAAATAGCTCCAGTTTTGATGAAGCCGAGTTTAAACAGCCGTATGGTATACGGCTGAAGACCGCAAAAACGACTTAGGGGCCTCGTCGATGATTGTGTGAGTGTGTCATTTCAAAGTCATTTGTCTTCGCCGAACCGAACCGATTAGATTGGGAAGAGATAATTTAAATAAAAAAAATATACAAAAACTATACAGTGAATTAAATAGCTTAAAAATAGCTAATCTTATGATGTACACATTGCCATATATGCCTGATTTACCACAGGAAAAGAAAATACGATACAATTTAAACAATTTGTTAACCCTATTGTCTCATTCTCGTTATGTGACATGTAATGATAATATATTATCTAATTAAGTACAGATAGTAGCCATTAATAATATTATTAATTATAAAAAATGTAAGGTATTGACATCTGATAGGTTACACCTATCTAATTTTATAAAAGACAGTGATGTCACATCCTATTTTGAATAAAAATATTTGAATTTCAATTTGAACGTTTGCAGGTATTTTTCATACTGGTAGTACATACGTCTACTGCACCATAAGTCATAACATATTATTAATATATTATGTATTATAACTAATTATACTACCGTAATAGACGAACCCTTTGTGAAAGTGAGATCCTTACACAGAAACCTAGGTGTGAGAAAGAGACGGAATAGTTGAAGACCATGAAACCGTTTTGAAACAATTCATTAACCAATAGTCTCCTGTCAAATTGGACCGCGTTTTAATTTTAGTGTTTTTTCGTTATATTTCTGTGTTTTAACGGATGTTAATAAAAAATTGTAATGGTGTCGTGTTCTGCATTAGATTGTGTTGTTAGATATAGCAACAATTTAACTAAAGCAACATTTCACAGGTAAATACTGATTCTTCAATACTACTTTAGAGATGTTTATTTTCGTAGAATATAGTACATGTTTCTACTGTGATAATATGCACTAAAACACTAAATATTGCATTTAATATACGCAGTAAGCACTTTATTTTCTTAAGATTATAATCATTTACGAAAATATGTGTTGCATAATAAAATATTGTATACTTGAATATGACTCCATTTATCAATATTTGTCGTAGGAATTGACTAAAAACAAACTACTACACACTTCACTAACTCACTACCACATCTGTAAAAAACGCACACATGAACATTTATTTTAATTTAATTTAGTCTTGCCGTAATGAGGATGGAATTTGTCTATTACGCTAGTATACTATGTTTATGGTCATAACATAAACAAACTATTACAGCAGACGAGACCAAGCGGGGATTTTGGGATTTATTCGAATATAATATAAAGGAAGGATAAAACCGAATTGCGTCAGAATAACATAAGAGGAAGAAACTTGCACCTTGTAAAATACTCCCAACATACCTGAGCCCTGTATATACAGGGTCGAACGTCTAGAGCAGCCCATCAGATTAGACAAAAATACGGGTTGCACTCCGGAAGTGCAGGCAAAGGTGAAAACTAGAACATTAACATTTTTGAAAATTTATGAACGGTAACGGTATAAATTCATACGAATTGCTTTATTTATCAGTATAAAAGTATTAGCATTTATGTATATGGTAAAATTCAACATTCATATATTGCTCTATCGTACACAAAAATGACAATTTATATTACATAAAAATTTAACACTTCAGAACTATTACACTTATTTCACATTAAAAAGTTTAAGAAAACTTAACATCCATCATAACATTTGGATCAGGTCACGTGCCCTAAGGAAGTTTTTACTTCATAAATAAATCGTTATAACAACTTTTCATCTATCACTAATTTTAAACCGTCAGTTTAAGGAAATTCCTCCACATGATTGTCAGATTATGGTTTCATGGTCACAATTTTTTTTTTCATTTTCAAAAATCGTTCATAGCTTTTGGTCACGTCCAAATCGTCAGACTTTTGAATAGGAGCTACAATAGGTTCATTTAATATCTCGTCTCAATGACGCACTATGTCATGCGTTAACATCAAAACCAATCCTGATTTGACTTATAGTAATCGGGATTCTATAATTTAATAAGCTATTTTAATTTGGTCAAAACTCCTGTGGACAGTGAACTTCTAAGTTAAACATAACTTTCGTTAAGAAATAATTCATTTCTTATAGTGTACGACACGAATACGAAGCGAACTTTCCTCATCCATTTGTTGGACAAAATATGTTTTGTATGAAAATTGATTACTTATGTTAGAAAACATATCGCGAGTGAGTTTGTTTGAAAAATCCATCATAATGCTTCCACCATGAAGGTTGAAGGCCGCTTCCTATTCGTATCTTAGAGAATATGCATTTTAATTGATGTCCAGAAAAATATATATTCAACAAGAATTAACACAAGTTTTGGACTAACAAGCATAATAAAATTAGGACACGTAAAGGAGGGTAAAAGTAAAGTATCTTCAATAGTTTTAAGTGTTAAAATAATAATAAAAACCTTATAGATAGTAAATTATGTATGCGAGTGTTTTCCAGTACTAATGATTTCACTGTCAATGATACGAACGGTACATCTGCAGTTCATAGCGAGTCGCTTGGTGCATCTCCAGTAACTCATTCTATCTGTCATGTATTCTCTATGGAAGCGATGCTCTCCAACCATCAGCACCTGTCCTCCTCTTGCTGTGGTGCGTATCCGAACTGTTCGAAAATATAACTTAGGTTTAAAGATCATTTATTCTCATTAAAAACATTATAAACTGTCAACTACATGAGAACAATATTTATAAATAATAATCTATGAATCGTCCGTACGATAAACACAGGTATAAAACTAAATATAAGTGTATGCACTAGACAAAGGAAGTATCATCTATAATACATTTCGCTAAACGGAGCTTGAATAAATTAAAAGTGCCTGCATCATTGATATCCGACGATAGTCCATTGTACAGTTTAGCACCTTTATATGTAATTGTTTTCAGTCCATAATTGGTCCATGGCTTTGGTGGTATTAAGTGGTTTTTATTACGTCTATTTTGTATTTGTTTCTTTTTTGTAAATTTTAATTCTAATTGTATCTGTTTATAATTTTCCTAATTAGTATGCAGGTCGTGTATTAATTGTATAACTGTAAAATATTCATAAATTTAGTTTCTTTATAAACTTTTTCTGTAGGTGTTAGAAACGGATAATGGAAAAGTATTTTAATTAGTTTTCTTTTAACTTAAATTTAGCGGAGCTGCCCCATACTTCTATCAAATATAATACATATGATTTTACTAATGAGTTGTATATCGTTAAACGGGCCTGCTTTGGAAGACAATGAACAACTCTACGAAGTGAACCAGATAGTGATGATAGTTTAGATTTCATGTGATCGATTTGAGATTTCCAAGTCAAGTTACTGTCTATTCTTAAGCCAAGGTATTTTTCTTGTTGTTTCTGCTGCCATTTATGGTAAGTGGAGAATGAGACGAAACACTCTTGTTAGAAGTTAAGTCCTAGAAGGCTATATTGGAACCACTCACACCTCACACAATTGAGATCCTCTTGCGCATGTGAGGTAATATCATGAATCGAGGATAAAAATTAAAATAGACATGTGTCGTTTGCGTATTGGGTGACCTGACCATGTAAGCCTATATCGTGGATGTACTTTACATATATAAGGAACAGTTATGGTCCTAATCTATTACTTAAGTAAGATATAAACATATTTAGTGCTGTACCAGTGACCCCAATATATTCGAGTTTTTTAAATAGTAACGAATGGCTTACTGTATCAAATGTTTTTTAAGGTCTATGAAACTCCTAAAACAATATTTTTTACAGTCTATATTAAGTTTTATTTTTGTAGCTAAGTCTACTGTAGCTGAAAGTGTTTTTATTTTGGCCTGAATCCATATTTATATATTGATATGGGACGATAGTTACTGATATCAATTCTACTTCCTGATTTATAAATGGGGCACTTTAGCAGTTTGTAGCGAGTTTAAATTAAGGTATCGCTTTGATAAGAATACTGTGATTCATATTAGTAATGTGATTAGCCCTGTTCTAACTAGGGATGTTAAAGCACAATTTTTTAAAATTGCTGGATTTTCAAATGTAATAGGGTATATAGATGGATCAAACATTCCAATTCAATCCCCTGGAGGTGAGCAAGCAGAGCTATTTAGAAATAGAAAAAGATTATTTTCTATTAATGTACAAGTTGTATGTGATGCAAGCTTATATATCCGTGATATAGATGCTCGATGTCATGGATCTCACATGATCACACATGACAGTACAGTGTATCACAATTCCTTTCTGCGAGCACGCTTAGATAACAATGAGATGGATGGTCACCTGCTTTGGGATAGTGCTTATCCTTGTGAAAAAAATATAATGACACCACTTTTAAATCCCTCTCCAAATGCAGAAAAGCGCTATAATGAAGCACATTTAAAAACAAGAAATACAGTTGAAAGGACTTTTGGTGTGTGGAAAAGAAGATTTCCATGCTTATCACAAAAATTAAGACTAAAGTTAGATAATACATTAGCTGTGTTATTGTTGCTACAGCTGTGTTACATAATATAGCTCTACAGCAAAATAATGCTGTGGTCATTGCTTCTGATTCTGAAGAAAACGATAACTTTCGAACTAAAAAGAAAAAACCCATTAATTTTACATATAATATTAACAAGGTTGACGAAATTCGTGATTTATGAGTCATTTTAGATTCAAAAATATTAATGAATAATCATATTGATAGTATACCAAAGAAAGCAGTTAAAATGCTTGGTTTCGTTTTCCGAATGGGATAAAATTTTCGTAACCTAAAAACTTTTATATATCTTTATTGCTCTCCTAAGGTCAACTATTGAATACGCAGTCATAGTTTGGGATCCTGTGTACATTATTTAATCAGATACTTTGAAAAAAAATCAGAGACAAATGCTTAAAATAATTAATCTTAGATGCCTGAAAAATGTTTTTGATTACAACAGCATACTAAAACAACTTAATATGACATCACTTCATCACCGTAGAATACAACTCGAATCACTATATTTATACAAAATCATTCATAATAACATAAATGCACTGACTTAGTGAACGTGTCACGGCTAAAAGACTCATTTATATACCACCGTCGCGTACGAATGCTGGAATACGGTCACTCGTCCGTAGAATGTGTAATATATATAATTAATAATTTAGATATGTTTCATGACAAGCAGTCCACATTTAAATCCCAGGTTATAAGTATATTAAGAAAGAAGCAAGAAGACGAATACAAATTTTAAATATGAACTATACATAGAATACAGCTCCTACAATGTGTACAACTGTCTCTATATATAGGTAAATGTGTATAAATTATAATATAGATAGTAGGTACAATATATATATTTTAGTGCATTACTATAATATGCATATATATATATATATCTTTGATTATATTATTTTTATTTTATAAATATTTTATATGTTTATATGTCACTATTATTATTACTTATAAATCTTATTTTAAATCTTAATTTTTAATCACTAGTATTATTAAGCGTAGATAACGCAATATTGTTAAAAATCAGCGGAACATGTGGTTTACAATACATGTTTTATAATTCTTAGAACTCATTGTCTACTCATGTATTTGTATTTCTGTTTGTGTTTTTCTAATAAAATAAATAAATAAATAAATCCCATAGAATTTTTTTTGATATGAATATTTCATGGTTCACTTTATCAAAAGCTCTAGAAAAATCTGTGTATCTTAATAAATCTCAGCTTTATTGTCCACGCCCTAAGAAAGATCCGTCACACACCAAACCATGCTGTGCATTCGTCATAACGATTTCCAGATGTCTGGCTGAAATTGGACAAATATTTTTATTATGCTTAAGATTGATACAGGCCTATAATTTTTGGTATAACATATTATTATATCACCTTTTTTGTATATGGATACAACATTCGCAATCTTCCAATCAGTAGTAAATGTCCCAGCAGTAATCGATTTTTTAAAACCAATTTTCAGAGGAAGTGTTAACTGCTTTACTGTCCTTTTAATAAATACTGTAGATATCCTGTCCGGTCAAGCACCTTTACTAACGTCAATTAATTTTATAGTGTTTTCAATTGCTCGCTCCTTTATGACAATGTTACTAAGTGAGAGCTGAGGAAAAGAGTCACCTTTGTCAAGGCCAATAGAATTATAGGACGTATAATAAACAGATGAAAAGTGCTGAGCGAAACTATTTTTTTTAACAATTCTTTCTCCCGTATGAGCTTAATTTTCATTTAAAAACATTTCTGCAGGCAAATTTGATACACTATCTTGTTGTTGTTTGACAGAAGACCAAAACTTTATAGTATTTAAAAAAATTGCTTTTCAGTACTTTTTATATAATCGGAATAACAATATTAATTCATGGACTCGACCTGCTTACTACATAATTTTGCTTCTATCTTATCCCTAGTATTGTTAACCGACTTCGAAAAGGAGGAGGTTCTCAATTCGATTAGTTTTTGAAGTGAAACTTCTTTAGGCGCATGAGGGTAAATTTTTTACGAACGAAACGCAATAGGGCGTCACGAAAATTTGACACGTTTTTGTTCAAATCAAATCAAAAAAACTTAATTCATATAGGTCACGGAAATGACACCTATGAATGTCAAAAATATTTATTCTTATTGAATCTACTGCTACTTCGTAAAGGGTTGAGCTAATGAGAAGAAGAAGTGGCAAGAAACTCATTGTGACAATCACTCACAAATCATTTCAATTATAATATATGTAAAGTGATGCAACAATAATACTCAAACTACAAATAATAAAAAATAATAAATAAATACGTAAAAACAAGAGTTATTGAGTACAGTCATGGCTGACCATTACTGTATCAACAATAATAGTAGGCCATTGTACAGTAGATGCATCAATCGACACCGCAAATAAATAAAGGTATTTAGCGACCATTTTATTAGCAATTATAAAAAATATAATATTTAATTTTAAAACCATGAAGCAGAGTTTCCGG
Organism: Leptidea sinapis; assembly: GCF_905404315.1. Taxonomy (NCBI): domain Eukaryota; kingdom Metazoa; phylum Arthropoda; class Insecta; order Lepidoptera; family Pieridae; genus Leptidea; species Leptidea sinapis. Next base: position 4,744,222 of record NC_066275.1, on the reverse strand, counting down.
CTACAGGATCATCCTGCCACCAAAAGTAGCACTCACGAGCATGACGCATGGGCCAGCCATCGCCTCCCTCGACCATATTTTAGGTAAGTGAACGACCTGTCCCACGTCGCCGCCACAAGCAGTGACATTTAAGCGAGCATGATGAAAACTATCACAAGAACTCAACCAAATAACAAAAAAAAAAAAGACTGTTAATCTACAATATATTCAACAATTCTCACTAAACCTTTCCTTTGGAACCTTTCGTAGGTCTACCTACAGCTACTTCAAAAAATTACTATCTAATATATGACAATAAAAAGCAACGAAATCTTATAGTTACCTTATTAATGACACTAAAATTTAAAAATTAAAAAAAAACTGCGTTTAAAAAAATTTACTTCAATAACTCAAAAGTGTAAAATAACTTAATAGAGATATAATTTAATACACCTCTTATGCGAATCTTATACATTTAATATTAATAAATTACTATGAGTTGTATATACTACCTATTGATTTGAAGTCGGTGCCAAGCCAAATGTAATAGCAGGCACCTAGCTTCTTATTTACCACACAGCAACTGTCATTACAATAGACCTAACTACAGTTGCGACAGTTACAAACAAACAAGAATAATATATGCAAACAACAAGCAAATCAATCTTAATCGAATCATACAATAACATTAAATAATACCTTACAAACGAAAATAACAATCAAAATTATTATTACATTAGAAATAATACATAACACCAGAAAACACACAAAACTTGAACATACAACTATTTCCCAAAACACGCTACATATACAATACCCTTGCGAGTTCACTCCACATATACCCAAAAATGTCCACTTTGTTGTGGAGTTCATTTACATGGCGAAGGGCTCTAGTTAATGTGACTTTACCGACAAATTTGTTCTCGCCATCGGAACGGATAGGAGTGGCGGGTGGAGGTGTCTCCAAACGTACCGGTCCGGCAAACGGAGACTCAAGCAGCACAGAACTCCCGGATTGTGCTCCTTTCCGCGCAACAACGCTACAAGAAAAACGTCCCTACGGACGATCAACTCATTATACCCTACCATACCCAGCACGAACAGTGTCGGGTACATAAGTGGGTAAAATGGGTATACTCCATATACCTTGAAGTATAGGTGCCATCAACCTGTACTTATCCTCATAAGGGACCCATATCGCAGAGTTGTACTCCAAACGACTGCTTACCAGTGCATTTATAAAGTACCTTGACGGTTGTGATATTAGTAAACTCTTTAGAGTGTCTCAAAACAAACCATAAATTCCTATAGACCTTTTGCAGGTTTTAATAATATGCTCTCTAAACATCAAGTCCGATGTAAACAAAACAAACAAATCCTGTATCTGCTTCACCCGCTGCACTGTATCCGTGCCTATCTTGTAATAATACAATATTGCTTTACTGGCTCGGGTAAAATTTAAGACATAACACTTAGCAGGATTGAAGTTCAATGAGTTTTGAGATGTCGTTTTGTAGGTGCTCGCAATCCGATTTATCTCGTATTTGGAGCAGTAACTTTAGATCATCTGCAAAAAGGGGACATTTGCTGTGCCTTAGGACCTCTGGCAGATCGGTTATCAATATGATAAATTCGATAGATCGAAGCCTTCACTTACTCCAAATCTCGTAAGGTAGGGCTCAGATTTATATCCATTATAGTCTACATATTGCTGTATGTCCCTCATGTAAGAAGCCCAGAACTGTAATGTTTTTGGCGTGCAGCCTACATCCGCTAATTTCCTCAGCAATACGTCAGTGCTGACAGTATGGAATGCCTTTTTGGAAATCCAGTTAAACCATATCTACCTGTATTCCAGAGTAAATTGCTGGGACCAGATATGTCATCAGATTAAGTAGATTAGTGGCAATGCGTCGGGCTGGAAGAAACCCGTGTTAGGAGTCGTAAAATTGCGCTGACACTTGCGCGAACGGCTTGCGATGTATAACTGACTCCAACACTTTTGCCGGCGTCGATAGGACCGCCTCTGATCTTTACCCACTGACATCTGGTCCCGCTATACCCTTCGGGACTGGCATAACTCTCGTAGTTTTCCACAATGCTTAATTTGGAATGTGCTATATTTCAAGCATGTGTTAAAAATGTATTGAAGAGGCTCTGCTAGTACCTTTAACAAGAAAATGTAGGGCTTTGTAAACTGGAGCGAGGTGTTCTGATACAAACACTGGCACCTTATTCAGACTGTAGCCTTAGTGTGCAGAATTCAATTTATTAGTGGAATTACTTTTGTTAAATTTAGTGACTGCAGACAGAATGTTATTGCTTATTCTTGTTGTAGATGGCTTGATAATAACATCGGAATCGGAATCGTTCATCTTCCTGACTCGCGTGCATGAAATAATATACATGTCCTGTATAGGGAATTAATACTGTGGAACATAATTGTTTTACGACGTTGATCAAGTTTTCACTGTTACTTTCCGGTATACCACTTAATTCAATGTTAGTTTCTCGGGAACGTTGATTTTACAAATTGAAATCTTGTGGGTAATTTGTCTATTTTATGCTTTAGCAAAGTGAGAAATTACTTTTTCTTCGGAATGCAAAAGTTTCTTAATTATACGGTCGCATTCGCCACTAAGAAATTCTACACCAGATTTTAATTCCCGAAGAACAGAGAGATTCTCTATTATAGGTTCCAATTCTCGTTTAATAATTGTTTCGACGAAAGTTTGCAAGTCATTGATCGCCGCTTGGATTTCAGTCCTGATCACAGATAAGATCGCCATATCATTTGGAGGTGTTGTGAGTGAACTTTGTTCTGACTGAATGATTTTCTTACGATATGTTACATTGTCTTCCACTGATGTGTGAATACTGTTGCTATTTTTTTGCTGAGATGTAGAATGAATTGGAGTGTTCGTGTTATCGACCTTTTTTCCTTATTTCGATAACCAGGGCATATCCATTCATCTTTTCTTTCCTTATCCATTGCCATGAAATGTTAACGGGTAACTGTCACACATACAGGGAAAATACAATGGCTGCTCCCAGGCCAAACGCTGCAACAGCGTCCTAAAGAAAAGTTTACCAAGAAAAAGATAATGGTAACTGTTTAGTGGTCTCGTCATGGTGTTATTCACTATAGCTCTCTCCGATCTGGTCAAGCAATAACGGCAGATGTCTACTGTGCCGAACTCCGAACAATGATAGCAAGACTAGCAGTGAAACAGCCTCGACACATGAATCAATCTTCACTATAATTTCTCCATGATAACGCGAGACCTCATACAGCACGAGAAACCGTTTTAACTCTACATGCACTGCAATTAGAAACCATTCGTCACCCTTCATATTCGATAGACCTTGCTCCAACGGACTACCATTTTTTTTCGTGATTTGGACATTTTTCTACGTTATAAAAAGTTTTCTTTTCAGGAGGCAGTAGGTTTCACACAGTTTGAAATTCACACAGTTCACAAGATTACCACAGTTCTATCGCAAAGGCATAAATGACATTCCTATTAGATGGCAGCAATGTATAGATAAAAATGGTAATTATTTTGATTAATTATATATACCTTAAAAAAAATTTCAATTTTTCAGTACTAATCGGCAATTTCATACTTTAACCCCTAATAATAAGTAACTTAAATTCAAAATTAAATTTGTACTAGCCGTTCCCGCTCACTTCGCTTTTTAAAAGGAATTGATGAAAATGCTCGAATTTTAAAAGGAGTGAACGTTGGAATTCGAAAAAGAAGTAGCCATAAACCATCTAGGATAAATTTTGCATCGAATCGAGGAAGTTTCATGATACGATCAGCGGTTTAGGCGTGAAAGAGCCTCAAATAAAGACTATTTTCATTATATATAGAAGATAGATAATATTAAAAAGTAAAAATTCAATTTTCAATCAATTCATAAATTTGATTTATTCAAGACAAGCATGCGACATCTAATAAGGTTAAATTAAAAGTAATACACATATATATATGTTTGTAAATAAATCTATTCTAAATAGTGAAATTAACTTAATTCAACATAAAATTTGCTAAAACATAAAATATTTTCCAAAATTCATAACAATATCATGATTCATATTTCAATGGATGACTATGATTGTTATCAAGACTTATTATTTCGTCTTCGAAGGTATGGACCTTTGCGGTGCAGCCACAATGAGTCGCACATTTCCAAATCTTCTTGACGTGGTTGAGGCAGTAGGTTCTACAAATAAAAGCATATCCACCAACCACAAGTTGTCTAACACCTCTGTAGGACTCCCTGTAATAATATCCTAAAACAAAATCGAAATAGTCACATATTTAAAACATACAATATACAGTCATCCAAATATGAATTCATTTATGGAATGTCTGTAATTAATACAGCTGAAATGTTAAACATATTTTTAAAACGATTCATTGAGAATATTAAACTTTGTATAAGCTTTGGATGGTATTTGCGAGTTTAACTTACATGTCAAGGGTTTTGTGGTGAATTTAAAAAAAAATACTTCGTATTATAATATATTGAAACTTAGTCATATGCCAAAAGTATGCAAAACATTGTGTCAAAGACCTGTTTCACTAAATTAAGTACGAGGACTCTAGAAGATAGAAAATAAGACCATAATAACAAAGAATACAAACTAAAAACTGCTGATGACAAAATATTAAATAACAACAATAAATTTTATGATCATAATGATATAGCCCTACGCTGGGTCGCATCAACTAAGTTAAGCAATAATAAACATGTTAAAATACTGGCTAAGCAAAAAATGAGTACAACCATTTAACAATTTATACATGTTGTCATTACTTTAATTGTTAGCCGTAACCGTCCAATCTTTGCTGGTTAAATCTATTGTTAATGTTAAATAGCTAAATAGCGACTTGTCAAAAGTTTCAAATATATATTCGATATTTACTTGACATTTCTCTTTTTACTTATGCCAAGGAATACGATGGTGCAACACATTCCGCAGTCTATGTTAAAGTCTGCCTTTCTCTTAATGTTAAATTTGACTTAAACTTAGCTATAACAGCTAATATGATGCAACCCAGCCTTAGTGTTACATAACCTACCATACCTTAAAGGTATAATATAAGGTTAATACTTTAAGTACTTAGACCTCTAAGTTAATACTTTAAGTTAAATAACCTAGTTTTTGGAGTCTACGGTTCTAGATATAGTCATAAACATAATATAGTTCAACAAGAGATTTTTACCTTAATATAATGATTGGGGTTAAAGTATGAAATTGCGTTTTATTGTACGTTTAGATACTTCGAATTGAGGTTCTGTACCTTCATGGTTTGAGATTTGTTAGAGATTGCGTGTAACTTTTCTCACATGGTACCAGTGTAGTTCTTCTTTAAAAAAATGTGCAACATTCGATTATCGACGTTCAGTTGTTTCTTTTATTCAGCTTAGACAAGAAAGATGAATACTTCTAAAATTGTTGAGTTCCGCGTCGAAACTCGTAATTTTATAATACGAGTTTCGACGCGGAACTAACGCGGCATAAATAGCTCGCAATATCAATGTTGCGGTTGGAGCGAGGACTGCTAATGAACGCACCGTGTGATTTTGGTTTATACGCTATCGTGATGGAAACTTTGATTTGAAAAACGAACCACGTGAAAGACCCAGGTCAATAACAATGAATTAAAAGAGATGGTGGAAGCCAATCTGAGCAAACTTACTAAGGAATTAGCGGCATGGTTTAACGTTAGATTACCAAAAATATTGAGTAATTTGCGTCAAATCAATACAATAAAAAATATGAAAAATGAGTGCCTCGTGATTTGACTGATATGCAGGAAAGGGACGCGTTGAAACTTTTATTGCCTTGTTGAATCGATACAGAAATAAAGGAATATTAGATCGAACTGTGACATGCGATGAAAGATGGATTCTTTACGATAACCGTAAGCGAAAAATGGAATGGCTGACCCCAGGTCAAACGCCACAACAGTGCCCTAAACCAAAGCTTACTAATGAAAAGGTAATTGTAACTGTTTGGTGGTCTCAGCGTTATTCACTATAGCTTTCTCCGATCTGGTCAAGCAATAACGGTGCATGTACACTGTGACGAACTCCAAACAGCCCCGACTCATGAATCGATCTTCACCATTATTGCTCCATGATGAGCGAGACCTCATACAGCACGAGAAACCGTTTTAACTCTACAGGAACTGCAATTAGAAACCATTCGTCATCCTGCATAATCGCCAGACGGTGCTCGAACGGACTACCATTTTTTTCGTGATTTGGACAATTTTTTACGTTATAAAAAGTTTTCTTTTCAGGAGGCAGTAGAAAATGCTTTCACACAGTTTGTCGAATCTAGATCACCACAGTTCTATCGCAAAGGCATAAATGATCTTCCTATTAGATGGCAGAAATGTATAGATAAAAATAGTAATTATTTTGATTCAATAAATATGTTAAATTTTAAACTAATTTTTCAGTACAAAATGGCAGTTTCATACTTTAACCCCTAATATTTTGCTACGTATTAACTATATGTGGCAACAATCTTTGTACATAATATGTGATAAGATAAGGCGATACGGGACGTACGTGACCCGCGCAAATTAAGATTAATATAAGAAGAGATGTCACTGTTTTTATAACTCGTTCGCTATCACTATCGTTATTCACAACCTTTTTAATACAATACGTGTTTTTTTACAGTTTCTTTGAAAGAGCAATGAATATTATCCCTTTCCCTCAATTAGGTGATTAATATTTAACAATTATCTATAAGTAACATAAGATTGATCTTAATCCATCAATTTGTTATTTGTTTAAATGTTGTTTCCAAAGTCACATGGGGACAGAGTCCGCACCCCTCAGGTTGGTAAACGCTTATAAAAATGGAAAATTTATTAATAATATATGGGTATCTCTGGATTTTTTTTACATCTGACCCATTTTCCTCCAATCCTGCGGTACGATGGTGGTGGATGATTATGCTCTTTACTGGGAGAGTAGACGTCTCCTTTACTTCTTACCACGGCTTTGCATCCGTTGTTCCGATTCGAGCAGTACCAAAGATCGACACCTTTTAAACCCGAAAAACGTCTCTTATATGTGTAATCGTTATACATGAGTAGGGGATTCACGCCTTTCCGGGTCGGTAGGTACATCACTGGAACAAATTACGTTTTTACTTTCCATGAAACAATAACAACATTATGAATCTTGATCGAGTTATGCAGAAGGTACCTTGCCTAGCAGGTATGAAAACTATGGTATGGTATTATGATGAAAATTATGAAAGGTATAACGCTAGAAGGAAATTTCTTTCTTACCAGCACTGTGTGTTTTTTTTATGAAAATAAAGGACGAGACGATCAGGACCTTCAGCTGATGGTAATTGACGCCCTGTCCATTACAATGCAGTGCTGCTCAGGATTCTTGAAAAATCCAAAAGTGTTTAGCGGCACTACAATTGCTCTCGTCACCTTGAGACATAAGACGATAAGTCTCATTTGCCCAGTAATTTCACTAGCTACTGCACCCTTCAGACTGAAACACAGTAATATTTACACATTACTGCCACAGAAATAGGCGCCGTTGTTGTACCCATAATCTAGCCGGCATCCTGTGCAATGGAACCTCCCACTGGTGAAGGATAGATGATATTAGAGTTAAATATTGCCATCGAATCTTATTGTTAAGATAAAAATATTTTCTTACAATCATAGATATCGATCTTACTGTCCGATGAATAATATTCTGGTCATTTTATTAACAATCACTTTAATTAAGTTCCTACTAAAATCATTTAGTTATATTCAGAATTTTCGAAATTTGTAAAAACTATACATTATCAATAGAATAAAACTATGAACATTTCGTCTTTCGTTTTTTAAAACGCTTTTATTAACTTGGTAGGTATGTAATATGTATTTGTAACGGAATCTTTAAGCGTGATTTCCATCCAAACAAAAATATATACAGTTAATCACAACGCGCCAGAACCGAATCGGCCCTCTTTCACATGTAGGTCCCAAAAACAAATTTAGACCATTATTACCAACGTGCCAGAACTAAATCGGCCCTCGTTCACTTGTAGGTCCCGAAAACAAATTTAGACCGTTAATACCAACGTGCCAGAACCAAATCGGCCCTCGTTCACTTGTAGGTTCCAAAAACAAATTGAGATCGTTAATCACAACCTGCCAGAACCGAATCGGCTCTCGTTCACTTGTAGATCCCAAATAATAATAATAATATATTTATTTGCAAAAAACATAGTATACAATGGTATTAAAATATTATAATAATGAGCTTATATGTTTTGCTAGCACTAAGTATTCCTAGCATGCAAATATTTAACTACAATGAATATCAAAATTACATTTCCATAAATTCCTTAACACTAAAAATTATAAGCATTTAGTCAACTATATAGCTTAATCTTAAACGCTACTCGGTAACTTATTATAAACACGAACACAATTACACACACAACTTTTATTAAATTTAGTAATTTTTGGAACATCATGTAGAACGAGTCTTTGTGGATCATGTCGGTTCCGCGGATTTAGATCATTAGCTGATTTATACAATTCTTTATTTTTTTTACAAACATACATATCTCGAAGATAAAAAGCAACGCCAAAGGTAACAATCCTAGTTTTTAAATATGGGTTGACACGATTGCTCAGGATGCATCCCGTACCAATGTACGGGCATTATGGCAATGTATTAGGGCAATCCCTAATACACCTTTTTTTGACCAATAAATGCTCTGTTTATATCTGTGCTGTGTTCCCATAATACAAGCCCGTAGCGCAGTAGCGATTCTACATGTGCGTGATAAGTCATTATAGCAGTTTTTAAGCTTGTTACGTTTTTGACTTGCTTAAGCGCATATACGAACTTATTTATTTTCTTAGATATGTTATCTACTTGCTCTTTCCAATTGAAATTCTCATCTATTATTTCTCCTAGAACCTTTGTATGTGCTACTGCTTTAATTGTTGTTATTTTTAGTTGTATATTGTATTTAGGATTATAACTTTTATTGAAAACAAAATTAGACCGATAATACCAACGTGCCAGAACCAAATCGGCTCTCGTTCACTTGTAGGTCCCAAAAACAAATTTATACTATTTATTTATTTATTTATTTATTATCATTTCAATTTACCCTCAAATTACAGGTGAACCTAATAATATAATGTCCATAAGAATAATTACAAAATGTCAAATTAATAGTAACAATTTAAAAGCTTAGTCATATAGAATATACGAAAATATGTGAATATATGATACGTAAATCATGGTTTTACCAGGAGCAGAGTCTCCGTAAACAGCTAACATCTCTTGCAAAATAGTTTGAGGCGTTTTTCCTTGTTTGGTGAGGAACTTTACGACGGCGCGATGTTCAATTTTCTCCATAGTGGCTAGTTTGTTCCCGATTTACTTGTTCACTCGTTTGTAACTCGAAAGCTAATGACCCAATTAGGCTAGAAATTGGCATATATAGTAATTATGAGTTACTCAAGTAGCGGCTACCTGGAGGAGCGACCTCACCCCCGCCAACCCCGCCATTCCGCGAACTTTTTGACCGCCCCTCGTAGGTAGGTACTAGTCACACAATAATAATAAAAAATAGATATTAGTAATTCAATGTCAAAATATCAAAACCAGTTGAAATATAATAGAACTAATTAAATTGTATTAAACATATGATTAAAAAGTTTAACAAGACAATATTTTGTCTTAATATTTAAACGATTACTAAAATACAAGAGGCCGCCTATGTGAACTCTATCAGAGTACATGTGAACAGATCGACACCAGCAACCGGCGCCGCTCAGCTCTGTTGTCCGGCACGTATAGTCGAAGTTGTTCTGGGGTTGCTAGCTCGTCCTTCTTCCCCCGCAATACCATGAGAAGGTACTTGGCATGCGCAACTTCCCTTCTTGTTCCCAGTTAGCTGTATCCCACCATACCCAGGACGAACAAAGTTGGATACAGCAACGGATATCCAGGATACACCCCATACAACTTAAATAATTGTACTTTGCAAACCTGTTTTGAATTTTCTCTATCATCTACTTATATTTCATTTTACTCGGTGCCCATATAGAGCTTCATATAGGGCACCCATTTCATTGAGGTTAGTAAAACCGTTTCATTGTCTCAATACAAAAGCCTAGGTTACGGTACGCCTTATTGCATATTTCGGTTATATGTTTTCTAAAATGTGAGATTAGCAGTGAATTATACTCCTCGATCTTTCTGTGTCGAGTTTCAATCACACGCAACCGATACAGTACTGGTGGTGGCGGGGGGCGCGCGCACGACTAAATGTCAGGACCGAGCACTTTCTTACGTTGAAGAGCAGGTTATTTTTCTTGCCTCACTCAACCACTCTTTCTATATCTTTCTGGAGTTTATCATGATCTGAAATGTCACTTATTTCACGCACTAATTTTAGGTCGTTAGCAAACATGCAGGCAGGTAGATTCTGTCATTGTGGGTCTCGGTCTTAGCGCCAAACACGCCAGATGACAGTAACAAATGGAGACGGAATAATATTAGACTCAGAGACACACTTCAATTCTCAGTAACAGCACCTGACGAACCAACACGATATCCTGGTATCACCGACCCCTCACACTTGAAGTTTACTTAAAAATGTAACGCTCAATGTTAACATTATTGAAGCGTTTCACGAACTAGATTCAGATCACCTGCCGGTCGTCTTAAACCTAGCCCCATCGGTTAATTACCAGCTACCAACTAAAACTGTGACCGACTGGCAACGCTTGAAAAAAGACCTCGAGACAACCATGCAATTGACCTTATACCGAACGTCCTATATTCGGTTGACACGGCCCACAGTCCTATCTCCAGAACAGGATCCAGGCTTACTTCAGGGAGGTGCCAACTATGCAACCACATCGTCTAATCCTGCCAGGAGAGGTCAGATACCTACTCACTGAGTAGCACAGAGCCACTACATCTTAGCCCAGGTATCCTTCGGACGAGAATAGGCGTCACCTTCGCAATCTACAGTGCTGGTGGTACTACGGTTGTGGGGGAACGAATCGTGGAATTCCTTCCTCCTTCAATTGACAACCTAAAGCCGTCACATGTGGCCTTCTGGAAGCTGCCTCGCTCGTTCAAAGGACCGCCCACAGGTATGCCTCCTTTGGACAGACCGAGACTGTTGCCGGCGCTCGATGACGTCGAGAAGGCGGGATTCTCAAGTAAGTTCAAAATAAGTTTAATTTTTACATAGTCTGTCTGAAGGATGATCTCAAAAGATCTATCCATCAGTATATTGAAGGTTATATCGACTTATTTGTTTTCTGCTAGTTGGAAAGACGGTATGGTAACAATAATAGGTTGTATAGCTCTATCAAGTTCTCGTCGTTTTTTTTTATAACTATTCCATTTTCGTTTAGCTGCTGTATGTTCTCGCTCTGTCATATCTTTCACTAGTTTTTTATTAGCGTGATACCAATCAAGTCGTTTTCTCTTGGCTTCTGCATATTTAACAGTGTTCAGTTTTAACTTTAGTCTATTACGTCGTTGTCTTTCAGCAGAAGTCAGACGTTTATGAGAGAAGCTTCTTTCTGGAAAATATTAAAAATATACCCGGTTTTAGTACTGATTAGAAATATACAAAATGCAACAACTTAACACAACAACTGCGTTATTTTTTGTGGCAACGCAGTAGAAATAATTAAATATTTCCTGAATATACAAGTAGGTACATAGCAAAAGTTTTAATAGTAGATCAGGGTCGATAATTTTTGAAAAAAACAAAAGTAATAGTAGGGTGAATCCCATTGGAAATGAAGAGAATATAACAAAAATGAAAGGATAAATAAATTGTGTTTAAGGGTAATAAACGATTTATCTCGATTTAAATAAATTTTGAGGTTATGTGAAAACCAAAGTTTGAAATCTTTTCATTACTTACAACTTTGCCATTTGACTTTTTTATAGGACTTCTAGTTTTGCCGAAAATCGAGATAACTGTTTTTTACTCTACAACAAACCCCTTTTCCACTTACCGACCTAAGATTGCCCGTAATTTATTTTTCCTTTCATTTTTGTTATATTCTCTTCAGTTTCCAATAGGTTTCAATCCTACTAATATTTTTTTTCACATTTTATCATTTTCAATGGCTTCAGCACTGGTGTATAGTGTCAATAATGAATAAACAAAATCTTATATTGCAACTCTTATTAAGGTTTATTTTACAAAGCATATTTTTTTAAATAAAGGATTTAATTAAGTAGTAAATATCTATTAAAATTCTTAAAAATATATTTTTTAACTAGAATTGGATTAATTATTTATGTTGTATTAAAATACGCAATATTTTTTTTACTTTTTAGTGCATATCATATCGATTGTTTTAGAATAGTTTTTTTTTTAAGTCAAAACAAAGTTATTTTGAACAAAAAAACAACTGTGTTTTTTTAATCGAAGAGTTCCGTTACTTTATCATGGATTCCTAGATCAGAACCCAACCAAACTCTCACCGAACTACCTTTAAAGTACATCCATTCCAATAAAAAAAGAATCATTGAAATCGGTTGGCTCAATATTTAGTTATTCGGCCTTTTGTCACGCAATTAGCAAATAGACTTTTATGGTTTTCTAAGAAGGTCAGATCTGGATCAAATTACAATGACAAGGACTACACGTGAAGAACAAGCTTTCAAGTAAAAAAAGAATTATCAAAATTGGTTCACGAAAAGTCGAAAGTTCTGAGTTAACAAATATTAAAAAAAACCGACGAATAGAGAAGCTTCTTCTTTTTTAAAGTCGGTTAAAAATAGGAAATTCCAACCTATTTGTGCCCCAGAAGTATGATTTTTACCATATTTAAAAGGAGAACTAGCACGTCCGCACGTCACCTTTATTTTTGTCCATATGCCGTTAACTTAAACCTCGTAGGTACATACGAGGCCAGCACTGAAAATTTCGGAAATCAAGGAAGTGACACAACATTACTATTAAAAAATGTATTTATTGCTTTTCTAAGTATTCTCCGCGAAATTTGACACATTTTTCCATACGATGGAACCATTCCATTCGGAAGTTGGGGTCTCCAAAATGGCCGATTTGTAGGCGTCCACAGCTTCTTCAGGTGATGAAAATCTCTGACCACGCAATTTATTCTTTATTTTAGGGAAAGGATAGAAATCATAAGGGCTTAGGTCGGGGCTGCACGGCGGATGGTGTAATAATTCTATGTTTTCTTGCTCTAAAAACTATTTATTCTGTGCGCGGTGTGAGAACTCTCATTGTCGTGATGGAGAATGATGCACCGGTTGCAGTTCTCTTTAAAGAAACGACCTGTGGCAAACAAATGCTAGCATACCATTCTGCATTAACCGTTCTTTGTCCCTCAAGAGGAATAGTCGCAACATGGCCGGTTTTGTAGACACACGTGGCCACCATTTTTTTTGCAACACTCCGTGAACGAACAATTTTTGTTGGCTTTAACTCATTTTCGAACATCCAAACTCCTGACTGGTTTTTTGTTTCGGGTTCGTACGCGATATCCAGGATTCGTCACCTGATACGATGTTGTATACAGCATTTGAGGATCCTGCGTCGAATCTTTCGAGAGTTCTGACGCACCAGGTAACGCGAGCCGCTTCTTGCTCTTCACAGAGCAAATGCGGTATCCATCGGGAAAACAACTTTTTTACACCTAATTGTTCATGCAAGATAATTTGGATTTGACTCATGCCAATATCTAAAGTTGCCTGAATTTCACGGTATGTCACATGTCGATCTTCCTCAATCAGCTTACGCACAGCATCAACGTTTTCTTTGGTGACTGCAGTTTTTGGACGACCTTGACGGGAATCATCACTAAGCTTCACACGTCCACGTTCAAGTTCAGCAAACCAGCGATAAATTGTGGTTTTGGATGGGGCTTCACCACCAAATGCAGAAATCATCCGGTCAACACACTATTTTTGTGTTAAACCACTTCGAAAGTCATAATAAATCATCGCTCTAGAATTTTCTCGAGTCAATTCCATTTTCTCAACGACTAAACAAGTTTGAAAAGACCTTCTGACAAGACCGAGAATCTTTTTTTAAGTAAATAAATGGTATTCGATTTTTAAAACCAAGGAGTTTTCACTTAAAAAGATTTTAATATGACAGGAACAGTGAAAATATTCCATTCCCGATACTTTTAGTGCAGCCCTCGTATTTGATCGATGACATGACGCTTTTTTCGATCGAGAATTGTCAATTTTAAATAACTTCTACAATGTTTCTTCCCATTCGGATTGTGTTCTTGCGATTATTTTCTTTAGTAACACAAACCACCGTACATAAATGCTATTTCTTTATTTTCACCCATCTCCCATCCCTCAAGCGACAGTAACAAGACGGTGGATGCGAGTGTTCCACGTCTCCGACCAGGTAGACTTGCCCGCGGCTCGCGACATTTGCCTTACAACCGCTATACCGGTTTGAGCAGCACCACAGAGTATCGCCTCTTGCGTTGCACGATGACTTTTTATATGTATACTTATGGTACATAAGAAAAGGGTTTACAACGGGAACACTGCCATAATATGATACCATTCAAATTACATCTCTTCTTTTTAAATGTATAGTTGTTGAACATCAGCAACGGATGAACCTTTTTCCCTGACGGTAAGAAAGAAACTGGAAAAGTAACGATTTTGTATAACATATAGATATTGTATAATAACCTCTCCTGCATTAAAATTTTAATAACATGTCGAATAAAATCAAATCAAATTCATTTTATATATTTAGGTCAGAAAAATGACAGTTATGAATGTCAATTGTTATACTTTTTACCATTTACCACTTTGGAAAATGTTGAGCTTTTATTAGAAGTGACAAGACAGTCACTGCCACTCTTTTAAATCAACATTCACAGCTTCATCATTTTACAAATTATTTCAATAATAAAATAATAATCTACTTAAAGTGGTACAAAAGTACTTCGCTACATCCGATTGAAGCACTAAGAAATCCACTTTGCCCACTCGCCTTAAAAGTCTCTTCGACGACATTTTGAAGCGCAGCTACAGCCTCCTCGGCGTCCATAAATCGTTTTCCTCGACGTTTTTCTTTATTTTTGGGAATATAAAAAAATACAATGCACGATTTCGGGGCTATCGGGGGGCGGTTGGTGACCCAGTAATTCCACGTGTGATCTCGCCAGATAGTCGATCGTTCGCCAGGCGTTGTCATGGTCAAGAATGATCCTCCTGCGAGCTCGTTTCACTCAAGATTTTTCCAGGAAATTGTTAGTGTACCAGACTGAAGTGACTATTTTTTGATCCTCTAAAACAATTTTCGCGTAATGACCTTTCCTTCTGACAAACGAGGTCATCATGTTTTTTTTTCACGCTTCGAGCTCTCTTCACAATAGTTGCCAACGCCTCGGAAGAAAACACCCACTTAGCATACAGTATTTTGAATCCGTGATCATATTACTTAACAGTAAATAAAAATTGAAGCGTAGTTTTTATATGGTTTACAAGTGGGCAGATCTAATAAGTTTGTAAGTGTCAACCTTATACAGTAGTAAGTACATGTAACAATTCACACACTGTCAATAAATAAAGCTATTATGTAATGACATTAGGGTGACAGGTGACGATCATCTTCCAGCACCACAGTTTATGAGTAAACAAATACAATTATATCATTGTACATTTTTATTTTATAACATCACAATTATATACGATACATTACCATTTTGATCACTATATCCAATTATACTCAGATCAACTTCGAAAACTATTGAAAAATTTCAGAGAAGCAGCAAGAACAGCAGAAACAGAGAAAATAGACAGACTCTAAAGTATTCTAAGAATCATCGATCTGTGTTTGTTATAACTAGAGACTGGATTATATGCTACAAAAAATGCCCAAAATATGCATGCAAGTAAAATAGCTAAAATATGCACGAAACACCACAAAAAGGGCCAAAACATGCATACAATTAAACAGGAAAAAATAAAAAGTCATATTTCAATATTTTTATTTTATTTTATATGGGCTTGTACTGACAATCTTATCTGTGAAAAAACCTATTACAAGATATACCTACTTATGTAACAATGAAATTTAAGATTTACCTTTACATGTTATGTACTTTATCTGTACTACTAAGTACTGTTCTAAATGTTCTGTAGACAAACTGTGTCTACGATTGATTGATAAATTTTTGTTAGCGAAAAAGGAGCGTTTTTTTTTATGGAATAGGAGGACAAACGAGCGTACGGATCACCTGGTGTTAAGTGATCACCGCCGCCCACATTCTCTTGCATTGGTTATTCGGCAGAATTTAAATTTGAATGCAATGTTTGGGTGTACTATGAAAAGCATCGAACGATGAGCGAGATCGAGCTTAAATATACAATTTTTTTCTCTAAAATATGCAACAGCCGAAAAGGTATTAAATATGCAAAAGCATATGCAATATGCATTTGCATATAATCCGGTCTCTATATTATAACCGTTCGCACTCTTCGAACTTTGAGCGATGTGGCAACCTTTAGGGAGTCAGCCCCGACTCGTCAAAATATCTTCACAATTACTGCTCCATGAAAACGCAACATCTCGCGGGTCGAGAAACTGTTTTAAGCCAATTTTTTGAATTCCTCTTACAATTCCTCCGTACTCTACAGACCTGGCCCCAACCGCCTAACATTTTTTCCGCGATTAGAAATTGTTTATGTGGGATTTTTTTCTTCTCAAGATGCAATACGGTTAATTTTATCTTATTTTACTTTTTAATTTTTCAGTAAATAACGAGTATTTCAAACGTTAACGGCTCACCCCATGTATATACCAATACCAATACAAATGTTCAGCACCTACTCGAACCAAACTTCCAAAAAAAGCTGATGTCTTTTCGTGATATGAAAATACCACCACAAGTGTAATTTATTTTATCTACACCCATGCTTTAAATCCTATAATAAAGATTCTGAAACAGTAAGCTTATTACCAACATTAAAACACCCAATGTTCTAATAACCATTAAATTATCCAAACGAGTGTTGTAATGTTGTACTGAATTTCATAACAACACTCCTATGTATTTTTTTCGATCCCTTCATGCGCAAAGACTTTCAACAGACAACCACATTCTTATTGCTTGATGCGAGGTACTGTATTCTGTATGAATTTCAAAAAAAGAACATTTTCGTTTACGCGCGTTCCACTCTACCAGAACATCGCGCGCCGTAAAAAAGAAGTAGGTTATTCGAATCCCCGCCATTTTTCTTCGATATTTTTACTGTTTTGTTTACAAAAAAAGAGCCATTCATTTTAAACGCTGCAAAAGAACATTATATTCGAGTGAATTTTAATTATTGCACTATACAAAATGTAAATTATTACTAAAATAAATAATTGTTTCATAAATACTTAGTTTATTTGTATATAATCAGTAATGAATGATATAAGTTACTACTAGGACTGGTGTTTTAATGTTAGCAGTAAGCTAACTGTTCCAGAATCTTTTAGAGGATTCATATTCTGGGTGTAGATAAAGTATTGTATGCAACTGTTGATAATTAGGTATTAAAACACTCATATGATACTATTATCATTAATAATCACAATCCACATTCTTGTTTTAATACCCCTTATTACACAACAGTTGCATAAATAACTATTATTCATTGGTAGAACACCCTGTAAAAAATTGATAAGGTTTATATATACCCGTGAAACCCTTGGGGATAATTGTTCTACTTTGAACGTTTCTTCACTGTTTAATTTTGATCCAAGTGCCATCCTCCCGTTGTACATAACGCGGTGGCTGGTGGTTGTGCTGATGTTTCCCAAATATATATTCATTATTAATGTCTTTGACATGGGCCTTGCACCGAGCATTACGCTGCGTAGAGTTGGAGCAGACCCATAGAACACCACGAGCGTTGCGACTGTGCTTTTTGAAGGTATATAACTTGTACATCAGTAGTGGATTGACTCCTTTTCGCGATGGTATGAAAAACACTGAAATTTAAGAAATATTGTTAGACTTATTTGTAATCACAGACGTTTTTAGTTTTAAAGGCCGGCAGTGTACCTCTACACCTCTGGGGACGTCAATAGGCCGCTGGTCCCTTCCCTCGTCATCAGGTGAGTTACTCGACTACTTAGTTCGCGATACACTCAAGAACGATTTTCAAGCTGTTTACACCAATGGGTAGCGTGGTGCTCCAGGAATGATTTATTATATAACTTGTTAAGTTTTAGTATACATATTTGTATACATTAACGTTATGTGGTGCCGTAAACAAATAAGTCGTCTTGCAGCTTTCAACGAAAACACAAGTCTGTCTGAGCCTTTGAGATATAACAAAATAATGTATGATTGAATTGTATATATTATAAAGGTGTACAGAAAAGTCCACGATGGACTATGTCTATCTCATAAGGATAAAAAACTATATCCATTTTAATACCTCAAGAATTGGCAATTGTAAAGGGGTAATGTTTAAGGTAAAACTAATACGATATTAATACTAGGTTATAAATAGCGCGAATAGCCCTCTTCTGCAGCACAAATATTGTATTAATATAATATAATATAATAATAAACTTGGTATAAAGTTATATTATAACTGATGATAAACAAAGAAACTACAAAATGTGTACACTTTCGTTGACAACACTGTCAATACAATGATAATTCTGAAGTTTTCAGAATTACAAATCCAAAAACAGAAACAAAAAACAGTTCTAAAGTGTTCCGAATTACAAATTGCCTTGCAAATAAACGCAGGAAACGTTATACGTCCGAACAATCCATTCGTAAGCAAAATGTCTATTTGTAAACATTTCACATATTTTTGGTTTATGCTTAGTTATAACATTATGCCAATTTTATTTGTAAGGCCGCCAAAGTATAATATATATTGGAATATAAAAAGAAATATTACATAGGCTTTGTAGATTACAACAAAGCATTTGATACGTTGGACCACAATGCTATACCAATGGTGCGCACTTGAAGAATAGGGTGTAATCAGAAATTCATTCGCATTCTGAAAAAATTATATGCCGATAGTAAAGCTATTATAAAACTGGACCAATTCAGTGCGGAGTTTGCCATAGAAAGAGGAGATCCAATCTATCCAATATTATTTTCATCCGTATTGGAAATGATATTTCGTAAGATGAATTGGAAGGAATATGGCATGGCATGAGAGTAAATGGAGAAAACCTAAACCATCTACGCTTCGCTGACGACTTTATAATATTCTCTGAAAATGGAAAAAACTTTGGGATTATGCTTCAGCAATTCGCAGAAGAAAGCATGAGAGTTGAACTCTCTATGATCACCGAAAAAACGAAAATAATGACAAATTCTGATAAAATTACAATAACGGTGAATAATAAACCCATAGAATATGTAGAAGAGTATATGTATCTCGGACAAGTGATAGCTACTAAGGAGTCTACAGAAAAAGAAATCAACGGAAGGGTTACAAACACTTGGGAAAAGTGATGACGAATATAGAAACCTACATAAAAGACAAGTGAAAGACATTCTACTCTTGCATACTGTCGTACCTTACCTATGGTTGTCAGACCTGGGCTTTTACCCAAAAACAACTAAGTAAGTTAAAAGTTTGCCAAAATTCAAAAAGTGCCATGACAAAGTGCGATTTAATCATATCAAAGAAAAACCTAAGTTCAAAAGCATAGAGAAAATAAAACGCACTTTGAAATGGAGATGGGTAAGCCACTTTATTAAGCATGAAACACCAAAATGGACTAGGGCAATAACTGAATGGTACCCCAGAGGAGATAAGAGGAATAAAGAAAGACAGTTCATATAATGGGAGGACCACTATGGACTAGAATAACAAGGAACTGGAAAGAATGGAAGACCTTAGGAGGCCTTTGTCGAAGGACAAACAGTTAATAGAAAGAGGACACTGTTTAAAACTTATTGCATATAATTAATAATTAAGTTAATAATATAGTTATGTAAGTTAAGCTTATTAATTGAAATGTATTTATTATATTGTGTCTATAAGTTGTAGAAAATATTTTGTTAACTGTAATAAAGGCTTTATTAATACTTTTTAATAATATAATTATAGAACATACATCTAAAGCTGTACTAGAAGGTAGCGCTGTTAATAGGCCCGTGGCGATTGTGGGGTTATTTTCTAAAATTCATTACAGGAAATATTTCGGCTAGGCCTGTTGATCTTAGAGCCTCACGGGCTCTTAGATCCCCAGACCTACGTTCTTTTATAAAAGCTGAAAGTTAGTGAGCGCATACTCCCAACACAGATAAGAATGATGGCCAATTATGAAGTTTGGACTACAGTGGCTTTGGCAGGTAAAGGGAACTAAAGGTACGTATAATACCGATCAAATCAAATCAAATAATAAACTAGAAATTGTCTAACGCGGAAATGCTGCTAGTATTCTTGGTACACTTCGACGTAACGATAGTTTTAATTTAATTCAATCATACTATTTTATTTAAATATAGTTATAAGATTTGTTTTGTTAAAAGTAAAAATGTGTTAAGGGTGCTATCATTTCTTTACTCCGGATCGTTTTTTTCAGTTGTTTCTTCTAGGTGGGGTGCAGTAAAAGAAGCATTTATTTCAATGGAATTGTCGGCATAAATTCACTTCTGTTTGGCAATAAATGACACGATTTTCAATAATAATCAGAAAATCAGACTTTATTATTTGATGAATTTAGATCTTGTCCTTAATAACAATCGTATATTTAGTCATTACCTTAGATACCAAACTTCAGTGGGGTCCTCATATTTATGAGTTTGGCGCAAAAGCTTAGTTCTGCAGCATACGCAGTTAAAAAAATTCGGCAACTTGAGGATGAAAATACCGCGAGGCTAGTTTACTTCAGCTATTTTCATAGTCTGAAGACATATCACATTTTACTTTGGGGACATGCTGCCGATGTCAACACGATTTTCACAGTGCAGAAGTGCTACTTCAGCTATTTTCATAGTCTGAAGACATATCACATTTTACTTTGGGGACATGCTGCCGATGTCAACACGATTTTCACAGTGCAGAAGCGAGCTATTCGTGCCATCTATAAAGTAGGACCAAGGTACTTTAAATGCTCCTCTTGAGTGTAATTAAGAAATAAATTTTAGGATGATGACACTCTTAAGTGTCATTAAGAAATAAATTTAAGGAAATGAATGATTTGACTTTGACATCGAATTGACATTGACATGAAAATCTTGTTTATGTAAAAAATAATATAAATTCGTTTAAAAGAATTACTGACACTCCTAATGTCAACACTAGAAATAGGGATAGGCTTAGAAGTCGACTTCATAAAATCACAAATGTATTCAAGGGTAAGGTCCCTGTTGACATACAGAACTTACCTTTAAATGAATATAGAACAGTGCCGAAGAAAAAGTTGTATATAAAAGGGTACTATAAAATATCTGAATTTAAATAACCCTTGGGACTGAACTGCTGGGCTGTTACATGTCTGTCTCAGTTTGATAAATGTCATTATAGTTATATAATTTAAATATTAACATTGTTTGCATTTAGTAAAAAAAATATTAATAATAATTATTATGAGTTACTTATGTAAATTGAAACAAAATGGTAAATTGTAAGTAAAGACATTTAGCAAGTATTGCATACTCGCTTCCTTCCCTAAAATATGGTCGAGGGAGGCGATGGCTGGTCCATGCGCCATGCTCGTAAACGGGCGCTACTTGTGTTGGCTGAATCATCCTGTTACCGGGAGGTGTGCTTCATGTTTTTTTTATTTCTTTTATTTAATTATTTCTAAATTAAAGTTATCATATATTTTATTTAATACAAGGCTCGCATTATGCCTTTTATTTATTTATTGTATCTACTGTACTCAATAACTCCTGTTTTTAATTATTAATTCCCCTTTTTTTGACTTTCTCGTGTAGCCAAGTAAATATTCCAAAGTCAATAACTAAATAGTTATTGACTTTGGAATATTTCTGTTCCATCACTTTGCATATATTGTAATTGAAATTATTTGTAAATTGCATTAAAAATAAGAACTTGTAATACTTAATCTGTTTTGAAAAGAGCAACCTTAGAGTTTCTTGCTCGTTCTTCTCCAAGGAAATCTGTATTCCGAAAGAGCTGTATGGAAAAAAATTACATATACCAAATGTAAAATGATTTACCTATGAAATAAAATATTTTGGATTTGATTTGATCGGTATTATACATAGCTTTAGTTCCGTTTACATGCCAAAGCCACTGTACTTTGGTCACAGATAGTGTAAACCCATGTTGTAGAAGATATTCTGAAAGAAGAAACTGTACAGAACAATGACATCTGCATACTGTAATATTTGACATAAGAACGAGACTGTTCTATCGAGTACATAAGAATGTAAGTTGTAAAAAAGAGGACTTAGAACTGACCCTTGAGGTAAACCGTTCCAGGTAGTCCAATCTTCATAATGGTCCATAGTTCTTACCTGTGTTGGGAGTATGCTCTGACAAACTTTCACTTTTAATAAAATGTCTCTATATCGTTAACTAGCTGACCCGACACACGTTGTTCTGTCAATAAACGGTTCGAGAGATATGGTAAATGCGTGGATGACTGTGTGGGTGGGATCGTGACACGACAAACTATATATGTAAACCTTCCTTGAGCTTCAACGAATCTATTACAAAAGGTTTCATTGAGATCGGTCAAATAGTTTAGGAGTTATTAGGGAACATACAAACATACATTCGCTTTCGCATTCGCGGAGAATAATGCATACAAACAAACAATCAAACCTTTCCTTTTTATAATATTAATATAGATATCGTTAATATTGTCTGACGTGCTCACATACGATCATAATATTATATGGATTACCGAATACTGCGTGTACACACACACTACACATTTCACTTTTTGTCATTTGATTCCGTATTTGTATTCTCCAAGATTCTGTACATACTGTATCAGACAATAATTATAAACCATTCCTGAATTTCTCTGGGTTTATTTAATTTTTACTAACACTCCATTCTTCAACTTCTTATAATGAGGCGGATCGTGCTCGTACTTCCCAAGTAATATCCATCACAGTTTTTCCTAACAAATGCTTTGCACTTTGCGTGTCGGTTCAAACGAACCCATAAGGTGGATTTAGAAGTTTCGCTGTGCTTTTTAAATGTGTAATTGTTTAGCATAAGCAAGGGATGAATGCCTTTTCCTGAAGGTACGAATGACACTGAAAAAAGGTTACATCACTGCTTCAAATATTGTATATGAACCGAGCTCAAAATACATGCTAAGGACCAATATGTAATGAGGACTTTTATAATATACAAACCAACGGATCACTGCTTGAGTGTAACAATGTATCTATATCTACGTATTTTGATTCGAATATAGATTATCTAAACCTAAAGAAATCCTAATCGTAAGGAAGCAAATTCAAACAAAATAAAGCCGGCCGCGAGACGCTTGGTTATATAAAACAGCTGAGTGAATATTCAAATTTATAAAAAAAAAATCGAGAAATTTTATTTAAAAATGGAGTTTGGTAAATAAAATTACAATTTTTTTTATTAATATAATTGTCAAATAATTACAGAATACTCTTAAACAGAAGCGTTGTTGTTGAAGCGTTATATATAAACAGAATGTAAAGTTCACACACACACACAAGAGAGTTGAACTAGTTTGACAGTATAATGAACATGTTCTCCGTATTTTACAAACATGTGTATTTATCATGGAACATCTTATTTTATTTTCACCCAGTCCCCACTCTTCAATTTCATGTAGTGAGGCGATTCATGATTGTGTTCGTACCTCCCAAACGTGTATTCATCACTGACTTGTTTGACGAACGCCTTGCACTTAGCGTATCGATTGGAACAAACCCATAAAACGCTTTTTGAAGTTTCACTATGTCTTCTGAATGTATACCTATCCAGCATTAGCAATGGATGTATGCCCATCCGTGACGGTATAAATGTTACTGAAAAAATATAAGGGAAAAGATAGTCAATGATAATCTTTCTCTCGTTCTCACTTACTGGTTAATCTCAGTATCAACTTGAATCATTTGACCACGTGCATTGCTGGCGAACCAGTACTGGGTACTCTGTGTACGACTCGTTTTGTTGGCGTTGCGAAGAAAAGGCGATACAATGTGTCTCTTCTACCGCATTTATCACAGGCAGTGTTCCGAAGAGATGAGAGGAATGAAGATTCCTGACGCCGAATCCCTAATTCATACCATCTGGATGTGTGGCGTTCGCCAACTGTTCGTATATTGAAATTTTTTCTGTAATGTACCACTACAGGATTCGGGTACCAGGAGTCAAAAAAAGTTGGTACAGCTACTGGTGTTGCAAGAGAAAGTAGGCAGCGTGGATCGCTTACTGTCAGATGTTATATACGCTCGTTTGTCCAAGTCTTTAAATTAAAACAATAGTAATATAATATTTATTAGTTTAATGATAAATTTTATTCATCTGAGACTATATTATGTAGACAATACTAACAATAAATACCTGAAATTTATATTTATGAAATCTAAATAAAATATTCCTGTATATATTCTTATAATATTATATATAGGTACTTTGAAGCTTTTAATGACATACTACATATTACAGTATCTGTCTCCTTCTTTTACAGTTTTCCCAACACAATATAATATGTAGTTGTTTGGGCAAAATAAATAACACAACAATATAGCACAAATTATATATTTTAAGCTCAGTACTAAATATGCAAATGAAATTAAGGAGAGTACATAGTATATGTATAAATATCACAAGTATCGGCAAATGATTTACAATCAGAATTTTAAATTGAAGTAGTATTCACATGCAATTAGTTCATTTCCATTCACGACTCATGGTCACAACAGTTTGTCACACCAGTGTGACTACGAGTAATTTTTATTCCTCGTGGTCACACCAAGGGTTTTACTACACCCTGTTGGCAATTGATATAAGTGATGTGTCAATTTGTTGGGCTTTTTTCAATGACAATTTCCATATCCTCTTTTAAGACAGTTAATAATTTATTAACTTATTTATTATTAATTTAGTCCACATAATATCCCTTGTGAGGGATAAAGAGACAAATTGAGAAAGATAATTTGTTCATTAATACCCAAATAAAACTTATTAATAATAATATTTTTTTAGGCCATTTTATGAAAATACTTCGTTAATTATATACTTATATACAAAAGTTATACATCTTTGCCTATTTCGACATATGGTAGTGTAGTTAAACCTGCGGTGTGAGGAAGAGGAAAAAACAATTTCCATCTTTAGTCATTCCTTATCTAAACTATCGAGAATGTCGATATCATGAGAATTGAAATTGACACATCACTTATATGAATTACCAACAGGGTGTAGTAAAACCCTTGGTGTGACCACGAGGAATAAAAATTACTCGTAGTCACACTGGTGTGACAAACTGGTGTGACCACGAGTCGTGAATGTTCATTTCATACAAGCCAACAAACTATCAATTGACAGTACTTGATAGTAATACACAATGATATTTAAAAGTATAGATAGGTTACGTAGACAACATTCGGTGTTTGAAAATGATACCCTAACGCACACATGAATAATTAAACATTGCAATAGCACACTACATTACAATTAAACGTCAAAGAAGGATAGTAAATGCAATTATCGCAAGCGAAAAAGAAATAACTCTAATTTGCTAATTGCTTCGTATTTGTATAGAGAAAATACAGTTAATTCATCAGATATGATTTTTTACAGTATACCGTGATTTATGCCTAAATTACAATTCATTCATGAGTTCATGTAGTAAAAGCTATAAAGTTGTAAAACTGCATTGATATTAGGTAGATAATGTGTCATTGATTTTATAAAAAAATAATTTAATATTGATTATAATATATAGCCACATTGATGATATTAATTATTTAAATAATAAATAATAAAAAACATACAGAAACCAAAACAAAACCGAAAGGTATCTACAGTAAGGGTCCCATTTTACTAACAACGGCTCCCAAAAAATTTTTAAGATTACAATTATTATTTTTTGTATCTTATATTATTTATGAGTCTTTTTGTTGAGGGTTTATTACAATAAGGTAATGGGAGAAGAAGAAAATGATCCATTGATTCTTCTGCAGTTAGCTAGGGATATACTGAAGAAACTCCTACGTAAACAAATAGCACTCACTGTCTACATCCGCTACCTACCCTAAAACTTTTTTAGTAGTTTGATAGTTCAGCTACCTATATACCTATGCACTTGTTTATTAAAAATTATTACATTCACTGGAACAATGACTTTTTTACATCATTTCCTAAAATATTCTACCTCGATCATCCCGCAACAGACAGCATCAATATTTTGTCATTTCTGTACGTTAATCTATGATCGGTTTGGCGGCGATCGGCGTTGTCATGGCAACATATTTATTTTGTTAGATAAATAATGAAATCAAATAAAATGTTATAATTCATGATTTCTTAACTGAGGTATGTAATTCTATTATTTTTTTTTTTACTTTCGTAATTAGTGCATCTTCCCATAACACAAGACGGTATTTTAATGTTGTAGCTATATCAAATTGTAAGCAATTCTGTCAACAACAAACGCGTGTGTACCGTACCGTTTTCGTATCGAGAGAGCGACTACGACAAAAGGAACCAATTGAGTCAATTTAGGCGATTGATTTTCAGCGCGCTAGTGACATATCTACCTCTTTTAATACTATAATATCATTGGTAATACACTTCAAATTATTATAGAACTATAAATGATTTCATTACGAATTGGCTAAAGCCATCGAGCAAACTATCACACGCGTATCGCCTAACAGTTTAACATAGAAACGTCAGTTGCATTTTATCTACTTAAATTAGCATTCAAAGAAGCCGAAATAAAAACAACACCTAGCGTTAATCAAACTGACGTCACATTCATTTAATATTATTAATGCGAAGGAACTTTACTAGGCCGAATTAAGTCAACTTTCATAACTATTAATGACCCCATACGAATGAAAATATTACACATAGTGTGGCAAGAATTTTCTGTTGTCATGTCGCTTAATATTATAAGTTTAATTATCCTAACTTAATTTTGATTTTACCTTAACAACTACTTAAACACTTTATTTAAATGTATAGTATTCAGGTTCTGTGATTAAAATAGACAGTCTGATTTATGTTTAATAGAAAATGGACATTTGTTTGTTATACTGAGGCTTAATATTCGTAATAGTGGTTTATTTAAATGGACACTACATTTACTATTCCACTATTAGGTCCTTAGTACTATTCATTTGTTTTACTTGATTTGTTGCTTTCAATAACAAATGTATTCAAATTCAGAGGGTAACCTCACTTCAAAGGATGACAATGCATGTTCAAGATGCTCAGTTCTGATCAGTTCATATATATGGGCAGTGAGTTTCATTTCACATTTGCTAGCTGTAATACGTGGGTAACACTGAAAATGTTAGAATAGAGTGTTTCTAACTAGCCAGAACTGGCTAGTTAGAAACATTGCTTATGAAAACTTTTTTTTTATTTCAATTTTAGAACTCTTTGGTAACCTAATGTAGTATAATGCATTAATTTGTCATTTATTTTTGTGAATTGGCGGCAAGTCTAAAACTCTTGTTACACGTGAAAATGAACCTAACGCAAGAAAATTTTCGGTCAATGATTTATTATGACTTTTTTGTGGGCTTACTCAACAACAAAGCTATTATAGGCTGCAAATAGGATTTCTTATTGAAGCCCGATCTCGTGCCACTATTTACAATTGATTTATCGAGTTTAAGCGTGGACGTAGCAATCTCTCTGATGATCCGCGTGAGGGACGTCCTTTAACAGCGACTACTGAAGATAACATCAGTGCTGTGCGACGCATGATAGAGGAAGATAAGAGAGTGACGTATCAGTAGATACGGGCAAGCCTAGGCATTGGTGAGCCAAGTTCAAAAAAACTTTTTCCTTTTGAGGATCGGCCAACTCAGGTAAAGAAAGGAAGAAGTCAAGGAAAAGAGATGATCGCCTCATTCTTTGGTCGAAAAGGTCATTTCGCGACAGTTGTGCTAGAAGATGGAAGGACAGTTACTGCAGTCTGGTATGTCAATCGCTGTTTGCCTGTTGTCTTGAAAAAATTCGACAGCAGCGCCCTCGAAGCAGGATCCTCCTTCACCACGACAATGCTTCAACGCACTCCACAAAACGGACTGTTGAATACTTGACTATGGCAGGTGTCGAGATAATGAGTTATCCGCCATACAGTTCTGAACTGGCACCCTGCGACTTTTATTTATTCCCAAGAACTAAAGATAAAATTTGAGGTATTCGCTTTACCAGCCCTGAAGATGCGGTGAAAGCGTACGAAAATGCCAAAGAAGAAACCCCTAACAAAGGATGGGCTCACTGCTTTTCTCAGAGATTACTTCGAAAATCAATAAAGCTTTCGGCAACTTTCTACATTAAGCCGTTTTTCATTTCCTAAACATTTTCAGTGTTACCCGTGTATAAAAAGTCTACTTTTTGCAAACTTCTAATCGTTTGTTGTTCCGTTAACAATTTCAATAAAGATCCGCGCCAACAAGTCTTGTTAAAACACAAAACAATAAATGTACAAATATTCCAAATGATGTTCAGGTTTTCATAAATACAATTAATTCTTTATAGCGGTATATTTAAAAGAAAGTGAGGCGTTGCCGTGAGGGTTATATTTGTATATACTTGTACTATTGTCACAGTAGACATTAACAAAGATTAAATCCAATAATTCATCATGAAAATATATATTTTATGAACATGATTAAGAGTTCAAGAAAATAAAAATAAAATTACTAAATTTAAAATCAATCCAAATGATATCAAATTGTTTAATAACTTGCCAATGTCCATTTTCGACCAAAAAACAGACATCACAAATAATTACATAAGATACTCGAAGCCCTCAAACAGATGGTTGGTATCGACAGTTTTTTCAATATAATTGACTAAATGCGGCGGTGCGTGATCGTGAGGCTTACAGGTCAGGACACGGCCTGATAAGCTGGTCGCAGACGCCCTGCAGCCCTTGAGTCTCCGAGAGCAGTACCAGGACACCCTTCCATCAACGTTTCGCTTCTGATAACTGTAAGTGTACCCGTTGACGAGCAGGAGAGGATGTTTACCGCCACGTTTTGTCCACACGAATTTACCTGAAAGAATTTTAACATTAATACTGCTTGGAAATATTCTGAAAAATTGGTGATGTTGAGGTAATTTAACCTTAAATAAATTGACTGACAACAATAATACATTGCGATCTCAAACCTCACACGTTAGAGAGTATGCGAAGCAAGCAAGAGTTAATATTTTGGAACGGGTAATACGAGTTTCACGGATTCTTTTAATAAAACACGTACAAATTATTCAACACATTCTTGAACAATTCATTAAACCCATTATAATTTAGATAGTACATCTATTTACATAAAATTCTCGTGTTATTATGTTACGTGCGATACTCCTCCGAAACGACTTGATCGATTTTTATGAAATCTTTTATGTATATTTCGTAGGTCTGAGCTTAGGTTAGGTCGTAATCTATTTTTATGCCGGAACCTTTTTATTGCATTTTTTTAATAATTTACACGCGATGCAATGTTTGCTGGGTCAGCTAGAAGTACATAAAATTACCTATCCAGTAACCACTTCTTTCAATTATTTTAATTTATAACAGAATAATAATAATAATAATAATAAATCATTTTATTTCAGGCTACAAGGCCCATAAAATAAATACCTTATAGTCTAACATACATATGATATATAACTTAAATCTACGTCACATTTTCGCGGCGATGTGAAACGAAGAATAATGAAGAGTTTTATATAATAAGTATAGTTAAAGTTGATGAAACCTAATGAAAAAAATGTGGCTCAATGTGTGTAGTGAAAAGTTATATAAAGGGTGTCTCAGCGCCGATTTTAAACTTTAAACACGAATTTCTTGGCAACCTGCGGGGTTAGCTGGAGGGGAGTGGTAGCGTTAGATAGGTGACGAGTGCGGATTTTTTAGTCGCCATGGCGCAGTGGTGTGGTGCGCACCGCGCGTACGCAGTGGAAGCGTACTTATGCAATGGCTTTTCGTTGAGTGAAGCACGGCGTAAATTTTTTAGTCGCTATGAAATCCGCCGTTTGAATAATGCCCCGAGTAATCAATTAATTAAGTCGTTGGTAGAGAAGTTTAGAGCGACAGGATGTTTACTAAATCATTCAATTGGACCACGAAATAGACCTATGCGATCGATTGAAAACATCGACCGCGTCGCCGCTGCGGTCGCGGAAAATCCAAGACGCTCACTTAGAAAACAAGCTGCCTCTTTAAGCCTCCATCGGTCAAGCATTCAAAGAATTTTGTCTTTAGATTTAAAATTACATCCGTATAAAATCCAAATTGTGCAAAAAATTAAAGAAGAAGACTACAACAAGCGAAAAATGTACTGTCAGAAGATGTTAGAGATTTTTTCGGAGAAAAACGGGGTGGACAACGTTTATTTTAGTGATGAGTCACATTTTCACCTCGAAGGGTACGTCAATCGTCAAAATTGCCGTTACTGGTCATCCAGCAATCCAAAACAAAAACATCAAAAACATTGCACAGCCCCA
Organism: Leptidea sinapis; assembly: GCF_905404315.1. Taxonomy (NCBI): domain Eukaryota; kingdom Metazoa; phylum Arthropoda; class Insecta; order Lepidoptera; family Pieridae; genus Leptidea; species Leptidea sinapis. Next base: position 4,713,547 of record NC_066275.1, on the reverse strand, counting down.
AAGTCACTGTATGGTGTGCAATATCGGCGAAGAAAATCATCGGGCCGTTTTTCTTCGAGAATGACCGAGGTGCGACGGTTACAGTGACGAGTGAGTGGTATATTTAAATGATTAATAACTTTTTTGTACCTCAGCTGCAAGAAGAGGATATTGACAAGTATGGTTTCAGCAAGATGGGGCCACAGCCCACACTGCTAGGGTCTCCATGGACACACTAAATGCGTTATTTCCGGGAAAAATCATATGCCACTTTGGAGACATATTGTGGCCACCCAGATCTCCCGATTTAACCCCCGCTGACTTTTTTTTATGGGGTTATCTTAAAACAAGAGTTTTTGATACCCCTCTTACAAATTTGGAGCAGCTAAAGACTAAAATAACGACAGGAGTGAGAGCCATATCAGCGGACATCCTTCGGCGCGTCTCGGCAAATTTGCGTGTCCGATTTGAAGAGTGCATTCGCCGTGATGGAAGACATCTTGACGGTGTAATATTCCGTACATAAAATCCGCACTTATACACTTTAATTTACTACAATAAAAATATTATGAATTCAATTTGTTTTTTTATACAAATTTTCAAAGTTTAAAATCGGCGCTGAGACACCCTTTATAAACAATAGAAAATTTTCAGATTACTTTAACAAAGATGCTTTTTTCATAACCTATTCGAGCAGTATATTTTTTTTTTATGGAATAGGAGAACAAACGAGCGTACGGGTCACCTGTTGTTAAGTGATCACCGCCGCCAACAAACTCTTGCAACACCAGAGGAAGCAATAATGATAAAAAGCAAAATACGTGAAACTACATTCTTAAATACAAACCGTCTCTAGTTTTGAAATAAGTTTTAGGTGGATGGTGATGTTCTTTTGGCTCACTTAAGACCTTGAAATTAGAAGGGTCTACGTGCATGCCTACGTAGCAAGAACTACTCTTGGTACATCGCCAACGAGAGTTGCTATTCTTTCGTTTTGAGTAACAGTATCCTTTGTACCTGAGGTAAATTTGGTTTTCTGTTGTCCTTATTAGTTCAACTGCAAGATAATATATTATTTTGAATCAGTAAGTTTGGGTAAATACAAAATCACTACGCTAATCCGAGACGCAAAAACATTCCGTGTCTCGGATTCATATTTCGAAAAGCTTCTACAAATGAGATTTTTAGATATAAGCTTTGAAATATCTGGTTAAATAGAAAAATTTAAATAGGTTAGTCGCTTGTTGTAAACGAGACCTTATGGTAGTAGTCAGTACAAAAACCATGGTAGACTAGCTGATATTATTTGTTGGTTTCAAGAGTAGATCTGCAGATTTACATTTTCGAAGTATCTGCTCTTGTCACTAGTTGGCAAAAAACCATTCATTTTTTTTTGATGCTTTATGAAGTATCGCATTAGCTTTCTGCAAAATGTATTCGTGTTTCAAATGGACGTTAGTAAGTCGTTATCAGTAAAGAAGATTAGAAATACCACTTCAAATCTAGCAGATTGACCGTCTTGAATACAAAATAATGTTATATTCCAATGATGGATGAACAGATAAAACATGTTTATATAAAAACAAATGATCTTGTTTGCGATTTCTCAAACCAAACATATTGCGACTATAAAATAATAACTGAGTCAAAAGTGTGTTAAGACTACGTAATATTTATTTAAACCAAATCAAAAACAGAAGAAAATGAGATCACTTTATAGCTTCAGTCGTCAAAACAAAATAACATTGATGCTAAAAACATAAATAAAATAACAATAGTGCTGATGGTCACAGTAATAAAACAAATTATCTTATTAATATATATATTCATTTGAAAAAAATCATAACAGAGAGCGAAAAATAAGGCAATAGATAAACTTATATTTAACTTTATAGTTATAATACAATATTTATTACAAACCCTACCACGAATATGTATTTGTAATTGGTATTGGTCGCTTCAAAATGTAAATAAAGTAAATATAATTTTAATTTATTTACATTTCCATCAAAATTTGATTGTATTGTCAACAAAACTAAGCACGGAAGAAAGAGTTCGCAAGATTAATTCATAACTTTAAGTAAGCCTAATGAAATAACTTCTTTAGCCCTCAAATAGCCGTAGAGTTATTACTCACACCAATGCAGATTCTACACCGCCGTAGAACCTGTATGTAATAATTTATAAAGCAACCTTAATTTCGATACCAACAATATAAGTTTCAAATCATAGACAATTTTTGCTCATATACAAACCGTCTCTAGTTTTGAAATAAGTTTTAGGTGGATGCTGATGTTCTTTTGGCTCACTTAAGACCTCGAAGTTAGAAGGGTCTACGTGCATGCCTACGTAGCAAGAACTACTCTTGGTACATCGCCAACGAGAGCTGCTATTCGTTTGTTTTGAGTAACAGTATCCTTTGTACCTGAGGTAAATTTGGTTTTCTGTTGTCCTTATTAGTTCAACTGCAAGATAATATATTATTTTCAATCAGTAAGTTTGGGTAAATACAAAATCACTACGCTAATCCGAGACGCAAATACATTCCGTGTCTCGGATTCATATTTCGAAAAGCTTCTACAAATGAGATTTTTAGATGTAAGCTTTGAAATATCTGGTTAAATAGAAAAATTTAAATTTAAATAGGTTAGTCGTTTGTTGTGAACGAGACCTTATGGTAGTAGTCAGTACAAAAACCATGGTAGACTAGCTGATATTATTTGTTGATTTCAAGAGTAGATCTGCAGATTTACATTTTCGAAGAATTTGCTCTTGTCACCTGTTGGCAAAAAACCATTCATTTATGTTTTTTTTTGATGCTTTATGAAGTATCGCAATAGCTTTCTGCAAAATGTATTCGTGTTTCAAATGGACGTTAGTAAGTCGTTATCAGTAAAGAAGATTAGAAATACCACTTTAAATCTAGCAGATTGACCGTCTTGAATACAAAACAATGTAATATTCTAATGATGGATGAACAGATAAAACATGTTTATATAACAACAAATGATCTTGTTTGTGATTTCTCAAACCAAACATATTGCGACTATAAAATAATAACTGAGTCAAAAGTGTGTTAAGACTACGTAATATTTATTTAAACCAAATTGAAAACAGAAGAAAATGAGATCACTTTATAGCTTCAGTCGTCAAAACAAAATAACATTGATGCTAAAAACACAAATAAAATAACAATATCGTTAGTCACATAATACATACAACAACAAAGAAAGTATTTAATGAATATTAGGATATCTAACGCGAATATACAAGCCATTCCTCTCAATATAAACAGGAGGATCGTGATTGTGTGGGCGACCCGCCTTGACAACATTGAGGAGATCATCGACGTGTATAGACGAGAAGCAATAGCCTGTCCGCACACATCTCCACTTATATTCAATGCCTGGCACTCTGGTGTAGTAATGGTCCTTGAATTTTAAGTTTATTTTACCTGTTGACGTTTGTATAAGTTTTCCTGTAATAAGACAAGTCATAAATTTATCAGTTTTCCAAAAATAAATCATAATTTTTACAATCTTAATATTATGTTCAAGTATACACCAATTAAATACCTATTGAACACCTATTACTGTAACAAATGTTTTTCATTTATTCCAAATAAAAAATAAGTAGATCTATGAAGAACATTAAATTTTTTTAGAATTTAAATATGGTCAGGGAATGGCCAGTGCTGATGGTCACAGTAATAAAACAAATTATCTTATTAATATATATATTCATTTGAAGAAAATCATAACAGAGAGCGAAAAATAAGGCACTAGATAAACTTGTACTTAACTTTATAGTTATAATACAATATTTATTACAAACCCTATCACGAATATGTATTTGTAATTGGTGTTGGTCGCTTCAAAAGGGAGTATAGTAAATACAATTTTAATTTATTTACATTTCCATCAAAATTTGATGGTATTGTCAACAAATCTAAGCACGGAAGAAAGAGTTCGCAAAATTCATTCATAACTTTAAGTAAGCCTAATGAAATAACTTCTTTAGCCCTCAAATAGCCGTAGAGTGAGAAATTAACTCACACCAATGCAGATTCTGCACCACCGTAGATCCTGTATGTAATAATTTATAAAGCAACCCTTATTTCGATACCAACAATATAAGTTTCAAATCATAGACAATTTTTTTCAACAGCTTATTATCTGTACTTTAATAATAGTAAAATAGGCATTTATTCCATATCTTTATAAAAAGTGTACATTTGAAATATTGTTACTTTTTATTAGTATTATTTGCTAAATCTAGGTTGTTAGTACAATTGTTATTTTAACGATACTTGAGATATGGATCCCAGATTGGATAAAGGCCTCCTCCAACTTCATACACAACTTTCTGCATCCATTGTTTTCCTGCTGACTGTGCTATGCCATCAGCCCACTGTTTCAGTTGTCTTCCTTTATTTTATTTTCCTGATGTTGGACCCTTCCAACGTGTAATAGTTCACCTCCTGTCGGTACACCGTGCAATATATCCAGCCTATTTCCATTTAAGCACCAGTGCATGTGTGAGTGCATCGGTGATCTCGGTTTTCCGTGTTATCCTGTCGCTGCTTACTGTGTTTATCTTCCTTATTTTTAATAAACTTCTTCCCATTGCTCTTTTATTAATAGCAATCTTCTGTTTGACTTTTTCTGTAAAGGTCCACGTTTTACAGCGATACAAGCACTAGTATCCTAGTATATAGTTTTTTCATGTGAAGATTGTAGTTGCACTACCTGTACTATAGGAAGAAATGATTAGAGATATATGTGTACTGCTGTTAAAATCAACAAATATAACCGCACTATAACAAACTTACACCTTGATAAAGTATCCATCACTACGTTGAACAAGTCTAGGCTTATCGTGACCATGTTGACTATTGCCATTAAGTATTTCCAATTGATCATTTATCCGCAGCGTTGCCTTACACTTGGGGTATGTCGTGCAAGCCCAACGGTTATGCATTTTTGTAGAATAATGAAGGAAGTAAGTGTATCCTTGGTACAAAAGCTGGGTTTTACCCGTACCTAGTGTAATCAGTTTGGGCCCTGAAATGAATTGTAAGTTTAGTACGTTTTCTGCTTTGGTATCTTGTGTTAGCCGCATGCGCGTGTTGGACTCTACATTCAGTTCGTTTTACAATTAGCGCATGTTACCAGTACGATTTATCAAGCAGCAACTCAAGGTGAGAGTGCCTCCAAAACTAGACTTTCAAATATTATGTATGTCTATGTTTAACGGTAGTCACTTGTGTTGTATTTTATTATCAGGGTTATAGGTAGCGCACCAATATAAATATCATTTAAAGAGATACAATTGCGGGGTGATAGATCAGCAAAAACAGTGGTCAACTAAACCAAAAATTTATTGATATCCATAAATTAAAAAAGTCTCCAAACAAGTAAAAAAAAAGAGTTCTATCCTTTAATCACAAAATCAGAAATATTTTTTTTTGTAATACATTTGCTCAATAAGTAGACTTTTATTTTGCGTGCGATAACTTCTAATTTTCCGCACTAGTATTTATTGATAGCTATATTGATTTGTTATGAACAAAAATATGTTTGAAATTTGTAAAACAGAATGAGTTCTAGAAGTTATTGTGGTCTAAATATTTTTAGCACTTGTATTAAAAAACGTCGTTCGATACACGAGCGAATTGTCATTTACACTCATGACTCGGGTCCTTGGTTTAACCTCGGCCAACCGGAACTCAAAAAGTAATGTCATACTTTCCGCGCTTGTATTTAACAGCGCACGTAAGCTCCACTTTTTAATTTAAGAAGTCTTTTTCTATCATGTGTATGAGATATATTGGAATTAACTATAGTTAATTCGTGGCTTGTTTCGATAAACGCCGCACAAGTATTCCGGGAGCTGCAACTCCATTTTATTGTCTTCTTCGTTTTGTAATGGCTGCTGTACGTGTAACCATCCAATAATAAATTAACTTTGCCGTTCTGCATTGTAATAACTGAAACATTGTTATGTTTTAATTTTTTGTTTGGTGCTTTTTAGACTTTTGTTTTTTATCAAATTAGGTTATCCAACGGGCTAGTAACATTACCTACAGATCAGATAACCGCTGAGGTCGACCTGTTCTTTAGTGGAAACCTCCAACTAGGATGAGCAATGATATACCCAGAGTACTTTGCAACAGCTGGATGCGAACTGCCGAAGATCGGTTTTAGTGGCGTAAATCGCGAGAGGCCCGCATCTAGCAGTGAACTTATAATGGCGAATTAATAAAATACGACGAATGACGTACTGCGGCACTGCTCCAGTCACAGCACTTTATCAAATGGCTAAAATTGTAATATTATATATACATAATAAGAGAAGAATTAACTGATACAATCAGTAACAAAATTACTCAACGGTTGGAGGCTGTAATAATTAGCTCTGTAACGATGTTAACTAACAAAATAACATCCTTGGAGACTAGGCGAAAGACATTAGAAATGGAAGGGAAGAAAGCGGAAATCGTTAAGAGTGATATAAGTCTTTTAACTTCTCTCTTATCGGGTACTCTTCCACCTAATCCTGCGAAGTCTGAAGATAATTTCTCAGGCAACTTACGCCGAAGCAGCCCAGGCCTCCATAGAGAAGAAAACAATTAAAAAGAATAAGGGCACCGTTATATACTATAAGGAGCCTCGAACACCGGGAATTCCGATTAATCTCCTCAAGCTTTCCCTCAGAAAACGGACCGTGGACCGAGGTAAAACCTAAGCGTCTACGTATAACTCAAGGTAGCGCTACTAGCACGTCACAGCTAGAGAGCTCCACCTTTATTACGTTAAATCCGGAACTACGGAAGAGCAGATTCGCAAGCACCTTGTTTCTATATGTGGTTCTAGTGACGTTATGTCTATTAATACTTTGAAGGCTAGAGGCAATTATGCTTCTTTTAAGCTTGGTGTCTCCTACAATGCACTTGAGAAAACAATGGCTTCAGAGAGTTGGCTACAGGGAATATGCATAAAACTCTGGACCCAGCCCTTTCGTAGGTCAAAATAGTAAGGAAAGTACCAGGCATGTAGCCACAAAGAAGTTCAATTTGGGAATATATTATCAAAGCGGACGTTGGTTAAAATCCAAGCTTCAAACATTTAGAACCAATTTAACAATAATGGACAATATTATTAAATATATTGGATGCTATTACAGAAACCAATTTAGACAAATCAATTCATGATTTTACGAGACAGCACACTGTGAAGACCTCTGCGCGAGAATCACAGTTGCTGATAAATATGTGTACATAAATGTTATTTACTTGCCACCACGCGCTAGTGAGGATCTATACTTTGAATGTTTTAATAGTTTGGAGCGTCTCTGCTCGATGGTTTCAAGTTGTGAAGTGATTATATTGGGAGACTTGAATCTGTACAGCGCAAGTGTTAATGTAAACTAATTATTTCATTGATTTCTAAGTCTTTGTTATCTTTATCAATATAATAGCGTGACCAATATGGATGAGAGAAAATTAGATCTGGTGCTCACCAGTACTGACATTGGATAAGGCCGTACGAGTGAGGGCAGCTACCCTGCAGGAGGTGATCACTAATATCAATCCTCACCATCCTCCCTTGATGATTGAATTAGAGTACCCATTTAGGAGTGTACTTTTAATTGATCCTACAAATATAGATAGCAATTTAGACTAGAATTTCGCAAAAGGCGACTTTGATCAACTTTATAGTTTGCTTATGGATACTAATTTCAGTGATAAAGACGTAGTTCTACAGATTTTTTTTTGGAGTCCTTTATGCAATATCTGATTAATACGTCCCGAAAAAATCGCGAAAAACTGCACGTCACAGAGTATTTTTCGTCTATTACACAAACAAAGTAATTTGTGATATAAAAATGAAAGCTTCCTATCATAGATAATGGAAAAGTATTAGTGATATGATGTTCTTAGAATTGCAACGTAAAATAAAAAGTTATATTAGTTTTGCGTATTCTAACTATGTACACAGAATTTCAACACAATTGTTAACAGAACCAAAGCAGTGCTGGTCATTTGTTAACGCCTTGCGGAGTAAAAGTGGTGTGCAGATTAAAGTCACACGAGGTGGTATGGAGTATAGTAGTAGTAGTAGAGAGTAGTTTAGATCAGGAGCCGTGCTTAGACTGGTAGAGTACTAAACCTTTCAAGAGTACCTTGTACGACATAATCTTACCGCAGTGTATCCCGTTACTGGAGCGCAGCACGGGTTTCTCCCACGACGATCAGTAAGCTCAAATCTTCTCCACCTTGTGGATTTTGTGTCATGGGAATTAGAACAAGGCAACCAACCTACCTACTTAGACTTCTAGAAGGTATTCGATCGGGTTGATAACGACATCATGATTAAAAAATTTAGTTCAAAACTGTTAAAGCTAATTGCAAGTTATCTATCTGAAAGAGAACATATAGAACATTCAAAACGTTTATTTCTTTAAATTATTCTCATAATGATTCTTTAGGATCTAGGTTATAATTAGCGCGAATAGCCCTTTTCTGCAGCAAAAAGATGGTATTCATATCGGCCGCACTGCCCCACAACAATATACCATAGGACATAATGCTATGAAAATAACTAAAGTATACTAGTCGCACCGTATCTATGTCAGTTAACTGTCTACTTTTCTTAACCGCATATGCTGCAGAGCTAAGCCTATTCGCCAATCCATCTATATGGGGGCCCCATTACAATTTGGAATCAAGAGTAATGCCAAGAAATACAGCAGATTCCACTGCTTTACCACCTCTCCGTTTAATAAAATATTTGCATCTACATTTTTGACATTTGGCGCGGTAAAATTAATATACTTGGTTTTATTACTATTTAACAATAAGTTATTGGCGCTAAACCAGTACACGATGTCGGATAGAGCATTGTTTACTTCGTCATATAAAATTTCGCTTCTTTTTACTTTGAATATAAGTGAAGTGACAGAACGAGAATATTAGTGCCAAAATGAGAAAACTCAATGAACAATCATTTGAAAATGACAGATTCCAAATTCAAATGTAATTTTTTGTGTATTTCTAATATAACAGTATTTATGGCCAGACTAAGTACTAATTATCGCGAAGATGAAGAAAAAATTATTACTTAAGAATCTCGATCAAAACTTTTGATGAATTTCTGATGAAATTTTTGATGCTTCGCGATGTCGAACTCGATATTTGTTCATGTTCAATACGAAATCACTTTCAGTACAAGTGACGACGATGATACGGACATCCGTACAGTCGGTCCACCGAATGCAGCACTAAACGCGTTCATATTTTGTTAATCGTTAGCGTGTCGGCCGACCGACCGACGGCACGCATGTGCCCGCGCTCGACCGACCGCGACGGTCCACGTACAAAGCGCGTAGCAATTTACGCGTGCGTACGGTCGGTCCAGTATTTATATAAATAACAAGCGCGAGTGACGTACGCAAGGACGGTCGGTGGAGCACTGAAAAGGCCGAAAAAATAAGAATGATCTGGGAGAAATTAATTTTCATTATTCAAATAACAAAATTAACAAATACCATTTTTCGAGCTAAGACATGCAGCGTAATGCTATACATAGATAGGCAGTGGCTTTAAATAAATCATTTGTTTCTGACATATTACACATAGAACATAAAAAGCGAGACAAAATTATAATAGCATAGGTAAATTCTACTACATAATCCATTTTAAATTTATTTTAAGCAACATTAAAGAACAATAGAAAATTAAATTACTTTATTTAATTTCAATAATTTTCTATAAATTTTGTGTTCTTTAACCATGAGTTAATTTCTATTGTGTCATTAGACACGTATATATCGTCCTGATTTCAATTTGAGAAGGTTTTTCCTGTCGTGTGAATGCGGCGTTTTGATCTTGATTACAACCAGATTGTGGTCAGTACTGACATTCGCAGTACATTTGGGCTGTGACGTACAAATCCATTTTATTAGGTTCTTCGTTTCGTAAGCTTTGTAAAAGGTGTAGCCATCCACAAGTAAGTTTGTTTTACCATTCTCCATTGTTATGGCTGAAAATATAATAAACCAATATTTACATTATGTTTTCATGAATAATTTAAATTATTTTTATATGTTGTAACAAATGTAACACATCGATATTTTGTTTCCCCTATATGTGATCAGATGAATGTATTTGGAGGTGTGAACGATAAACAGATAAATCTATGGACAGCGATAGATATCTTGTACTAGCAAAGCAACATAAGACCGTATTTCCGCGTGCCCTAGAAACTTACAAAGTATATCTCACCCAAATAATGTGTCAAGTTCATTGTCAATACAGTCTTTGAACCTAGTAGGTCAAGATTTGTCTATAATCAAATCAAATCAAATACGTATATTTCTCCCAATATATTTTATTTAATTTTTATTTCTTACAATAGTAAAGCTATACTTATTTTTAAAATGTTAAAACTACAGTTGAGAGACGGGAGCTCAAGCTAGGTAGAACCTGTTCTATGAGTCTCCTGCCCCCCCCTTAACTAATTATATAATTTCTTTTTACTGTCTATATTATTGAGACATGTATAAATATAAAATATGTTTGTGTATGTATATATTTGTGCATGATTATGAATACTTCAAAGAGAGTATTATTCTCTTTTCAGTTTGTCTGTGTGTTCAGTGTTAGTAAAGATGATAAAAATTATATGAACCTATATGTATCTCTATGTGTTTGTATTATAGTAACATTGGGGCTAAAAGATTTTCTGTTACATCATAATCGTGTTGAAGTAGCCATGTTATTAAATATTTCTTACAAGAATAATATGTATTATTAATTAAATTTAATGTATTATTTGCCTTGTTATATAAAGTCGGACCTTGCCAGCAGTAGAACTAACTAACGTAGGCAGTCCTTAAACGAGGTTTTTTACAAACTTCATATTTATAATCCCAGATTGTATACAGTCCATTGAAATGTTACAATTTAAGGACCGAATTTTGCATTTTTAGAGGACGCAATTTTATTTTTCGGACATATATTGGGGGTCAATAGAAGCTTCACCCCAAGTTTATGGGGTTGCCACCCTTGTTCCCCGGCCGCCATCTTGGAAAAACTTGGGGGGAAAACACTTTTTTCGCGATATCTCGGAAACTAGGCGTCTTACAAAAAATTCGTAATGACATAAAGTGTAGCAAATTGTTTTGAATCTAATTAAATATTAAAGAAGTAATAAGCAAAATATTTAAAAAAAAAATCTGTTTTGCATTATAACTTTTTTTTATACATTTTGCAAAAAAATTATCTCAAACCTATCTTGTAGATGATCATTTGCAGAAAATTTTTCCCTGTATTTTTTTTTAATTGCATTTATTTAAAACGCTGTTTCAGCGCTCAAAAGTTGTTATTGTAAATATATTCATAAAAAAGTTTTTGTTAAATTCATACAACTTAACTTATTCATTTTAACTGTTTTCCCCGTCATCTATGAGGTAGTCTGTAGGCGCTTTAAGGTAATCATCGACTTCATAATATTATTTTCAATCACTTATTAATAATTTGTTATGTTTTTAAAGTGATAACCCTCACTTCTAGGATAAATACACAAATAAAATTTGAAAAACATCAAAATTTTATGAACGATGCGGGACTCGAACCCACGACCGTAGGGTTAAGGTTAATAGAGAACCGGCACGGAACGCCGGAGGTCGTAGTTTCGAGACCCGCATCGTTCATAAAATTTTGTTGTTTTTCAAATTTTATTTGTGAATCACTTATTAAGTAAGCTACTCTAATCTACTTTTCTTCGATGGTCCAGGCTGGGGCTCAGAATCTAAATTAAAGTCTAATGTGAAAGTTTCAGGAATGACAGGAGTTAAAATTGGAGTCATACTTGGATGTTCATCTTCGAATTCACTTTCTTCCATTATATATATCATTTTTGTAGGCAAAACAATTTGCTACGAATTATTTCGTAACGATTTTTTTGTAAAACGGCCAGTTTCCGAGATATCGCGAAAAAAGTGTTTACACCCCTTTTTCCAAGATGGCGGCCGGGGAACAAGGGTGGCGACCCCATAAACTTGGGGTTAAGCTCTATTGAACCCCCACACATGTCCCAAAAATAAAATTGCATTCTCTAAAAATGTAAAGCTATGCAACATTTCAATGGACTAATAGACAATTTTATTATTAATTAACGTGCCACAAAGTGTCAATTTTTAATACCTGTGACAGTTCTCAAATTTCAAGACTCTAGCGTTATTCCAACCTAAGCTGTTTTAGTTTAGTTAGTTTATAAAGGTCTTTATTTACCATAAGCTTAAAGTCTAATACAATGGATGCTGTACATAATCACTAAAAGACAATTATTTTACATAGACTAATGACGTCTTTCTAAAATATTTAGATATAAAACAATATAAACTTAATAAACAAGATAATGAAATAGGAAGGTATTAAAATCTATACTATATAATAATATAATATTATAAAGCTGCCGTGTTTGTTTGTTTGTTTGTTTGAACGCGCTAATCTCTGGTACTACTGGTCCGATTTGATGATTCTTTCAGTGTTGGGTAGTCCATTTATCGAGGAAGGCTATAAGTTATGTTTTTTTTTTTCAAAATTAGGGATCCGTAATAAAATTGCTATTTTGTAACACAAGGTGTAAAATCGAAAACCTATTTTTGCGTGCGCTGCAAAAACTATTGACAATAGAACAAAATGATGTACAGCTATAATTACTTACTTATTATTACTTATAAAACTATCGCGTGAATTATACTTTATATGGCAAAACAACGTTTGCCGGGTCAGCTAGTACAAAAATAAATCTCGCTGACTTTGTGGTCATACAAGTTTTAGATTATGTACCAACTTAATTTATTTTTAAGAAGGTATAACAATATTATTTACTTACTTTATGATTAGTATTGAACAATTAAATTGTGTTTAATCTGCTAATATTATGTCACAACAATACTTATATTGCAAAATAATATTGTTATACCTTCTTAAAAATAAATTAAGTAGGTACATAATCTAAAACTTGTATGACCACAACCTTAGCTGTAGCCGGTTCGAAAATATGACGAAACACTTTGCTCATAATGACATTCTTATAGACGAATGTATCGGCCCGAAACTAATTTGAGAAGTCTCCTCCTTTCGTGTGAATGCGATGTTTTGGCTCTAATTATAACCAGATTGTGATCTGTAATAACTGTCGCAGTACATTTGGGGTGTGACGTACAAATCCATCGTTTTAGCTTCTTCGTTTCGTTAGTTTTGTAGAAAGTATAACCATCGACGACTAAATTTGTTTTACCATTCTTCATAATTATCTCTGAAAAACCAATAAGCGGTTACAGACATTTCTTCATGGTGAATGTTAGTTATGAAATATGTTATCCTCGCAAAGTGAACTAGACTAGTGATGATCTGGTGACTGACATTTATAGGGTTCCGTATCCATTCGCGTCCGTAGGTCTATCAGCGGACTGTATCTCGCTAAGCGCAATACTGAGACAATTTAATTTTTTTAATAGGTATATTTAAATAAATGTTTCTTTTGCAAATGTATTGAATTGTTCGTACTTGTCAAAATCACGATGGTATTTGACAGTTTTGTACTTGTAACAGAAAAAAAGGAATCATTGTAGTTTTGTTCACTTCATTGAGCATCTGTCCGGTTGTCATTTACTTTTTCTCAGGAACGCATGTAGATTTCAAGTTAAAATTAACCAAAAGTTATATATAAATTCAAATAGTTTTAATTCAAAATAGGATATCATATCACTTATATCAAATGAAAAACTACAGAGCATAACTAACTATATGAGCAGCACGTTTAGTAGGTCTTCACATATTAAAAAAATAAAAAGTAACAATAAAACAACCGATATCAAAAAAACTATTCCAAAACAGTATAATATGCACACAAAACTAATTGCGTTTTCTACTACTAATTAATATAACTTAGTTACGATTGTTATTTTTGGAGTCGGTGTAAGCCAAGGTAGGTTTGTAACTACATAGTACATAGTTATAGGAGAGATGTGCTTGTGTCGCACGCGCGACGTGACGAGGCGAGGGGCGACAGCGGGGCCGCGTCGAGTGGCCGCTTTTATTCTTTCGCATTAGGCACGTATATATCGTCCTGATTTCAATTTGAGAAGGTTTTTCCTGTCGTGTGAATGCGGCGTTTTGATCTTGATTACAACCAGATTGTGGTCAGTACTGACATTCGCAGTACATTTGGGTATTGAAGTACAATTCCATTTTATTAGGTTCTTCGTTTCGTAAGCTTTGTAAAAGGTGTAGCCATCCACAAGTAAATTTGTTTTACCATTCTGCATTGTTATGGCTGAAAATACAGTAAAATTTTATTTATATCACGGATTCGTCAATACTATTAATGAAATAGTTTCTTTATATGTTCGGGATTGTAAAACGTCTTTCTCCTATTGTCTTTGTCTCTCAAGTGTCATAGGTCGATCGTTTATATACTGCATGTGTGCTCAGACCCATGTAATTGTAGGTGTGGAAATTGAGGTTATTAGGTTTAAGCTTGCACTGCTGTAGTTTTGCTGTACTACATAATTGCATTAAGTTACAATTTGTGTGCGTCTTCTGTAAGGCACGGTAACTATGGACTCACTCCAGCAGGATAACAAGAATATCTTTGAACTTGAAATATAAGTACTAAATACTCTAATGATACCATATTTGGTCCATTTAAGTTGGTTGTTTCTTTCTTTATTGAATAGGTTGAACTTCTGATAATGTTAGATTACCAACCCTAAGAGAGTTCAAATTAGGGTCAAAAAATAGTTGAAAAATAACTAAAAACAAGCTTTTAAAGAAAACCATAACTAAAAAGAAGACAATCATTTTTAATAAGCATAAACCATAAGCAACAAAAAAAATGAATTTTATCGTAGAAAAGCATAGGGTGCTTGGGCACTTCGCTGTAAATGTTTAATTCACACATATGTCAGCTTAATGTGTTAACAAGCGCTACCAAATGCCATAAGATATTCCCAATTAATAATTACATTTCTTTAACTACTGTTAATAATTGAATACTATTTAATATAATTATCACTGTGATTAGAAATAGCTATAACAACTGTTACGTCTTTTATATTTAGTTAACTTATACCTAATTTCATTTGGAAATATAGTGGACTTATCTATAATATAAAACAAGTTCTGTTGCGTTCGGTTCGGAGATCCGAGGGGTGCAGCGCGGGGAACGAGTCCACCGCGGGGAACGAGTCCACCGCGCCGCGTGATGGACTCGTGGTGACTCGGTTGAATAATTCGCGCGCTCGCACAGCGACCGCGTCGTCAGTCGTCACTAGACACTTAGGCCAGCTATCACTGTTGTGCGAACCGCATGAGTATTGTGTGCTGTGCGCGCGCTCGCCATCTGTTTGACGTCATATGACACGTCGCAACTTGAAAATTTGTGTTTTTTTATGTTACCTATTTTAATTGTCTAACTTCTAGTGATCTAACCCCATACGGGGCACTACGACTGGGTTAGAAGAAATTCTTTTTCTTCCACTGGGGAAGAAAGACCAACCAGAACTACTGGAATCACTTGTGACCTACACGTGCACCACACAGCGTACTAAGCAGGTCAGGGGAGTGCAGCTGGTAGCTTAAGGCAACTGCAGCGACTACATGAGAACCTACCTTCGACCTTTGAGACCTTATAATAATCTTAATTCTTAACTTGTTTTAAACCACTTTAGTAATTCTTGTTTTAAATTGATCGTAATACTAAAATCAAACCTTAATTATTCTTGAATTTAACTTTTACTCTCTTAAACGTAACTTTATTTTAATTGTAATTCAATAGATAATTTCTTAACTTATTTTGTCGTTTTTGTTTTATTCATAAAGTATACGTGACACAGCATATAATATCAATATTAGTTGATTCGTGTAAGTTATTTGGCACTACAGCAATGCCAACTAACAGTTAGTAGCATCAACACGGTAGACGGTCGTGCCCTATATTTAAGCCAGAGCGCTGAGTTCGAGGAGGCATTGAATGATAGCAAATAGCCAGGTTTTCCGAGTTTCCTGGATTTTCCCCCACAAACCTTATGTATTAGTTTTAAGCATAATAAAGTTTTATCTCTCAACACGTAGATAGGGTTGTAGAAATAAGTTTTCTGATACCTACATATATAAGGCTTAATTGTAAATTGCTATATTTTATTAATTTTATTTATTCAATGAACAAAATTATCTTAATATATATAATAATAAAGACATACTCGCAAATCCTCTAAGGTTTATGTGCGAGCGGTAAGTTCGCATTACAATAATTGTTTGAATTACTTAAGACTTAATATAACATATAGTAGTATTATTAAAAATATACATCATAGGTATTCCTGGTTATTAGCTTCTAGATAGTATTTTTTAGCTTTACTTTGAAATTTTTCTTTTGCAGATATACATCTATTAGATCATTAGGTAATGTATTTAAAATCCTTGGTAATACATAGTTACAGGTTCTTTTACCATATACATTGTTATATTTAGGTAGACAAAACTTATTTAGGTAGGCTTGTTTCCTTATCCATATTTTTTTTTCTTTCATATTTCTTAACATTACAATATGTATTATTATATTCTACAACTAAAATAACGAATCTTATTTTAGAGTGTATCGACATAACATTACAATAGAAAAATAGTTCTTGGTGGTTATTAGTAAATTTATATTTAACATGGTTAGGCACAATGGTTTTAAGTAATCTTATTAATTGTAAGTTATGAATTTTTTCTAAATATGTTTTATACGTTCTGCCATAACAGCACAACCCGTACCCAACAACAGAGTCAGCCAGGGCAAGATATAGTAGTCTCAAGATTTTGTAGTTCATTTTGTATTTAAGTATTGATAATCTAGAAAGTATTGACCTTAGTTTATTACATACAAATTGTATATGAGGACTCCACGTAAAGTTATTGTCTATAATTAGCCCAAGGTACATATGTTCTTTCACTACATCCAGTGGTGTACAGTTTGTGCTGTTATGACTTGTATTATTGTGTTGACAGTCGTGACAGTGGGCTAATATCAAAGGTTTATATGAAGATTTGTTATGAGGGGATTCTATGCACATTAACTAGGTTTTTTGCGCGTTAATGGCTAAACCCACATCGTGAGACCATTGACACATAGCGTCGAAGTTTTCTTTCTGCTATTTTAATATCAGTGTCGGCCACAACTATACACGTGTCATCAGCAACTGGTATACGGAACCGTGTTTGAATAACCTGCACATATTGTTTACGTATATAAGGTATTCGTTCGTTGCGATTATCGAGCCCTGAGCAGTTCCTTCCATAATAAGTAATTTTGTATATATTTTACTATCAAATATAGAAATTTGGAATTTGATTTTTTTTTTCGAGGAGGCATTACTCATTGTGAATTCTAAGAGGTAACGCTGCCCAAATTGGATATAGTCATTTATTATAATAATAATTATTATTGGAAACTGTAAAATACAGATATTTCAATTTTAAATTACCAACCCCTTCTACACATATTGATAAAAGTAGAGTTGTTTTAAAGATATCAATAAATACACCTTTTACACACTTCCTAAGTTTCAATTGAATTATAAAATAATTGAAAATAATGTTCAAAGGTGAAGATAATAAATGAAAAATACAGTTTCTTTTTATAGCTTGATTTAAAATGAGGGAAATTAAGAGATAATATTAGCTTTATAGGTATAAAACAACAAAATATAATAAATATTTATATTTATTATATTTTGTTGTTTTTTCTCTGTTACTTTCTCTTCCGAGTAGTTAATACTATAGCGAGTTTCTTGATCGGGCGGAAATACAGTAAATGACCCAAAGTATCGGGTGTTCGGGCCCTAGAGAACTTACCGTACTACAAACGTGTTGCTCACCGTTAACGATAAATAAATGTATGGAGAGCGACAGATATCTTATACTATCGGTGCAACATAATACCGTGTGTTTGTAATCTCAACAAAAAAATATTTTATGTTAAGTTCTCTGCCAATTTAGGATCAAGTAGGTAGTAGCCAAGTTTTCTTTATAAACCCAGACTCTATGGACACTTGTACTGCTTGTATAGAGGTAAAAACTATCACTTTTTACACCTGTGACGGCTGCAGCTGCTTTCAAGACGAAGAAGAAACGAAAATACGACAAAGCTCATAATGACTGATGTTTATAGACGAATGTATCGGCCAGAATTTAATTTGATAAGTCTCCTCCTTTCGTGTAAATGCGGTGTTTTCGCCTTGATTATAACAAGATTGTGGTCCGTCCTAACATTCGCAGGACATTTGGGCTGTGACGTACAAATCCATCTTATAAGCTTCTTCGTTTCGTAAGACTTATAAAAAGTATAACCATCGACGAGTAAATTTGTTTTACCATTCTTCATTATTATCTCTGAAAACCAATAAGCGGTTACAGACATTTCTTCATGGTGAATGTTAGTTATGAAATATGTTATATTTAAAAAGTGAACTAGACTAGTGATGATCTGGCGACTGACATTTATAAGGTTCCGTATCCATGGGGTAATATTACTAAGATTTCGTGAGCCGTCCGTCAATCTGTCACGGACTGTATCTAATAGCTGACAAGACAGCTGAAAGTTTAACAGTGTGGGTAATGGCGCCATGCATATGATTTCATTATTTTTTTTTAGCGTTTATTTCTTGTGAGTACAATATTTTAGAGTTTAGTACAGCACACGGCACACCTAATGGTAAGTGATCACCTCAGCCCAAACTCTCTCATAACGCCAGAGGAATCAAAGACCGTTGTCGATCTTATAAAGCATATATGTGAATTCAAAAACCTGCAACACATTGGTACCTACGGGGCCGGCGAGCATCGAACCGAGGGCTCCGTCGTGAGAGTCAACAATTGAACATATTACACGATTAATTGCAGCTAAAATTAAAAACAGTAATAATAAAGTAAAAGCATCTTAGAATGTAATTAATAATGACACTGGTAGATCGAGTTGCCGTAATACCCCTATGTGTTTAAATATCAATAATCGCATAATAAAATCGGAAATAGAAATTGCAAATAAATTTCATAAATACTTCTTCTCGCAAATACTTCTCTCTTCGGCAGTTCTTTTGACCCTGGTAATTTTAGGCCTATTACAGTGCTGCCTGTTTTTAGTAAAATTTTTGAAAAACTTTTGCTTCAGCAGCTACAAATGCATTTTTGTAAATTATTGAACAAAAATCAATTTGGTTTCACTAGCGGCTTATCAACAATTAATGCTAGAACCTAGACTCATTGAAACATCTTCGACGCCTGGAAAGAGTCACAGGATGCACTGAGCATTTTTTGTGATTTGTCCAAAGCATTTAACTGCGTCCACCGTGAAACTTTACTCCTAATACTAATTCATTAAGGAGTAAAAAATACAGACCTAAATCTGTTAAAATCATATTTAAGCGAAAGAGTTCAGATAGTCGAAGTAAATGGTAAACGATCTTCGGGTAAAGATGTAGGAATAGGTGTTCTCAGAGTCGTCTCATTCTCGGTCCTTTCTTGTTTCTTATATATATTAACGATTTACCGTTTGTGGTAGATGATAGCCATGAGATTGTATTATTTGCTAACGATACTTCACTTATTTTTAAAGTGAAGCGACGTGCAGATATTGATGACGAGGTAAACAATGACCTAAAATTGAGCCCTGTGGTGCACCCGTACGCATTGCTGCTCCAGTGGTTGTCTTCGATAAGATTGATGACTGATTGACTACTATTTTCTTTAAATACCTGAAGGTAAATGAAAAAACTTACAAAGTACTTGAATGAAACTGATTTATTGTAGTTTATAATACGATACATTACTTAACACAATTTATGCATCTATCATAAATAAAATAAAGACATACCCTCGCTTCGCTTCAGTCGTCAAAAAGCAGTCAACCGTTTATAAAAAGTAATTTTGAAGTGTATGCCTGAATCTGATGTCACCCTGACGTTTGAGCAGTGCGGTAATTTTCATATGGATCTCTTATTAATTCCTTGAAATTCAAATTTTTATATTTGTTAATAAAAGTGCCTTCAATTGGTTAAAAATTACTAAAATCCAAGCAACAGTTTTTGAGTTTACCCGGAACAAATAAACGATATATTTTATGAAATATTTTATATGTACCTACTAGTTTTTAATTATCGGAGATGGACTATCCATTTATGATTAAGATTATAAATTGAAAGAAATTTGTTGATGTTTACCTATACATAAAATTTTACGTGTTTGTTATATTTTTCTCACAAATTGTAATTTTAATATAGCTGTGTAAATCATATCATCAATATAAACCATTAAATTCTATATACGCATATAACGACCAGACTCCATTTGAATAAGCGTTCTTCTTTTGTGATTATGATCTAAATTCATCTCCACTATTACCAAGTCGTGATTCGTACTGACGTAGGCGCTGCATGCCGGCCGTGCTGTACAACTCCATTTTATGATTTTCTTTGATTCATAATATTTATTATAGGTATAGCCGCCCATAAAGAGATTATTTCTTCCATTCTCCATTGTAATTACTGAAACAAAATAAACGAGAATAGTAAAAATAAAATTATGTTACATTTTTCTTTAAGCTATGAAACGTGAATTATTTATTTTATCAATACCTACCGTAAGCGTAATAGATTCCCAGTAAGGTTGTTTCACTTCAGATCAGGTACAGTAAACAATGCGTGCATATAATCTTAATATATATAAATCTCGTGTCACAATGTTTGTCCTCAATGGACTCCTAAACTAATGAACGGATTTTAATGGTGATTACTTCATGGAGTGCAGTTTGGTCCAACTTGAGAGAAAGGGTAGTTTTTATTTCGATTTGAGACCCATTAATATTTTTATTTTCAATATTTGTTTTGTATGGACATATTTTCTATGAGAGAATTTAGTGACGCACGGTTTGACAGTTCCGCTGTGAAACAATTTCATTCTAACAACAGGGAGCATATTTACGAAATAATTTTTGATGTTTTGAAATATAAAACAGTTGTTTTTTTACTATCTACAGAACAACGTCTGTCGGGGCACCTAGTATTATATATATATATAATAGCGTTGTTTGACATAAAGTGGCAATTTGTATCTAACATTAGTACTTAGAAAAAGCAGGGACATATTTTGTCTTGATTTGGAAGATGATCTGGAATTAGGGACCCTATGATGAATTGGCTATCGCTCAAGATTTTGGAGACGCGGTATCCCGATACTAGGCGAGGTATTATGAGTAGTAAGAAGTTAAGAGGAGCAGTGATACGACAACTAGAGCTTTTTAGCCGTTAAAGTTGGATCTTCATCAAACTACCTTTAAGAGTTTAAATTAAGCAAATCAGTACTCGAATATTTATTCGTTTGGCAGAGCTGCTCATATAAAAATACCGATGATAATAATGGTTATATTCATTCACCGAAAAGAAAAAATCTTCTTTGCTATAATGTTTTAAAATCCTTCGCTTCACCAATGACAGGTATGAGAAGCTTCTTTAATAACACTGAAGTCAACACTCAAACTTAGAAATGCCTTACACATACTCCGGTTAACACACCGCCACACTGTAACACCACTCTTATTCAAGCGATGCTTATTGTATCTAAAGCCATATCTTATCAGAATTTCTTGTCCCCTTAATGATTTAATTATATCCACTTCTTGCTTCTTCATTCTTCTCTTCCCTCTCCCAATGTATTCGAAAGGAATAATGTATCCTGAAATTATGAAACTTCCTTAAAATCAAACTAAGGAATACGTTTCTTGTAATCGGCCTTTCTAATTACGCTACAGGCAGGGATAACCTTGGTATATTTTTCTTATGTCTAAGTATCAGATTATATTAGTATCATCATAATGTTCTATTGAACTTAAGTTATCTGTAGACTTATCGACTATTACGTTGCATTCAATAAAAGTAAGAATTTAACATAATTATGACTTTATTACCACCACATGAAATTTATACAGTATTACAGTAACATTGTAGTGGTGAGTCCGAATAATAAGAGAGAAATAAAACAATTTGAAGAAGTTTTTAGCAACTATATTAATATACTTAGTTCATAAAACTTCAATTACCTAATCCTTACAGATTTAAAACTTGTTTCTACATTATAACAAGTTGCAAATAACATCCTATTAAATGTTTATGTAATATCCTACTAGGGCAGAGATATTTTTGATGTTTTTACTTATGGCTTGTCTTACGACTACTGTGAAGATGTATAGAATGTGGTTATTACCTTATATTGAAGATCTCATCTTAGCATAGGCACCTGTACTGGATAAAACAAGGACCTGCTTCTCATGACTATGATCCATATAAACCGATATGATGTTGCCTTGTTTGTCGGCCGTGACCCGACTTCTGCAGTTCCCTGACGAAGTGCAGTACCACTGCTCAGCTCTCCGGGAAACGTGTTTCTTGTAGAATGTATACCCATCGTATAGAACCACTACTTTTCCGTTAACCATCCGAATAAGCTCAAGTTTTTCTGCAACAAAGTTACCATAACAAGTATACTATTATCAGGACTTTGCTAGTTGCTTACAGCACAGGCTTATTTTTAATAAATTTTATATGTTAATTAAAGATGACAAAGTAATTAGAAGACCTTAAATGTTTACAACAAAATATTATAAAATCATTTATTTTTGCTTTAAATTAACTGAGCACACCTTCCAGATTAAAATCTGAGGATTTTCTTCCGATAAAACGCCTTTGTTGGCATCTAAGATCTTTTTAATACTGGAACACCGTATTAGTGGAATTGTAGTTTTTCATACAAATATTCAAAGTCCAGCGTCATCAGCAAACATTCAATAGAAGTAGTCTTAATGACAGTTTTCTTTAGATGAGTATGTTTAGGTTCGACTATAGCAGTTTTGTCTTGATTAAGGACCACATAGGCGTCACACTTTTTAGACATGGTACATCCATCTGATCCACTTCTTCGTCGTTTATTTCCAGTAATAAATGTAATCATCAAGCAGCAGATTATTTTATTTTGCCATCTATTTTGATAACCATTAGCAGGTTTTTGTCTTTTTTGTGAAATTTCTGGACATACAAGCGTCCGAGTCTTCTGATTACTCTTATTACGCTCGGAAATACTGCGCAAGAATGATCAATGCATATTTTAGTTGTACGTAGCAGAGTTCAACGAAAACTCGAAAACGTACGGTAGAAAAACGCTAAGCATACAGATGGTAAAGTTCTTCAGAACACTGACCGAGATAAATACAGTAGAAGATGCAGGTTCTTTGGGTTTTTTTATAATTATTTATGTAAATTTGAATCTTCTTTACGATGAAAAATTGCGTTAATTATTTGTATCAAAATTTATTACAAAAAAAAAAATTCGGTCGACAAAAATTTATTGTACTTACAAAAATAAGCGATGTGACAATCATGAACATATTAGGCCTTGTACACATATAAAGAACAATGGCTAACAAAAGTCAGCGAATGGTCTCATTCATTAAACCGTCACACAGACTGTGTTCGTTTATTGTTTAAAGCATGCAAAATAAACCTTTCTTATAACTAGAACAAATTACAGCCTATGGAATATATAATTACCACATGTTGGATGTTTTGAACAACATTTAAACTTAAGTTCTTATTAAAGCTATCTAAGCATAGAGTTCGTTGCACATTGTTGATATAAGCGGGTAGTTGAATTATATTATAATAATCCAGCTGTTTTGCACTGTCTGAAGTGAAGGCAGAATAATAATAATAATTCTTTGTTTGCATAATGTGTGTACAAAATAAATAAAAAATACTATACGAATCAACAGATTAGCCAAAAAGGGCATGCAAATTACATTAGCTCCACGTCATGATATAATAATAAAAGTCTAGCATTACATTACAGCACATTATATTTCATTGTAACATCATATTAACATCTACACAAAATATACATGTCATATACATATGAAGTCAAAGTTAAACACAAGATTATAAAAAAAGAAAATCACAAATTTAAAATGTCAGATACAGCATAGAAATTGTAATTAATTAGCCATTCATATAGTTGAGTTTTAAAAGGACAAATATTCAACATTTTAATAGTATCGGGAAGTTAAATAAATATTTGAATACACATGGCATGACAATTTTAAATAACCAAAGTAGCCCTGGGTGCTCTTTGTAAACAAGTAAGCCTATTTGGACGTCGTTGGTCGCGGCCATACATTTTCCTGACAGTGGTGAAAAGATATCTATTTCTCTGTTTATTTACAAAAATACTAATTTCATAAATGTATAGGCACGGCAAGGTTAACAATTTTAGTTTAATAAACAGCTGTCTACACGATTCGTACGGAACTACCCCACAAATCGCACATTATTATTACAATACATTTTCTGTGCAATAAATGCTTTTTGGATGTTTACGCCATTACCCCAAATTATAAGACCGTATCTCAAGATAGTTGTAACATGAACGTGGTAAGCTGACAGTGTGGTACCTAAATATGTAATTATTCGTAGGCGCCTCAGGGTATAAACAAAATTATTTACTCTACCACAGACCTTATATTTATGTGTGATGTCCATTTAAGTCCATTGTCTAAAATAATACCTAAAAATGAAGTTTACTTTTTTCATCCATAATGACGTCATTATATTCTATTTTTAAATTATTACGTAGAGCATTTGAAAATTTCATATATTTCGATTTAGTTAGGTTTATCTTAAGATTATACATACCAAGCTATTTAATCATTTTGTCCACATTATTTATAATGTCATTGTTAAAATTCATAATATCAAAGTTTTTAATGTCAGGTTTAAAAATTATCGAAATATCGTCCGCGTAAAGATATATTTTATTATTTGTAACGTCTAAAATGTCACTGATATAGAACAAAAACAGAATAGGCCCCAGGACACTTCCTTGAGGTACACCACACTGGTTAAATGTAAGAATTTTCAGATTTCTATGTTGCTTTCTCATTTATATTATTAGTCCAAGTAATAATAACACTTTTGTTATTGTTCCTATTTTTTAAATATGATCGGAACCAATCTAACACAAGCCGCCATTTTCCATATGCCTCTATTTTTTTAAATAATAAGTCACGGGACACTCGATCAAAAGCTTTTGACATGTACATGTACATGTATTGTACTTTACAATACTGTAGAAAATTTTTTGAACAATTGAGTGTGATAAAGAATTTTATAATTTTCCAACTTGATTTACAATTATTTTTAATCTTATTAAAATAATGAATGTTGCAATTGTGTATACAATTACATACATTTTTGGAGTATTTTCAATAATCAAGCATCTGTGGAGGTAGCTCTTTTAGCATATCATGGTTACGAAGCCTCGAATCTTAGATATGGTTTATTATTGTGGGGCTTATCAACTCATTTTCAAAGAGCTTTCGTAGCACAAAAACAATGTGTTCGGGCTATATTAGGTATCCCCCCGTACGAATCTTGTAGGCCACTATTTCGTAAGATGAATATATTAACACTAATTGGCATGTATATATTGGAAGCATGTATAGAAGACAAAAAAAAGTCAAATACACTTTGTTCAATTAGGCTTCAACTAAGCGCTTTTGAATCGTGACTATAAATTATTGTTCTTCTAAATTACTGAATCTACCATTAAGTTCGAAGAAACAAGAAATACAACGGCCAATTTTTTCAATCAATAGCGTATTTTAGAATGGCTGTAATAAACAAAATAAATTAGTTTTTAAGGGTATGCATCGAATATATATGAATAAAATAATAATTAAATTAAACTAATAAAATGAACACTTAAATTATTTTTATTTAGTTATTAAAATTAATTAAATTATAATACAAAATTCTATAGTCTTAACAATGAACAGTACGCATACTGAAGCGACGCGCCGCTTGCTGTGTCGTACTGAGCGTCGCTGCACTGGGCGTCGCTGCGCTGCGCGTCAAAATATTGTTTCGGTGGCAACTCTGGTGCGACATGTTCCATACAAAATGGTTGAAATTATATTATGAGTTATTACGCTTAGTACCACCCAGTGCAGCGCTGCGCAGCGCCGCACTAATGCGTTCCGGTCCTTATGCTGTCCGACTTCAAAGCATAGACAGTTTCACCGATTTGATCAAACAGGTGCTTGGCAGCAACACTTCCTACACGCGAATATATCGTCCAGAGGACAACTTGAAAATATTTTTCCTTGGGTGATTATGCGCCGTATTTGAATATAGGATGTTACTATTGTCATGTGTCATATAAATAAACGCACTACACTTGCTAGTCGTTGTACAGTTCCATTTTGTTCCGCTCTTTGATCCATATTTCTTAAAGTAGAGGTAGCCGTTATGAAAGAGATTTTCTTTGCCATTTTCCATTATAACAACTGCAAAAATTATATAAAATGTAATGATATACTTACTTTATTATGATGACTAAGTAGTGTAAGGGATACACACGTTAGATAAGAATAAAACTAGGTCGGTCATATAGTTTGCCTAGCAGATGGATCAGTAGGGAAAAAGAAGTATATCCGACCAAATTGACGGTGGATTGACGCCATTGTAGATATTGCTGGGTGAATCTGTGAGAATCGGAGATACATACAAACGTGCCTGGTGGGTAGGATAAGAGCAGAGTTGCCTTTAAAGGTGTCAACGGTTGTTCGAGAGCCATTTAGTCATCAACCTAGAAACACCGCACATGTAAGCTCATTCCAATTTGGTGGCATATTTTAAAGAATCTTTTTTGAAAATCGCCTCAGACCCAGACGATGAGGAAGATATTTATTCGGCTTTATTTGAATAACGCAAAGTATTAGTAATATTATTGATATATATGTTTTTTTTTTGGAATATATTTATTGTTTTTCAATCGTTAAAATATTATCAAGATTTAAATTTTACTTGTTATCAGACTTCAAATACAGGGGACAGCTCATAAGTGGAGGGTACACTTTTGTACTTCATAACTCGCAGCGCCCGTTACAAAGACAAGTAGTCCGGTAGCCACGTCGTTCATCTCACCCGGATCCAAATCCCGCTTGACGTTCGGACATAGCGAGGCGGTGGATGTACATGATCTGTGACCAACTTCACGATGCTCCCCACAAATGATTGAATGATGTAAGCGCGGCATAGCGACGACGACGTACACGCGTACCGTACACCGCTCTTTAGCTTCATATGCCGACCGTACGTATATCCGTTCAGCATTAGATACGTTTTGCCTGAACTGACTTTTATTTCTTTTACTGAAATTATAAAATTGTCACGTCACAAGCGCTAATTTAAATCATTAAAGAAATGTTGGATATGTTTTATTTAAAATAAATTGACTGCTTATAACAACATACCTAACACCTCTTGATCGTACTGTATACACTAGTATATTGTAACCCCCTTATCCATAATAGTCTGCTAACTTAAAGCATTGCTAATTCTCACTCTCTCTTCTTCTATTGACCTAAGTCAGAATGAGAAAATACACTCCTAAGCGGCTGTTTAAAGTTAGCGGACCATTATGAATAAGGGGGTAAGTGTATAGTAACAACTAAACTGGCGGCAGCGACTGGACGCGTAATTATATGAGCCGGACTCAAAACAGGAGTCAATGCAGTCAATAGAAAAATGGGAAAAGCAAAAACACTTATGTTGAAGATTGTGAAGGGATTTTGTTTATCGATTACCTTTCTTAAAACACTAGAGAGCTATGTGAGGAGATCCTAATTTAAAGAGAGACCTCCAAGGGCGAAGACTTTCGAGTAACGAAGAGATGAAGGCGGTACTTGACGAGCAGTTCCAAGACAAAGACGGCGAATATTATTTCACTGGGTTTAAAACACTTTATGGAAAATGTAAGAAAAACAATGAAATGGACTACACAGAAAATTATTTGACAATTTAACAGCATTTATATTTCTGACGCCCCTTGTACCACCTGACCAACTGGTAGAAATTAATCTTAAAATCAAATATAATAGATAAATCAAAAGAGACACTACTAAAGATTGGATTTGCGAAGAATATTTTTCCTTATATTAAATTATGCTAAAAACATATTTTAATGAACCAATAAGATTTTCATTAAGATATCAAATACAAAAATACAAACATGAGTGCACTTTAATACTTATAATATGTAAAAAACAATTCATTCACTATTTTTATTGTATTTTTCAACATAGTTTTACTCATTTGAATTGAAAAAGATCCAAATATAGTGAACAATGTGACTTGTCTTGACTAACTTCTTCACACGCGATGTTTTAATAATCATGTGACATAACATTTTATGCGTTGTTTTTCTTTGCGTAAGTTAAACAGTCATCCAGCTGCTGTAAAGGCTATAAGAGCCATAAAACCAACGTCAAATATGGTACTTTATATTTAGTAAATTGTTATTTAAACAGTGCTACAAAATCATTGAAGATTCAATGAGTTTCTAAAATGAAAGTATAAAAGAAAAAAACTAAACATAAACATAATTGTACTATTCTTAAGTAACTTGCATCTTATGTAGGGTAACCTTAGAATTAAATAAAAAAATTAAAGAATACAATATCTCAAAGTAAATAAAATGATAAAACTGAAAATAAAAGAGTTAAACCCTATAGTATGTACCGTCAGAGGCTACGTGATATCTTGGCTTCCTATGCTCATGTTTTTCCACCAGCTTAAGAATGTGTCCATCATCAGAAATGATCATGTAGGAGCGACATTGAGACGTCTGGGTACAAACGTATCGCACACCACACTTCAGTATACTCTTGCGACAATACGTGTAACCTTTGTACATGAGGAACGTCTTGCCGTTTCTCACCAAGATCTTTTTCACTGAAATGTTGGATTGTCAATTAGTTAATTAGAAAGTTGGCTTTTTGCGACATTAAAAAATCTTTCATTTTATTTAGCACCTCAAAATATTAATAGATTAATATTAGGAATTAACACACTTCACACAATTAATAGCCCAAAACTAGGCATTCTATGGGTGCCAAACAACGTTATATTTAACACACAATAATATTCATTAGGACCCTGGATCCCTAGCTCAGATGTCATGATCTAATGTATATACACAAGGTGGGCCAAAAGAAATCACCCTATTGGAAGATGCTCTCATTTTTGCAAATGGCCGCCACTGTCAAATCTATTTTGAGATTTATGGACTAGACAGATGCAGAATACAAGTGAACAAGCCTTGGAGCCGTACGCTCCCCAAGAACGCGGAATAATTGTATCTATTTTTTTGCGTAACAATTCGTCTGTGGTGGTGGCGCAGCATTCGCGCGACGGAATTCGTTCCCTCGCCGACACCGACTGCGCAAACACTGCGCCGTTTGGCCACCTACCTTGAAGAGTATGGGACCACTGTTCACGCTGGAGGAGTCACCGTGTCCTTTTTTTTCGAGAACGCCGCTGGCCAATTTACAACAGTGGACGGTGTTTTTTTGCCGCAATTGGATGAATTAGGTCTGCAGGACACGTGGTTCCAACAGGACGGAGCAACGGCACACACTGCGCGAGCCACAACCGATCTGAAGGCGGCGTTCTCTGGTCACCTCATCTATCGATTTGGCGATTTGCACTGGCCCGCAAGATCTCCCGATTTAACCGTTTCAGACTATTTTTGTGGGGTTTTTTGGAGCCTGTGTTTATGTGAACAAGTCCGAGACTCTGGAAGCCTTCAAGGACAACATTAGACACGAGTGCGAGAAAATTTTCGCCCGAAGTTCACGCTGAAGTGATGAAAAATGCCATAAAACGAGCCCGTTTAGCAATCGTGACGGCGCCTATTTGGCTGATATCATCTTTTCGACTTGTCCAGTACAATTCTAAAGATTCAAATAAACATAGTCAAAAAACAAAATTGAACTTTTTCAATTAGAAAAAAAAAAGAGAGTCAAACAACATCGGATGACTTCTTTTGGCCCATCCTGTATTATCATGTCACCGTACGAAATGTCAAACGTTCAATTTTTGGTGGAAGTTTGCAACAATGATTTTAAAAGTCTCTTATTTTAAAAGTTACTTTGGAAGTGTGTCTCGCGCAAGCGCTTCAGGTAAGTAAAAAAATATATTAGAAACCTCAAAATCATTTTTGAAGACCTATCCATAGATAGACACGTATGAATTTGATGAAAAAAAAATTTGACATTCGGTTCTATGTATCCCCAAAATTTATTGTTTTTTTTTTGTGTAAAAATCTTAATGCGGTTTACAAAATACATCTACTTACAAAGTTTCAACAGTATAGTTCTTATAGTTCCCGAAAAAAGTGTCTGTGATATACGGACGGACAGAGAGATAGACGTGACGAAGGGTTCCATTTTTTGCCATTTGGATACGGAATTCCAAATTACAAATTACAATGGGGCCCCCATATTGAAGGATTGGCAAACAGACTTACGGACGTTCCCAATACACTATCTACAGATAGAGATAAGTTACTATCTTCTACTGTGAGTAATTAGCTGTCCCATTAAGCCCGATAAGCCATTCTTATCGCCTTATATTGCAATGGAAGCCCGATAAGTCATTCTTATCGCGTGAATTGCAATGCCATGCCAGCTTTACGTCTACCCATTGACAGGTAGCGTGTACGGATAAGGTGAGTTACCTTCGATAAGTTTCTTGGGACAGAAAAGTCATCGATAGTTACGTTATTTTATCTCAAGTAAGCCACAACCAGAGTTAGACTGAATATTGGGATTGGCCTTTAGTTCCGCAGCATACGTGGTTAAAAAAATTAGACAATTAACTAGCACAAGGCGCTAGTTTACTTTAGTTATTTCCATTGCATTATGTCCTATGGTATATTGCTATGGGGCAACGCTGCCGATATTAATACAATTTTGGGCTGCAGAAAAGGGCTATTGGCGCTATTTATATCCTAGGTCCTAAAGAATCATTGAGAGCAAAATTAAAAAAAAAAAAACATCTTTACTTACAATTTATTCTTGATAATGCAATGTATGTTCATAGGCACATAAGTGAATTTTCTAGAAACTGTCATAATCATAATGTTAACTTACTCTGCTAAGTCGAGTCAGTAAATCTTTTGTGGGGCGATGTATATGCTCTTACAACAAGATGCCAGAAAATATTCAAAAAGTTTAAACGTTATTTATTATCAGGAATTGTTAAAAAAAACGTTTGTGTGGTAAAGGTAACTATAACATAAATGACTTTTTTGATGATACCACAGATTGGGAATGGAGCGACCGCCCTCAGGCTATTAAATAATTAGTTTCCTTGTAAAATATTACTTTGTAAACATGTTTTTAATGAAAAAAAGCCCGCTGAGTTCGTTGCGCGCATTCTTCTCAAGTCTAAGGCATTCGTTTTGAAATGAGTGGTAGTTTTTGACTTTCAATAAGTGATTCCACATGCTATTTTCAATAATAATATTTGAATTTAAATACTAACAGACCAAAGTCACCAGTACCTTCAGCGCTCCTTTTGCTAAAGGAAGCTGGCCCTTTTACAATTGATTCAATTGCACCGAAATTGAGAACGGCTGGTTCAGAAAGTGTCAACAGTTCTGAGCACACAGACTTGCAGCAGTCTTAGAACAATAATCGAAACAACCCTACAACTAGGTGGAGTGGGAGACTGTTAACATTCAACAACAACCAAACACAGTTCCTAAGTTTATAGTTCCATGTATGGTGCTTGTTGTAGTGACTACTTATAGGACAGGCCACATTCGATGAGGTGAGCGATTCGTCCAAAGAAATGTATCAATAATACATTTTCCGATGATACAGCAGCTAAATGTAATTTACGAGTAATAGGCTCTAGCTTGTATACTTCATTCTCTTCTGAAGAAGTCGAAGTGGACTCGTCGCTATACCAGCTGGTACTTATTCCTCGCCACGGCTGAAGGGAACTGCGGCGCTTCTAAAATATTTTGATTTTTGCTCTAGTAAATTGCCAGTAAGTTTTTTCGGATGATGCCCATAGCCACCATGATGTCTTAAATACGTACTTAGATGATAAGAATAATATAATAATATGTAAGATGACAAGAAAAAAAAAAATAACAGACAACGTTGATTTTATGAAAAACTGAGAGAAAATTTACTTAAGTGTTCGTGTTTTCTATTTTTTATTTTAACTATTGAAGTCAAAAATTATATATCAAAAAATTTGCCCCCAAAATCGAGATATAAAGAGAAAAACTAAACAACATTTTTTGAAGGTAGGACCTCAAGTATCGTGGTCATCTAGATATTAGAAAATTATATTGCGAACGAAAGAATCTATTTCGTAAATAAGATTCTAATGTATATCCGTAAGTGTAAGCTAACTTTGTGAGAACAAAAGAATTAATTTAAAAAAGGAAATTTCAACAAGATTTATTTACAAAGTAACATATAGATTGCACAGCATAAAGAACGCCAATTAGATCAGTCGAATACAGAAATTGTCATACAATTAATTATCAGTCTTAAAGTACAGTCTACGCTATCCTAAAAAAAATGCCACTAGGACTTTTATGGTATACAGGAGCTTTGTGTTTGTGATTCTCCACAAGTTTGACAATGGTGCCGTGCTTCGCCAGGATGAAATATGACCGACAGTTATTACTCCTCGTGCACACATAGCGGGTGCCACATTTTAGCCTCATCCGCGCACGGAATGTATACCCATTTAGCATCAAGTACGTCTTACCGTTGCCAAGCACGATATTAGTCACTGAAATATAAAGCGCATTAAAAAAATTGATAATATATTAAAAATGTAAGACGACACGTTCGACGATACTTAAGATTTTTGCTAGTCTTGCATCAGGCAAATGCCTCAAAATAATCGATCTTTCTCTCTCATATTTCAGAAAACTGTATGAAAACATCATTAAATTGGAGCCAATGCTTTAACAGACCAATGTCTGTGTAACCCAGCCTCTACACTGCTCGAGAAGCTAACTGAAGCTGAAAAGAGTGAAGAGTGTTGATCCTGTCTCCTCAGGCGACTTAACAAAGTTGTCAGAGGTAATTAGAAGTCACCGGAGCAGTTTAAAGGCCGAGTAAGAAGAGATATAGCCAATGTGTATTTTAAAATATATCATTTTATGATACAGTTCAATGTATGAGCGGATAAACTTAGGGGTTTTTTGGGCGTGTTTCTCAGTGAACTTTAGTGTACCATTGTCATTTATCATGATGTACGACAACCTGCAAGTAGACGGTAAGAGGAAGTATTATCAGAACTTTTTTAAACATTAGCACAAGTCTAGCTCTTACAAAAACATCAATAAAGTGGAACAGAGAGGATATGACGATGATGATATTGATCTTAATTGAAAATTCTTTCATCTACAATTAAAAACTACGGATGAAAGAGTCGAGAATGTTTGAATAGAAAAAAATTGCCACTAATGTTCCTACTTAATGTACAAATATATTGCGTTCCTATTTTGAGCGACTTACTCGGCCACAAGTATTATCGTTCGCCATGACAAACTTCTTTCCATTTGTCAGCTCGATCGGTTAAACTGAAAGCGATGAGTTTATTAAAAATTGATTAAAATGAACAGAAATTAGAAATATGGATAAGAAAAAAAAACGCATAAAAAATTGTTCTTTAATAAAAATGTAAACTTACCGTGTGTATATTAAATACTTTTTAAAAAACAACAGATTTACACATTGCACTTATTTTACCTGGTAAATAAATGTTTTTTGTAATTTTTGTTTCTTTTCCCGTCTATACGTATGTGCACTTAGGAGGTTGTGGTTTATTTCATTGATATCTGTTTACAAAAACATGAAATACAAAGGCAAAGTCGCTAATTATAACCAAGTACATAAATATCTGTTACTAACCGAAATACAAAACGAGTCGAGAAATCGTTCACAGAAGATTGACATACCTACCTACTTTTAAGAAGGCTTTAAGAAAATGTTTTAATTTTTAAAATCCGTAAACAAAATTGATCTGTGACCTCCCTTTGCGTGCGGCTCGAGAAGTTCGATTTTACCATCCTATTCTTTTTTAAATTGTCAGTTAAGAAATGACCAGTACGTCTCTTATAGGCTGCAAGTCCTAAGTCATATTTTAAAATACGCGACATAGTTCTGGGTGCTATCTTCATCTCCCGCTATAAAATCTTCTGCTTTCGGATTGGATTCCTTCGACAAACATTGCTTGGACGGCCAGATCTTTTTCAGTCACAGACAAAGGAGGTCTTATTGTACCTATAAATAGCCCGGTACACAAACATTTTACCAACTAATACCAAGCGTATGGAGAGTTTAGAAACTTTCATTTGGCTCCATACCTACTTTGTGTAATGCAATCACAGCGATTCGGTTCTCTTAATCACCGCACTCCATTTTAATATCGCAAAATATTGTACAATGTAATGAGAAAACTCAATGAACAATCATATAAAAATGAGAGATTCCAAATTCAAATGTAATATTTTATTTATTTTCAATTGTAAGAGTATTTATGGCCAGACAAAGTATATATAGCACGAAACGAACCATCTTTTGCGCTCACACCTAACTGGAGCGAGATACGTTTACATTTTATGCGACACTGTATAAAGGGTAGCCAACGTCTAGTCAAGTAACAAACCAGCTGAAATTTTGATAGAGTGGGTTTTCTATTGCTGCTATACCAACACATGTATTTCTTTTTTTTAAATGATGAAGTTAAATTCAAGAATGGTAACCATGTTAATTAAATTCAGTCTTCCATTCTGGTATTGAGTATGCTGGGACCTAGTGAGCGAGGTAAACTCACACTTGACTACTTACTCAATAAATAGCAGCGAACCCTCGACGCATAGTAAACAGGCAAGCTCAAATGGTGTTCAACGATGAGATAAGATGGGTAAGTTCAAATCTTCAAGATTCGTCGCCCCTTACTGGCCTTTGAAGTCAATCTTACAGCAGTAAAAAAACGAGACCAGGTTGGATTATAAGTCATCGGGTCATGGTTATGCTTCAATATCTTATACTGTATTTTTCTGCCATTCATAATTATAAACGAAGAGCAGGTCTTTTCACAGCAACACCACCTTATATACTCTTTGTCCAAAGCTTGCTCCAAGTACACAAACTTATTATGTATTAAAACCTTTTCACCCTTCGGGGTTATCACTATGGCGCCAGCAACTTTCAGTATCGGTCGATCTAGAAATACTGCCTATATATAGAAATACTGTATAGAGTCGATACTCATCATATCGACACTCCTCAGCCGTGCAGGAATATCCAAGCATTATATTGTTTCGATGAAGGGCACCGTAGCTAGTGACATTACTGGCCAAGTGAAACTTGACATTTGCGCTAGCGCTGAGAATTTTGGGTTCAATCAAGAGTCCTAATTCCGGTACCATATTGTAATGGGCAGTCTGTATCACTAACCACCAGGTATCGCTGGCAATTCCGTTTGTAGCTGGCTGATACACGCCACGTTTATTAACTGCACCTTAATATGATACATTGGTTAGTAGTAACTGGACAGTGTGGTCATCGAACCAGCAATTACCAATGCATTATCTAACATAATAGTGTCAAGAGCACAGTGTTGCTTGCTACGTCTGACACCAAACAACAGTTCCGTTGGAGCAGGGCAAAGTTTTGAGTAACTGTCTAATAATCTAATAATTGGGACCTCCTTCAAATACTCTTAGGAAAGGCAGACATGGCTCGTTACGTGGTCGAGGTCAACCTCGTCATCTTCGTTACTAACGACGGAGCTCTTTTTAATGAAAATACGCCCTACCCATAACAATGCAGTGCCGCTCAACATTCTTGAAAAACCCAAAAATTGTGAGCGGCACTACAATTGCGTCGGCACATTGAGACATAAGATGTTAAGTCTCATTTGCCCAGTAATATAACTAGCTACGACGCTTTTCAGACCAAAACACAGTAATGTTTAAACATTACTGGTTCACGGCAGAAATAGGCGCCGTTGTGGTACCCACATTCTAGGCGGCTTCCTATGCAAAGGAGCCTCCCACAAGGAGCCTTAACATAAAGACTATATAAAATAAACCAGTAACATGACCATATAAACTTATACAAACGTGTAACATTGACAATAGTAAAATAATATACAAGTAACCTCGCAATGTTAATTTATTTTGTTTTTTATTCTCACTGTACTCTGGATAAACAACTATATTCATACGTGTATAGGCTATAAAATGTATTTTGTGTCATTTTAAGGGTTCCTAAAAAGTGTTTGGTTTCGCATTCAGTTTAATCCAATGTACTCCTAAATTTAACCAAAACAAACTTTAGTTAACGTATAAATTGAATATATTTATAATCATTTTGGAGTATTTAACATAAACAAAATAATGAAATTATTCAATTATCTTAACGAAAATTAACAGTAAGAGAATGAATTAAACCTAAGATTCGGAATATAATTCGAATATTAGTAAAAATAGCGCTAAAGTAAAGTAGAGCTCTACAAAGCGCAGGTCCGGCCACCCCAGTATCAGCTCGATCCATTTGACCGCGTGCAACGCAGAGCAGCTCGAATTGTCGGGGACCCAGTGCTCTGTGAACGGCTGGATCATTTGGCGTTGCGTAGAGACGTCGCTTCATTGTGGGAGTGTTCCGAAGAGCTGTTCAACCTGATTCCTGCCACCGAATTCCACCTTCGCACGACACGCCACAAGTTAGGATATCATCCCCACCATCTGGATGTGTGGCGGTCCTCCACAGTGCGTTTTTCAAGAAGCATTCAAATTCAAATATCTTTCTTCCATGTACTTGAAAGCTGAGGAATGAGCTTCCTTGTGCGGTGTATCCGCCACGCTTGTCGTTAGCTCATAATTTGTTTGAATATTACACCATGAGCTAACAAACATATTGACAAATAAAAATTAGTGACGCACTGTGGGGTTGTCAGGTCATCTATTCGATAGTATATTGTGGGTGAGTTGTCTCGACCTCTTGCTAATTAATACTCATCCAAAATTACAATTTAATTTATTCAGTACTTTATGCGTATTGTCCGGATATACAGACAGACAAATGGACAAACAGATTTGGAACTTTCTTGTTACTATGTAAAGATTTTATTATATGTATTTATATTAAAAACTGTACATTGAAAGGGGGAAAGGGAATAATTTTAAAGGAATTCAAAGAAGCAATTGATAAGGAAGGTCAGGTACCAATTTGAATCGATGAATATATTAGCAAGCGAACTAAATGAGTAAAATAAACAAAATGGGATTTGTCAGCAAGATATTATTTGGAAACGAGTTGTCTCTGTCAACCCCTATGATTGTATCAAGTACTTATAACCTATACTTTTGAAATTAAGAAGGCATATTTTTATCACAACTGCATATATTTGCCGTTACTGAACCTAAACTTTTTTGGGAATAATATATCACTGTGATATCATTCAATTGTGTTTGTTAGTAGCTTCTCAATCGGACCGGCTCTGCTGGCGAGACCTCTTAGTTCTATTGCGTCCTCTGGCAGGTATAATCAATCTCATCGGTATAGAGGATAGACTTGTAGCTCTTACATATCCACTTTGAGTCAACGTAAATTTGAGAGGCTCGTGAGGATGTACATCCTTCGCAAACAACAGTATATTATCCCAAGTGAGATGAAGATATGCCTTGCATCCTTTACTGAGCAATGAACACGCATAGCGAGATCCGCCGCCTCGTATATTCCCATTTCGCGAGTAAGTATAGCCTTTGTACATGAGTAATTTCTTCCCTGACACGAGAGTTATGAAGTGAGCTGAAATAGAGAGATACAGAATTATTATATATATACGATAGATAAACTTGCAAAAAACAATAGCGATTTCAAAGCAGCATTAGGTGGACGAGGTTTTGGTAGAAAAGGATGGAAGAATTGGTCAAGAAGAAACGCTGAATATGAAAATATTTTTTTTTTACCTTTATTTACGTTAAGCTTCCATAAGAATTACAAGTCAAAGAAGGTATTATTTTTCACAATAAACCTAGGTCGTATATGATTATGCTCCGTATTCGCCTTGATAAAAATGTTATCTTTAGACACATGAATAAATGCTTTGCATTTCATTGAAAATAGCTTCGAGCATGCAAAGCGAGTACCGCCCTTTCCAATCAATCCATTTTTACTGTACTTGTAACCATTGTACAGAAGAATAATTGAGCCATTTGATTTCTTCACGAATCGTCCTACAAATAAGATAGATTATTAAGGTGTCTTCTGTAGGTTTATTATATTTTATTACAAAAATTACCATTCCTAGCAATATGATGTGCCCCTATATAGGGGCCACTATATCTAATAGTCTTCAACGAGCAATTCTACTTATGTATAGAGTAAACATATACATGTTGCGAATCTCGGAATCGGCTATAACGATTTCGATGACATAATGTACACGGGGGTTGTTTGGGAATCTCAGAAAGATCGGAACACCGATCTGATAGTGTCTTATGTAAGAAAGCGTGTTCATAGTTCTCTCAAGGAATAGATCTCTCTCCACGAGATGTTTTGTTACTTATAGTTTAACTGAAAACATTTTAACTATGAAAAACAGCTGGCACATATTAAGATACTCATGTTTATTCTAAAAAATTAAGAGTACAGATAAAATGTTTACAATAACAGTTTTCTAAAATATAAATATTTTTAATTACTAATCAAAGCCCAATTGCATCACTAATGTCTTTACTGAAAGCTACCCAAATATAAAATATACAACATTTATAAATACCTAGGTAACACTGAAAAAGTTTAGAAAATGAGAAACGGCTTAATGTAGAAAGTTGCCAATACTTTTATTTGTTTTCGAAGTAATCTCCGTTCCTCTCTACACATCGTCGCATACAATGGAACCACTGAGAAAAGCAGTGGGCCTATTCTTCGTTAGGGGTCTCCTCTATGGCATTTTCGTACGCTTTTACCGCATCTTCAGGGCTCGTAAAGCGAATACCTCGAATTTTATCTTTAGTTCTTGGGAATAAATAAAAGTCGCAGGGTGCCACGTCAGGGCTGTTGGCGGATGACTCATTATCTCGAGATAATGCAATAAAATAAATAACGGCAATAAAAAAATTAACCCATAAATTGTGCCTGTAAGGAAACAGATATTTTTAAAATTAATGTAACAAACAAATAAAATAAACAAAACACGTTCTTTAATAATTTATAGACTATAAATTTAAAACATTTTATATTACAACAATAACCAATGTACATCGAAGTGAAACTAAACTTATCATTAGCAATAAATAATGGCGCAAGCTTAGTATGTTTCAGAATTCAAAATAAACATCATTTTTAACAATAAAATTAGGCGGATCGTGATTATGTTCGGTGAAAGTTTTGAGAAAAATATTATCTTTGGAGACGTGAATGTACGCTTTGCATTTCTTCGACAGTAACTTTGAGCACGCAAATCGGATACCACCTTGCCTAATAAATCCATTTTTGCTAAAAGTATAACCTTTGTATAGAAGGATATTCGAGCCTTTAAGATTCCTCACAAAGGTCCCTGTAAATTTAAAGCAGTTAACATTTTCTGTAAACACTTACTTCAGAGATTAAATGGTAATTCTTAATACAATTTACAAAATGAACTAAAAACGCCGTTAGATTACGTTACAATAGAGAGTAAGGTGTTTACTTTACACCACTCTTGTAACTAATAACGTTATTGAAAATTACATTACAGTATTATAAATTACAATTATATTTATTAAGGTTCAATTAAATAATATCAAAATACTTTATTTATTCGTCTTTTTTAATCGTTTCAATAACAACATTTTGAAATAAATACCTGAAAAAATAATAATAACTACAATAATTTGAATAACAGTTACAGTTAATTAACATTTATTTCGAGCTGCCGCAGACTCCATCGGTTGAGCATGGTCCGAGTTTATGATAGCTTTAGTTTTCACAAACTAGATGGTGATAGTAGGACATTGTAACTCGCTTTCTCCTATTAGCGCTCGTTTCATGTAAGGAATTTGTATTGTATCTCAGCGGATACTCCATAGGGAGTGCCGCTTGCGCCTCTCTCTCCCCAAGAGAAGGTCGCTTTCGATGAAGGCTAGAGGGCACTTGCCCAAGGCCAACCTCAGGTGGAGTTTAGTGGGTTTTACGTGACTCCTACATAACGAACGCAGACTTAGGCTGCGTTGGTATGCATGAGCATTCACCACCTCCCTCCCGTTGTTATCCCGGAGGGTAGCCCTTTCCCTTGTCTGGGCGCAACAAAAAAAAACCAAAAAAAAAGAAATCTAGAACAGTGTTGTGAAGTGCTTACTTGTGTTGTGAGTGTAGATTGGTCGTTCGAGCCGGGCCCGGATTAACTGTAAATACTCTATAGTTATAAAGTAAAATGCAAAAGACTAACTAATCTACTAGTGTTTTGAACTTAGGTAAAAATTCAGTGTTAACAACTTAGAAGAATTAGTGTTAAAATGACTCAAAAAATTTGCTAGTGTTTGGACTTAAAAAAAATGTGAAGTTCACTTATGAAAAAAAACTTACAAATTTTACATACAAAAGTACTTTGAATTTTTTTTTGAATTTCGAACTTCATAATGTCAGACTCAGAAGAATACTGCTTTTTTGCATTACTCAAGGAGCTTCATGAGTCTATCGCTACACTGCACACTACTTTTAAAGTAACGACACAATCGCGACACTCACAAAGTTATTCGAAAACGAGAAAAGATTCACTCGAAGATTATTTTACGCAAGTTCGAAAGGAGCAAAGAAATGCTTTATTACAGATTTGTCGAAAGAGGAAAGATTATGTTAATATTCAAAGTCAAAGTCAAAAAAATCTTTATTTAAACTTTATAAAACTTTATAAGTTATTTAGTGCAAGTCAGGATGAAGTACAAAAGTTACAATAGCATTCAAATGAGTATCACAATATTATTCATTAACAAAATTTAGAACATTAATTCCAACTATCTTTATCATTCAAATAATCTTTCACGCTATAATAGGTCTTAGATGTTAATTTATTTTTTACGATACATTTAAATTTTTTAATAGGTAACATTTTAATTTCATTTGGGAGTTTATTATAAAATACAACACAATCCACTTTAAAAGATTTAGCAATTTTACGGAGCCTAGTAGATGGAATTGCGAGTTTATGTTTGTTTCAAGTATTGACACTGTGTACATCACTATTCTTTTTAAATTGGCTAATATTTTTATAGGCGTATAGGAGGTTCTCGTATATGTACTGGCAGTGTACTGTCATAATATTTATTTCCCTAAACTTTTCTCTCAATGAATCCCTTGAACGGATTTTATAGACAGCTCGAATTGCTCTTTTCTGCAGCACAAATATGTTTTCAATATCTGCCGCCCTACCCCAAAATATAATTCCGTAAGACATGACACTATGAAAGTAGCTGAAATATACAAGTCTAGCCGTTTCAACATCTGTCAGCTGCCTAATTTTTTTTATCGCAAATACTGCCGAGCTAAGTCAATTACATAAGTTTTTTATGTGAGCACCCCATTGTAGCTTAAAGTCTAATGTAATGCCTAGGAATGTTGTCGTTTCTATTACATCAAGTTTTTCACTATTAATTTTTATAGGTGTTGGTTGGTGCCTTATATTTATAAGTGTAAACCTTACACATTTTGTTTTCCTTTCATTTAAAAGTAAGTTATTAACATTAAACCAATTTACTACTTCAGCAATGTCGTCGTCAACCTGACAGAAAGTTTTTTGCTGGCGTTTTATTTTAAATAACAAAGATGTATCGTCAGCAAACAGTATAATATCATGTTTATTTTGAATAAGGTATGGTAAATCATTGACGTAAACCAGGAACAAAAAAGGACCCAAGATTGAGCCCTGCGGTACACCCATCGATATGATAGAGCCAGTTGATCTTTTTCCATTAACGTCTACTCTTTGAATCTTATCCTACACAACTATGATTTTATTAAATCTAGTGAAACATCCCTAACACCAAAGTGGTGAAATTTTTGAAGTAAGGTTTCATGATCAACGCAGTTGAATGCCTTGGATAAATCACAAAACACTCCTAACGCATCACATGAATCCTCCCAAGCATCCAAAATATTTCTTATTAACTCGATACTAGCATCTGTGGTTGAAAGACCTTGAGTGAAACCATATTGTTTATTATGCATGAGGTTATTTTTGTAAAAATGGTTAATTAATTGCGTTAACATAATTTTTTCGAAAATCTTGCTAAAGGTTGGTAGTACTGATATGGGTCTAAAATTGGTGGGGTCAGCTTTATCTCCCGACTTAGATAGAGGAGTGATCTTGCTCTGTTTCATTTGGTTTGGAAATATACCGCAATCTACACACTCATTGAAAATAAAAGCTAAGTCTTTGGCTACAATTTCTATTACAGATTTCACTACGTTAACAGAGATTCCCCAGAGATCTTTAGCTTTCTTAACGCTAATTAGTCTAAACGTTTTAATAATCTCTATGCGATCAACATGCTTAAATTTAAAGTGTGTATTACATAAAGATACGTTTTTCTGTAGCAGTTTCATTGCAGATATAGGTGAGGAATTTAGTTTTTTTGTCGTAGAGACCGGTATATCAGTAAAAAACTTTTCAAATGTATCTGCAATTTCAGAATCTGTTTTTATGTTTCTGTTACCAATCTTTAATTTGAATTCATTATTTCTCTT
The DNA here is from genome assembly GCF_905404315.1 of Leptidea sinapis. Taxonomy (NCBI): domain Eukaryota; kingdom Metazoa; phylum Arthropoda; class Insecta; order Lepidoptera; family Pieridae; genus Leptidea; species Leptidea sinapis. The sequence goes on along the minus strand of NC_066275.1, from coordinate 4,670,852 downwards.
ATTAGTTTTACCGATCTCCTCATTTATAATTTTCCAAGTTGTTTTTATTTTGTCATTGCTATTTTTAATCTTTAAACTTATGTTGTGAGACTTAGCTAATTTACAATCGTTCTTGAATTCTTTAGAATATAACCTTACATAATTTTTAAATTTTGCACTTGTATTAAATCGCCTCTCTTCATATAAGTTATACAATGTTTGTTTACGTTTGTGTAAATCGACGGAAGCCCAGTCATTAAAAGATAAAGTATTTTTTGGAATAAATGATTTTGAAATGAAAATAGAGTTAAACAGTTTAGTAAATGATTCAAAACATATGTTGTACATTGCATTGGCATCTAAGTTAAGTTGAGGTAGGAATAGAGAATTGGAACTGAGGCAATTTTTCAATTGATTTAAACGATAATTTGTTACAGGAGTACATTTAACTTGTTTTTTCAGAATAGATCTGATGTCTTTAATTTTTATTAGTTGACCAAAATGGTCTGAGTCTAATTTACTAATAATACATTTGTTTATTGGAAATATGTCAGTGAATATATTGTCAATACACGTGGCGCTAGTCGCAGATATTCTAGTAGGCTCCGCAAACAAATGAGAGAGATTAAATGATTTGAACAGATTCAGCAATCGCACACTTAAGCAGCAGTTATTTATAATATTAACATTAAAGTCGCCACATACAACTAATTTCTTTTTCGATTGATAGTTTCGATAACACATCTTCCATAGTTTTTTCAAATATTTCAAAATTTGCCAGCGGCGGTCTATATACACATACAATTTTTTTTTATCTCTATTGCAGATATTTCCACTACACGCTCAACAGATAATGCTTCGATATCTTCGATATCTTTACGATTATTATTAAAGAAATATACGATGAAATAGAAGATTGCTATTTCTAATTTAAAACGACACTAAAAGAAAAATAAATACATTAGATAAACATGAAAAACCAAGTATTCACAATTGCTCTGAAAACGGCTGGATCACTTGGCGTTGCGTAGAGACGTCGCTTCATTGTGTGTTTTCTACCGCATTTATCACGGAGAGTATTCCGAAGAGCTGTTTCACCTGATTCCTGCCGCCGAATTCCACCTTTGCACGACGTGCCACAAGTTAGGATATCATCCCCACCATCTGGATGTGTGGCGGTCCTCCACAACTGTGGAATGAACTTTCTTGTGCGGTGATTCCGGGACGATACGACATTACCCATATCGTATCCTTCAAAAGAAGTGCGTACAATGGCAACGCTCCTGTTATTCCTCTGGGGTTGCAAGATAATGTGGGTGGCGGTGATCACTTAACACCAGGTGACCCGTACGCAAGTTTGTCCTTCTTTTCCATAAAAAAAAAATACTTTAAGGATTTGTTCCGAACGCTTGTAATATATATGATATACAGGTAAATGTCCTCATCCTCAATCATCCTAGCCTTGGGATAGTATTTTTGGTTTTGAAAAAAAGGTTATGATTGCATTACTCTTCACTAACTAGATGGCGCTAGTACGACATTGTAACTCGCTATCTTCTTTTAGCGCTCGTTTCAAGTAAGGAATTTGTATTGTAGCATAAAATGTTATCAAACAGTGTTGTGCAGTGATTATGTGTGTGTTGAGTGTACAGTCCGTAAGCAGCAAATTGTATATTAATGAGTAATTTTTATGACGTGTCTCTTCGCTATGTGTTCGAGTTTCAACTAGAGTTGAGACGTACTAGGCAAAATGCAATACTAGGTATGACGGTGCCTGTGACTCAAAAGTAACAGCGACAAATACCTGTTACAAAATACTAGCTACTGTAGTGAGGCGTATATTTTTCGTTGTTTGGTGTTACTTGTTAGCGCCATCTATGCGTATTATATAGTACTTTCTCTTGTGGTAACTTCGAATTTCAAAAGTTCTGTTTAGGTAAAGCTGTACAGACCTATTTATTATTTCTATAGTTTTGATGTAATAAAAATAATCATTATACTTTCGTATTCATTATGTTTCAATACTACCTATGCTTAAACAGTGATCCTTACCTAGTACACAATTAAAATGTGCCCTTATCATACGAATAATTCAACAATAAAGTAGAAATAAACATCATAAAAATATATTATTCAGTAGGTACTGTCAAATTACCAATATAGGTTTTTTCTTTCGAAGAGGTCAGCCGTATTTTCCTGCTCGTAGGCACAATATAACTCTGAATAAATACGATTACGAAAAATGATATCAGAGATAGCGTCTTCCATTTGAAATTTACTTCAATATTTTAATTAGGTACCTACCTATCTTATCTTAATAATAGTATGTTAAATAAATGTATGAAAGTGATGTATCTATTACTTACAAATGTGTCTAAAAGAAAAATATTCAGTAAACAATAAAAGTTAACAGGGTTTTTCTTATCCCACATATTTTAAAAGAAAAGTTGAACCATAACTATTTTATTACCTATTGAATTAAAAATAACATAACAGACCTACAAATCACACAATTATAGCTGTATCAAAATACTGTTAAAAAAATACCTACTAAATACTCCTAATTATTTGTTCAATAACAGGTATTACTCAAATATCAGTTGCTACTAAAATACTAGCTGTTATTAAATACTTGTTCAGTAACAGTTGTTACTAAAATAGTAGTTGTTATCAAATACTTGTTCAATAACAGGTGTTACTCAAATAACAGTTGTTACTAAAATACTAGGTGTTATAAAATACTCGTTGTTACAAAATACTAGTTGTTACAAAATACTCCTAATACTTATCACTGTTATTTTTGATATCTTGTCACAGTGACAACCGGTGATATTTTAATACCTGTTACAAATACCTGTGACGATAAATACGTCTCACCCCTAGTTTCAACCTTATTGCGAGCGCAATTGGTGCTCCCATAAGATTGTTGACATCGCACATGACGTGATTCATGATTGTGAGATATAAAATATGACATTGCCGGGTATATAAATATTAAATATATTGTTCAGTAATCAACAATCACAGCGCCATTTTTTTAGTTGTCGTGTTTTCGTGTACTGTATCACGGGCATGAATTGATAAGCTTGTTTTGTTTATTGTTAATTATATTTAGTGTTTGTATTGGGAAAAATAGAAGTTGCTGTGTTTAAAATAGGTAACTAGTAAGGTACTAAAATATAATGGAGAAATTTCAATGTCGCGATTGTGGCGAAAATACGTTTTTTTTTACGTAAATTAGGTACGTATCCTTTTTGCACAATTATCGTTCATACATAAAATAAAAATTGTTTCTCTTAATAGACCAATGCCAAATATTAGTTTAACTCAACAAAATGGTAAAACTATGAGATATTTCAATACCAAGTTTTACAAAAAAATACACTTGGCTAGCTGGATGCCGCCATTCCAATTTATTGTTCTGCTTGCTGTTTATTTTCTACAACGAAGATTGTGTGGAATGATACTGGTTACGGTGACTTGAATAATTTTACAAATCTTGCTAAAAAAACACGATCAATCTGACAGAACAGCAGAAAAATGTTAGTAAGTGAATATATTATTATTATTATATAATTATATTTATCCTTATAACAGGAACTAAGTTTTAAGATATTAATCGCAACTACGACTAGTTAGGCTTCCAGTGCTTACCGCGCTGGAAAACCAGTGTACGCCCCTGGTTATTGTATTGATAGGAGTGTAAACTTACTTTCAAGTACATCGGACGCCTTAAAGTGAAAATAACTATCATTGATTGAAAATAACTAAGATTTATTGATCTTTGTACGTTCGCACACGGACGTAAGCTCCAGTTTCAGTCAACTGGTAACAGAGCGGTTCATGATTATGTTTTTCCTTTACAGCCACAATGTTACCATCAAGGCTTATAACAACTTTTGCTTTGCAACTATTTGTTCGGGCACACGAACATTTATATCTCACCGTCTTCGCCGTGGGCGAACTTTTTGAAAACGTATGTCCTTCATATAGAAGCAGTTGTGCTCCTGATAACAAACTTATGAATTTTGCTGAAATAAATACACAGATATTTTACTACTTACTTCAAAGCAATAATGGACAGAAGTATAAAAAAGTGAATTATATTGCTTATTTTCTTTTGACTAGTCTTTTAAATGCAGCTATCGTTTATATATTACTAGCATAAAACATATTTATTCTCCCTTATTCAATGTTTCACTAAGATATATTTAATTTCGGAATAGTGACAGCCATATTCCACGTCTCATTATTAAAACTTTTTTTCCTAATTTCTATTTTGTATATTATATATGTACAAGCAAATAAAAGACTTCAACAGTTCAAAAGAGTGATAGACATTTACTTATCAAACAATCACCATTACACCAAATAAAGAATAAGTGCGTAAACTAATTTTGAATTAATTAGTCCACAATATGTTACTTAACAATAATGTTACTTATAATATTCACTAGCTAGATATTACTACATATGTAACAGATACTATACATTGTACAGTAGGTACAATGGCGACATTCAGTGAACATATTTGGGTTGAGTTAGTTAGCCGTAGCCATGAAGCTAGACGAACATGTACCGCGCGCCGTGGTTGTCCCACAGTAGGCACGAGGTATAGCACGTACTACGAGGGTAGTACGACGACCGAGGAGAGGCTCCTTTGTACAGGATGCCAGCTACATTATGGGTACCACAACGACGACTATTTCTGCCGTGAAACAGAAATGTGTAAGCATTATTGTGTTTGGGTCTGAAGGGCGCTGTAGCTGGTGTAATTACTGGGCAAATGAGACTAAACATCTTATGAGTGACGAGAAATAATTGTAGTTCCGCACAGCTTTTTAGGGTTTTTCGAAACTCTTGGTCGGCACTGCATTGTAATGGGCAGGGCGCATCAATTACCATCAGCGGACGTCCTACTCGTGTTGTCCATTATTTTCATAAAAAAAATATGCTAGTGCGGGTTCTAGATTACTTACAGGGTGTTCCGAAATGTTATTATGGAAATAATATTTATTTAGGTGAATTACTGTCGCCACTATAGCTCCACGCAATATATTTATGTATGAATTAAAAACTAAAACAATTTTTTCAATGGTCTCATCCCGAATCTGTTGATTTATTTCTCAGTACCTATCTCAAATTCTAATGTAGGTTCCTGTGTTTGTCAGCTGGTAGCGGCTTGGCTCATGAGTATGTTCCCCTGCAGCCGACACTATTTCATTACTATGACTGAGCACTACCTTTGCTTTACAACACTTGGTTATCACACTTGAGCATTTATATTTCACAGTTTTCAATCCGGGAACGCATCTTGAGAACGAAAATCCATTGTAAATAAGCAACTTAGCCCCGGACATCAACTGTATAAATTTAACTGAAAGTGTCATAAGGATTTTCTGTAGTAGGTATTTTGAAATGTATATTAACGGCCGTTTTCAATAACGTATCTCTAGTTACGGATACATTGCTGTCACCGTTTAATGACAACATTTTATTTCCCCATACTTATTCCTAATATAGTTATAGTCCTATGCTTTATGTCGATGGGTTATTGAAATGCGTAAAAGGATAGATTTGTCTACCTCTAGTAACTTAAACTAGATAGATAGGTTATTGAAAACGGCCTTAAAAACCTCTAAAAAGTACTTCGTAATTATAGTTTTGGCATGGTAATTGAAAGGTAAAAATATTCAAAATTATATCGAAGTTACACCAACATTAAAATTATTAAAGCGTGTAATTAAACATATAACGCTAAGCCGAGCTGAACATCCTCCAACAAACTCGACAAGTTGATCGGAGCAATGAAAGTATAGACATTTTAATGTTTACGTGGCAACAGCTTCAAAAAGTTGTACAAAGTTTTATGATTTTTCAATAAATGACTGTTTTATATATATAAGATTAGATTAAATATCTTACAATTTTAAAGATGCCTTATTTTACCGCCAAATCATACAGTATTATGAAATATGCATATATGTTCTTCTTTTCAAACATTTTTAAGCATATGAAAAAAAATAGATAATAGGTAAAATAATATATGTAATTATTTATAACAATATTTATTTACCGTGTAACTAAAACAATTTTAAAATAAAGTATATCACATTAAGTTCAGGCTAACCCAATCGTTTATATTATATATTTAACATTGTTAGGGCGTTTCTAAAAAGCACCCAAATGTATCACCTATCTAATATATAGATAGGTAAGAAAGAAACATCGAGTCTTTCGGTAATTGTTGATTTCAGACGACTCTTCTCAGTATTGGAAGATCTTCTACAACCAATGACCTCTTATTCCTCGTCAACGGATATATGCTCCAGTTTTGTCAACTGGTAACTGAGTGATAAATGATGATGAGTCTCTTATACACACACCATCATATTATCAAAGTCGAACCGAACGTTACAGCTACTTGTAATAGCACAAGAACATTTATGTCTCACCGCCTTTGGTTTTCGAACAATATCCATTATATAGAAGCACTTTTACTCCTTGACATGACATCAACGTTATAAATTTGCTGAAAGAGAGAAATATAAATTTAATTAATCAGAAGTTTTGTAAGTAACACAAATTAAAGCTACCATTCAAACACAAAGCAAATTACAAGTCAATGCATAGCTTTTACATGAATCATTACAACAATATCAAATTTTCACTTTCTTCTATTATAAACTTACTGATTCGTTTAATATGGTTCAGAAATATTCCAACATCCTTTACATTTCTCATAGACAGACAAAAACTCCGTGTATCGCGGGGACAACTATACACGGGTCTTCCATATTTCTATCAACGCACTTTCACATAAATATTTTAGGTTCAGACAACGATATATTTAATGCACTATATAACAAAAAAGGTTCTAAAACGGATGTATCAAACTACAGACCTATATCTAAGCTATGCCTAATAGCCAAAGTCTTTGAGAAGATAATACACACCCAGGTTTACGACTCATTAAAAACCTCCTTCCACCCATCTCAACATAGATTCCTCAAAGGGATATCTACTGTATCCAACCTTATCTTGCTCAGTGAATTTCTGACTGAAGCCGTAAACAATGGTAGCCAGGTAGATGTAGTATAAACCGATTATAGCAAAGCCTTTGACCGAATAGACCATAAGACGCTTTTATCGATAATTCAACTTTTCGGCATTGTCGGGGACTTGCATCGGTGGTCTTCATCTTATATTGACCGAAGGTCACAAGCTGTGGTAATCAGTAATTATATCTCGAGCTGGGTAACCATTCCCAGCGGGGTCCGCAAGGATCGTTACTTGGTTGGTCCTTTATTATTCACCATCTTTATAAATGATATTTCCTCCTGCTTTCATAACACTCGCATGCTCTGTTTTGCTGATGATATGAAGATATTTAATACCATTGCGACTCTTAATGATGTTGAGAACCTTCAAGCTGACCTACATCTACTGGACTACTATTGCCAAACCAATAAGCTTGATCTTAATTCCTCTAAATGCTCTGTAGTTACTTTCACACGCAAATATAACATTATACCATCGGAATATAAATTAAAAAGTCAAACATTAACAAAAAATAATGTCGTGCGTGATCTCGGAGTTTTATATGATTCTAAACTGTTATTTGATGATCGTATTGCACATATAGTCAAGAAATCTTCAAGCGTCCTGGGCTTTGTAGAACGCACATGTGCTTCGTTCAAAAACATCAAAACATTTAAAATTCTTTACTGCACATTCGTACGCAGTATCGAATATGCTTCCCATGTGTGGAACCCACAATACGAAACATATATTAGACGAATTGAGAGGATTCAATTAAAATTTATTAAGTATTTATGTTTTATGAGAAAACTATTATAATCTTTGCAAACGATTTGATATACTCTCTTCATCTTCTCATATTCTCTCCATGAGAAGAGAAATAGCAGATATTTCTTTCCTCCTGAAAATTACTTCCAATTTAATTGACTATCCCGAACTTTGATAAAAATTAAAATCCCTCTTAGTCTTTCGCGTTTCAATACAGGCAAAATTCCTACTTGTGGCGAGTGAGCAGTAACTTTAATAAAATCGATAAGCGAGAAGGCTTAGATCTATTTTGCACAAGCGTAGCATCGGCCAGGCACATGTTCAGTAACGAATTCTTTCACTGAATTGTTAGAGCATTAGTATGGTATAAGTATGTAATTACGATATTAGTATATCTATCACAATCGTTGACAGTATTAACTGAAGTGTTCGTAACTATTCTATACAAATATGTCGCTATCCGTGAGGACCTTTAATTGGCTTTTTGTCACTATTAGATTTTATTTAAAACTATTGTACGCTGTTGGTCATCCTATATGAAATAAATAAATAAAATAGATAAATTGGCCTGTGGCAAACAAATGCTAGCATACCATTCTGCATTAACCGTTCTTTGTCCCTCAAGAGGAATAGTCGCAACATGGCCGGTTTTGATGACAAACGTGGCCACCATTTTTTTTTGCAACACTCCGTGAACGAACAATTTTTGTTGGCTTTAACTCATTTTCGAACACCCAAACTCGTGACGGGTTTTTTGTTTCGGGTTCGTACGTGTATATCCAGGATTCGTCACCTGATACGATGTTGTATACAGCATTTGAGGATCCTGCGTGGAATCTTTCGAGAGTTCTGACGCACCAAGTAACGCGAGCCGCTTTTTGCTCTTCACAGAGCAAATGCGGTATCCATCGGGAAAACAACTTTTTTACACCTAATTGTTCATGCAAGATTATTTGTATTTGACTCATGCCAATTTCTAAAGTTGCCTGAATTTCGCGGTATGTCACATGTCGATCTTCCTCAATCAGCTTATCACAGCATCAACGTTTTCTTTGGTGACTGCAGTTTTTGTCGACCTTGACGGGGATCATCACTGAGCTTGACACGTTCACGTTAAAATTCAGCAAACCAGCGATTAATTGTGCTTCATCACGCAATGCAGAAATCATCCGGTCAACACACTGTTTTTGTGTTAAACCACTTCGAAAGTCATAATAAATCATCGCTCTAGAATTTTCTCGAGTCAATTCCATTTTCTCAACGACTAAACAAGTTTGAAAAGACCTTGTAACAAGGCTGAGAATCTTTTTTAAATAAATAAATGGTATTCGATTTTTAAAACCAAGGAGTTTTCAATTAAAAAGATTTTAATATGACAGGAACAGTGGAAATATTCCATTCCCGATACTTTTAGTGCAGCCCTCGTAGCACCAATACATACTCCGTGAGCTATGGCGGTTTACTGACAGACTGATGGAAAAACGCGGATAGATATATCCATACCTCATAAGGATGCTATACCTCGCACTGGTCAAAAAAAGTTTCGATGAAAATTCATATAATATATCGCTAAGGATTTTATTAAATAATAATAATAATTAGTTACTTGTTATCAATATAGTATATTTGCAAAAGGTTTTAGCTAAACGCTTTTTAAGGTATCAACTTCAACGATCAAATATTTGTATGCCGATATATTGGCGAATTGTGCTGTACACCTATCCATTTTTAACAACTATGTTGCCACGATTCATACAAATAAATCATTTAATTTCATCGTCTTAGAAACATCATCAGAGTAAAACTCTTAAGAATGCTGTCATAAATATTTCTAAGAAACGTACTCGCATGTAAGTTCCGTTTTTCGTCAATCTATAACTGAGTGGTTCATGATTATGACTTTCTGAAGCAAACAGTATAATGTCATTATAGTCCAGCATCACACTTGCTTTACATTTCTTTGAGTTGGTACACGAACATTTATATCTCACCGTCTTCTCACTGGGTTTGGCTTTCGAAAACGTATATCCATCATATAGAAGCAATTTTACTCCTGATGTCAACGTTATAAATTTTGCTGAAAGAGATAAACATAAATTTATTTAATCAGAAGTTTTGTAATTACCACAAATTAAAGCTACCATTCAAACACAAAGCAAATTACAAGTTATATTTTTTATTTTTTCTTTAATGCATAGCTTTTACATGAATCATTACAACAATATCTATTTTTCACTTCCTTCTATTATAAACTTACTGATTCGTTTAATATGATGGTTAAGAAATATTCCAACATCCTTTATAATTCTCATAGACGGACATAAACTCCGCTTGTGGTCACCATGTATCGTGGGGGTTCATGATTATGGTTATCTGTTGCAGCCACTATTTCATTGTTTAGATTGAGCACTACATAAGCTTTACACTTTTTCGTATCGACGCACGAACATTTATATCTCAACGATTTCAATCTGGGGGATGATTTAGAAAAAGTATATCCCTTGTATAAGAGTAATTTAGCTCCAGTTGCCACCGTTATAAATATTGCTGAAAGCGGTAAATTTTAATTTATTCAATTAATTATTGCCATAAATCATTGTTTATAATTGACATGCAAAAAACAACAAGTCAAGTCAGTTTCACATGCGGCCACTGAGTTCATAAACGTATACAACTACTAAACTTAAAATTATAACTCACTCTTACACACTGCACACATTTAATTAAATTAGTCTACATATAAGTTTCTTCTTACTTATTATTAGTTAGTTATTTATTTCACTTTATAAGTTTACAAGCTAAAATACGTTTTTATTTTAATGTAAATATTATCTTAATCGCAACTTTACCAAATTGCCCAATGGATGACCAGCGTTGGTTTTCAAACCAGCAAAAGTGTTAATTTGTGACCGCATAGTAACGTATACAAATAATATAGCAGTTCTTTTTAAAGTGAAACTTTTATTTCATCGTCTCAAACTCGCCTGTGTGTTGCATGTCGCTTGACGGTCGGGCGGCGCCTATAGTTCGCAGCAGCTGACCGTGTAGTGTATAGACTATTACTCATTTGTGCCAGTGCTCCACGGTATTTTGTTTGTTTTTTAATATGTGTATATAATCTATATATTTGTTAAGTGTTGTTTGTATATGTATGTCGTACTCTCCCTGATTAAAAATATTGATTGAAAAGTATTGGGAATCAGTCACCCCATGTAAGCTGTATATCTATATATACATGAAAAAAATTGAGAGTATTCAAAAGTATTAAAATTTCATAATTTTTAATACTTTTCAATCAACATTTTTAACCAGGGCTAAGACACAGAGTTCAATAAAAATATTAGTTTGGGACTTAGTCTACCTTTATTATTTTCTATTATCATTCCAATTTTCCAAGTATAAAATTAAGATTGATAAAGCGATTTTTCTATATACTTACGATTCTGATATACTTAGTTAACACTGAAAATGTTTAGAAAATGAAAAACGGCTTAATGTAGAAAGTTGCCAATACTTTTATTGTTTTTAGAAGTAATCTCCGTTCCTCTCTACACATTGTCGCATTCGATGGAACCATTGAGAAAAGCAGTGGGCCCATTCTTCCTCAGGGGTCTCTTCTATGGCATTTTCGTACGCTTTCACCGCATCTTCAGGGCTCGTAAAGCGAATACCTCGAATTTTATCTTTAGTTCTTGGGAATAAATAAAAGTCGCAAGGCGCCAGGTCAGGACTGTATGGCGGATGACTCAATCTCTCGACACCTGACATATTCATATATTCAACAGTCCGTTTTGCGGAGTGCGCTGAAGCATTGTCGTGGAGAAGGAGGATCCTGCTTCGAGGGCGCTGCTGTCGAATTTTTTCCAAGACAACAGGCAAATAGCGATTGACATACCAGTCTGCAGTAACTGTCCTTCCATCATTTAGCACAACTGTCGCGAAATGACCTTTCCGATCAAATAATGAGGCAATCATCTTTTTCCTTGACTTCTTCCTTTCTTTACCTTAGTTGGCCGATGCTCGAAAGGAAACATCCACTGAGCTGATTGTCTTTTGGTTTCGGGTCGTAGCAATATATCCAGCTTTCATCACCTGTGACGATGTCAAATAGAACATTTGAGTCACCGCCGTTGTACTTATCTTACATTTGGCGACACCAGTCCATGCGAAGGTGTTTCACCACGTTCCGAACTTCAAAATGACCCACTTGAGTGGAGCTTGTGCATCGGCTTTAGCTCCGGAAACAGGCGTATGAGGGAAGCTATCTCTGTACCGACGGTGGTACAATTCGCGAGCCGCGACCAGATTGTTGTTTATTATTATCACCGTACCCACACACAATATCATGTCGTTCATATTCATTGTTCCCATGATCTGCCATAATTATCACACGAAATCCAAAGTACAACGCGATGAACTGACAAACACGACTGCAGGAAGATAACTAAAGTATAAAATATCTTATTTTGGTAAATAGGTAAATATCCATTGAAATTGGGATTGTGATTAAGGTGTATGCACACTACACAAAACCATATGGCTTGTGTTTATGTACTTCAATTGCAATTACAATAACTTACTTCCTGTTATTACTTATTGTTATTATATAAGAAATAAACAAAAAAAGAAATTTCACGCATAATTAATGCGTCAATTATACAGACAGAGGTGTAATTTTTCCATCCACGTTTCACTATGCTTATTTCCCACATAGTAGGGGGCGAGCCTCCACATTTCTAAACTCCGGGCTGCTACTGAGAATTTTCTTACATAAAACCCAATAACTGCCCCCCCCCCATGCCAATCCCGGCCGGAGTTTTTTGCCCGGAATGGAATACCTACCTACCTATTATAAATACGAGGATGGTCAAAGATATCTATTTATTAACTATGTTTGACTAAATTAATCCGTGAAGAACAATTTCTTAATAGGAGCCTATTAGAATTATTTTTATTCGATAATACATTTCTTGCTAATACATATAATATAATTTTTTGATAATACATTGCCCTTGAGCTTCTTGAAATAAAGAATCGCGTCTATTTCGTCCTGCAGGCCTACCATCAACATTTAATTAGCGATGCGATTGCGATGCTGTTCAATTTAGGTACCTAAACTGAATCGCTAAAATTCGTACCATGAAGTGCCTTTTACTGAATGGCGTTTGGATCGCTTATGAAGAATGAACAAAATAAAATTTGTCTGTGGTCAGCGGTGTGAGAAAGAGATGACGCTCTACAGTCGTTGCATAAGTTTGTCTCTCTTACTCGAACCAAATGCGTAGCGTTTCGAAACCTATATGATATGAGTTTAGCGGTATTTTGCGTAGAAAATACTAAAAAAACATTTTAAAATTGCGCTTTATAACGTCATATTATAAGCCATTAAGTTTTTTTTTGTACTTATTAAATAATAGTAATATAAATATATAAAGTTCTTTGAATTACAAATTTAATGTTTGCTTAGCTTAAAACGCACCTCCATTGATGTTTGATTTGACAGCAGCACAGAGTACATTTTTTTAATTCGTTCTTGCGTATAGGCTGTAGCCCAGGCCCTTACTGCCTCGTCTTTAGTATTTTCATTTTCGGTATTTATTTTCAGTATCTTGTTGTACAAAAATGTCCAATAAAGTATTCTCATCTCATCTTTTTTCAATAAAATTTTCCTGTTCTGTATGTTTTCACAATTTTATAAAAGTTATTAATAACACGATTCACTTTCCTCTAAGGAAGTAGCAACTTTTTTCGAATCGCTCACTTTGACACAAAAGCTTTTCAGTTTAGGTTGCAATATTAGTTCATGGTACGAATGAATGAATGAACTAAAACAGTTTGCAACTCACTTTCTGACGTGATTTGACATAAACCTAAATTAGATAGCTCTAATAACGTCGTGGTACGAAATAGCAAAGCAGTTAATTTTAGGTTGTCAATTGAATCGCAATAAGAGTTCATAGTAGGCCCGCTGTTCTATTGATTTAATTTGATTTTGATTTTCAATTAAGCTCTTATCCATAGCGAAACACAATTCTTGCTCGATTTGCTCTCGCTCATCAATTTCTACATCTAAATTTAATAATTCTATTTGACTTTGGAGCGTAGAGAATACATTTTCAAATCTACTGAACTTCAAAGAAAGCTCATCGAACTCAACAGATGTGACTGTAGATTTCTTTGTGATTTTATTTAAATAATTTTAAAATTTGGTCATTTGACCTTAAATTGAGCTTCGTTTTGTAAACAAAATTTTCATCTCAGAAGTTATGCTCTGAGTTTCACCTTTCATTGAAGCAATAAATGAATGAATATTTAATAAAATATTAAAATAAAGTTAGCTCACGTTCCTCACTCGGTGATATTCAGGCCAGCCACCCAGCTGTACGTACCACAGGAACCAACTTTGGTAACCGCCGTTGTTAGGTCCGTTTAATTAGCCTTGAATTTTTCGGCAAGAAACTTTAAATAAAACGTAAAAACTGGCACGATTATAAATTATTTGTATGAATAAGGCTAGTTTTAAACGTTTGTTACTTATTTTCTGCTTCAATTACGTTAATACGTGTATATAAGTAAGTATAAGTGACTTAGACAGACGTACTTAACATAACACCAGGAGTACTTAAAAGCTGCGCAGCATACAAATAAGAAGAATGGTACGTACCTACGCTTTGTTTATGTTTAAATCCGTAGGTAGGTTACCTTATTTTGTTTACAAACAACTGCTCCGCCTAAAAATGGCGGTCTCTTTAAAAGTTAGGGTTGTTTAAGAAAAGAAATTGAAAAATATAAATTTTATTTTGTAGGGGTTTTTTATTTTTATTTGTTTATTAAAACTTAATCAACACCATACCGTTGCACATGACTTAAATAACATAGCATTGAAGGGATTCTATACCCTTTCTGATTGATGATGATAGCCTACGTACGCTATTCACAATCGGAAATATGCTCCGTTTTTGGTCATTTGGTATCGGATTGGCTCATGTATATGATTATCTGACGCAGATATTATTGTATTCTCATAGTTAAGCACTACAGTAGCTTTACAATTCTTCATAGTGGCACACGAACATTTATATCTCACTGATTTCAGATTTTGGGCCCATTTCGAAAACGTATGTCCGTTATACAGAAGTAACTTTGCTCCTGATAGCAACGTTATAAATTTTGCTGCAACAAGTAAACAAATTTTTTTATACTTGAATTATAAAAAATCAATAAAAGAGACTTGCCACATGCATAATATTTATTTATATTTAAAAATATGTCTATAAAGAGCGGTCATTTTATGAGGCAAAGAACATACAAAAAAATAAATTAAATCAAATGGTATAATTTCTATTGTAATGGGTGGACAATGTAATAAGTAACAATTAAATTACACTTTTACAAGTACATTTATTTATTATATTTTACTTAACACAATTGTTTTGGATCCTAAGTTTGTGAGTTAAGGGGAGGATAGAACATTCCAAAATTTTAAGGGCTTATTATATTAGAATCAGTTTCTTATCGTTTTGACGAATATTCCTAAAGATTATTATTATATGAGAATCAGTTTCTTATCGTTTTGACGAATATTCCTAATGATTATTATTATATGAGAATCAGTTTCTTATCGTTTTAACGAATATTCCTAAAGATTATTATTATATGAGAATCAGTTTCTTATCGTTTTAACGAATATTCCTAAAGATTATTATTATATGAGAATCAGTTTCTTATCGTTTTGACGAATATTCCTAATGTTTATTATTATATGAGAATCAGTTTCTTATCGTTTTGACGAATATTCCTAATGATTATTATTATATGAGAATCAGTTTCTTATCGTTTTGACGAATATTCCTAAACATCTGTCAGTCGACAACAAACAAAGATTCGTCATACACATGTTCATCTAGCGGGGTTCGAACCCGGGCACACTTAGAAGACGTCCGAGTTGGTAATCAACAACAGGCTATGAGGTCCACGTTTACCGAAACAGCAAATTCCATGAGTGTTTTAGGCTCGTATTCCAGATTTGTCGTTACGGAATCAGTGATCAAGTTTGTTTTGTCACTGTCTTCGTAACTGTGCATAAAAGAGACAAAATACTTTGCGTGATGCATCATGTACCTACTAGGACGTCTTCTGTTGTGACAGTTCAGTGAGAATTGCACACCAACTGTGTTATTAATAAACGCGAAGTAAAGTTTGGTCACTACAGAGTTAAATGACTGGGAGAAGTAATTTTGTCAATCGATAATTTAGCGGTTCGTGATTGTTTATTGAAGACGGTTTTATCTTGATGATTTTTAAAATATCAATATCACTTTAACGTGCTACAAACATCCAAACATCATCAGAGTAAAACTCTTAAGAATGCTGTCATAAATATTTCTTAGAAACGTACTCGCATGTAAGTTCCGTTTTTCGTCAATCTATAATTGAGTGGTTCATGATTATGACTTTCTGAAGCAAACAGTATAATGTCATTATAGTCTAGCATCACACTTGCTTTACATTTCTTTGAGTTGGTACACGAACATTTATACCTCACCCTTGACATACGAGCAGTACCTCTGGAAAATGTGTATCCTTTATATGTTAGTAATCTCACTCCAGAATCTAAGATTATAAATTGTGCTGAAAGAGGTAAATGAATATTATTAAGTTATCATTATTGATTACAAAATTTCAATCCATGCACAGACTCTAGCAATAAATACACAATACAATATTATATATGTGGCACTTAAAGAAATACAGAATTCACTTATTTTATATAATAATTACTAATTAAACTGTTTTCGTTTCTTCGGTTCGATCTAGCTTCGGTGCCAGGAATCAACCTTTTTTATTTTTTATTTAAATTAAACATTTTATTTAAGTATTTAATTATTTTTTTTATTAAAATAAGTTTCAATACATAAAAATTAAATTAAATGAGAATTTCATTAATATAATTCATAGTTCATGAAATAAGGATTTGCTTGAAGTTAATTCTAGTAGAGTCTAAAAGATATATAATAATTAGCTTATATAACAAACAAATCCAAGAACTGTTCAAAAGTAATCATAATAATTATTTATAGAATATTTAAAACATTATCATAATTTTCCTTTTGTAGAATACATTTATTAAAAACTATGAATGATACTTATACTATATCCTACTACTACATAAATGTTTAACTTTTGAGTTGTTACGACTTTAATATTTTTAATTTATTATAAATTGTTAAGTTTAATTTCAAACAACATAGCCTGTAAAGGCACTTAGGTGAACAAACAATGGGAAAACTCTACATTTAAATTTATACTTAGTCTGGCCATAAATACTGTTACAATTAAAAATAAACAAAATATTACAATTGAATTTGGAATCTGTCAATATTTATATAACTGTTTATAGAGGTTTCTCATTTTGGCGCCAATACATTGCTGTGATTGCATTACACAAAGTGGATACAACATGGAGCCAAATGCAATTTTTAAAACTCTCCATACGCTTGGTATTCAGTAAAATGTTTGTATACCGGGCTATTAATAAGATATGACTTTCCAGGGAGTGTTCGTACGAAAAAGGTGGTCAAAGTAGTAAGGGAAAGAATTCGAAGAATTCTTGTCCGAAAGCAAAAGATTTATCTCGGAAGATGAAGGTAGCACATAGAACTATGTCGCGTATTTTAAATGATGACTTGCAGCCTATAAGAGACGTACTGGTTATTTCTTAACTAATAATTTAAAAAAGAAAAGAGTGGTAAAATCTGATCAACTACTGAAGCAAAGGGAGGTCACAGAAAAATTTTGTTTAGGGATGAGATTTTTTTTACAATTGAGCAAAGTTTTATCAAACAAAATGACCTCATTTATTCTTAAAGCTGTAAGAAAGCTTTCCAATTAGTCGACGGAGTGCAACGTGGGCACTATCCGACTTCAGTGATGGTTTGGTGGGGTATTAGCTATGAAGGAGTGACTGAGCCATACTTTTGTGAAAAAGGTATCAAAACATCGGCACAAGTATATCAAGACACCAATCTTGAGAAGTTAGTAAAGCCCCTCAACAACACTATATTAGATAATCCAGAATAGTCCTTCCAGCAAGACTCGGCGACGGATCATAAAGCTCGATCTACGCAGTCTTGGTTGGAAACGAACGTTTCGGATTTCATCAGAGCTGCAGACTGGCCGTCGTCTAGTCCCGATCTTAATCCGCTGGATTACGATTTATGGAGTACCAAAATCAATCCGTACGATTGGCAGTGAAGAATTTTCGCATGGAAAGAGTGCGTGCTTCTATTGATAACTGGCCTCAACGTTTAAAGGACTATATTGCAGCCAATGGAGACCACTTCGAATACGCTTTTTATACTTTAAATTGTTTTATATTATTAATGAATTAAACTAACACACTGTAAAAGTAATAAATGTTATTTGCTATAGATTTTTTTTTATATTTGCTTAGTATTTATGGCAAGACTAGGTATGCTACGATAGTAAAACTTGTACAAAAATAAGCGTAATTTTTTATTTAATTTTTGATACGAACATATCCACATTTTGTCCATTTATATATCGGCTGTACATGGTTATGCTGTTCATTTACATATAAAATCTTGTTGTCCAAGCTCACGTGTATATAAGACTTGCATTGTTTCTGCATAGCGTTAGAACACTTGAACCTCGAGCCTCCATTCCTTATGAGACATCCTCTTGAGAAAGTATATCCGTTGTACATAAGTAACACTGACCCAGTAGCCAAAGTGATGAAACAAGCTACAAACAAATTATTAACTGGTTAATCATTCCTTTCGCGACTGTCGTTGCGTAGTATTTTTTTTACGGCCTCCAAGACCCACGTCCTATGTCGCTGTAAAACCACTTAATAAGTCGGAAACTCTCCTAGTGTAGGTGGCGGTGATCACCTAGACGTCACCAACCGTGAGCGTACATTCTTTTGTCTGTTTTTTCAATAACAAAAATGCCGAAAGCCCTCTTATGGCGAGTTTACTTTCAAAAATTACGGCAAAAGGAAGCGAACTAAATATAAAGAGTGTTTGTCTACGATTCACGGAAGGCGAGAGAATAAAAACGGAATCCACTGTTTCAATGGCTTTTCTTGACCATTG
Source organism: Leptidea sinapis (assembly GCF_905404315.1). NCBI lineage: Eukaryota > Metazoa > Arthropoda > Insecta > Lepidoptera > Pieridae > Leptidea > Leptidea sinapis. Next base: position 4,651,947 of record NC_066275.1, on the reverse strand, counting down.
TATTTGTGTATGTGCACAGACCTCATTGAGTGTTATATCTAATAAAAGTAAGCCACAGTAGGCAGTAGCCGCTCTTCACGATCGTTAACTGACCAAAGGGCATTCAACACGTCGCGACAGTACACGTTAATTGGTTCACTGAATTTTTTACATTGCGAATACACATCCGCCATACCTACACAGGTATGAGTAGGAGATAGTGGGTTATAAATCGATGGGATATAAATCACTTAATAATACACGTGAAAAATTAATGGCAAAATCTTAATTAAAAATCTAATTAATTATTTACACACTTACTTTAGCCCACTTTAATGAAACCATGCTTGGTCTCTTTATATTTGACTGGGTCATGATCATGATCTTCATAAGCACGTAATACAACATTTTTTTTCATTTCACTGATACTCAGATAATACCTGTATCTTTTACACAAATAAAATTTGATAAACAAAATTTTATGAACGATGCGGGACTCGAACCCACGACCTCCGGCGTTCCGTGCCGGTGCTCTAACCAACTGAGCTAACCGTTCGAGTAACGCGTCGTTATAAAATCTTGTTGCCTTTGTTCAACTCTCAGGTTGTGGCTTCATCTACAGGATCTACTTTACAGTTGATAACCTGCTCAATCCCAATATTTGCATATTAGGAAATTGACTTAGATGTCGCTCTAGTAAATCTAAACAATATGTTATGTTTTCAAAGTGATAACCCTCAATTCTAGATGAAGCCACAACCTGAGAGTTGAACAAAGCAAACAAGATTTTATAACGATACGACACTCGAACGGTTAGCTCAGTTGGTTAGAGCACCGGCACGGAACGCCGGAGGTCGTGGGTTCGAGTCCCGCATCGTTCATAAAATTTTGTTTATCAAATTTTATTTGTGTATTAATTCTAGATTATCACTTTAAAAACAATAACATATTGTCTGTACCTTTAAATTTATAATTTGGTATATTACTCAATGAAATCGAACTAAAGAAGAATTGGTGTATTTCTAGACTTCTCTAAGACACTGTATCCCATAATAATAAATCAAAGGTGATGGGTGTAAGAAGGATAAGCTTTTACTTAACAATGGTTTTAGAGCTCTCTTATTTTCGTCCCTCAAGGGAGTATTTTAAGCCCACTGCTATTTATTTATATTATATTTAATACATATATTACATTTAAGATATACACATCAATGATACCAGGCTTGTGTTAGACGTTCTGAAAGATACTAACGTTATATGTTATGCAGGTAACACTGTCTTTTTATTCAAAGACAAATCTTCAGAAGACGAGTTTATCCAAAGCTGAGTATGGTATGAGTCTATTATCGAACTGGCACTTCCGTAACCTCTTAACTTTGAACACCTCGAAGTCCTCACATATATATTGCAAGAAGGTGTGGGCGGCGGTGATCACTTAACACGCGGTGATCCGTACGCCAGTTTGTCCTCCTTTTCCAAAAAAAAAAAAAAATGGCGAACCATAATATAGAATATTCTTTGCAAACACAGGTACAAATACATCGTGTCAAAACTCACAGAATTTAATTTTAAAATACAAATGTCGCTGTAGTAAATTTTCTTTTCCGTACTTATATAAAGCTATAAATCGTGCTTGTCCTATACTAAATTTGAATTCAAGTAATTCCAAAAATAAAACAACATCCTTCTTACAAACTCTATATTATAATAGAACCTCATCTATATAAACAAATTGATGGAGGTTTGTATTTGTGCGCGCATCACCGAAGAACTACTGGATATACGACTTTACACATCTGGCCCATATCTAAAAATATATTGCGATATATTTGTTTAAAATAAAGATATTACAATTTTACGAAGCAGCGATTATTTTACAACAGTTATTTTACAAACACACTAGAAATAATTGTACTGTGACTACGAGCTCAGTCATGTATACACGAGGACGAAGTCGCGGCTGTCAGCTAGCAAATAATTATAATATGAAGTAAACTCACCAACACAATAAAACACACGCAAATACATTATACTTTTTATTTATCTAAAAGTAATAAACAACTCTTTGAAATTATTTAAGTTTTATCAATTTTGATTTTGTCTTAACTTTTATTACTTTTGTTTTTTTTTTTTATTCATATTAAAAAACAGAGTACAATGAAGACTTAAGACTAAGATGCGCCACAGAAACCTGTGTAGTGCAAATGCATCACTTCGCTCACAACTACTGTACTTAAGAAGTATTTATATCAATATTTTATTTTTATACATAAGAAGGTATAGGTACTGTTAAATAACAAAAGATGAAATATAATACACCTGTAATTTATTTTTTTTACCGCTCAAAGGGTTATACTGCACTGTTAGCAGTCGTGTTTGTTAAATAAGTTTAGGACGGCCACGATAGAGATTGACCGTACAGTACGGACCCCGTATTGTAAACATTTTTGTGATTTTTGTGATATTTATTTGACCCATAGACAACAGACACATTGGTATTTGATTGGCTAATCTAAGGCCACTTGTATCTTGTGCCGTATTCAAACGTTGTCACCGATCACAGAGCAGTTCGCACGCAATACGCATATAATATTAATTATTAATAATTCATCAGTGGTCAACGACCTAATCGCATCACATCAACAGTAATCAGTGTAACGCAACTCATGTTTCATTGTAGAAACGCCGAGAAGACAGTTAAGCACCAGGAGTTCCTAGAGGATAAGCGGAGGCCATCTCTTCCTCGGAGTCTAACGATTCCCTTCGTCTGGCTAATGTTAAGCCATAACTGATTTTCATTATTAATATCATATGTTTTACCACACACGCGCTAATATAATAGGATAAAACATATCAATCAAATTACTAGATAAGCAGTCTTGATCGAACGAAAAATATTCAAACGATTTAATAATATTATTAGAAAAACAGATATTTATGCATCAATATTATATGTATTATCAGCATGCTTAACTGGAGTAATCTGGTTACAGCATCCTGTGGCATTGAAAAGTCTAATTCAATGTGCTAATTTTGGACGTTCAGCTGATGGTAATTAATAAGCCTTGCCCATTAGAATGCAGTGCCGCTCAGGATTCTTGAAAAAGCCCAAATTCTGAGCGGCACTACAATTGCGCTCGTCACTTTGAGACATAAGATGTTAAGTCTCATTAACCCAGTAATTTCACTAGCCACGGCACCCTTTAGACCGAAAGACAATAATGCTTCACCGCAGAAATAGACGCCGTCGTGGTACCCATAATCCAGCCGGCATCCTGTACAAAAGAGGAGCGAAATATTTTCTATTGCTAATATAGTTAAACATCAATGAGGACCAAATCTTTAATAGTTTACGCTGTCTCTTTAGCCTATTTTAATGAAACCAATTTTGGTCTCCTTATACTTGACTGGGTCATGATTGTGATCTTCATAAGAAAATAAAACCACATTCATTTCACTGATATTCACATACGACTTGCATCCTTTAGAATACTTTGAGCAATTGTATCTCAACGTGCCGCCTCTTGTGCGACATGTTCCCTTCCAGAACGTATATCCATTGTAAGAGAGAAGTGTAGCTCCCGACACTAATTTGATAAATTTTGCTGAAATTAAAGAGACTCATATTAATCAAAATTGAAATATTTAATATTTTAGTGACAAGAAATTAAACTGCTCAGTACTCTTATCCGACCTCTCATTAAAGACTTTTTATTTTACATGATCTCATTGTGATACAGAGATTGACAGTTTATTATTTACTGACATTGACACATGAATGACATATTGTGTCAATCTCATCAAGTCAAAGCCAATATATGAACTAAACACATTTTGGCTTTTTCTTCATGGTTATATTATTCAATGTTTGCGGTAGAGGTCGCGTAAAATGTGTGATTTTAATTCTAGTTACAAATCAATTATTAATTTGTACACAATTTTTTTTCTTTCAATTAGGGAACAATAATATAGTTATGATAATGTTGCCCCACTTGTATTACAATGTAGACTTAACTTTAGACTAAGAAGTAATTCTACTTTAACTTAAACTGCTAGATAGATTAAACTAAGAATGTGTCCATTAACACATTTCTTAATGTCTCTATTAAGGGGAAGTCACTGTGTTCATGTGTCTTTTATAATATCACTATTTTTTTTATTGTATTACACTAATGCACTACACTAACTCAAAAGGTTTACACTAAAATAGAATAAATATATCAATCAAATATTAAACTTAAGATCTCAAACGCTATGTGGTTAGTTTCCTAGTAAGCAAAGGTACAAAGTATTTAAGACCTGTTTTGGATAAACTCCCGTTAAGGTCCGAGAGCTGACACCAATTTTCTGGTAGGTATTTTAGGCAAGCTGAAAACTTGTTCCATACCTCTCCTATTATAACCTTAACTCGGAGGTGCAGATCTGGCTGGTGAGACGCGGGGTTAAATGAATCCCTAAGGTTTTAAAAATATCATTTTTATTTTTCCAAAAATATGTTAGAGGCTATATGCAATTTTTATATGTTGTACTTTTATGTTTAAAGAATATAACAATATAAATATCGGGACTTTAACCATTGCCAGGCGCGTGCAAAAATATTTTGCAAAACAATATAAAAAATGTATTTGAGGCAACTTGAAATTTTAATAGGGTATTTTTTTATTACTAAAAAATAAGATTCTCAAAATGACATATCATTTTTGTGTGACTTTCTACCTGACACGTGATCTAACAAATTATGAAACAAAACAGGTACGAGTGAGTAGCGCTATAGGCAGCTATCTTCGTTCTTCCTAACCGAGTTACTATTGGCTCTGCTGGGATCACGTGACTTACAATAGCTATGAGGTTTGTAGTCGAAATTTCGGAGTATAAAAAAGAAAATTTAGTGAATTTGTGCAAAAAATGCATAGTATAAAAATGATTGTGTTGATTTGTGCGTGATAAACAGACATATTTAGGATATATTAGATTATATAATAGGAGAGGCATGGAAAAAGTTTTCAGCTTGGCTCAAATACCTACCCAAAAATTGGTGCCAGCTCTCGTACTTATTACCTGCTATTATATTGTACAATAACCATTGTTTTTAGTCAGAATACATAATATCTCATCAATCTTAATTTAGGGTTTTATGTATGTAAGAAAGCAAAATTTAATCGAAATTCATTTAATAATTTATGTAACTTTGAGATGACTATTAGACAACTAATATTACTTAAACACTTACGGTCGTTTTCAATAACGTATCTCTAGTTACGGATACATTGCTGTCAACGTTTAATGACAAGATCTTATCCATCCATAGTTATGTCTAATATAGTAATATCCAATGCTTTAAATCGATAGGTTATTGTAATGTAAGCAAGCATAAAAGGATAGATTCGTCTACCTCTATTAACTTAAACTATGGATAGATAGGTTATTGAAAACGGCCGTTAATTGACATCATTTTTATACAATTATGTACGAATAGCGAACTACAATTCTAATAATTAAGTACAAACTTTTTCTAAAGGAGTCTTTATTTAAATTAATATGTAGGGATCTTTGACATGCATGCCTATATATATACGTCTATTGTGTATAGCCACAGACAAAACGGTTCAAGGTCATTTCAAAGACGGATATAGCCAGAGGAAGTTTTTATATACCTAATCGGTTCGTGATTATGTTCGCACTGAGTGTGCAGTATTTCATTATCTGCGCTCACGTGTAGATACGCTTTACAGGCCTTTCTCGAACAACTGTAGCGGGCGCCGCCGTCGCGGATGTTTCCGCTCTTGGAGAATGTGTAGTCCATGTATTTAATTAATTTCACACCACTCACCAATGTCATAAAGCAAGCTAAAATGTACAAATAGCTTATTATAAAAACATCGAATGAAACGAACCTTGGTGTCTTACCTATTAAATCCCCCACTTTTGTCAAAAAGTTGTCAAAGGGAAGGATGTTTTGTGAAAAGGCGGCTAAGACGCTGATGCTCGGCTTTAAGACGAGAACTCTTATATAATCTGAAGTGAGCCCCTCATCGAGTGAACTCATCGCGTGGGGGCCAATGGAACACACTCAGTGCTAGTGATGGGCCGAACATGGGTTTCACCGAATACGAACATTCGGTACATTTATTTTCCTTCAATCAGACCTGATTATAATATATTATTCTAAAGAGTTTACACAGCAGCCTAATCCCAAAAAAGCTAGATAGTAGATACCTATATTTTGCATTAAGTTATTATCTTTTTACCAACCTACTTTACTTGAAAATAAAGCTTCAGTGACGACAAAAACAGAAAGCTATACTCTAAAATACTTACCTCATTACACTGTACACTCAAATCATGATAATACACGGGTCAATAACAGTAAAAACTTTGAGTATCACTTTGCCGAATATTAGGTGATTCAGCCGAATATTCGGCCGAATATGAATATTCGGTAAAGCTGCCGAATATGCCGAATACCGAATATAAAACGAATATTCGGCCCATCTCTACTCAGTGCCACTGAGTGTGTTGGACAGTCGAGTGGGACAAACAAACTCTTTACTATATGTTTAAATAGATTTTTATTTATTTATTTAAGGACAATCAACGGGTTACAATTAATAGAACGTAGAATGTAGACCCACTTAGAGATTGCCACAGCTTGTAAAAGAGATACTAGTTACAAGCAGAAGAAACGAAACAGAAGAGGGACAAGATATTATAAGATCTAACAAGCTGTAACAGTCAACTAGCTGGTTCTAGTACAATGAACAAATAACACACAATTAGAGCTAACTTAAAAATCTTCTAATATATCCGTGAATGTAATTACCCTTAGATCATTCATACGTCGAGATAGACTATGTTACAGTTAACCTCTATTTTGAGCAATTCACACACATTCACACAAAGTGTCATACAAATCGCAAAGTGTAAGACGTAGCTTGTCACACACACTACAGTACGACTCTAGACGTATAAATTATCTTTGCCTTTACCTTTCAATACATTACCTAAACGCTTATGACATTCTAGACGGTGACGGAGACTTTATGGGTATACTATGCTTTGAACCAGACATTCCTCAGGTCATCTCTAATGACTATATGAAGTCAGAATTGAATTAGCATTATATTTTAATACAATATTTAAAGTGCTAAGTATTCGCAATAACTATGCATCCTGCAACCCTTATCAGCTGTTTTCCTGAACTCTCTTTGACCTAAAATAGATGAATAACGTAGATGTGACATAATATCCGAAAATAGTAAAATACCTACTATTCATTGCAGCTGTGAGGCAATTTATGTTCTCATTTTGCCATAAAGACGAAGTTATTGTGTATGTGCATTTTCCTAATCTGACATTGCAAAATCATTCTAAATTTGTATTTATTTTAGTTATGTAATGATCCAATAAATATTAATCCAGTAATTCTAATCGAATTATTAAACTATGTAATGCGCACATTTAGGTTAAAAAGATCGACCTGTCTGCGTAATACTCTTTGAATTTTGAATTATGTTTTTTGCTCCAATCACAATCACGCAATATTCCTCAAAAGATGCCGACTGCCGTCATAAACAAAACCGCTAATTAAGGCGTATTCACACTGCACCATCTTTAATTCAAGATATTTTTGTTATGTTGGAAATTAAATTCATTAGTTTCACATTTTTGATAAGTTATTACCTAAGCAATGGGACCCCCATATTAAAGGATTGGCGAATAGGCTTAGTTCTACAGCATATTCCTTAGTTATTTTCATAGTACTATCAATCAAAATCACTTTATCAATGTAGGTCACGGAAATGACACTTATGAATGTCAAAAAAATATGTTGAGCTACTGAGAAGAAGTAGCAAGAAACTCATTGCCCCTCTGTTATATCAAGATTTACATTTCCATCGGTTTACAAATAATTTCAATTAAAATATAATATGTAAAATGATGCAACAAACATACTCAAACGTCAAATAGTCAATGCCTTACACGAGTAAGTCAAAAAAGTAAATGTAAATTAATACAAAAGTTATTGAGTACAGTAGCTGCATCATCCACACACACTATAAATAATATCTATGTCTAAACTATGTCCTATGGTATATTGTTATGGGGCAGTGCGGCCGATATTAATACCATCTTTGTGCTGCAGAAACCCTCTTATAGCCCTCTATAATAGCCCTCTATTTGCGCTATTTATAACTTAGGTCATAAACAATCATTAAGAGAAATTTAAAGAAATAAACATTTTGACTGTTGCTTATCAATATGTTTTTTTATAATGTTCTGTATGTTCATAAGCACATTGAGGAATGAAACTGACATTCATAATGTTAACACGAGGAAGAAACATATACTTGTTAATTGTTATGCCTACTAGTCGGTTGGGTCGAGTTAGTAAGTCTTTTGTTGAACGATGTATAATGCTTCTACAATATGATCCCAGAAAATGTACAAAACAAATGTGTTACGAAATTTAAAAGAATTGTTAAAAAACGTTTGTGTGAGAAAGGTTACCATAGCATAAACGTTTTTCTTAATCACACCACAGACTGGGAATGAAGCGAACACCCTCAGGCTCTTTTATTATAAATGTTTATTGTACGATATCACATCGTAATCCATATTTTTATATAAGAAAACCCGCTGAGTTTCTTGCGCCCATTCTTCTCAGGTCTATAGGTAGGATTATTTAAAAATTTCTTTAGCTGACATTGAAAATAATTCCAAAATTGTATTTGTAGATTATGGGTACTACCACAACGGCACCTTTTTCAGTAGAAATGTATAAGCATTATTGTGTTGCCGTCTGACGAGCGCTGTAACTGGTGTAATTACTGGGCAAATGAGACTGAACATCTTATGTCTCAAGGTGACGAGCGCAATTGTAGTTCCGCACAGCGTTTTTGGGTTTTTTTAAACTTTTGATCGGCACTGCATTGTAATGGGCAGGGCGTATCAATTACCATCCACTGAATGTCTAGCTCGTCACCTCTCTTCTAAACACAAAAAAAAGTATTATCCAATAAAGATAATTCTAATAGGCTCCTATTAAGAAATTGTTCTTCACGGATAACTTTAGTCAAAAATGGATGTCTTTGACCATCCTCATATTAATAATAGATAGGTAGGTTTTTCATTCCCGGGCCGGGCAAAAAGCATTGAGTTTTTCTTAAAAAATTTCTCAGCAGCAGCCCGGAGTTTAGAAATGTGGAGGCTCGCCCAATATTATGTGGGAATTAAACATAGTTTAACGTGGGTGGAAAAAACTCTTGTGTGCTTTCGTCTAATGTGTAAACCTTTATCATAATCCCAAATTCAATGGATGTTTTATATAATAATTTTTATAAGTATTTTAGTTCCGACAGTCGTGTTTATGAGATCGTAACGTTGGACTTTGGATTGCAGTGATCTCGTGTGATAATCATGGCAGTTTATGGGAACAATGAATATAACGACATGATATTATTGTTTTAAAAATATTTTATATTCTCTTTAAAAGTGAACCACTTCGAAAGTAATAAATCATCGCTCTAGAATTTTCTCGAGTCAATTCCATTTTCTCAACGACGTATGACAAGACCATGTGGAAAGACCGAGAATCTTTTTTTAAATAAATAAATAGTATTCGATTTTTAAAACCAAGGAGTTTTCAATTAAAAAGATTTTAATATGACAGGAACAGTGGAAATATTCCATTCCCGGTACTTTTAGAGCAGCCCTCGTAATAGGCACTAGAAAGTATAAAAATAATTGCGTATTTTAACCGTTATCAGACTGCGAATGATATGTCCATACGTATAGAACGTCATTGGTATGATTTTACATTGTAACCATATTTTTATATAATAAAAAAAGCCTGCTGAGTTTGTTGCGCCCGTTCTTCTCAGGTCTGAGACATGCCTTTTGGGTGGTACTTTTAAACTTTCAATAAGTAATTTGATATCCTATTTTGAATAAAAATATTTGAATTTGAATAGTAAATTTTAAAATCATTCATTGAAATTTCTATATGAATGTAATATTTTTTTCAACGCAATAGGTATCACCGCTCAGTAACAGCCAGTACACTTAAATATAAAACAATCTATCTTCGTAATAAAGTTGCGTCACTTAACTTTAAGCGCGAATATAATATCCGGAAGTAGTTTGTATATATTTGATAGGGTCGTGATTATGTTCTCCTTTTGCTAACAGTAGTTCATTGTTGGCGCTCACATGTAGATACGCCTTGCATCCCTTACTATAAGAACTCGAACAGCAGTACCGACCTCCGCCATTACGAATGACACCTTGCTTGGAGAACGTGTAGTCATCGAACTTTATTAATCTCACCCCATTCACTAACGTCATAAAGTATACTGAAAACAAAATTTTTATTTACTCGTAAACTTTCAAATTATAAGGCCACAACGGTAGTATATAATGTACTTTTGAGATCATAGATTTAATATTGATAAAAATGAAAATGAGGTGCGAACTCTCTGGTACTCAATGTTTGAATACTGGCTAGTAATTATAGATGATCCTTTATTTTCAATTCGTCGTAGCGTGTTGCCGAAAATGGATGAAATTGATTTGGGTTAAGGAACTATTTTAGGAACAAAATTAATTATGATGCACGGAATACTTTAGTTGCGAATTCTCCGCCGTTTTCTACAGTTCCATGCACAGAACAGGTAAAAGACATCTCTTTAAACTGATCTGTGGTTGCGTATTGGGCATATTTATGGGGCAGTGCTCAATACGATCTTTGTGCTATTGAGGAGGACTTGAAAATGCTATTATCGCTATTTATAACCTAGGTCCTAAACAATTATTAAGAGAAAAATTTAAAGAAATAAACATTTTGACTTTTGCTTCTCAATATATTCTTGATAATGTTCGATATGTACATAGCATTGAGGAATTTGCTAGAAACTGTGACAATCATAATGTTAACACGAGAAACAAACATAAACTTGTTATGTCTGCTACTCGGCTAAGTCGAGTTATTAAGTCTTTTGTGGAGCGATGTATATGCTTCTACAACAAGATCCCAGAAAATGTTCAAAACTAAAGTACATTATACAAAACAATTGTTAAAAGACGTTTGTGTGGTAAAGATTACGAAAACAGAAATGACTTTCTTAATGATTCCACAGATTGGGAATGGCGCGACCACCCTCAGGCTATTAAATAATATGTTTACTTGTACAATATTACTTTGTAAGCATATTTTTTGATGAAAAAAAGAAGCCCGCTGAGTTTTTCGCGCCCAGTCTTCTCAGGTCTGAGGCATTCATTTTGGAATTGATGGTAGTTTTTTTGACTTTCAATAAGTGATGTCACAACCTATTTCGAATAAAAATATTTGAATATGAACTTGAATATACTAATAGACTCGTATTTTTCATAAACACTTCTTTGGAAGATACTACAAGTACGATATTACTTTGTAAACATAGTTTTTGATGAAAAAAAAGCCCGCTGAATTTGTTGTTATAAACTCTATAAAGTCTGTTAAAGTAAATATCAAAATTTTTCAAAAATACCCTTTCCACGGTATCGTTAATCGCTTATAGGTACTTCTGTTTTATCAGTAATCACGTCTTGATTCAAACAGGTATCGATAGCTTCTTTTACTCCGTTAAGATAGGTATTTAATTAATAATTCATATACATTTTCATATAACTGTATTGATGTTTTCACATCACCATGCATCTCTCATACTTTTGTGTCGTCGGTTCCATTGTCACCAAGTCATAAAGTTATTTCATCAATTTGGTGCCGACCCATCTGACGAATTGTCGAGGCGATGTTGATATTGATCTGATAGTATTTTAGCAAACGTTTATATATAGGCCGGTAATCCAGAAGGCGTCACTGTCGTTCTAAACGTGTATAAAGGGACAAAACTGACTTTATCACGGGTCACAATATATAGAGACAAGTTCATATAAGTAGGTAGGTACCTAAATAATTATTTTATCTTCGTAATACAGTGGTGGTACTAAACTTTACACGCGAATATATCCGGAAGAAGTTTTTATATACTTGATAGGGTCGTGATTATGTTCTCCTTTGGCTAACAGCAGCTCATTGTTGGCGCTCACATGTAGATATGCCTTGCATCCCTTACTGAATGAGCTGGAACAGCTGTAGCGCGCTCCGCCATCGCGAATGATGCCGCTCTTGGAAAACGTGAAATTATTGTATTCTATCAATTTGACACCATTCACCAATGTTATAAAGCTAGCTGAAATTAATTATTAAAATAAATTAGAATATTGTTCTCATTTATTTAGGAAAATTTTAATTAAAAATGGTTTTATCAAGCAATGTCAAAAAAATAAGGAATTTTTTTTAAATAATTTTTATTTTAAGCTTTGAGCTCCAATAGAAAAAACCATATGAAAGCATATGAAATACCATAAGATACGCTGGACATGGATTATATTTTCTCTATAATAATTATATTACATATAACTACGCCGGATGGTATATGTCTCTGTGGTATTTGGCAGAGCTTGCGTTTGCATACGAGTATCTATCGATAGTGAAAGACAATCAATAAAAAATACAATAAATTAATCTCAGCAGGAAGTTGCTATTGCTTTTGAGAAAAATTTCTCTGACATTCCAGTTTCTATCTAAAGCACTCTTGTTTCCTCCACCAGTGTTGCTGACTCACTTCTTTTGGAAAATGTTAGAGAATGTCAACAAAGGGGGATGCCCATCAGCAATACCACCTTCGGCTACGAGTGCACACATACAAAAGTTTATTGGGATTACAACTATACACAGGAACTATAAGTAAGAAAATATTTAGGAAATTGGCTTAATAAAAATAATGGGTTTTTAAGAAATACTTAAATATTTTTACTTTTCATAATATTACTGCTTTTGATCGAATTGCAAATACAGTTTTCTTATCTGACGCATTATTTTGGGGGTCATACATTATGTGTGTTTATAATGTGCGTCCAGGAGATGAACCTAAGTTCTCGGTCCAGGTTGAGAGCCCAGCTCATCATAATTACAAGAAATCGAGTCCAAGTCCGGGCTGCGGTTATCGTGAGAAGCGGTGGCAAGATCCATATTCAAGTGCGTTTGAAGACATTAACTGGGATAATGGTCTGAGACAAGTGAAAAAATGCGAACCAGTGAACAGGAAGAAAAGCACTGTAGTCCCTTGACTAAACAACCACTAAAAAAGAAGATCTTACTTGGAAAGCCTTACTGAAAAAATTGAAAGAGAAAATTCTCGAAAGAAATCTGACTTGGGAAAACGATAATAACTTGCTGGAAGATTTTAAACAGTGGGATCTTATCTATAGCTGTAAAATCTCAGAATGGCAGTAAACTCTAAGTATTCTTTAAATGTGATTCAGTGGAACGCTCAAAGCCTTCACCCCAATCTGACGGGATTCGATTTACTGCTAAATCAGGTAAAAGTTCATGTCGCTATTGTAAGTGAAACTTGGCTAAGTTTAGAAGATAGTCTCCAAATAAGAGGCTACAATATTTTCAGATCTGATCGCACTGATGGTTTTGGAGGAGTAGCTATTTTAACACATAGGTCATTAAAAGCTCAGCAACAATATTGTACCATATCTAATACACTGATTGAAATAAGAGCTATTAAAATTTTTAACTGTGAAGAGGTCGAGAATATAGTATCCATATATTGCCCACCGTCGGCCAACACCTCTCTTCAAGATTGGTATGATTTTTTTCAAAATTTACACACAAAACAATAATTGCAGGAGATTTTAATGGGCATCATAGTAACTGGTCTAGTAAAACAGATAATAAGGGGTAATCAGATATTTGACTGACATTAGAACATAACTTTGTCTCTCTTAATGATGAAAATTATATACGTATTAAGCTTGTGAACGTGTCTAAAGAACATCCCCTGATATATCAGTCGTATCTGAGGATATTGCAATTAAATTTAACTGGAAGGTACTTAACGAAAATCTTGGAAGTGACCATTTAATTGTGGAACTGAAATTAGATATAATGAGAAATTCATCTCACGTCAAAAAGCACAGAAATTTTAAAAAAGCCGAATGGACGACCTATAAAAATATCATAGAACAAAAACTTGCTGATTTTCATCTTTCATTAGATACTCAAAATACTTATGATGATTTTATAAACATTATAAACTCGGCTGCGGAAGTGGCTATACCTTATAGTTTGATTCCAGACAACCTATTACGGTCTGAAAAATTTAAGCCCAAACCATATTGGACACCACATCTATCACGGTCAATAGCACAGAGAAAAATGGCCTTAGCAAAGTTTAGAAGAAACACAACACCAGAAAATTTACGTGATTTACAAGAAAACATCAGGTCTTGTCAACCAGCAATCAGAAATGGTAGATTTAAGTCATGGCAACGGTTTGGCGATAGTCTTGACGAAGTGGCTACCACTAATGAAATGTGGATGCGCATGAAGTGGTTTAAGGGATATTAAACAATGACGCCTACCATAGACAGTGAAACGTCTAATAATTTATTATGTTCCTTGGCTCCAGACTTTGTAATTCCAGACATGCCAATATTTAAATCTAAAAACCGCCGCTGTCCCCATTATTATTTGACCTAGCTACCAGTAATATTTGCTTATCCATAGAAAATGTATACATCTCTCAATATGATGACGATTTTGTCATTTATAGCTCTAATAAAAATATCGACCTAGCGATAAACAATACACAATCATCATTAAATAACTTCAGTAAACTCTTCGAAGAACTTGGTCTTAACATCTCTTATAAAAAAACTAAAGCATGTATTTTTAGCAGGGGCAAACGTAGAACTAGCCCTAATGTAAATTTAGTTCGTGATAAGTACAAGATTCAACAAGTAGACAGCGTGAGAAGTCTAGGTATGTGGGTTGACAGAAGTTTAAAATGGGATAAACACATCAACGAGGCTAGAGACAAAACGCTAAAATTCTTAAATATTTTAGAAGTCTTAGCAGGCAGTAAATGGGGGGTTCATCCGAAACACCTAAGACGGCTTTTTATATCAGTTATACGAAGTAGGCTTGATTATGCAAGTTTTTTGTATGATAATAGTATTGAAAGCCATTTAAACAAACTAGAAAAAGTAGAAACTACTACAAACTAGAAACAAACCAGAATCAGGCTATGCGAGTCATTGGAGGCTTCATCAAGACCACACCAATCCATGTCATGCAGAGTGAATTATGTCTTCAACCTTTACATATCCGCCGAAAATATTTGGCTGGTAAGTTCGGATTGAAGTCTAGATTGTTTGAAGATAACATATAAGGTATTAAAGTAACATCACTATAGAGGTATTTAAGTCACTTACTGATATGTGTAATAACGTATATTGGAAAAATAAAAAAAATACCGTAGCTAATCAGAGTCCACGAAAACTTAAAACAACATTCAATTAAATCCATTAAAAAACTTCAAATTCATTGTCTCCCAACATGGATTGGTAGTTTGGACATGTCAAAGATTATTGCTACGACTATTGAGGGGCTAAATATGCCAAAAAGAAAATGTAATAGAGGAAATTAATCAACTCCACATTTATTTACGTACATTTTTGTATTCGTACATACGTAATCCCGGGTTCGAATCCCGGTAGGTGCAATGATTGATGAATATGCAGGTTCGTTTCCGAGTCATGGATGTTTATTTGTATTTATGTATGTTTAAGCAAGCATATCGTATTAAATACATATGTGGGGGGTCAATAGAAGCTTAACCCCAAGTTTGTGGGTTGCCGGCTTTGTCCCCTGGCCGCCATCTTGGAAAAAGGGATGCAAACACCGTTTTCGCGATATCTCGGAAACTATGTGTCCTACAAAAAATTCGTAACGGCATAATTTGTAGCAAATATCTTTGCCTTGAACAATAAACGATTAGAAATGGGTTGTGTTCAAGATGACAATGGTTAATATAACACTATGATTTGCTTTATAAATAATTATAAAACACTTGTTACATTCTATTTATCTGAAACACGAATATATCCAGAGGCAGTCTTTATTAATTTGACAGGATCGTGGTTATGTTCCTCCATGGCTAATAGAAGCTGATTTTTTGCATTCACGTGCAAATACGCCTTGCAACCTTTTCTGTATGTATTAGAACATTTGTAGCGCGCGCCACCATCACGAATTGAACCGCTTTTGGAAAAAGTATATTTATTATATAATATCAATTTAACGCCATTCGCCAATATTATGAAGTGAACTGAAATAAAATATATAATATAAAATTTCATGTATAATATTTCATGTATAATAAGTAAATAATAACATACCACAGGCATCTTTTACTTAACAAAATTAATAAAATAAAATACCTCATTTCTCTTTGTTTATTTGTTATTTTGGTGAGATTTAAGAGAACCTAAGAAATATTTAAATTAAAGAACTTTTATGGGTTGAAAGATGTTGCTGTGGAAATATTTGTTTGTATTATATTCAAGTAATTTAATAACAAGCTAAAAACAAAAAAAAAATATTTTTAAGAGATAACCCTCACTTCTGGGATTAATCACAAAAAGAAAATTTGAAAACGATATTTATGAACGATGCGGGGCTCGAACCTGAACCTGATAGTTGAACAAGACATATATGATTTATCAACGATGCGTCACTCGAACGGTTGTCTCAGTGGAAAGAGCGCTCGCACGGAATGCGAGAGGTCGCGGGTTCGAGTCCCTAGTCATCGTTCATAAATTTAGTTTAAAATTTTATTTGTGTAAGCTAAATTCAAACAAAGTAAATATCCTTCGACAAATATTACACAAAAAGCGATTTAATATACATAATTTAAGGCATCAAAATCTAGTAGTAATTCTTTACAGTCACTCATATCCATATCTGACATACTGACTCTTATTTGATATTGTTAAAGACAACGCAAACAAGGATTAATTAATTTATGAATTGTTATCAATGACGTTCTACCTACATAATATAGACAAATCACTTCGTATAACAACAAACCCGAAACATGGAACATGCCACAAATGACCCCGTGATAAGCTTCGACTGCTATTCAGCAGTTCAGGTTATATACATATATATATATATATAACTAGCTGACCAGACAGACGTTGTTCTGTACATAATAAATAAAATACCGTTTTTGATGAATTTGTCAATAATTTTTCATTGTAACATAATAATATGCTCCTTGTTGTTATAATGAAATTGTTTCACAGCAGAACTGTCAAATCGCGCGTCAAAAATACTCTCACAGAAAATATGTCCAAACAAAACAAATATTGGAAATAAAAATAATTATGGGTCCCAAATCGAAATAAAAACTATCCTATCTCTTAAGTTGGACTAAACTGCACTCCATGAAGTAATCCCCATTGAAATCCGTTCATTACTTTAGGAGTCCATTGAGGACAAACATTGTGACACGAGATTTATATATATTAAGATTATGTTGAATTTAGAAACCCGTTTCGGCCAGTGACAGTTGACAGTTTGACACTCCACTAAGAAGAGAGTGTGATTGTCTGCAGTCTTTTGCCGTTCCGCGATCAGACTGCGAATGATATGTCCTTATATTATATTTGTATAGACCGTCATTGTTCATTATACATATTACAATGTTATTCGTTTTAGCTTTCTGCACTTCTTCCCAACTTAAAATTTCACCATACTTTGACATTTGACATTGAGATTTGTTTCTAAGAAGTTTCTCTTCACCATCACGTATTACTCATGATTTCAGATGTGTGTTGTAAATTGAAGTGTATATTTTGGCCATGACATATGGGATTTCAAGGTATCAAATTGAATCTGATTTTTGAGCATTTTCATCATTAATATTCAATAAAATCAATGAACAGTACATATTATTAATGTATTATAATGTCACAACATGTCAATTCTTATGGAATAACATTAATTCCTATGTCTAATATAGCCAGCATTGCTTGTTATATACACACACTAGCTGACCCGGCAAACGTTGTTTTGCCATATAAAGTATAAGTCACGCGATAAGTAATAAGATATTGCCTATATTATAGCCTGTACATCATTTTGTTCTATTGTCAATAGTTTTTGCAGCGCACGCAAAAATAGGTTTTCGATTTTACACCTTGTGTTACAAAATAGCAATTTTATTACGGATCCCTAATTTTGAAAAAAAACATAGCCTATAGCCTTCCTCGATAAATGGACTACCCAACACTGAAGAATCATTCAAATCGGACCAGTAGTACCAGAGATTAGCGCGTTCAAACAAACAAACAAACAAACAAACAAACACTGCAGCTTTATAATATTATATATATATATATATACTTATAGTATAGATATGTGTATGAATATGATCATTATACCATTCACGGAAACATGAAGGCATGCTTTGCAAGACTTACTAAAATAACTCTAATAATAGTAACGTAAACCGCCCCTCCAAATCTCACGTTTATTTGAAAATGTATGAACTCTTGTATTTTATAAATTTCGCGCCATGTTATAGCGTGATGTAGGTACTGATCTAAAATATATGAACTAAAATTACTAATTTTGTGACAAATTTATAGTATGTTACGTGTATATATTGATAAAATGGGAATCCCATTATTATATTAAAAAAATACTAGCTGACCCAGCAAACGTCGTATTGCCATATTAAAAAAAAATCAATTAGAAAATCGTACTACAATTATTGTATTCGATTGCCATCTTGCAAACCTATATCGGTTTGGTGGATAGAACAGAATAATATAAAAATCGTGATACAAAAATAGTTGTAGATCGTAGAAGGGCGAAAATTTTAATTTGTATGTATTTTTCAATGCTGAATCATAATAAAATAAAAAAATGTCAAAAAATTTTTGGGGTGGACTACCCTTAACATTTAGGGGGATGAAAAATAGATAGTAGCCGATTCTCAGACCTTCTGAATATGCATATAAAATTTGGTAAAAATCGGTAAAACCGTTTCGGAGGAGTAAGGTAACTAACATTGTGACACGAGAATTTTATATATAAGAAGATTTTTGACCGACCACAATTTGACGTTTAACTTATAATAATTTATAGAGCCACAAGAGAATTATAATACATTAAATGGCCACCAGATTTAAAAAAAACTTAATTGTACCAACTTAAGTATACAAAAAATTTTCAACCATAATACTACGATATAATATTTACCGAAAAATATGCAACTAGTGGGACTCCTCTCAGTATGCGGTTACAGTAAGGGTCTATTCTTGGATCGTTCCTGTTCCCTATCTACATAAACGATCTCCTAACCTTATAGAAAAAAAAACATATGGTAGTATTGTTTGCGGATGTCACTTCACTGATATTTAAAGTGAAGAGAAACCAGGTTATACTTATAACGAAAACTAAAGTAAGTATATTAAACAAACATATACCTATTATCTGACATCGTGTACTGCTTTAGCGCTAATAACGTAATATTAAATAGTAAGAAAATAACATATTATATCAAATTTACTCATTTTTCTCAGGTCTGAGGCATACCTTTTGGAATGGATGGTAGTTTTTGACTTTCAATAAGTTATTTTATATTCTATTTTGAATAAAAATATTAGAATTTGAATTCACACATTTCAAATTTATACGAATGAATAACTAAAATGTAGATGTAGGCCATTAAAATTTAAACAAAATGAATCTTATATTATTTTTGTAATTTTAGAAGTATCGTAAAATTACCTCTAAACAGGTTTAAAGCTGTATTATTGACTAAGTTATGCTTAAGCTATAGGAGTGCACTTTTATGGTGCACCGAGTCATATGCTTCTACATTTTCGTTAATATTACAAATAAAAATAATATCAAGTGATGTGATTCTATGCATAGTTCCCCCCATATTAGATTTTATGGCAAAATTATACATCTGTTTTTCTGGCATTTATTTAACACTGCCAATTTACTGTACAGACCAATAACTATTCTTAAAACTTTTAAGACCTATAACAAAAGAAACCGTGTTGTCTACGGCTGCTGTCAACAGGTCGATTTGGTTGGTACCTACTGAAAATGAGTGTTGGAACTGGGGTTATCCTAATCTGAATTCCAAGAATGCTGAGTGGGTGTCCTTTTTATGACACCATATTTCTAATTTGTTAATTTTACTATGTATAATTATATTATCTTACATTGTAATGTGTCTTTAAGCCTTCTACCATGTATATACAAGCTATTCATATCAATCCTACAACGCAGAATACCTCCAAAAATCGACGAACATCAATCTATCGAACAAGCAGGATTTCGTTCTGGTTTTTCCACTACAGATAATATACATGTTATACAACAAGTTATAGAAAAATACAAGGAGTTCAACAGACCACTATACATAGCCTTTGTTGACTATGCTAAAGCATTTGATACAATTTCAAAATTCCATACGAGGGTCTAGAGATATTCCATGTTCATGACAAATATATAAAAGTACTCAAAAACGTCTATAACGGAAGTATTAGCAGGGGAAAACGTCGAGCGAAACTACACATCCGCCGAGGAGTGAGACAGGGTGATCTTCTGTCACCAAAGCTTTTTATAGCAGTTCTATAACCAATTTACGATAACTTGAACTGGTCAGCGTACGGGATTATCATAAAAGAAATACGCCTTACACACGAGATTCGCTGATGATAATGTCTTGTTTGCTGGAACAAGTGAATATCTCGAAAAAATGATAAATTTCATAGATATAAAGAGTGAGATGGTCGGTCTTATAATGAATCCTGATATAACCAAAGAAATGACAAACAGCAAAAACAATAAAACCAATTTATCTCGGAAAAATATTGTAATTTGGAGATAACAGCGAGGTGAAAGAAGTTGAACGAAGAAGTAGAATATAAGCTGGAAATAATTCTGGAGCTTAAAATAAATTTTAAAAGGATTATTCCCTCTGCATCTCAAAAAGATTGTTATGGACACCTGCATTCTACCGACACTCACATACGGCTGTCAAACGTGGACAAACAATATAAAAATTAAAACAGAACTAGCGACCTGCCAGAAAACGATGGAAAAGAGTCTGTTGAAAATAATAAAAATACAAAAATTAGAAGTGACACCATTAGGAAAAGGACAAGAACAATAGATGCTCTTGAGTACGCTGGGACACAAAAGTGGCGCTGGTCAGGTCATGTGGCGAGATTCATGAACAAACAAACAACATTTTGGGAAGGGCCAACTGGCAAAAGAAAAAGAAAGCGCACAGTGGAGGACCGCCACACATCCAGATGGAGGGGATGATATCCTAATTTGTGGTGTGTCGTGCGAAGGTGAAATTAGGCGGCATGAATCAGGTGAAACAGCTCTTCGGAACATTTCCCGTGATAAATGCGGTAGAAAACATTCATTGTAGTTTAACAGATCCGTTTAGATATTATGTACATAGGCATAGAAGCTGTTATTATTTAGATATCTCCTCTACATTATTCAACAGCGGAGATAGCCGCTTGGTGTTTTAACATACCGAGTGGCAGCATGATTGTGCACGTCGTATACATTATCAATAACATTGTTACTGTCGAGGATGATTCTAGCCTTACAACCCTTGCTCGTTGCCGAGGAACAGGTGTAGCGAGTACGACGCGCGCCAACGGCAGACCGGCGGGAGAATGCATGTTCGCCATATATGAGCAGTTCTGTGCCGCTTATTAACTTGATAAACGACGCTGAAATAAAAAAAAAATATTACTATTTACAGAACTATGAGGTCAGTATAGGAATGCAAGATTTGAAATAGTGAAAACGAGTATTTCTTTATACAATCAATGCCCTTTTATACCTTCAATTTCATATTAGTATAGCTGAGTATAATTATGGTAAAATGTATAAAAAGTGCTTTAGCAAAAACATAACTTTAACATTAATATAACTTTAACAACATTTTACACAAAAATCTTTTTACGACCCAGATGTTATTCCTATTTCGTCTCGAAAGTAAGAATAATGAATAATTTATTATTTAATTTTACTTTAGGCCCCTTTTTGATCTTTATTCGCCTCGGGTAGTCATTAATATGTGTTTAACAACATGTTTTGTACGGACAGCGTGAACTCAACAAGTTAGTACTTTTGGCAACAGGAGCTTTTTTTAACCGTTAAATGCATACAATATAATACTTTTGTGTATAATTAAAATAACTAAATATACTTATTCAAATTGTGATATAAATTGGTTATAAGACTCAATATCTTTAAAAAAAAATACGTGTTCAATGTGTGCCCGATAGATTTTATTTTTTTACTTGTATAGCGGTCTATATTAGGATGATAATTTTAAATTGTTGATAGAATAGTTAATAGAACTGTCTGTAAATCGAATTGTGATTTATTAATAAATATTGTT
Organism: Leptidea sinapis; assembly: GCF_905404315.1. Classification (NCBI taxonomy): domain Eukaryota; kingdom Metazoa; phylum Arthropoda; class Insecta; order Lepidoptera; family Pieridae; genus Leptidea; species Leptidea sinapis. The sequence continues at coordinate 4,629,613 of NC_066275.1, read as the reverse complement.
TTGTTTTATGATGATTATACAATTTCATTTATGCTCAAAATATTAACTTTTATCTACCGCTTTCTCCACCTTCATGATGCATGGACTTCGGAATCAAGATAATTTCTCTATGTACTTGGTCCGTCTATGATATATTTACCGAGTTTTATTGTTCTATTTTTGAGACAACCAGAGATAGCTGTGCCGATTGCAGTTTGCTGCAGGAAAATATCCTGTAATAGGTTTATGAACTCCTTTCATGCCATCGTTTGGTCTGGAGTAAGCTATTGCTCTTATATATATTTCGAATTTGTTGTAATTCACATTTTTTTCTGAATGTACGAAAATAGCAATTTATAAAGTGACCCGAAACAGGAATAAAATAATAGTGGGACGAAACAGCAATGTGGGACGAAAACTCGAGGCGAAACAGGAAGAAATCTTATATTAGCTGACACCACTGAGTCACACTCACAAACCGGTGTATGTCCTTTTATTTAAATTAGTCTATGATTTGATCAAATAAATTTAAGTACACAGAGTGGTCATTGTGAATACATTGATAGTAAACTTTGTTGCCAAGTAATATCAACGACAATCAAGAATTTTATATGTTTTGTTTCATTAACTAGTTATTTAGTTCTACTATCGATTGATGGTTTTATAACAATTATCAAAATCGAAGACTGTGTGAACCTTACTGTGAGCTGTCAAGCTAATGCTGGGTTGCACAACCAACTCTAGCAATAACAAACATGTAATGTAAGCAAAAATGTGGTGCACCATTTGACAATTTATAGTCGACTTAGATAAATTAATTCCGTGGCCACCTGGAGGGCAAAGCCAAATTGGCTTCGAAGTAGCTGGGCGTCATTAATAGAGCACGGCAAAACTTCAAGTAGGCCCATATTCTAGCGCTCTACAAAGCGCAGGTCCGGCCACACATGGAGTATTGCTGTCATCTCTGGTCTGGCGCACTCCAGTATCAGCTTGATCCATTTGAATTGTGGGGGACCCAATGCTCTTTGAACGGCTGGATCACTAGGCGTTGCGTAGAGACGTCGTTTCAATGTGTGTCTTCTACTGCATTTATCACGGGGAGTGTTCCGAAGAGATATTTCACCTGATTCTTGCCGCCGAATTCCACCTTCGCATGACACGCCACAAGTAAGGCTATCATCACCACCATCTGGATGTGTTGCGGTCCTCCAAAGTGCGGTTTTCAAAGAGCTTTCTTCCAAGTACTACAAAGCTGTGGAATGAACTTCCTTGTGCTGTGTTTCCGGTACGAAACGACATGGGCACCTTTAAAAAAAGCGCTTACAGCTTCCTTAAAGGCCGGCAACGCTCCTGTGATTCCTCTGGTGTTGCAAGAGAATGTGGGCGTTGGTGATCACTTAAAATCAGGTGACCAGTACGCTCGTGTTTACTCCTTTTCCATAAAAAAATAGCGACCTGTCAGAAATTTCAAATAAATATTCGATATTGACTTGATATTTCACTTTTTAATTTTATCTTTGACTATGCGAAGAAATACGATGGTGCTAAGCATTTCACAGTCTATGTTAGAGTCGGCGTAACTGTCAACGTTAAATTTAACTTAGACCTTAACTATTACGAAAACAAACTTATACCATATCCAGCCGTTATATTGTAAGGTGGTTCTTGTAATAATTACATGTTGCGAGGTACAAACACTACCATTTACTTAAATATCACAACACTGACTTAAATATTTGTTGCCGATTTGGTAACACATTTAGTATTTCGATATGATTCATGTTATCCACTAATATATGACTGTATAATATATGACTGTATTCTTCAATCTCTTATATATACACTACATTTATCTTCCAATTCATCCTTCAGCTCACACGAACGTAACCAGACTTCGTATAAATCAGTTCCGCTTCCTCATGATTGTGATCTTCGTGGATTCCCAAAATTTAATTGACAGCATTAAGCATGATAACTGATTTACGACCTTTACTGACTGTATTCGAACAAGTATTATATCTTTATCCACCTTTTCTTACAGCACTTCGTTTTGAATAACAAAATCCGTTATGCAATATCAACTGATACCAATTTTATGAAGCAAGCTGAAAATATTCAATATATCGTTCAATGTGTTTCTGACTCAATGACGAATAACGAACACCACGCTTCATTGTGACGTCTCTACTTTATTTAACAATATTTTAATGTTATTTTAAGTTACATACCTTTATCGTGTGTTTTGAAACTTTTTGTAAGTGTTTCTAATATAATAGACTATTTAATTATATATATATATATATCTGAAACGGTGACATTGGATTGAATGTGGTTTTCAATGATTTATCATAGTAAGTTAGCAACTACATATATATGGCTTGCTTTGATAAATCATTGAAAACCACATTCAAACCAATGTCACCGTTTCAGAGATTAGCGTGGACAAACAACCACACACATTAGTATTGGTTGTAGGTAAGTGTAGTGTTAAGTTAAGTAAGTACATTGTGTTTTAATATTTTATTATTATTAATATTAACAGCATATAGCTGGTATAACATTTTTTTTAATAAACATTTTATGATATTACCGGATTACCCCGTCGATAATAGTTACAATTTTAAAAAGATTTTGCGTGTCTTTTGTCAAATTGAAAATTTGATGGCTGAAAGCGTGACATTATTATAACAAGTCCAAAGAATACGAACAAGAGTAAGAAAACAGGGCAATTCAAGAAATTGTATTTTATTGAAAGAAATAAATAGAGAAATATTAAATTACATTTATACGGCTCCCTTCTCACATTTACAATGAATACTGTCCATAACTCTCAATTATTAATCCGAATATATCCCAGCTTCGTCAATGCATACTTGGTCACAGAATGCTTTTGGTCTTCACAGACCTGTTCTATCGTATTCTTCTCGTTCACTATGATAAACGACTTACATTTCTTGCTTATGACGATCTAGCACGTGTATCATAGTTCACCTCGCCTTGCAGCAGTTCTTTTGGAATAACCAAAGCCGTTGTACATGAGTATCTTGGCCCCTCATGTTAATGTGATGCACTGGGCTAAAATTTTCATTTTACAATAATCGATTTATAACAAAAGTTTTTGTATTTCGGTGTGACTGTAAACCGGACCTAATAATACAAATTTTGTATGTTTAATAGGTACAATATTGTATATTTTATTCAAAATAGCACAAAAAAAGAATGCTGGAAGAGTTTCTTGCGCCGCTTCTTCTCTCTCAGAGCGCCATTTCTTTCCGATGCGGTGGTAGTGTTATAAATATGACATCTACGAGTATTGTCTTTAAAAATAATTCAATCCATTATTATGGTGTGCATTGTTGCTTTTTAACCAAAAACCCATCAGTAACATGTGAAATTAATGGCCCTATGAGAGTTAACATGTTTTGTGTAAGGTGACGAGCACAACTGAACAGAATTGTGAGCGGAACTGAATTGTTCTATGGACAGGGCGTATCTATGAAGATCATCTTATCCCGCTTCACTTCTGCTATATTTAGCACGATTCTTATTCTATCCAATTATATTTATTTATGGAAGTAAGTGATTCAACGAGGAAATGGCGATATGTGAGACAGTGTCATCTACCAATACATGACAGAATGAAAGCATATTACACAGCGAAAGATCTCGAAAGTACTTACTATTGGTGACAATGACAACAATATGTATTGAGTTACGCCTTTGAAATAAGGACCGAAGTGCGTCATCCTGAATCAAATTAAAATGAACCATGGAATGTCTTATTTCCTTCTAGCCGGAATCACCAGCACGAAGCACTCTTACATATTCAACCCAGAGCTCGTCGAAAGAGTCGAACCATTCATACAGTGAGTAGGGTAGGTACTACTGAATGTGGTATGAATGGAACCTACTACAAATATGGGAGAGTGTAAATCACATAAAGCGTTTGATATGCTTTATATTTAAATATGTTATATTTGGAACAACCCGAAGATAAACAAACAATTCGTGCGTTGTAATAATCTAATTAAAAATAACTAGAAACCATACAAAATTAAAATATACCTCTTACGGGTACATATTATTATTATTATAAAATTTGAAAGATAAATTTGAAGGTTAACTGTTGTAATTAATTCGTTGTAAAGTTTCAATGTGTTTTATAAAATATTAAACATTTAAAAAAGCTTCTCATATTGTTAAGGGCCGTATAACTTGTTTAAAATTGAAACCATACTATAAAACTGCGGTATATTTGTAACATAGATATCAGGTAGAGATATGTATTCATATTGCGACCTATAATCATTTTGACATTATTTGACATTATAGTTCACGATATATGATTGCTTTTTGCTTAAACGCTTCAAACATATCTGTTGGCTAGGAATTGACCGGCTCCTTGCCAGTACCGACTTACGTAGTAGCTACGGACCCTCAAAAATGATAACAAGTAAACGTTTCTTGGTTTCCCTGATAGAAAAGTGGAACTAATCATTCAATTAACATTCAGTTTAAACTGAATTACGCAGAATATAATACCAACAACAGAATTTTACAAATTTACTTTCGTGTTAATTGATGGTGCTATCAATATACACATATTTTCACAACTTAATTTTATTTTTTCATAAACAAAAACTCATAATGAGCTTAAGTAAGTTTAACAATCTCAGGTGCGTAATACGATGGTTTTTATCGAAGCTAATTGTGTATAATTATCTTAAGAAATAAAAATTGAGACTAGAATTATAACTATTTGAGATCCGACTTGGAATGTTAACAAACATTTACAAACTCCTTCATTACAATTTTACTTTCATTCTCCATTATATACACACATCACACATTATTCTCATAAATTTTCTAAAAATTGTCTATTTAACCCTAACTTGATATTTTGCTATTAGATCTATTTAAAAGCTTACACTGTCATAGCTCTGACATGGCTAATACAAATAATTATATAATAGAATACTTCATAAACTAAAATTAAGTATTTAAAAGAAAACATTAAAATGACTATGCCCCATATTAATTCTTTAGGTTGAGATATTGAAAATATACTTAATATATCATAAAAAACAATACTAAAATATTTATATGTAAGTAATCCATTTTATTAAGACGAGCAATGGCAAGATCAACTTCGAAAAACACTTTCAGCTTTAAAATACAGGTTCAATACTAACTTACAATACAACTGAAATGTGTTTCTATGATAATTTATAATTAATGAATCTTTTCGTTACATCTTAAATAATAATGAATTGGCCATCGGCAAATGAAGCGTGAAAATATAAATAATATTATAAATCAACTCTTAATTACCAGTTCATTACTAGATCCAGTTCTTAATTAATGTTGCCTACGCAATACATATTTAAATATCAAGGCACTGTTAAACTTATTTCAACGCGACGATTGAAACTTTAATTTACGGTATAATATGAAATAGGACAGAGCTAAATGGATTATATTTTCAAACATCGCTGACTAGAAGTGACTAGCACATTTGACTACAAACTTATAACCCACTACTTGTTAACTCTTTTCCTGGTTGTTTCGACAAAAGCAGGATGTGTATGGTCCGTATTGCTTCTCACTATCATCATATCATCAGACAGGTGAAGGTACGCTCGACATCTGTGCCACCTGTTCTTCGTGCAGCCCCATCTAAAGCCATTCCGTGTCCGACTCTGCTTATAGTACGAGAAGTTCTCGTAGATCAAGCGCTCTTTTCCTCTGGACGTCATGAATATGTTTACTGAAATATAACAACAATATATTAATTGTCGAACCCAAACTGATTGAAAAGAAAGGTAAATATTGTTTACAGGGGCCGGGCTCAGGCGAGGTGTTGACTCTTGGAACACGTAGCGTGCCGCGGCAGCGTCGACCGTTGTTACTATCTGACTATCACTAGTGTGTAACAAAAAATATTAATAATTAATTATAACGAAAGAGCCGAGCACGTCGCGTGTCGTGTGTGTTCGTAAACACAACAACTTCAACAATAGATTCTTGTACATGAGGCTTTATGGGGCTTACCCATTTTACCCATAAATAATTAATACACAATTTGTTTTGGGTATGGTCGGATACAATGAGATAAGGTCTAGAAGGGAATTAGCGCTTGTTCTGTATATTTTTAAAATAATTAGAGGCAAGGTATTTAATCCGGACGTATTCGGGCAGGTGAATCTTCGAGTGCCGGACCGGTAGGTGTGGCGGTCACTGCTCGCGTTGCCACGCGGGCCGCGGGCGCACAACCTGGTCGACAAGACTTGCGCGCTTGATACACTTAACGTCGTGGCCGAACGGTGAACTAGGCTCTGATGAAGTCCGAAACGTTCGTTTCCAACCAAGACTGCGTAGCCGAGCTAAATGACCCGGCGCCGAGTCTTACTGGAAGGACCATTCTTTGTTATAGAACATTGTGTTGTTAAGAGGCTTCACTACCTTCTCAATTATTGTATCATGATAACTTGTGCCGATGTTTTGATACCTTTATCACAAAAGTATGGCTCAGTCGCTCCCTCATAGCACCAAACCATCACTGAAATCGGGTAGTGCCCACGGTTTTTTGATGAACTAAAATTCTTATATTTTTATTCAAAATAGGATTTAAAATCACTTATTGAACGTCAAATACTACCGCCCAGTCGAAAATGTATGCGTAACACCTGAGTAGAACGGGCGCAAAAATATCAGCAGTTTTTTTTAAATTTAGGTAACATAATATTATATGTAATATCGTACCTACAATAAAAGTTATAATTAAATAGCCTGAGGATAGTCGCTCCATTCCTAGTCTATGGTATCATTAAGAAAATTATTTATGTTATAGTAACTGTTAAGTTTTGTTACATACACAGAATATATTATTTTCTACACTTTATTTCTATTATCTATGATATTTATTAGTATTCTTGTGTGCTTGTATTATGTTGCCCACCCTGTATTTTATCCCAACCAATAGGAAAAAAGAATTCTTGAATCCGGTGATTCAAGTAAAAGTGACGCCAGCATTATAACGGTGAAGTGTGAACTCCGGTTTTGAGCACGAGGTAAGAAATAACAGGTTCTCCTTAAATATTATATTATTGTGTGGTGTAGAGAACTGAAGAATCCCTGCTGTATACTTTGTGTAAGTTTACTTTGAAATACACGTTCGAGCAATCTCAATAGAAACTGGACAGGATCTTATTAATCCAGTGACCAGCTAATAAAAACAACTACAAAATAATTATTGTAAACCATTTGACAGTTACCTTTAACCACACAAATGTTCTTTAACAATTCTTTTTATTTCTCATTAAGAGCTGCGATCAGTCCTCAATATACTATAAACAGGTGAGCTATAAGAGGTTGGGAACAATTCTTTTGAATTTCTTAATTCATTTGTTTTGTACATTTTCTGGGATCTTGTTGTAAAAGCATATATTTCGAACAATAAAAGACTAACTAACTCAACCAAACCGTGAAGTAGGCATAAGAAGTTTATGTTTGTTCCTCGTATTAGAATTATGATATTCGTAGTTTCTAGCAAATTCGTTAATGTCATAAGCACATTAAAGATATATTGAGATGCAACAGTGAAAATATTTATTTCTTTAAATTTTTATCTAAGACCTAGGTTAAAAATGTCGCGAATAGCTTTCTTCTGCAGCACAAAGATGGTATTAATATCGGCTGCACTGCCCCATATATTGATATCGGTTCGCGAATACAGCAGCCGGTAAATGATATCACATAATGGCTATGTGAGGCTAAAAGTTTGTTACGAATCGCGCGGTTGTGGATGACAGATCGCCCATTCATTTTGATACAATTTAATAAAAAAAAATCTGATGCATAAATCTAGAACTTATTTAGTTTCAAAATGGCTACGGTTAGGTGGTACAAGCTGTGCCGAACGGCTATTTAGAATTACCGACGTTGATATAAATTCCACTTGGAGTTTTTAGCAGAGAAGGTCTATCGTGTGAGTGAGAGGAGTTAGCTTTAAACAGTTTATATTCATTATTGAGATGTATATACGCGGGACAAATATTATTTTTGATACACCGCCACCGATACAAACCGTTTCGCATAAGGCGGTTCTGTGCATACACGTAGCCATCGTGAAGAAACTTCTTCTTTCCATAACCGAATGATATTATTTCACCTGGAAGGAAACACTATCATTTATATTGGGTTCTTTATGAAATTTGCGTTTAATTTTGGAATATCCGTTCTACAAATATTTTTTTAGATTAATATTAAAATACATCCAAAACTTTATTGCTTTAACTTGACGCTGATTATGTTATAACACACTGGATTTTATGGTTATATAAATGGTGTACAAATTTAAGCCACCGGTTTCCTCGTTATGCAGATTATATAACTATACTCTTTATAATGTAAGCTAAATTCCAATCAGTATTATTTATTTGTCTGTAATCATTCGCTTTAGTGCGTACAAGGTAGTTGGGATGCCATCGGGTTGAGAGAGTTAATATTCGGCTGGGTAGCCGATTTGCTCTCTTCGAATCACTTAGTCATAATTGGCTACAGAATACCAAAGGCAAATATGTAGTAGGAATGATCTAATTTTTTTTTAATTTTGTAGAGAAAAAAGAGATCGAAAACCCGATCGAATGCTTGTCGAACATTTAAGCTGCTGTACAGAGCTTCTTTTTCCCAGCCCCTTTCTTATTAAACAGCCATGTACACTTGTTCTGTGATGGAGTGACGCTTACGGAAGCAAAATGCATATTTCATATATACGTAAGGTAACAATTTTGCAAGGAACATCCTAACCTATAGTTTATATAGCACCGGTGTTAATCTTAACATGATTCGAAAACCACTAAACGATGTAATCCTGGTTTATGGATCATTACAACCTGACAAGTTTTCTAGAAAACAGTCGCATTATAGGATATTGTGTGTGTACGTACAATACGTAACCTATTTTCCAAATATAGTATGTTTTTAAACTTTTATCATCACGAAACATTAACATTTTAATTATTATGACGGGTACTCACGATATATACTTTATTAACTTGATGCCCATATTTCGATCCAATTGCATGTATCGTGGTCGCGGCGAAAAACTATTGACACATTGACACTTGACACTAATAGTACATCAATCTGTCCACGTGGCGCCTAGTTCGTTTTGGTCTTTGATTCCCTAATTCACGACACACACTACTGACGACGTCCATACTTTCGGGTCTTTTTGTTGCATTTGTAGTGCAGAGTGAGATCACGAGATTCCATGTTTGCGCTAGTCTAAAACCAATTTTCCAAATGTAATGAAGCATTCCCATTCCTATCTTATCTATTGTATCCAGAGCACTATTTACAAAATTGTATTCATTATTCATTGACCTACCTAATGCATTTCATGAAGCCAACGATTTTTTACCAACTTCAAGATTTTTTTTTTTCGTTTTCTTATTTTATTGTGTATGTTAATTGCACTAGTTAAATTATGTATTTATTAAAGGCAGTGAGGAAAAGTGAAAATTAAAAACATTGGTCGCCCTCACAGTTACAATACAGGACGTGTGATAATAATACAACTATATAAAACAAAATCTCACAGCCGATAAACTTAAAAATAACTGAACAGGATAAAATACGTTTTTATTAAAATATTAAGAGCTTCATGTTTAAATTAAAACTTCAAGGAATATAATATTATGTCTATAATGGTTGAAATATGACGATGATTATTGAAGATGTCCGAAAATAACAAGCCGGCTGGGAGCTTTCATCGAAAACGCTGACCCTTTGAGATATAACAAATCAATGTATGGTGGCATTGTTTCTTTTATGTCTATCGTTTACGGATAATGTTTAACCTGTTCTAATTAAAAAAAAATGGTCACATTAATATGGTAATTGAAAAGCTATTTAGACAGATTCAGTAAATAAGACATATCAAATTACAGACGTTTATTACATTAAGCTATTCATTCAAATTATAATAGTACTGTATACAATGCCTACAATTACTTTAATACTAGGTGTAGGTTGGCATTAATAACAATAACTAATCAAAGTGTTACAAGATATGTTTGTTACTAATTTGGCTATCGTTATAGTAAATCTACGTAATATTTAGTAATATTTATTGGAATATCAGATCATAAACAGTAATCATTCAAAATGTAGTATTTTCTCATCAATGACTAATACTATTATATCGCCTTTAAAGCGACATATACTAGAAGTCATGTTGCAGCTTTACTTTGCTCAAGGTTTTTTATCTAAAGATTTTAGCTTTTCTCCCTTTTTCTTCAACATCTTCTGTTTTTCAAAGATGAGATATTTTTCATATTTGCCTATTTTAGGTTTATACAAAGTGATATAATACTTATTTACAATATCACGATACTGACGTACAGTAGTAGCTTGTGCAGAGTACATTTCTGGATCAAACCACTCTTTGTAGAACCTAAACATCGTAGGAAATGACAATCTATTATTTTTTTTATAATTTGAATCTTTGCGTGTATTAAGAGGTTCCTCGTGCGAAAAGGCCTCCACGTGGTTAATAACACTTTGAATCATATCAGCTGAAATTATTTTTGGGCGGTTTGGATGTTTTCCTCGTCGATCAGGTTTTATGCTTCCACTCTCACGATCAAATTTACATATGGCCGTATTAACAAAATTATAACTAATGGAGAGGGTATTTAGGAACATTATATTACAAACTGGTATTTTCCTTATATCGACATCGTCATCGGTTGATTCTAAATTAGGTAAACTATATTTAAAAGTATAAGCACGCCTCGAATTAACAGATTTACTACGCGATTTTGGAAGCTTTTCAACATATTTAGTAATGAAAGCCCACTGACGCGAATGATCGCCCATACTCCAAAAGTTTTCAAAAATTTTCCTTCGGTTTTCTTCCGGAATCATGTCATAACATTTCAGACGACAACTTTTAAGACAAGGCTGTTTTAACTCTTTTCTAGGGGTAAATTTACCTTTTCTACCAATATAATCCAAACCTCTATTCATTCTGTATTTTCTTAGGTCATCTTTCGATTTTGGCATTAAAACTTTACTTGCTTCTTTCATATCTTTCCTAAACCTTGAACTTCGTGAGTGCTTATTGTAAATCTGATTTGGCGTATCACATTCAGGCTCACTAATATCGTCGGAAAACGTAGCCAAGGGATTATTATCAGGTTCAGTTTCATTTATTTTCTTCTGACGCGTATTGCTAGGAATTGAAATTGCTGGTAAAAGTACTGATGATTCATCATTAAGTCCTGGTATCGAGATTGATGAGAATTTTCTGGAATATTCTTTTAAAGGTGGCGTTAAGCCTTGTTTATGAACAGTGAAAGGTGATTTTGATGGCGAACCAAATGTATTACTTAAGTCGGAAGAGGTTTGCATGTCAATATAATCCAGTATAGACAGTGGATCTTTACTGAAATCAGGCAAGGGCGACTCTGAAAAAATTTAAAATAAATCAAAAATATTATACATACAATAGATGCATACAAAAATATTGCACTGGAAGGAAGGTGGTGTGTAACTGTTGGTAACGCTTGGTACTAACAGATCAACGATTACTGTTAGGATACCAACTGACATAGTCACAGTAAGTAAGGAAATAGTAAACTATTATATTATAGAAAAGAATTATGTTTCAATTTTAAAATACTTATTAAATTACTACAAACCAATATTTTAAAGATAATAAATAAATAAATCAAGGTGTAAAACAGTGTTCGGTTGTATTATATCGTATGTGTACTAGACACGACACGCAAATATATGAATATACAAACGAATACCGTTGGTAAAAATCCTAATGCTTTTTTAGCAAGTGTATCAATTTGTAAGACATTATGACCAAATAAACTGTTTTTGTTTGAAAAGAAAATATTGTACAGAAACACTTGTGTATATTATACTTATTGGCCACTAGGGCTATTAATAAGGTTCATAATTTAATACAACATTTTAAGCGTTGTATTCTAGAAAAATCAAGTCTTTAAATAGAATTTTTTTAAACTGCGATTAAGTTCATAGATTTCAAAAAAGGCCTGCTCCAGGCAGGTCCCGACGATGCCCGCATCGCCTAAACCTGCCACCAGAGGTCAGGGACTTACTCACGCAGAAGCACAGAGCTACTAGAGTTTACGATAGGTATCCGTCGGTCGAGAATAGGCGCCACCTCCGCTACCTACAGCGGGTGGTACGAGAACGTATCGCGGAACTCCGCGGCGAACGTTGGGACCGCTTGCTCGGCAACCTTAAGCCATCACATGTGGCTTTCTGGAAGCTGCCTCGTGCGTTCAAACAGGAGCCGCCCACTGTCATGCCTCCTTTGGATAGACCGGGACTGCAGCCGGCGCCCGATGACGATGAGAAGGCTGAATGCCTCGCCGATAGTCTCGAAAGTCAGTGCTCTCCAAATGCAGCAGCCGACCCGACACACGTTGACGAAGTTGATCGTGAAGTTGAACGTCGCTCCGCTCTGAGCCCTTCAGGCGATGTAATAAAACCCACCTCTTACGAAGAGGTGAAGCTAATCATTAAGGAGCTTCACTCCAAGAAGGCCCCGGGGCCCGACACTATAAACAATAGGGTTCTTAAAATCCTACCCTCGACTCTTATTACTTTATTGGTTACCATTTTTAATATTCTTTTGTCTAATAGCGCGTTCCCCGAACAATAGAAGGATTCCATTGTTATCGGTATCCCAAAACCCAATAAACCTAAAGCCAATCCGAGTAGCTATAGGCCTATTAGCTTAATTAACTCGATCGGGAAACTTTACGAAAGATTAATTCTAGCGCGTCTTAATCATTACATCGCGGAGCTTAACCTGATACCCGACATACAGTTTGGATTCAGAACCGCTCACTCGTGTCCCCAGCCGGCTCACCGACTCACCGAGTACATTCTCATACGGCGTCAAGTTCACGCTACCACGGCAGCCGTGTTTTTCGATGTCGCGAAGGCCTTCGACAAGTTATGGCACAACGACTTAGTATTCAAGCTGTATCAACATGCGCACGAGCCTACCTTACTGATCGCTCCTTCCAATATCGAGAAGAGCGCACCCTATCCTCACCCAGACCCATCAGGTCTGGCGTGCCACAGGGTTCAGTCCTCTCTTCCACTCTTTTCTCGCTCTTCACGAGCGACATTCCCAAGTTTCCGAATGTCCAGCTCGCTCATTACGCTGACGATACGGCACTCTACTTTGGCTCCGCTCTTTTGAACCGCTCAACTTTGAGCAGGAACATTAAAGTGCTTCAAGCCGCCGTCGATAAACTAGGCAACTGGTTCAGAAAATGGCGGATTGAAGTGAACCCCACCAAGAGTGCAGCGGTACTCTTCGGTAACGCGAATAGCATCCGCGCTAAAAAACGACCGACCGACGTCATTAAATTGTATGAAACACCCATACCGTGGGTGAAGGATTACAAATACTTAGGAGTCACGTTCAACAGCAATATGAACTTCAAGAAACATATTGATACGGTATGCAATAGAGCCCGATTTGTCCTCAGTCGCCTTTATCCACTTGTGTGTGGGCGAAGCAAACTTCCACTCAAACACAAAGTGACGCTGTACAAAACCATCGTACGGCCCATACGACAGTATGGAGGAGTCTTTGCGGCCTCCACGGCCCACGTCCTAATTCGTTGTAAAAGCCAGGGCTAACAGCATAGAGGAGGTTTTAGAGACGTTCCGGGGAGTAAATACGTAACAGTATTTCCTCCTCTCAAAAAAAAAACAGCAGAGCTATTTCAGAATATAAGGGAGAACTTCAAAAGTGAATTAAACATCAAGTTAGAAGAAAACGAGGTAAGCAAATAAAACCGCTTAGGAAAACCAAAAGCCGGGAACAAAAAGATACCTGTACTATGTTCTTTTCTAAGCGAATGGAAGAAGAACGAAATAACGAAAAACAAAAAGAAACTAAACGAAATTTATATTTCAGAGGAAGAAAGAAGTTTTAGAGAAAATGAAAGCTCTACATCCGCAATTACTAGAAGAGAGGAAAAAAGGAGACATAGCTTTTCTGAGAACTAAGGCCTTCGATGCAATGAGACTCAGATCAAACTCTCTAACCAATATTTCCACAGGCAAGAACCAATATCATTTCCGTTGTTCCGAATGAACAACGGAAATTCAAACAAAATATGAAAAGCTACAAAATGTAAAAACACAATCTCCCCCAATCCGACTGGTCCTCGTGGGGGATGAAGACCACAACCTTTTTATCCAAAGAAGAAAAGAAAACATCTATATTGCAGCACTAAATACCCGTACTCTGAAAAATTAAGAAAACTTAACAGAATTAACATACGCGCTACAACATATCAAATGGGACATCGTTGGCCTTAGCGAAGTGAGACGATTGGGAGAAAGAATTGTTTCGTATTAGGAATTCTTATTATACCATATAGAGACCACTCCTGGCCATCGTGAGGTTGGCTTTATTGTAAATAAATACCTGACAGACTGCATAGAAGGGCTTCTAGTCATTTCGGAGCGGACTCATGGTATAGTATACAAGTGTACTCACTTACAGAACAGTCAGACCTAGAAACAATAGACACATTTTATATTGAATTAAATAATGCCACCAGTGATCACGCTCATTCACACTTAATAGAAATGGGAGACTTCAATTGCCAAATTGGAGACAAGCGTCCTGGAGAAAACAAACTAGGATCATTTACATACTGCAACAAAACCAGAAGCAGGAATGGAGAAAAAATTATAAACTTCAAACAAACATAGGAAAACCAAAAAAAATAATGTGGACTTGGATCTCACTAGACGGGAAATGAAACTGATTTCTTCATGATTAAAAAAAACAGTTACTTCAACTGCTTCAACGTCATCAACCAATTAAACTTCAACACCAATCATAGGCTGATCAGGGCAGAATTAAAAACAAAAAAACCAAAGAAACCTAGACCAAGACAAAGCTCGGAAATCACAAAATGGAACAATTAACAGCTTGAGAGAGAAATTCACAAACTTTAAAGAAAACACAAAGAACCTGAAAACACACGAAAAATACAACTGGATAGAGAAGATTATTATAACTGAATCAAAACTCGCTGCAAATCCCACTACACAAGCAATCGCTTACAACTACCAATATTAAATTGCTAGAACCAAGGTGCTACTTAATCAACACGAGAGACGCAAAGGACACAAGAAAAAAATTTACCAGAAATTAACAAAGAAATCAAGAAAAACATAAGAAAAGATAGGAACAGAAATAGAATGGAGATAATATTATATCGAAACACACATAGTAAAAACCGGTTGTATTGAAAATATACAAGGACAACTGACAAAATCTATAGACTGGGTAGTAAAAATGAAAAGAAATAGAAGCAAATGGTACCACGACAGAAAAACATATTGGAAATTGCAACATCCTATTACTGTATAGACACAAAAACACCCCGCCAGAAGAAATAAATTTGGACACGTAGAAATAGAGAAAGTAATAGACACACAACGGAAGGACAAATCACCAGGACCAGATAGTATTAACAACGAGATCTTAATGCAAAATAAGCAGGCAATCACACTGATCCTCACGGAAATGTTTAGTGATATAATAGACGCAGAAATTACCGCACAACAATTGACAGAATCAAACTTTATTCTCATATATAATTAGGGAGACAAACACGACATCGGAAACTATCACCCAATCAGTCTCATGTGTAATATATATAAGATATTGCCGAGATAATTTTTAAACTTTACCAAAGCCATTCGACTTTTTACACCACGAAAATATATGGAAGTTCCTAAAAGAACAAGGAATCGAAGAATATATGCGCTTAATAAAAAATGTTTATAGTCATGGTACCGCAAGAATCCAACTAGAAAAAAAGGTGAACCATTTAGAGTAGAAAAGAGTATCAGAAAAGGAAACCATCTCCAAAGTTATTCTCAGCAGTTCTCGAAACAATCTTAAGGGGCCTTAACTGAGAATCAATGTCGACAGAGCCTCTCTAACACGTTTGAGGTTCGCAGACGATATAGTGTTCTTTGCTGAAACACCGGAAAAGATACAACAAATGATTCATGAACTAGCTGATGAAGGTAAGAAGATAGGTTTAAAGTTGAACCCAAAGAAAACGAAGGTTATAAAAAACGGGAAAAAAACCACCATACATCTAGGAAATAACTAAATTGATTTCACTGACGAATACATCTATCTGGGAGAGCTAACAACACAAGACGATCCTATACCCAAAGAAGTTGAGAGAAGAATAGCAAATGGCAGGAAGAGATACTGGAGTCTAAAAGAGGCCATGAATGATAAAACTCTTCACGTTAATGTAAACAAAAAACTATTCAATACGTGCGTACTACCTGTTTTAATGTATGGCAGCCAAACATGGCCATTAACACAAATTACTGTGGAAAAACTGGAAACCTGCCAACATGCAATGAAAAGGATATATCGGACAGAATAAAAAAACCATGTCATCAGATGGAAGACGAAGGTCATGGACATAACATCCAAAATCAGAATACTCAAATGGCAATGGGCAGGGCACATGATAAGACGCAAAAAGAAATGGAACAAAATTGTGTCCCAAGAGAAGGGAAAAAGAAAAGGGGCAGACCGCAGAAAAGGTGGGATGATGAAATTAGACACGTAGCAGGAGTAATATGGAATAGAGTGGCTCAAGATAGGCAGGAATGGAAAAGGTTTGCAAAGAGGCCTTTGCCGATTGGCAAGCAGACCTAAATAATATAATAATTAAGTATTACAATAGAATATATTAAGATTAGTTAAGCTTTAGATTACAATATATTTGTATATCTTTTCATAATTTTTAGTTCTTAATACTTTATAGACAGATACTAAATTAGTCTGAATAAAGGGCTTTATTGTTATTATTATTATTAAAATGAATGGATGCATTTTTTTTATTGAATCCCATATTTTAAGAGTTATCGGCCGAGACAGAAAAACCAGATCATTATATGGGCCATAAATAGTAAAAAGCTTTACAAAAAAAAATACAGGAAAGGCGAATGGCAGGTTTCAGTGGAAGTCTCGTACACCAAAAAAAAGTCGTGTTGAAACATGAAATATTTACATTTAATAGATCATTGTATAAGAATATGTGGCATTAATTTTCTTTTTTTTATAAAGTTGGGAGTCATAAGTTAAGTTTGTTTTTTAAGAAGTTTTGCGGTTATGTTACGACCCCGTTTGCTTGGCAATACCTACACAAATAATTAAAACAAAATCATTCAAATATACACACGTACATACATATGTATATGTATAAATAAACGGTCAGATAAAAAAGCAAGAAACATAATTGAACCAATATATATATATACGCGTCGAATTGAGAACATACTCCTTTTTTGAAGTCTGTTAAATACTACCTACTGCTCAACTAGCAACAGCGGTTTTCTTCGTGTTAAACCACAATTTTCTCATGTTCTAGGATACTTTAGAACTCCCACCAGGCAGTCTACTACTACTACATAATATACTACTTGCATATTTTGAATAACAAAAACAACTTTTTCATTAAATGGTGTTTATTGAGACAGATCTTATCTACATGTAGTACAGAAACGTATGGATAGTGGCGCCTTTTCAATCAACTACACTCTTAAAATAACGTCATCCAAGAAGTTAGCTGGTCGTGTCACTCCCTCATGGCGAGCATAGCCCAGGTACCAGATGATACTCATCACATGGGAGCAACACCCCACAGTTCTCAGCCCTACAATGCAGTTGCAATAATAACTTATTATTGCTTCTCTGCCACGATTACCTCGTTCAGTTACAATAAAAACAAAGTATGTTTTTTCTGAAGAGTGGCGAGACTATTTTTGCCCGAAACAGCATTGGATTTATTCCCTGCAATCCAGGTATTTGGTCACGGCTCACTTCTAATGTGTAAATACCGTGAAACCTGAAATGTTCACCGACATATGAACGCGCCTGCTTTATTTGATAGATGCCACAAGCAAAACCAATCAAGTCGGCCATAGTTTGAAGCAAATAATTGAAATTCTTCTGAGTGTATAAGTATGTTGCGTCTGCGATTGTAATGGCTAGTTTTTGCTCTGACGGAAGATCAGGGTCCCCAAGAGTACCATCTGCAACAATTGAATTTTTTGCTGCCACTTGCTCTCTGCCACACGCACGATCGGCATTTTTGCTGCTATAGTTCAGATTCGACTCCACAATCACAACACAAAATAAGACGTATTAACACAACACAGCGTCCTTTTTGCATAATCAAAATAACGTAATAAGCGTTAGTCAAGGAATAACTGAATGGTTACTTTATAAAAAAATAACTTTATTCAATAAACCCGATTTACAATGTTTACGGCTAAGACTAAACACAGAATACTTAATTTTACGGAAACTTATATTATACAGCTTATTCTAACAAAGAGAGTCATATTTCTGTGGGAAAGTAATTTGGTACATCAGCAATAATTTCTGTGGGAAAGTAATTTGGTACATCAGCAATATTGTTTCCAGAAGGTTCTACACGTGTAAAGTAAATGTACCTACGACTTTTTGCTATGCTCTACTTTGGCTGACAAAGCATAAATCTATAGGGTGAGCACCCTTAACTCCTCCCCCCTTAAGAGAGAAATCAGCTGGAGACGAATCTTTTGGTTCCAGATGATTTCGACGTATCTGAAGGATATTCTTAAACAACTTTAATTTAACAAATACAAAGGCTATTAAAAACACAAACATTATTACTATGATACTTATTGTCCATACACTTATATCCTGGGTCACTGAAATTTTATTTTTATCACCACTTTCACTATTGTATTTTGCACTATTGTGAATATCTCTGATATCGTTAAGGTCTACACTGCGAAGGTCGACCTGGCTGTCTTTTATTCTGATTTCTTGTTGCAGCTCTGGCATCGTTACAGGATTCAGCAGCAATTTCACCTCGGGTGTCCTTTTTTCAGCTACGTTACTGATAATCTTGTCGCCGATTTGTGTTTCACAGCTTCCATTGGGAATTACCAAAAATGTTCCTTTCAGGTTGTATTTCCTGACTTCCTCTTTGCAGGTCTCAATAAGAAGTATGTTTTTCTTTGTGAAAAGTAACCATATTCTATTTGCTACTAGGTGACTTCTAAGGTCCTCTATTTGTACAACATTCTTATGGCATGAAGAATAGTTTTTAAGAAGCATTATTTGTTCTATGCACGTAGTGTCGGCGTATTGCACGATGTTATCTTCCTTACAAAGTACTCGATCATTCTCTATTTGCTGGCATGGAGTTGACACGGGTCTGTATTTCAATCCATTCACTATGAGGTAAGGATACTCGGGAATTATAACAGATGTTTTTAAAGAAATAGGATTATATATAGGTATCGGGATAATTTTGTAATAATTATATGTGATCGTGTCTAACAGGGGAACTTCCAACACAAACACTAACTTATTATTATCAGAATACGATTTAAGAACTATAGTTCTTTCTAATTTCATTAGGTTGTCTTTACCTACAGTATACACTAATCTATGATATTTTTCTATTTCTAATAATATATTAAATAATTGTGTAGAATTGATTATAGATTGGTGAAGTATATGTATTTTACTAAAGGCTATTGCTGTTTCTATCTCTTGTATTACATAATAGATAGTTCGAAAGTTATTTGAGATTTGATAAAGAGTATTCATTTGACTGACTATATTATGTATTGTTGACTGATTATACTGCAATGTTCGTAGCTGCGAAGTTTTAATATTCAGTCGAAGTAAGTTATGTTTTAAATCATCTGAAACATTAACAAGCTTATCGAAAGCCTTTTGCATAAGTGACAGTTTTCTTTCTACCGAATGTTCTCTGTCCTTGAGATGAGTAATCTCGGAATTATATGTAAAGCATCATCATTGTCTAAATTGCCTGAAATTAATTTAATAATAGAACCTAACGGGTTTATTAAGCCTCTTTTTAGCCTTTTACTGGGCATAATTTGTTTAAATCTATCTTTTGTAAGTTGCATAAAAGATTCAATCTGTGAAGCTAATCCTACAAGTTCATTATGGTACTCATTTTGCGAGTAAATCATATCTTTTAATCTAAAATACTGGTTTATATTAGTTTCTAAGTATTTAGCTAAAGTTTCTAAATCTAACGTCTTAAAAATAGTCCACTAGCTATTCTGAATCACTGCTGTACTTATCCGTAACGGCGCTATTCCCGGATTCTGATTCATATCTTGCAGGTTTACGCTGCTTGCTGATTCCACTAGGACCAGGAGCGTCAAGACTGCTTGCCTCCACCTGTGGAGGGCGTTTTAAGTTTTTTATTGCTACTTTTGTATTCCTTTTCCCTAATTTTACCGGTACAATATTCCTATTAATTTTCCCTATAACTTTGGCTTTTTCGTACCGTGGCATTTCCTTGCCTTTTCGATTCCTAGTTGTTTTCATGAAAACTTCGTTGCCTTCCTTTACCTCTGGAGGCTTTTCACCGCCTTTTTTCTCTACCACTTTACTTTTATTCTCTATAATCTTTTCGCTTACATATTCATATAATACCTTGAGTCTTTTCCTATGATCCTGAACTAATTTCTGTAATAAATTTTTATCTCTATCTATATCAAACGCATTTCCTGATTCTGTATGTCCAAATACTATTTCAAAAGGTGTGAAATTCGTTACGCTATGAATAGTGTTGTTATATGCCATAATAGCATATGTCATTACTGATGCTGCATCTTGGTCGCTTTTTTCATATTTTGCTAACCTATAAATTTCAAGAACTGTCGAATGAAAACGTTCAACAATACCCATTGAATTGGGGTTGTTTGGTGTCCCTACATGCATTTCAAATTTGTACAAGTTCAGTAATTCTTTAATTAGATTATTATTGAATTCGGTGCCGGGTCGCTATTTATCTTTTTTGGGACTCCATAGATACTAAAGTACTTAATTAATGCTTTAACAATTTCCGGCGTACTTCTATTGGGTACATTAAATGCTTGTGCTATCTTACTAAACGCGTCCACTATAGTTAAATAATAATTATTTTCTATATGTATACAAAAGATCCATAAAAACTTCTTCAAATGGCATACACTGTGTTTGAGTGAGTTGTATTGGGGGCTTAATGGGTTTTCTATCATATTTCATTTTCCTACACTGCTCTCATGCATTTATTATGGCAGAAATCATAACTTTTATGTTAGACCACCAATAGTGTCTTCTAAGCTTTGTGAATGTTTCTCGTATACCCTGACGAAGAGTTTTGCCCTCATGATATTTAATAACAATCTCTCTTTGCTCTTCTTCATTTGTTACATTAACTACTCTCTCTGTACATACTATAAAATTTTGAGAGCCTTTTTGATGTGAAACATCTATAGCCGCACGTAAAACCGATTTCCGAACCGTCCTCAGAGGCAACATCGAATATAACTATTACCGAAGTCACTGATTAAACGAATTAAGTAGTCACGATTTGAAATAAATTCGTACTTTTTTGTATTTAATAAAAATAAATGTTTATTCAATAAATAGTCATCGTTATCTGGAAAAAAATCGTAATATTTTATTTTATCATTATGACATATTTAGTTCCTATCACAATATGTTCTTTTCTGCATATTACTTTTACAAAATAATGTCGATGTTTCACATCTGCCAGGCGTCCCGTGACGGCTCACATTTTTTATATAAAGCTGTTACTACTTTATTAAAGATTTTCCTAAATATTTCCTCTTCGAAATAAATAAAATACTTTTGTTTAAAGTCTATATACTCTTTTAAAAACTGTTTAACTAAATGTTCATTATTAATAGCAGGCATGTGAACCTCAATTATTTTTTGGCTATTATTAGAAATGTCTTTTACACTGATGTCATTTTTATACCAAATGTAGATAAGTATTTGTCTAGGTTTGGTATCAATGGCTTCATTTAAAATTGGTATGCCTTCATGTTCCCTATTCGTTATTGAGTGAGCAGTAGCCGTCATCTGATTCCGATATGTCTATGACAGGAATCTCTTTTCTATCTATACTCATCCTTCTGAATCCGATTCTGATAAGCAAATTGTTAATCACTTTCATTTTTATCTTCTAAAATTATAGTAGTTTCTTTATAATCTACATTAACTTTCATTGATTCGCTGTCATTATCTAACATATTAACTTTTATTTCCCTCATTTGTCTACCATTTAAACTAACTACGATATTATTACTATCCGCTCTTAAGCTGTTTATTTTTACACGAGATAAAGCATCTGCATTTGAGTTCTGTGACCCTTTTTTATTATTAATATCAAAATCATATTCCTCAAGTCTAAGGCGCCATCTAGTGAGTTTACTATTTGGTTCGTTAAGAGAATAAAGCTAGGCTAAGGGCCTATGGACTGTATAAATGTGGAACTTTTTACCCCACAAATACGGTCTGAAATGCTTTATTGCCCAGATGACTGCTAAAAGTTCCTTCTCTATGGTGCTATACCTAGACTCGGTATCGGCAAAGTTCGGCTAGCATATGCCACAGGTTTGTCTGAGCCTATAGTGCCTTGTGAAAGTACTGCCCCGATTGAAAAGTTTGATGCATCGGTGGTCAAAATAAAAGGCTTATTGAAATCTGGTATTTGTAATAATGGGGCATTTGTGAGAAGTTTTTTACAAGTTTCAAAGCTTTCTATATAATCAGCATTTAAATCGATACTTTTAACTTTTTTCAAACAGACTGTTAGCGGCCTTGTAATTTTAATAAATTTCCTATAATATCCTATAAGGCCAAGAAAACTTTTGATTTCCGATGTGGTTTTCGGTATAGGATATTTTAGTACGGCTTCTATCTTATCATTATTAGGTTTTAAGCCCTTGCTAGTTATCGTGTGCCCTAAATATAACACTTAGTAAAAAATTAGATTTATCTAGTTGCACTTTTAAGTTGGTTTCACGAAATCTTTCAAATACAGCCCTAAGTTTTTCGTTATGCTCTTGAATACTTTTAGCAAATATTATTACGTCATCAAGGTATACCAGGCAATGGATACCTTGTAATCCCCTTAGAACGTTGTCCATTGCTCGCTGGAATGTAGCCGGTGCCGTTTTTAGGCCTAATGGCATTCTATTCGTAGTGACCAAAAGGGGTGCTAAATCCTGTCTTGGCTTTATCCTCATTTTCCACCTCTATTTGATAAAAAAGATCATTGTTATTCGGAAGAGGGTATTTATCGTCAATAGTTATTTCATTAAGGCGTCTGTAGTCTATGACCATCCTCCATTTCTTTATGCCTGAATTATCTACTTTCTTGGGTACTAGATGAACCGGTGCACTCCAAGGTGAAAAAGACTTTTGAATCACGTTATCTTTGAGCATTTTCTCTACTTGGTTCCTAATTTCTGCTGTTTGTGTAGGCGGTAACCTATGGGGTTTAATATGTATTGGATCTTCATTTTTAGTCCTAATTTTGTGCTTTACCTCATTAGTAAAAGAAAGAGGTACGTCCTCACAATAAAAAATATCTTTAAATTCTTTGCAAATATTAATTACTGATTGCTTTTCCTCCTCATTCATATGATCTACTCTTAACTTTGAGAGATTATCTGTTAACAGTTGATCTATGTTATAATTAAACTTATTAGTAAAATTTAAATTTACCCTATCAAATTCTAAATTCGTTCCTGAGTACTGTTCAACTTTAAAAGAAGAAGTCACTGCTAATTCCATTTGCTAGGATCTGGAATTTTGAATAACAGTTGTCGCGTAACCATGTATACAGTTTACTAAAGCTGTTGGCATTCTAACACCTTCAGTAAATTCTGTGAAGTTTAATATGCCCTCACCATGTAACAAATTTACTGGAAGTTTGACCCTTAATTCGCTACGTGGAGGTAACACATAAATTTCACGTATTGGCGGACTATAAATAATCGGTATGCAAGTGCCCTTTGTAAATAATTTTTCATATCGATATTTGCGTGAAGTTGAGTCAATAAATCACTATCAATTAAGCCGTCATACCTATCATCAACACAGTAAATTTAAAATTTGTGCCATTCATCACTTTAAAATAATCTAGGTAAAGGTATAAACACTACTTCATTATGTTTACTACTAGCATGAGTACTAACTACTTCAAAATTTTCGTTTCGCTTGAAGTCGCAAAAATATTGATTCGCTAACTTTGGGCTTATAAACGAGCGTTGACTACCGGTATCAATCATAAAGATAGCATTAATTTCTGGTATACGTATATGCGGGAGATTTAATATATTACAATTTAATTTTATCCGTTCTCGTGTGTAGGGGCCCTTATGTAAAAATTTCCTACTTGTTCATTATAATTAAAAGTACTTGGTAACACATTTACAAACCATAACCATAACACATTATTTTCATTATCATTATAATCGGTATAGTTTACACGTCTCGAACTAGCTGTTCTCATGGTTACATCGGTATTGCAACCTGATCCCGTCGCCGGCGTTGGCTGTACGTGTTGCGAGCCGCGACGAGCGTTGTCAGCATTTTGCCGATGTGGGAACTGCGGCCTCGCTTGTTCCAATGTATTATAATTATTATAGGATGGATTATTTTGATTCAGAAGATTATTCTGGTTCCTATTATTGTTTCTTAATTGTAATGAATTATGTGGAGAAAAGTTATTACGATGAGAGGTGAAATTATTAATAGATCGTTACAATTTCGGCAAGTTATTGTATGTACTTGTCGATGCTTGTTGATTAAAATTATATTGGTGAATGTTTCGCCGTTGAAAGTTTTGATTAATTTGAGTGGACCTTGTTTGTTTTTGATCATAAACTTCTTAAAAATATTGTTCCTCTAAAACAGCTTTTAATGCGTCTTCTAATGTTGAGACATTTTTTAATCGCACTAACCTTACTAAATATTTCGGCAAATTAAACAAGAAAACTTTCATAGAAAGATCCGTGTATATACTTTGTTTAGATAACCTAACAGCTGCATCATCGACAGTTTCATTGATTTTGGCTATTAAAATACTCTTTATTTTTTGTATTCGGTTACAAAATTCTAAATAACTTTCGCCTCTATTTATTTTCAAACTTTCTAACTCAAGGACAAGGCAATCCTCCGTCCTTAGATCCCCAAAATGATCCTGTAATATTTTTTTTAATTCAACCCAAGTCTGTATTGATTCACCAATTAAGTCAGTTGCTTCCCCGCCTAATCTACTAGTAATTGCATTAAAAAGATATTCATTTTGTACTTCAGTTCCTCTATATAAACTAATAATGTATTCCGTTTTGCGGATGAACAACGATAAGAGTCTTGTCTCTCCACTGAGTACTGGAATTATTTTCAAAACTTCCGAAGGTACAACTACGATTCCTTCCATTTTTATTTATTAAATAAAATTCAAATACAAAATAAGTAACTAACGTGAGATTTTAATCACTTTACTAACTAAATTATATATGCAACGTGCTGGACGGGCTTTTTCTAATCCCTATTATTACACGAAACACATATAAAGATCAGCAGGAAAATATAAAAGGAAATTTGACAGGATAGTGAAAAGATTTACTCACATAACCCGCTTCTCCGCTCTGCTTCTGTGAGCAGTGATTCTGGTCAGCTTGCTCCGCGCCGTGTCGACAAATTTATTTTTGGTTCGTTGACCCGTTTAATCGTTAAAACGAACGTTAGGAGTCTTCTTTGTTGCCCGAAAATTTTTATTCGCGATGGCACAGAGGACCCAAACGACAAGGCCACTTACCGGCTGCATTATCGCACTACATTATATAGCTTATTCTAACAAAGAGAGTCATATTTCTATGGGAAAGTAATTTGGTACATCAGCAATATTGTTTCCAGAAGGTTCTACACGTGTAAAGTAAATGTACCTACGACTTGTTGCTATGCTCTACTTTGGCTGACAAAGCATAAATCTATAGGGTGAGCACCCTTAACTCGTTCTTTCGCAAACTGAACAGTTTTTTGAACGAAGGAGCACAAAGTCAACTCAACGTCGTTGGGAAAAGATGTAGTAATAAATAAGTCAATGTTTCAAAAAACACACAGTACGCGACATAAAACAGCTAGTAAATAGAGATTCACGTTTTTGCAAATGTGAAATTCAAATACCCTGATTTTCACTTTGACATGACAGTTGTTCTTTTTTTGGCTTGCAAGATTTAAAACAATCGATGGGCATCCCCGAAAAAGGTTGTAAAATAATGGAAATAATGGCGTTCCGTTTCTGTTTGTAAATTGAGTTTTATTTTCTTCCCCCTACTTTAAAAAAATATTTGAAAATCTGAAAAAAGAGCCAGTTGTGAAATACTAAAGTTGGGAAAATATAAACCCAAAACATTTTTTTAATAGGGCGGTACACCAGATGCCGTTCTCATTTCCGAGATATCGACCATAAACATTTGTTTCAAGAGCTCCACCTGGATCTGACAGCACTTTGTCAATTTATGCTCTCTAAGTGACCCTAAGGAAGTGACAAGTGACAGTGGCACGTTCGACATCGGATCCGTTTCTTTATTGTAAATAAATATATAAAAAGTGTATAAAAATAATAAAAAACTGTCAAGTCGTAAGGCTTTAACAGTGTTTTATCGGAGAATTATACAAATCCTGATTAAAGTAGTTAAAATTTTGTGAACTTGGGTGATAAAATACGTTCAGCTCGGCCCGCGAAATAAGTACCAGTTATAGTATACAAGACGTAGAAGACTTGGAAAAAAGAAAGATACGATTAGACCGATAAAAATAACTTACAGTACAATGGTAGTAAAAATAAATTTCTTGAAAAATAAAAAACTCCTGGAAAACTCGCCATATTACTTTAAAGAGGATTACCCATTAGAAATCCTAAATAAGCGTAAAGAGTTACAAGATCAGCTGAAAAGAGAAAAAAAATTAGGCAACAAGGCCTACCTCAGTTACGTCAAACTGATTGTGATAAAGGAAAAAGAATAGCATCACCGGAGTTATTACGTACAAAAAACCTAATAGCAAAACAAGATCATAATCAATCTTATAAAAAGATATCAAATATGTATGATTTTATGATACAAAAACAAAAGCTCAACCATATTCCCGCCGTAAACTGTCATGATCAGTCTATAAACATAGAAAACAAAACGCAAAACAAAAACAACAAGGAATAACAATTAGCAACGGCCCCACCAACCCCTAATCTCCCACCACGGTTGGGTACCGAGGTAGAGCTCGAACAAAGCCCTCCAGAAAAACCTACCAGGAATAAACACACTAAAAATTTTATTCCAAGTGTAAAACATTAAATGTGAGAACTCTATAAGCAACTCACAAACAAATAGAGCTGATAGACTCATTTGAAAGTACAACATATGACGTAATCGGCCTTTATGAGATTCGTCGTGTCGGCTTCATCATTACGAAATATCTCAAAAGAAACATCGTCAGTTTTAACGGATTATCAGAACGAGCAGGTCTCTTAAAACTAAATATAAATGGACATCAAGAAGATATACTGCAAGTCTATGCACCCACAGAGGCTTCAAATGAAGATGAGGTGGAATTATTCTATAAAACCATCAATGATACTTTAAAAATCTCAGGTAAGAACATAATAGTCATGGGTGACTTTAACTCAAAAATTGGGCATTAGGATGCCCAATTTTTTGCTAGACTGCCTAGACTAGAAGAAAACTTGATAATGAAAAATCATGGATATGGCATGAGAAATAGCAGAGGTGAACGCCTGATTGAATTTGCAATCGAAAACAAATTAAGTATTATAAACACCTTCTTCATAAAAACCTAAAAACCCAAAGATGGACCTGGGGATCCCCAGACAGAATTACGAGGAATGAAATTGATTACATGTTAACAAATCTAGATAAAAATGTTCTTAATGTGCAAGTCTTAAATGTGAATTTTCCCACCGACCACAGGCTTATAAGGGCATCTTTTATATTACGAAAAATTAAGAAAAGCCGTATAAAATACACAAACCGTTTAAGAAAATCAATGAAAAACCAGATAGAAATATCAGCATATAAACTATATTTAGAAAAGCACGAAGACGAACTTCAACATAAAGTAGATGCCACCATACAAGCTAACTACGACAATATAATTCGATGCATAGAAAAAAGTATACATATCACACAAAATGTTGAACAACACACCACTTAGCCTAGTGTAATATCAGCCTATACCAGGAAACTCATGGATCGCAGAAAACAACTGCATGAAAATAAAACCAAAAACAAGAGCTATGAAAAATGAGCTAAAAGCTTTACATAAACTCATAAGTAAAAACATAAAGAGAGACTACATGCTTCATCGATCAAAAACCATAGAAAAACACAAAAGCACTACTGGCAGCATGAAAAAAGCATAAAAGGAGCTAAATACCTACAAGATATGGCTTAAACAACTAAAAGAAACAAATAATTTATCACATAACAGGACCGATTCGAGGGCGGCCCTGAAAATTTCGGGAATCAAGGAAGTGACACAACATTACTATTTAAAAATGTATTTATTGCTTTTCGAAGTATTCTCCGCGAAATTTGACACATTTTTCCATACCATGCAACCATTCCATTCGGAACTTGGGGTCTCCAAAATGGCCGTTTTGTAGGCGTCCACAGCTTCTTCAGGTGATGAAAATCTCTGACCACGCAATATATTCTTTATTTTAGGGAAAGTATAGAAATCATTAGGGCTTAGGTGGGGGCTGTACGGCGGATGGTCTAATAATTCTATGTTTTCTTGCTCTAAAAACTCTTTAGTTCTGTGCGCGGTGTGAGAACTCGCATTGTCGTGATGGAGGATGATGCGGCCGTTGCAGTTCTCTTTACGGAGTTCAGAAACCATCTGTGGCAAACAAATGCTAGCATACCATTCTGCATTAACCGTTCTTTGCCCCTCAAGAGGAATAGTCGCAACATGGCCGGTTTTGGAGACAAACGTGGCCACCATTTTTTTTTGCAACACTCCGTGAACGAAGAATTTTTGTTGGCTTTAACTCATTTTCGAACACCCAAACTAGTGACTGGATTTTTGTTTCGGGTTCGTACGCGTATATCCAGGATTCGTCACCTGATATGATGTTGTATACAGCATTTGAGGATCCTGCGTGGAATCTTTCGAGAGTTCTGACGCGTCCACATTGAAATTCAGCAAACCAGCGATAAATTGTGGTTTTGGATGGGGCTTCATCACCAGATGCAGAAATCATCCGGTCAACACACTGTTTTTGTGTTAAACCACTTCGAAAGTCATAATAAATCATCGCTTTAGAATTTTCTCGAGTCAATTCCATTTTCTCAACGACTAAACAAGTTTGAAAAGACCTTGTGACAAAACCGAGAACCTTTTTTTAAATAAATAAATGGTATTCGGTTTTTAAAACCATGCAGTTTTCAATTTAAAAGATTTTAATATGACAGGAACAGTGGAAATATTCCATTCCCTATACTTTTAGTGCAGCCCTCGTTATATGAAAACCGCATCAAATTTATACGAAAAACAAAATGATTGTAAAGCTCACTCTACAAATATATTATTCAGCACCAGTACACAAATACCTGCAGAAGACGTCTCACAGATAAAAATGATGGACGAGCTACAAATAATAGCAGGGATAAAAAAACTGTAAACAGAAAAATGCCCAGGGCCCGATGGAATTACTAATGAGACAATAAACATAGGTTGTAAATATCTGGCACGTCTCCAGACGCACCTCTTTAACTCTATATTAGAGTAGGCCATCACACCCTTTCAATGGTCAGAGTCGAACATTATCCTACTGTACAAAAAAGGCGATCTCACTGACATAGGAAATTATCGCCCTATCAGCCTGCTGCCCACATTCTACAAACTTTTTTCATCAATAATTGAAAAGCGCATTAGTAAGAGTATAGAGGAACACCAACTAATAGAGCAAACTGCTTTTAGACGTGGATATTCTACAATAGACCATATCCACACAATTGAACAAATTATCGAGAAGTATAATGAATATCAGAAACCACTCTATGTAGTGTTCATTGATTACTATAAAGTATTCGATACATTCCGACACTCTTCTATATGCCTTAAGCTCACAACACGTTGAACACATTTTTTTTAACAGAACAACAACCGACTTCAGAAACACTATTCCAAAACAATAGATATAATATGCACTAAAAAGTATTAAAATAATTGCGTATTTTTATACAATCTCATTAATTTATCTAATTATAGTAACGGTTATTGTTATTTTTGGAATCGGTGTCCTTCCGCCGCGACCCGCTCTCGACTCTCGCATCCTCGTCGCGCGTGCGTCTCAAGCAAATCTCACCTATAACTATGTATGTAGTTACAAACCTACCTTGGCTGACACCGACTCTAAAAATAACAATAATCGTAACTAGAATTAGATTCATTAATTATATTGTATAAAAGTAAGCAATTATTTTCATACTTTTTAGTGCATATTATATATCTATTGTTTTGAAATAGTGTTTTTGAAGTTGGTTTCTTTTTTGTTATTTTTTTTTTATTTTTGATTTTTATTGAATTTGAAGTACCTACACTAACTAACAAATTGCATAAATATGTGTACATATACTGATTTATTCAATACAGCAATGAACGTAAGCACTTTGCAATTTGATTACAGACAGTTAGAAATTCTGCCATAGATCGTTCCCTTACTGTAAGTCGTTAAGAAGTTCCATTAATCATCATATCAGCCGAGTATCGTTAATTTGCTCCTAAGAATTGAAGAGTTTCGTTACTTTGTCATGGATCCCTTAATCAGAACCCAACCAAACTGTCACCAAACCTTTGAAGTATATCCTTTTCAATAAAAAAATTTATTGCGATATTGAGTTATTTGTAAATTTGTCGTCCACATGCGTATAGCAAATTTAAGACTTTTATGGTTTTCTCAGGGATGCCTCAGATCTGTACCAAATCACAATGGGACCACACGGGAAGCACCAGCAAAAAAAGAATTATCAAAATCGGTTCACTCAGTCGAAAATTTTGAGGTAACAAACATAAAAAAAACATACCGACGAATTGAGAACCTCCTCCTTTTTTGAAGTCGGTTAAAAAAATGGGTAGAAAATTTAGTGCATGGTTAATTTCTATTTTAACTGGCCTACTTTATTTAAACCGCTTTTGTTTAAGTTTTTCTTGCTGACCGCAATTCCTAGAACTGTCATTCGAGCCGGTCCCGAGGTAGGTTGACCAGGTTATAGTTACTAACAGATTTGGTTTAAATTTTGCCTTTTTGTGGGATGGTGTTTTGTATTTTTTGTTTTTTCAGTAATGATAATTTTTTATTTTATTAATTTTTACTATTCTATTTCTACTCTTATTACATAAAAAAACCCTGTACGTGTGAGTGCCTTTCTTATTTCACCTTATTTTTAATTTAGATTCCTATAAGACAGTTACGACAGTGGTCGCAATGATAATGGATAAAAGCTGTTCAATTAGAGATATTTAAATTATTACTAATAATACCTAACAAGACATCTCAAATGTAACAATTTCAATGTAAAAATGAAGACTTCTTTTAATCCAATAAGAAATACGCAATTTTTTCTAAAAGCGCGGTACTTTCTTAGTACCTTTAGTACCTTAGAATTTATTTGGCTCTATGGCAAAACGATTTTGTTCAATGACATACTTAATTGCAAAAAACACACAGCATTCGTTTTTCAAGAGTTTGTAAGCTGTATTGCAAGAAGAGGCTTGATATACTCATCTCGCCAAAAACTAAATTTACTTACGATTTTTCAAAAATCCATTTGTTTTATTATGGACGATCCCCTCATACATTGCGTATACATAGTCCACATATCTGACAAACATTAACAATATGTCAAGCCCGCGAACCAGTTACCCTTAGTGACCGTAATCATGTCAATCATGCCAAGAACCAATCACGTTGGGCGTATGAATTATACTTTACTAGAACTACTAGAAAAATTCTTGCCAAAATAAGTTAAGTCGTCTCAGACATAAGCCGTAAAATACGTAAGCCGTAAATAAGTAGTTTACCCGTGTAAAACATTCTTGGCAAATTTTGTGAGAATCTGTTATTAATTTACGTAATAAAGTTGTTTATTTAAGTTTGACATCTTGCATTTCTCTATAAATTTTTAAATGCTTTAATAATCCCAAATCTCTACTCATCTACCGCCGCCCACTTGTATGACAAGGTGTAAATCCCTGGAAAGTTCTCTCAGTAACAGTGAGACCATTATATCTGAGTTGTCAAACAAATTAACAGTGAGTGAACAACAAAGTCGCATGAACAACTTGGAGGTATCTGGGGTACCTATCTCGAAAGGGGAAAACTTAAATAATGTACTAAAAAATATTGCTATCAAAATTGGGTTCGATTTAACTACGGCAGATGTTGACTACATATATCGCGTAAGAAAGTTACCACCCAAAGGAAATGATATGTCGTCAAATTCAATAACACCAAACATTATTATAAGGTTTACCCAACGTAAACTGAAAAGTGACTTTTTAGCATCGGTACGCGCCCGACGCGGGCTGACAACTGCAACGGCTGACTTGGGTTTCGACAGCTCGGCAAAACCGGTATTTATTAATAAGCTGCTATATAGAAGTGCGCGTCTACTGGGAAAGGAAAAAAATTACAAATACATTTGGATTAAAGACTGTAAAATCTTTCTTCGCAAAAGTGATACATCCAAATCAATTTGAATTAGTAACAATTCCCATCTACTCAATATTAAATTACTTTTTATAAGATTTTCATCACATAAAACTCCCATTAATCTATCTTTTTATAATATTTTTATATATAGTTTGTTAACCATATTGTACATTATGAACCCCAAAGCATACATAGGAGAAACAAAGTTATCAAATCGGCATGTAATACTAATAAAATTGCGTAGAAATTTCATTAAATTCAGCTATTTATTTATAATGGCCTACGATAATAATAGTACACATATTAGTTATTTATCTTTTTACAAAAAAATCAAAGTTACAAAATATGCAATAGGTTGTGTAAAATGGGTGGAACAACATATTAATATATCTTTAAGTAAACTTAATTTAAGTAATAATGTCATTTAACAGTAATCTATCAATTTACTATCAAAACGTCAGGGGCCTGCGAACAAAATCTCATAATTTCTTGTCATGTGTTCTGAATTGTAATAATGATATTATATGTTTAACTGAAACTTGGCTTAACTCTAATTTGAATAACAATGAATTTATCGACGATCGCTACATAGTGTTTAGACGTGACCGTGAACAAATCGCGAGTGCAAGCGCATCTACTGATGAGCCGACGAGCCGACGAGGCGGAGGCGTAATGATTGCAATTCGGCGGGAGCTGTGTGCACAGCTCCGGGCCGAGTTCAGCGCACCTCCACCAGCTGACGCTGTATGGGTAACTCTGCCGCTGCCGCCGCGATCACCGGGCGTTGCCTCCGCGCTTCACGTTATATGCGCGTACGTACCTCACAGTGATCGACACGAAACTAATTTAACCTGTCTTTATGATAATATTATCAACTTCATGGACATACACACTAACGATTTATTTATTGTAATTGGCGATTTCAATGTCTCTGCGGCTGACTGGTATTATAACAGTGAGCTTAATAGTATGAACATCATTACAAATAACAATAACTTAGCATGCTTGACGGCGGATTTTATGATGTATTCTTCGCTAAATCAATATAATTCGGAGTATAATAATGTAGACGACATGATCTATAGTTTTTATAAAATTTTAAACAGTCTCATAGACAAGTATGTACCTACACGACTGTTGTCGAATAATACAAAACGTCCTCCGTGGTTTACTAATTCACTAATTAAATTGGAGCGAGAAAAACGAAAATTCCACAAAAAATGGAAAACTTACGGTAACCGCAGTGATTATAACACTTTCGCTCTTCTTAGAACTAAATTTAAAAGTTTAGAGAAAATATGTTATCACTCATACTTGGAGTTTGCAGAAAACAAAATT
Source organism: Leptidea sinapis (assembly GCF_905404315.1). Taxonomy (NCBI): domain Eukaryota; kingdom Metazoa; phylum Arthropoda; class Insecta; order Lepidoptera; family Pieridae; genus Leptidea; species Leptidea sinapis. The sequence continues at coordinate 4,595,597 of NC_066275.1, read as the reverse complement.
AATAATTATCCAAAATATTTCTGGTCCTTTGTTCAGTCAAAAATGTCGAGAGGTAGTATACCAGACAAATTGAATTACCAGGGTGAAATTATATCGGGTGGAGAACAAATTTGTTCATATTTTAATAATTACTTTCACAGCGTGTTTATTCCCTCAAACAACGCGCCAATTACTAATACTCCAACTGCCTTTAATAATGTAAGTTCCCCTGTTGAAATAAACTTTATAAATTATAGCCAAAACATTGTTTTCCAACAATTAAAAACTGTAAATATACACAAAGAGGCTGGAGGAGACGGCATTCACCCATTCTGAATTTTTTCGTGCGCATAAGAATTAACAGAGCCCGTTACATATTTATTTCAAGTGTCAATGGATACTGGTGTGTTCCCTCAGGTCTGGAAAAAAGCACTAATTACACCAAGACCCAAAAGTTCGAAACATGATTTTATTTCAGAATACAGACCTATATCAAAACTATGCCTGCTTGGTAAAATTTGTGAAAAAATAGTTACTGAAAAGTTATATGAATCAATGAAACACCATATCTCAGATAGCCAGCATGGTTTTAGGAAGGCAAGAAGTGTAAATACTAACATGCTTACTTTTACGGACTATTTACTCCACCATATGGATAAAGGTCTTCAGGTGGACGTTATTTACACCGACTTCTCCAAAGCCTTTGACCGGATAAATCATGATCTCCTTATTACGAAACTTTCAGAGATTGGTGTTCACGGGAGTCTCCTACGATGGATAGACTCCTACATCCGGAATCATAGTCAAGCTGTTTGTGTCAAAGGTTGCTGCTCTGGATTCCTGGTGATTCCCTCGGGAATCCCACAGGGATCCCACTTGGGACCTTTATTATTCTCATTATATTAACAATATAGGATCAACCTTCAAAAATTCAATGTTTTTGCAATACGCTGATGACACAAAAAATTTTCGTATTATTGAAACCATAGATGATTGTAAAAAATTACAGCTGGATATCGAGTCGTTGTCAGATTATTGTACAAAAAACCAACTATTTATCAATATAGATAAATGCTCCGTTATCTCATACACTCACAACAATAAAAGAAAAATAACATTTGACTATAAACCTATAGTCAAATGTTATTTTTCTTTTATTTATTATTATTTTATTAGATGATTACAATTTAAAACGCGTAGATACGGTAAGAGACTTAGGAATACTGATGGATCATAAACTCACTTTTAATCATCATATAGATACAATTGTGCAGAGAGCTTAGGTTTTATAAACAGAGTCTGTAAACCATTTAAAAAACCTCGAACACTATTAATACTTTATTTTTCGTTTGTAAGATCACTTCTGGAGTTTGGTTGTAGTGTATGGAATCCTAACTATAAGTTCCATGAAAATAGAATAGAAAAAGTGCAAAAGAAAATTATAAACACTTTAAACTATCACTCCAATAATACGACTCCTTCTTATGCAGACTCACTTGAAAAGTACAACATTCTTAGCTTAGTTAATCGTCGTAAATTCATCGATATTATATTTATCCATAAAATTCTAAATAATAAGATTGACTGTCCTTATCTACTTTCAAAAATATCATTTACATCACGCGCCAAACTTCCCACCCGCTCCTGTCGTAAATTAAATATCTTTGTTCCACCACGCTACACAAAAAATTATATTAAACACTTTTAACAATTATATTGAACAGCTTTATACCACGAGCACTTAACTCCTATAATAAAGATTTTTCTGATATGGATGTTTTTGCGTTACCTTATAAAGAATTTAGAAAGAAATTAATTCTCAAACTTATGTAATCTTGTTACGAATAGAGAATAAAATATAGTTATTGTTAGTTTATTAATAAAATAAAGTTAAGTTATTGTATTGTACACGTTTGTTGTAAATGTTAACTCTATATGTTTATGTTTATCACTAGGTATTTAATTTTCGGCACTATAAGTCTTCTTTTTAGTAATTATCTAACATTAAAATTGTAATTTTGTGACTGTTTGATGCCAAAATAAAATAAAAATAAAACTCCATCAATTTAATCGAAACAAAACCTCAAATTAGTTGGGTTAATTTTTTCCTATACCTTATAGTAAATCCCCTTGCAAGTCATTCTATATTCCGTACATTCATGAGTATGCGGATCCTCTGACATGTCAATAATCTCAAATTGTTTATCCAAGTACAAGACGGCCTTACACTTCTTGCTTGCAACACGGGTGCACACCCATCGCGTGACGTCACTGCTGCTTACACTACTTCTACCATGATCGTATTTGTTGTAAGTATTCCCTTTGTAGTAGAAGAGCCGTTTGCCATTCGCTAATGTTATTAATTCACCTAGAAAAGAAAATCCTATGAATCTTATTTATTTATAGTAAACTACTACCCTACAATTACACTTACCTTAAACTCTCACTGTGTTATTAATAAAAAAGTAAAGTTACTTCAAAAAAACTTTTCGTCTTTAACCTACCTTTATCACTGCAGAATTACATGTCAGGGAGAAATAATTTTAAGCTTGGAATAAGTTTACATCGCGTATATTATTTAGACCGATGGTTTCTGTTTTGTTCTGTACTCTGAGCTTAAGCTATGGTTATTTAGGAGAACATACTAGAACACTAACTCCAATGTTACACGAAGTAATTAGAGAAGACACAATGCACAAGCCCGTAATCGGCTGATGAGAGACTTATCTATAAATAAATTTAAATGTTTCATAAAAAACGGCTCTGTCGTAAATCCTATTACTCCACTGCTGAATATCTAAATGGTCGGACAGCCTGGGACTAGATTGTGATTATTTTATAGCGATAGAAATGACTGTACAATATTGTATATTTTTATTGAAAAGAGCGCAAAAAAAGAATGCTGGGAGAGTTTCTTGCGCCGCTTCTTCTATCTCAGAGCGTCACTTGTTTCCGAAGCGGTAGTAGTATCTAGCAGTTGTTAGAAATGACATCAAAAAGAATTCTATAGAAATCAATTTTGAGAAAATAAATGCCTTTTCTTAGTCTCAAATGATAAATATAAAGGGATACTATATATGTATGTATGTATTCTTTTAAAGTAGTTTAAATACAGACAAGTTTTCATTATAACATTATAAATTTATTATTTTAAATTTTCTTGACGTTAATAAATTTTAAACGTTAATTGTCATAACTATAATAATCTTGTACAGTATCAGCTGTCAGTACAAGCTCACGGACGACTCAAGTACGGACTCAATAAATCCAAACCATAAGTCACCAAAACCATTTTTTTTTGTACGTTCAACAATTTATGCGACAAAAGTAGATATTTTAAGTTTAGGCCCAACTAGAACCAACGAAGGCTGCGAAGCAAAGATTATAAATACAAATCATATAATTTTGTTCACCAGATTTTAAATCTTTATTTATTTACAATTATGAATGAATGAAAACTTTATTAATAACAAAAATAAAATAACAATTAGGTACAATAACAGATAACAGGACGAAACTATCATATTTTAATAACACATACAGGATTCTGTTATCCAATTAAAATTACATTAAGAACAGAAAAGTGGACAAAAATGTGTAACAGAAATTACATAAAGATTAGATTTAAGTTTAATATAAAATTATGGAACGTCTACTAAAAACATTTTTAGACAATTTTTTTTAACACATGTATTAGGGGTTAAAATATGAAATTGCCGATTTGTACTGAAAAATTAAAATTCGTTTTTTTTTTTAAATTTAAGTATTTATATTGTATGTATATTTCATATTTATATAATCAAAAAAAATACAATTATTATATATACATTGCTGGCACGACGCCTCATGGTAGAAGGTCATTTATGTCTTTGCGATAGAACTGTAGTGATCTAGATTCGTCAGGCTGTGTGTTCATGAAGCAATAATCGTGAAGATCGCATTTCATCAGCCGGGGCTGTTGCACTGCTAGTTTTCATATCAGTTTTGCAATGTGCTTCCCCGGGGCGTAAAAACAATAGGGGAGTCCCAGGCCCAAGAGGGCCGACTAAGGGCTTTTTATAAGTGGGAGAGTCACGCTGCCGTCTTATGACGTCAGCACAATCGGGCCAGACTCGTTCGGTTTAATTACTACACTCGCACAGAATACCGACGTAAAGTACTTTACATCGGCACCCCGTTCCACGCTTAATGTGGACTTTTGCAATATCAGGGGAATCCACTCCAATTTAAACGCCGTCCACCACCACCTTGAGACGGCGCAGCTAGCCTTGTGTTTCCTTACGGAGACGCAGATATGCCGACCTAGCGAAACGTCATATTTAACGTATCCCGGGTACAAAATTGAGCATAATTGTTTGCCTCATGCCGGGGAGTTTGCACGTTAAAGAGGATATCTGCTGTCGCCTTCTCGGCAATTTTGAGGGTAGGGACCTGTTTACTCTCTGGCTCCGTGTAGATATTGAGGACCGCGTCCGCATCTATGTGTGTGTCTACAGCTCCTATAGTGTTAACTCAGAAACGGATAATCTCATGGGCTGCGTTGAAATGCCAATTGACGAGGTGCTTGCACAGATCCCCTCCGCTGATCGTAGTCTTGGGTGATTTCAACGGCCACAATGCCGAATGGTTTAGGTCACGTACCACAGGGTGATCTGCGAGCCTACCATGAACTCTTATTGCGATTCAATTCACAACCTAAAATGAACTGCTTTGCTATGTCGTACCACGACGTGATTAGAGCTATCTAATTTAGGTTGACGTCAAATCAATTGATTAAATCGCAATGATGTCAATTCAATCGCAAACTGATTTAGTTCGTTTATTAATTGCTGTCATCTCTGGTCAGGTGCACCCCAGTATCAGCTCGATCCATTTGACCGCGTGCAACGCAGAGCAGCTCGAATTGTCAGGGACCCAGTGGTCTGTGAACGGCTGGATCACTTGGCGTTGCGTAGAGACTCGCTTCATTGTGAGTCTTCTTCCGCATTTTTAAAGGGGAGTGTTCCGAAGAGCTGTTTCATCTGATTCCTGCCGCCGAATTCAACCTTCGCACGTCACGCCACAAGTTAGGATATCATTCCAATAATCTGGATGTGTGGCGGTCTTCACAGTACGGTTTTCAAGGAGCTATCTTCCACGTACTACAAAGCTGTGGAATGAACTTCCTTGTGCGGTATATCCGGGACGATACGACATGGGTACTTTTAAAATAAGCGCATATACCTTCCTCAAAGGCCGGCAACGTTCCTGAGATTTCGGTGGTGTTGTAAGACAATGTGGGCAGCGGTGATCACTTAACACCTGGTGACCCGCTCGTCCTTTTCCATAAAAAAAAATCATTATTCGGAGTTCGGCACAGAAGACATCTGCTGTTAGTGCTTTACCAGATCGGAGAAAGCTATAGTGAATAACACCATGCTGAGACCATCAAACAGTTACCATTACCTTTTTATTGGTAAGCTTTGCTTTTGTACACTGTTGCAGCGTTTGACCTGGGGTTAGCTGTTGCATTTTTCGCTTACGGTTATCGTAAAGAATTCAATTTTTATCACATGTCCCAATTCGATCCAATATTCCTTCATTTCTATATCGATTCAACAAGGTAACACAAGTTTTAATACGCGTTTCTTTCTGTACACCAGTCAAATCATGAGGCAATATTTTTCATATATTTTAATTTCAATTTTAAATTTTCAAAACGCATATGAGTTAATATTGTTGGCATGCTAACGTTAAACCATGCCGCTAATTCCTCAGTAGGTTGGCTCAGACTGGCTTCCACCATCTCTTTTAATTCATTGTTATTCACCTGTGTGGGTCTGTCACGTGGTTCGTTCTTCAAATCAAAGTTTCCATCACGACATCGTTTAAACCAAAATCGGAAGGTGCGTTCATTAGCTGTGCCCTATCCAAACGCAAAATTGATATTGCAAGCTGTTTCTGCCGCGTTAGTTCCGCGTCGAAACTCGTACGCAAAAATCACTCGAATTTTCGAAGTATCCATCTTTCTTGTTTCAGCTGAATAAAAAAAACAACTGAAAGTCGACAATCGATTATTGTACATTTTACATACGTACCATGTGAAAAAAGTTTCACTCAAAAATCTCAAACCATGAAGGTTTTATGTCAATTCGAATTACCTGTTACAATAAACGGCGATTTCTTACTTTAACCCGTATTATATCTTTAAGGAAATTATCAATATCAGCACACACTTCATTAAGTTCCCTACAAATTCTTATTATGCAGTTGTTACACGATACATTATTTTTTGAGGAATCGATCGTAAATAGGCACAGATTGTGTTGGAAGTTTATCAAATTCAACAGATTACTATCAATATCACAGTTAGCAATGTTATGTAACAGCCGTTCCCAATATTCACTCTATCTCCGGTTGTGGTCTACTTGAGATAACAATTGTTGACTTTTCTGTCCCAATAAATTATCAACGGTAACACCTTATCCTTTCACGCTGTCTGTCAATGGAGCATGTATAGCTTACCAGCGATAGAAGTTTGTATGGAAATTGCAATTCACATATTAATATAAGGCGATAAGAATGACATATCGGGTATATTGCGACGGCTTCAGATTATTGACAGCTAATTACTGACAGTAGAAGGCAATGACGTTCTATACATATAGACAATGCACCTCATACAAAATCAAAGCCGAAATATGGCACATGCCACTGCTATGTCTATACATTTCTGCGTTTACTCCAGTTGTTTAAAATATAATATAATAGGCAGCAATGTCATTATTTCAGTTTCGGCTGCGTATTTTCCGATCAAGATCAGTTCAGTCGGAGGTTTTTTTATGTTTTTAATCAAAAATAACACTCATTTTATAAAGGGGAAAGTTTGTATGTTTATTTATAGGCTTGAGTTTATATTTATTACTTCTTTACGTTCTAAAGGGATTTGGATTTAATAAGGTAAGGTTTAATGCGAGAAACTAATACTCAAATATAATATTTTATTGACATAAAATAATTAGTTAAACTGGTTATTTAATGTTGAGTTCCTTGAATTAAATTAAATTTGTCTTTTAGACTTAGATATCTTTTCCAGGGTATCTTTTTGGTATATGTAGCCTAAGCGGACATCAACATTTGTTTGCATGACAGCTTTTGTCAAATATTAAATGTAGTTAAATCCAAAAAACTTAAATCCTTTAGTGGCGATATATAAATCTGCTAATTTAGTTTGTAAATTTCTTCACATCTCTCTCTTGCTACCAACTGGCGCCAATTTTCTTTCATTATCTCGTGTACAGGAAAGTTGAAAAATATTAGCTTTTACACATTCGCGATGTAAATAAGTATCAATTATCATTAGGTAACGATACTTCCGTGATAACGTGTAAAAATAGTATGTAAGCGTTCATGTTCTTGTAAGCCGTTCACATTACACAAATTACAATATTGACTGTGTCCTTTCATCTGTCTCATTCTGACCAGCGGGTCTGGTCTGGGGACTTGTCAATAATTAATACCATATTAAATGATTAAATGTTTTATTAAATTACTTAGCTTTTTGCATATTAATCTTGTATAAATAAAATAACCTTACCGATGATAATTCACACCATCTTTTTATGAGTCGTTAATGTATTATTTAAGCACGTTTTAAAGCACACTTAGGCTTGTTGATTGACACACAGTTGACACACGACTAAATAGAAAAGTGTGCTTACATTGTCTTTAAACACACTTTTGCCGTTCCACTGTCAGACTGCGAATGATATGTCCATATGTATAGAACGTCATTGGTAGAAGGTAGTAATTTATCTCTATCTGTAGATAGTATATTGGGAACGGCCGTTAAACGCACATATCAGAGACCCATCTTCGGTTTTCAATCTTAGTTAAATTTACGTAAGCGTTCAGAGTATTCGGAAATATTACGTAGAACACCCAACTTGTTAACTTGTTAAGAGTTCCGCTAAGGCCGCTGCTAAATTGACTCTATTCTATCACGGTGAATATTATAAATCGACGCCACCATGTCAATACGTCTCCAGGATCAGCTCTCGAAGCCTATCCGACTGCAGGGGGGAGTCAGACAAGGCGATGTCATTTCGCCGAAACGTTCACCGCCGCGTTGGAAGGTGTCTTTAAGCCTCTGGATTGGGATGGACTGAGCATCAATATCAAAGGCGAATATATCACTCACCTACGATTTGCAGACGATATCGACATCTTGGCTGAGACCATGGAAGACTTCGCTCGATATGATATGCTCGATAGCCTCAATATAGCTCCCGAAGGGCTCAAAATGAACATGGATAAGACGAAGATCATGTTTATGTATATCTTGTTATGACCATGTGGCAAATACTCCCAAACGTTGAAAACTGTACTCTCGAAATTCTTGACGAGTCTTACCTTGGACAAATAATCCATTTGGACAGGATCAATTTCGGGAAAGATGTGATTCGTCGAATCCAACTCGAATGGGAGGCGTTCGGTAAGCTCCGAAAAATCTTCTTGTCCCAAATACCAAAATCTAAAGACGAAGGTTTTTAGCCTGTGTGTTGCCAATGATGAGGTGCGGAACGCAGACGTGGTCAAATGAGTAGATCCGTAAGAGAACCAAAGTCATCGACATATCTCTGATCGTTAATAAAATGAAGTAACAGTAGTCTGGTCACATTACTCGACGGACAGATGACCGTTGGAGCAGTAGAGTCCTCGAATGGCGACCACGTACCGGAAGACGAAGTGATCCATCCATCTTCAATTTTGAGCAACTTTAAGTGTTATAAAAATAATAACAGTATTGTAGGGAATTGCAAAGATTGGTAAAATAATGATTCTGTTTGGTTACTAATATAGAATATTAAATTTTAATAATAATAAAGTAATAATAAAGTATTTTATTTGCAGCTAAAAACACAAAAAAAGTGTTGAGCTAGCTGTACTCTCTAAAACTTACCATAAATCATAATCCAGCGGATTAAGATTCGGACTAGACGACGGCCAGTCTTCAGTTTTGATGAAGTCCGAAACGTTTGGTTTCCAACCAAGACTGCGTAGATCGAGCTTTATGACCCGGCGCCGAGTCTTGCTGGAAGGACCATTCTTGGTTTTTGAACATGGTGTTGTTAAGGGGCTTCACTACCATCTCAATAATGGTGTCTTGATATACTTGTGCCGATGTTTTGATACCTTTTTCACAAAAGTATGGCTCAGTCATTCCTTCATAGCAAATACCCCAACAAACCATCACTGAAGTCGGATAGTGCCTATTTTGCACTCTGTCGACTAATTGGGAAGCTTCCTTAGAGCTTTGAGCATAAATACGGTCATTTTGTTTGTTAAAATATTGCTCAATTGAAAAAAAATTCTCGCTTCAGTAGTTGTTTAGATTTTACCACCCTATTCTTTATTAAATTATTAGTTAAGAAATAACCAGTACGTCTCTTATAGGCTGCAAGTTCTAAGTCATCATTTTAAATACGCGACATGGTTCTAGGTGCTATCTTCATCTCTCGAGATAAAATTTTTTGCTTTCGGACAGGATTTCTTTGAATTCTTTCCCTTACTGCTTTGAGCACCTTTTTCGTACGGACACTATGTGGACGGCCAGATCTTTTTCTGTCACAGACAGGGGAGGTCTCATTGTACCTATTAATAGCCCGTTACACAAACATCTTACCAATACCAAGCGTATGGAGAGTTTTAAAAATTTCATTTGGCTCCATACCTACTTTGTGTAATGCAAACAGCGATTCGGTAATTTTAATCACCCCATTCCATTTTAATGTCGCAAAATATGGTACAATGTATTGGTGCCAAAATGAGAAAACTCAATATATAAAAATGACAGATTTCAAATTCAAATATAATATTTTGTTTATTTCTAATAGTAACAATATTTAAGGCCAGACTATAGTACATAAGAGCTGTAGAAGTGTTAAGAATCTGATTAATTGCTTATTTTGTTTAAGAATTTGGTCAAAACAGCACCCATTTGAGGACAGCAATACCTATTAGAGTCAAACATCTAGTAATGTATACCAATTTTTATTAGAGAATCCGAGTGAATTGAACCGTTTCCGTGTCTGCGTGTATACGATGCCGTCATCGGAGTGCAATGGGTCCAAGAATTTTGAACTTATTCTTTTTTGGCGCGCCAGAGAAAAATTATAAGAGCGAATATTTACAATGGCCGCGCGCACCGTCACACAATACACTCTGACGGTAGCTGGTCAACTAGACCATTTGTATCATACTATCGACTAATTTAACTAAAACCAAATACTTCATTTTTATTTATACAATAATTTACTATTAGTTTTATACAAAATTAATATTATTATATTATATCAACATGTCGATAAACTTAAATCTAGATAAAATAGCACGGCGAATATTTTTTTTAACTATTTTAGTTTTGTTACGCCAAAGAATTTTAATTTCTTGCGTGTGTACATAAGTACACACATACTTTTTTATATATTAAATGGAAGAGAAGCTTTGGTTCGATTAATGTAACGATTGGAATTAAGTTTTTAAAACACTGAAGAATAAGAGATCAAGGAATGGAAATGAGTGATCATGAAACAAATTCATTGAAAAAGTTCCGTTTGGACAAGAAAATACTATAAAAATCCCATGATTATTTTATATACATAATACACTATTAAATTTTATAGTACAAACCGTTAGGACACCTGAGATACGTTTGAGGTGCATGGGTATGTTGTATCGGCGCCTCAAACGCAATGTTGCATTGCTTGTCCAGATGTAAGTACACATTGCATTTATTTCCTCTCGCTCTTGTACAACTGTAACGATCCAGTGACCCTTTTGCTACACTACTATATTTGCTGAACGTATGACCTTTGTAGAAAAAGAACTTTTTACCGGACACCAACGTAATGAATTCACCTGTCAAATATTAGGCAATTTAATACAATATTATTACAGGTCAACCAACTGTTTAAAATATCTTAGATGATAGCATTTGCATCATTTATAAAGCTTTGACAGTTTAAATGTGGACGACTAAACATTTTCTTTGTCACTTGGCGCCGCTCGAAAAGACCAAAATAAAAAAGAACCTTCTGTTTTAAGATATTTTAATAAAAGTTCCGTCGCATAACATATGCAGTTTCCAAGGCTCGTGCGTATGTTTCGACTGAGACTGAAACACTACATTTAGCTTGTTATCCAAATGCAAGTATGCCAAACATTTCTTACTGTATCTACGAGGACACGCCCAACGGACACCTGCTGCGCATGGAAAATGCCTACTGTATGTATATCCCTTATAATAATAAAAAGTTTTCCCCGATGCCATTTTTATCATGCTCCCTGAAACAAAAAGTAGTTTATTGTATGTAGTACTTACCTATTATTTAGATATGTAGTTACAATTTTTTTATGTACCTAACAAAACGACCAATATAATCCCAAAATAAATCTCATTTTTTTTAGTAGGCATCGCACCATGTTGAATTTTTCGGAAACTATAATATAATACAAGGGATACCTGTTATTGTAAAATATTATTAGTCCCTTATCTAATCTGTAACATGCTGTTCGTTTTCTTAATAAAATAAAACAAAATTTTATTTTAATAAAGTGTGTACACATTGGAGGCTTCCATAGCCGCAGGGATTCAAAACGCTTTATATTAACAAGATTGATCAAAGAACAGACAAGAAATTGGTATATTACTGTTGTTCGAATGATTGAAATATAACCCTCGGAGTGCCAAACACACATTTAACTTACTTCTTCCACAATGTCTCTTTTAATGACGCTGCCGGGTCTTTCTGATAGCCTTCACTTCGTCAAACTTCGTCAATGCAAAATTTATTATTTACCCTGATAAAAATGTTACCTTAAAGCTAGGAATAATTTTCCATAAGGAATTTAATTATTCTCTCTAAAAATTTGTTTCCAAAAAAAATGTTGTTCAATATCTTTTAATACCTAAAATTTTTTCGGGTATCGTCTTAATTCTTCATTTAGTCTAACGTTTCGGTTACAAATTTAAATTTAATTTACTTAATAGTGTAACGTATTCAACGCTTCATTCTTCTTCAGTCTGTATAATCTACCTACTAATCTATTACCAGTGGGAGGCTCCTTTGCACAGGAAGCCGGCTAGGTACCACAACGGCGCCTATTTCTGCCGTGATGCAGTAATGTGTAAGCAATACTGTGTTTCGGTCTGAAGGGCGCCGTAGCTAGTGCAATTACTGGGCAAATGAGGATTAACATCTTATGTCTCAAGGTGACGACCGCAATTGTAGTGCCGCTCAGAATTTTTGGGTTTTTTGAGAATCCTGAGCGACACTGCATTGTAATGGGCATGGCGTATCAATTACCATCAGCTGTACGTCCTGTTCGTCTTGTCCCTTACTATCATAAAAAAAATAAAAAAAGTTTAAGTTACGTTATTAAAAACAAAGTAAAATAAATACAAGACGTGCGCGCTAAGTTGATGAACTTTTTCGCGTGCACTAAGGACAGGTATCGACTTTTAAGGCGCGGACTGACTAGGATTGTAAATGCTACAACCAACCCAACCAATATTTGTGTTGATCATGTGGCTAAGCTGCAAATGGGCATTTATTTTACTGATTTTTTTTTGTTTATTCAAAATTTACATATCAAACTAAAATATTGATCGGTTTAAGTTTTAGAAAAGTACTAATTCTATTCAATTCCATAAAAAAAGAATGTTGTTATCGCTGAAAATACGGAGACATAACAATAAACTGTGGAGTCAAAACTCCACAGTTTATTTTTGGGAAGCAACTTCCAAATTTTTTAATGTATATTTCAAATTATATATAAATATTATATTCGGTTAAAAATTTTCTTTAGATCCTTCTTTGTGCACTGTATTTTTTGCGTCGGGATATTTTCATTGCGTTACGTTGTAATCGACTCCCTGAGAAACCAATTTTTGTGGATATTGAGGTATGACCCCGCCTTAAGTCCACTCTGCAATCCGCCGTCTTGCGTCATGGAGCACCGCGCACACTAATGTCTGACCTGACAGTACAAGCATTTTGTCAAAGGAGCCAAGAGATCCACGTTAATGCTCGTATTAGCAGTAACCTACGAAAAGCGTAAATTTTTCTTTATTAAAACCCCAACCATCAAAGTATTAGTTTTATTTTATCGTCGAACTAACGTTAGTAGAAACTCGCTCAATTCCAGGTTCTGTTCTCATTATAATTCTATTTCTCATAAAATGGATATCTTCTATGAGGATCTCGCCTCAGCTAAAGCCAAAATTATTAAGATAATATGATTTAATAAACATAATGAATGTTACCTTTTATCTATCTACTTATATACATGTATAAATGTAAAATATAAAGATCCCTAAAACAATAAAGTACCTTCTGTTTATTTGAGTGTCGTGCTCACCATTTATAGGGAAGACTATTGTATTATCTTAATAATATATAAAAAAAAAAGTATTTCCACGGGGTAAGAAAAAGCTTAATACTTATACTTCATTTCACAGTAAGTAAACTCCTCTCGGTAGACCACTGATAGGGATCAGTATGATGAAGGGCAGCGTCCTCCTCCTACATGCAACGTCGTCAGTTGTATCGGTTCGAAATATTTAGTATCAGTTCTCGTATTTGTATGTATGTTGTATGTTGCTTTGACGAAATCAGTAGCAAGTGTTTGGTGTTCTCATTCCAAGACACATTTTGCTATAGAGTGAATATTTTTATATCGTATTAGAACTATTTTAATTTAGGTTTAAAGATCATTTATTTTTTCATTAAAAACATTTAACTTCATACTGCATATATTTAAATATATATACCATCTGTGCTTTTAATGGCCGAGTATCAACATCTATCTGTCTACAGAATGTTTTTATGAACACCTCCGCATATAATTACAACTCTGTCAAAAACTAGCGGGAAGAGATCAATCATACAAAAATGTTAGTCATTCCAATTTATTTTATCGCCTTCAAAGTATGTCCTCTCACAAACGATACACTTACGCCAACGAATAATCCAATCACCAAACCATTTCCTAAACACTATTTTGGGAAATGAGTTTAGTTCTCGTCGCAAATTCTCCATTATGATTTCTACCGGACGTATTTAATCCAAATGACAATGCAACTCAAACTCCGCGCCAAAATGAAACACAGCTGTGACTGTAATCTTTATCACTTACGTTATAGAAATATCCTTCATACGATCACAGATAACAGTCTATTAAAACTACTGATTTTGTAATATTTAGGCACCCTCCTTATATATATTACAGCTTTTGAGACAGTTGGCAGATTATTACGCTTGTTTTGTTTTACTTTTATCAACCAATACCAATACTTCTTCTTACGAAATTATTAAATGGCTTGGTTTATTCACACCAAATAAATCTAACTAAATCGAACTATATGACATTTCAAATGCTCCACGCAATAATTTAAAAATAGAATATAATGACGTCATTATGGATAAAAAAAGGGAACTTCATTTTTAGGTATAATTTTAGACAATGATCGGTCCTTTTAAAACGAAATTATAAGAATGGCTAATAAATTACAATTTGTATGCTGTATCTGACTTTTTAAATTCGTGATTTTCTTTTTTTATAATCTTGTGTTTAACTTTGACTAAATATTTATATGACATGTATATATTTTTGTGTAGATGTTACAATGAAATATTAAGTGCTTGTAATGTTAGAATTTTATTATTATACAATGATGTGGATCTAATGTGATTTTCATGCCCTTTTTGGCTATGTGTTGATTCTTATAGGATTTTTATGTAAACGTTTATACACACACTAGCTGACCCGGCAAACGTTGTTTTGCCATATAAAGTATAATTCACGCGATAAGTAATAAAATATTGCCTATATTATAGCCTGTACATCATTTTGTTCTATTGTCAATAGTTTTTGCAGCGCACGCAAAAATAGGTTTTCGATTTTACACCTTGTGTTACAAAATAGCAATTTTATTACGGATCCCTAATATTGAAAAAAAAAAAGAAACATAGCCTATAGCCTTCCTCGATAAATGGACTACCCAACACTGAAAGAATCATTCAAATCGGTAGTACCAGAGATTAGCGCGTTCAAACAAACAAACAAACAAACACTGCAGATTTATAATATTAAGTATAGATTATACAAATAAAGAATTATTATTATTATTCTATATCATTATCTTTTTTACAATCGGAGAATAATTAATATTTCATCTTAAGATTAGTAAAATAACGAGCGACTGGTACTAAACGACTGCCTTTGTGTGAAAAGTGTTTTCCCGACGTTTCAAGACCTTTTCAGATCTCTTTTTTAGGGGGTCTCGGGAAAAACGAGATATGGAAATGTGTTGAAACATCGGTTTATCTAAAATAATAATAAAAATGTAACTTTTACGCAAAAATCTAATGTAAAAACATAGTTACAATAATATGCGTTTTAATCCTTTAAAAAGTATTTTATTTATCTGTAGTAATGTAACGTAACTATAATAATTTGAGAAATCTAATCAAAGAACTTGTAATTTCTTCCACTCTTTAGCCTTGGTCATGAGGCAGTAATTGCTGTTAGATTCTGACATATAATCACGCATCATTATCTCAAGAAACGAGCAAAATTTAATAAATTGAGATGATTTACATACACATACATACGCACACTACATAGTGTAGGAAAAATCATCTCAATTTATTCCTATTCCTACAGGAAAAATCATCTCAATTCGAAACTCTACCAAATGTGCCACTGCGGCTTGCGGCCGTTTTCAATAACCTATCTATCTTTAGTTTAAGTTACTTACTAGACGTAGACAAATCTATCCTATTACGCTTACTTACATTTCAATAATCTGTCGACATAAAGCATTGGACTATAACTATATTGGACATAACTACGGATAGATAAGATCTTGTCATTAAACGGTGACAGCAATGTATCCGTAACTAGAGATACGTTATTGAAAACGGCCGCTACTAAGATCCGCCACACCTCGTGGGAAAGTTTTGAATTTGACTTGAAAATAACGTTTAAGCCGCCCAACAATTACATTGTATCCTTTGTAATTGAAGAAACTTATCCATGTCTCCAGTGTAATATTTTTTCTAAAAACAGAAAAGAACTACTACTTCATTTTTATAACGTACTAGCTGATGCCCGCGACTTCGTCGGCGTACATAGAGGGTTTTTTTTGGATTTAACCACATTTAAAATTTGACAAAAGCCCTACAAACGATATCTAAGTCAAATTTAAAAGACAAATTTAATTTAATTCAAGGAACTTCACATTTAAATAACCAGTTTAACTAAAACGTAAATCCTCCGACTTAACAGATCTTGATCGGAAAATGGAACAGACAGAAAATACTGCTTGATGCGAAATAGATGCCATATGGTCCCATAAAAAATTTACCTAGTTTGGCCAAGTAATTTTAATTTTATGAACATTTATATGAAAATTTTCGTCTACCTGGATGACATAATTGTTTTCCGTGTACCTACGGTTTTTTTTTTGATTTTTCATTCAGATTGATTTTATATTATTATAAACTGTCACTAAAACGTAAAAAAAAAACACGTTTAAGAAAACCGACTTCAAAAACTGAAAAGTATTTGAAGTCAGCACTGACTTAAAGCCTATCAATAGGTAGCACATACAAAATATAATAGTATTTTATTAATATTAAAGGTAAAGGTTTGCATAAGAGGTGTATTAAATTAAATTTTTAGTTATTTGATACTTTTCAGTTTTTGAAGTCGGTTTTTTTATTATGTTTGTTATCTAAAAACTTTCGCCTGGGTGAACTGATTTTGATATTTTTTGGAGTCGGTGTCATTCAAGATAGGTTTGTAACTACATACATAGTTATAGGTGAGATGTGCTTGCGTCGTGAGGAGGCGAGAGCGGGTCACGGCGGAAGGACACCGATTTCAAAAATGACAATAATCGTAACTAGAATTAGATTAATGAAGTAGATAGTATAAAAATACGCAATTATTTTTATACTTTTTAGTGCATATTGCACATATATATTAGTGCATATTATATCTATTGTTTTGGAATAGTGTTTTTGAAATCGGTTGTTTTTTTTTTTGTTAAAAATTTTTTTTAGTAGGTATCCCAACAGCATGGTTTCCGCATTAAAATGTCTACCATATTCAATTTAACTGAATTCACAACTCAAGTAATCAATAACAAGGGACACCAAGTTGACGCTATATATACATGGATGTCAGTAAGACTTTCGATCGGGTCGACCACTCAAGTTGTGGTTTGCGGTTATCAATCAGATCAAATCAAATCAAAATCACTTTATTCGTGTAGGTCACGGAAATGACACTTATAAATGTCAAAAAAAAATTTTTTTTTATTGAATCTACCGCTACTTCGTAAAGGGTTGAACTAATGAGAAGAAGTACCAGGAAACTCATTGCCACTCTTTTAAATCAAGATTTACATTTTCATCGTTACAAATGATTTCTATTACAATATAATATGTAAGGTGATGCAAAAAACATACTCAAACGTCAAATAGGCCGTTCATAGCTCCATCTGGCGTCCCTCAAGGATCCCATTTAGGTCTTATATTATTTTTAGTATTTATTAACGACTTGTGTGACCGCATAAAATCTTTTGCTTTATTTGACACGACTTAAACATTTTTAAACCTATTCAAACTCCGTTAGACTGGATTCCCTTCAAAATGACTTAAACAGTAATCCCCATGGGTCTATTAAGAATTAATTGTCCCCCAATGTTAAAAAATATCAGGATATAAAATTTACAAAGAAACGAATAAGCACATAATGCTTCATATTCGTTAAACAATCTTTCGTTAGACGAAGTGGATAACATCAGACACCTTTGGTGTTACAGACACCAGCTTTTAGACAAGAAATATTATCCTTCAATATATAGATATAACAATCAATTAATGTTACAAAATACTAGTATTTGTTTGGCGTATTTGAAAAACGTTTAAATCATGTTTAGCGCTTAAAATGGTTTATTTTGCTTTATCGTAGCTTATTAGAATACGGCTCCACCACTTGGAATCCATTCTATAATATATATTCATACTATCAAAATAATCGACAGCGTTTCTGGATAGAAACGCGTTTTTGTTGTCAGTACATGAAAAATAAACAGTTTGAATTAACCTCATAAATAACGATAGATTAAAGTTCTTTAATATAACGTCACTCGTGGAAAATCTTTCTAAAAGTCGAAAGTGTTTCTATTAAAAATTTTAAATCATAAATTAGACTTAGCAAATATTCTAGCAAAATAAAATATTCAGTGCCACGCGAAAGTGCACGTTTTCAAACCGTTTATTGGAAAATTATATAGAACTAAACTTGGTGCTAATAATGTTTTAGAAGGGATCTGCCGGGAGCAAATAATCTTCTCAAAACTACTCGTGTTCACTCCACTCCTCCTTCCCTCAGGATTCCAAACAAATATTGCATCAATTTATCATTGCAGAAACCGCAGTACCGATGCTTTACTTTTTTTTTGTCATTTGTTAACTTTTATATTACAATAGTACAATTTAATACATTATGTTTCATTGTCTGCTCTAGTCGCAAGTCTATTTTTTTAAGTAAACAACCTTGAAATGGAGAGTGTCAGTTTTGTCGTTTTTAAGCGATTTCAAAAAGGATGAGGTTCTCAATTGATATTTTTTTATGTACACCGATAACGATGAGATTTATGATCCGATTTACGTGATTCTTCTTTATTTCGATGCGGAATAGATGCCATTTGGGCCATGTCTACTGTGATATAGGTATGTTGATTTTTGTAATGTGATAACAAAATATTCCTTAAGCGAAGAAGGCAACATTATACAGCCAAGCGAGAAACTTAATTTCTTGTGACAAATATATTTGTTTTATAAATATATTCTTAGAAACACAAGAAAATTTTAAAGACGTGACGTCACCTTTCCCCACTTGCAGCCGACAGACCGCTACATAAGCGGTAACAGAACAGTTGGTGACCATTAGCAAATAGCCAGGTTTTCCCAGTTTCCTGGATTTTCCCCCACAAACCTTATGTATTAGTTTTTAAGCATAATAAAGTTTGATCCACGTAGACACACACGTTGACACGTAGATAGGGTTGTAGAAATAAGTTTTCTGATACCTACATATATAAGGCTTAATTGTAAATTGCTATAATAAGTAAATTTGTATACATTTTACAATCAACTATAGAAATTTGGAATTTGATTTTTTTTGGTGACCATTACTTCGTTTGTCGTCTGTGAACATCTCACCGAAATTCTGCCTGTTTTCGTATTGATTGTTTGTAGTGAGTAATTATTTAAATTGTGTTGACAGTGACAGGTGGACAGGGAGAAGACGTCTATAACAGGCGACGTCTCCCTAGCGTCGACACATTTCCGCTGCAACCGTTGACTAGTTAGGACGTTACTCTGCCCGATCTCTATTCGAATATTTCTTTGTGATGTTTGAAATTTATTATTAGAAGCTTAAAAACCCTTTTTGATCTTATTTCCTAATTATATTATATTGTGTTAAATAGCTGAAAGGATTAGATGAGCGTGGGCGGGGGCCTGAACACGACGTCAGGAGGAATCAACTTGTGCCGTCCTAATAATTATTAGTACAATACTTGAAAAAATAAATAACAAAAAAATCAACCGACTTCTAAAACATTAATCCATAACAATAGATATAATATGCACTAAAAAGTCTAAAACTAATTGCGTATTTTTAAACAATCTAATTTTAGTTACGATTATTGTTATTTTTCAGTCGGTGTCCTCCCGTTGCGGCCCCGCGTTCGCCTCCTCACATCGCACGTGCGACACAAGCACATCTCACCTTTAACTATGTACGAAGTTACAAACCTGACACCGACCCCAAAAATAACAATATTTCATATAAAATAAAACTTAATATTATAAACAGCTTACTTACTGTAAATATTAAGGACGTCGGGCCGCTTGCGTTGTTTTGTTCTAGACGAAGCTATCCCGCTCAATTAAAACCTATCAATAGGTAGCACATATAAATAATAGTATTTTATTAATGTTAAAGCTAAAGGTTTGCATAAGATAAGTATTAAATTAAATTTTTATTAAGTTATTTTATACTTTTTAGTTTTTGAAGTCGATTTTTGAAACGTTTTTTTATTCTTTAATTTGGAGTATTTCACCTGTCTATAAATCAATCTAAGTATCTGGTGAACAATTATCTAGTCGTAATTCTAATCTAACGCAAATTTAAAAAAAAAAGTATAATCTACTTTAGTTAATTTAATAACTATAGTTATAACAAGTTCTAGACTACTTTGCTTATTTCAGTTTTCTTAATATGTCAGCATTTTATCAGACGGAAAGAGTGGTCTCCCATAACACAGGTTCAGCAAATTTAAAAGGAAACCCGTTCAATTTGTATAAAATAACTAAAATATGCGGATTACGTGTTAAGTCGCCTTCTGGACGGACCTTCATGTATTTTCATAAATATATGTAAACATTTAAAAATAATAGTTAAAAAAAAACAAAAGAACACGCTTTATATAAAATTCAACTAAAAAATAGAAAATAAATTTATGTGTGCGTGTAATAAAAAGCGATTGTGTGGCTTAATGAAACGACTATGCAAGTGAAACTTTGTTTCACAAAATATCATACGAGTATTTAATATTAGCATGATAACCGAAAAAGAGAATGCTTTACTTCTTTATGAAAATTGAAATATAAAGCGATAATAAACATGGTTGTTGGGTTCGAACTTGCTCTCCTCTCGGGATCCAAGACTTAAGTTTGGCGCCTTAGACCGCGCGGCCACACTAACTTGAAAGCAGTAGTTAAAACTAATGATACAACTTCACCTTTACTACAATGTCGCATTACAATCGAACGCGGGGTACCGATAGATTGGTGAAGAAATTTGAGGCGAAGTTTTACTTTAAATACTTTTGGGAAATTATTCTAGCAAGGTCATTCCCGTCACTGAAGGCACAGCTCAGGGATCGGTGCTCGGTCCGCTTCATTTTATTGCTTATGTTAATGACATGACTAGTGTTCTAAAATATTGCACCTCATACCAATATGCAGATGACACATGTTTGTTAATAGTTGAAAAGAATGTCAAAGATGCTCTTGATAAACTTCAAATCGACTTTGATTTAATCAATAAATGGTGTCATGACAACGGACTTGTCCTAAATGCTAAAAAACCAAACTAATACATATTCGATCCCCGTACATAAAATCAACAAATGATACTACCCAAATACGAGTACTAAAAGCGCAGAGTCACTTACAATTTACTTTCACCATAACTTGGACCCTAGTATTTGCATCTGTCCTACAATAATTGTCTCCGTTATCTCCGTATATCTTGGATTAATAATTATAGACCATAAATTTAACTGGCACCCTAAATAAATTCAGTTTGTGATAAGCTTAGAGCTTCAGCTCTGTGGTTTTTGGCCTGTTATATATTAATAAATTGTAATTCTATTTTTCATAATAAATCAATACATAAAAATAGGATTTAATAAATAAGAAGAATTTTTAGAGGTAATTCCTATATTTAAATTGATAAATACAATTTAATGGATCATTATCACATTCTTATCTTGTTGGTTTTGAAATAAATAAGTTGACAATTAAAAATGTACAATTTAATAATTAATAACTTAAGTAAGTTAGTAACTTAATTAAGAGAGGTTTAGAAGTTTTTACGAAGTGTCTTCCAGTAGATAGGTAACATAAATATGTAAGATGTAACTATTTCCTTTGATTTTCTAGATTCTTTCATCAAAAATTCCGTGCCATCGTAAGATACATAAGATATATAATACTGTACTTTTGAAATACTTGTATTGCATAGAATATTTTATATTTTATTTGTTGTTACACTCTCTGTTCAAATTTCAGCTATCAGCCATTGTTATTGTTTTTGTAGTTTATGTGATACAAACAGACGGACACCGGAGACTTAGCAATATGACTTCCGTTGGATGTTCACTTACACAACCTTAACATGAGGCTATGAAGTTAGCTGGATATAATAGAGTAATATAACACTAACTTAATACAAGAGTGCCCGCTATGTAATTACATTTTTTTAAATTCTCTCATAAATAAACATTTGACTGAATCCAATACTACGTTTATCGAAATGTTTGTCTATCTATCTTCTGACTGTATGTACCTTTTAAATGTCAAAAATTTCACAATCTTGATAAATAGTGTTAAATATTTAACATGTGACTACATTGTGCCCGTAACTTCGTCCGTATACAAATCTTAACCGCTTATCTTCACAAAATCTTATAAATTTCAGGATACAATGTAGACTATGTATTTTCCTACCCAAGATGTGTGTACAATGACATAATCAGCTGTGTAGTTAGGGTGTGAGAGCATAACAAACATACTGTAAATTAAAACTAAGTACCTATATTGAGATCTTTCTTACTGTTATTGTTTAAACGCTTATATAACAATCAGCCAAGGCTAAAATGTAGTTGTGCCCTTTACTTATCTTTATCACAATAAATTACAACATCTAAGAAAACTAGAAGAATAAGAATTATCATATGTTGGTTTTAGTACACGTATGGTACCTACTTATAAGAATTAAATACCCAAAGCCCTTCTTTTGGATTGCGTTGGTAGACTTTCATGTATGAAAATAAAGGACGAGACGAGCAGGACGTTCAGCTGATGGTTATTCATACGCCCTGCCCACGACAATGCAGTGCCGCTCGAGATTTTTAAAATTCTGAGCGATAAAACCATTGGCCTCGTCACCTTAAGACATAAGATGTAGATGTGTAAGGCTCATTTGCACAGTAATTTTACTAGCTACGGTGCCCTTTAAGTGAAACAATAATGTTTACACATTCCTGCTTCACGGAAGAAATAGGCTTCGCCATAATCGTACCCATAATCTAGGCCCGCACAGGATTCCAGAATAAACTAGCCGGCATCCTGTGCAAAGGAGCCTCCCACTCTTGTGTGTGGTCTGTGGACTATAACGTCATTTATAAATGTATACATTTCAGCCATAAATTCGCTTTGCTACCAAATTAGGACGATAAACTGGGTAATGGGCATTAATTTCCCGTTTTATTACGTTGCAAAAGATTGATAAGTGGGTCAAAGTTGTGTGCATTTACAGCGAATCTCCATTCTCAAAGTTTGGGGTTAAAAGGAGCAGAGATTATGACAGGTTGCAGCAGAAGATAGTGTTTTTATTTTTGCCTCAAATAAATTTAATTCCCAATAATTTCCCAGTAGTACAGTTTTATGTGTAACCCAGTACCCACAAAGTACCTACCGACATACTCTTTCCATTGCAGGATTACATTCAAACTTGTATATGCGCACATTACTTCTGGTTTGATACACTAATAAGTCATTCATAATCATTGGCGACAACAAGCCCAGTTAAGGAACACCACAACAATCGTGTAATGGACAAACGATCAATGTACATATAAACTGAACAAGTAGCGAGCACAGTAACTAATATGTTTCATCGATCATTTGTTGACTGCACAAGGAAATTAATACTATTGTATTGTTTTGATTGGTTTTTAATAAATTACTATTACAAAAGACTCGTAGTAATGGGTGTATAGAAGCTAAACTGGAAATGAATAATGTGCATACATATACATTTTAACATATATAATATGACAGGAATACATAATTTATCATTAATGTTCCCGCGTGACCGCGTCATACTGTGACCATGCACCGCCATACAAATACCGTTTTTTTTTTATGGAATAGGAGGACAAACGAGCGTACGGGTCACCTGGTGTTAAGTGATCACCGCCGCCCACACTCTCCTGCAACACCAGAGGAATCACAAGAGCGTTGCCGGCCTTTAAGGAAGGTGTACGCGCTTTTCTTGAAGGTACCCATGTCGTATCGTCCCGAACTAATACCGTGAACTATGCCCACTGGAACATACTCCGCTCCTTGGATGGACAGCTACGGTATTGATGTTGGCTTTAGGTGTGACCTCACTATATTCAATATAAAGAATATTAAACACCTGACGTGGTCTTTGTCCGTGTATATCTAGAAGTGGGCATATTATATTTAAGAGAAAATTTAATTTGCATAAGATCCGGCTGCACTGCCTACCGAATCAAGTTGAATAAGAAAATCTTAAAAAAAAAAGAATGCTGGGAGAGTTTCTTGCGCCGCTTCTTCTCTCTCAGAGCGCCATTTGTTTCCGAAGCGGTAGTAGTATCTAGTAGTATAAGAAATGACATCAAAAAGAATTCTAAAGGAATCAATTTTGAGAAAATAAATGCCTTGTATGCCTTTTGCCTTAAAATTTTCTTCAATTCATCTATAAAATAAAATACTATTGATATACTTTTTGAGAATAAATTATAACCGATTTACATTATCAGCGAAACGTCAGGATAAATAGATAAACTAGTTTACTTATATTAAAATAATTTATGTTTCAATACCATAACATATTATATAGAAAATACACACGTTTCAATTTAAAAAAATCTCAATTAGTTGCCCTTCATTCATTAAACTCAGTTGCTGCGTATGTTATTATTATTGTTAATTATAATTATTGAATAAAGTTCAAACAAACATGAGATCAAGTGCAACAAAACATTAACACTAATAAACGTATTTAATAAGATCTATGTACTCACATTTTTCCGCGTGTAATATAAATTATGCATAATTTATATAGTTCTAAAGACCATCTGTGTCGGAAATGTATATATCGATTAAATAAATAAATAAATTCATGAACATCACAAACACGATTAGAATTAAATAAGCCACTAAAATATAAGCATTACATTTGCCAACATAGTCTGATAATATAATATCCTACTAATATTATAAATGTGAAAGTTTGTATGTCTAGATGTATGTTTGAACGTCTTTAACGCAAACACTACTGAATGGATTTTGATGAAACTTTGCAATAATATAGCTTACACACCAGAATAACATATAGGCTATTAGTTATAAAAATATTGTTTGAATTATCTATACATTTAAATAAAATTGGAGTGTCTGTTTGTAATATTGAAATAATAAAATAAATAATAAATATACGGTACATACACCAAAATAACATTTTTTACAATTTTTGTCTGTCGGTCGGTCTGTCTGTATGTTCTGGCTAATCCGGTGATTTTTATTGGCAGCTAGCTGATGTAATAAGGAGTAACTTAGGCTACGTTTATTTTATAAAAATAAAGCAATATTCAAGAAACGGTCTAACTCTAAAAAAAAAATATATGGCAAAACAACGTTCGCCGGGTCAACTAGTACATAATATACCTGGTATGTGAAATATTTACCCCGGACTTAATTGACACAATGTTACTTTTATATCATATAGCTTATGAAGCAATATCGACAATATGTCGAGAATCGACCTGTCAAACAACAGGAACAACTGGAGCAAAATAATAAACTAAGCACCTTTAAAGCTACCGCAAAAAGGCAATTCACGGCAATTTATTTTGTGCAGTTTATTTAGAAAGCACTCTACACATAAAAAGTTGCCGTCTTAGGCTTTATCACGTTCGGGGGTTTGTGAGTGTGGCATATGGTGGGCGCGTACACCACACTCAGGTTATGGTCCAGGTGTAAGTAAGCCGTGCACCTGGCCCGGCTGTGTCTGGTGCACCTCCATCTGGAAGCATCACCTCTGCTCAGCTCTTTCTGCTTGTAAAATGTATATCCCTTGTAATAAAATACCTGTTTTCCTCGCTTCCCTCTTGACAGTGTTAACATTTTACCTGCGGAAACACTTGTTTATGTAACAAATACGCAAATAAGGACAGAAATGAAAATTATTTTTCATTTCTCATACTCGGAAAGTAATGTTGTCTTGATCTAATTATTGGGTGGAAAATGCTGCTTCCCTACATAGAGAGGGAAAAACTCACACAAATTACTTTCCACCTAAGGGCCGGAATGAACTTCAAAAATAGAACTGCTTTCAGCTGTGAAGTTTTATGTAAAAAAAACGAATTAAAAAAAAGCTGCGGACATGTGACTGTCAGCGTGAACTTAGCGCAAACTTCTTTGAGCGGAATAAGCCGCAACAATTACGCGGAGAGTTCCTAATTTAAAATTTAAAAAGTCGTCATACATTGTCCTAATTTGACAGTTAATTTTAAATGGGTACTACTAATATTATGATTTAATATCAATAAATAGTTTAAATAAACAACTAATTTTATTTTCCTCATATTCGAAATGAAAAGTAAAGTGCTTAACACGGGTAAAAGAATCAATTCCTACTCGGACTATAGCCGCCCTTGCTGCGCTCGGGTGTCTAAACTTTAAATACGTCGGGAATTGATTCTTTCGACCCTCGGTTAACAATCTACTATTTGTACTGAATAATAAAATAAATAAATCAGATTAGTACCTTCGCAGTTTTCAACACAGCATTCGGCAAAGTATTATAAATGTTATAGTGTGAAGATACGGAATTCTTACGAAATAATTTCTGAAATAAAGTAATAAATACTTCGTTTTCAAAATATTACTAAGTAGAAATACTATCCCGACCAACCGCTTACGAGAGAAAATAATTAATGGTTTTTAAAATTATTAAAAATTATAATAATTTAAGTTATTTAAATTATAAGCGCGATGGCGCTAAGTGAACAACAAAACGGACAATTACTGCCCCGAAAAAATTCCCTCAAAATCAGTCGCTCGTGGTGTAAGTACCTACGCAATGTATGGATAAATAAATAATGTAAAATTAAAAGACAAATCAACGGTGACATAAGAGAACGAAGGAGTGAAAGAAAACGATGTGATTGTATTTGATAATATGAAAACAGATTGACTGCACGAAGTTACAGAGCTAATTGGATACAAGTGTTGGGAAAAGTCGACCTAGACATTCTCCGATCAAGTCGGGGATAGACGGGAAGATAAAAGAGGTGAAAAATAGAATAAACAATAAAGCAAACTATGAAAGAAGTGATGCACTTAGAAAAAGCAAAACAAATATGTTAGCATCGTGGCAAATGGAGTTCCATAATCTGTGCCAAACCTCTGGAACACAGCTGTGAGTTTATGCTTATGTACAAACTACTCTTGTACATGTATTAAAAATGTAAATATTCTAAAATATATTTTGATGTGATAATTTGTTTAAGCGCACTGAGTATTGTATGTGTTGTAATAATATGCAGCCACCAACTCGCTCTGTAATGCTGGTTCGGGTAAAGTCGGCGCGGTCTTGATCACACACCGTTTTATTACAATGTATTAGATGAGGTAAACCGGCATGTGGCTCACCTGATGCTCAACGGGAAGTGAAAACGCCACCATGCCATGTGCAATAGTAGAGGTGAGGGCTTTTGAGGTGAGACTATGCTCCGAGCTTTCAGTCTCTAAATCGTATCAATTCGGGAATACTCCGTACGGAAAGTCACACAGTCAGCCGATCGCAGAGAACTTGAACTTCGATTTTGGGCTCAAATGGAAGGCCAAAGGTGAGGTATCATTTACGCTGAATATAATTGCAGATAATTACTTTAAATGAAGAAGGTAATAGAAAAGACTGAAAATTTAACTAATTTCAATTGATTTAACTCGGATTTCGTAATTCTTGGAGTAAATATATTTAAGTAAGCAACATTTATGTAAGTAATCGCTTTACTGGATAGAGTTCTAACTAAAAATATATAGAATACCTTCCTCACAGTTCAGAACAGTAAGCAAAACAATGTGATATGAGACAGTTAAAATAATAGTAAAAACATTAAAGATACTTTATTTAAACGCTTGATATTACAAAAGCATTATCCGATTATACAAAGATTAGTTTTAGAATTAAAAATGAAACGCACCTTTATACAGTGTACGTGTAGTAATGTAGGTAGTTAAAACGAGATCGAAACGAGATATTTAATAAATGCACAAAATCACACAGTCTTAGAGTAAAATAATGATCACACAAATAATACTGGATATGTTTATACAAAATATCACACTTTTGATAAGGATACTTATCTAAAAAAAAAGTAAAAACTTAATATACTAATAAAAAGCATGCAAAACCTATTCTAGAAGGCACTTTCAATACAAAAGTTACGTAAAAAAGTCTTCAAATGTGATAAAATGACAAAATACAGTTGTCATATTACTTTTATGTTTCGGAGATACATTTTACCATAACGTACCTAACTCTTATATAAAATTGTTTTAAATTGAGTCTCATAAATTAGTAATATTAATTGGGTTAAAGCAAATAACCCCGTCAAAGTGACGGGTTGCAATCAGAACAGCATTCTGAAATATGAAAACTCTTACAAAATAAATTACAATGTTATCAATAACATTATTATCCTACATCAATAAGTAATAATAACAATTCCTCTTACGATCATGGATACGCAATCATAAATGTACCTAATTGCTTTTTTAGAAGTTCTAGTATTTTCAGATTCATCTACCGGTAGGTATACACCTGGGAGAGGATCAGTACCTACCTATGTTGTATTCAGTTACTGGTAAGTTTATGTCGAACAAATATTACTTCCACTAACTGGAGAATAGCGAGTATTCAATAAAAAAAGCAAAATTCGTGCAGTCTTGGTTAGACCATAGGGTAATACGATTAGATTACCGTCGCTTTATACGTCTAGATAGACTATTATTATTATTATTTACAGCTGTTAAAAAAAATTGAGTTTTGATTTATCCTCTATTTTTAAACAATTCACGCACACTAACACAAAGTGTCATACAAATGGCGAGTGTAAGACGAACTTGTCACTTTCGAGTAAGTATTATTTGGATTTAAGTGTTAGTCAATTTGGAAGGCACCCTTAATATTAAACGCAGAAAATGAATTAGGAACTAATAACAATTTGGCAAGATATTATAATAGTAAACTTTCAAGACTGTCGAATATAATAAAATTAAATGTACCTTAAATAGTAGCGAGAGTGATCGTTGTTGTCTGTCTGTAATACTTGTGTAATACTGTCCGTATAATAATACGGAATTAATAAACTCGCTACAGCCTAACTAACTAGTAAAACGAATATCTTAATAAAGACGACATGATACAATTGTTTCGTTTTCAATAATTGTTATAAACGCTATGAGCAATCAAATAATCGTGTAAAGGAGTTAATGATGGCGGGTTTATAGTTGGATGGCCATTTTGTTTATTGTATGCATCACTTTTGTTAATGGGTTTCAGTGAGGGTAGTCGCGGTTCTTTCCTGGAGCTCGGCGGGTGGCTGTGATCGATGCTCGCTTTGAGGACTTCGAGTTTGTCAGTGATGATGAGGTGGGCTTTGCATTTCCATTTTGAACCGTATGCTGTGCAGCTCCAGCGATACGCGTTTGTTCTAGCTTTCAAGTGCTTATAGAAGGTAAAGTTGTTGAGACGCAAGTTGATGCGACCACTTGGACGAAGATAAAATTCAACTGCCGACAAAAATTACCATTAATTTCAGACCTTGTCTTATTGTACATTAAACTAATTATCTATAGTATTCAACCAATTACTGTTATCATGCAAGAAGGGAAAATTATTTCGCAAACAGTATAAACTAGACGTTTAATTGTTTCTATAATATAACATGAATACATTTATAATTAAATTTAATTTCCATGATGCCTTGATAAAATAAAGATTAATAATTAAAACTCAAGTTTATAATAATATTAAAGCTAGCTGTTGTTAGAATCCGACGCGCCCCTGGACTCTCGATATCTTGAGAGGTGCGCTCGGAGCCACACCGCCCGTCACACTCTTTGCCTGAAAAGAAAGCAGGATTTGAAAATTGTTATGTACATTTAATAGACACCCGTAATATTCAAAATCGGTCTTAAGCAAAACTCTGCAACATTTTTTTCTTAATAATGCGTCTTTATGGACTTGATTTTTACAATATACGCGATTTTTGTACCTAGTTATATGATTTTATGAAATTCTTGAAAAAGAAATATATAAATATCTTACCACTTTAATTTTTCCACAATTCTTTTTAATGTGCTTAAAGAAGTAAGTGGAAGGTGGATGAGTGTGCTCAATGAACGCCCTGACGACGAGCATCTCGTCCGTCACATGCAGGAACCCGCGACACGATCTGGAGCCCATCTGGGTACAGCTCCATCTAAATCCATCACGGAGGTGCTTGTGTTGATAATACGTGTATCCATTTAGCATCAAAAGGTTCTTCCCGTTGCGCCCCTTCACCAATAGTACTGAAACATTACAGTGTTTAGTATACGATGTATACTTACTGAAGAGCTTATCTAACACTTAGGTAACGTTCAACCCAGACTATCTTATTAGTAATAAACGCAATGAAAACTTACTCAAAGCTTCAAATTACTTCTGTATGTCATGTAACTCTGTAGTGACAAAGGAAAGATAATAACTATACTTCGCGTTTATTAATAACAAAGAGAAAGTTTGAGAATCAATTTATACCTTTGGTTTAAATTATTGTATATTTACTCTGCACACACTTAAATCGAGCTCAAAACGTATAGTTTTGTATAACTTGAAGCAGGAGTGAGTACACGCGTCATTTGATAGTTTGTTTACACACAGTTTCTGAGATTCAACAGATATTCGTGGTGGGCCCAGATGCTGTGTCGATAGCGCGGCGGGTAGTGCGTGTGGTTCTCGTTCCTCTTGACGATCCGACCGTCGTTGTCGATGGTCACGGCCGCCGGACAATTCTTCGAATACTGGCTGGAACACTTCCATCGATAGCCACTCTTCACTGGGTAATGTTTCGCGAAAGTATAGTTGTTTATCAATGCCAAGTCCTTCCCCCTACTACTTTTGACATAAATAGCTAAAAAAAAAACAAACTTTATAATAATATTTTACATTATTTTAAAAGGCTGAGAATCTTTCATTACTTTAGACTAAAATGATATGGAAAATGTTGCAGTTCTAAGTTAAGAAGATATGGAAAGTGATATTTTGCAAAATAAAAAAAAAATACCTACATAAAAATCATAATTCACACTTCTTACCTAAAAATTATAAGGATCCAAACAAAACTAAAATAAAGACACAAGAGTGTTTTAAAAACAATCAAATTGATTAAAAAATAAACAACAAGCATATTTCAATATTATAATTTCATTACAAACTTTCCTAAGTCATTACAATAGAGATTACATTTGGCACATACAGATATTTTCAATCGAATGATGACTAGTTTATCATATTAAACAAAACTTTCCAAAACGGATCCAATTGTTCCATGTGTATAATCACATTGTTTCATGGCAGAAACTTCTAATTACACCTAACATTGATCTGCATATCATTTATAACTAATTAAAAATAATAATAATATTAGAAAAGGAATGAACTTTTATAAAGAGATCAGTTACAAAGTATGCTACAAAATCACTAAAATACCTTTAAGTACTAGATCTGAATTCTATCCTCGTATACTATCCTAGCACAAATTTTGATTAATAAGTAATTTGTGTTAAGTTTTATGACTATAAAATACTAATCTAAAATAAATATAGTTAAGTACTTACCAACTAATTAGCAAATACATTGCTTTCAGTAAATTTTCTACGATACAGCTTATAATTTTTATAAGATTAAATGAAATAAATCCTATACTTATTGATAGGTACCATTATTTTACACAGTAATAGAAATAGACACACAAATAAAAAACTTACTCATCTTTGATGCAAGTTTTAAAGGTTTAAAAGTAAGATCACAATATGTTATTTTTATTTCAAATTAAATAATAAATTAAGTAGGTACCTACATTAAACAACCACAGATTGTTATGCACCGACAGTGTTTGTTCACTATTATCAGAATGCAAGAATCATTGTACATTAATGTTGTAATATTAAACAGATACATAAGTAATAACCATTAGAATACTGACAATACTTTTTAAATGGGTGATGAGTTACATTTTTTTTTATGAACAGTTATGACAGGAAAGAAATGAAAAAACATTGTATTTTCCAATAAAATAACCAAAATACAATTCTTGGTTGGTAGTAAGTAGAAAGCTTTATATTATGACTACTTGCTACTAATAATATTTAATATGTGAGTTATAATTATACATTTTTGACACTCTCTACAGCGGTAATAATGGGAAGTACCAAACATGCTGTCCGGCATCAGTCATTAAAGTTATATTTAGTATAATTGTCAGCATGATTATGATAGCCCTTGTGCTTGATATAACGACCCTCAACAGTGGTCTGCACACAACTGTTGCATCCAATACGCTTCCTGTCTCTGCATGTCCAATTAATTGTATTCTGGTACCGATTATTTATCCAATACTTATTGTCTTTGAATATCAGCACCATACTTCCTGTGCGGTGTGATGGGAGGTAGTATATATTTGAATCTGAAACATAGCATAACTTATAACAGGTACATACATTTACCAAGCTATGAGATCTAATCTCCAATTCCACACACACACTCTGTTCCTTGTGTATAAGTTATATGTGTATATTTAATAGTTTATATAACAAGCATATATAAAACTAACAATATAATAGCTTTTATATTATAAGTTTTCTTTTTTTCTGTATTTCTAGTTAATTAACATATCATAAAGTTCTATTTATATAATATATAAACAATGTATATGCCACAATCATCAAATATATGAGATCCTTGTCTTTCTGGTCATATTTTATATAAGAGGCATTTAAGTAAGGCACATTTGTATCAGAATAATGTATTCTTAAATATTCACAATTTTCAACCAATCTAAACTAGCAGGTCCCTATAAGAAACATGCGTTCCAAAAAATCGTCAGTGTATAACAATAAGTACATTCAATACATATACATCGTCATGATTTAAAATTGAAACAAAATGTAAAAAATTATAATACATAAAAACAGCTAGGATTATTGGGACTTGCTGTATAATCTACTTAAATCTTTTTCTCTAATATATCTCCCATCTTGACACTGGCGAAGACGAGGTGGGTGGTGTATGTGCCGACCTCTGAAGATTGAAATATAATCTCGGCCATCATAGCCTCTGTATGTGATGACATCTGCCCGACAGCCATGAACATCGCGTGAAGAACAGTACCACTGTTTCTTGCCATGTGCTTGATGATTCTTCATATAAAATGTGAATCCATTTAAAATAAGCAAGCCCGCTCCTGTCCTGCCTGCTATAAACTGCGCCGGCACTGATGAGAAAAACCAAATAATCAAACCTCTTATACCAAATACCTCATACCTTATAAAATAAAAGACATATGGACCATTACTTGCCATTGGTATGGCACAAATATTAAAATTTTTGTATTCAGGGAAAACAGGATGTGGAAGTAGGAATGGTAAATAATTTAAACACACAATTTGATATATTTTATTAAATTGTCCAGGAATTATATGGTAAAAAAATAAAACACAAGAACAAAAAAATATTAATCATTTTACAAACTTTTTGTTTTCATATGTGTTTCTTCTTTTGTATTAATCACCATAGTACTAAAGTGATATATTTAAATTTAAACCTATCCTTGAATAGTAATGGCACTATGGTTTTATATATAATATATATAATTGTTAAATGGATAAGAATCTCCAAAAGTAAAGCAACTGATATTTGTTTTATGAAATGTTATTTTTGTTCTATGAGGTAATAAATTTAAGGACAAATATTTAAATATGAAACCATGGTTGTAAAAGACTCATGTCAACAAGGTGGCCTAGCTAGAAAATATCTCAATCAAACTTAGCCATCAACTATTACTTAATTGCTTACTCCGTTTATAAATGGTATGCAATACTTTAAATAATATCCTTAATATAAAAGTGATAAGAATTATCTGATTGAGTTTTTTTTTTAATATTTACCTAGTTTATCTGGGCTGTTTACACACTTAGCCTCTTGATTGGGCAATTGTTTGAATTGCGCTCTACCTTATTCAAATATTTTTAATAAAATTAGTACATGAAATCACTCATTGAACATAACTAACTATTCATATTTTTTGGTTGGGAATCGAACCCAGTACTAATACTAACACAGTGGCATTGTGTTTAACTTATATTTCTCTCCTGGGAATTGAACATCGAACTAATACCAACACAATGACAATAGATAAAACTTTTATCCCCATGCTGGGAATTGAACCCAGTACTAATGCCAACACAGTGGCAATAAATTAAACTTATATTCCTCTGCTGGGAATTGAACCCGGTACTAATACCAACACAGTGGCAATAAATTAAACTTATATTCCTCTGCTGGGAATTGAACCCGGTACTAATACCAACACAGTGGCAATAAATTAAACTTATATTCCTCTGCTGGGAATTGAACCCGGTACTAATACCAACACAGTGGCAATAAATTAAACTTATATTCCTCTGCTGGGAATTGAACCCAGTACTAATACCAACACAGTGGCAATAAATTAAACTTATATTCCTCTGCTGGGAATTGAACCCGGTACTAATACCAACACAGTGGCAATAAATTAAACTTATATTCCTCTGCTGGGAATTGAACCCGGTACTAATACCAACACAGTGGCAATAAATTAAACTTATATTCCTCTGCTGGGAATTGAACCCGGTACTAATACCAACACAGTGGCAATAAATTAAACTTATATTCCTCTGCTGGGAATTGAACCCGGTACTAATACCAACACAGTGGCAATAAATTAAACTTATATTCCTCTGCTGGGAATTGAACCCAGTACTAATACCAACTCAACTAACTCAAAAAACTAACAAACATTGTGGCTATTATTTAAACATACATTCCTTGAATGGGAATCTTTGGCAATAAATTAAACTTATATTCCTCTGCTGGGAATTGAACCCGGTACTAATACCAACACAGTGGCAATAAATTAAACTTATATTCCTCTGCTGGGAATTGAACCCGGTACTAATACCAACACAGTGGCAATAAATTAAACTTATATTCCTCTGCTGGGAATTGAACCCGGTACTAATACCAACACAGTGGCAATAAATTAAACTTATATTCCTCTGCTGGGAATTGAACCCAGTACTAATACCAACACAGTGGCAATAAATTAAACTTATATTCCTCTGCTGGGAATTGAACCCGGTACTAATACCAACACAGTGGCAATAAATTAAACTTATATTCCTCTGCTGGGAATTGAACCCAGTACTAATACTAACACAGTGGCAATAAATTAAACTTATATTCCTCTGCTGGGAATTGAACCCGGTACTAATACCAACACAGTGGCAATAAATTAAACTTATATTCCTCTGCTGGGAATTGAACCCGGTACTAATACCAACACAGTGGCAATAAATTAAACTTATATTCCTCTGCTGGGAATTGAACCCAGTACTAATACCAACACAGTGGCAATAAATTAAACTTATATTCCTCTGCTGGGAATTGAACCCAGTACTAATACCAACACAGTGGCAATAAATTAAACTTATATTCCTCTGCTGGGAATTGAACCCGGTACTAATACCAACACAGTGGCAATAAATTAAACTTATATTCCTCTGCTGGGAATTGAACCCAGTACTAATACCAACTCAACTAACTCAAAAAACTAACAAACATTGTGGCTATTATTTAAACATACATTCCTTGAATGGGAATCTTACACAGTTATAAAGCCAATGTAATGGCATAAATAACTTTAACGTACATTTATTTAACGGGAATGAAAACTTGTAGATCAACACAGTGCTAAAATCTTACATTCATTAAATGGGATACAAACTAATTCTCAAGCCAACACTGCAGCATTCACATCAACTTACATTCAAAAACTTGGAAGCTAACTTTCACTTATACAAAAACTATCAAAAAAAATTATAACTATCAACTTACTACATTACAGTGAATCCAACTGTGTTTCAAAAACACTGGAAAAATTATTTAATATTATTATCATAGTTATCCTGAAAGAATTATTTAATGTGTCCCAACATAAAAACACTATCTTATACTGTATTATTTATTTTTACTACTAACTAAAATATTGTTACACTTTTATATCTTAGTATTACTAACTCACATAGGTAAATTTAAACTTTTACCAACATTAAACAGAAAATATTTTTTTTAAGAAAATAAAACCTAGTTGAATTTAAAATATAGAGGCAGCTATAACTAAGTACAAATTTAAATTCAAAATTAAAATTCATATATTTTTATTCAAAATAGGATTTAAAATCACTTATTGAACGTCAAAAACTACCACCCATTCAAAAGAGACTGCCTCAGAGCTGAGAAGAATGGGAAATGCAAGAAACTCAGTGGGCTTTTTTTTAAATATAAAATATGGATTACAATGTAATATCGTACAATAAACATTAATAATTAAAGAGCCTGAGGGTGTTCGCTTTATTTCCAGGCCGTGGAGTCATTAAGAAAATTGTTAATGCTATAATAACCTTTCCCACATAAATGTTTATACAAGTACAGTATACTCAGTGTTATGATAGTATTCTTCTACTTTAACATTTCATTCAAATATGGAGAATCATTACTGATATATTATATAGTTATAGAACATTGTATTTCTTGAGGCCATATTATTGGAATGTCTCCCAACTGAACATCTCATGGTACTTTTACTTACTAACAACAAGTATAGAATATACTTTCAACTAATACCAAATTTTCTATTTTGTTGAAAAAAATATCTATTAGTTTGGTTTCTTGTCAGCATCTTTAATGAAATTTATAGTAAAATACGTCATAGAACAACAAATAAACAAACATCAGAGTACTGAGAGCAGAAAGTGTTGCATAATAAAAATGTTATTTTTGCTGCTATAAAACATCTATATATATTATAGACTTTGGGAGATTCTGAGTTATAGAACTTACTTGCTACTACTCACCGAACCGGAGGCTGCAAATAGAGATGTACCGTGAAAACACCATAAAAGCGGGAACGAAAACTAACCTCAACACTGCAAATCACTGAATTTATTTCGCACTTAACACTATAAAACACTAAAACAAACTGATTTAAATCAAATAGTAGCACTAAAATATAAAATTCTTGGTTGATTTCACTGATATAATAACAAATACAAAACAATAAACAACAGTGACATTTGTACTTAGCGACAACACACCCGAAATCACTACAAACGAACGATTATGTGACAATCTAATACGCCACGGGAAAAAGAATTCGCGGATAACTCCATCATAATGCCTTTTAATTGAAGAAATAACGCAATAAACACCGAAAAAGCAAATATTTTGGCACTAAGAGAGTTATTTTGACATTACAATATCCAACTTCCATTATACATTTTTACTTTATTTTTTAATTTATTTGCACGGAACGCAAGTCAATAGGCCAACATTTCGAATCCTCAGTGGAAAATGAGCAAGTGATATAACTTTGAATTACCGTGCTTATCATATTTGAAAAGTGGGTTTCAAGTTACATAATATTATCTTGAATTTTATTCATAGTTTTATTAATAAAATATAATAATAATAACTTTATTTCCCTAACATTACAATAATTAATACTAGTATTACAAGTTGAAAATATGTTTCTAAATTATACTAGCTGACCCGGCAGACTTCGTACTGCCTCAATGGATAAATAAAAGACCTAAACTTTTGTATAATATAAAGTTAAAACAAACGAAAGGCATCCTTTTTTTATTAAAAAAATAAAATGAGATGCACGGTATGAATGAAATTTTATTATTATTTTTGATTATATACACGATATAATTGCACATGATAAGTAAGCAGCTTACTTACAAAACAGAGTTTTCTTAAAATACTGGCTTTTTATAAGGTTTCAATTTTATATTGACAGACACATCAATTTAAAGCTGTAAATTAAACTTTTTTGCATTTTTTGTTTTTTTTTGTGGTGCGGTTAGGTTCAGAAATATTATTTTTTGACATAACTTAAGATTTATCAATCCACATAATATAGTTTGTTGTCAAATTACAAATAAAATTGTCTGCGTTCAGAAATTTAATTTGTGACAAAGCTTAAGATTTATTAATCTACATAAAAATAATCTGATAGATAGTTAACAACTGTAGTTAATCTACCTACTATAGTTACCTAAAATTTAGTTTACTTTTTACCTCCTGAGTAAGTTAGAAAGATATAAAAATTCTTAGTAGTTATTCATTTTCAACTATTCTTTGATTGATATGAATTTGATTTCTGAACGACGGGTTGAATTTTTTTTTGTTTTATTTAAATCCAAGCATTTTCACGTCTATTCAAACATTTTAAACCTTCCCTAGACTTCCACAAAACATTCAAAACCAAAATCAGCACACACACACACACACACACACACACACGCATACTAGTTAAGCTGTCTTTGCTTCCTGTATTGTATAAAGATAATTAATAATCTTCTATATGTATAAAAAATCAATCCAGCCGTTTTCGAGTTTAAGCGAGACTAACGAACAGCAATTGATTTTTATACATATAGAAGATTATTAATTATCAAAATACAATACAGGGAGCAAAGACAACTTAACTAGTATGCGTGTGTGTGTGTGTGTGTGTGTGTGTGTGTGTGTGTGTGTGTGTGTGTGTAGGGGTGTTTTTTTTCTGTGGGGAAAAATACTTTTACGTAAAATAAGATCAAGATCGTATTGATCTCATATGTCGGGCTCGGTTTGAAGGCCAATACAGACTAAAAAACCGCCTCTTCTTCTATCTCTTTAGCCCCCATGGAATCGCCGCAAGGCATTTTTTCACGGGGGGAGAATCTAGCTTTTGCTTTAGTTGGAAACTAAAAAATTTAAATTTACTACAGTGGCTTGTCTTGCCCTCTCTAACCTACGCAAGTTTTTTAGTATTTCTGCCGCGTATGCACTAGTTGCATCCCATGCTACTTCAGAAGTAAGCATTACGCTGATAAGGTTATCAGGTGTAATGCTTGTACCTACTGTCTTCTCCCAATTGTCCCGAGCGGTTATGTAAAGATGGCATTTAAAAAATACATGATTCGCATCTTCGATTGCGTCTGTTCAGTTTGGGCTATCTGGGGAGTCCTCGTGTTTAAATCTATGGACGTACTATCTGTAACATCCGTGGCCAGGGATCATCTGGGTCAGGTAGTAGTTAACCTCCCCATGCTTGCGGTTAACCCATGGCGCAATTTCAGGTATCAGGCGGTAGGTCCAACGTCCCTTACTTGAAGTACTCCAGCGTTCTTGCCATCGTTGCAAACTCTTCTGTTTTTGTTTGCTTTTGAGTTCAGCTGGCAACATTGAGGTTTCCGTATTCCTGTGATGAAACATCGCTCTACGTTCTTCAGCCAGTATGTCTGGGGTAGGGTTCCAGCTATGACAAATGCAGCTTCGCCCGAGACTGTACGGAAAGCGCTCGCTACGCGGAGAGCACTCAGTCTGTAAACTGGTGTGACTTTGAATCAGTGATATAGACAAACCAGCAATAGCTAACAATCTAAACCAGCAATAGCTAAAAATCTCAACCAGTGATAGCTGACAATCTCAACCAGCAATAGCTAAAAATCTCACCCAGCAATAGCTAACAATCTCAACCAGCAATAGCTAAAAATCTCAACCAGTAATAGCTAACAATCTCAACCAGCAATAGCTAAAAATCACATCCAGCAATAGCTAACAATCTCAACCAGCAATAGCTAAATATCTCACCCAGCTATAGCTAACAATCTCAACCAGCAAAAGCTAACAATATCACCCAGCAATAACTAATAATCCCAACCAGAAATAGCTAACAATGTCATCCAGCAATAGATAACGATTTCATTCAGCAATAGCTAACAATGTCAACCAGCAATAGCTAACAATATCAACGAGCAATAACTAACAATCTCATCCATTAATAACAAATAATGCCATCCAGCAATAGCTAACAATCTCATCCAGCAATAGCTAAAAATCTCAACCAGCAATAGCTAACAATGTCCTCCAGCAATAGCTAAAAATCTTACCCAGCAATTGCTAACAATTTCAACCAGCAATAAGTAACAATCTCAACCAGCAATAGCTAACAATGTCACCCAGCAATAGCTAACAATCTCAACCAGCAATAGCTAACTATCTCACCCAGCTATAGCTAACAATCTCAACCAGCAATAGATAAACATCTCACCCAGCTATAGCTAACAATCTCACCCAGCAATAGCTAACAATGTCATCAAGCAATAACTATTAATCCCAACCAGCAATTGCTAACAATTTCATCCTGCAATAGCTAACAATGTCAACCAGCAATAGCTAACAATTTCATCCAGCAATAGCTAAAATTCTCAACCAGCAATAATTAACAATCTCAACCACTAATAGCTAATAACCTCAACCAGCAATAGCTAAAAATGTCAACCAGAAATAGCAAACGACTCAACCAGAAGTAGTTAACAATCTCACCCAGCAATAAATAGCTAATAATCTCAACCAGCAATAGCATACACTATCATCCAGCAATAGCTAGGTATCTCATCCAGCAATAGCTAACAATGTCATCCAGAAATAGCTAAAAATCTCACCCAGCAATTGCTAACAATTTCAACCAGCAATAGCTAACAATCTCTACCAGCAACAGCATACAATGTCATTCAGCAATAGCTAAAAATCTCAACCAGCAATAGCTAACAATCTCAATCAGCAATAGCTTAAAATCTCACCCAGCAATAGTTAACAATCTCAACCAGCAATAGCTAACTATCTCACCCAGCTATAGCTAACAATCTCAACCAGCAATTGCTAAATATCTCACCCAGCTATCGCTAACAATCTCAACCAGCAATTGCTAAACATCTCACCCAGCTATAGCTAACAATCTCAACCAGCAAAAGCTAACAATGTCACCCAGCAATAACTAATAATCCCAACCAGCAATAGCCAAAAATGTCATCCAGCAATAGCTCACAATTTCATCAAGCAATAGATAACAATGTCAACCAGCAATAGCTAAAAATCTCAACCAGATATAGCTAAAATTCTCAACCAGCAATTGCTAACTATCTCAACCACTAATAGATAATAATCTAAACCAGCAATGCTAATAATGTTAACCAGAAATAGCTAACAATCTCAACCAGCAATAGCTAAATATCTCACCCAGCTATAGCTAACAAACTCAACCAGCAAAAGCTAACAATGTCACCCAGCAATAACTAATAATCCCAACCAGCAATAGCTAACAATGTCATCCAGCAATAGATAACGATTTCATTCAGCAATAGCTAACAATCTCAACGAGCAATAACTAACAATCTCATCCATTAATAACAAATAATGCCATCCAGCAATAGTTAAGAATCTCATCCAGCAATAGCTAACAATCTCAAC
This sequence comes from Leptidea sinapis, assembly GCF_905404315.1. Classification (NCBI taxonomy): domain Eukaryota; kingdom Metazoa; phylum Arthropoda; class Insecta; order Lepidoptera; family Pieridae; genus Leptidea; species Leptidea sinapis. The sequence goes on along the minus strand of NC_066275.1, from coordinate 4,554,287 downwards.
CAGCAATAGCTAACAATGTCCTCCAGCAATAGCGAAAAATCTTACACAGCAATTGTTAACAATTTCAACCAGCAATAAGTAACAATCTCAACCAGCAATAGCTAACAATGTCACCCAGCAATAGCTAACAATCTCAACCAGCAATAGCTAACTATCTCACCCAGCTATAGCTAACAATCTCAACAACCAATAGATAAACATCTCACCCAGCTATAGCTAACAATCTCACCCAGCAATAGCTAACAATCTCAACGAGCAATAACTAACAATCTCATCCATTAATAACAAATAATGCCATCCAGCAATAGTTAACAATCTCATCCAGCAATAGCTAACAATCTGAACCAGCAATAGCAAACAATCTAAACCAGCAATAGCTTACAATTTCATCAAGAAATAGCTTACAATGTCAACCAGCAATAGCTTGAAATCTCAACCAGCAATAGCTGATGTTAACTATTTCTGGTTGACGTTTTTAGCTATTGCTGGTTAAGATTATAAAGTATTGCTGGGTGAGATTGCTAGCTATTGCTGGATGACATTGTTGGTTATTAATTGATGATATTGTAAGCTATTGCTGGTTTACATTTTTAGCAATTGCTTGTTAACATTTTTAGCTATTGCTGGATGACATTGTTAGCTCATGCTGGTTGAGATTGTTAGTTATTGCTGGTTGAGATTGTTAGCTATTGCTGGGTGAGATTGTTAGCTATTGCTGGTTGAGATTGTTAGCTATTGCTGGTTGAGATTGTTAGCTATTGCTTGTTGAGGTTTTTAGCTATTGCTGGTTCACATTGTAAGATATTGCTAGTGTAGATTGTAAGCTATTGCTGGTTGACCTTGTTAGCTATTGCTGGTGGAGATTGTAAGCAATTGCTGGTTTATATTGTAAGCTATTGCTGTTTGACATTGTAAGCTATTGCTGTATGACATTTATAGCAATTGCTGGTTGACACTGTTAGCTATTGGTGGCTGAGACTGTTAGCAATTGCTGGTTCACATTGTTAGCTATTGCTGGTGGAGATTGTAAGCTATTGCTAGTTGAGATTGTTAGTTATTGCTGGTTGACATAGTTAGCTATTGCTGGTGGAGATTGTATGCTATTGCTGGTTGACATTGTTAGCTATTGCTGGGTGAGATTGCTAGCTATTGCTGGATGAGATTGTTGGTTATTAATTGATGACATTGTAAGCTATTGCTGGTTGAGATTGTTAGCTATTCCTGGGTGAGATTGTTAGCTTTTGCTGGATGACATTGTAAGCTATTGCTGGTTGAAATGTTAGCAATTTCTGGTTGACGTTGTTAGTTATTGCTAGATGACATTGTTAGCTTTTGCTGGTAGAGATTATTAGCTATTGCTGGTTGAGATTGTTAGCTATTGCTGGTGGAGATTGTCAGCTATTGTTGGTTGACATTGAAAGCTATTTCTGGTTGACATTGATAGCTATCGCTGGATGACATTGTTAGCTATTGCTGGTTGATATTGTTAGTTGTTACTGATGAAGATTGTTGGGTATTGCTAGTTTACATTGTTTGCAATTGCTGGATGTCATTGTTAGTTATTGCTGGTTAAAATTGTAAGCTATTGCTGGTTGAGATTGTAAGCTATTGCTGTATGACATTGATAGCTATTGCTGGTTGAGATTGGTAGCTATTGCTGGATGAAACTGTTAGTTATGGTTGGCTGAGTCTGTTAGCAATTGCTGGTTCACATTGTTAGCTATTATTGGTGGAGATTGTAAGCTATTGCTGGTTGAGATTGTTAGCTATTGCTGGTTGACATAGTTAGCTATTGCTGGTGGAGATTGTATGCATTGCTGGTTGACATTGTTAGATATTGCTGCGTGAGATTGTTAGCTATTGCTGGATGACATAATTAGCTATTGCTGGTTGAGATTGTTAGCTATTGCTGGGTGAGATTGTTAGATTTTGCTGGATGACATTGTTAGCTATTGCTGGTTGAGATTTCAAGCTTTTGCTGGTTGACATTGTAAGCTATTGCATGTTCACATTGTAAGCTATTGCTGATTGAAATTGTAAGCTATTGCTGGTTGAGATTTTTAGCTTTTGCTGGTTGATATTATTTGCTATTGCTGGGTGAGATTGTTAGCTATTGCTGGGTGGGATTGTAAGCTATTGCTGTATGACACTGTTAATTTTTGCTGGCTGATACTGTAAGCTATTGCTAGGTCACATTGTAAGCTATTGCTGCTAGAGATTGTTAGCTATTGCTGGTTGACATTGTGAGCTAATGCTGGTTGTCATTATTAGTTATTGCTGGATGAAATTGTTAGTTAGTGCTGGTTAAGATTGTTAGCTACTGCTGGGTGAGATTGTTAGCTATTGCTAATTGAGATTGTAAGCTATTGCTGGGTGAGATTGTTAGCTATTGCTGTATGACATTGTTAGTTATTGCTGGTTGACACTGTTAGCTAATGCTGGGTGAGATTGTTAGTTTTTGCTGGATAACATTGTAAGCTATTGCTGGTTGAGATGTTAACTATTTCTGGTTGACGTTGTTAGCTATTGCTGGTTACGATTATAAAGTATTGCTGGGTGAGATTGCTAGCTATTGCTGGATGACATTGTTGGTTATTAATTGATGATATTGTAAGCTATTGCTGGTTGCGATTGTTAGCTATTGCTGGTTGAGATTGTTAGCTGTTGCTGGGTGATATTTTTAGCTATTGCTGGATGACATTGTTAGGAATTGCTGGTTGAGATTTTTAGCTATTGCTGGTTGAGATTATTAGCTATTGCTGGATGATATTATTAGCTATTGCTGGTTGAGATATTAGCTTTTCTGGTTGACACTGTTAGCTATTGCTGGGTGAGATTGTTAGCTATTGCTGGATGACCCTGTTAATTATTGCTGGCTGAGACTGTTAGCAATTGCTGGTTCACATTGTTAGCTATTGCTGGTGAAGATTGTCAGCTATTGCTGGTTGACATTGTTAGCTATTCCTGGTTGACATTGATAGCTATTGCTGGTTGACATAGTTAGCTATTGCTGGTGGAGATTGTATGCATTGCTGGTTGACATTGTTAGCTCTTGCTGCGTGATATAGTAAGCTATTGCTGGATGACATAATTAGCTATTGCTGGTTGAGATTGTTTGCTATTGCTGGGTGAGATTGTTAGATTTTATTGGATGACATTGTTAGCTATTGCTAGTTGAGATTGCAAGCTTTTGCTGGTTGACATTGTAAGCTATTGCATGTTCACATTGTTAGCTATTGCTGAATGAAATTGTAAGCTATTGCTGGTTGAGATTTTTAGCTTTTGCTGGTTGATATTGTTTGCTATTGCTGGGTGAGATTGTTAGCTATTGCTGGGTGAGATTGTAAGCTATTGCTGTATGACACTGTTAATTTTTGCTGGCTGATACTGTAAGCTATTGCTGGGTCACATTGTAAGCTATTGCTGGTAGAGATTGTTAGCTATTGCTGGTTGACATTGTGAGCTAATGCTGGTTGAGATTTTTAGCTTTTGCTGGTTGATATTGTTTGCTATTGCTGGGTGAGATTGTTAGCTATTGCTGGGTGAGATTGTAAGCTATTGCTGTATGACACTGTTAATTTTTGCTGGCTGATACTGTAAGCTATTGCTGGGTCACATTGTAAGCTATTGCTGGTAGAGATTGTTAGCTATTGCTGGTTGACATTGTGAGCTAATGCTGGTTGTCATTGGTAGTTATTGCTGGATGAAATTGTTAGTTATTGCTGGTTGAGATTGTTAGCTACTGCTGGGTGAGATTGTTAGCTATTGCTGATTGAGATTGTAAGCTATTGCTGGTTGAGATTGTTAGCTATTGCTGGATAAAATTCTTAGATATAGCTGGTTTAGATTGTTAGCTATTGCTGGGTGAGATTGTTAGCTATTGCTGATTGAGATTGTAAGCTATTGCTGGTTGAGATTGTTAGCTATTGCTGGGTGAGATTGTAAGCTATTGCTGGATGATACTGTTAATTATTGCTGGCTGATACTGTTAGCTATTGCTGGGTCACATTGTAAGCTATTCCTGGTAGAGATTGTTAGCTATTGCTGTTTGATATTGGTAGCTTTTGCTGGTGCAGATTGTTAGCTATTGCTGGTTGACATTGTGAGCTAAAGCTGGTTGACATTGTTAGTTATTGCTGGATGAAATTGTTAGTTATTGCTGGTTGAGATTGTTAGCTATTGCTGGGTGAGATTGTTAGCTATTGCTGATTGAGATTGTAAGCTATTGCTGGGTGAGATTGTTAGCTATTGCTGGTTGACATTGTGAGCTAATGCTGGTTGACATTGTTAGTTATTGCTGGTTGAGATTGTTAGCTATTGCTGGGTGAGACTGTTAGCTATTGCTGGTTGCGATTGTTAGCTATTGCTGAGTGAGATGTTTGCTATAGATCGATGAAATGGTTAGCCATTGCTGGTTGAGATTGTTAGCTATAGCTGGGTGAGATGTTTTGCTATAGCTGGATGAAATGGTTAGCTATTGCTGGTTGACATTGTAAGCTATTGCTGGGTGAGATTGTTAGCTATTGCTGGATGAAATTGTTAGATATTGCTGGTAGACATTGTTAGCTATTACTGCGTGAGATTGTTAGCTATTGCTGGATGACATTATTAGATATTGTTGGTTGAGATTGTTAGCTATTTCTGGGTGAGATTGTTAGCTTTTGCTGGATGACATTGTTAGCTATTGCTGGTTGAGATTTCAAGCTATCGCTGGTTGACATTGTAAGCTATTGCTTGTTCACATTGTTAGTTATTGCTGGATGATATTGTAAGCTATTGCTGGTTGATATTGTAAGTTATTGCTGGATGAAATTATTAGCTATTGCTGGTTGAGATATTAGCTATTTTTGGTTTACATTGTAAGCTATTGCTGGTTGTAATTGTTGGTTTAGATTTTTAGCTATTGTTGGTTGAGATTGTTAGCTATTGCTGGTTGAGATTGCAAGCTATTACTGGTTTACATTGTTAGCAATTTCTTGTTCACATTTTAGCTATTGCTGGATGACATTGTTAGCTCATGCTGGTTGAGATTGTTAGTTATTGCTGGTTGAGATTGTTAGCTATTGCTTGTTGAGGTTTTTAGCTATTGCTGATTCACATTGTAAGATATTGCTAGTGGAGATTGTAAGCTATTGCTGGTTGAGATTGTTAGCTATTGCTGGTGGAGATTGTAAGCAATTTCTGGTTTATATTGTAAGCTATTGCTGGTTGACATTGTAAGCTATTGCTGTATGACATTTATAGCAATTGCTGGTTGACACTGTTAGCTATTGGTGGCTGAGACTGTTAGCAATTGCTGGTCCACATTGTTAGCTATTGTTGGTGGAGATTGTAAGCTATTGCTAGTTGAGATTGTTAGTTATTGCTGGTTGACATAGTTAGCTATTGCTGGTGGAGATTGTATGCTGTTGCTGGTTGACATTGTATGCTATTACTGGTTGATATTGTATGCTATTGCTGGTTGACATTGTTAGCTATTGCTGGGTGAGATTGCTAGCTATTGCTGGATGAGATTGTTAGCTATTGCTGGTTGACACTGTTAGCTATTGCTGGGTGAGATTGTTGGTTTTTGCAGGATAACATTGTAAGCTATTGCTGGTTGAAATGTAAGCAATTTCTGGTTGACGTTGTTAGCTATTGCTAGATGACATTGTTAGCTTTTGCTGGTTGAGATATTTAGCTATTGCGTGTTGAGATTGTTAGCTATTGCTGGGTGATATTTTTAGCTATTGCTGGATGACTTTGTTAGGAATTGCTGGTTGAGATTTTAAGCTATTGCTTGTTGAGATTATTAGCTATTGCTGGATGATATTGTTAGCTATTGCTGGTTGAGACATAAGCTATTTCTGGTTGACATTGTTAGCTATTGCTGGGTGAGATTGTTAGCTATTGCTGGATGGCACTGTTAATTATTGCTGGCTGAGACTGTTAGCTATTGCTGGTTCACATTGTTAGCTATTGCTGGTGGAGATTGTCAGCTATTGCTGGTTGACATTGTTAGCTATTCCTGGTTGACATTGATAGCTATCGCTGGATGACAATGTTAGCTATTGCTGGTTGACATTGTTAGTTGTTAGTGGTGAAGATTGTTGGGTATTGCTGGTTTACATTGTTAGCTATTGCTGTATGACATTGTTAGCTATTGCTGGTTGACACTGTTAGCTATTGCTGGGTGAGATTGTTAGTTTTTGCTGGATAACATTGTGAGCTATTGCTGGTTGAGATGTTAGCTATTTCTGGTTGACGTTGTTAGCTATTGCTGGTTAAGATTATAAAGTATTGCTGGGAGAGATTGCTAGCTATTGCTGGATGACATTGTTGGTTATTAATTGATGATATTGTAAGCTATTGCTGGTTGAGATTGTTAGCTATTGCTGGTTGAGATTGTTAGCTGTTGCTGGGTGATAATTTTAGCTATTGCTGGATGATATTGTTAGGAATTGCTGGTTGAGATTTTTAGCTATTGCTGGTTGAGATTATTAGCTATTGCTGGATGATATTATTAGCTATTGCTGGTTGAGATATTAGCTATTTCTGGTTGACATTGTTAGCTATTGCTGGGTGAGATTGTTAGCTATTGCTAGATGACACTGTTAATACTTGCTGGCTGAGACTGTTAGCTATTGCTGGTTCACATTGTTAGCTATTTCTGGTGGAGATTGTCAGCTATTGCTGGTTGACATTGTTAGCTATTCCTGGTTGACATTGATAGCTATCGCTGGATGACATTGTTAGCTATTGGTGGTTGACATTGTTAGTTGTTACTGGGTGAGATTGTTAGTTTATGCTGGATAACATTGTGAGCTATTGCTGGTTGAGATGTTAGCTATTTCTGGTTGACGTTGTTAGCTTTTACTTGTTGAGATTATAAAGTATTGCTGGGTGAGATTGCTAGCTATTGCTGGATGACATTGTTGGTTATTAATTGATGACATTATCAGTCTCGCGACGCGCAGTGAACATTATAGTATTGTTTACGTTTAGCAAAATAATATAATTAATAATTACGTACTCGATTGTTTTGTTACTACCTAAATAAGTTACAAATTGGCTACTAGTAAACTCCTTGTAGTGATCAATTAATAAGAATAACATATTAGTGCATTCTACAAGCATAAAGTGTGTAAATATTGTTTTGAACCTCAACTCAATCAACAACACGGATGACATCTTGCCTACTGCCGCTACATTGAATTTTCACGCTTAAGTACAGCGAAGACAGGTCAGAATTGCGTCTTTAATTCATTCTTTGTGTTCAATTGTAATGTGCGCCTACGGAAACCGGTCATAGATCCAGATTACAGAAGTGATATTCAACTAATAGTGATCAACTAATAACAATTCACCTTTTGCGTTCGACAAGCATAAGTGACCGAATATTGTTTTGTACCAACTGCCACTGTATTGAGCCAGAATCGCTTAAATAAGTACTGCGAACATATCTTGTGCTAACTTGTATGCATTGTGTACTCACGGCATCCATTCATAGACCGTGAATTATTGAAGTACTTTCTCACCGTTGCTTTATTATTTTCTGCGTATTACAGGCATACATATATATAAATATAGTCAAAGTATTATTATTTTCTAAAAATGATGACCTGTAGTCGCTGCGGAGATGAAGCAACAGAAACGATAAAATGTTCAGTATGCACGAAACAGTATGACTTTGAATGCTCTGGAATTACAGAACGCGGCTATCGCAGATTCGGTGATCGGCAGGCATCTTGGCGGTGTCCGGCTTGTAAAAACCCAGGCAATTTAAGTGTTGTGACTCCTACCCCAGTTTCTTCACCGATATCGCCATCATCGATAAGCTTGGAAACCATCATGCAGGAACTAACAAGCATCAATTTAAAACTGGCGCCACTCTCCAGCCTTGTAGCGGATATGCAGGTCGTAAAAAAAGAGCTTAGTGACCTTAAAGCCTCTGCTTCTGAATATTCAAAGAAAATCTCGTCACTTGAAGCAAATATCGCCAGGGTAGAGAAGGATCAAGAATGTTTGCAACCACTCAAGGTTCTGGTGACCAAACTGGAGGAAGAGCTTGCTGACAAAGATCAATGGCTTCGCTCTAACAATGTGGAGATAAAAGGCGTACCAATCACAGACAAAGAAAATCTTTTTGATGTAGTTAATAAAATTGGTAATAAGATCTCATGTCCTGTATCTAAAGATCAAATAAACTTTGTACATAGAGTTCACACAGGCACCAACAACGTCAAGAATATAGTACTATCATTCACAAACCGGTATAGCAAAGAAAATTTTGTTGCTGCTGCACGCTCCGTTAAAGACCGTCTCACACCTCAGGATATTGAGATTTCTGGATCTGGAAAAATTTTTGTAAATGACCACCTCACCACTAGAAACAAAATGCTGCTTACGAAAACTAAAGCACTCGCCTCGCAACATAATTTTCAGTTCGTGTGGGTCAAACATTCAAGAATTTTTGTTCGGCGCGACTCTACTTCAAAATCTTTTACCATACAAAGAGAACAGGATATTCAAAAGATACGATAATAATACTGCCAGAATTACTTATTTTACTTATAAGATTTTTTATTTTAATATTTTACATTACTTGTATTTCTTCTACCATACTTAAACATGTTATTATTTATGCTATTGGCATTACTATTGTATCTGCTTTTAGTATTATTTGTAGTATTTATAGAATATGTCATTACTACGCTAAAAAAGTTACTGCGTGCTTTTTCCATTTGCTGATAATTATGTTTATTGTTGTTCATGAGTATATTTGTATTTGTTATTTATCTATTTCGGGTAGCGCTGACTGGTATATGGAGTATATGGTTCGGTATACAAATGATTTGTTCCAGTATATCATTGATCTATTTAGAAATTGTCTTTTCGGTAACAGTGTTTAATCTTAGTATTTATCACCAAAATGTACGGGGGTTACGAACTAAAACAGAGGTATTCTCAAGAAATATGTCTTTGAGCGATCATGATGTGATAACACTCACTGAAACATGGCTGACTGAATCAATCTCTGACAGTGAGCTATTTGATAGTAGGTATTTAGTCTTTCGGCGTGACCGTGATTACTTAGCACAAGGGCAATCACGTGGAGGTGGTGTCCTTGTAGCCATTAGACGTGATCTGTTGGCTACGCCCAGAATTGAATGGCAGTCGTGTGCCGAGGATGTGTGGGTTACACTGTTGATAACTGCATCTAGTCCGAGAACAACATTTAAAATACACATATGTACTCTCTATCTCTGCGAACAGAACCTTGGGAATAATTTTGCTACTCAGCTTAACAATTTTCTATGTAAACTAACATCTTTGATTAATAACAATCCGCTTGATAAGTTTATGGGAGATTTCAACATGAGCTCCATATCGTGGGTTCCATGCGAAACTTACTTAATTCCAATTGCACCAACCACGTCCCACATTTTGCAATTCGTAGATACACTCAGTCTGTGTGGACTTAGACAATTTAATAGTAATTATAATGCATTTGGCAAATTATTAGATTTAGTTTTAAGTAACAATGAGCTCACTGTGTCAGCATGCACTGATCCGTTAGTACCAGAAGATCCCTATCATAAGTCATTAATTGTGCACTTTAACTTTTCATATATACCACACTTGAAACCAGCTGAGCGGACAATTTTTAACTATAACAAAGGTAATTTTGAGGAGATGAGTGCGGAACTAAGTCAGATTGACTGGATTAATATTCTTACTCAAAACTCTGTGGATGATGCCGTTAATCATTTTTATTCAATAGTTTATGATATAAGAAACCATCACGTGCCGAAACGGATCATTAAAAATAATAAATATCCAATTTGGTATAACGCGGCCTTAATTAAAATCCTCAAAGAGAAAAATAAATATCTTGTGAAATATAAAATATATCATAATCTCAATGACTTACATACTTTCCACCTACTTAGAGACAGGGCTAAAGTTATTGAGCGTAGTTGTTTTGATCACTACATTAGTAAAATTGAAAATGATATATCTAATAATCCCAAGGCATTTTGGTCCTTTATGAAAAGTAAACGTAATTGTTCAAATATACCATCTAATATGATCTATGGAGACACTGAAGGCAATAAAGGACAGGACATTTGTGAGCTTTTCTCAAGATATTTTTATTCGACTTTCCAAGAATCCACTACCACATCCAAATCCTATAATTGTTCAGATGAATCTATTATTAGTAATATAAGTTCTATCGAAATTGATAATAAACAAATAGAAAAGCTCTTAAAATCACTTGATCTAAATAAATCACCTGGGCCAGATAGTTTACCAGCACTGTTCCTCGTCAAATGTTCTGAAGTATTGGCATTACCTGTCACCTTGCTTTTTAAGAGATCAATTAATGAAGGTATCATGCCGATCAGGTGGAAGGCGGCATTCATATCACCTATACATAAAAAAGGTCAGAAAGACAAAGTGGAAAACTATCGACCGATTTCAAAATTATGTCTTCTTGCCAAAGTGTTTGAGCGCATCATCTATAATCAACTTTACCCTAGCCTTAAAAATGTGTTAAACCAACAACAGCATGGTTTTATAAAAGGAAGATCAACGGTTACTAATTTACTTGTTTTCACTGACTTCTTAACTGATTGCATGGACGGCGGTCAACAAATTGACGTTGTGTATACAGATTACACCAAAGCTTTCGACCGCATAGATCATAGAATCCTTCTTCAAAAACTTGCTGGTCTTGGTATTAGGGGTAACTTATTTAGATGGTTAAGTTCGTACGTAAAAAACAGAACTCAGGCAGTTGTTTTAAATGGCTACACCTCCTCATGGATCACGATACCTTCTGGAGTTCCTCAGGGCTCACTCCTAGGTCCTTTATTATTTATCTGTTTCATAAATGACATCGATACATGCTTTCATCATTCCAATTATTTACTTTTCGCTGACGACATGAAGATATTTCGGCCTATCAACGATATCTATGACGTTGATCTCCTTCAGGAAGATCTCAATAGACTAGCAACATATTGTAGTAATAATAAGCTTTGGCTTAATATACCTAAATGTCTTTTTATAAGTTTTTCCCGTAAAAAGCTAATCATCAAATTTAATTATACTATAAATAATCAATTTCTATTGCGGGTCGATTGTGTCACAGATCTAGGTGTAGCTCTTGACTGCAAGCTAACTTACGAATGTCACATCGACAATATTGCAAATAAGGCATCACAAGCACTTGGGTTTATAATACGTTCAGCGAACTGCTTCAAGAGAATGAAAACATTAAAAATTATTTTTTGCGCTTATGTTCGTAGTCATTTAGAGTATGCTAGTCAAATCTGGAATCCGGTATATATGATACATAGTAAAAGAATTGAACAAATACAGAAAAAATTTACGAGATTTTTAAATTATAAGTTCAGAATTCCCAAAACAGATTACAAGACTCGGTGTACTCGATTTCATCTCCTACCATTAACACTCCGTAGATCCATGGCTGATATTACGACTATTATGAAAATTGCTCAGGGTAAGATTGACAGTCCAACCTTGTTATCTAAAATAAACCTCAATATACCGTACCAACATTCTAGAAAAAAGAATCTCCTCCATATTCCACTCATGCGCACAAACTATAGATCACACTCCTTTATACCACGTACTTCGTATAATTTTAACAAACTAAAATCATCCGAAATAGATCTTTTTTGTTCCAGTTTAGGTAGTGTTAAGAAACATATTATACAAGATTATTTGCAAGTCACAGAAAAGTAATACAATGACAACATAATATATGTATACTTTAAGTCAATTTAAATTGCAAAAAATCGTAGTTAACTAGTACATAGTAATGCCTTTAATTAGTTTAAGCATTTGTAAAAACGTAAAAAAAATACTATTTAATACCTATATGTGGAGGCTTTTAATTGGCCTATATATAAACATGTAGATATATGTTTTTGTATTGACGGCTGTTAGCCACTCTATGAAAATAAAATAAAATAAAATAAAATTATAAGCTATTGCTGGTTGAGATTGTTAGCTATTACTGGGTGAGATTGTTAGCTTTTGCTGGATGACATTGTAAGCTATTGCTGGTTGAAATGTTAGCAATTTCTGGTTGACGTTGTTAGCTATTGCTAGATGACATTGTTAGCTTTTGCTGGTTGAGATTATTAGCTATAGCTGGTCGAGATTGTTAGCTATTGCTGGGTGATATTTTTAGATATTACTGGATGACATTGTTAGGAATTGCTGGATGATATTGTTAGCTATTGCTGGTTGAGATATTAGCTATTTCTGGTTGACACTGTTAGCTGTTGCTGGGTGAGATTGTTAGCTATAGCTGGATGACACTGTTAATTATTGCTGGCTGAGACTGTTAGCTATTGCTGGTTCACATTGTCAACTATTTCTGGTGGAGATTGTCAGCTATTGCTGGTTGACATTGTTAGCTATTCCTGGTTGACATTGTAAGATATTGCTAGTAGAGATTGAAAGCTATTGCTGGTTGACATAGTTAGCTATTGTTGGTTTAGATTGTTAGCTATTGCTGGGTGAGATTGTTAGCTTTTGCTGGATGACATTGTTAGCTATTGCTGGTTGAGATTTCAAGCTATTGCTGGTTGACATTGTAAGCTATTGCTTGTTCACATTGTTAGTTATTGCTGGATGATATTGTAAGCTATTGCTGGTTGATATTGTAAGTTATTGCTGGATGAAATTATTAGCTATTGCTGGTTGAGATTGTTAGCGAATGCTGGTCGAGATATTAGCTATTTTTGGTTGACATTGTAAGCAATTGCTGGTTGAGATTTTTTGCTATTGTTGGTTTAGACTTTTAGCTATTGTTGGTTGAGATTGTTAGCTATTGCTGGTTGAGATTGCAAGCTATTGCTGGTTTACATTGTTAGCGATTGCTTGTTCACATTTTTAGCTATTGCTGGATGACATTGTTAGCTATTGCTGGTTGACATTGTTAGCTATTGCTGGTGGAGATTGTTAGCTATTGCTTGTTGAGATTGTTAGCTATTGCTGATTCACATTGTAAGATATTGCTAGTAGAGATCGTAAGCTATTGCCGGTTGAGATTTATTGCTATTGTTGGTTGAGATTGTTAGCAATAGCTGGTTGAGATTGCAAGCTATTGCTGGTTTACGTTTTAGCAATTGCTTGTTAACATTTTTAGCTTTTGCTGGATGACATTGTTAGCTATTGCTGGTTGAGATTGTTAGCTATTGCTGGTTGAGATTGTTAGCTATTGCATGTTGAGATTTTTAGCTATTGCTGGTTCACATTGTAAGATATTGCTAGTGGAGATTGTAAGCTATTGCTGGTTGACATTGTTAGCTATTGCTGGAGGAGATTGTTAGCAATTGCTGGTTTATATTGTAAGCTATTACTGGTTGACATTGTAAGCTATTGCTGTATGACATTGATAGCTATTGCTGGTTGAAACTGTTAGCTATTGGTGGCTGAGACTGTTAGCAATTGCTGGTTCACATTGTTAGCTATTGCTGGTGGAGATTGTAAGCTATTGCTGGTTGACATAGTTAGCTATTGCTGGTGGAGATTGTATGCGTTTGCTGGTTGACATTGTAAGCTATTGCTGGGTGAGATTGCTAGCTATTGCTGGATGAGATTGTTGGTTATTAATTGATGACATTGTTAGCTATTGCTGGTTTAGATTGTTAGCTATTGCTGGGTGAGATTGTTAGCTTTTGCTGGATGACATTGTTAGCTATTGCTGGTTGACATAGTTAGTTTTTGCTGGTTGAGATTAATAGCTATTGCTGGTTGAGAATGTTAGCTATTGCTGGTGGAGATTGTCAGCTATTGCTGGTTGACATTGTGAACTAATGCTGGTTGTCATTGTTAGTTATTGCTAGATGAAATTGTTAGTTATTGCTGGTTGAGATTGTTAGCTATTGCTGGGTGATATTGTTAGCTATTGCTGATTGAGATTGTAAGCTATTGTTGGGTGAGATTGTTAGCTATTGCTGATTGAGATTGTTAGCTATTGCTGATGAGATGTTTGCTATAGCTGGATGAAATGGTTAGCTGTTGCTGGTTGAGATTGTTAGCTATAGCTGGTTGAGATGTTAGCTATATCTGGTTCATATTGTTAGATATAGCTGGATTAGATTGTTAGCTATTGCTGGATGAAATTGTAAGCTATTGCTGGTTGAGATTGTTATCTATTGCTGGTTGAGATTGTTAGCTATTGCTGGCTGAGATTGTAAGCTATTGCTGGGTTAGATTGTAAGCTATTGCTGGATGATACTGTTAATTATTGCTGGCTGATACTGTTAGCTATTGCTAGGTCACGTTGTAAGCTATTCCTGGTAGAGATTGTTAGCTATTGCTGTTTGATATTGTTAGCTTTAGTTGGTGCAGATTGTAAGCTATTGCTGGTTGACATTGTGAGCTAATGCTGGTTGACATTGTTAGTTATTGCTGGATGAAATTCTTGTTATTGCTGGTTGAGATTGTTAGCTATTGCTGATTGAGATTGTAAGCTATTGCTGGGTGAGATTGTTAGCTGTTGCTGGTTGACATTGTGAGCTAATGCTGGTTGATATTGTAAGTTATTGCTGGGTGAGATTGTTAGCTATTGCTGGTTGAGATTGTTAGCTATTGCTGGGTGAGATGTTTGCTATAGCTGGATGAAATGGTTAGCTATTGCTGGTTGAGATTGTTAGCTATAGCTGGGTGAGATGTTTGCTATAGCTGGATGAAATGGTTAGCTATTGCTGGTTGACATTGTTAGCTATTGCTGGGTGAGATTTTTAGCTATTGCTGGATGACATTATTAGCTATTGCTGGTTGAGATTGTTAGGTATTGCTGGGTGAGATTGTTAGCTTTTATGGATGACATTGTTAGCTATTGCTGGGTGAGATTGTTAGCTATTGCTGGTTGACATTGTAAGCTATTGCTTGTTCACATTGTTAGCTATTGCTGGATGAAATTGTAAGCTATTACTCGTTTAGATTGTTTGCTATTGCTGGTTGAGATTTTTAGCTATTGCTGGGTGGGATTGTTAGCTTTTGCTGTTTGATATTGTTAGTTATTGCTGGGTGATATTGTAAGCTATTGCTGGTTGAAATTGTTAGTTATTGCTGGAAGAAATTGTTAGGTATTTCTGGTTGAAATTGTAAGCGAATGCTGGTTGAGATATTAGCTATTTTTGGTTGACATTGTAAGCTATTGCTGGTTGAGATTGTTTGCTATTGTTGGTTTAGATTTTTAGCTATTGTTGGTTGAGATTGTTAGCTATTGCTGGTTTAGATTGCAAGCTATTGCTGGTTTACATTGTTAGCAATTGCTTGTTCACATTTTAAGCTATTGCTGGATGACATTGTTAGCTATTGCTGGTTGACATTGTTAGCTATTGCTGGTTGAGATTGTTAGCTATTGCTTGTTGTGATTGTTAGCTATTGCTTGTTGAGATTGTTAGCTATTGCTGATTCACATTGTAAGATATTGCTAGTAGATATTGTAAGCTATTGCAGGTTGAGATTTTTTGCTATTGTTGGTTGAGATTGTTAGCTATTGCTGGGTGAGATTGTTAGCTTTTGCTGGATGACATTGTTAGCTTTTGCTGGTTGAGATTTCAAGATATTGCTTGTTGACATTGTAAGCTATTGCTTGTTCACATTGTTAGCTATTGCTGGATGAAATTGTATGCTATTGCTGGTTTAGATCGTCTGCTGACAGAGATGATTTTGTTAGCTGGTTGAGATTTTTAGCTATTGCTGGCTGAGATTGTTAGCTTTTGCTGTTTGATATTGTTAGTTATTGCTGGATGAAATTGTAAGCTATTGCTGGTTGAGATTGTTAGCGAATGCTGGTTGAGATATTAGCTATTTTTGCTTGACATTGTAAGCTATTGCTGGTTGAGATTGTTTGCTATTGTTGGTTGAGATTTTTAGCTATTGTTGGTTGAGATTGTTAGCTATTGCTGGTTGAGATTGCAAGCTATTGCTGGTTTACATTGTTAGCAATTGCTTGTTCACATTTTTAGCTATTGCTGGATGACATTGTTAGCTACTTGAGATTGTTAGCTATTGCTGGTTGAGATTGTTAGCTATTGCTGGTTGAGATTGCAAGCTATTGCTGGTTTACATTTTTAGCAATTGCTGTTTAACATTTTTAGCTATTGCTGGATGACATTGTAAGCTCATGCTGCTTGAGATTGTTAGCTATTGCTGGTTGAGATTGTTAGCTCTTGCTTGTTGAGATTTTTAGCTTTTTCTGGTTTACATTGTAAGATATTGCTAGTGGAGATTGTAAGCTATTGCTGGTCGACATTATTAGCTATTACTGGTAGAGAATGTTAGCAATTGCTGGTTGATATTGTAAGCTATTGCTGGTTGACATTGTAAGCTATTGCTGGATGACACTGTTATGATGACGGTTGACATTTTTTGCTATTGCTGCATGAGATTGTTAGTTATTGCCGGATGACATTATTAGCTATTGCTGGTTGAGATTGTTAGCAATTGTTGGGTGCGATTGTTAGCTTTGCTGGATGACATTGTTAGCTATTGCTGGTTGAGTATTCAAGCTATTGCTAGTTGACATTGTAAGCTTTTACTTGTTCACATTGTAAGCTATTTCTGGATGAAATTGTAAGCTATTGCTGGTTGAGATTGTTAGCTTTTGCTGGTTGAGATTGTTAGCTATTGCTGGTTGAGATTGTTAGCTATAGCTGGGTGAGATTTTAAGCAATTGCTGGATGACACTGTAAATTATTGCTGGCTGATACTGTTAGCTATTGCTGGGTCACATTGTAAGCTATTGCTGGTAGAGATTGTTAGCTATTGCTGTTTGATATTGTTAGCTTTTGCTGGTGCAGATTGTTAGCTATTGCCGGTTGATATTGTGAGCTAATGCTGGTTAACATTGTTAGTTATTGCTGGATGAAATTGTTACTTATTGCTGGTTGAGATTGTTAGCTTTTGCTGGGTGAGATTGTTAGCTATTGCTGATTGTGATTGTAAGCTATTGCTGGGTGAGATTGTTAGCTATTGCTGGTTCAGATTGTTAGCTATTGCTAGGTGAGATTTTGCTATAGCTGGATGAAATGGTTAGCTATTGCTGGTTGAGATTGATAGCTATAGCTGGTTGAGATGTTAGCTATATCTGCTTGACATTGTTAGCTATTTCTGGGTGAGATTGTTAGCTATTGCTGGATGTAATTGTTAGATATTGCTGGTTTAGATTGTTAGCTATTGCTGGTTGAGATTGTAAGATATTGCTGGGTGAGATTGTTAGCTATTGCTGGATGACATTGTTAGCTATTGCTGTTTGAGTTTGTAAGTTATTGCTGGGTGACATTGTTAGTTATTGCTGGTTGAGATTGTTAGCTGTTGCTGGGTGAGATGGTTAGCTATTGCTGGATGATATTGTTAGCTATAGCTGGTTGAGATTGTTAGCTATTGCTGATTGAGATTGTTAGCTATTGCTTGTTGAGATTTTTAGCTATTGCTGGTTCACATTGTAAGATATTGGTAGTGGAGATTGTTAGCTATTGCTGGTTGAGATTGTTAGCTATAGCTGGGTGAGATTGTAAGCTATTGCTGGATGACACTGTTAGCTATTGTTGTTTGATATTGTTAGCTTTTGCTGGTGCAGATTGTAAGCTATTGCTGGTTGACATTGTGAGCTAGTGCTGGTTGACATTGTTAGATATTGCTGGATGAAATTGTTAGTTATTGCTGGTTGAGATTGTTAGCTATTGCTGGGTGAGATTGTTAGCTATTGCTGATTGAGATTGTAAGCTATTGCTGGGTGAGATTGTTAGCTATTGCTGATTGAGATTGTAAGCTATTTCTGGGTGAGATTGTTAGCTATATCTGGTTGATATTGTTAGCTATTGCTGGGTGAGATTGTTAGCTATTGCTGGATGAAATTATAAGATATAGCTGGTTTAGATTGTTAGCTATTGCTGGATGAAATTATAAGCTATTGCTGGTTGAGATTGTTAGCTATTGCTGGTTGAGATTGTAAGCTATTGCTGGTTGAGATTGTTAGCTATTGCTGGGTGAGATTGTAAGCTATTGCTGGATGATACTGTTAATTATTGCTGGCTGATACTGTTAGCTATTGCTGGGTCACATTATAAGCTATTCCTGGTAGAGATGGTTAGCTATTGCTGTTTGATATTGTTAGCTTTTGCTGGTGCAGATTGTTAGCTATTGCTGGTTGACATTGTGAGCTAATGCTGGTTGACATTTTTAGTTATTGCTGGATGAAATTGTGAGTTATTGCTGGTTGAGATTGTTAGCTATTGCTGGGTGAGATTGTTAGCTATTGCTGATTGAGATTGTAAGCTATTGCTGGGTGAGATTGTTAGCTATTGCTGATTGAGATTGTAAGCTATTTCTGGGTGAGATTGTTAGCTATTGCTGATTGAGATTGTAAGCTATTGCTGGGTGAGATTGTTAGCTATTGCTGGTTGACATTGTGAGCTTATGCTGGTTGACATTGTTAGTTATTGCTGGATGAAATTGTTAGTTATTGCTGGTTGAGATTGTTAGCTATTGCTGGTTGAGATTGTTAGCTATAGCTGTATGAGATGTTTGCTATAGCTGTATGAAATGGTTAGCTATTGCTGGTTGAGATTGATAGCTATAGGTGGTTGAGATGTTAGCTATAGCTGTATGAAATGGTTAGCTATTGCTGGTTGACATTGTTAGCTATTACTGCGTGAGATTGTTTGCTATTGCTGGATGATATTATTAGCTATTGCTGGATGAAATTGTTAGTTATTGCTGGTTGAGATTGTTAGCTATTGCTGGTTGAGATTGTTAGCTATAGCTGTATGAGATGTTTGCTATAGCTGTATGAAATGGTTAGCTATTGCTGGTTGACATTGTTAGCTATTACTGCGTGAGATTGTTTGCTATTGCTGGATGATATTATTAGCTATTGCTGGTTGAGATTGTTAGCTATTGCTGGGTGAGATTGTTAGCTTTTGCTGGATGACATTGTTAGTTATTGCTGGGTGAGATTGTTAGCTATTGCTGGTTGAGATTGTTAGCTATAGCTGTATGAGATGTTTGCTATAGCTGTATGAAATGGTTAGCTATTGCTGGTTGAGATTGATAGCTATAGGTGGTTGAGATGTTAGCTATATCTGGTTGACATTGTTAGCTATTGCTGGGTGAGATTGTTAGCTATTGTGGATGAAATTGTTAGCTTTTGCTGGTGCAAATTGTTAGCTATTGCTGGTTGACATTGTGAGCTAATGCTGGTTGACATTGTTAGTTATTGCTGGATGAAATTGTTAGTTATTGCTGGTTGAGATTGTTAGCTATTGCTGATTGAGATTGTAAGCTATTGTTAGGTGAGATTGTTAGCTATTGCTGGTTAAGATTGTTAGCTTTTGCTGGGTGAGATGTTTGCTATAGCTGGATGAAATGGTTAGCTATTGCTGTTTGATATTGTTAGCTTTTGCTGGTGCAGATTGTTAGCTATTGCTGGTTGACATTGTGAGCTAGTGCTGGTTGACATTGTTAGTTATTGCTGGATGAAATTGTTAGTTA
This sequence comes from Leptidea sinapis, assembly GCF_905404315.1. Taxonomy (NCBI): domain Eukaryota; kingdom Metazoa; phylum Arthropoda; class Insecta; order Lepidoptera; family Pieridae; genus Leptidea; species Leptidea sinapis. The sequence goes on along the minus strand of NC_066275.1, from coordinate 4,534,757 downwards.
TTGCTGGTTGAGATTGTTAGCTATTGCTGGGTGAGATTGTTAGCTATTGCTGATTGAGATTGTAAGCTATTGCTGGGTGAGATTGTTAGCTATTGCTGATTGAGATTGTAAGCTATTTCTGGGTGAGATTGTTAGCTATAGCTGTATGAGATGTTTGCTATAGCTGTATGAAATGGTTAGCTATTGCTGGTTGAGATTGATAGCTATAGGTGGTTGAGATGTTAGCTATATCTGGATGAAATTGTTAGTTATTGCTGGTTGAGATTGTTAGTTATTGCTGGATGAAATTGTTAGTTATTGCTGGTTGAGATTGTTAGCTATTGCTGGTTGACATTGTGAGCATTATGCTGGTTGACATTGTTAGTTATTGCTGGATGAAATTGTTAGTTATTGCTGGTTGAGATTGTTAGCTATTGCTGGTTGAGATTGTTAGCTATTGCTGGGTGAGATGTTTGCTATAGCTGGATGAAATGGTTAGCTATTGCTGGTTGAGATTGATAGCTATAGCTGGTTGAGATGTTAGCTATATCTGATTGACATTGTTAGCTATTGCTGGGTGAGATTGTTAGCTATTGCTGGTTGAGATTGTTAGCTATAGCTGTATGAGATGTTTGCTATAGCTGTATGAAATGGTTAGCTATTGCTGGTTGACATTGTTAGCTATTACTGCGTGAGATTGTTTGCTATTGCTGGATGACATTATTAGCTATTGCTGGTTGAGATTGTTAGGTATTGCTGGGTGAGATTGTTAGCTTTTGCTGGATGACATTGTTAGTTATTGCTGGGTGAGATTGTTAGCTAGTGCTGGTTGAGATTGTTAGCTATAGCTGGGTGAGATGTTTGCTATAGCTGTATGAAATGGTTAGCTATTGCTGGTTGAGATTGATAGCTATAGGTGGTTGAGATGTTAGCTATATCTGGTTGACATTGTTAGCTATTGCTGGGTGAGATTGTTAGCTATTGCTGGATGAAATTGTTAGCTTTTGCTGGTGCAAATTGTTAGCTATTGCTGGTTGACATTGTGAGCTAATGCTGGTTGACATTGTTAGTTATTGCTGGATGAAATTGTTAGTTATTGCTGGTTGAGATTGTTAGCTATTGCTGATTGAGATTGTAAGCTATTGTTAGGTGAGATTGTTAGCTATTGCTGGTTAAGATTGTTAGCTATTGCTGGGTGAGATGTTTGCTATAGCTGGATGAAATGGTTAGCTATTGCTGTTTGATATTGTTAGCTTTTGCTGGTGCAGATTGTTAGCTATTGCTGATTGAGATTGTAAGCTATTGCTGGGTGAGATTGTTAGCTATTGCTGGTTCAGATTGTTAGCTGTTGCTGGGTGAGATGTTTGCTATAGCTGGATGAAATGGTTAGCTATTGCTGGTTGAGATTGATAGCTATAGCTGGTTGAGATGTTAGCTATATCTGCTTGACATTGTTAGCTATTTCGAGGTGAGATTGTTAGCTATTGCTGGATGTAATTGTTAGATATTGCTGGTTAAGATTGTTAGCTATTGCTGGTTGAGATTGTAAGATATTGCTGGGTGAGATTGTTAGCTATTGCTGGATGACATTTTTAGCTATTGCTGTTTGAGTTTATAAGTTATTGCTGGGTGACATTGTTAGTTATTGCTGGTTGAGATTGTTAGCTGTTGCTGGGTGAGATGGTTAGCTATTGCTGGATGATATTGTTAGCTATAGCTGGTTGAGATTGTTAGCTATTGCTGATTGAGATTGTTAGCTATTGCTTGTTGAGATTTTTAGCTATTGCTGGTTCACATTGTAAGATATTGGTAGTGGAGATTGTTAGCTATTGCTGGTTGAGATTGTTAGCTATAGCTGGGTGAGATTGTAAGCTATTGCTGGATGACACTGTTAATTATTGCTGGCTGATACTGTTAGCTATTGCTGGGTCACATTGTTAGCTATTGCTGGTTGACATTGTGATTTAATGCTGGTTGACATTGTTAGTTATTGCTGGATGAAATTGTTAGTTATTGCTGGTTGAGATTGTTAGCTATTGCTGGGTGAGATTGTTAGCTATTGCTGATTGAGATTGTAAGCTATTGTTAGGTGAGATTGTTAGCTATTGCTGGTTAAGATTGTTAGCTATTGCTGGGTGAGATGTTTGCTATAGCTGGATGAAATGGTTAGCTATTGCTGGTTGAGATTGTTAGCTATAGCTGGTTGAGATGTTAGCTATATCTGGTTGATATTGTTAGCTATTGCTGGGTGAGATTGCTGGATGAAATTATTAGATATAGCTGGTTTAGATTGTTAGCTATTGCTGGATGAAATTATAAGCTATTGCTGGTTGAGATTGTTAGCTATTGCTGGTTGAGATTGTAAGCTATTGCTGGTTGAGATTGTTAGCTATTGCTGGGTGAGATTGTAAGCTATTGCTGGATGATACTGTTAATTATTGCTGGCTGATACTGTTAGCTATTGCTGGGTCACATTATAAGCTATTCCTGGTAGAGATTGTTAGCTATTGCTGTTTGATATTGTAAGCTTTTGCTGGTGCAGATTGTTAGCTATTGCTGGTTGACATTGTGAGCTAGTGCTGGTTGACATTGTTAGTTATTGCTGGATGAAATTGTTAGTTATTGCTGGTTGAGATTGTTAGCTATTGCTGGGTGAGATTGTTAGCTATTGCTGATTGAGATTGTAAGCTATTGCTGGGTGAGATTGTTAGCTATTGCTGATTGAGATTGTAAGCTATTTCTGGGTGAGATTGTTAGCTATTGCTGATTCAGATTGTTAGCTATTGCTGGTTGACATTGTGAGCTTATGGTGGTTGACATTGTTAGTTATTGCTGGATGAAATTGTTAGTTATTGCTGGTTGAGATTGTTAGCTATTGCTGGTTGAGATTGTTAGCTATTGCTGGGTGAGATGTTTGCTATAGCTGGATGAAATGGTTAGCTATTGCTGGTTGAGATTGATAGCTATATCTGGTTGAGATGTTAGCTATATCTGATTGACATTGTTAGCTATTGCTGGGTGAGATTGTTAGCTATTGCTGGATGAAATTGTTAGCTATTGCTGGGTGAGATTGTTAGCTTTTGCTGGATGACATTGTTAGCTATTGCTGAATGAAATTATAAGCTATTGCTGGTTGAGATTGTTAGCTATTGCTGGTTGAGATTGTAAGCTATTGCTGGTTGAGATTGTTAGCTATTGCTGGGTGAGATTGTAAGCTATTGCTGGATGATACTGTTAATTATTGCTGGCTGATACTGTTAGCTATTGCTGGGTCACATTATAAGCTATTCCCGGTAGAGATTGTTAGCTATTGCTGTTTGATATTGTTAGCTTTTGCTGGTGCAGATTGTTAGCTATTGCTGGTTGACATTGTGAGCTGGTGCTGGTTGACATTGTTAGTTATTGCTGGATGAAATTGTTAGTTATTGCTGGTTGAGATTGTTAGCTATTGCTGGGTGAGATTGTTAGCTATTGCTGATTGAGATTGTAAGCTATTGCTGGGTGAGATTGTTAGCTATTGCTGATTGAGATTGTAAGCTATTTCTGGGTGAGATTGTTAGCTATTGCTGATTGAGAATGTAAGCTATTGCTGGGTGAGATGTTTGCTATAGCTGGATGAAATGGTTAGCTATTGCTGGTTGAGATTGATAGCTATAGCTGGTAGAGATGTAAGCTATATCTGATTGACATTGTTAGCTATTGCTGGGTGAGATTGTTAGCTATTGCTGGATGAAATTGTTAGCTATTACTGCGTGAGATTGTTTGCTATTGCTGGATGACATTATTAACTATTGCTGGTTGAGATAGCTGGATGAAATGGTTAGCTGTTGCTGGTTGAGATTGATAGCTATAGCTGGTAGAGATGTAAGCTATATCTGATTGACATTGTTAGCTATTGCTGGGTGAGATTGTTAGCTATTGCTGGATGAAATTGTTAGATATTGCTGGTTGACATTGTTAGCTATTACTGCGTGAGATTGTTTGCTATTGCTGGATGATATTATTAGCTATTGCTGGTTGAGATTGTTAGCTATTGCTGGGTGAGATTGTTAGCTTTTGCTGGATGACATTGTTAGTTATTGCTGGGTGAGATTGTTAGCTATTGCTGGTTGAGATTGTTAGCTATAGCTGGGTGAGATGTTTGCTATAGCTGTATGAAATGGTTAGCTATTGCTGGTTGAGATTGATAGCTATAGCTGGTTGAGATGTTAGCTATATCTGGTTGACATTGTGAGCTATTGCTGGGTGAGATTGTTAGCTATTGCTGGATGAAATTGTAAGCTTTTGCTGGTGCAAATTGTTAGCTATTGCTGGTTGACATTGTGAGCTAATGCTGGTTGACATTGTTAGTTATTGCTGGATGAAATTGTTAGTTATTGCTGGTTGAGATTGTTGGCTATTGCTGATTGAGATTGTAAGCTATTGTTAGGTGAGATTGTTAGCTATTGCTGGTTAAGATTGTTAGCTATTGCTGGGTGAGATATTTGCTATAGCTGGATGAAATGGTTAGCTATTGCTGGTTGAGATTGTTAGCTATAGCTGGTTGGGATGTTAGCTATATCTGGTTGATATTGTAAGCTATTGCTGGGTGAGATTGTTAGCTATTGCTGGATGAAATTATTAGATATAGCTGGTTTAGATTGTTAGCTATTGCTGCATGAAATTATAAGCTATTGCTGGTTGAGATTGTAAGCTATTGCTGGTTGAGATTGTTAGCTATTGCTGGGTGAGATTGTAAGCTATTGCTGGATGATACTGTTAATTATTGCTGGCTGATACTGTTAGCTATTGCTGGGTCACATTGTAAGCTATTCCTGGTAGAGATTGTTAGCTATTGCTGTTTGATATTGTTAGCTTTTGCTGGTGCAGATTGTTAGCTATTGCTGGTTGACATTGTGAGCTAGTGCTGGTTGACATTGTTAGTTATTGCTGGTTGAGATTGTTAGCTATTGCTGGGTGAGATTGTTAGCTATTGCTGATTGAGATTGTAAGCTATTGCTGGGTGAGATTGTTAGCTATTGCTGATTGAGATTGTAAGCTATTGCTGGGTGAGATTGTTAGCTATTGCTGATTGAGATTGCAAGCTATTGCTGGGTGAGATTGTTAGCTATTGCTGGTTGACATTGTGAGCTTATGCTGGTTGACATTGTTAGTTATTGCTGGATGAAATTGTTAGTTATTGCTGGTTGAGATTGTTAGCTATTGCTGGTTGAGATTGTTAGCTATTGCTGGGTGAGATGTTTGCTATAGTTGGATGAAATGGTTAGCTATTGCTGGTTGAGATTGATAGCTATAGCTGGTTGAGATGTTAGCTATATCTGGTTGACATTGTTAGCTATTGCTGGGTGAGATTGTTAGCTATTGCTGGATGAAATTGTTAGATATTGCTGGTTGACATTGTTAGCTATTGCTGCGTGAGATTGTTTGCTATTGCTGGATGACATTATTAACTATTGCTGGTTGAGATTGTTAGCTATTGCTGGGTGAGATTGTAAGCTATTGCTGGATGATACTGTTAATTATTGCTGGCTGATACTGTTAGCTATTGCTGGGTCACATTGTAAGCTATTCCTGGTAGAGATTGTTAGCTATTGCTGTTTGATATTGTTAGCTTTTGCTGGTGCAGATTGTTAGCTATTGCTGGTTGACATTGTGAGCTAGTGCTGGTTGACATTGTTAGTTATTGCTGGTTGAGATTGTTAGCTATTGCTGATTGAGATTGTAAGCTATTGCTGGGTGAGATTGTTAGCTATTGCTGATTGAGATTGTAAGCTATTGCTGGGTGAGATTGTTAGCTATTGCTGATTGAGATTGTAAGCTATTGCTGGGTGAGATTGTTAGCTATTGCTGATTGAGATTGCAAGCTATTGCTGGGTGAGATTGTTAGCTATTGCTGGTTGACATTGTGAGCTTATGCTGGTTGACATTGTTAGTTATTGCTGGATGAAATTGTTAGTTATTGCTGGTTGAGATTGTTAGCTATTGCTGGTTGAGATTTTTAGCTATTGCTGGGTGAGATGTTTGCTATAGTTGGATGAAATGGTTAGCTATTGCTGGTTGAGATTGATAGCTATAGCTGGTTGAGATGTTAGCTATATCTGGTTGACATTGTTAGCTATTGCTGGGTGAGATTGTTAGCTATTGCTGGATGAAATTGTTAGATATTGCTGGTTGACATTGTTAGCTATTGCTGCGTGAGATTGTTTGCTATTGCTGGATGACATTATTAGCTATTGCTGGTTGAGATTGTTAGCTATTGCTGGGTGAGATTGTTAGCTTTTGCTGGATGACATTTTTAGCTATTGCTGGTTGAGATTTAAACCTATTGCTGGTTGACATGGTAAGCTATTGCTTGTTCACATTGTTAGCTATTGCTGGATGAAATTGTAAGCTATTGCTGGTTTAGATTGTTTGCTATTGCTGGTTGAGATTTTTAGCTATTGCTGGGTGGGATTGTTAGCTTTTGCTGTTTGATATTGTTAGTTATTGCTGGATGATATTGTAAGCTATTGCTGGTTGAGATTGTTAGCGAATGCTGGTTGCGATATTAGCTATTTTTGGTTGACATTGTAAGCTATTGCTGGTTGAGATTGTTTGCTATTGTTGGTTTAGATTTTTAGCTATTGTTGGTTGAGATTGTTAGCTATTGCTGGTTGAGATTGCAAGCTATTGCTGGTTTACATTGTTAGCAATTGCTTGTTCACATTTTTAGCTATTGCTGGATGACATTGTTAGCTTTTGCTGGTTGACATTGTTAGCTATTGCTGGTTGAGATTGTTAGCTATTGCTTGTTGAGATTGTTAGCTATTGCTGATTCACATTGTAAGATATTGCTAGTAGAGATTGTAAGCTATTGCTGGTTTAGATTTTTCGCTATTGTTGGTTTAGATTGTTAGCAATTTCTGGTTGAGATTGCAAGCTATTGCTGGTTTACATTTTTAGCATTTGCTTGTTAACATTTTTAGCACTTGCTGGATGACATTGTTAGCTATTGCTGGTTGAGATTGTTAGCTTTTGCTAGTTGAGATTGTTAGCTATTGCTTGTTGAGATTTTTAGCTATTGCTGGTTCACATTGTAAGATATTGCTAGTGGAGATTGTAAGCTATTGCTGGTTGACATTGTTGGCTATTGCTGGTGGAGATTGTTAGCAATTGCTGGTTTATATTGTAAGCAATTGCTGGTTTACATAGTAAGCTATTGCTGTATGCCATTTATAGCTATTGCTGGTTGACACTGTTAGCTATTGGTGGCTGAGACTTTTAGCAATTGCTGGTTCACATTGTTAGCTATTGCTGGTGGAGATTGTAAGCTATTGCTGGTTGACATAGTTAGCTATTGCTAGTGGAGATTGTATGCTATTGCTGGTTGACATTGTTAGCTATTGCTGCGTGAGATTGTTAGCTATTGCCGGATGACATTATTAGCTATTGCTGGTTGAGATTGTTAGCTATTGCTGGGTGAGATTGTTAGCTTTTGCTGGTTGACATTGTTAGCTATTGCTGGTTGAATATTCAAGCTATTGCTGATTGACATTGTAAGCTATTGCTTGTTCACATTGTTAGCTTTTGCTGGATGAAATTGTAAGCTATTGCTGGTAGAGATTGTTAGCTATTGCTGGTTGAGATTGTTAGCAATTGCTGGTTGAGATCGTTAGCAATTGTTGGGTGAGATTGTAAGCTATTGCTGGATGACACTGTTAATTATTGCTGGCTGATACTGTTAGCTATTGCTGGGTCACATTGTAAGCTATTGCTGGTAGAGATTGTTAGCTATTGCTGTTTGATATTGTTAGCTTTTGCTGGTGCAGATTGTTAGCTATTGCTGGTTGATATTGTGAGCTAATGCTGGTTGTCATTGTTAGTTATTGCTGGATGAAATTGTTAGTTATTGCTGGTTGAGATTGTTAGCTATTGCTGGGTGAGATTGTTAGCTATCGCTGGTTGAGATTGTTAGCTGTAGCTGGTTGAGAAGAAAGCTAGTTCTGGTTAACATTGTTAGCAATTGCTGGATGACGATACGACATGGGTACCTTCAAAAAAGCGCCTACACCTTCCTTAAAGGCCGGCAACGCTCTTGTGATTCCTCTGGTGTTGCAGGAGAATGTGGGCGGCGTTGATCACTAAACACCAAGTGACCCGTACGCTCGTTTATCCTCCTATTCCATAAAAAAAGGAAGATGTGACATACCGCGAAATTCAGCCAACTTAAGACATTGGCATGAGTCAAATACAAATAATCTTGCATGAACAATTAGGTGTAAAAAAGTTGTTTTCGCGATGGATTCCGTATTTGCTCTGTGAAGAGCAAAAAGCGGCTCGCGTTACTTGGCGCGTCAGAACTCTCGAAAGATTCCACACAGGATCTCGAAATACTGTATATAACATCGTATCAGGTGACGAATCCTGGATATACGCGTACGAACCCGAAACAAAAAACCTACAAAACGGCCATTTTGGACACCCCAACTTCCGAATGGAATGGTTGCTTCATTGATTGGTTCCATCGTATGGAAAAAAGTGTCAAATTTTCGAAAAGCAATAAATACACTTTTAAATAGTTATGTTCTCACTTCCTTGATTCCCGAAATATTCAGTGCCGCCCTCGTACAAAACTGAAAATTCTATTATTTTCAAGTACATGACGATCTAAAGTAATTAGTATTTTATGGAAACAGCTATTGTCAGTATTCTGTCAGGGACGGCGATTCTTTTCGAAAATGATCGTTGTTTAAATCGATTTGAATCGTAAACTGATGAATAGATACACAAAACAATCAAGATCAAAAAATCGAAATTTTTAATCTTTTAACGACGTAAATCGAAAAAGATCGATTTCTACAAAATTGATTTTTCGAGTTTACATTTAAATGTAAATCGATTTTACGAAAAACAAAGAACATGTCATGATAAAATCATCTCATATTGGTAAAATTTGTTTTTTTCAGTTCGGGGAATTCAATAATACCAATTATTATTTTTATAACGTAATCAAAGTCAGATCAGATATGAAACAAGATATTTATTCAAAATGTATTTAATTCATAAAATGTTAAACCAATGTTTTATATCTAAAAATTCTTAAAATAATAGATTGTCTGTCTTTTTGTATCCAAGCTCCACTCATCACATGCAATATTGCCGGCAGTTGAAAAAAGCAAGGAACAGACTATTTCACGATACCCTAATACAACATGGCTGTTGAGTGAAAGCTGTGATTTTTTGTGGTACTTTCGACACCATTAAAGTATATAACCTCTTATAACAGAGTCTTCTAACATGTTTAGTAGACAATCATGATCCAAGGATTCACAAGCTCTAGAAAAATCTATAAATAGTGCTAACACATGCTTCCTTTTATCCAGGTTTCGGTTAACAGTATCCAAAAAATCAGATAGAAGGGATGTTGTGCTCTTTTTCGACTAAAAACCATATTGACTCTTACATACTATGTTATAGTTGGAATAAAATGAATGAATCAAGGCGCTTGTGTATTTTTCCACTAACTTATCAATGGATGATAGTTAAGATATGGGTCGGTAATTACTTACCATTTGCTATTTTTATAATATATAAATCCATAAATTAATAATATATAATTTATAACACCAGTGACGCGTCGGATTTGACACGCACAATTTTGAACAAAAGGAGGCGAAGTCAAGCATACAGCGATCTCGCAAGTTTTCAAATAAATAACCCTTCTACCGGAAACACCGTTATTTTACGGGTACATTCATCTTATTTTAAATATTTTTTTAGGTTTTTGTCAAAACAAAACAATCGAATGGCAATTTTCAAGGTTGAAATATCGATTCACTGGATCGATTCAATAGTGCATATCGATAAAATCGACCTAAAAGATCGATTTTTCGATTAATCGATATCTGATCGCCATCCCTTCGTTAGCTATTTGCTGATTGAGATTGTAAGTTATTGCTGGGTGAGATTGTTAGCTTACCTTACCTTGAAAATTGCCATTCGATTATTTTGTTTTGACAAAAACCTAAAAAAATATTTAAAATAAGATGAATGTACCCGTAAAATTACGGTGTTTCCGGTAGAAGGGTTATTTATTTGAAAACTTGCGAGATCGCTGTATGCTTGACTTCGCCTCCTTTTGTTCAAAATTGTGCGTGTCAAATCCGACGCGTCACTGGAGTTATAAATTATATATTATTAATTTATGGATTTATAGGTATATTATATAAATAGCAAATGGTAAGTAATTACCGACCCATATCTTAACTATCATCCATTGATAAGTTAGTGGAAAAATACACAAACGCCTTGATTCATTCATTTTATTCCAACTATTACATAGTATGTAAGAGTCAATATGGTTTTTAGTCGAAAAAGAGCACAACATCTCTTCTATCTGATTTTTTGGATACTTTTAACCGAAACCTGGATAAAAGGAAGCATGTGTTAGCACTATTTATAGATTTTTCTAGAGCTTGTGAATCCTTGGATCATGATTGTCTAGTAAACACGTTAGAAGACTCTGTAATAAGAGGTTATATACTTTAATGGTGTCGAAAGTACCACAAAAATCACAGCTTTCACTCAACAGCCATGATGTATTAGGGTATCGTGAAAAGTTATTTCTTCTATTGAGTAATAAGCAGCCAAAGTAGTTGATTTGTTAGCTTGAAATCCAGTTTGTTCTTTTTTTATAATATTATGTTTATTTAGAAAATGCATTATTCTTACATACATTGCTTTTTCCATTATCTTTGAGAAAATAGATATAAGAGTAATTGGCCGATAATTATTGATATCGGTTTTAGTACCCTTTTTGAGTAAAGGCATAATAACAGATAACTTTAAGATTTCTGGAAAGACACCCTGTGAAAAGGATATATTAATTAAGTAAGTCAAAATATGAGAGATATTGTGCTTGCAGTGTTTGAGTATTTGTGTAGATATGGAATCATAACCTGTGTGCCTTTGTATTTTTAAGAGAATTTATTATCTTTATTACTTCGTTTTCGGAACATGGAGAGAGAAATATACTATTATTGATTGAATTTATTTTGTATTTATATTGATTATTCCAATTATGATTACAATTTTTAGTCAAATCAATAAAGGAATTATTAAATGTTTTTGCAATGTCTAATGGGTTTGTTGTATCAACGTCGTTATAATGAATTAGGTCAATACAATTTTTAGCTATCATATTATTATGACTACCTTTTTTCTTTATTATATCCCATGTAGCTTTAGTTTTATTTTTTGAGTTTTGTATATATTGATTATTTAGGTGTCTCTTAGAGCAGTCAATACAAGACCGTAATATTTTGCTATATTTTTTTATCTTACTTTCATGACACTTTGATTTTTAGTGATTAAATCTCAACTGTCTTTTCTTAATACAAGCTACCTTAATACCTTTTGATATCCATTTATTATCGTCAACATAATTGGACATTTTCATTATATATGGGAAAGCAAAGATCGTATAACAGGCAGAAAAAATCATGAAAATTTTTGAAGGCTGTACTGGCATTTGACTCATTTAATACATCGATCCAATTTAGAGATTGTAAGTACATATTAAATTTATGGATATTCTCTTGACAATAATCCCTAATTTTTATAGACCAATTTTTCGGTTTATTTATAAATATTTTCGGTAAACTTTCTAGTTGGCATGATTCATGATCCGATAGAAAAAGTTTAATTACTTTGCCTTCTGCTGTAGGAATATTTGTCGCTGTTATATCTAGACATGCTTGTTGTCGAGTTGGTTCCGTTATATTTATATTAATATTGAAATTACTTAATAGATTTTGAAATAATTTTGATATCTGATTTTCTTTTAATATATCAGTGTTAAAGTCTCCGGCTAATATAATATTTTTATTATTATTGATGGTTAATTTATGGAGAAGTAGTTCTAATTTTTCAAAAAATAAAGTAATATTTGTGTTTGGTGTCCTGTATATACAAACAATGTAGCAATTTATCGCTCTTACTTCAACAGCACAACATTCAAATATTTTTTCGGTTGAGTATTCAGTACACTGATCGAAAATCTTATAATCTAGAGATTTCTCCAATAAAATACAACTACCTCCTCGTCTTTCATTCAATCTACAAAACGTCGAAACGACATCATAATTTTGCAGTATGAGATTAGATTCTTCTCCCCTTTTTATAAAAGTTTCAGTAAGACAAATGATACTTATATCTACTTCTATTTCAGACAACGCTAGCTCAATCCATTCTAGCTTATTTAAAACACCAGCAATGTTTTGGTGCAAGAGTTACATTTCCTTACATGGTTTATAGTCGAAAAAAATTAGCTTGTGTATTATTTTCTAGATTGTTTGAGTCGCTTTATTACAATAGTTTTTAACTGACAATATCGTTTTAACAATTTGTGTAGACATTTCTTTTTGGTTTCTAACGCTTCTATTTTTGTATTTTAGTTTATTTAACCAATCCTTGCATACCAAAAATTCCTGTCTATAATGCTGACTTTCTAATTCGTTGCTGATGTTGTTGCAAACTTTATTAATATAATTATTTTTAGCATTATAGTATCCAGTATAATTTACTTTTGAATTCAAATATTTAGAATTTGGATATTGTTGACATATTTGTTTTAAATAGTTATTAATAAGAATTTCGTTAAGATGAGGATTTTTCACAATATTCAATATTATAATATCAGTACCTTTTAGGTAGCGTAGGAGGGCAGCAGTCTCAGACATAAATACGAACGGATTTCTATTGTGTTCGCCTAAACTAAGAATGAATTGGTCCGTTTGGCAAGTTTTTATTTTGTAACACGAATCGATTATATTTTCTGTACTGGCTGAAGGTTTTGTTTCTGCTGAGATTTCATATTTTGAAGTCAAATTAAACGTGGAGAGTCGAGAAGCTATACCCACACATTGTTTACCTCCAAAGATAAATAAACGTTTTTTCTTTTTGGGTTTATTTTCCTCATGTTGCATGGATGTCGACACACTTTTTTTAGGCTTGAGATGATTATCATAGGGATTTACAATATCAAAATCAATCCTACGTTTACCTTTTAAAGTTCTAAGTGATGAGAACTTTTTGAATTTCTTATTAGAGCTATTTTGGTCGGTGTATATATTCAAAGTAGTTATTTTTCTTTCCAGTTCACTAATAATAATAAAAAAGTCTTCTTTAAGAAATTGTTTTCTAAAATGAATTCTTCTATTTCTCTATTTGCCTTGTCTAATAAACATTGCAACGTGAGAATTTTTTCTTTGAAATCATCTAATTCGCAATTAATTGTAGACAGGTCCGGTAAGCTTTTAATGTCTTCACTAGTGCTAGGTGATGTTTCTAAGTAGAGGTCATCCATACTCTGATTCTGTTTCCGTTTGCGTAAAGTTATTATTCTTTTTCCATAATTACTGTTTATCCAATTTAGAACTACCTTCATGAATTCACTTTATTTATTATCACAAAACCAAAGCTAAATTTAGTTAAGTATTAAACCTCGTGAGTGTTAGTTTCGTGCTAAAGTGGTTTATGCAAAATACATATCGGTGATAATTCGTTCAAATACACATATAAATAATCAAAATATAATAATCTCACTATTGTCACACAGCCAATCCAAAATAATGTATGTGAACGTCGAAATCGTGTGTTGTTGCATTTATTCAATATTTAGTGTTAGAATCACTCGTAAAGTATTTGTGATAACGTTTATTGTTGAAGCACGGAGTACTTTTAAAAATCAAGGTAACACAGATTTATTTCATTAAAATTTTTACAAACTTTTCTTTACTCGGAGATCGGAGACACCAACACGATAGGAGTGTTTATATGTTTATTCACTGATTTTAAAGCTTTGTCCACAATATATGTTGTTAGTCGCGTATGTATTATTTCACTGCACTTGTTTTTAATTGAGAAATTTATGTTATTTGATTTTTAATATACAATAAATACGGAGTCAATGTTTACAGTGGCTCGCTGGCGCCCTCTGGCATATGTCTATATCCTAAGGGTAGCATAATATATCCATTGTTTCATTTTTTATTAATTAAATAATTATAATACATTTCTGATGGTTTTAGACTGCATTATTCCGGAATTCCTAAATCATATTTTTTGAATTTATAGTTCTATAGGCGCGTTATGAAAAAAAATATGAGAGTGAAATTTTAAGATGCGCGCGCATCATTGTAACACAAAAGCAACTAGCAAGCAATTTTTGAAAATAAATATCTTGTTTCATATCTGATCTGACTTTGATTACGTTATAAAAATAATTATTGGTATTATTGAATTCCCTGAACTGCAAAAAACTAATTTTACCAATATGAGATGATTTTATCATGTCATGTTCTTTGTTTTTCGTAAAATCGATTTACATTTAAATGTAAACTCGAAAAATCGATTTTGTAGAAATCGATCTTTTACGATTTACGTCGTTAAAAGATTAAAAATGTCGATTTTTTGATCTTGATTGTTTTGTGTATCGATTCATCAGTTTACGATTCAAATCGAATTAAACAACGATAATTTTCGAAAAGAATCGCCGTCCCTGAGAGAATACTGACAATAGCTGTTTGCATAAAATAGTAATAACTTTAGATCGTCATGTACTTGAAAATAATAGAATTTTCAGTTTTGTACGAGGGCGGCACTGAACATTTCGGGAATCAAGGAAGTGACAACATTACTATTTAAAAATGTATTTATTGCTTTTCGAAAATTTGACACTTTTTTCCATACGATGGAACCAATCAATGAAGCAACCATTCCATTCGGAAGTTGGGATGTCCAAAAAGGCCGTTTTGTAGGTTTTTTGTTTCGGGTTCGTACGCGTATATCCAGGATTCGTCACCTGATACGATGTTGTATACAGTATTTCAGGATCCTGTGTGGAATCTTTAGAGAGTTCTGACGCGCCAAGTAACGCGAGCCGCTTTTTGCTAGCGAGCAAATGCGGAATCCATCGCGAAAACAACTTTTTTACACCTGATTGTTCATGCAAGATTATTTGTATTTGACTCATGCCAATGTTGTTGTAAGTTGGCTGAATTTCGCGGTATGTCACATCTTCCTTTTTTTTATGGAATAGGAGGATAAACGAGCGTACGGGTCACCTGGTGTTTAGTGATCACCGCCGCCATTCTCTTGCAACACCAGAGGAATCACAAGAGCGTTGCCGGCCTTTAAGGAAGGTGTACGCGCCTTTTTTGAAGGTACCCATGTCGTATCGTCCCGGAAACACCGCACAAGGAAGCTCATTCCACAGCTTTGTAGTACGAGGGAGAAAGCTTCTTGAAAACCGCACTGTGGAGGACCGCCACATATCCAGATGGTGGGGATGATATCCTAACTTGTGGAGTGTCGTGCGAAGGTGAATTCCTTAATCAGCTTACGCACAGCATTAACGTTTTCTTTGAATAATAAAATGAATGAATCAAGGCGCTTGTGTATTTTTCCACTAACTTATCAATGGATGATAGTTAAGATATGGGTCGGTAATTACTTACCATTTGCTATTTTTATAATATATAAATCCATAAATTAATAATATATAATTTATAACACCAGTGACGCGTCGGATTTGACACGCACAATTTTGAACAAAAGGAGGCGAAGTCAAGCATACAGCGATCTCGCAAGTTTTCAAATAAATAACCCTTCTACCGGAAACACCGTTATTTTACGGGTACATTCATCTTATTTTAAATATTTTTTTAGGTTTTTGTCAAAACAAAATAATCGAATGGCAATTTTCAAGGTAAGGTAAGCTAACAATCTCACCCAGCAATAACTTACAATCTCAATCAGCAAATAGCTAACGAAGGGATGGCGATCAGAGATCGATTAATCGAAAAATCGATCTTTTAGGTCGATTTTATCGATATGCACTATTGAATCGATCCAGTGAATCGATATTTCAACCTTGAAAATTGCCATTCGATTGTTTTGTTTTGACAAAAACCTAAAAAAATATTAAAAATAAGATGAATGTACCCGTAAAATAACGGTGTTTCCGGTAGAAGGGTTATTTATTTGAAAACTTACGAGATCGCTGTATGCTTGACTTCGCCTCCTTTTGTTCAAAATTGTGCGTGTCAAATCCGACGCGTCACTGGTGTTATAAATTATATATTATTAATTTATGGATTTATATATTATAAAAATAGCAAATGGTAAGTAATTACCGACCCATATCTTAACTATCATCCATTGATAAGTTAGTGGAAAAATACACAAGCGCCTTGATTCATTCATTTTATTCCAACTATAACATAGTATGTAAGAGTCAATATGGTTTTTAGTCGAAAAAGAGCACAACATCCCTTCTATCTGATTTTTTGGATACTGTTAACCGAAACCTGGATAAAAGAAGCATGTGTTAGCACTATTTATAGATTTTTCTAGAGCTTGTGAATCCTTGGATCATGATTGTCTAGTAAACATGTTAGAAGACTCTGTTATAAGAGGTTATATACTTTAATGGTGTCGAAAGTACCACAAAAAATCACAGCTTTCACTCAACAGCCATGTTGTATTAGGGTATCGTGAAATAGTCTGTTCCTTGCTTTTTTCAACTGCCGGCAATATTGCATGTGATGAGTGGAGCTTGGATACAAAAAGACAGGACAATCTATTATTTTAAGAATTTTTAGATATAAAACATTGGTTTACCATTTTATGAATTAAATACATTTTGAAAATAAATATCTTGTTTCATATCTGATCTGACTTTGATTACGTTATAAAAATAATTATTGGTATTATTGAATTCCCCGAACTGAAAAAAACAAATTTTACCAATATGAGATGATTTTATCATGACATGTTCTTTGTTTTTCGTAAAATCGATTTACATTTAAATGTAAACTCGAAAAATCAATTTTGTAGAAATCGATCTTTTTCGATTTACGTCGTTAAAAGATTAAAAATTTCGATTTTTTGATCTTGATTGTTTTGTGTATCTATTCATCAGTTTACGATTCAAATCGATTTAAATAACGATCATTTTCGAAAAGAATCGCCGTCCCTGACAGAATACTGACAATAGCTGTTTCCATAAAATACTAATTACTTTAGATCGTCATGTACTTGAAAATAATAGAATTTTCAGTTTTGTACGAGGGCGGCACTGAATATTTCGGGAATCAAGGAAGTGAGAACATAACTATTTAAAAGTGTATTTATTGCTTTTCGAAAATTTGACACTTTTTTCCATACGATGGAACCAATCAATGAAGCAACCATTCCATTCGGAAGTTGGGGTGTCCAAAATGGCCGTTTTGTAGGTTTTTTGTTTCGGGTTCGTACGTGTATATCCAGGATTCGTCACCTGATACGATGTTATATACAGTATTTCAGGATCCTGTGTGGAATCTTTCGAGAGTTCTGACGCGCCAAGTAACGCGAGCCGCTTTTTGCTCTTCACAGAGCAAATGCGGAATCCATCGCGAAAACAACTTTTTTACACCTAATTGTTCATGCAAGATTATTTGTATTTGACTCATGCCAATGTCTTAAGTTGGCTGAATTTCGCGGTATGTCACATCTTCCTTTTTTTTATGGAATAGGAGGATAAACGAGCGTACGGGTCACTTGGTGTTTAGTGATCAACGCCGCCCACCTCTTGCAACACCAGAGGAATCACAAGAGCGTTGCCGGCCTTTAAGGAAGGTGTACGCGCCTTTTTTGAAGGTACCCATGTCGTATCGTCCCGGAAACACCGCACAAGGAAGCTCATTCCACAGCTTTGTAGTACGAGGAAGAAAGCTTCTTGAAAACCGCACTGTGGAGGACCGCCACATATCCAGATGGTGGGGATGATATCCTAACTTGTGGAGTGTCGTGCGAAGGTGAATTCCTTAATCAGCTTACGCACAGCATTAACGTTTTCTTTGGTGACTGCAGTCTTTGGGTGACCTTGACGGGGATCATCACTGAGCAAGTCCATATTGGAATTCAGCAAACCAGCGATAAATTGTGGTTTGGATGGGGCTTCATCACCAAGTGCAGAAATCATCCGGTCAACACACTGTTTTTGTGTTAAACCACTTCGAAAGTCATAATAAATCATCGCTCTAGAATTTTCTCGAGTCAATTCCATTTTCTCAACGACTAAACAAGTTTGACAAGACCTTGTGACAAGACCGAGATTTTTTTTAAATATATAAATGGTATTCGATTTTTAAAACCCAGGAGTTTTTAATTAAAAAGATTTTAATACGACAGGAACGGTGGAAATATTCCATTCCCGATACTTTTAGTGCAGCCTATGTATGACGTCTCCAACTGTCAATAATTCACACTACCCCTGTAAAAAAGACGTAACTACACTTGCATCAAAAATGTTTTATTACGTAAATAAAGCGGGCATAATGGCTTACACGTTCTGTCAAAATATCGTGAAGCTATCGACAAAAATGAAGGAATAAATGCAAAAATACTAAAATTTTGCGACTTTAGAAATAATAAAATTCCAGCATAAAAAAGAGGTATGCATATTACCATTTATTTGCTTTACAATTTTCCCGCTTATAAAGTCTTAATTAGGTTTACGTTTATTAATTTTTTTTAAATTTTAAAAGAAGAATTACAAGAATAAAGCAAATATACTTAAATACTTGTTCCTACATCTAGGACTATTGTGTAATTCTAATTACTTATTTCTTCTATGTAACTTTTAACCGATAGTTTATGTGTGATTATTGTTACAAACTTTCCACCCATTAAAACTTCACAATGCGTAAAGTGTAGTTGCAGGTACTACTTTATTGCACGAAGCATTTCATACCTGATAATGGGTAATTTTTAATACATGGTTTTAATAAGAAAAAAAAAATAAAAATTTGTTCGTGTGATTAAAATTAAGTAAAAAAATAAACTATTTTTAGTGTCGTATAAAGAAAAAAGAACTTATTTGATGTATTGCAACTAACAATACAAGGCACGCAACTGTACCTACACCGCTTGCGGCTTGCTCGTCGGTTAGTCGTGCGCTAGCGTTGCTTCAAGTTGTACGTAGTGATCAGTGTGCTTCGATCACAAATATTATTACGACGACCTACGTAATAAATTATTTCGTATGTACCTTACTAGCAAAGCTGGAGGGAGATAATCCAACACACAAAGTACGACGGCGACTCTGAATCGAGAGTAAAACAGATTATTTGTATGACCTCCAAGCGAAATAGAAATTACTTCCGAAAAGAAGGCACCACATAATTATGAGAAATTTTATTTTGTAGCGTCAATTTCTACAGATTACAATAGTTGCGACAGTTGTTGACCATGTTGAAAACGATAATAGTCTGTTTGAAGTCACTGAAATTATGAGTACTCTTTACTGCGAAAACATAGAAGAACCTTTGAATCAAAATCTTACAATACCGTCGTCATCGAATTCCAATAAGACTTCAGAACAATCCACACAGATTAACTTCATCGCATCACAGTTCACGGTGTATTTGTGATTTGCCCCATATATATATATTTATATCTTTGCCCCATTTTAATGATGAAAATACTTTTCAAGAAGTCAGAGCCCTAAAAGAGCTAGAGATGAAAGTTCGTGGCAACTAAACAAAAATAAGCAATTGTAAAATTCTGAAAAAAGTTACCATTCTAAATCTGCCAAAAAAATAAATGGAAAGAAACATAATGGGTGATCCATGTACATGTAAAAAAAGTGCACAGAAGAGTTAGATCACTCAGAAAGACAACTTGCATTCGAAAGCTACTGGCAGTTAGCTAATCACGAGCATCAGTGCGATTATATTTTCAAATACGTTAAGGGAAAACCAACACGTGCACTAGTAGGCTAGAACAGACCTCGATCGCAGACAGTGATCTATACGTTGCCAAAAAGTAATGGACTTGATACAGTTACTGTTTGCAAAACGATGTTTTTACAAACACTAAATATCGTTGACAAAATAGGATAAAAAGCTCTTGATAAACATGAAATCCAGAAGGTTGTCGATCTGCGAGGTCAACATACTAATAGAACAATCAAAATAAGTGAAAGTACCTAGGTAACAGTGAAGATGTTTAGAAAATGAAAAACGGCTTAATGTAGCAAGTTGCCAATACTTTTATTGTTTTTCGAAGTAATCTCCATTCCTCTCTACACATCGTCGCATTCGATGGAACCACTGAGAAAAGCAGTAGGCCAATTCTTCCTCAGGGATCTATTCTATGGCATTTTCGTACGCTTTCACCGCATATTCAGGGCTCGTAAAGCGAATATCTCAAATTTTATCTTTAGTTCTTGGGAATAAATAAAAGTGCCTGGTGCAGGGCCTGGTGCCCTGCGACTTCGTCAGGACTGTATGGCGGAAGACTCATTATCTTGACACTTGCCATAGTCAAATATTCAACAATCCGTTTTGCAGAGTGCACTGAAGCATTGTCGTGGTGAAGGAGGATCCGACTTTGAGAGCGCTGCTGTCGAATTTTTCCCAAGACAACAGGCAAACAGCGATTGACATACCAGTCTCCAGTAAATGTACTTCCATCTTCTAGCACAAAAGTCGCGAAATGATCTTTCCGACCAAAGAATGAGGCAATCATCTTTTTTTCTTAACTTCTCCTTCCAAAGCATGTGCCACCGCTTCCTTCAAGCTGGTATGATGACTCAATCGTACGGCTCTCACTCTAACTTTGGCGTCCCGTATTCCATCGATGAACACTTGGAGCAACATTTCTTCTACTGCGGCTGGCGACGACTGATATGCTTTACGTACTAGTTTCTCAGCTTCCACAGACCACTGCTGTAGAGTTTCGTTGGCCCTTTGACTGCGGTCTTAAGTTGCGCCCGGTACACATGCTCGAGGTGATATCACCACAGCGTGCCTCCAACGCGTCAAGAAAGTCCTTGTAGGTCACTTCCTGCTTCCCAGCGCCGAGTGCTTCCAATACGGAGAGTGCATCGTCCCGGGGCGCTAGTGTGAGGGCAGAGTGCGCTTCTTGGTCACTCCAACCGCAGCCTCTTCTGACCGTCTCCAATTGTAGCCTGAAGGCAGCCCAGGAAGACTTGCCGTCGTAGGGAGGTACTTTTAAATTTCTGGTTGATGTGGTGTTTGTTGTGACACACAACCCTCTCACTGAGCTGATGAATAGTTACTTCCATCTCTCCCATCTTCCGTTCAAAGTTTTCTTCAACTTTGTCCATCTTCTTTTTCACACTGTCAATCCGGGCGATCCCCTTTTCCACAGCGTCAATACAGATTGGATGTCTGAAGCTGAACATTTCCAAGGTATATAATTAGCCAGTTAATATACACAGAGTATTCAATATTAAATTAATTAATATTTATCTTTTTTTTTATGGAATAGGAACGAGCGTACGGCTCAGCTGGTGTTCACCGCCGCCCACATTCTCTTGCAACACCAGAGGAATCACAGGAGCGTTGCCAGCCTCTAAGGAAGGTGTACGCGCTTTTTTTGAAAGTACCCATGTCGTATCGTCCCGGAAACACCGCACAAGGAAGCTCATTCCACAGCGTTGTAGTACTCGGAAGAAAGTTCCTTGAAAACCGCACTGTGGAGGAACGCCACAAATCCAGATGGTGAAGATGATATCCTAACTTGTGGCGTGTCGTGCGAAGGTGGAATTCGGCGGCAGGAATCAGGTTAAACAGCTCTTCGGAACACTCTCTGTGATAAATGCGGTAGAAAACACACAATGAAGCGACGTCTCTACGCAACGCCAAGTGATCCAGCCGCTCGCAGAGCACTAGGTCCCCGATAATTCGAGCTGCTCTGCGTTGCACGCGGTCATCGAGCAGATACTGGGGTGCGCCAGTCCAGAGATGACAGCAATACTCCATGTGTGGCCGGACCTGCGCTTTGTAGTGCTCTAGAATGTGGGCCGAAAATCTACTTAAAATACTTCTACAAATACTACTGTTCCAATTTTTTGACATGTTTATCTTCATTTATTTATCTTAATTATGGCAGTTTCGAAAACACGATTACGAAAAAAAATCTAGATAGATTTATTTTTTGAAAAATAGTTTTTATTTGAATTGTTTTATATTATCATAAAACTATGATAGCTATAAACACAAAACTTATTTAATTCGATAGTTTATTAGTATTTATAAATTTTCCTTGTGGGTTTTATCAATACGCTTTGTGAATTATTTTATATTAATTTTTTTTTCGTATTAAACCAAACGCGACGCCTTGGTTGCATGCTTGCTCATGCCAGAAGTACGCCCGTGACCACTGTCAAGCAATGTACTGTGTTCGTGTCTCTCGGGCTCACATTACGTAAGATTTTAGCAAACACGTACAAAGCGGGAATCATAGTAAAAAATAATGATGATGTGACAGCGTATTTGTTAAAATATATAGGTAAATGTAAGTCGGAAAGTACTAAAATAAAGTTAAAGTAATATTATTTTGAATATTGGATTTTTGTACTATGTACTTTAGGGAAGTTAGAAATCCAAGATGGCCGCCGCGCAAAAATATGATTTCAACAATATGGATATCGTGTCCGAGGTTCCCGAGGGTGCAGAAAACGATATTGGGATTATTTTTGAAATCCAAGATGGCCGCCGCTCAAAATTATGATTTCAGCAATATGGATATCGTGTCCGAGGTTCTCGAGGGTGCAGAGGACGATTTTGTGATAATTTTTGAAATCCAAGATGGCCGCCGCACAAAATTATGATTTCAGCAATATGGATATTGTGTCCGAGGTTCTTGAGGGTGCAGAGAACGATTTTGGGATCATTTTTTAAATCCAAGATGGCTACCGCTCAAAATTATGATTACAACATTATGGGTATCGTATCTGAGGTTCCCGAGGGTACAGAGAACGATTTTGTGATCATTTTTGAAATACAAGATGGCCGCCGCTCAAAATTATGATTACAACATTATGGGTATCGTATCCGAGGTTCTCGAAGTTGCATAGAACGAATTTGTGATAATTTTTGAAATCCAAGATGGCCGCCGCACAAAATTACGATTTCAGCAATAGGGATATCGTGTCTGAGGTACTTGAGGGTGCAGAGAACGATTTTGGTATCATTTTTGAAATCCAAGATGGCTACTGCTCAAAATTATGATTACAACATTATGGATATCGTATCTGAGGTTCCCGAGAGTGCAGAGAACGATTTTGGGATCATTTTTGAAATTCAAGATGGCCGCTGCGCAAAATTATGAATACAACATTATGGGTATCGTATCCGAGGTTCTCAAGGGTACAGAGAACGATTTTGTGATCATTTTTGAAATCCATCTCATGCGCCTAAAGAAGTTTCACTTCAAAATGCATAAAAATATCACAGCCTACTCTTGCGCAACCGTTTTTATAAAATATTAAGCGGTCCTTCCAGGGTGGGGTCGTTGACCCGCATCGCTCGGCTAGTATCTCAGCCATGCCCGCATAGAACGTATATCTAACGCTATAGATAAATACGTTCGAGTGATTTTTGCCTAAAGTGTTGGGAAAAACCTTGCCTAAGTATTAACTTTTACTGATACTCGTAGCTTGTATAATTAGTGAAAAGAAGATTTTTGACACAATTTTTCAATAAAAAAGTGGATTCGACAGATTACTAAATAAAAAGATATACCAATTTAAGTATTTCTTTCGCTCTCCTGTAAAACACACTTTTTACACTTATGCTATTGTTCTTCTCAAGGTATGAATTGTAGTGCCGCTCAAAATTATTGAGTTTTTCAATCCCAAAGCGAATCCCAAGCGGCAGAGCTTTGTCATGAGCAGGGCGTATCAATTACCATCAACTGAACGTCCTGCTCGTCTCGTCCCTTACTGGCATAATAAAGGTACATCTTTGACATAAACATTCCCGGATTTAAACCGCTAAAACAAATTTTGTTTTACTTTTACCGACACTGCATTAAGTACATAAAACGCGAAATTTTTTGTCGTGGCTTACGTTGCATTGTTTCCTTTTTTATGATAAAATTTTAAAATGTAACATATTTCTTCATTAGGTTCTGAACTTGTTTTCTATTTTTAAACGTACCCGTTTTTATGTCATCAAAACCAACCATATACAAAGAGATTTTTTTTACAGAAACACATACTAAATATTATGCAAAAGGAAATTGTAGAACTAATTAATTGGCCATCTCGGTTTTCCGGAACGTTTAGGAAAAGTTTTGTTGCGCATAGACGCTGTCGCGGTAATTACGGTCGTGATGCGCGTAACAATGCAATACATTCAGCTTGTTGCGGAAAATTAAACACACGTATAGTGCAGGGAGCGGCGGAAATGACTCACGATGATCATATTCGTCATATATCATTGTTGTAATGTCGTGTAAAATTTATGTTTCGTTGATACCAGATTTGAGCATGTTGGTAATTTTGGAACAAATAACTTCATTGTCATTCCGGACATTTACCAGACATTTCTAAGTCAGTATACAAACAAAAGAGCTTTGTGCACTGTCTATTACGTCCTTCTTCTCACTTCAATTATCGTTATCCCACTGCCTACAAGTAATACTATTACAATTTGTCCCAATCGCAAGCTAGATTTTTCAATCAGCGGGCAAAGGTCTGGGACTCGCAATTTCTACGCGCTTGCAAATGTTTTTCTCTTTGCAACGTCGCCGGAGCGTCTCTCTCGCCGCTGCTCCCTGAATATGACACACTGGATTATTCCTCAAAAAGAACGAAGATGTTTTGGTTGAGATGATGATGATGCTAAAATAAAAATTATAATGACGATGATCGTATGGCCCTGAGCTTGCGCCGATACAAACGTTTCTTATTTCCTACATGAAAGGTAGTACCGGACTAAGTGAAGTCAGCCCGTGTCACCCTTTACCTGTAAAGGTAATTTTTGCGAATGTCGTCCATTAAATCAAATACCGTATTATAAACTGCTAACTCTTGGTAGACCTAGATCTACAGGTTCCTCTAGATCTAAAACTGACGGAACAGATTCCACCATGATCTGGTGGTGGTATCGTGTTCTTCTAGTATTATTTCTTATGCTTATATGCAGCGTTATGGTGATAAGAGTACTAAAGCTCTCGCAAATCACCAATTGAGATATTACTGGAGAAGGCTACGGAGTGGGGTTAGTTGAATCTTAATCATTTTAGCCATTATAATGCGCTAAGGTAAAGTCACGCGTTCGTTATTCTTGTTACTCGATGATATTCTCCTTGGTGTCTTGCCGATGAGCTGGGTATTGCGTTTTCGTTATTAAATAGCCTAATCATGGCGTATTGCTCTCATCTCCTCGCTTATGTAAACCAGTAGCTTGAAATATGGAATTGGAGTTGCTCGAACTGACCAGTTCTAGTTCCTATTCTGTGAGCGGTTTGATGTTCAAATAGTGTTTTTTATGTGTATTTATGTATGTTTAACTGAGTATATTATATTAATTATATCGTTTTATTGTACCCATAAAATTAGCTATTTGCGACAAGATAATTTGCGTAATAATGTGTTAATATTATTAATATTATAAAATGAAACATAACTTTAATTTCCTATGAATAAAAAAATATATAAACTGTAATAAAAACAATTATAATTTGATTGTCTTATTCTTAGTAACAAATATATCATTATAATTATATCGACACGAAACATAGGCGTCAAGCTCATCACTATTGTAGAGATTTCTGCTAGATAACGCTTAAAATCACATAATATTATAAATAAGAGTGTGACAGAATACCTTCCCAGTGACGTGACGATATGAAGCATGCGTGGATTGTGGTAAGACGATTTTGTTTTAAGTTATTGTCACTTCTTAGACACATCAATCATTGGTAATACTTAGTCTGGCCATAAATACTGTTACAATTAAAAAATTAATAAGATATTACATTTGAATTTCGAATCTGTCATTTTTATATGATTGTTCATTGTGTTCTCTCATTTTGGCGCCAATACATTGTACAATATTTTGCGATGTTAAAATAGAGAATATTAAATTATGACTGCTGTGGTAGCTTATAAGTGAATTATTTCTTATCCATATTATTATTATATTTTAAGTTTAAGCATGTAAAGAGTGTAATTTGTTACTTGCCCAAATAAATAAATAAATAGAGTGGGGTGATAACAAGAACCGAATCGCTGTGATTGCATTACAGAAAGCAGGTATGCAGCCAAATGCAATTTTTTTAAACTCTCCATACGCTTGGTATTAGTAAAATATTTTTACCGGGCTATTAATAGGTACAATGAGACCTCCTCTGTTTGTGAAAGGAAAAGATCCGGCCGTCCACTTAGTGTTCGTACGAAAAAGGTGGTCAAAGCAGTAAGGGAAACAATTCGGTCGGAAAGAAAGGTCCGACAACAAAATATTTTATCTCCATAATACCTTTAATTATTTAAAATATGAGTGAGTTTATGTATTGTACTCAATTACTTTATTTTTCATTAAATTAAATTATTTTTACTAAGTTGTGCAAGTTTGAGTAAGTATTTTAGTTGCATCGCTTCACATACACGCACAGAATTTAATAAATATATTTTGATATTATATAGAAAAGTGCGTAAATCTATATTTCTGGCCAGACAGGTTATCAGAGCTTCACAAAAAACTATTTACGAAAATAATTATTTATTTTTACAGTCAAGACTTCCAGACCTATCTCCTGTTAATTCTTTTATTAAACTTTTGGATGATGAATAACGAGACGCTCTTTTATATTTTGTAACAGACCTCATGGCTGACCCAGACAAGGGTACTTGCTCAATTAATGAGTGGATCCTGCATTTACTCTGATATTAATAATTAACAAGTTGGTTCCTATTAGCTTCAATTAAACCAATCTATAAATTCTTAACACAATTATTTTCAAATTACGATTCATTTCTTAACATCCATAAATAACGCATCAATATTATATAAATACTAGTGGACCCAACAGACGTTGTCCTGTACACACGTTTTAAATTTGCAAAATCTGTCCAGCCGTTAAGAGGAGTTCTTATTTATATGGACGGAGAGAATTATATTATATGGACAGAATTGAGAATCTAAACCAATCTCAAATTCACTGAAACAAACAAAAATATCATCAAAATCGGTCCAGCCGTTTAGGAGGTAGTTTAATTGTGAATCTAAACCATTCTCGAATCCACCTGAAGACACACACCAATATCAAATTCACTGGAACACACAAAAATATCATCAAAATCGGTCCGGCCGTTTAGGAGGTAGTTCAATTGTGAATCTAAACCATCCTCGAATCCCCTTGAACTCACACAAAAAATTTCATCCAAATCGGTCCAGCCGTCTAGGAGGAGTTCAGTGACATACACACTCACAGAAGAATTATATATATAAAGATTATAAATATTAATATAAATACGATTATTAATTATTATTCTAGTTAATATTCCTTTTATATTCTCTAATGAAATATTGCATCCCAATATTTTTAATTAGTAATTTAATTATTTGTATAGTTATATTTTCCTCGTGCGTACAAAGACGCTTTCGTCTTTGCAATGATTCAACAGAAGCATAACACATTGTATCAATGTTCAGTGATGTAACACGTATCTACTTGGTAGCCGCTATTAAATGTGATAATCACATCACATCACCGACATACAACAATCCGTCAGTCATTGTCGGTGATTCATTGTAGCCCATGACGTGTTGTCTTGCAACAGAGTACATATTAAAACTCTTACAAACATAACACTATCAACAATTATAAAATAAATATACATTACAGAAATGTGCGTTGAACATCGAAATTAAACTACAGCTAGAACCACCAGGCAGTTTACCAGTGGGAGGCTCCTTAGCACAGGATGCCGGCTAGATTATGGGTACCACAACGGCGCCTGTTTCTGCCGTAAAGCAGTAATGTGTAAGCATTATTATGTTTCGGTCTGAAGGGCGCCGTAGCTAGTGAAATTACTGGGCAAATGAGATTTGACAACTTATGTCTCAAGGTGACGAGCGTAGTTGTAGTGCCGCTCAGAAGTTTAGGTCACATATTAATCCATATCTCATTAAAGCTAATGTCATTAACATGGAATATCGCAACGGTTACACCTAGCTACTCTTCTCTTTGGAATTGTGACGACCAAGACTACATAATGTGTTTTTCTTTATTCTTTTTTTAATTTTATTGTTTACTGGCACTCCGACAGTTAACCAGGTAGATGCTGAAAATCAGCGCTGCAGCCAGTATTGGTTTACAGTATGAGCTGAGCATCGGCCTTTTCCTTTGCCACACAGCCACATATTTAGTTAAGTTGTGATTAGGAATATATATTAAGTATTTAGATTGTATTTTTATGTATGTGGTATGGAATTTTTTTTTCTTATTCTTATTCTTAATGGGCAGGGCGTATCAATTACCATCAGCTGAGCGTCCTGCTCGTCTCGTCACGTATTTTCATAAAAAAAAGACCGAAACGTTGGCTTGGGTGGTTCGTGTCTTGAACCAGGTGCAGAGTTTTGCTGGGAAGTCCATAGTAATGCTTATAGTGTGTCTTGTTTTACTCCATCTACGATAACCTCTTCATCAGTATGTCTTCACTCCTTTTTGTGATTTGTGTGAGTTATATTTCATTATGTTTTTTTTTTTTATTATTTTTTATTAAACTACGGATTTGTTGCATTCCTACTGTAACAGCATTAGGATAGAGTTTGTACCTATGTCTAACATTTTAATATAACAAATGCGTTCAAGAAAATAAATGAAAAGGTTCTTAATTTGTAACAATATTAATGGGCAGATAAGTTATAGTATACTTAGATACCACGAACATTTAAAAGCACAAACAGTTGTTATTAATTGATCAAAGGTGAAAATGGGTGCACTTTAGGGTAGATATATATGTATTGGTTTTTATGGTAATAATATTTATTTACTTAAGGCACTAAACTAATCTATGACACTTGTTAAATGACTTTAAATATTGATTCTACTTGTGAGTACGCGGAACTCTTATTCTTATTAATTGGTTACAATAGTTAAAATGGTTACTCGGACCGGCCCTGTAATGTTTATAGAATAATGGTTAACGGTAACTGGGACCGGCCTGATCAATGGTTAAACACGCACTGCCTTACTGAAGGCAACACGTGGTTATAAGTAATTAATTTTATCTACTAAGCAATATTTGTAATATAATGCTGTTCAATGGATTTACTTCGAACAATAAGTGTACGGAGTCCGTTTTTTTTGTTATAAGCTAAATACTCTAAAGTGATATTATCACAGAGTAGTGAGCAGGAAGGTATTTAAAGTAGCCGTTGTGACAGTACTCTGTCTCTTGCGTCACAGAATCACTTTCTCTCAAATCAGTATGTCACTAACCTCTAGCGTTCCACAGCATAGATAATACAGTCATCAACTTTAAATCTAAGTTCATGAATACAATGTTTATTAAATCATGCGTGTAGTACAATTATATGAGTTTATTAGAGAGAATTATTTTGTACATTTGGCATAGCTTATTAAAACGTTTGTAGCTAATTAAAAAATATAATTTTTCAAAAGTACGTAGGTAATAAATACAATTGTATTTTATGTGTTTTGGCAAAGCTATGTACACCGTAATAGTTGCACATATCAGACACGTTACCCTGTATGTATAAAACTAGTTTGAAAGGATAATATTTGTTATGTGGTTGTATTTAATAAATAAATAAATTCAAGGTATGAAATAAAGTGCATTTAAAGTTTTCATATTAAATTGTAGGATGGTATTTATATAATAATAATAATTGAATAATTTATAGCTACTATGGCCCACATAAATGTCATAATACAGCCAGATATAATTATAAGTACATAAATGATTAAATTATTAAAAAAATTGAATTTTACATTATAATTAATATCAAAGCCCTATATTCCTCAGTCACTGTGTGCAACGTGCAGTTCACAACAGCGGTTTACTTAAACACAGTCGCTGTACGATCTTTGCATATAGTCAGTCCACAGGCTGCATATATAAGGTGCAGTAGGCCCTAAAAATAGTAATCTTAAGATCAGAAGAGCGCCTTGCAAACCTACGGATCACGATATTAGCTCTTACCGACATCGCCCTTCGTTCCCGCTCAACATCTGCGTCATCCTTCAGGGAAGGTGTTACTTAATGGCCAAGATATTTAAACAGATCAACTGTTTTTTATGAACATAATATTTAGATGAGCTGTATCTTTTTAAAAGTCTTATGAAGTCTTATATTATATTTGTCTAGAAGAAGAAATAACGAAATGTACGAAATAATGAACTTATACAGATTAACTGTGACATCTTCACTTAATAAAAATTACATAGTAATAGTTTAAACACTTGAATTGACTAAAAGTAGTGTTAACTTTATGATTTGTTGTTTCTAATATGATTTGTTACGAAGTTGTGCATTCTGAATGCTCTGTCATTTAAAACAACTACTAGAAATGTTGTTAAATTTATATTTAAAGATATTTGTACCTTTAAACAGAAAATTATAAATTAGACACACGATCAGTAGGAACCTTAATTTGTATTTATTATCAATGATTTTGCTGGGTGTTAAGTTGTTCAAATCTTCTCCTTACCCGACCAAATCTTGTATACTCTTGTTATGTTATCTGTCATCTAGTACGTCACATTGTTTTGGTTTTAATAAAAGTGAGTGATTTGGGCTCATTTCTCTTTTGTGTCATTATTTACTTGACTGCTTCCCAGTTTGCACCTTCCAATAAATAATAAGTAATTTTAGGTGAATATTTATTAAATCAAACTCTAAATACGTATGAATGAATATATTGACAGACTGGGATCTAACGTTCAATTATTATTTGGCCCCAATTGATTGTTTATTTCCAGTTCCCTAGAGGCTGACTACATGTTCCCAAATGATCACTACATTCTACCATACAGTCGAACTGTCTGGGCCCATATTCTGGTAGTGAGGACTTTTTTTCATTCATCAATCATAGTACCTATAATTATTTAATTTTTTTTTATGAAAATAAGTTTTTTTAAGACGAGCTTGACTTCAGCTGATGGTAATTGTTACGCCCTGCAAATTACAATGCAGTGCCGCTCAGGATTCTTGAAAGTCCCAAAAATTCTGAGCTCGTCACCTTGAGACATAAGGTGTTAAGTCTTATTTGCCCAGTTATTTCACCAGCTACGGCGCCATTCAGACCGAAACACAGTAATGCTTACACATTACTGCTTCACGGCAGAAAAAGGCACTGTTGTGGTACCCATAATCTAGCCGGATTCCTGTGCAAAGGAGCCTCCCACTGGTACCTGATACATACCTATTAACAAGACTGTTATTGTAGTATCTGTATTCATGTAATAACTACTAATATATTTCATGTGTTGTCTGTGTGTATGACCAACAGTGAGACAACCACCAGTGGTTGGTAGTTATATTCTCGACCTAAGCACAGAACTAAATTATTGTTCTGGATTTTGGGCTACACCGTGAGCAAAATAGATGTTGGATAACTAAACCTCTTGTCTTATTTCGTTGATTTCTTCGAATCGCGGAATTCTACTGCTGTATGGGATAAACATGTACAGACGCGGCACCGCTTTTTCGTGTCGAAAGTACATCTAAAGCGGTAGGTGCACGAGTGATAGCTGCTAATAATATAAAGCACAGGCCAATATACATCCTTCGATGGTGGTATAGCTTCCATAATACATATCTCTTTCCTTTGGGGTTGAGACAATATTATGTTCATGTAGTCTGACAGCTCTCCACAGCACCATAACACCGACACGTGACCTGGTCTGGCACGGGCCTCTGTCATATTAATAAGTTTGACAATTTAAAGAGGTAATTTCGCCTGCTTTATGAAAGGGAGAAAGAAAGAAAACAAAGCACCTTATCTACAGATTGCAACATAAATTATATTTTTTATTAATAATAACATAATAGGTATTTTTCTTTATTAAATTATTTAAATAAAAAGGAAACTTAACTTTTAACTATCTAAATTAGACAGCTAAAGTTTCAATAAATACGACTCCACTTAGGTGCAACTGTAGGTATACCAACAGAACAGGTAGAAAACTGATAAAATATTCTCGACGTTATCTGAATTTTTGTCAAAATCTGATAAAAATATTTATTTTCATCAAACTGGTGTTTGGTAATTGTTTTAAATTTTTATCTAGTGTTGTATACAGAACTTGGTGGAAAAAAATATTATTATAGTTTCGCCTATCTTCACAGTGAATTAGAGACTCAATGATATATATACCTGATATAAGTCAGTACATGTAATGGTGTGGTGCTCGTGAAGATCACCTTAGCCCTTTGCTCTTGCATGAGCATTTCTGTACAACTTTCCCATAATTATGGATTTCCCATAATATATAATTATATAGAATTTACCATTCCATGGATGATAGAAGATTATTGCTATAATGGATATTCTTATGAAAGCAAAAAATATAACCATATTCTTAGCACGCATACGTGTTATCTTTTTAAGCTGTAAACTGTGTAAAAACTTAAAATTAAACAATTTCGGTGTTTGCTATTCGTTTGACAGCAACGACTCATTTATGATTTACATCTAATATATAAAATTATCATGTCGCGTTTTTTTTTTTTAATTTTTTTGACATTTTTTTTTAATTTGCTTGATTATGAGTCAGCATTAAAAAATACCCACAACTTCAAATTTTCACCCATCTGCGATCAACAGTTACTTTTGTATCGTGATTTTAATATCGGCAATACAACGTTTGCTGGGTCAGCTAGTAATTAATAATATTATATTCTCAATTGAAATTTAGACAAAACACTTTTTACATAAATATTATAATTCATATTAAATCATAATATGTTTAATTATAATTAATCATAGTATGTTTAAAACAGGACATAATTTTGGCATATTTTCTCATCGCCGCGGCAGAATGTCTACAAGAAACCTCGGATGATAAAAACGTCACGTCGTTATTTCCAGTAAACACAACTAAGATTGAAAAATCCGAAGAAGAAGTTATCAATATAACTGATGTGCCCTCATCTCTTAATGAAAACAAGACTAATGAAAATGAAAGTAAAGGCAAAACTGACAGTAATGGAGAAGGTAAAAATACCAAATTTGATACAGCAATTTGGCACATAGATGCTAAACTAGTTGAACCAAATATTAAAGATAATAGTACAAAGCTTAATAAGACAGAAAATAAAGTATTTAAGCCAAGCCAACAATTAGGTACTTTTTACGGTGAAAATGCATTTATTGTACCAAAACTCAAAGATTCTGATTCATTCACACCGGTGATCAATAACCCATCTGTGAACCATAACAGGTTAGTAAAAGTAATTACGTAGGATAAAAAAATATTGTGTATGTGAACTTTATATACGTAATTGATTGGAAGGTTTCTTTGTTTTCATTTATTGTATACGTTTCATATTAATTTTAATTCATATAATAATAATAATATAAGCGTTTATACAGATAGTAGAATTTACATATTATAGATTTACTACTATCCTTAACTAAGTATCTATCACTATCCGTTTTTCTCTTGAAAAAGGCCTCTTCCAACTTTTTCCACTCTTTAGCCATGTCTTGCCTGCTATTATACTAAGTTCACCTGACTATCTCCTGTATTGTTTCCCCCTGTTTTCTTTTTAGGTTTCTTGATATCTGTGATATATTTGCTCCATTAATTGTCTATACCCCGAAGGGTGTGTCCCGTCCAGCGTCATTTAAGTTTTCATAAAGCATTGTTACATTAGTTTTTTTATGTTTTCGTTTATTTGATACAACTGACTAGAAAATATAGTTAAAATATCGTTCAACAAGTTCAAAGGTAAATGTTTTTTGTGTGACTAAGTTCTTCAGACAAATTCACTTCCTTTATTCGGTTTATAGTTCACCAAATGACGTTATCAAAACGAAATTGAGGATACCATACTACCCGACACCTTATAAATATGAAGATGTTAAGTTGAGAGACAACAGCCACACACTGCTCGACTCAAAGCCAACAGCAGAGGTTCCCGTGAAGATACCGGCCGGTGGGCTGTACAAATATCCTGATCCATTTAAAGAGAAACCTAGTTCTGACGGAGGACATGATGATTTTGGATTGGAATTTGACAATGATTCAATGAAAAATTCTATGAAAAAGCGGTGAGTGATCAGTCTGTAATAAAATAAATATTGTAAATTAGCTATTAATTTTATGATTTGTAAAGGCTTAATTCTTCAGTAAATTGTCGCAAAAATATTTTTTATTAAAATAAATAAAAATTAACGTTATTAAATATTGATAACGATTAATACTAACTGACCCGACAAACCTTATTTTATAAATAAGGTACTTCGAAAAATATAGGTTCTGGGTAAGTTATCACCAACATATCAAATAGCAAACCTTCTCCAAAACGTTAAATGAAGTATAAATTATTCTGTTTGGCTCAGCAGTTTTTGCAATATTCTAACCGAAGGCTTTTGCCTTTATCCGTGCCGTCTCTCCATTTATTAGTATATATAGTCAT
This sequence comes from Leptidea sinapis, assembly GCF_905404315.1. Taxonomy (NCBI): domain Eukaryota; kingdom Metazoa; phylum Arthropoda; class Insecta; order Lepidoptera; family Pieridae; genus Leptidea; species Leptidea sinapis. The sequence goes on along the minus strand of NC_066275.1, from coordinate 4,500,322 downwards.
ATCAACTACCATTGGATCACCTAAGTTATAAAATAAAAACTACGTATAATAAAACCGACTTCAAAAACTGAAAAGTATAAAATAAAGTAATAAAGGCTTAATTGCCTGCCCGCTTTTGTGGTTGTTTTGTTCTAGACGAGTACTAGTACCAGTGCCTTGCACCGAATGTCGGCTAGATTATGGGTACCACAACTGCGCCTATTTCTGCCGTGAAGCAGTTATATGTAAGCATTACTGTGTTTCGGTCTGAAGGGCGCCGTAGCTAGTGAAATTACTGGGCAAATGACACTTGACATCTTATATCTCAAGGTGACGAGCGCAGTTGTAGTGCCACTTAGACTTTTTGGGATTTTCAATAATCTAGAGCGGCATTGTAGTTTGCTGGGCGTATCAATTACCATCAGCTGCACGTCCTAACGGACGAGATGAGCAGGACGTTATGAAATAAGTTTCATAAAAAATCAAGCCATCCCGCTCAAAGTCACGCATGGCGGGTGTAGGTACCTGCTTACATTTGACTTGGCACCGACATCAGCCACCATCCACGTAAACAAAAATATTCATAAAAAAAGTACTGGGCCAAACTATGTTAATTTTTAAAAGAACCAAATGACAAACATATTGCATCAAATTATAGATGAATCATGCAAATCGGGTCATAAATCTACATACATAAAAAATACCGATTGAATTGCCAACCTCCTACTTTTTGAAGTCGGTTAAAAAGAGAAAATATCTTAAATAGTTAGAACAAAAGAAAGAGACTAATAAATGCATAAATCAAATGTATTTTAGTGAGTGAAAGGTGTAACACGAAGATAAAGACGTATGTAATAAATCTATAACAATCATTATACTCGGAAAGAAAGCTAATTGATCTCGTTAAGCTGTATATACAGGCGTCCCTTTATTTCTATTCGAACATTTTATAAAAATTACTTGCCTCGTCTGGGACTCGAACCGACTTGAATGTAAAAAAAAACACCCCTTCTTTTATGATGCCAATCGAAAGAATGGCCAAAAACTAATAACTCTTCTTAAGTAACATAGTATTTGAAAAGAAAGGAGCAACGTAAAACGTTTGAGCCAAATTTCAAGAAAGTTATTTATTGCCAACGACGACGTTCGAAAAGTAGAGATATTATAATTCCATAGATAGCATTGATTATTCGTAAATAAGTATCCACTTTATAATTAAAATACTTTATAACATTTTTTTAAGTTTAAAAGCGATACGAGAACGTGGGCGAGTTACAAATAGAATTGTGCCATATCATATCAAGTATTGACCATAAAACGATAAGAAAATCAAGAGGCAGCGGACTCATTAAAAGATTGGCGATATGCGTAAGACAGGAGGGATCACATTTGGAGCATTTAATTAATTAATTAACAAAAAAATTCCCACTATGTGACTACTTTCTCATATCTAGGTACATGTCATAAAAGTAGGAGTGTTTTTTTTACATTTCAGTCGATTCGATTCCCACATGAGGCAAGTAATTTTTAGTAAATCTTTGAATGCAGAATAACTAAATTTTACAAATAACATAAAGTCTTCTTTCAGTAAAATACCCTACCTACGCGATATTTAAGGTACTTTCCCTTCATGTCCCATAACTTTGGGACACCCTGTATATATAAAAATAGGTAACTTACTCTGTGCTCGCTCATAATTAGTTTTTGACCCTGGCTATTGATACACGGATTTGTAACGGTGCTATGCTTTTACTCTGCTCGCATTCGGCTTGTGAATCGGATTCTGAGTAATTATTTTCACTACCTACTGAAAAATGTATGTTACTGATTACTGCTGTATTGCTTAAATTCGCTTCGTAAATAAGCCATTATTTCTCGAAAATAGTAAAAGATAAAAAATTGTTATTGTGGGTTATTACTAAGAGATAGACATATACCCACCATCGCGCACTTTTTCGTCGAATAACAATGTCTTCATTTAGGATATCACATTAGAAAACTCTAAAATTATCAGTGTTTCTCTACTATCATCATAATCTTCATTGTCATTTAGCTGGAAGACGTCCACTTCTGCGTCTTTTGTTGCGTGTATAATTTATAGATGCTTGTCTATCTGTAGGTAACTTGCATTGATTTGTTCTATATTAATTAATATGATTATAATCATCAGTCACACACTACGTTCAATACATCTCACATTCAAATTATCCATAAATAAATTTTACTGAATCGACAAGCAAACCCATAGTATCTGGGCAATTATATATAGTATATTATGTGCATAACTCATAAGTAATACAAATAATAGTTTTTTATTAATATTAAAGGCAAAAAATTGCATAAGATGTGTATTAAATTAAATTTTTAGTTATTTGATACTTTTCAGTTTTTCAAGTCGGTTTTTTTTAAACGTTGTTTATATTTTATTTTTAACGTTTCAGTGTCAGTTAGTAATAATATATAATCAACTTGAATGAAAACTCCAAAAAAACCGTACACAGAAAACAATTATGTCATCCAGGTAGACGAAAATTTTTAAATATAAATGTTCATAAAATGAAAACTACTGGGCCAAACTATGTAAAATGTATGGTACCAAATTGCATCTATTTCGCATCAAACAAAAAAAGAATTACGTAAATCGGATCATAAATCTCAGAGTAATCGGTGTACATACATAAAAAAAAATACCGATCGAATTGTTAACCGACTTCCAAAAGGAGGAGGTCGTCTTGGAAGTCGGTTAAAAACGTACCGACATAGCTTTAGCATATCTTGATTTTGTGACAAAAAATCTCCTGTCTAGATGCATTATCCAGGGAGAAAAAAGGGCAATACGTTTGTATGGAAACGCTGCTAGCGTCCCCTCTTAATTGCGTTCTTAATAGTTTATACTTCTATAGTCGTTTTACATCTTTTTCTTGTTTTGTAATATCAAATTTAATCAGTAATAGAATTAAGGAAATATTATAAATAAAATTCTGAAAGTACGCAAGTACACATGCAAACTCTCTTACGAATTATATCTTAAAGGCATATTCCTTTAGAATTTTTTTTGATGTCATTTTTAATATACTAGATACTACTACCGCTTCGGAACCAAATGGTGCTCTGAGAGAGAAGAAGACACGCAAGAAACTCTCCCAGCATTCTTTTTTTGCGCTCTTTTTAATAAAATATACAATATTTTATTGTCATTGCTTTTGCTATAAATAATCATAATCTAGTCCCAGGCTATCCGATAACTTAGGTATGGAGTAGTAGGATTTACGAAAGAGCCATTTTTTAATAAAACATTTAAATTTTTGTATTGATAATGCCTGAACAGTGGCTGGGACTTATTATAAAAGGGTATAATTTACCCCTTAATCTTATGAAGCCTACTAGAATTAGTAACAAAGTTTCGAATCACCTCAGTTCATGATCTTTTAGTTAATTTTATTGTTTATAATTATTAAGTACGGTTGCAATAACCACATAGGAACCTATGAATAGTTTAGACAATGTGGAACTAGTTTAGAACTGAGTCGTAAGTTCAAAATAATTGCTCCAGCTAAATTCATTAAAATTTTCAAGGTTTCAAAAAAAATGGGAAGCCTATGGCTTCTTACTATTTTTAAAAACTCCCCAGAACATTGGCCAATAAAATGAGCCAAATTCAAAATTTAGCTTTGGACGTCAACTTCTCGGCCATCCTGTATACAGCATACCTGCCCTTGAGATTTGGAACTTAAAACTCCCTGGAAGATTTTAATGTAATTTATCTTAATTCTCTAATATTTTAACGTTTCAGTCAAAATCCGTGGCACACGCTCCTCAACTTGGTGACAGCGCTGCTGCCGGTCGGCATCATCATATCGGCGCTGACTCCTGGACTCGTCACCCTTCATACCACAGGCAACAAACAGCAGTTAGTATTGTTGACAGCTTGTAGTCCTTTGTAAACAACAACCTCAAACAATCAGAGATGGATGAAAAGAAAAGCTAGTAGAGAAACAAACAGACCGAAAATACTGCAAATGGTTTTATATTTAAAGCGAAATAGCGGATAATACCTAATTTATTTTATGTATCAATTATTGATTACAACAACGAATGTCAAGATCTTGCAGTTAAAATGCTTCTTAAAAGTGTGCCTAAGCCCGCACAGATTTGATTAGGGCTTTTAAATGGTCTTACGGATTATTGTTCCCTTCTTGTGAAATCGCTGTTCCATAGTACTACTGTCACTGTCGTGGTCACATGATTTTTCGCATAAACAGCTTATTTTAAACTATACCAAACATGCTCAATATAATAAAGATCCGCGCTGCTGGCTCGTTCGCTCTCACCTTTTCGCAATGTTGTCGAACTTGTGCAGCGACGTAGAGTCGGGCATTATCTTCCATTAGAGTGGCCATGTAAGATACCAGGTGAGCTTTTTAAACTTCTGTTACATAGTGCTGTGTCTTCATACCACATCTTCTACTGTTTTGACGAACCATGTCGATGAACAAACGTTCTGTTCGCTCGATCATCAAAATGCCATCCCACACCGTACACGAACCGTCTCCAAAATAAACAGGCTCCTAAATGAAACTTGTATATCACTCTCCACGTCGAAGATAGACTCTTCTTCAGCCGTTCGCACCATTTAAACATGTCCTACAATCATCGGTGAACAATGTGAAGGCCCATTGCTCTTCAGTCCAATTAAGTTGTTCACGCTCAAATCTTACACGAGCTTGACGGTGAGCTGTAGACAGCTTTGGACCATTTGATGGTCTAAAATGGGTGATTGCCGTTTCCTTAAGTTTACTCCGCGTACTTCATTCAGTTTTGTGTTGATGTTTACTGAAGTGAGGAAACGATTCCGTTTGGAAGTTGAGACATTAAATCCGTCGTGATGACGGGGGATTGCTTGAGTTACCCGTACCGCGTCACCTTTTATTAGAACCTGTCTCATCAAATCTTTGGTTTACTCAAGAAACCCTAGATTATAATTTCTAGCAATTGTTCGTTGATCCAAGCCTTCCCGCACCAAAGCCATTATTCGAGCAGCTCGTTTGGAGAAGTATCCATATTTATGGTTACGAAACAGTTGAGCTTTAAAGACTAATAATCTATACTATTGGTCACAATAAATTATGTCGCAAAAAAAAACAAAGAGAACTAATATCAAACTTTAATAACATACGAATTTGATTATGAAAGAGTTTATAATCAAAGAGCATATAAGTACTACGTAATACTATAATATTATCTTTTACTGAAGTTCTATTTTTAATTTATTTATTTTTTATTTTATTAATTAACAGTCTCGACATTTTCATTTAGTTTCATCTAAAAAGTTTGCATACTAAATAAAAATATTTATACATTTAGTATCGACCTTTGACCACTTCAAATGGAAGCTGTAGAGACAGTCCCTTAAAAAAATATAGCTATGTGTTGTTTGTCCGTTTTTCCAATCCTGAGGCTGTCTCTCTACTGATATTTTAATGGCAAAAATGAATAAGCAAACACTTATCATAAAAACAATCGCAGCAAATGATATTGTTCTATTTCATATTCAGAATACACAATATAAGCTGCTGTTGCGAATATTTTATAAAGAATCTGTAACCAGTTGAGGTGAAATGTCTCTTACATAAGGCTGGTGCGTGCCGCGTGCGAGGCTGGCGTGCGGGCCGCATCCGCGTCGCATGCACACAATAATATGTAAAATTTATATAACTTCCTTTATATGTTATATTAATATGTTGCAAAATATCTTAAATAACTTCAACTTAGTTTGTTCCTCTTTCTTCCATTCTTTATGCTGAGAGCATGAAATCTTTAATCTTTTAGTATCAAGTAATGTACAATTTCTTCTTCTTTTTTATTTTGTTAGTTTCAAGTATTACTAAAAGTCGGAACATGCAGTGTTGGTAGGACCGACGATCTGGTCAATATCGCCGGAATACGTTGGATGAGGGCAGTGCAGGACCGTTCGTCGTGGAGATATTTAGGGGAAGCCCTTTGCCCAGCAGTGGATGTCTTCCGGCTGATGATATGACGATGATGAAGTATTACTATAATAAATCCAAATTCTTCCTGCTAAAGAGTATTTACTACTTACAATTGGGAGGCTTCTTTGCACCGGATGCCGGCTAGATTATGGGTACCAAAACGGCGCCTATTTCTGCCGTGAAGCAGTAATGTGTAAGCATTACTATATTTTAGTCTGAAGAGCGCCGTAGCTAGTGAAATTACTGGGCAAATGACACTTGACATCTTACGTCTCAAGATGATGAGCGCAGTTGTAGTGCCGCTCAGAATTTTTTCAATAATCTTGAGCGGCACTGCATTGTTATGGGCAGGGCGTATCAATTACCATCAGCTGAACGTTCTGCTCATCTCGTCTTATTTTCATAAAATAAACAAATAAATAAATAAATTAACAAGTGGTGAGTGTGAGCATTCGATGGAGAAATCGATCAATGCTGATGCATGTGCATGTGTGTGTGGAATGATAGGTGACCAGGTGATCACCCCTACTCTGCAAAACAATCTCTGTCGCCAAGTATTTCCAGATCAAACTTATGGAAGATTTAATAAGATAGTTGTAACGCCAATAGTTCACTTCTAACTGAACTGACTATTAGAAGGAGCGACATGCTCTGTGCTTCCCTGTATCTCTGTGTACTCTACACTACAGATGATATATTGAACCGTGCTCGACTGGTAAATATGTCCTGTATACTTCATATATCTTGAGTTATACTGATAAAAATTCTTGAACCGATCGGAATAATACTAATACGAGATGCAGCGTGCTTCAGAGAAGGTATCTATATAATTTATGGTGATTACTTATTCCAACACCTATATTTTTTTGCCCTGTACTTTCCCCGGCGCATAAAAAGAATAGGGGAGTCCCAGGCCCATGGGTGTCGTAAGAGGTGACTAAGGGCTGTTTTGAAGTGGGAGAGTCACGCTGCCGGCCTTGTGTTTCCTTACGGAGACGCAGATATCTCGAGCCAGCGATACGTCAAATTTAACGTACCCCGGGTACAAAATTGAGCACAATTTTTGCCAGATACCCCGACGTGTGTACGTTAGGGAGGATATCTGCTGTTGCCGTCTCGGCAATTTTGAGGGTAGGGATCTGTCCACTGTCTGGCTCCGCGTAGATTTAGAGGACCACGTCCGCATCTATGCGTGTGTCTACAGGTCCCATAGTGGTAACGCAGAAACCGATTATCTCATGGGCTGCGTTCAAGTGGCAATTGACGACGTGCTTGCACAGATGCCTCCGGTGAAATCGTAGTCTTGGGTGATTTCAACGGGCACAATGCTAAATGGATGGTGATCCAAGTCACGTACCACAGACTACGCAGGGCGATCTGTGCATAATTTTGCATTGGCGTATGGTCTGTCCCAATTGGTTGAGTCGCCAACGCGGCTCCCGGATGTGGATAGCCACATGCCGTCCTTATTAGATCTTCTGCTGACTACACATCCCGATGGTTACCAGCTCTTTGTCGACGCCCCTCTCGGAACGACCGACCATTGCCTGGTCAGGAGTGTAGTGCCTATCCGACGCCCACGTCGCAGACCACCAGCGACTCGCCGCGTTTGGCACTACAAGTCAGCAGATTTGGGATAGGATGCGTTCCTTTTTTGCTTCCTGCCCTTGGGGCAGGGTTTGTTTCCCTGCGGATGATCCTAGTGCCTGCGCCGCTGCAGTAGCTGATGTGATACTACAGGGCATGAATATTTTTATACCAAGCTCTGTAGTACCGATCGGTGTCAGATCACAGCCTTGGGTCGATGCGTCAGTTAAAGCAGCATCTGACTGCAATAAACAGGCGTATCGAACTTGGGTTGCGCCACTGGGCACAAAGGATCCGAACTGCACAGTTCTTAAGAGGAAATACAACCATGATTTTTTAAGCGGCAAATCACCCGTGCAAAGTCAAAACACGTCGTCAAAATCGGCGAGCAGCTTTCCAGTTACCCGACCGGAACACGCAAGTTCTGGTCGTTGTCGAAAGCTGCTCTGGGTAACTTCAGCCAGCCGTCCATGCCGCCGTTGCACATGTGGAATGACACCCTGGCCCATATGGCAAAAGAGAAAGCCGATCCTCTGTGCGCTATTTTTGCCTCAAACTCGACTCTTGACGACAACGGAAAAACACCGCCGACCATCTCGCGGTGTCAGAGCTCTATGCCTGAAGTACAGTTCAGACAGAAAACTGTTAGGCGAGCTCTGTTTTCGTTGGACGTCAGGATGTCGAGTGGGCCGGATGGCGTTTCTCCAGTCGTGCTTAGAACGTGTGCCCCTCCTGAATGCCGGTGCTAACGCGTTTATTCCGGCACTCTTATTCCAAAGGCATAGTCCCTGACTCATGGAAGTCAGCCCTTGTCCATCCGATCCAAAAAAAAAGGAGATAGTTCGGACTCGGCAACTACAGGCCTATTGCTATTACCTCCCTGCTCTCCAAAATCATGGAGAGCATAATTAGCCGTCAGCTCTTGGTATACCTAGAGGGTCATCAGTTGATCAACGACCGACAATACGGCTTTCGCCATGGTCGGTCAGCAGGTGATCTTCTGGTATACCTAACACATAGATGGGCTGCGGCTATTGAAAGCAAGGGGGAAGGCCTGGCAGTTAGCCTGGATATAGCGAAGGCCTTTGATCGTGTATGGCACAAGGCGCTCCTCTCAAAACTTCCTTCATTTGGGCTTCCCGAGAGCTTGTGCAAGTGGACCTCCTGCTTCCTCACTGGGCGCAGCATACAGGTCGTTGTCGACGAACATTGCTCGAACCCGAAGCCCGTGAATGCTGGAGTGCCCCAAGGCTGTGTGCTATCTCCTACGCTGTTTCTTCTGCATATCAATGATATGTTGGACACCTCCAACATTCATTGCTATGCAGACGACAGCACTGGTGATGCTGTATACACGGGCCATGCAGGTCTCTCTCGGGAAAATGTCAACCAGTGCCGGGAGAAACTTGTGTCTTTTATCGAGTCCTCTCTTGAGAAGGTCGCGGTAAATTGAACCTTGTCCAATTTAACCCCCAGAAGACTCAAGTTTGCGCGTGTCGTATCACCGCTCTTCGACAACACCTCCCTAAAAGCCTCGCCTAGTATCGGAATACTGGGTCTCGAAATCTCGAGCGATTGCCAATTTCGTGGCCATCTGGAGGGCAAAGCCAAATTGGCTTCAATGAAACTGAGCGTCATTAATAGAGCACGGCAATACTTCAAGCCGGCCCACATTCTAGCGCTGTACAAAGCGCAGGTCCGGCCACACATGGAGTATTGCTGTCATCTCTGGTCTGGCGCACTCCAGTATCAGCTCGATCCATTTGACCGCGTGCAACGCAGAGCAGCTCGAATTGTCGGGGACCTAGTGCTCTGTGAACGGCTGGATCACTTGGCGTTGCGTAGAGACGTCGCTTCATTGTGTGTCTTCTACCGCATTTATCACGGGGAGTGTTCCGAAGAGCTGTTTAACCTGATTCCTGCTGCCGAATTCCACATTCGCACGACACGCCACAAGTTATCCCCACCATCTGGATGTGTGGCGGTCCTCCACAGTGCGGTTTACAAGGAGCTTTCTTCCACGTACTACAAAGCTGTGGAATGAACTTCCTTGTGCGGTGTTTCCGGGACGATACGACATGGGTACCTTCAAAAAAAGCGCGTACACCTTCCTTACAGGCCGGCAACGCTCCTGTGATTCCTCTGGTGTTGCAAGAGATTGTGGGCGGCGGTGATCACTTAACAACAGGTGACCCGTACGCTCGTTTGTCCTCCTATTCCATAAAAAAAAGACTAAGAAATACCTATACATTCGCAGTACAAATAATTCATTAAATGATATTAATAATATTAATAAATAATATATTTATTTGCAATATAATGGTGTTAAGATATTATAATAATGAACTTATATGTTTTGCTACCACTATTCCTAGCATGCAAATATTAAACTTAATAAAATTAATATCAGAATTTCTTAATCCATGAATTCCTTAACACTAAAAATTATAAGCATTTAGCCAATTACATAGCTTATTCTTAAATAATCTAGAATTTAAATTTTTAACGCTACTCGGTAACTTATTATAAACACGAACACAATTACATACACAACTTTTATTATATTTAGTCATTTTGGGAACATCATGTAGAACGAGTCTTTGTCATTACGCCGTTACAGTTGATTCCGAGGTATGCAAAATACTAAATGAATATAATATTGGCAGGTATGGCGACTACCACAGATCTGTTTCGGATGTGTCCGATCTGCCCCCGGTGAGCGAACGATGCAGGCGGAGATTGCTGTGCGAGATCCACTCCGAGAAGAACTATGTGCGGTGAGCAGTTTCTTGCATACATCACTAGTTTACCAGTGAGAGGCTCCTTAGCACGGGATGCCTGCTAGATTATATATGTATAGGTACCAGAACGGCGCCTATTTGTAAGCATTACTGTGTTTCGGTCTGTGTTCGCCGAAGCTAGTGAAATTACTGGACAAATGAGACTTGACATCTTATGTCTCAAGGTGACGAGCGCAGTTGTAGTGCCGCTCAGAAGTTTAGGTTTTTCAATAATTCTCAGTGGCACTGCATTGTAATGTTTAATTTAATTTTGTTGGGACATTCCTGCTAGATCACATATTAATCCGTATCTCATTAAAGCTAATGTCATTAACATGGAATATCGCAACGGTTACACCTAGCTACTCTTCTCTTTGGAGTTATGACGACTAAGACTACATAATGTGTTTTGCCGCCTGCAGTTGTAGTGCCGCTTAGAATTTCGGGTTTTTCAAGAATCCTGAGCGCCACTGCAATTTAATGGGTAGGGCGTATCAATTACCATCAGCTGAACGTTCGGCTCGTCTCGTCCCTTATTTTTATAAAAAAAAAGTGCATTTGAAATGTCGTACTTGCTTTCAGAGGTGCGAGGGCCACGCTGGCTAGAGCGTGCTACAAGATCCGCTGCGAGGACCCAGACGCCATGCATCAGCTGCTGTCGTGGCTGCTCAATCATCAAGCTGGACAATCAAATATGTATAGCCCGTATAGCACGTGACAGAAGAGACCAGTACCATAACGAACTCTGTTATAGACCCTTCACCAGATTTGTTAGGCAGACTAATTCCCACACAGAGAATTCGTTAAGAGTTACTTGACAATTGTTTGGTTTCACAATTGAACTACCTCCAAAACGGATGGACCAATTTTGATGATTTTTTTGTGTGTTTCAGTAATTAGTTTAATAAATTTGAATTAAAAATTCTACTTTTAGTGGGATTTTCTATAAAAGCGTATTTTTTTAGTGTTTTTTAACCATTATTTATTAAAATTTAAAACGTGTGTCGGGTCCGCTATTATACTATATATACTACAATCATTATTATATCTATATATATAAAAATGAATTGCTGTTCGTTAGTCTCGCTAAAACTCGAGAACGGCTGGACCGATTTGGCTAATTTTGGTCTTGAATTATTTGTGGAAGTCCAGAGAAGGTTTAAAAGGTGAATAAATAGGAAAATGCTGCTAAATTAAATAAAAACTACAAATTTCTTTTTCCTTTGATGTGTCGATACATAATTTCTATGAGAGAATTTATTGACGCACGGTGTGACAGTTCTGCTGTGAAACAATTTCATTACGACAGCAGGGTGAATATTTTAATAATAATAAAATGTTTTGATGTTATGATATATTATTGACAAATTCATATAAAAACATTATTTTATTTATTATAATATACAGAATAACGTCTGTCGGGTCAGCTAGTTAGGATATAAAATTGAATTAATAGCTGTCACAGTAGTTTTATTATGACAATAATAAAATGAAACTGTTTACAAGTAATTAATTTGTTTTAAGATTAGTGTTTTTATGATTAAAGCATTTGTTTTATACCGTGATAGAACTATTTTTTTTTTATTTTTTATTCACCCTTACTGTGAGAAACTACCAATTGATTTATTTATTAATTTAATGTCAATAAATGCACATATAATGTGCGTGTCTCCAACTCACCTAGTATGTAATAAACAAAATTATATACATACTGTTTGTCACTCGAACCGAATTTTTCCTATTGAATAATATTGTTAATTTCCACATGGGATACTCAAGAGATAAAGCCTATGTTATTATATTTGAAACTAAACGAAAGTTAGTGCTGGTTATATAGTTTCTAATATAAAGGATGGTTGGGTATCACGGACGCTCGCCACGCATGCGCGGGCATGACGCACGCGCCACACACTCACAGCTCGAGGATGCGTGGTACACTGTTCAAGCCCAGAGCGGAGAAGTCATGATGTAATGGAATTAACCATAATCTGTGGTCGGAGTAAATGTTTCCTGATGTAAGATGACAAGATGACACATTCTTCCTGTTTTATGTGATCAAGTATGTAAGTATTTGGCCCATCTGATTTGCAGCAGCATTACCAACCTACAACAGTGACTATCTGGTCTAAGGAGTATCCCGACAGCAATCCAAGACATTGGATGGCCAGTTTAACAGTGGCATATTTAGTATATTAGCGTATTTAGTTCCTTTACAGATCGGTCAAGCCATTCTCGAGTTATAAAAAGACATAGAGCTGTTTCACCTGATTCCGGCCGCCGAATTCCACCTTCGCACGACACGCTACAAATTAGAATTTCATCCGCACCATCTGGACGTGTGGCGGTCCTCCACAGTGCGGTTTTCAAGGAGCTTTCTTCCACGTACTACAAAGCTGTGGAATGAGCTTCCATGTGCGGTGTTTCCGGGACAATACGAAATGGGTACCTTCAAAAAAAACGCTTACACTTCCTTAAAGGCCGGCAACGCTCATGTGATTCCTCTGGTGTTGCAAGAGAATGTGGGCGGCGGTGATCACTTAACACCAGGTGACCCGTACGCTCGTTTGTAATCCTTTTCCATAAAAAAGATGACTACAGACATTTGTAGTAGGTATTGATAGGGGCACGACTTAACTGGGCCCAACTACACATTTCTAATGTCAAAGTTAAAGCTAAAAAACGCACGAACGTTTGATTCGTTAATTAGTTTATCTGTAATGAATAAAGTGCATTAAGTGTTCACAGATATTTACTAGCAAATTACAAAATAATAACTAGATTAATATTAACAAATAGAAGATAAAATTTTATCTAGCGACATGGTAAGATTCGTTAGTTTATATGAGAATGTTAATCTATTGTACACAATACCTATTATTATTTAATACAGAAACAGACGTGCATCTACACGCACGTGTTCAATAAAGACATTTATTGAATACTTTTTCAAATTCAAATTCAAATTCAAATATTTTTATTCAAAATAGGATGTGAAATCACTTATTGAAAGTCAAAAATAAAATTACCACCCATTCCAAAGTGAATGCCTCAGGCCTGAGAAGAATGGGCGCAACAAACTCAGCGGGCTTTTTTTTTCATCAAAAATATGTTTTACAATTAAAGTAACATTTACAAAGTAACATTGTACAATTAAACTTATTATTTAATAGCCTGAGGGCGGTCGCTCCCACACAAACGTTTTTTAACAATTCTTTTGAATAACTAACACCTTTGTTTTGAACATTTTCTGGGATCTTGTTGTAAAAGCATATACATCGCCCCACAAAAGACTTACTAACTCGACTAAGCCGAGTAGTAGGCATCATCAGTTTATGTCTGTTCCTGGTGTTAACATTATGGTTTTGACAGTTTCAGGCAAATTCACTTATGTGCCTATGAACATACATTACATTATCAAGAATATATTGAGAAGCAACAGTCAAGACGTTAATTTCTTTGAATTTTCCTCTCAATGATTCTCTAGGACCTAGGTTATAAATAGCGCGAATAGCCCTCTTCTGCAGCACAAATATTGTGTTAATATCAGCAGCGTTGCCCCATAGCAATATACCATAGGACATAATACTATGGAAATAACTAAAGTATACTAGTCGCGCCGTATCTATGTCAGTTAATTGTCTAATTTTTTTAACCGCGTATGCTGCAGAACTAAGTCTGTTCGCCAATCCTTCAATATGGGGGCCCCATTGTAATTTGGAATCTAGAGTTATGCAAAGAAATATAGCAGATTCCACCGGTTCTATCACCTCTCCGTTTAACAAAACATTTGCATTTACATTTTTGACATTTGGTACGGTAAATTTAATGAATTTAGTTTTCTTGCTATTTAACAATAGGTTATTAGCGCTAAACCAGTACAGATAAAATATCGTACGCTTTGTCATACATAGCTTGTGAAGTGAAGTGTCGTCCGCAAACAATACTACCTTATGTTTTTTCTCTATAAGATTAGGAAGATCATTTATATAGATAAGGAAGAGGAACGGTCCAAGAATAGACCCTTGTGGTACCCCCATACTGAGTGGAGTCCCAGGAGATCTCCTGCCATTCACGTTGACCCTCTGAATTCTATTGTTTAGATATGAAGTCAGAAGATCGAGCGTAGTTCCTTTTATGAATGTTGAACACAATCAAAAGCCTTAGATAAATCACAGAAGATGCCAAATGCATTCTGCGATTCCTCCCAGGCATCAAAAATATTCTTGATCAGCTCAACACCTGCATCCGTTGTTGAACGTCCCCTAGTAAAGCCAAATTGTTTCAAATGAAGTAACTTATGAGAGTTAAAGTAAGTAAGCATTTGGCTTAAAATTATTTTTTCAAAAATTTTACTAAGGGTCGGCAAAAGCGACACAGGACGATAGTTGTTCGGGTCAGAAGAGCATCCCGACTTAAATATTGGTGTAATTTTACTATGTTTCAGAAGGTCAGGAAACACGCCACGATTAATACAATTATTAAATACTATTGCAAGATATGGTGCTATGACATCAATTATTGAACTTATTATTTTAACAGAAATGCCCCATATATCAGCAGTTTTTTTCATGTCTAGAGATTTAAAAGTTTTAATTATTTCTCCAGGGCTAACAAAACTAAAATTGAAACTTTGTTGACATCCTATAACATTTTCCAGAAGAAGTGACTCAGCAACACTGGTGGAGGAGACCAGAGTGTTTGTGATAGACACTGGAATCTCAGAAATTTTTTTCTCAAAAGCAGTAGCAACTTCCTGCTGAGATTGAATTATTGTATTGTTTATTGATAGATTATATTCAATGTTGCGGTCTTTCAATCTTCCAGATTCCCAGTTAATAACATTCCAAGTCATCTTTATTTTATTTGGTGCATTTTTAATTATTTGTCTGATATGCATAGACTTTGCAATAGAACAAACACTTTTAAATAATTTAGAGTATTTTTTAACACACTCGAGAAAAGATGTATCATGATTATACAATGATCTCTCACTATACAGTTCATATAGCCTTTGTCTGCTCCTATGAATGCCAGCTGTTGCCCAATCATTAAATGACAGGAGACCACCTGATTTGACTGTCTTAGAAGTAAATATAGAAGCAAACTCTGTTTTAATTATTTTAAATAACATATCATAAATTTCATTTGGATTAATATTATATTTGAATAAATCCAAATTTGAGAGTTTAACTGACACATTGCCTCTATATTTCTCCATTCGCCTATTATTCACAGGAACAAACGTAAACTTTTTAATTTTAGTACATTTATTGACCTCAATATTAAAAGAGGCTAACTGACCAAAGTGGTCTGAACTCAGTTTGTTAATTATTGCCTGAGAAATGGGTTTATAATTGGTAAATATGTTTTCAATACAGCTTTTGGAGGTGCCAGTTACTCTAGTAGGCTCTAAGAAAATATTGGTTAAATCATATGATTTGAATAAAGATCTGAATCTAATACTGGTTGAGGATTTTTCTAATAAATTAATATTAAAATCACCACATATCATGATATACTTCTTGGACTCAGATAATTTTAATAAAACCTCCTCCAATACACTTTCAAATAATTCATAACTACTTTGCTTATTCATATTCTCTTCAGTCTACACTATATTATACTTAATAATAAATGCATATAAATTCTAATTAAAAATTATTGTGTTACATAAATTTAGACGTTGTTATCGATATTATTTGAAATTGAATAGTTATGAACACAAAATTATAAACAGTGCCAAGTTATTGAATATGAAATCACGTCGATCACTACGCTTTGCCTGTCTACTATTTGGTGTAATCACCAAACAACAGACATCATATCTTCATGAAAAACTTAAATTCTCCTAACGAAACGTAAGAAGTGTTTTATTATTAATTTGCCCCACACATAACACAGCCACATTTTGTGGAAGTTTTCGGTATACTGCTACAAAATGCTGGAATAACATACCACCTCCAATTAAAAGCTCTTCATCTGTCACTGCTTTCAAAACAAAATTCAAACGACACTTGCTAGAAGTTCCAACTGACAATTCAAAGTAACCAATTGAGTATCTTGCTCTGTTAATAAAATTTTATTTACCTACTTTAAATTTCTATAAGTTGATAGTGATAAGCTCTTAGGGATTTATTGTTATTTGGTGTTATGTATAGAACATCATTGGGTTTTATTGTTGATTTATTGATGTCATAAGGATATATTTTATTTTGTTTAAAAGGTCAAAGTTATGACTTATCTATTGTTTATTCAACCCTATTGTTATTTTATTTATAAGAAAAAATTTGCCGATTACTTACCAATGTTATGATATTATGATTTAATATTATGTTATTATTATTTTCCTTAAATTGATAAGTGTATTAGTTACTGACAGATTTAATTTTTATTTTAATTTTTTTGTATATATATAATTTTATTTTCATTGCCAATGTTTAGGGCTTGGTTTTAATTCTCAGAGTCTATGTCTCGGTGTCTAGGGAATACCAGCGTTGAGAAGTAAAATTGCCAACATAATGCTGACTAGACACCATTTTGATTCTGTAATGTCCATAATATTGTTATTAGTAATAAGATTTCTGTATTTTTGAACCAAATAAAGTTTTTAATTTTTAATTATCATTATAAAATAAATCGAACATGTTGACTATATAACAAATTTATTCGTAATATGTAACAGCTTGGCAGTAGTAACAAGCTGTCAGTAGGCCAGGCCGAGGAACACATCACAGTAAAAGCTAACACGCTGTAGGCAGACCAACAACATTAATCGCCGACATCCACAGTTTCTCTGGCGTCATTCATTTGATACTTTTCAACACCGTTCAGCGCTAATTGTGTCCTCCGGGCATCGCTGTCGTTAATTTCGATAACACTATACACTGATCAGCTAAACAAAATTCTTTATTAAGATATCTGTTACGATAACGAGATATTTATAACATTCGTATTTATTTATTTATTCGAACAGTACATCTTGAAACAGAGCGTCTGGGTTCAATTTAAGCAACAAATTTAAGGATTTGGGCCTCTCAATCCTTATACTATTTCAGGGTTAGCCACCACCAAATGTTACCTAGATATTGATAGGAATTCTTAATTCATGTTTCATGAGCAAAAGAAACCCGTAAAATTTACGATAATTAAATTTTTTAAGTTAGATTTTTTCGGTTAAAAACCAAAGCCAATGCTTTAGCAAGAACCCTCTTCTTTTAAGAGTCGAGACCAGGAATCAACCAGCGAACATATAATTTATTATCTTACTTATATATATTATATTTGACACAGAGTAAACATTACGAACAAAATCAGAATCCAAAAAAAAAATATTATCGAATTGGTGAAAAATCTATTAGCTACTCGTGTTCACTCAACTAAGCGCTCTATGATTGACAGTTAACAGCAGTGCAAACTAGCGCTCCCAGTGCCGGTCGACAGCTGAAAATATACGTTCTAATTGTCTTAAGACGTAATGTGTATTGGTATATAAGTAACGCTATTATCGCTTGGGACTAAAGTTATTGTATCTTTATTATTTTATGTTTATTATTGTATCTGTGCCAACGGATAATCTTATTTGAATCAATGGCAATAAAGAACCTTAATGAGCCAACATATTAAAGAGAGAGTGTCCTCTGAGTAATATCGACAACTGGAGAGCGGGCCCTGAGTGTAGTGAAGTACTGGAATGTCGCCGGTAACGAGTCCACATCCGGAAATGTATGTAATGTAAAGTGTAGGCACAGACGACAGTATAAAGTGTATTGTGTAACGCGGTGTTGAGAGAAAGTTGACGGCCTTGGTGGAGCTCATCTCTGCTGATGGCGGCGGATGTGTGAAGACATCTATCTCTCTACATTTCTACAGCACCAGAGTGCCCACATATCTCCGATCAGTATCCGGTGAAGCTGTTGGATCTGTATGGTGAGTTTGCTCCGTGAATCTTCACATAAAAAACAGTTGCTGCTTCATCCATATCTATGAAACTTACGTTAAAATTGGCAAAGTGTATATAAATAAACTAAACCAATGGACGTAACACAAATATACACATCATGACCTCATAAATAAGGTGTGCGCCACTGGTATATTCCAATGTTGCTAAAAACACATGAAAACAGGGGCGTACATACCATGTAGGCAATTAGGCAGTGCCTACATCGTTAAGAACCTAAATAAATATAGCACTAGTGTTAACGTTTCTTTTAGTTCAATTTGGTTCCGTTATTCTTTAACCAAACTGTTAATTCAATACAACAGTATTGTATTCAATAGAACCTATTGAACCTATACATCCACCCATTAAACTAAAGTATTAGATTGATCAAATGGTGCGTAAACTATATGCGAAACAGAAACAATTTCAATATTTAAACCTCAAAACCTAGTACTGTCTGTACAGTTATATCTACAGTGCCTACCTAAAAGAAATCCAATTGCACGCCCCTGCATGAAAAAATGAGCGTCGAAGCTCACGTGTATAATATATAATATCCGGACGACCGAGCCTTGCTCGGATTTTTAAGAATGTACAAAACTTGAACAAAAAAAAAACTAATAGGACTTCTAGATTCGAACCGGGGTCTTTAAATAAGTAATATTTTAATATTTACTATTTACTTAACAACGCCATCTGCTGTTGTGTCGTTAAAGCAATTAGTTGCTCACAAAAAATAGTATTATTATTCGCCAATAGATGTATATTACGATAAATGAAATGATAACAGTATATTACGATAAATGAAATACGAAAAAACGTAAACTAAAAGACATAATAACACGCAAAAACTACAAAATGGAATTGAGCAGACCACTTATCAAGGGCCAGTAAGGATAGATGATACAGTATAGATATTAGATGACAAAAGAAGAAGAGGTAGTGGTACTAGATGGAGAGACGATCTGGTAAATTACGAAGCAGTGCCATGGTTCCACACAACAAACAATAAGGATGAATGGAAGAAGATGGATAGGGCTTTGCCTAGCAGTGGGATGATATTTAAAATATTGTAAATTAATTAGCAATAGTTTTATATTGTAATAGGCTTTAATAAAATAATAAATAAAATATATACTTTTCCTTTTCTGAAGCACAAAGATGGCATTAATATTTTTATCTTCTCGATGTGTCTCGCGGCAAATGGCTGTCTCATAGAAGACCCAGATATTGTTTACAATCTGTAGTTTTGATTATTAATATTAATAATTTTGGATTTTTTAAATATTTTTAGTTGCAAATCTTACGTAATATGTTTTCGATATCTTTATCCTTTAAGTGATTTTGTGTATCTTGTATGACAGCTTCAATTTGATGACCGAAATGATATTGGCTATTTGCTTTTTATGACAACATAATAAAAGTCAATAAAACTACAAAAGTTGATCTTTAAATTTCTCCATCTATTGACACAGAAATTAATTTCAATCAGAACTTAATACTCGCTGTGTGGTTCTATTTAAAACATGTCGGGGTTTCCTTGATGAATTACGTCAAAATAATAAACCTAACGAAGGTAACAGTATTATTACAGTAAATATTGGTGGGAATTTTCGTCAAAAATCAAATCAACTTAGAAATTTTTGGGATTATTGTAAACGGTTAAATAAATCGATGAACAAATGAAAATTCTAAAAAGATTTTTTTTGCCTGTATAATATAAGTATAGGTGATGATAGTTTTTTTTTTTTTTAAATTGTTTTAACAGACACGTCATGATTACTATATTCTAATGATACTGCTATAAGAAGAAGACATATTTTATTTCGATTTTATAGTTTTAAATTCATAGATAAATTTATAAAATACTTAAATCTAGTATTGTACTACTAAATACGTATTAGGTAAGTACAATAATAGTTAAATATTTTATAACCGAGTCTAGATAACTTGCGGCTGATAAAATACTCGTATTAAATATTGTGATGAGTGTTGCTAGAAGTTCTATGTCTAATTACTAGACGTGAGACGTGAAACACAAAGAATTCACAAGAAGGTTGTTACTCTTACTAAATGAGTTAGAGATTAGCGCGGTCCGGCAAGCTTTCTCAAACCGCTTCAAGCCTTCGGTCCGTTCAAACATAACTCATGTAAAGCTTATGCAACATCTCCCTCTTCAACAAGTGAATGCTTACACAACCGTCTCTCCACCGCCACGCCACAACGACACACGCCACAGTCACAACTATAGCACCGCGGACACTTGACGACATATCTGCTGACCGTACACTAATCAAATACTCACGCTGAACAAAAAAATCGATTTCGAATATCTTGATTTGGATCTTGTTCATATTTTGAAAGTATTAAGTGACGTTTGGAGACTGTTGATATAGAATTAAGTAATTTGGATAACGACTCCAAGAATTAAGAAGACGGCTAGAGAGAGTTAAATTGTTTAATAATTTGAGAAGTGGTAGACAGGAAGTCGGGTTCCATTGTAAATTTTAAATTTTGAAAATAAGTGTGGACCGGACGAGTGGCGAGAGTGTGTGTACGAAGGTGAGGGCATGCGCCTGCGCCGTTGATAGTTTCACTTTCTAGGCGACTGGACGACACGGACAGCGGCCACAGGTAAGAATGCGTCATGCAAACGATTTACCACCACTGCACTAATTAATATTGCAATTTACCCTCATTTTGCACTTGGTGGTGTAAATTGAAGAACCTACCAATTATGAAGTTCATGCATCTTAAACAAAACATAAGAATTATATATTACATAATAAATATTACTTACTGAAAATAACATTGTATCCAGTTGTTGCTTAACACGTTATGTTGACAAAAATAATTTGCAATTAGGAACATTTAATACTTTCTGTTGATTCCTTGAACTCGATAACTGATTCTGTTTACCGCTTTCCCAGTACATCTTCTTTACTTTACTTTATTTCGTCCTATTTTACCTCAATTTCTATTCCTATCTCTTTGGTAGCTTAATGTCAAATGTTTGTTTTACTTCTATGGCCTGTACCTACTTACTACCTCTTGTTATTAATTTGCCTGTCATCATCATCTTCCGGAAGAAGTCAACTGCTGCACAAAGGCCTCCACCAAAGATCTCCACGATGACTGGTCCTGCGCTGCGCTCATTCAACGTATTCCTGCGATCTGGACTGGATCGTCGCATTCGTGGACTTTTCTGCACCACCGGTCCGTTGTACTATGTGCCCTGCCTACTGCAACTTCAGTTTTGCAATCATTTGGGCTATGTCGGTGATTTTACTTCTACTATGGATCTCCTCATTTCTGATTCGATCTCGCAGATCTTTGCCTGTTCATTTCCGCTTAAAATTTCTACGTCTAATATTCTGTCATCTTTTTTTTATTTCACGATTTATTTTTTAGGTTGGTAGAAAATTGTGCCAAGACTTGTTTAATTCCCTCTGGTTTGTATAGATTTGTTAAGACGACTAACTATAACTACTGCTTCAGTATATATGACAAGCATTCTTATACTTAAAAGTCAACTTGACCTAGTTTTCGGCCACAGAAAATGACCTAAACATTATCCAACAGCACCACCACCTTTCTTACACGTAGAACCAAAGTGTCACATTAACTTCTTTTGGTAGTGTCAAAGAATATTTAATAGTGCAACTTGTAGTGTTTCGTTATCGATATATAATTAGTACCTACTTTCAAAATAGCTCATACCCAGTACCCAGCAGCTGGCAGCGCTCCTTCGATTCTTTTTCTAATGCGCTAAATAGGTATTTCGGCAGCGTTCATCACTTACCATCAAGTCATCTGTGCGCTTATTTGTTCTGCTGTCCCATAACGGCCCTTCCCAACATTGAATCTATCTCTTGAGATAAAAATCGTAACTATCGTTGACTTTTCTGTCCCAATAAACTTATCGGCGGTAACTCACCTTATAGCTTACCGGCGATAGAAGTTTGTATCGAAACTGCAATGCACGCGTCCCAATATAAGGCGATAAGAATGACTTATCGGGTATATTGGGACAGCTAATTACTGACAGTGGTCGTCATTTATCTCCATCTGTAGATTGTATATTGGGAACGGACATTAGACAATAAAATAAATGACTACTTGTAAGAATAACTGTGTCAGAGTAAGTCCTGAGTCCTACGACAAGCTCTAAATGTTCGTTGCAGGACGCGTGCTGCGTGAGTCGTTGACCTACTAATGTTATCAGTAACACTGATAAGGCGAACCATTGTTACACTTACGTAATAAATATGTGCCTATTGCAACGGTTAAAAAATAAATTGAGTGCAAACTTCTTTATCTGCTACTGTTATAATAGTTACCCAAATTCAAATAAAGGTATATAAAAATGTATATTGTACCTTCCATCTGTACCGCAATTACAGAAAATTTGAGTTTTTATGAGTAGAAGAGTTTAGTAATATATTTCTACTCTATTAAATTACAAATAAGCAAAAAAATGTTGATCATAACCAAGTACCTTGCTTAAGATCAGTGATGATGGCTGTGAATCCTACTAATATTATAAATGTGAAAGTTTGTATGTCTGGATGTATGTTTGTACTTCTTTAACGCAAAAACTACTGAATAGATTTTGATGAAACATTACAATAATATAGTTTACACACCAGAATAACAAATAGGCTATAATTTATAAAAATTTTGTTGCTCGTCGGCTTTAAAAAGTAAGTCTGAGAATAAACGGTCGAACTCTTAATATCATTTATATTGCAAAACAACGTTTGCTGGGTCATCTAGTTAGTTATAATATTATTAGTATATTATATTATATGGCACAAGGTGCTTCTCTCGAAACTTCCATCAGTTGGGCTTTTCAAGCGTTTTTGCAAGCGAATCTCCAGCTTCCTCACGGGATGCAAGCATATAGTATATTTATATAGTTGGTATTTTCTTTGATAAACGCGAAATAAAATACTTTTAAAAGGATTGAGACGCGTGTAATTCTAACTGTATTTTTTACATAAGGTATTTGCGTAAAATATACATTTTTTATTTAACTTGGTGT
This sequence comes from Leptidea sinapis, assembly GCF_905404315.1. NCBI lineage: Eukaryota > Metazoa > Arthropoda > Insecta > Lepidoptera > Pieridae > Leptidea > Leptidea sinapis. Next base: position 4,477,003 of record NC_066275.1, on the reverse strand, counting down.
TTCGTGACCTATGTAGAAGCATGTTGTCAAACTTATACCTTCTATCAATGTCCTTGTGAAGGTCGCGGAATGGGGTGAATTGAACTCTGTGTTCAATTTAACCACCGGAAGAATCCCTTTAAATTTTATACCTTCTTCTTTTATGTAGTTAACATGGGACACATTTTTATTTAAACCCCGGCAAACTTCGATAAGATATTTTTTAAATATTACTGAGTATTAATAATGATATAAATCAAACGAGTGCCAGGCCGATTGATGATACAGTCTGCAGCTGAAGTATCCTTCATCATTGTATTTCAATGTTCTTTGATGTATAATACAAAAATCACCTAATTAAGAAAACTCAGATATATACTGCATTTCATTTCAATGCATCTTAATTCCCTTAAATTGCAATTGTTCCATTGCAATTTAAATGTGCTCCTGTGTTCAAGTGGATACGGCAAGCGTCAAAAAATTGCCAATATCTTCTTATCCGTAGCCAAAAACACCAGAGAGAAATATTTAGCGGGTGTATTAATAATTGATCTTGATTCTAAGAGCCATAAAACAAAGCGCAACGCTTTTGTAGACAAATAAGTATTTATTTCAATTTAGCTGGCGGCGGCCATTTTTGTTTAGCATACAACAGGAAAATTTTTTTGTGATTTTTTTTTATAAAAATTATTTATTTGAAAGAAATCATAAGATCATGTTATAACGTGTCCACTTCAGTAAAAATAATACAAAGAATTCAATTGAAATATTTTTATTTAGACGCGTTTAGCAAAAACTCTGAAAGAGCGGCGATATCACAGCACGAATCTATCTTAAATCACGTTTTTTGCTTACAATAACCAAGGTTATTTATTTAGCAACCCGTTACATAAACCGCATAATGATACCTCGGATAATGTAAACACAAGTGGCTATAGCGTCTCAAGTGGCCGCGCCGGGTTTGGCGCCAAAACTGCAGATGGCTTCTGCGGGTGCGCGGGACGTGTGAGCTTAGCTTTATATTCGTGAATACCTAAACAACGTCGGTAATGTTAGCATTACTTAACACTTAACACTTAGGTGTTAGAGTACTCTAACATTGCACCATAACATATTTGTCAAGTGGAAACCAAAGTTTGGTGATTGAATACTAATATCGTATGTTTGGTTGCACAACAGACTGCAGAACGTCGACAATGCCCGCACGTTATTCGACTGCAAATCGTATCAAATCACAATATGACATTGTGTTCACCTGAAGCTTGCGACACTTCCATACCTCAATCGATCAGCACGTCGCGGTTTATTCCCAATTGATGAGTCCGTCTGCCCTGCGCTGAACAGTGATTATAATATATTAACGGCCTTACAAGTAAAATAATAATAATATTGACACACTCTTAGACAAATTATCTTGCCCAAAACTAGGCATAGCCTGTACTATGGGTGCAAGACAACGATATATAATACAATATACTTACTTAAACATACGTAAATACAAATAAACATTAATGACTCGGAAACAGACATTCATATTTGTCATATAAATGATTGCACCTACCGGGATTCGAACCCCGGGACTTCTAGCACACAAGGCACGGTCTCTAACCAATGATCTATAGGGGTCGTCGACAAATAAACTTGGTATAAGCTTATAATTGAGAATAAACCAAGATTATGCAAAATTTTGACCAATAGACATTTTGTTTATGATTGGTTTATTTGGACGTATCACGATTCCCGCGTTTTTTTCAAGGCTGCCGCAAAACCGCAAACTTCAGAATTATCATTGAATTGAGAGTGTTGCCAGCAATATAGTCAACGTATTGCATATTCTTGGATTATCCTCAGTTGTAACTTTATACCAAGTTTATTTGTAAGGCCTGGCCTTGATGTATGCAAAAATGTTTTCCCTAAAGGAATAAATTTTTGCATGCATCAACAGAATTTGTTGGAGGTTTCAACGAAATCGCTTTCTAACCCTTTTGAGATTAAATAAAATGATGTATGGTTGAATTGTGCATCTTATATAGGTCTATCTCTTAAGGATAACATAATATATCCATTATAATACTTTAAAAAATTGACAATTATAAAGCGATACTGTAAAAACAGCTTTTAAACGCACAAATACGATATTAATCCTTATGATTTTTATTACTAAATTAACTATTAACTATTTACAGTAACTTTTATTACACATGGCTACAGACTAAATTTTCCGAATACTTGCATATATTTTTTCTATCGATAGAAATCCGTCTGTTGGGTCAGCTAGTTATAAAATATAAATATAGTAAATATAGTATAGTAAATTAGTCAATGTACGGACATTTGGACCTGCCCGACTTGACAAGGATTGATACTCATTTTGTTCAGATAATAATAACTAACAATAGGGCCAGCGACAGTCTTAAACCTTCATATGCATCCGCACCGTACAATACTAAGTAATGTCTTTTACATAAAACAATGATTGGTATTGTAAGCAGAGATTTGTAATCTATGGTGAGAACTAGATCATAGATATTACGAAACGCATTTCCCATAAAACGAGACTCTTGTTTTTGTTACTTCTGTACTAAAACAAGTGTATTCACGTCGTAGAAAATGGTCCCACATTTGTGACGATTCCTTGATTTGATAATGCAATTGATATATGCTCTCAAAATATATATAACAGATATTTCATCAGCGTGTTTTATACTTATCTATCTGTCAGTCACTTTTTTTGTGCTGTACTGACAGTCCCGCAATTTTTTTTAATTTTAAACAAAGGACGAGACGAGCAGGACGTTCAGGTGATGGTAATTTATACTCCCTGTCCATTACAATGCAGTGCCGCTCAGGATTTTTGTAAAACCTCTAAAATTCTGAGCGGGATTACATTTGCGCTTGTCACCATGGGACATAAGATGTTAAGTCTCATTTGCCCAGTAATTTCAATAGTCCTTCAGACCGAAACACAGTAATGTTTACATATTAATGATTCATGGCAATAAACGCCGTTGTGGTACCCATAATCTAGCTGGCATCCTGTGCAAAGGAGCCTCCCACTGTTTATACTTTCAACGATTACATGTTTCACAATTACTTGGCAAAAGTTTTAGTAATTTCTATCGCTCAACGGGTTCAGCCTATCACCCGGTGCTCTCGTCAGGTCAATTAACTGATGAAAGAGAACATTACACAACTCTCTAATTCCAAGACAATACAATTAAAAGTGAAATTTTCTCATAAACTTTGAAACACAAAAGTTTAATCAGTGGAAACGGTGGAATCTAACATTATCGTTGCTAAACTTACTTTTTTATTAATTGTAATGACTGTTAATGAATTCAAAATAAAAAAATTTCATTTGTAGGCCACAAATGAAATTTTACAGAATTTTCTTTCAGTATGCGTTCCAGTTAACTTAGTATAGGTTGTTTAGTATTCAAAATTTGTTTGATAATGTAGGTGCTGATATACGTGCGGATAATATCTTCCTTCTAGGATATGATAATATGACAAATTTTTTAAGGGGACAGGAAAATATGATGGTGATAATTATAGTATAAATTATATATTTAACTAGCGAATAGAATATATATAGCGAAATAGTGAATTTTAAAAGGAAATAAAATAATAAAGGAACTTTGGAATTCAAAAAATAAGTAGTCATAAGCCATCTAGAATAAATTTCCCATCGAATGGTGGTAGTGTCATGTCGATACGATCAGTGGTTTAGGCGGGAAAGAGTCTCAAACAAAGACCATTTTCATTACATATTTATATAGAAAAATAGTTAGACTAAAAAGTAAAGTCCATTCTAAAGGGCCGACACCTAACGCTTTTGTGATTCCTCTGTTGTTGCATGAAAATGTGGGTGGTGGTGATCACTTAACATCAGATGACCTGTAAGATCGTTTGTCCCCTTTTCCATGAAAAAAAATTAAGTTATATTTTAGGTAGGTAAACCAAGTAACAGAATGTATGGTCAATTACCAAGGTCTTTAGTCCATTGGTATCACTCCAGTAAAATCCTTTGTACATTTTAATCATACTTCGTATTTGAAAGAAATCAGTTTAGACCTTAGGGCAAACCAATTCAAAGATTAATTTAATCGAAGGCTCTTTAGAAGTACTCTATAGTAACACTTATAGTCGTTTTATTAGATTGCCGAAATCCTGGCGTTTGGCAGCCGATCAAGTTTTACAATTAATTACTTTTCCAATTGGGTTATGAGGTAAGAGTGATTGGATGACGCAACACTTTCACCTCGCGGGCCGCGGCCTGTCTCTCTCATCGGGCTTCCTTCTGTTGCGTCACAGTCCATCGGTCGCGCTTGCTGACTTCCGATCTGAGAGTTGTACAACCTCGTATGCATATTTGTAGCTGCCTTGACTTACTTACTAGGACACATGTGTTATGTTGTTAAACTTTTCACCTTATGTAGATAGCCTTCCATCGAGCGACATCTGTCTATATTGTTCATATAAATGTGTTGGAGCTTTGTATATTATTGCGTCCAATCTGGGACATCATTGTATGATTGTATCTTCATGAACTTTTAAATGTTTACAAAAACAAATACTTAGCCCTTATTTCTGTTGCTAAGTTTTATCTATCTCAATATAAATTATTCTCTAGGAATACTAAATCAATATTGCTTTTTGGCAGCGGTAAAATTAGTATTAAATTGCTCTCTGACAAAGGTGTCCCCTAGTTTTAGAGATTGTTTTCTATTTGTGACTTTTATAAGCCATGTTTTTCCACAATTTTTTAATCATGATTATCATCATATATCATCTACCATCTCACTCTTTGACTCCCTGACCTTTTCTGACTATCGAAGGAAATAGACATCGGAATATGCAGCGATTGGTAAAAAGGTATACTAATGTATATATTTTCGTTATATTTCATATATTTTTAGATAATCGTTAGTATTGAATTATTATTATTCAAGTGCTGACTACAAAACTTAAATATAATATGTGGAATAGCAGACTGACAGATAGCATTTAAGCCTGTGATTTAAGTTCATGTTACAATAAATTATATAGAACATACCATCCCGGATCCGGATATATTCGAAAGGGTATATTCTTTTTTTTTTTAATAAATTTCTTTATATATATTATGGACCATCATCTACAGATGATGTTAAGTCCTCAACTTCTCCAGATGATACATTTGCGGTAATGTACTGGACATCTGGTAAAATGCCATTTTGACTTTTAGTGGCGTTTTGAGAATAATTAACTTATTATAACATTGTCACAATACACATGAAGGCAAATTTGCAAAAACCAACACTCAAAAGCGTTTTATTAGTACAAACGCTTGGCATAGACTAATTTAGTTGACTAAAAATTCAAATGCATATTTTTCCATTCTAAAATATACGTACGCATCAGTACTGAGAAGAACGAGCGCAAGAAACTCACCAGAAAATTATTTTTCTTCTTATATATATAAAAATGAATTGCTGTTCGTTAGTCTCGCTAAAACTCGAGAACGGCTGGACCGATTTGGCTAATTTTGGTCTAGATATTTGTGGAAGTCCAGAGAAGGTTTAAAAGGTGAATAAATAGGAAAATGCTGCTAAATTAAATAAAAACAACAAATTTGTTTTTCCTTTGATGTGTCCATACATAATTTCTATGAGAGAATTTATTGACGCACGGTTTGACAGTTCTGCTGTGAAACAATTTCATTACGACAGCAGGGTGCATATTTTACGAAGTAATTTTTGATATTATTGACAAATTCATATAAAAACATTATTTTATTTATTATATACAGAATAACGTCTGTCGTGTAAGCTAGTTTTAAAATAAAATTTCGTTACGATACAACTTATTAATCAAATAGTCTGAGGATGGTCACTGCATTTCCAAGTCATTAAAATATATATATATATATACTATTTAGTATATTATAGTTTTTAAGAATTCTTTTGAATTTCGTAACACAGTTGTTTTGATTATTTTCTGGGATCTTGTTGTAAAAATATAAACACCGCCCAACAATGGACTTACTAAGTCGATTTAACGGATTATTTGCCATTACAAGTTTTGTTCCTGGTGTTAACATTATTATTATTACATTTTCTTGAACATTTACTTATTTGCCTACGTCCATACATTATCATGAATATGGAAAGAGAATAGTTAATATGTTAATTTCTTCATATTTTTCATTTATTGATTCTTTAGAACCTAGGTTAGCGCTATTTTTAGCGCGACCACATAATATAATACTAATATAATTACTAAACTAAATACGCTGCATCTATTCAATCAACTGCGTTAAATTTCAACCATGTGTGCTGCAGAACTAAGCCTATTAGACTATCCTTTAATATGTGGACCCCACTGTAATTTGAAATTAAGAGTCCTACCAAAAAATCTTTGCAGATACCACCGGTTTTATTATTTTTAATAATAGGTTTTTAGCCTTAAACCAGTACACAAGTAAGAATATCGTATGATCGTATTTTCACTATGAATATAAATTAAGATTTTCCCGCAAACAATAATATTGTTGTTTTTTCTCTACAAGATTACGTAAATTACTAATATAAACAAGGAAGAAGAACGGGCCAAGAATAGACCCTTGTGGTCCCCCCATACTGAGTAAGGTCTCAGGATAGCTGGACAAACAATCAAAATGAAATGTCTTCTCTGGACGTACATCCTATCTCAATCGCCTTTAGTTGTATTCTTACCAAAACGGAGCAAGACTTTTAGTAACAGCTTCTCCAGTACGTAGTACATATTACCTATTTAGCTTAAGCCCTCTGAGTGGGGCACTGGTAGAGGGGCGCGGGGCGCGGGCGGGACGCACGAGAGATTCTCGGTTTCACTTTCCATGGTGGCCGGACATCGAGGTCGTTCACCTGACACCTGACAACACAACAAAGTTTGTGTAAAGTCCACGTTTCCAGATCGTGGTGAGGGACTAGCCTGCAATGAATGCAATCACTGCATTATCACAATATTTACATCAAATATATTATATAGCAAATTATATCTACACAATGATTGGTTCATATCCCGCTTTGAATATCTGGAACAGTAAGAGTTTATAATGTCCTCTTTGGATCAATACCATTTTTTATAAAACATTTAAATTTATTAATAGATAATGCCTGAACAGCTGCTGCTGGGACTTTATTATTAAAATGTATGCATTTACCCTTAAAGCGATTATATATCTTATGAAGCCTACAAGAATTAGTAACAAGCAATCCCTTATTTCTGGTGTTATAAAAATGAAATCACTATTTAGAGCAAAAGGGTGACCATTTTTCTATACGTATATTAAATTTTCTGACAATGAACAGTTCAACAAGGTTCCTTGTAACAAATTTCAGCCCTGGAGGAGAATTTTCCATTATGGCTTTCCATGGCTGACTTTCTTCTTCTCCGCAGTCATTCAGTTACATCCCTTACTTGTAGGTCTTCTTCCCGACAGATCAGTTGTCTTCCTCTACTTCTTTTTCTTTTCTCGGGTGCCATTCCACAATATATTTTGTCCTATTTTGGTTCAATGACTCCATTAAAGCTAAATTTATAATTTACCTTATAGTGACAGTGTGCAGTCGCTCGTTAATGTGTTTTGATAATCATCTCTCACAATATGTGGTCTGCTGAAAGTTCTGGATTTAAAAAAAATTTGTCAGTAGAAAAAAAACACCTAAGTACATCTTAGCGCGGTGTTTTTCATCGTTTTACTAGTAAACAACTTTTTGGAAGTGTTGGGCTGTATTTAACTAAAACCATACATTTATTTTCAATTAAATGACCCAGATTATCACAATCAGAAATCACTTATGGAGCAGATGTAAATTGCTTTTGGACGGTTTTTGATTGATAATATCTGCTGTACCTGGTGAAAGGGGTTGACTTCACAGTTAAGGTTGCTATCCCAAGAAATCGTCAAATAAGCGTCAATAATTGAAACAATTTCTTGGCGGTATAATTATATATCTACAGAATATGAGAAGAAAATTCATTCAAAGAAAAATCTTTACATTTCTATTCTTTATAGAGGGTGCGAAAAAAAACCACCAAAATTCATCTAACTTTTACAGTTGCTAATGCTAATCATTCAAGCTAGATAAAAATTGTACGAAAATTTATTAATGGTACACCACTATTTTACATAACATAGTTTTATAAAGAAAATTGTAATATGTTTGTAATAAATTTAAAATAGCTCCACTTTTGAATTAAAACTATGGCGATCTTGTGCGAGAGTGGTATCCTAGCTCCGTTCGATTTCTCAAGGCCATTGGCTCGGTCCCCAGCCTTAATCCACACCCATATATTTTTAATTAATGCTTGTCATCATCAACGTTGTCAACATTTCACGGGTGACAGCTGTGCAGTGTGTGTTTCTTGACGTTTCACGTGCTTCGTATGAGACCGCCGCCCGAGAGCGGAACACTTAATAATTAGAGTCGCCCCACTAACCAGCTTGTCTAATCCATTCTCACCTGCAGTGAAATAGTTGAACATAACGTTGTTTTGGCTGTAAGTTGCGTAAATTATACATCTGTGTTGCAGAATATTAATACTAAACTGACACACTTACACAAATTGTCTTGCACAAACTAGGCATAGCCTCTACTATGGGTACAAGACAACGATATAATATTTAATACAATATACTTACTCAAACATACAGAAATTATACTTATAAAAAAATACTTATAAACATCCATGACTCGGAAACAAACATTTCATCATATAAATGATTGCGCCTACCGGGATTCGAACCCGGGACCTCTAGCTCATTAGGCAGGGTCACTAACGACTGGGCTATATGGGGCCGTCAAATTTAAGTTTAATATTGACTCTCTCCTGATACTGTAATGAGCAACTCTTAATCTGAGCAAAATGAGCATCTCTATAATGTCCTCTTTGGATCAATACCATTTTTTATAAAACATTTAAATTTATTAATAGATAATGCCTGAACAGCTGCTGCTGGGACTTTATTATTAAAATGTATGCATTTACCCTTAAAGCGATTATATATCTTATGAAGCCTACAAGAATTAGTAACAAGCAATCCCTTATTTCTGGTGTTATAAAAATGAAATCACTATTTAGAGCAAAAGGGTGACCATTTTTCTATACGTATATTAAATTTTCTGACAATGAACAGTTCAACAAGGTTCCTTGTAACAAATTTCAGCCCTGGAGGAGAATTTTCCATTATGGCTTTCCATGGCTGACTTTCTTCTTCTCCGCAGTCATTCAGTTACATCCCTTACTTGTAGGTCTTCTTCCCGACAGATCAGTTGTCTTCCTCTACTTCTTTTTCTTTTCTCGGGTGCCATTCCACAATATATTTTGTCCTATTTTGGTTCAATGACTCCATTAAAGCTAAATTTATAATTTACCTTATAGTGACAGTGTGCAGTCGCTCGTTAATGTGTTTTGATAATCATCTCTCACAATATGTGGTCTGCTGAAAGTTCTGGATTTAAAAAAAATTTGTCAGTAGAAAAAAAACACCTAAGTACATCTTAGCGCGGTGTTTTTCATCGTTTTACTAGTAAACAACTTTTTGGAAGTGTTGGGCTGTATTTAACTAAAACCATACATTTATTTTCAATTAAATGACCCAGATTATCACAATCAGAAATCACTTATGGAGCAGATGTAAATTGCTTTTGGACGGTTTTTGATTGATAATATCTGCTGTACCTGGTGAAAGGGGTTGACTTCACAGTTAAGGTTGCTATCCCAAGAAATCGTCAAATAAGCGTCAATAATTGAAACAATTTCTTGGCGGTATAATTATATATCTACAGAATATGAGAAGAAAATTCATTCAAAGAAAAATCTTTACATTTCTATTCTTTATAGAGGGTGCGAAAAAAAACCACCAAAATTCATCTAACTTTTACAGTTGCTAATGCTAATCATTCAAGCTAGATAAAAATTGTACGAAAATTTATTAATGGTACACCACTATTTTACATAACATAGTTTTATAAAGAAAATTGTAATATGTTTGTAATAAATTTAAAATAGCTCCACTTTTGAATTAAAACTATGGCGATCTTGTGCGAGAGTGGTATCCTAGCTCCGTTCGATTTCTCAAGGCCATTGGCTCGGTCCCCAGCCTTAATCCACACCCATATATTTTTAATTAATGCTTGTCATCATCAACGTTGTCAACATTTCACGGGTGACAGCTGTGCAGTGTGTGTTTCTTGACGTTTCACGTGCTTCGTATGAGACCGCCGCCCGAGAGCGGAACACTTAATAATTAGAGTCGCCCCACTAACCAGCTTGTCTAATCCATTCTCACCTGCAGTGAAATAGTTGAACATAACGTTGTTTTGGCTGTAAGTTGCGTAAATTATACATCTGTGTTGCAGAATATTAATACTAAACTGACACACTTACACAAATTGTCTTGCACAAACTAGGCATAGCCTCTACTATGGGTACAAGACAACGATATAATATTTAATACAATATACTTACTCAAACATACAGAAATTATACTTATAAAAAAATACTTATAAACATCCATGACTCGGAAACAAACATTTCATCATATAAATGATTGCGCCTACCGGGATTCGAACCCGGGACCTCTAGCTCATTAGGCAGGGTCACTAACGACTGGGCTATATGGGGCCGTCAAATTTAAGTTTAATATTGACTCTCTCCTGATACTGTAATGAGCAACTCTTAATCTGAGCAAAATGAGCATCTCTATAATGTCCTCTTTGGATCAATACCATTTTTTATAAAACATTTAAATTTATTAATAGATAATGCCTGAACAGCTGCTGCTGGGACTTTATTATTAAAATGTATGCATTTACCCTTAAAGCGATTATATATCTTATGAAGCCTACAAGAATTAGTAACAAGCAATCCCTTATTTCTGGTGTTATAAAAATGAAATCACTATTTAGAGCAAAAGGGTGACCATTTTTCTATACGTATATTAAATTTTCTGACAATGAACAGTTCAACAAGGTTCCTTGTAACAAATTTCAGCCCTGGAGGAGAATTTTCCATTATGGCTTTCCATGGCTGACTTTCTTCTTCTCCGCAGTCATTCAGTTACATCCCTTACTTGTAGGTCTTCTTCCCGACAGATCAGTTGTCTTCCTCTACTTCTTTTTCTTTTCTCGGGTGCCATTCCACAATATATTTTGTCCTATTTTGGTTCAATGACTCCATTAAAGCTAAATTTATAATTTACCTTATAGTGACAGTGTGCAGTCGCTCGTTAATGTGTTTTGATAATCATCTCTCACAATATGTGGTCTGCTGAAAGTTCTGGATTTAAAAAAAATTTGTCAGTAGAAAAAAAACACCTAAGTACATCTTAGCGCGGTGTTTTTCATCGTTTTACTAGTAAACAACTTTTTGGAAGTGTTGGGCTGTATTTAACTAAAACCATACATTTATTTTCAATTAAATGACCCAGATTATCACAATCAGAAATCACTTATGGAGCAGATGTAAATTGCTTTTGGACGGTTTTTGATTGATAATATCTGCTGTACCTGGTGAAAGGGGTTGACTTCACAGTTAAGGTTGCTATCCCAAGAAATCGTCAAATAAGCGTCAATAATTGAAACAATTTCTTGGCGGTATAATTATATATCTACAGAATATGAGAAGAAAATTCATTCAAAGAAAAATCTTTACATTTCTATTCTTTATAGAGGGTGCGAAAAAAAACCACCAAAATTCATCTAACTTTTACAGTTGCTAATGCTAATCATTCAAGCTAGATAAAAATTGTACGAAAATTTATTAATGGTACACCACTATTTTACATAACATAGTTTTATAAAGAAAATTGTAATATGTTTGTAATAAATTTAAAATAGCTCCACTTTTGAATTAAAACTATGGCGATCTTGTGCGAGAGTGGTATCCTAGCTCCGTTCGATTTCTCAAGGCCATTGGCTCGGTCCCCAGCCTTAATCCACACCCATATATTTTTAATTAATGCTTGTCATCATCAACGTTGTCAACATTTCACGGGTGACAGCTGTGCAGTGTGTGTTTCTTGACGTTTCACGTGCTTCGTATGAGACCGCCGCCCGAGAGCGGAACACTTAATAATTAGAGTCGCCCCACTAACCAGCTTGTCTAATCCATTCTCACCTGCAGTGAAATAGTTGAACATAACGTTGTTTTGGCTGTAAGTTGCGTAAATTATACATCTGTGTTGCAGAATATTAATACTAAACTGACACACTTACACAAATTGTCTTGCACAAACTAGGCATAGCCTCTACTATGGGTACAAGACAACGATATAATATTTAATACAATATACTTACTCAAACATACAGAAATTATACTTATAAAAAAATACTTATAAACATCCATGACTCGGAAACAAACATTTCATCATATAAATGATTGCGCCTACCGGGATTCGAACCCGGGACCTCTAGCTCATTAGGCAGGGTCACTAACGACTGGGCTATATGGGGCCGTCAAATTTAAGTTTAATATTGACTCTCTCCTGATACTGTAATGAGCAACTCTTATGCTCCACCTTCTCGGAAAGTGATTTCGCGTGGATCAGACAGACAACTTATTACGCACAAAATATATGGGGCAATAAATTTAAAATTACTTTCCTCCCTAGTTTAGCGGGCAGAGAAGTCCATCCAACGAGTTTTAAGAAAACCATTGTTATTATTTAGATATTTAATGTTTCCAAGATATGTTAATACTGGCTAGTTACAATGTACACTCAAACATTGCGCAAAACCAGGCGCAAATCTGGTCACATGTGGATTGCTCTCATACTGGTCGGGAATCCAGTATCTATGAACAGTACAATCAATTCGCGTTGAGTAGAGATGACGTCTCTTTGTGTTTCCTCTACAGAAGTAATCACCGAGAGTGTTCCAAGGAACTGTTTGACTGCATGTTGTTTGAAGTCCATCTTCGCTCCACACAACTTAAAAACACCCCCACCATGCATGTCTGGTCCACTTTTGTCAGAGTGCGGATTTCAAGCAACTTTGCACAACCAAACTGTGCTCTTCAGGTGTATCCAGGACGATACGACATGCATGACAAACAGGTGACCCATAGAAGCCTGTTTGATCTCATATTTCAGAAAAAAAAAATTATGTGGTGTCGTGGGACACCAGGTAGGAACGAAGTTCCTTCGGCTAATGTAGAATCGACAAAAAGAGGGAGAAAGAGAAAGGTATTATACACTACTCGCTTGTGTATGCTACTGTCGCGCCTGCGCACGTCTCATTTAACGGTTTTATTCCACGCACTTTTCCACGCACTTTTTTCCACGGATTTTTTCTTACGGTTTTACTATCACATTTTTTTCAGTTCGGTCGCGCAGCAAAATCCCTATCCCCTCCAAGCCTGCCGTAAGGAACTTCGTTCCAAAAATTAAGTTTAGTTGCACCTCTTTAATTTTTTATTTTTAAACTGATGTATAGATATGATAGTTTATTCTGTATTTTTGTAAATTGCATGGTTTACTTAACTTTTTTGTATTTGTACTTAAATTATAAAAGTTAAGCGATAAATAAATGATTAAGTGGTAATCAATTTTTGTCTTCTTCTCATTCAAACAATTTACCCTTGTTACCAACATGGTAAAATGCATATCTGTCAAAAGAAAATATATCTTTGAATATCATTTCTTATTTAATCTGAAAGATGACCGTTGTAGAAATTATTTTGTATCTAAAAAATATCGTGTCGCACAATATTCGGCACAAATAATAAGTACGAAACATGAAATTATAACGTAAATATTATTACGCTGGTCATTTAAAACAACCTTATGATAAAGCCCACAATTTCATACTTCGGTGGTACGACACAATGACATTCATGTCACGAGTATACTTAACAATGAAAGTTTAAAATATAAGTTAATGTGAGCGTGAAAAGTTGATTACGTAATACAACATGAACAGCATCAGAATGAGATGCCAACCAAACCGGCCCCAGTAACACTGCTACATAACGATACATTTAAAACGACTTTTGAATTATAAAAAAGTGTGTGTGTACTTATGTATGCATGCAAGAAGTTACACTTCTTTGGCCTAACAAAGAAGAAATCCTTACAATTATTTATTCCTCGTGCTATTCTACGTTTGTACAAAAGAACATTGTTGTAATAATCTTGGAACGATGGCTTTGACAATTAATTATTAAATAACGAATACGGCTGTACGGGCTTGAACCGTTGGCCTATCCTAATAATGGACGAAGAAATCAAAAAACAATAACGAATGTCGAAAACGTCAGAAAATTTTAGGAACCAACTTCACACTTACTTTTGTGTTACTGTAATGCGCGCGCATCTTAAAACTTCACTCTCATTAAATTTTCATAACGCGCCTAAGGAAGTACGACTTCAAAAACTTAAATGATTTTTTCACTATATACGAGGATGTCGTGTTGAGCAGTATATGTTTAAACTTTTATCATCGCGGAACTCTAACATAGTAATTATTATGACGGGTACTCACGATATATATTTTAATAGTTTATCTACACCGATGCTTTAAATCCTCTATTAAAACGAGTGTTGTAATGTTGTACTGAATTTCATAACAACACTCCTATGTTTTTTTTTTTGATCCCTTCATGCGCAAAGAGTTCCAATTCAGCCACATTCTTATTACTCGATGCGTGGTATCTGTATGAATTTCAAAAAAAGAACATTTTCGTTTACGCGCGTTCCACACTACCAGAACGTCGCGCACCGTAAAAAAAAAGTAGGTTATTCGAATCCCCGCCATTTTTTTTCGATATTTCTATTGTTTTGTTTACAAAAAATTAGCGATTCATTTTAAACGCTGAATATTCGAGTGAATTTTAATTATTGCACTATACAAAATGTAAATTACTACTAAAATAAATAATTGATACATTAATACTTAGTTTATTTGTATATAATCAGTAATGAATGATATTAGGCTACTACTAGGACTGGTGTTTTAATGTTAGCAGTAAGCTAACTGTTCCAGAATCTTTTAGAGGATCCATATTCTTGGTGTAGATAAAATCTTGTATGCAACTGTTGATAATTAGGTATTAAAACACTCATGTGATACTATTATCACACTCTGCTTCGCCTCGTGTGATAAATCCACATTCGTGTTTTAATACCCCTTATTACTCAACAGTTGCATAAATAACTATTAACGCAGCCTTTGTCTGGATTGATTATGTGGGACTCACGAAAAACCTAAGTGCCCATTTAACACCACCTAAGGTTGGTTTTGGGCAAGTGCCCTATAAGCCTTCATAGAAGGCGACCTTCTCTTGTGGAGAGAGAGGTGCAAGGGCACGCCCTTGGGAGTATCTACTGGGATACAATAAGTAATGTAAAAATTCAGTTTTAATAACACAAATCAAAACAATAAGTTAAATGTCCACTTTAATCAAAGTAAAGAATAAAGAAAAACTAAGATACAATTAGTTAATTATGAATGAAATGAATTAAGAATATAATTAGACATTCATATCGGTGAGACAATCAAACGAAGCCAAGCGTCACGCCTGGTGAACAAACGCTTTCATTATTGTAAATCTAAGTAAATATTATGATGCTATTTGATGCGTGCGCCGCGCTAGCTGGTCGACGGTCGCTGGTCCCTGCTACTACATAGAATACAGACAGACAAGATGAACGTTTTAAGTCAGTGTTGCAACGAAATATTCTCTTTTTACACGCTTTTTATTAGAGTCACCTGTATGTTTGTTTGTTTGTAACCGACTCATTAGGGCGCGATTTTGACCATTTTGACATTAAACTTCCAGATTTCGTTCAAACTTCGTAGATCTATATATCGAGGGCCGATGACAATAAATGTATTTGGATAAAATTATTCCATTTTTCGATTTGCAAAATAAGATTCTGTTTATTTATATAATTTTCATCTATCGTCTATAAGGCAGGAATTGATTCTAATTTTAAATTTCAATCATTATGTTAAACCGATCTTATATCGGATAACAAAGAGAATTTTTAAATTAATAATGCAAATAATAGTTTTAAAAACACGCTTTTTTAAATAAACCAAACTAAAAAGTGGGAAATATTTTATATTTTTTCGTTTCGGTTCTATAGAATGCGTGTTTTTTAGTTTTTTTTTTACTACTATTTATTCTTCACTACTCATTTATAGCTACTCTTTTGTACCAATCATATTGTATTCTTTGATATTCTTTAAAACACAGTTTTGGATTACTTCAATAAGTCTTTTTTATTTATATTTATTTATAATTTGATACGTTGTTATTAATCGTTTCATTGTAGACATAGAGCACTTTCTTTCTGATCTGCGAGTAATATGCGTTCGTTCAGCCAAAGACAGAAAAGTTATTTAGACATTTTATCAATTGATTCATGAGATTTTTTAGACCGCTTTGGACTAATGGTGGTCTGAGAGAGAATAAATGGCGTAGGAAACTCGCCTAGTCTGCTGTTTTCTGCTGCTTACTAATACTTTAAAACACTGATTTAAATTTCACACCATTAATATCTAGTCCCAGCCGGCTTCATCGTTTAACTATATAACAACAATAACTATGAATTTACCACGGACGAGTAAAAATAGAAGGACTCCGTGTCATCTTACATAACAGTGAAGCACCAAAATAAGCCAGTACACGAGTTAATACATAGCCCCACGCACACACTTACACTTATACAAGCCGATCGGCCGCCATTATGAGATTTGCCATCGTCTGACAGATCAGTTTGCGTCGCAATAAAATATTTTAAAAATGCCGTTGTGCGTTGTGAAAAAGTGTAAAAACGATACAATAAAAGTATTTGTGGCCATATGTGGGAGTAAAAATTGTGTATAAGGTATCCCCCGTAACCGCACACACACTAGCATAAAGGTGCTTCACTTGCTAATATCAAGGCGCGGAGTCCTTCTTTTTTTATATCTTGGTATTTACTTCATCTTTTACATTAATTTACATTTACAGAAATCAAAGTTATAAAAAACAAATAACTTATATAACATCCTGTAACGTATCTACTTAATTATATAATCAACTTTACAAAGCCAAAGAAATATACATAAATATCACTTTACATCCCATTTTATTGATCAACGAAATCTGTTATTTAATGGCTTTAAAGGCCCGTGCGCCTCGTTTTTGCAATTTTATCGTCTGTTGTTCATAATGTTGGAAATATTGAATAATTTATGAAGGGGCAACAACAGTGTTAGACTTTAGTGAAACCTGGAGAGTTTAGGCACATGAAACACTATATTGCCTTATTTGTGGTTAGAACGCGTATTTTAATAGTCAGTGTAAGAAACTTGATATGGATGCGATGTATATTAGACAGACAGAGGGTAATTTGATCTATGTGCAGTCCTTGATATTCTGAATAAAATAATCTGACTAAAATAATATTTCAATGAGAAATAGAAAAGTATAAAAAAATGTATTTTACAAGGCTTAGAAAGCAAAGTCTGCCAAAATGAACTAACAAATATCGTAATATACATAATATTATGTATATTAATTATAGTAAAAGAAACTATAGTTTCACAATACGTATTATATACTAATATTACGTACAGATAATTTACATGCGAAAGTGGAAAGTAAGCGTTGTGGTGCGTTTAAAAACGTTAAGTAACAGTTTGGTAGGCGCGGAACTTTACACTCGTTCACCTACTGCCATGCTGAGGAGCCGGTGAGTGGTGACGTAACGAACGGAACTCGGGGGTAATCCCACGATCCTCTGCTCGGGATACATTTACACCACTGCATCGAAGGGCTCCTTTTTACACAGAACTTTAATCGTTTTAGCATATAAAATTAAAAACAAAATATTTCTTTAACAAAAAGTAGAAAAAACTAGGGGCGGATGTCTCCCATTAAGGTTATCGCCTATGTTGGGAGGCACGCTCTTTAACCTTTATTTATGATAAACAAAATTACAATAATTAAATACTTTCAAGCTATTTATAGAAGCTAACTGATATAAATATAAATTAACCTTTTTTTACTACAAACAAAATTGCAAAAATTATATACTTTAAAGTTATTTATAAAAGACGACTGACAAAAGGGAAGACACGATTCAGAGAAGGGGGGGAGTAGGATATGGTCAGGAGTGGTCTGAAGTGAGTTCAGAAGGGAAATTTTTACCTATAGTGTGTGTCAATTTACAAGCTTTTTCTGTTTTTCGCTACATTTTGTAAAAACAAATAGAGACCCATAATCTTATAAAGAAGGTAATTGTTAATGACATAAATTTTTAATGCGCATTAGGAAACTTTCCATATTCATTATTTCGAGTGGGGGGGCCTTTATCCGTGTACATTTTATTTCATTTAATTTAACTTTAAACTGCTTGTAAAAACGTCATTTTAGCATTAGCGTGTACAATACACGTTAAGCAAGCAGATAAACTGACAAACAATAAAATTCTAAATACTATTTATTTACCCACAGTTACATAAGTTCAATGTGTATAAATTGATTTTTTTTTAAATATTTATTGTACAGATACGGCACAATTACGATTTTATTATATTTTGTAAAATAGTCAACAATACTGTTTTCCGGTGTTTTGCAATAAATCATATATATTAATAAGTATAAGTCAGAAATATAGTGTATATGTAGCTGATTCATAATAAAAGTAATTTTTCTTTAATTTCAGATGGCTCCCGTGACCCACATACGGCTATGTGCCGTAATTTGGCTGTTCTGCGTAATCACTGCCAAGGCTGATTCAAGCGACAACACAACAACAACAAAAACCATCAGAACAACAATACTACCATCTCGGACGACGCGGACAGAACTTAAAGTCTCAAGGAGTCTCAATCCCCTCGACACGCAAACGGTTAACGTACGAACTAAAGCTGGCCATCTCACACAACTCATTGTAAAGAAAAAGGATAAAACAACAACACACGGAAGTACAACCCACGCACCAACAACTGTCTCAATCAAAACCACTTTACCCAATTTTATGTTGAACTCTACTGATGACAAGCAGAATAAAACTGATACCAGGGATCAGAGGAAATTGAATTTAGGTCAAGTCAATAGTGATTTAGCTGGGTTTGATTACTACATAAACCGAAATAAGCATGAAGAGTTTAGCGATATCAAAGCTGAATATGGTAACTGGTCACCGGTTTCTGTTTACCCTGAATCCCACATCCAGGAAGATGGTGGTAAACCTGACACTGATCCGGAAACCTCCAACTATTATCCAACCTATGACAATGAAAAGAAAACTGAAAATAAAAAAGTATATATAACTTCAACAAGCTACATGGACTACAACGGTCCAATAAAAAGTTACAGGTTCGATCCACACAACCCCGTCATTAAAAATGATAGAAACCCTGTTTATATTGAGGTAGTGAGCACAAAAGTATCCGATGATGAAAGCAAATCCCTTAAAGTACCAGACCCTGTTATGATAAGTTCAGAACCTATGCATATTAAGAAAGCAATTGACAAATATAATAAACGGGGACGATCAATTTTAACTTTAGGGAATGACGGTATACCTGAAATTCAGGGCATCAGAGTGCCGGATGACGAATCTGACAAGAAAACTTGGAGAAATGCCCGTGTAGTTAACGGTGAACTGCTGCCTTATCCCGAAGGTTATACCCCAGCTAAAGCTATACCTGAAGCGGATGTGTACCCCGATCTTTCATCGGCCGATCCATCTCAAAACTTAGGTCCCTTCACAAAAGAGGACAACTTTGAACAAACAGATGGACCTTTCACTAAATTTGATAATATTAAATTTGATAACGATGATTTCGTTCCTTCCTATCCGTACAAATATAAAAAGGAAAACCTTTTTGTTAAAACGGGGTATGGCCCATTTACTAAAGCTGATAATTCTAAGGTTGCAAATTCTAAATTGATTGATTATATTAAGCAAATAAATGAACAAGAATCAAAACGTGATTACTTCAGTGGACGCAGTTCTCGAGCTAACAACGGTGACTTAGATTTTGCTGAGAGCCACATCCAAAGGCGTATGTTACATCACCCCGGTGAAACAAATTTTCCTAATTCCGTAATGTACACCCCCAAAAATGCAAAACCAGGGTTTGATGAAAGTGTAAGAAACCCTGTCCTTCAATATGCTCACCCAGATCTTGGTGTTCAGCCTGCTAAAGCTGCTAGGGACTTTGAAAACAAAGACAGAAAGATCAAGTACTATACAAGTGGACCCAAAAGCGCTCATCCCTATCCAATGGAGCCTATTAATGGGTACAATCAGCAACGTAGTCAAAACATAGCAGTGTCAAACAGATATTATGAAGATGAATATAACAAGTTCTCGTATTATGATCACAGCCCAGCGAAATATCCATACAGTTATGGTTACGTTAAACGCACACCGGAGCCATCTCTATGGAAAAGATTCACTGACTCCATGAAGGATACAATAAACAGTGCAAGTGAAACAGTGCACCAGTTTACTAGACCTATAATAGATCCGATAGCCAAGGTAACTCAACCTGTATTCGATCCCATAGTAGAAGCTACACATAAAATCACGCAAAACTTAGGTTTATATCCGTCAAGTAACGCTATACAAAATCAAAGATACGCACAAGATAAAATAGGAGTGGCCGCTGTTGGTTCAGGTGCACCAGCTATGCTTCCTGCTCTTGGCTTAATGGCCGGGGGTGCAGCGTTGGGCCTTGGTGCCGTTGCAGTGGGACGTCTCTTAGATGTTAACTTAATGCGGAGCGCTGACAACTCCGACAGCATGGAAAAGGAACATAAGAGATCGTTCAGTGACGGTATCTACGACTACGATCGAACGATCTTAAGTAGTCAAAAGTTCTTTGATGATAATTACAAGATGCCTAGCGAAAATGTCTATGTTGTGATGTCTCCAGATTCTGGAGCTCGGACAAAACGTAATGCGGTGCTTTACCAGCCTATTAATGATATGAGTGGAGCTAGAAGGCGCCGCAGCGTGAAAAGAGCGCTCAACGATATGACTGAAAACATTCAGATGATCGATGCCGGTCCTGGACAGCCGGGTCTGACCGCTGCAGCCATGGTCCTGGTTAAACAGACTGATTGGAGGGACTCACAGTGTGCCAAGTTCACATTCTGTAAAGTGCTCACCTCCCAATCTTCGGACTCCTTATTTGCTATGGAAAAGAAAATGGAGTCACTTTTAAAAATGTGAGTTTAACTTATTGATAATATTTCTTTTTTTTATGGAAAACGAGGACAAACGAGCGTACTGGTCACCTCAATTCTCTTGCAACACCAGCGAAATCACAGGAGCATTGCCGGTCTTTAACGAAGGTATGTTTTTTGAAGGTACCCATGTCGTATCGTCCCGGAAACACCGCACAAGGAAGCTCATTCCACAGCTTTTAATAAAGGCTAAAATTCCACATAGTATTAGGAAGACGTAAATCATCTACTTAATAAAAATAAGTCTACCTCAGGATACATATTACATACATAATAGATGTTTATAGTTTATACTAATATATGATCAAATCGGATTCCAAATGTATCTTCGACCATACGTCAAATTTTTGTTCGTGTACCATTACAAAAATATTAGAGATTTGCCTAAAACTATATAGTGCATTAATTACTTAAATTAGCACGTGTACCTTCACTAAACTCTAGAGGCACACAGCGACTTAAACATCACACCCGTTCTACTTGTAGCAATGGCATTTTCTCTTTGCCAAGCAGGATGGCAAACAACCATCAGCCATAGATCAACTATCAAATACGCAAGCTCCAATCTACAAGGAATGGTTTACCAACATTACCAAATACCAATGGTATTTGATAATCAGGAGTCACCAACAGCTTGAGACGGCTTGGTGGCAAGGCCTGGATATTTAAAACCAAGTTCTGTAGTACAAATTGATAACAGATCACAACTCAAGCAAAATCCACGTTTATCGTCAAAATCGGCCAGGAACATTCAATTATCCAAATGTACACTCTAACTTCAATCAACCCACCTTACTTAGTATTAAAAACACATTTAACTATCATTTTAACAATTTGCTAGTTAAATGTTCCAAGTATCACGACATTTTCCTCTTTCCATTTGATTGAGAACATTTCCTGTTTTCCACTAATTTCTTGGAACTCTGTACAACCTTTATGTCACCGCCTTACACGGCACTTGGCTTTACGGATGAGTGAAAATTAATAACATATTAGATTATTAGTATTCAAACAAATATTATAGCGCGTTAAAATTTAATTGCAAATTTTCATACCGATGTTCCGAAACGCCTTGTGATTTCAACTGTCTGAACCGGAGAATTTGAATGAAATCGGGGCGAGAAAAATTAGTTCGATAAATGTTTGAAACCTTGCAGCTTTTATCGCTTCATGCCACTTGTTGAATGTCCATTGTCATTCGAAACGTCTCAAGTTGTCAACTTCCATGCATTAATTGTCGCTTCGGCCTTTAACGTTAATAATAAACTTACAACCTGATTGTTAAGTAGATGTTTATGTATGTATGTAGTATTTGATATAATGAAAATATCAACTTTAAATAAATAAAACGAACTTGAGTTATTGTCTTTTTGTCGTTTTGAAAATCACCTCTGAATGATTTTTATATCGAGAAATAATCTCATTAGCCACAGCCTCAATGTTAAATCAATCTAGATCTCGTCTAATACCAATACGAGCCAAGACCTTTTTTCAATAACATTGGTTGGCGCAGTCTTCTCTTTCCGCCATTTTTGCTATATATTGAAAATATTTTAATATATCCGTTAGAGCTGACTGTTTGAAATTCATTCGATCTCGGTTCCAATCTTTTGTTGAACAACAAGAGTTCATTAACTTAAATCAATCAATCAATGTTATCACGCTATTAGTAAAAATTTATCTGTGTGTGTGATCTAGAGGTCTATTACCAAAATCGAAAGCCGAATTTTCGGTCCGAAACGAAAGAATGACGAACTCCGAATAAATCCTATTACCAAGGTACTTCGGATCCGAATAGTTCGGACGGATTTCGTTTTGGAACCATAGACTTATATTCATAAAAACTGAAGTTGTAGTTACGATTATAATAATGTTAAACAACGAAGAAGTAAATGTCAAGACTTAATGTCTAATCGCGAACTTTGTATCGATCGTCGGATCCGAAACACTTTCGTAATAGGAAAAAATACGATCCGTCAAGCGAAACTTCGTATTTCGATTTTAGTAATAGGGCTCCAGATGTGATGTAAATCCGTAATCTAATGACGTTTTTTACATAATTAGTTACTTAGAAAATCTTGTCACTAGGTTTGTAACACTATCCGCTAGTTGCAAAAAGCATCTTTAAAGTTAATGTTTCATTAAATACTTATAATATCGTCACTTTCTTTTTTATTTTGACAGTCAAATATAGGATGTGATTTACGGCCGTTCCCAATATATTATCTACAGATTGAGATAAATTACTACCTTCTACTGTCAGTAATTAGCTGTCAATAATCTGAAGCTATAATAGAATATACCCAATAAGTCATTCTTATCGCCTTATATTGGGACGCGTGAATTGCAATTTCCATACAAACTTCTATCGCTGGTAAGCTATAGTCGTCCCATTGACAGACAGCGATAAGGTGAGTTATCGTCGATAAGTTTATTGGGACAGAAAAGTCAACGAAATTTACGATTTTTATCTCAAGTAAGAGATAGACTGAATATTGGGAACGGCCGTTACTCTATTGAACTAAGCTTCTTAAACACTGTATTTATTTATAACTAAATTGAAAAAAGAGTTAATAAACCGGATACTTATGATGTAATACAAGTTATTCGGGCACGCAGACCCGCGTTACATAACATATAGCTATTCGCGTGTCATAACAGACCGCTTGTCGCCAGTTACGTAAAATATAATAATAATATTATAAGTGAAAGTAACTCAACGGCATTCCGATTTCCGAGCGAGCGGTCAGAAGTATTATTATTGCGGAAATATTAATTGATAACTACACGTATATTTTATTATTTTACCTACGTACATAATTATCACGAACATAATAAGCAAGGTCAAGGATTTCTTTCTTTATTTGTTTTATTTACGACTAGACGAGCAGGACGTTCGGCTGATGGTTGGCCGTTCAGGATTCTTGAAAAGCCCAAAAATCTGAGTGGCACTACAATTGCGCTTGTCACCTCGAGACATAAGATGTTCTCTTTTGTCCTATATATAAGTATATATATATTTAAGACTCATTTGCCCAGTGATTCCACTAGCTACGACGCCCTTCAGACCGAAACACAGTAATGCTCCAGAATTTTTGGGTTTTTCAAGAATCCTGAGCGGCACTGCGTTGTAGGGCGAATCAACTACCTTCAGCTGAACATCCTTCTCGTCTCGTCCCTTATTTTCATAAAGAATAACGAAGACCGTATAGGAGTAGTATAAGAACGCTACATACTATTAGCGCTGGTCACGTAGGTTCATCCAATGAGAACCAACCCTATTACAAAGGCTGAGATATATAGAGCGTACTGAAACTTTGCTCAGACTTTACTTAAGTAAAACATAGCTAAGTATAAGCTTAGCATAAGCTTTTATTTCGTTGCACAAATAAAACTGAAAACAAAATTTTATGAATGTTGCGGGACTCGAACCCGCGACCTCTCGCGTTCCGTGCGAGCGCTCTTTCCAACTTAGCTAACCGTTCGAGTGACGTATCGTTGATAAAATCTTGTATATAATCTTTCAACTCTCAGGTTGTGGCTTCATCTACAGGATCTACTTTACAGTTGATAACCTGCTCAACCCTAATATTTTCAAATTGACTTGAGATGTCGCTCTTGCAAATCTAAACAATTTGTTATATATAATTTTTTTTTAGATTATAGAATATAATTTATAATAGATTTTTACTTAATTATTAATGTAACTAACCAGTTCAACATTATGAGCAGTACTAGATCTTACAATTGGAATATTAAACAACATATTGTTTGATCGTCAGGCTATCCCGAGGGAACAGCGAGAGCGCGTCGTCCGTGGCACACCAGCTCGGGGACGTGATGGCAGCCAGCCGGGACCACGACTGCTCCAGGTTCTACTGCGAAACTAAATAGAGGCACCAGCCCAGTAGTATCATACATAATACAGAGTGGGAATCAACAACTATTTCCGTAAAAAATTATGTATGAAATGTTTCAAAGTACCTACCTATAAGTGTTTACCGCGGCAAAAATGAATGTGACTGATGTAGGAGCACTGACCTCTACTATATACCACTGGACTGGCGGCTGTCAAAGTGCCTGTTTGATATTCGCCATTTTGGCGCTGTTGGCCATGTAGCGAGAGTCTGCGGTACTAAAACTAGTGTTGACAACCTCAGCAAACATCGATAGATGGTGGGAAACTATTTACAAAACAAAAATTGTGTAGTTTATATTATATTGATTCTTGAAGTATAAATAGCACAGAAAACGAACGAGATTAATTTGAATTAATTACATTTTGAAATGAAAAAATACTTCAGAGTATTGTACGTTCCTCCGCAGCCATTTGTATTATACGTCAAATTAGTTCACAGTAAAAACACTCAAAATACGGAACAGCTTGTCCAGTAGTATTTATACAGGTCAATGTGTAGGAGCAATGAGAATTATAGCCGCCATTTTAGGAGATGTCACTTTCGACATTTAAAGAGCCTACATCGTTAAATAATTAAAACATTATTGGACACATTTTGTGAGTCACATTCATAAAAATATAATTTGCAAGTTATTTCAACTTATGAAATAAATGAAAAAACAAAGAAGAAAACTACAGATTTGCAGAGTTTTCTAATGTAAATGTAACATCTAGTTCCTTGTGGCACTGGTTGGTAGCATAAACAAACATAAACATCTATATCTGTCGTCTAGTATGTGGTTATAATTTTAACACTTTTTTAATGGAAAAATATAATGGTATAGTTTTTCCAACAATACAATTAAGTACCTATTAAATCAATCACAATTTTTAAAAGAAGCGTCGATAATAAAGCATATTATTATATATAAAATAACATAAAAATGTGATGGTAATAGTTTGAGTGATGTTAATTTTATTATTTTGTTGTTAGGTAAATAATAATTGTCCAATATAATCATTACTTAGAGTCAGTATTGGAATGCTTACAAACAATATTGCCATACCGAAATATACAAGTTCGCTACATTAGACCGTATGGATGGATTGCTATAATTACTTTTCACAAAGCCATAATCAGAAATATATTACTGCAGACTAAAAGTCTCATCCCGTTTTAGACTTTAATGATAGAACGCGTAAGATGTACTTACGGCCGTTCCCAATATACTATCTAGATAAATTACTACCTTCTACTGTCAGTAATTAGCTGTCAATAATCTGAAGCTGTCTCAATATACCCGTATCAGTCATTCTTATCGCTTTATATTGGGACGCGTGAATTACAATTTCCATACAAACTTCTATCGCTGGTAAGCTATACGTCCTCCCATTGACAGACAGCGTGTACGGATCAAGTGAGTTACCGTCGATTAGTTTATTGGGACAGAAAAGTCAACGATAGTTACGATTTTTATGTCAAGTAGGCCACAACTGGAAATAGACTGAATATTGGGAACGGCCGTTAATAAGTAATTGATAGTCTTTCCAAAACAAAATTCAAATATATTTTTTAGCAGATGTACTTAATTGTATAATCATAAGTACAGGCTGCTTGCTACATACTGTTGTTAACTACTCTATCTAAGAAAAATACCAAGTCAAGAAATATTTGGTACCCATTAAAACGTAAATCGTCCATATTATGGTAGGTTAGATAGAATTTAATAATTTATTGTTATTTATAAGACGCTCATTATCTTTATTATTTTTTAACTTAATATACGCCTTGTATTTTTATTTACCAATTGGGTACTCAAGATGTCTCATATGTTAGGTAGGTATCTAGTAAAGGAAAGATATTAAAGATACCAGCTTCATACACGGACGAGTAAAAAAAGGACTCCGGGCCGTGATATTAGCAAGTGAAGCACCGTTATGCTAGTGTGTGTGCGGTTACGGGTGATACTAGTTACTACACAATTTTTTCTCCCTTAAATAATCATATATGGCCACAAATACGTTTTTACACTTTTTCACAACGCAAGACGGCATTTTTAAAATATTTTATTCTGATGCAAACTGATCTGTCACAGACGATGACAATTCTCATAATGGCCGCCCATCCGCCTGTAGTAGTGTAAATGTGTGCGTGGGGCTATGTATTTACACGTTCATCGGCTTGTTTTCGTGCTACACTGTTATGAAAGGTGACACGGAGTCCTTATTTTTTTACTAGTTCGTGGTTTCATAATGTCTTCAAGTGACTGATCACTCGCTTTAAGGTTGTAGGACCAATATGATGTGAACGATTCGTTCGGTTGCACTCTTTCTTGTCACTCGTTCAAAGCAACAGCAGTTCAGTGAACGTAGACCGACCCTAAGTGCAACCAGAAATAACGATGCAGTACCTGTACAATTGAGGTATCTTTACAACCTCACGGTCAAATGTGATCACCTATCTTAAAGTGACTATTGTGCCCTAGCACAACTAAAATATAAAAATATATTTTATCTGAATAAAATATATTAGTTATGTAATGAAAATATTTATTATCAAAATAGAAGTCTGAGCCTGTAGGTTCTATAACCTAAGTATTTTCTTTGTCATAACATTATGTATCATTCCAAAGGCTATATAATTCACTTGAGATCTATTAGATATGAGATAATAACTAATTTATTTAAATTATTGTTCGTGCAAGTAAGATGTAAATATGCTTCAAATATTTAAATTATTTTATTTATATTTACAATAAAGTATTACAAATATCTGATGTTTTATTTAAATTTTATGTAATAGCAACAAAGTGCTGTGATTTACATGTGTGTCAAAGAATATATATGCGAAGAAACTTTCACAAAATCATACTGTTTCTTATGAAGTAAAACTACATATTATGTTGAAAATTTTCATCAAGACTTAAATAATGCCATATTTTTTTTTAAATCCTACTAGAATAAATAGCACCCTTAATCCTTAAATTTGTTCTTATTTGGTAAAGTATAATTATATATCGACGGTGGAAAGGAAAATTTACTAAGCATCACTTTTTGCGAAATTGAGTTATATACATCAAACGATTCAGAAAAAAAAACTGCATCGTTCAGTCTCACTCTCATGCTTCTATAATGACTTTTATTGTCGCTTAGGTATTCGAATCTTAGGTGATTTTATAAAGTTTCCGGCGACTAAACGATAACTTTCTAACCTTTTTATAAAAAATGCCACATAGACAATTTTCCAATATAAGATATTGTACATAGTAAATTTTACCCGATTTTTATTTTTAGTACTTTGGATTTTAGGTTTTTTTTACTCGGACCAAAAAAATAAAAAAAAAACACTAAGATATTTTTGCTCTCTTGTTTTATTTTTGTTTTTGTGACTTAGATATTTTTACCATAACGGAAGTTATTGTAATTTGGCGGTCAGTCAATAATTGCCCTTTCCCACTATTTTAAATATGTCGTTTATTAATTTTTTCTTGAATAAATTCAATTTTATAGTATGTCGCTTGGTAAAACATGACCTGCTTTTACACTTTACTTTATAAACATTTTTGTCACTTAGATATATGTCACGTGGTTTGATTTTTATATGAATACGGCGGTTGTCAGATTTACAAGGGATGCGTTGTCGTTTAGTATCAGAGCGGTATGAGCTATATGGGGCTGTTAGGAACAAAAACACATTCAGGGCGCGACGAACCGTCGCTTGGTTATCACGTGTGTCTGCACTCACGTCGGTCAGACTGCATTCTATAGTAAGTAAATCAATAAAATATTATAATCAATAAAATATTATTTTCAATTATGTAATAGTAAATTTTACACCTACTTACATGAGCTAGGTTATTAAAATTATTTCCTATTTGATTTTAAAAGTCTTTTGTATTTTTTTTATATTTACAGCTATGAAGAAATGGAAGATGTAAAGGAATACGAAGGGCTAATTACTAAATCTCTTCGTCATGAGCAGTAATGGCGAATCCATGCTGTTATATTAAGCTCGTAAGCTAGCGGTATATAATCTTTGTTTCTACGAAAACGATACCCGAAAAGTATTTTTATTGGGACGAAAGCGACGGTGCCAATTAAATTGCCAGTATCCTGCACAGATATATAAAATCTTTTTACGAAAGAGGCACAATAAAACACTTACTCCTTACTGCGACTGCTACCCAGGTCAAAATCGAAATAGGATGGTTTTGACGATGATACACTCGACTTTACAGATATGCAATAATCTAGACAGTACATGCCAGTTGACAGTGTTCATGTAGTCAGCGAAAATAGTTTAAAGAAAAATATCATCTATGCACCCTCGCAATAGTACACTTTGTGTTTGCCAGTGTTTGCCACTGCTAGGAAAGAGCCCTTTCCATATGAAGTTGAAAAACTCAGCTATGAAGACTTATAAATGGGTATAGCTATAACAAATAAATATTTTAAAGGTAATCTTGTAGGAAAAATTAATAAAATTAGAATTGCCACCTTCAAAAAGAATAAGCCTTCAAAGATATCTGTGAAGTACACAAATAACAAATCTGTAAATTGGAATGAAATCCAGATTCATTCCAAAACTGAAATCCCGCCTATGACATCATGTTAGCGCTCTCATCTCCCAATAGCCACAGTAAAGTATGACGATTTAATTAAACTTTGTAAAGACAATGTTATTCCTTACTCATTTTCAACACGAGTATATTAATCTACCAAATTCTCTTCTCTTCTCTCTTTGCCTAAATCTGATATTGAAGATATTACTGATTGAAGATATTTATAACGAAAAAGCTTACTTTCTTACATATTCAATAGCTTAATAAATGTTAAAGAGTGAAGAATAATTTTTTATTTCTTTCTACTTTTTCATATATTTTTGCTACAAAAATAATTGTTACTAATCATGTTATAGTATTTAATTAGTAATGGTAAGATAATGGTTTGATTATAATGAAGTGATATCTTTATAATTTTACTTATTTGTATTAGAAGGCTTTAAAACACAAAGGGTCAAAGAAGTTCAGAATTCTAATGAATGCTCTGTGACTTTATTTACTTAAGTTTTACGTACGTTTTTTTTTAATTTATTTCATGTAACACGTACATAGATTTCATTTTAAACCTTATAGTCTTATTGATTTATAAATCTTCGATAAATAATAGATCTCAATATAGGTAAATTTAGGAAAAAGCTGGAAAAATTTGGCTGGTTATAAAAACGAAACTCAGTTCTGATTTTGGATTTTAGTAGATAAGGTTCTTTCTTTTTTTTTTAAATATTAACAGATTGTGATTTTGTCTTATTTCCATTTGTTTCCACGAATTTAAGAAAGGGATTTTTTTTAATTATTGTTTTGTTAAAACTTAAAACTATTACGTAATTCTATATTTATGTTACAAAATAAAAGTGAGTCGATTTATAAATGTTTTCTTTATTTTATCTTAATTTAAGCTTTATGTACTCATTTTTTTTGAGCCCCAAATAAAAATATTTCAGTGAAGATCGACAAACACATTGTTACTTGGTTAAATTTATCCTGTTGGTAACAGCTTATTTGAAGGTGTTTGACCAATTTTACCCAGATCATGAAAACATTGGATTCAGACATAGGATTTTTTACCGGACTTAAAAAATACAAAAAGAAGTATAAACGATTTATTCCCTGCATTTAATCGTTTGTTTATTGTCGGTTGGTAATTTTTTCCAGTTTCTCATTTTTGTTAAAATTTTACTAAGCGACACTAACTCGTTTATAACATAACATTATGAAGATTATAAAAGCTTTTATATTTCGTTGGAATCAAATTAATCCAATAAACCGATATTTTTTTATCAATTATGTTCTGAAATCACAAATTTCTTTTTGCTCTCCTGTAAAATTACCTTCATGTCGCTTAGTAAATTTTGCTTTTTCACCGTCGATATGTAGGCCTTGATCTCTGAACCTTTCAGTCCAAGGGATTCAGACCTGAGCTAGATGAGGGCCAGTCTTCAGATCCTATAACTTCCGTACCGTTGACTTCGAGCCTGCCTTGGGCAGTTCGTTCCTTGTGACCAATCTTGTAGGATACTACTAACGTTAATAACTTCTACTGTAAATAAAATAAAGTATTTATTCAATGCAAACTTTTTGGAATATTAAACGACTTATTATTATTATTTTTATATTTTTTCTCAGCATTTCACTGGTTTGTCTGCATTTACGAGTCAAAACCAAGTAAATGCAGCGTATGGTGTGTTAAATTTATGCGTCGGGTGGAATGTCGTGTTCGTCAATTTGTAAGAACTTTAATACGATACGGCATGTATTTAAGATGGCGGCTTTTTGTAAGGTGGAACATCATTAAGAGTTTCCTTTAATTCTAGTAGTTTGAGACTATGCTATTGGAATTACGTATACATTATTTTGGTTCCAGATTCTAGCCACGTGATAATTTTCGAGTGTTGCCTTCAAAGTTTCCGGCGAATTCTAGCATTAACAACAATGTCAACAATTATAGTTATGACAGCACGTGCCCTCACTGATCTCGTGGTCTTCGAGAGAGGAAGTATCACTACATATTATAAAATTAAGTCCTCCGCCGCCTCTGCCTGTCTGTCGGTTTGCGATAAATTCCAAACATGATGCACTGATTTTCATGTTGTTGTCACCGACGGATAGCGTGGTTCTCGAGGAAGGTTTTACTATATAATTTATTTAGTACTATATAATTTTTTTATTTTATTTGTTGGTGTCAGAAAAACATAAGTCGTCTGGCAGCTTTCAACGAATACCCTGTCTAAGCCCTTTGAGATACAACAAAACAATGTATTGTGGGATTGTGTACCTTATATAGTTCTACAGAAAAGTGCGCGATGGCATATGTCAATCTCTTAAGGATAACATACAATACCCATTATTTCAATTTACATTATTCCCGAATTCTTACATCATATTTTCTTTTCTATTGACAGAACAGCGCTTATCGGGTCAGCTTGTAAAAATATAATAGAATCTGTCGATAGAACCTATGATATATCTAATCTAATATACAACCAATTTGTTAAATTGTCTTGAAACTGGTCTACGGTTCCATATGTACTTATATTATCCTCGAAACAATTTTTGTGCTTTAATTATTATATTTAAAAGAAATAATCGATATTGACATACTAAATGCGTTCCAAATTTAAATACAGAACATTAAAAATACAGTAGCTTTAAGTTTTTTTTTATGGAATAGGAGGGCAAACGAACTTAAGGGTCACCTGGTGCTAAGTGATCATCGCAGCCCACATTCTCGTGCAACACCAGAGGAATCACAGAAGCGGTGTAGTAAAGATATTTACAGCCAGATCCATTTATTTTTTTGCGACTTATTATAAATAATTCATATGTCTTACTTACATTCATACTTTCCGGGTTTGTAAAGGATAAATAAAAGAATAAATTTTGCGGATTTTATATAAAAATATATTTCAATTGTGTAAACCTGTATGTAAATACTTAATAAGTACATCCCTCGTTAAGTTGCAATTCCCTGTGTGGATGTAAAACCACCCTATCGAACAAAACTTACTTCAAAAAAGTAATTTTAAACAGGGAAATAACACACAACAGAAAATAACATTGAACGTACCATAGAA
Organism: Leptidea sinapis; assembly: GCF_905404315.1. Taxonomy (NCBI): domain Eukaryota; kingdom Metazoa; phylum Arthropoda; class Insecta; order Lepidoptera; family Pieridae; genus Leptidea; species Leptidea sinapis. The sequence goes on along the minus strand of NC_066275.1, from coordinate 4,444,271 downwards.
ATAGAAAAAACTCAATATTGGTCAATGGGGTGGCTGTGTTCACACAAATAGTTACAAAATAAATATAATAATAGTGTAAATAGTAGGTATATTTGCAAATTTATTCTCAAACAATTTTCACAATAATTTCATTAATTTTTTAAGGCTATGTACTTCGTTTTATTTATTTTTGTGCTCCAAAGCTTGGAATATAATTTTTTTCTTAATTATGTAACTAATCAGATCATATTAAATACATTTCTATTAGTTTACTTACGTTATTACTTCTATCTATTAATAGATTCAAAAACCGTTATTTAAACTGACTTAATACAATAAATAGTAAATGCAGTGTGAGTTGTTTCTTTTTTTTTTAGCAAAAAATTATCTATTTCAAACAGAACGCAACAATAACAGTAATATCTTACAATAATAACTACATAAGTATGTTAGACTAGGTATAATTATTATGAAGATCACAGAATGATAGCACGTGGTAGATATTGAACAACAGACTTAACGGTTTGCCGAATTTACTAAAGGCTGCTATCCCGTATAATTGAAACCATTTCTTGACGGTTAATATTAAGCTTATATTTTTACAAAAAATAAGTATACATCTACAGAATATGAGAAGAAAATTCATTTCTTTACATTTTAATTTTTTATAGACAGTGCGAAAAATAATCACCAAAATACCTCTAACTTTTACAGTTGGAGACATACTAATCATTCAATCCAGATAGAAATTGTACGAAAATGTATTAATTGTATACCAATACTATTTAACATAACACAGTTTTGCTAGTTTTGTAAAGAAAACTGTTAAATTAAAAATGCTTCTACTTCTGAATTAAAACTATGGACATCTTGTGCCAGAGAGGTAACTTAGCTCCGCTCGATTCCTCAAGGCCATTGGCTCCGTCCCCAGCCTTAATACCAGACCATTATTTAAGGTCATTCAATAGTTGGAGCCGTGGTATTAAGAAGTAACATAAGGTGAGGCCTTTTTCAGATTTAAGAATTCTAAAACAACATTCCGTCGCGCCAACATGGACGAGATGATGACCAGTGGGATATATAGACAGCTAAGGTTACGACTAAAAATTGTGAGCAAAAATCATAAAAATACAGACTTCTCAGTAATTTACTCTTCTTTTTTGGATATTGAATGGGAAGGAAATATTCCGATTGTTTTTTTTTTTTTTGCTTATTTTTATCAGATTTGTAGTTATACTAGTGCGAGGCTTCTGTTTGCGAACTTTTTGATGAAGCCGTTTTTAGCACTTTTTGGAAAAAAATATGCACTTACAAAAATAAAAATATCAATAGTAACAAAACAGAGAGATAAAGATAATGATGATATTTCCAATCAGAAAAAAATATATTTGAAAATATTTTTATCTTGAATTAGAAACCAAGGAGAAAAGAGTCGAGTACAATTGTATATAAAGATGGCTGCGAATGTTACCTCTGAACACGTTAAATTAATGACAGACAAAAACAGTCACGCAAGTATCTACTTGAAACTAACTCAAAACCAAGATTGGTGATATTATCTCCGATAGTGAAAGTTAATCTTAAAATAAGATACAGCAAATATTATTTCATTTAGTATAAATATACCATTTTATAATAAATGTAATAATAATATAAATACTTATGGCTAAATATAATGATGAGGCATCAAAATATATTAAAAAATATTGTACAAATAAGAAAACAAAAAACACGAGCACTCAGGAAAATACGTTCCTGGCGTCCTTCAATTCAATGAATGCATTTTGATACTTAGAGTATTGATAGAAATCGTCACTTAAGAAAAAGCGATAAAATGTGCCCTCCATACAATTTTTTCCCTTAAATACTTACCCCCTGATTCATATTTGTCTGCTAACTTAAAGCATTGCTAATTCTCACTTTGTCTTCTTCTATTGACCTAAGTCAGAATGAGAAATAACACTCTTTAGCAGCTGTTTTAAGTTAGCGGACCATTATAAATAAGGGGGTAAATATATAAAATACAAAAATCAAGATAAAAACTTATTCATAATTTCACTGCAGACTTATTTTATTGATTATCCCAGCTACTACATACACGTTACACTGCTAGAACAACTAGACTACATAGTAACTGCCACATACGTTGAAATGTATAAAAAATAAATAAATGCGGTCTACGGTTGGCAATAACATCCAAACTACGCCAGACGGAGCCGAAAATCAATCAACTTATACAGTAAGCCGCGTTAATAAACTTAATACAAATAAAAAAAATCTAGAATCACAGTTATTATTAAAATATAAAATCAGAACTAAAAATAAAGTTGCTTCAATCTGGCCTCCACCTAACAGCATTGTTTTTATTCTAAAAGCCAGTAGCCAAATGGAAAAACATGTAATATAATAATAAAAAAACGACGAGATGAACCTTCCAACTTATGGAAATTTGTTATTTAAACTTGAAAACTAGAAGAAAACATTAAAGACAAAATTTTAAATTGTTGTATTGTTAGTTTCCGTCGGAGTCGGACTAAACCATAGAAATCTGAAAAAAGCTAGCATTACTTAGATTTCTATGGATAGGGAATTTTATAATAGGAAACTACGCTTACAATGTTTGTCTGTGGCACGGACTGCCTAAGGCAATGTAAAAACGATCGAATGTAAATCGTTTTAGTCTTCTGAGTCGTTTTGAATAATACCGCTATTTACTTAGGTTAATGTGTTTCTGCATTACCAATGATCGCCCATAAAACAGATAATATAAAAAGTCATGTAGAAATAATGCAAGAAAAAAATACACCCGCATTAAGAACCTTTTCAATTTTGGAGTCACTTTAAAACAAGTGTGTCAATTGTGACATAAATATAAGTACTTAAGTTGAGCCCACGCCGGTGGAGTCTACAGAGATTCATTGAAAGCCTTAGACTATTGAAAGCTTCTCAGCTATCCCACAAGAGTGGAGGTTATCCGTTTTGCTGCGGAAGTGGCACTCCCTCCGGGGTGGCGACACTGAACGACGTGATGAACACGTTGACTATTGTAATCAGGAATACTCCAAGAACAGTGAAGTTATTAATTTTGTCCGCTTTGCAGATATCCTTGTCATCCTTCACATTGTACCGGCTGTTCATTATCAAACCAACGCCTACTGCAATCTGCAAGAAAGCGAAAGTTGATTAAACAACTGAGTAGTTATTTGTCAAGGGCTTTACCAAAAGTGACAGAGAGAGGCATCCCGATCTGCCACGCCCAGACCGTTCGCTTACAATATTCTCTGTTTAATGTAATTATATTGTTTAAAACAGTTGAACCAGAACCAGTTGTTCTAGACTCGGATTTAACCGATATCAATACTACTAATAACCTTTAATTAATACTACTAATAAATTTAATTTTTTTAAGCATCACTTTTTTAGGTGTCACTGTCCCAGTCGTCCCTCGTTCTCCAGAAGAATCGCAGAAGCTTTTCCAGCTTTTTAAGTAGGTGTCTATATAATTTTCTTATTCTTTATCTCATTGTTAAACGGTTGGCCGTAAAGGTGGAAAAATAATCTGTTTAAAATTTAAAACTAACATGACGCGAATAAGAAACATTCGAGAAGGAGACAGATCAAGAAGTGAAGCGAGAATGACCGGTTCCTAACCTAATATTTAATATACTAAATATCACTCAATCATTTTGACAGAAAGAAAAACAAATGAAAACTTTTTGGAAACAACATTTAACTTGATTCTTGTTTTGAAATCTAACCGATTCAATATCATCAAAACCAGCCAGATACAAATAGTACGGCCAAAGAGATTTTATGACAAGTTGATTATATTCTATACGAAAATACTTATTAGCCGACCTAATAATAATTATACACGCACTAAATATTAATCTTAGATAATTAATACGTCTAGATAGAGTTTCTTGCTGTTAGACAACCGATAAAAGCAGGCCAGGAATTATACTTTATAGTGCGTGACAAGCTTCGTCTTACACTCGCGATTTGTATGACTCTTTGTGTTAGTGTGCGTGAATTGCTCAAAATACAGGTTAGTCCTAAACACAACGCGACGTTTTTCGACGTTTCCACAGCTGTCATAGTCTATCTAGTCGTATAATGATCTAAGATAATAATATCGAAATGTTAGTGGATGTGGTTTAGCCATATGTGGTACATTGTAATCATGAACATATCGCAGCTTGCTTGCATTTGTGTTCAGAAAAGCCGGCTCTGTTATTCTTGGCTCCAAGTTCACTTTCTGCTGGTGCGTGTCTACCGACTTACCTGCAGCACGATGCTGAGTCCGATGAAGGTGAGACTGGGGTAGTAGTAGCGGTGGGAGGAGGCGGATTCTATCACGTAGCGGAGCTGATTGGCGTTGGCGCTTAGCAGGGCTAAGTCCATCATGCCCTGTGCCAGGTTCTTCTTCTGCTGGTATGTGTTCACGTCAGGAATGGACTACAACAACAAATATATGCTATGAGGAGACACTCGAAATTGAAAAAAATAAAATGGTCTTAAAATTATTAATTTTTATAAATAGCCCTGGGCCTTTTCAGCAGACTGTATTTGAATGAGATATTATTTTTTTATTAAAATAAGGGACGAGACGAGCAGGACGTTCAGCAGATGGTAATTGATACGCCCTGCCCATAACAATGCATTGCCGCTCAGGATTGTTGAAAACCAAAAATTCTGAGCAGCACTACAACTGCACTCGTAACCTTGAGACGTAAGATGTTTAGTCCCATCTGCCCAGTAATTTCACAAGCTACGGCGCCCTACATACCGGAACACAGTTATGCTTACATATTACTGCTTCACGGCAGAAATAGGCGACGGTGGGGTTACCCATAATCTAGCCGGCATCCTGTGCAAAGGAGCCTCCCAATGGTCAATAATTGATGCCATTTAATACATTTCAGCCGTTTGATCGGGAGAAGAAGAATTACTGTAGAACGTTGACTTATTTGGATAAAGAAAAGAGCATTCGCCACATGATCCAGGTTATTATTACAGCCACCCATTATGAATGATAATTTTGCCATACCAAAGCCCTAAATACGTTGACAGACATTCTCATTCAGTAGTTCTAATGTACTTTTTGAATATGCCCATGTCATTGTATTTTCTTTAATTAACACGAGTGTTACACATTTAAATAAAACACTTTTAATGGATTAAAACGCGTGTAATTGTTACTGTGTTAATACATTTGATTTTTGCGTAAAAGTTACGTTTATATAATGAGTGTCTTACTTAAATGCTCATATCATATCGATCTCACGTTCTTCGATCGGCAGTTAACTGAAGACCACCACACGGCAACCCGCGTACATTCAGCATGATGGGTATTACCACCTCAGGTACTGTATGTACTCTGTTGTATGACTACCAAAAACAAATCAACTTACTCCAGGCGCCATCGGTGATCCCGGACGATCGTCGACACCAAAACGGTAACCGAACCCGTTCACTCCATCTGGAATCAACACGAGACCAAGTTAAATTATCTACATCATGGGGATACTTAAAACCTGGCAACTCTCCTGCGACTCCCCTGGTGTTGCAAGAGAATACGTGTGGTAGTGATCATTTTCACATTTATTTTTCTCCATTTCCCGTAAAATACTTATATAAACATGTGTTAATTGTTAAACAAAGATAATACTGGCATCATCAGATCATAGTTTAAGCCAAAACCTGAGAGTTTAACGAAGCATACAAGATTTTATGATGATACGTCACTCGAACGGTTAGCTCAGTTCAAGTCAATTTCCTAATATGCAAATATTGGGCTTGCGCAGGTTATCAACTGTAAAGTAGATCCTGTAGATGAAGCCATAACCTGAGAGTTGAACAAAGCATACAAGATTTATGACGATACGTCACTCGAACGGTTGGCTCAGTTGGGAGAACGGACCGCGAGAGGTCGTGGGTTCGAATCCCGCAGCGTTCATAAAATTTTGTTTTCAAGTTTTATTTGTGTATTAATGCCAGAGGTGAGGGTTATCACTTTAAAAACATAACAAATATTTAAAGGCCATATATTATAGTGAAAGAGTTTGTGTGTCAAGTCAAATAATAGAGATATTGTCCCCCGTTTGCTGGCTTCGACCGCCGTAGTTATTTGTATGTGTACACGGCGCAGTGATTGTCTATGTGAATGTGACCTGGATTTGCCAGCAGATCAACGACTCCTGCCCATTATTATTTAATCACTGGTAAGTAAACCAGAATTATTATAAAAGTCTACGTACATTCTCAGTTATTATCAAAGTCAATATCATAGTTTGTTTATATTCTATAGCCACATGTAAAATTGTGAATACATCCACTTGAATAAATAATATTTAAAATCTCGGGCAAATTAAACGTGTAACACAAATTAGTGTTAAAAGAGAATAGCTAACGGTGAGAACTGTCTTTAGTGAGGTAGGTTTAGTTACGTTCCACTCAAATACAATTAATAACAATGATTAAATATGAAGAGATAAATCACAGCACCTCATCTAGTCTAATTAGAACTAACAGATATATTAGATGGTTTGTGATCTTCTCTCCATCCAGCCTAGTGAGCAGGCGGTCCGAGGTTTGAGCCTCCTTCCGAGACGCCCCGCGCTTGTGAGCTACATTTGCGGCCTCCAAGGCTCCCGCCCGGCTTCGCTGTAAAAGCCTTTAGGGCTCTCAGCACAGAGGAGGTTTTTAGCCGGTAGGGGTGGGTCACCCGAGCCCGACATATGGGCCCCGTCTCGAAGCCTTCAATACGTAAATGTATTTTCCTCCTCTAGAAAAAAAAGCACCTCATCAAAACCAACCGTACCTTTTCCATTTTGAGGTATCCTATAAGCCTTGTAGATTATTTAGCTGAGTGTTAAATTAGCAACAATTTACAAAGTAATTGTATTGACTAGCAGAGAAGCGCCCTCCGATGTTAAATTCATCAAGACATTTATTTGTACAATGTTGCAAAAATTTAGTAAAATAATCAAGAATCTGAATATAATATGATTTAGTAATTTGGCAGCCGCATGGCATTTTTCGCTATTAGTATACCAGCTGTTTTAGAGCCAAATGGTATTACCCGCCGCGATGACAAGCGTCCTGATGGAATGACCCTGGTGGCTTGGGCACGGGGAAGGGCGCTGGTGTGGGACGTGACTTGCGTCGACACTCTGGCTCCTTTTCATGTTCAAGTTACGTCAGTTGGTGCTGGGGCTGCTGCTTCGACTGGCGAAGACAGCAAGGGTCGCAAATATGTTGGTCTGTGTGAGTGATACTTCTTTGTGCTACTTGGTATCGAGATACTTGGCCCGTGGGGCCCTGTGGCGTGGAGAATATACAAAAGCGCTTCAATAAAGCTACTGGAAACCCAGGCGTTGGCAGTTATTTCTGTCAACGGATTAGCCTAGCTATCCAACGCGGAAATGCTGCCAGTATTCTTTGTACGGGTCCACGTAGTGAAAGTTTTAATTTTATGTAGTCATAGTATTGTAAATATAGTTATAAGATTTGTTTTGTTATCATATATACTATATGATTTAGTAAATATACATAACTCAATAAATACCAACAATTGAGCTATGACTCACTCTGGCATTCCTACTGCGGCCAACAATTACAAGCACTTTATATGACCTTACAAGGAATAACCGGAGTATTAGCAATGTATAAAGCATTCGCGTCACACGTAACAATAGTTTCCTCGTTGAGTACATTTTCATACAAAGTATAAATAGGTATTCAAACCAAATTATATCAGAGTTCTTCAATTAGGTAAAAAAATATGCGAATGAATGTCGTACATTTTAAACAACTTGATAGGTTTTAAAGTGATAAACCTCACTTCTGGGATTAATTACATACATAAAATTTGAAAACTAAATTTATGAACGATGCGGGACACGAACCCGCGACCTCTCGCGTTCTCTTTCAACTGAGCCAACCGTTCGAGAGACGTAAATTTCATAAATCTTGTATGGTTTGTTCAACTAGCAGGTTGCACATTTTCCCATTTACCACCATTTCGGAAATGGATGAGCTGTAATGAGGAGAAATAGCAAGAAACTCATTGCCACTCTTTTAAATGAATATTTACAGATTCATCATTACACAAAATATTTTTTTACAATTTATGTGAAGCGATGCAAGTGTAAAATAATTAAAAAAAAATCTGAACTACTTATCTCTAGAATTCTTTAAATTAAGAGCAAAAGTAGATTCATATCTATTGAAAGGTCATTCACTAAAGATTTTTATATTATCCACCTTTACAATTATTAATAACTAGCTGACCCGGCAAACGTTGTTTTGCCATATAAAGTATAATTCACGCGATAGTTTTATAAGTAATAAAATATTGCCTATATTATAGCCTGTACATCATTTTGTTCTATTGTCAATAGTTTTTGCAGCGCACGCAAAAATAGGTTTTCGATTTAACACCTTGTGTTACAAAATAGCAATTTTATTACGGATCCCTAATTTTGAAAAAATAACATAGCCTATAGCCTTCCTCGATAAATGGACTACCCAACACTGAAATAATCATTCAAATCGGACCAGTAGTACCAGAGATTAGCGCGTTCAAACAAACAAACAAACACTGCAGCTTTATAATATTAAGTATAGATTTGTGAATGTGAATATTATACAATGTTTCAAAATGAGAGTCTAATAAATTAAATTTATAATAATATTATATGTTACTTTTGAGGTTAGTTGAAACTCATCAAAAGTCAGACAAACATATCTCGTAAACATAATTCGTGGAAGAACTACCTTAGTACTTAGAACGATAAATGTTATTAAACGATGGAATAATCACAAACAGACGAATGAACAAAAGATAATTTTAATTGTATGTGAACGGAGCGTATAACTTTTAACACTATCGTCTTTTAACAATATAACGAGATATTTTTCTCATGAATCGAATTTTATTATTTCATATAATTTTTATTTTCATTTTATCTTTTAATTCTTGTTACCTATTTCATTCAATTTAATATTTTAAGATTGTAATTAGTTAATTTATTTATTATTTCATATAATTTTTATTTTCATTTTATCTTTTAATTCTTGTTACCTATTTCATTCAATTTAATATTTTAAGATTGTAATTAGTTAATTTATTTATTATTTCATATAATTTTTATTTTCATTTTATCTTTTAATTCTTGTTACCTATTTCATTCAATTTAATATTTTAAGATTGTAATTAGTTGTAAATTTAAGGTGTGAGTTTTTCATTGCTAATAAAGTGTTTCTATTATATATATCTTCTATATATAAAAATGAATTGCTGTTCGTTAGTCTCGCTAAAACTCAAGAACGGCTGGACCGATTTGGCTTATTTTGGTCTTGAATTATATGTGGAAGGCCAGGGAAGGTTTTATAATGTGAATAAATATGAAAATTCTCGGAAAAAAATAAATATATACAAAAATTTTGTTTTTCCTTTGATGTGTCCCCCGTAGTTCAGAAATCAAATTGAAAGAATAATTTAAAATAAATAACTAATCAGATTTTATGTATCTTTCTTTCTAAATGATACTAAGTACTTCTTGGCCAACATTCAGAAATATAACAGCTGTTTCCAGATGACTTCTATTTTGCATATCTACCCGTAAATGATTAGCCTAGATAATTATAAAATAACTATATAACCTAAATATATACTTTTATTTTATTTTTATTTATTTATTTATTTAGATTCACCAGTGGTAATTACAATAATACATTTATAATTATTATTATTATGCTAATTTACAAGGGTCTTATTACTAAATGCATTACCTTTTAAGGTGAATACCGCATGCTAAATTATATTGTGTGAAATAGTTACATAAAATAAATATAAGTTATAAAACAACCATTCTATAATGTAATGAAATTAAGAAATTAACAAAATCTACTAAATAAGTCAAGATAATACTCTGAAAATCTGTCGTCATCTATTTTTTATACCCCAAAAATTTTAATTATTAATTTTCTTATTAATTTATATGGCAATAAAACTAGTATTCTATATATTCAATTCTAAATAACATCTAAATATGTTCTTACTGTAAACTCTTCGCATCATCGTGTATATGTATTTCATTATTAATACTATTACACATTACTGAGTTTGCATCTCTGTTCTAAATATTCCTTTCGTAATATGAAAATTGGAATCTATTAATTATACAAATGATTTAAGTTTTCTTTAGTGTTAATTCCGCCAATATTTGTTTTTAAAACAATTCGACACGTGTTTCGCCTCTACACGAGGCATCCTCAGGACGTGTTGTCTCGCTAAAATCTGGCACGAGACTCAATTGTTTTAAATTGTTTTAAAAACAAATATTGGCGGAATTAACACTAAAGAAAACTTAAATCATTTGTATACTTATGGATTTCCGCAAAGTAACGCCTAATTCAATAAAATTTTCTTTTATAAATATAGAAGTAGGTAAGGTTGAAAGCTATAAATAAAGTTGTAAAATAAAAAGTGTATACAAGATACTGTAGAAATAGGTTTTTCTTGTGATACATAACTATTGAAAAGCGAAAGAATTAGCTGTTAATAACTTATTGTAAGTATTATATGTTAGCTGTTAAAGGTATTTTAACGGTCTCGTCTGGATATATTATATTTATATTAATTATTATTGCATGCAAAGTGACCCGTCCACCACCCGATAATAATTTAGTAGAAAGATTATTAGTATATTTATGTTTTATGATAATATAGGTATTGTACAATGTGATGTGCTGTTATATCGGTTGAGACTGATGTATGACAAATACGGTTAGTAAAACCAGATTTAACTTATTTCTGTATATGGTATCTAACTATGTAGTAGTAGTATTTATTTATGCAGTATTTTTTTTTTTGATATAATTAATTAAAAAAAAGCAAACGGGAAGTGAATAAAATTTAACTTGCAAGATTTGATTACAGACAGACAACGGGGCAGGTGAAACTAAATAAAAATGCTTGTCATAACAATAAAAATTAAAAAAACGTGATAAAAAAATAAAGAAATTAAAAAAAATCAAGACGTACCCCAGGCTCGAACCTGGGACCTTCTTTACAATAAGCATACGTGATAACCGCTGTTCCACGGTAACTGTCATGACCGTGCCGAAATATATATCTATATACATCTAGTAAGTGGGGTGTTAGGCTATTTTCATTACGGAATTTCTGGATTCGGTCTCCACGCTCAAGGCCCGCGATAGAAGCTATGCAATAGCTTAAAAATGTATTACAGTTTAGATATTTATGAGCACTCAAGGCTTGTTTTTCCTCGTGCTATTCTACGTTTTTAAAAAGAACTATTTTGCAACAATCTTGCAATGATGGCTCTGACAATTAATTATTAAATAATGAATAATATGGCTGTATGGGCTTGAACCCTTTGCCTGTCCTAATAATGGACAAAGAAACCAAATAAAAAAAAATAACGAATGACGCAAACGTCCGAAAATTTTAGAAACCAACTTCAACGTGTTACTTTTGTGTTACAGTGGTGCGTGCGCATCCAAAAATTTCACTCTCATCATTTTTTCATAACGCGTCTAAAGAAGTATAACTTCAAAAAAGTATACCTAAACAGTAGTGACGTGTAATTTTGATTTGGCCTGAGTGTGTGGGTGTGTTTGTATGTACATGAGAACGTGCAGTGGACCAATCACCGTAGGGGTAGTCGGGCTCGTCGGTGGAGAACCATTTACCGTCTTCAGTTCCGACGCCGTCATCCTTGGTGGAGTGGTGGGAGCCTTCGCGCTCGCCGCTATCTCCATCTCCTGTAATGTAAACATTAACTATTAAGGTTACTGCGTGAGCCTTCATTACTCCTGTTTAATGTTTAGTGTCTACAAGAATATAACTTACGGCCGTTTTCAACAACGTATCTCTAGTTACGGATAGATTGCTATCACCGTTTAATGACAATATCATAAGATATTAGATAACTAATATCTATACATAGTTATGTCCAATATAGATATATTATTAGTTATAGTCCAATGCTATCTGTCGATAGGTTATTGAAATGTAAGTAAGTCTACCTCTGGTAAGTTAAACTATGGATAGATAGGTAATTGAAAACGGCCGTTCGATGACATTGATTGGATAACGTTTTAATACAACGTGCAACTTATGCGTCATAACTCTACATCTGGGAAATAGAACAGCGTGTCAATGTTGCACTTGGAGTGTTTGCTATCATTATCAACCAGGTTATTACTTCCTTGACCTTTTAACAGTGTCAGTCTTTTGGCAGTGGGAAGGGCACATAGTTCGACGGACAGATGACCGTTGGGACAGAAAAGTCCTCCAATAGCGAACACGTACCGAAAGGAACAGTATTTGTAATCCCCCCACAAGATGGATCGACGATCTGGTCAAGATCGCCGGAATACGTTGGATGAGGGCAGCGCAGGACCGATCGTCGTAGAGATCTTTGGGGGTGGCCTTGCCCAGCAGTGGACGTCTTCCGGCTGATGATGATGACCTTTTAACAAAATAGCTACACAAACTACGCCATCAACTTACTGTAATACCTACGTTACGAAGCTATCTTCATTGTTTATCTAAATACAGTTGATTGACTAATTATCTCGTGTCCTGATGCTCCACGGATTCAGCGCAGTTGCTTCATTAAATGTTCAAGGTCCTCTACCACTTTAAAACCATAAAAATAATGCACAACTTCAGATATTACATCTCGAAATTATTTTAGAATAAAACTCTACATCTATGAATAATTGCCTTAGTTTAGTAAAAATAATGATAGTAGTAAAGAATATGATATTGTATAACTTAATTCAACATGTTCACACAAAAAAATAAAAATACAAAGCAAAGTAATTAGATTTTGTGGTCAGGCGGCCAAGAACATTTAATCATTATCACATATGGAACGACCGCAGAGTTCCCGCATCCTTTACAAGTCGATAACCTAGTTGTAGTTTATTTAATTCATAATAGTGTTTTTTCTTATTAAATACAGTGGATGTAGTAGCTTACGAACTAATCAGTAATTTAATTTATTTATATTTACAATTTAAATACTTACAAGTAAAGAGACAAATATAAAACTAAAAAACTATGAATTAAATATGTGACATAGTTAGATTAGGTTTTCTCACTTTAATAATATAAAGCTTTTAATAAGTTTTGTCATAAGATCGATCTTGTCCTAGAATCGCGAGATAAGAACGAAATTTAAAAAATAAGTTAGATTTAAAAGTTTAAATATATAACTTACAATATAATTTAAATTAAAACGAATAGGTGATGCTTATGTAATTAACAGTAATATTTTTTAACACAACCGTCATAATCTGCACTATGCTTTGTCCTTTTTCTTTCTCTTTTAATTGTTACTAAGCACATAAATTTTATTTTATTTTTATATAGATGTTCGTGTTTATTTCTCTCAAATAATAATTTATCTGTGGCTAATGTAGTTGGTTTCACAATTAACAATTAAGGTTCATATGTATTAGTTATAGTTCATTTATTGTGTCACTGTTTATTGGTCCTAATAAAGTAAATAAATAAAAGGCCCTTGAAGGCTGCGAGTATCTATAAAATATAATGAGTGATTCCTATGCAACATTACTTTTTGCGCGTCACTATTTTACACGGGTTCTCTTCTTCCCACATTCTCTTGTATCACCAGAAGAATCACAGGAGAATAAAAATGTCATATAAGAAGCCTCGTGAGTCACAGGAGGCAACAAACACACAACAATTCAACAGCAACTCATCAATATTTTCTGAATTATCGAAATCATATATCCATATATTGCGGACCTCTCTTCTTACAAAGTAAGATCTACAGTATGAGAATGGTTTTTACTATTAATCTATAATGAAACCGAGAAAATCATCAATTCAAAATTAATATAACTTAATATATTTATTTAATTATGTATATATAACTATTTTACAAAGTTCTTTATTATAAGATAGGAATATGTTAGAGTCAGATAAATATTGTTAGTTTTAGTTTTATTACATTCATTATTAACATTAAATTCAATTTAATAATTAATTAAAATTATTTAATGAAATTTACATTAGGCATCAAGAGCATGTATGTTATTATAATTAATAATGAATAAATGAATGAATATTTACCTTTAGGATTAGTCTCTGCCTTGCCTTCTGGCTCCAGCAGACCATCGTCAATGCCAGGGTATGGAGCGGAGGTATCGTGAGGCATGTTTCCATCACCCAGGTCGTCTACTTCTGGACCTGTGTCAATTATGACAGTGTTATTTGTGTTTTTTGAAGTCATGATCATGTAGCCTTCGGCAGATGAGCACATTTTCTTTTGCTTAATTTGCTTATTGCTAATTAGGACCTCAAGGTCACAATGGATGTATAGTTACGGCTTTTTTAATATAACACGGAGGGCCATAGTAATATTCAGTTTTAAACAATAAATAAATAATTATAAATTACACTTGGGAGTCCCAAGCTATCCAGCTTACCAGCTAGCGGCGGCTTCTGCGGATCCTTGGCGGGCTCAAGAAGCGGCTGAGCTGGATGCGTGGCATCTGCGTCGTGGTTCTTGGTTGGCTGCAACAAACAATTATACTCGTACATAACTCACCCATGCAACTTATTATTATTATTATTTTTAGAGTTTATTCCTTAAGAATCGATGTTAATATAAGCACCCGGTATGAGAAAAATATGGAGAGTAAAACCTTCTCATCAAATGGCATAGTAACGTTATTGGTGCGCATCATTTCTCGTGCACCTTTCACTTTCCTGTATTTTGAAGCTTTATTATATTATTGAAATTGATTTATATACTTATGTATATAGTAACTTTCATAAAGTTAAGTGAAAATTTATGAGTTATGGAAGAAAATGGTGTAAATATTAGTGCCGGAAAACTGATAAACACGTGTGAACTAAGTTACAATTCATACATTAATATGACATGTATTGTATATATAAACATGTGTGCTTTGTATTTATTAAATATTTAATTATCAATATAGTTTATACAAATTTATATGTGCTATGCACATAATTAAATGTTTAATTTACTATGGAAAGTATACATAGCGAATTTCACGCCAAATAGGCAATTTTTAACCAAACCTATCATTTTATTTTTTAATTAATACGCTTTTATTCTTCTTCTGTATGTCTTTGTAACTGACTCCATTGGACTTGATATTGTTTAGTACCTGTTCAAAGACTCTTCTTCTGTTCAAAGTTCTTGAGGAGTAAACTTCAGTCGTCCGTCGGAGTTGACACACACACTTTTTTATTTTATTTTAACTATTCATATATTATGTATAGATTGAAAATTATATTTAAATAAGACACTTTTAAATGATTAAAACGCGTGTAATTGTAACTGTGTTTTTACATTAGATTTTTGCGTACAAGTTACATTTTTATTAATACTTTAGTTAACCCGACGTTTCAAGACCTTTCCAGATCTCGTTTTCAGGGGAAAGCAAAGATCTAATGTAAGAACATAGTTACAATTACACACGTTTTAATCCTTTAAAAGTGTTTTATTTAAATTGAAACACTCGTGTTAATCATTAAAAATAAAGTTAATTATAAATTACTTCAAACCACTCACACACATACACACACATAGGTATTATCTCTTTTATAATAGGTTGTAGCCATGCTTGGTAGCTTCAAATTGTAAAAAAAATATTGTTTGAGACCAATCATTAATTGCTATTATTATTTCAATATTATCAAAGCAAACCTTAATATGTGTCGCACTTCAACATATATTAATGCAAACGCTAGAAAATAAATCTTGACGTAGAATGTTCCTTAGGTATATATTACGTATATATATAGTATAACTAGGAAGGTAAATAATTGTAAATTATTCATCACGCTCTACAAAAATTGAGTAAGAAGAAGTATTAATTGTTTTCGCAAACGTTCCAAGTAAGTTATGGAATGACATGACTCATTGTGCAAAGGGGAAAATCCTACAACTTAAATGTGTCACGAATATTGCAAATTAAATCATTATGAGCGATTGAGTCAAGAAATAAGCATTATTAAAACTTTCCCCGCAACATAATAACAAATAATGTTTTTGTAATGAAAGGAAATAAATTAAAAATGTGCTAAATGATTCGACTCATTTCCCATTCCCCCATATTATAGGAATAAAGTAATAGATGTCGGGCCAACGCTGATACAAAGTGACGTCAGATTTTTTTATGAATTCGATTTTCATCGACATTGTTAACTGGACTGGATTGACATCTGCATTAGCTAACGATCGTCAAAGTCTTTCTATAGATGTAGAAGTAAGATACAAAATTAAGAGTTATATATATTATGGTTAATCGTTCTCTGGGTTTGGTCGAAGAGAGAGAAATCAATTCCTGACCGTATATGATATGATGAAACCCACAATAGTCTACGGTTAGGGCTAAGAGGATGTAAATACTATTTAATTAGAGACGGGACTGCCTAAGGTAAATTGAAATTTGGTTTAGACTTAAGTTTGAAATAGTAGTAATTACAGTATGGCGATTTGCGATGGAGTAGCCGTATTAACGGCTAAGTTTGAAAGCGAACAATAATTGCTTAAAACGTAGTGGATATCGGCATCTCTGCTTTTTACAAGATTATAGCCTTCATCTGTGCATCTATCAATCACTGCACGTTTCATACAATCGAGTGACTCGCTTTTTTCTTAGAGAGTTTCGCTGGGCTGGTGTACGGCACTGCGCACCTGCACATGTGCACTAATAGTTAATTAAATATATTTTATTATGTAAAATATAAATACCTTACTAACACACCAAATTTCTTGCTACCTTAAGTAGTTGGCGTTACAGAAGGTATCAAAATATACGAGAAATTACATCATCAACCCATTTAGTACAAAAGGAGGCCCAAATATTCAATGTTGGCTCTTGGTAACTGACTTGGTTTAAATCTTAGAATGTTTCTTTAGAGATAGGATATGGCAATATTTTTAATTAATATGTAGTTAGCAAATAATAACCAAGGTCGATTGAGGAGGGTCCGTGGCTAGTACGGAAGTCAATACTGGATAGGAGCCGATCTAATTCCTATCCGACAGATATGTTTCAAGCGTTTAAGCAAAAAGCAATCATATATCGTGAACTTATAATGTAAAAATGTCAAGACTCTATCGTCACGTGATTTATATTGTAAAGGGTAGTTTAAATTGAGTTTGGATGGCAAATGTTATTTAGTAATAACTATGACTTACGTTAGTTACAAAAGCATAGAGATAAGAGCACGCACTTTGAAATGGAGATGGGTAGGCAACATTATGAGGGATGAAACACCAAAATGGACTAGAGCAATAACTGAATGGTACCCCAGAGGAGATAAGAGGAATAGAGGAAGACAGTTCATACGATGGGAGAATGAACTGAAACAGATAGGCGGACCACTATGGACTAGAATAACAAGGAACCGGAAAGAATGGAAGACCTTGGAGGAGGCCTTTGTGGAAGGACAAACAGTTAGCAGAAAGAGGACACAGACTGTTTAAAAGTTACTGCAAATAATTAAGTTAATAATATAGTTATGTAAGATAAGTTAACTAATTAAAATGTTTTATAGTATGTGTATTAGTTAGTTAGTACATTTTTATGTTTTGTTAACTGTAATAAAGGCTTTATTATTATTATGACTTACGTTAAATATATCCACGATACTGTAATCTCTGCGCTGAGTCATGGTGATGACGGTGCACCATCACAACACCACCACTCGAGCCGATCTCGTCTCACGACTGATAGGTTAACTAGTTTACAACTGTGTCACGAAGTACAATAGTAAGGTCGGTATTGCTAACAGTGTCACAGTCATTAGCGAAGCCTAAATTGTTATCTCTACTGTTGACAATCGGTATGTCAATAAAAAATATTCTAAGAAAGTTATTTGTATACAAAATTCGTAATTTAAATGGAAAAGGGGGACAAACGAGTTTGGGTCGCCTTTCATTTATGAAAATAAGGGATAAGAAGAGAAGAACGTTCAGCTGATGGTTATTGTAACTCCCTGCCCATTACAATGCAGTACCGCTCAGGATTCTTGAAAAACCCCGAAAATTCTGAGCGGGTAATTATTATTTTATACTTTTTTCTTTATAAAGTTTAAGAAAGGTCTTAACGTGGGCTATAATAAATACTTAGTACTGCCTCCTCTAGCTTCTATTCTGGCATACTCCTAATCAAATTATCAATAAAATATTGAGATATTCCGTTCCATTCTTCCTGTAACGCGATTTTAAGTTCTCTTAAATTAGCAGCGGCAGGATTTCTTTTCCTAATTTATATACCAAGCTTGTCCCAGACATGTTCTACATGTTCTATGGGGCTTAAGTCAAGCGAGCGTGCTGGCCACCTCATAAAATTGATATACACATCTCGAAGGTATTCAAAAACAACGGCCGCAGTACGCACTAATAATTACAACAAGAAAAATCATATTTATTTTTTGCGTTCCGCTTAATTTGTCCATAAGTGTAGCATGGCCAAATAGAAATAAAAATTGCTGAAAGGGTGAGATTTTTTTTTATAATAATTGGATAACAATAGAATAAACTGAAAATATTTTCATTAAATTAAAAATGATCCTTGATCTAACTTCTGCTTTATGAAGAAAAAACTGGAAAATTGACAATATCCGAGGCTACTGCATCAGTTGCACGTGTATCCGGCGTGTACTTTAATTTCGTGACAAATGTCTTGTTCTCAATACAACATAATATATTAGTTTCGTGACGAAAGAACAGCGATTATAGATTATTAATTGACTAACGTGCTATTTTTGTTACGATAAACATAATGCAATTTTCTTTGAACTAAATAGTTTCGAAATTGTACTGTGAGTGTGTAGAGACTGCACCGCTCCAATTTATCCCTACTAATATAATAAATGTGAATGTATGTTTGTTTGTTACGCTTTCACGCCTAAACCACTGAACCGATTTTGATGAAATATAATACAGAGATAGACAAGAGCTTGGGAAAGGACATAGGCTACCTTTTATCGCGAATAAAAGGCTTGTCGGGGTCAAAATAGAGAGTGGACGTTTTGTATGAAAGTTCGTCACTATCGAAGATAACACCATGAAAATTTGTATTTAGATTATAAGAAATAAATAAATATTTGTTCTAGCTTTTTTTAATTTAGACATGTGTGGGGGTGAAAAAGGGGGATGAAAGCTCTATAGTTGTTAGTTTTTAAAAATGTATTAATGACAGCAGTTTGTAGTGTATTATTTGCAAAGTGAGTATATTAAAAAAATAAAAAATGCTGCCCAAAGTAACTATTGCACGCGCACGAAGTCGCGGGAATAATTATAATATATTAGTGACAGACAGATTAGATTCTATTGAAATATTTGACAACGAAAAAAAAACATCGAGAAATATCTAAGATAACAAATAAAGAAAAAAATTGATACGTTAGACTTTTATAATTTGAAATGTAAAAGATCTAGATACCTAAAGTAGGTATGTATTTTAATATATTTGACGTAATTTGTTATATATCTACCAACGTACCATGCACTTGGAGTCATCGTTGCTATTAAGGACGTGGTCCAAATATGAAACAATAAAAGTTGCATTTTTTACACTAAAATTCTCTTATTAAAAATTTTGCTACAACTGAACTAAATTCACAAGGTGAAGGAACACCATACGAGCATCATTTGCGTTGCGGTCACCAGAAAAAAAAATATTTTTACCAAACTCCAGCGACAATCGAACCCAATATGTGTTCGGCACTTAGCCATTTGAAAAATATTAATGATATCATCATTAAGAACAATGAGTAACTGACTAAAAGATGACTGACCTTATCAAGACTGTGTGGCGTGGGAAGACGTATACTGCAGCCGACCCGAGACAAAGTCATAAACATAAGTATAATAACTGAAGAATTACTCAAAATTAAATAAACGGGGCACATTAAATAAAACTAACAGCTGTTAGTGACAAAATTTCGAGCCGTTTAAATAAAAACTGATGCAATAGATTATGTCCCCAAGATAAGAGTAATAATTGGTATGTCCATACGTTTTTTTAATCTTTATTTATTTATACAAGGTTTGATCACAGAGTGAAAATGCCACCCTCATAATGTTACAAATAGCAAAAAAACACATTTTATATTGTATGCATCCTTAAATCTACAACATTCTACACATAAAGGTGAGGTAACTTTACACATAAGATACGCAAAGTTATTGAGTGGAATATGTCCGGATCGAAGTCTCAAAGCAGTAACAATGTCATTGTCATATTAATATTTTCGAACCAAATATGAGCTATACTGGGTTGTATTGCTTTAAACCAAATATTTTTGGTTTAGTATATTTCATCAAAGTACTAATTCCATATTTTATTATATAGGTCTCGAATGTTTTTAACATTTTAGAATGAAAAGATTATTCCATCATCACAAGCTTCTATGGCTAAACTATCAACCTACTCGTTACATGAAAGTTGAATATGACCGGGAATCCACTGCAACACTATATTGACTTTTTCTTTAGCAGCTTATTATAGTCTTAAACCTGTTCTAGTTTTCACTCGAATAGATAATATTGGATAAGAACTTACCCGCAGGCACCACTTTGTCTGCTTGAGTCACAGCAAATTAACATATTGATGCCATAGATAGTTCAATGTTAGAGAACAGAGTGAGTTTAACTTAGGATCTAAGGTTTTACCGCCATTACGCTAAAAAATACAAGAATATTTCCTGTATCTTAGAAAACCTGAGAACCCCACTGACAGAAGTAAATACCTATATAAGCTTCATAAGATACATAATAGATTTAAGGGTAAATTTTTTACAATAAAAACACTTTTACAATAAAAAATGGCTCTGTCGTAAATTCTAATACTCCACAGCTGAATATCTAAGTGATCTGGCAGCCTGGGACGAAATTATGATTATTTTATAGCAATAGCATTGACAGTACAATATTGTATTTTTGATTAAAAATAGCGCAAAAAAGATTTCTGTGTTTCTTGCGCCGCTTCTTCTCTGTCATTTGTTTCCGAAGCGGTGGTATTGTCTAGTATATTAGAAATGACATCAAAAAGAATCCTAAAGGAATCAATTTGAGAAAATAAATGCCTTTTGTGCCTTTATACATAACAATATGTTTAGATTTACAATCTTCAATAAACCGTATGTTCCAATTTGGTACTTGGTTCGGTACCTTCACATTATTTATTGTTAGATGTGTACACCTACCACGACTTCCTACATACACAATCTTAGAGTTTACTTGACCTGGAGGGGATACAGAGTACAGACATCCACTTCCTACCGCGGCAATTCAAATACATTGTAAGTCACAAACAATTGAAAACAAAAACACAATAGCGCGATACGTCTTGATGAGAACATAAATATTGAGTTTTTATCGCGGATTTCTCGCAAGATATTCGCTTTCTCAGACCGCGCACGCCACTCCGCAGAGCTGGAAATATTTCATTAATTTATTAATTATTCATAACTATCCTTTCTTCAGATTGTTATGAAGAAACACTAAAAATAGCTTCGATCACCTATATTGTTGATGTTAACGTGTAAGTTATTATATTAAGTCTTCACATTTATTACAAAATTTTGGATGGAGACAGCAGACGTGAAAGTCTATAGGTTCGGAGAATTTCTTAATTTACTGGAGCGTCTGAAGAATCTATCACTTTTGGACCTATATCTATTCAACATTTCTTTTATTATCGTTGATAGTTTGGAAAACTCAGTATGAATATATTTCTTTTTAATGCGCTTTTTTTAATTATTATTCATACTGACGTTAGTTCTATCATCTATCTCCACTGTACTAATGCTATTTAAATTTTCGCCTTCATATGTTCGTTTATTCACCGCTCTTATGGTGAATCAAGACATCATGTGGTAACGCACCTGTGAACAAATTCGGCTAGCAATACCGGCTCAAAATAGCTTGGATCCAGCGTTATTTTCAAAAAGATTAACCGCACAGTAGACGTGAATACTTAACTACCAACCTAGTCTGTTATGCTGGCGTAAATCGCTTCAAATGGACAAGTTTTGGAACAGACTAAAACTTGATTTAGAACCATGGTACGCATAACCAGATTTGTTATTGAAGTGAGGGACAAACGAGGGTTACCTGATGTTATGTGAACACCGCCGCCTACACTGTCTTTCCAGTTCAGTTTCGATAGTTTGTTTACTGCTACATAGCTATCTTAATGAAAAAATTACCTGCCCGGGATGAAAGAAAGCTGTAAGTCAGCCTGACTTGCTTGCGGCCGTTTTCAATAATGTATCTCTAGTTCCTCACAAATTGCTATCACCATTTAATTACAAGATCTTATCTATCCATCATTATGTCCAATATGGTTAGCGATCCTATCTACTAAGCTAGAGGTCCCGGGTTCGAATCCTGGTAAGTGCAAGCATTTATATGATAAATATGGATGTTTGTTTCAGAGTCATGGATATTTATATGTATTTATGTATGTTTAAGTAAGTAGTAAGTATTAAATATATCGTTGTCTTGCAACCCATAACACAGGCTATATATGTCTAATTTGGGGCAAGATAATTTGTGTAAAAAAGTGTGTCAATATTATTATTATTATATTATATAGCCCAACGCTATTTGTCGATAGGTTATTGAAATGTAAGTAAGCGTAAAAGGATAGATTTATCTACCTCTAGTAAGTTAAACTAAGGTTAGATAGGTTATTGAAAACGGCCGTTAGAGGGTAAGTTCTATGTAACAGATGCGAATGGATTGAGATGGAGTCGTGCATAAATTTTAGGACCAAAAATCACAATACACTTTTTAGGGTTGGAACACAGACTGAACATTATTCAAGTGCTTGCGGCTCAAGCACTGACCCTTGGTAAGCCCCTGGGCAAAATATCACTGGATAACTCCTCATCTTTTTCACTTAATTTGAACAATGGATGTGATTTTATTAAAAATTTAGATGAGGAGAGAGAATCTTAAATTTATCAATAGGAGACAATTTAATTAAGTAAATGATTCAAAGTGGGATAGTATTATATCTACAATCTTAGTTGAAATTCAGGAAAAAGTAAAAGCTAAAGTATTACGGTAACATTAAAACAATGGTTTACTGATATAACGGACGTTTGCATCGAACAAAGTTAGATTAAGAAAAATTCTTGATCATTCTACAAATTCTTCTAAATTTATTGATTCTCATCAATGAACTCAAAGCACAGAAAGTGAAACTTGGCCAAACTGAAAAATTTCTTGGAACTTAGAAGTCTATCTAATGCATACAACAAAAACACAAAACACAACGCTATGCTCATATTGGACAGTTATATGTACAGACCGGATTATACGCAACATAAAAAGCTTCAAATATGCATGAAAAATACTTCAAAAATGCATGTAAAGAGACAGAATAAAGTTAGTTTCACTTCTTTTATTTCAAAATCAGCATTCAATTTGTACAACTATCCATTGATAGACCATTACGTGAAACATTATTTAATATTTTTGTAAACAAATAAAATGAAGTATTATTCCAAATTTTCAGTAAGATTGTGTCTGCGATTCAAAATTTTTTAAGGCAAAAGTAGTCGCTCCACATCTACTGAGGTAACTAGGCAGAATTTGAACTTGGGTGCTATTTTAGCACTTATATTTTCTGACAAAAGTTTTGCCGTCCCATTAATAAAACTATCATTTTATTATCATACTAAAACAAAACAAACGTGTGGCTGCCGAATGCGCCGAAAATACCTTATCTAGGTTTTAAGGAAAATATGCAATTAGCGCTAAGGATGGATTGAATATGCAAATGCATATAATTCGGTCCTTAGTGATATATCTTTGTGTCGTTGATTTGCAAAACTCAACCCCACATCCAATAGGCCCTGAACTGAACTCATGACGAACGTCACTGTGACGCATTTATATCTAACGCCAAGAGGTACAATTCAGGTAATCAAATGGTTCACCTTAACTCAGTTCGCATCAGCATTTGTGGTGATAAAATACCTATTTTCGTGGGAGAACTCCTTTTAAAACAATGCAAGGACTTACCAGCTGCTCGCAGACTAGCTATTGACATTAAAATTCGGACGCGTGAATATTATAAGAGCGCTTTCACACTACGTCCGATCAGAGTCCGATCCGTACCCGTAAAAACACGGTCCTGAGTAGTCGTAGAATTATCTCTATGGTAGTTCATGCACTAGATCCGGCTTCCGTCATCCAATTTCTTTCCGTCAACCGTTAATCTCCGTTCCGGAAAAGATTATTAACGAACCGAAGTAGCATAGTATTAGTATTATTTGTATGCACGCTTGCGCACTGCGTCCGATCCGAATTACAGGAATGTGTAGTGTTGATCTATCTTCAAAAGTACTTATAAGTAAACAATAATAAATATTTTCTGATTTAGAACCGAGTTTCACTTAGCTTAATGTGACTGCAAGCATTTTTTGTGGCGGTATACATTATCTAAATTTATGTCTTGTCGCAAAATCTTGTATGTGATGTAAAATAAAATCGAAAGTGGAAACAGCGATTCGGTAGTAGGTAATTATAAAATTACCTGTCGTATTGACGTAACACTGCGTGGTGATTGTAAAAAGATCCTTTTAAACGTCGGTCCACCAAGAGAGGGTGCACCCAGAATTATTTACTTCTTCTGCAACTTCGTACCTACAATATCATTGACAGGATTCATGATCACCGACGTGAATGCTCGTGAATGGTGTGGTTCCGGTAAAATGACGTAAACCAAAAAGTGGCCCCTAAATTTGCTTGGAATTGGTTCAGAGATCGGACAAGTGCGTCAGCAATATCCGAATTCGGCCCGAGATTTCTAGACCTTATTTTCACGGGTACGGATCGGACTCGGACGTAGCGTGAAAGCGCTCTAACACTGTAATGGAGTAAAAATGAGTCTTTAAGTTAGTTTTGTGTTGTTATTTCTTATTTTAGTTATCACTAACCCATTGTATCCTTTGTAGAATACGAAACGAAAAAAAATCATTTGATGTATGTAGAATTTAATAAATAATTACTTTGATTCCTGGCTATTTTCCTATTTATTCTACTAGTAATACTACATAATAGACAATTTTATTTACTATCTTAATTTAATATATATATCCAGTGTCCTGATATTTGTTTTAGGGAACTCCTAAACTAATGAACGGATTTTAATGGGGATTAATTACTTCATGGAGTGCAGTTTAGTCCAACTTGAGAGAAAGGATAGTTTTTATTTCAATTTCGGATCCATAATTATTTTTATTTCCAATATTTGATTTGTATGGACATATTTTTCTATGAGACAATTTTTTAACGCCCAGTTTGACCATTCGGAGGGCCTACCATCAACTTTTAATAAGCGTTGCGATTCCGATGCAGTTCAGCCTTTTTTTGTAATTATTAAATAATAGTATAGTTCTTTGAATTACAAATTAAATGTTTGCTTAGGTGTTTTCGTAAAAATTACGAGTTAGGAACGCACCTCCATTGATGTTTGAGTTAACAGGACCACACATTTTTTTTAATTCGTTCTTGCGGACAGGCTATAGTCCGGACCCTTAATGCCTCGTCTTTAGTATTTTCATTTTTGGTATTTATTTTCAGTATTATGTTTTACAAAAAAGTCCGATAAAGTATTCTCATCTCATCTTTAATCAATAAAATTTTCCTTTTCTGTATGTTTTCACTATTTTTTAAAAGTTAGTAACAACACGATTCACTTTCCTCTAAAGAAGTAGGAACTTTTTTCGAATCGCTAACTTTGACACATAAGCTATCCAGTTTGAGTTGAAATATTACCTCATGGTACGAATGAATGAACGAACTAAATCAGTTTACGATTCAGTTGATATCATTTTTGACATTCAATTGACATCATTGCGATTTAATCAGTTGATTTGACGTCAACCTAAATTAGATAGCTCTAATCACGTCGTGGTACGAAATAGCAAAGCAGTTCATTTTAGGTTGTCAATTGAATCGCAATAAGAGATGTGAAACAATTTTATTATAACAACATATGCTCCATATTTAACGAAATAATTCTTTGTGTTTTGAATTATTTATATATTCATAAAAAACAGTATATATATTAATCGCGATTACCAATGAAGTTTTCACTTCTGCCGCACGTTCTTAAGCACGAGCTTACATATATATTGTGTATCTTACGGCCAACACCCAGCTATTGAGATTAAATGTGATTATAGAACTTAACATTAAAAAAAACATGTCACATAGATCCATAGTAGACTCTAACTTTAGTAAATGTGGTATGAATAATTGTATACTTGAACTTAACACTAACAACTGAGGAACTATATTTTTTTTATATTGACACTCTTACACAATTTATCTTGCCCGAAACTAGGCATAGCCTTAACTTAAACATACATAAATACATTTAAACACCCATGACTGGGAAACAAACATCAATATTCATCATATAAATGATTGCACCTACCGGGATTCGAACCTCTAGCTCAGTAGGCAGGGTCACTAACCACTGGGCTATAGGGGTCGTCCCTATATTATAACGCCACAGTGACTAAGTGATGTCAATTATCCAACTGTTAGGGTTTGATGGCCGATTTGAGGAGATACACCGCATTCGTAAAATATTAAAAAAATATATATGCTCGTTATGCTTACTATTAGGCAAGTCAAGTTAGTAAGTCTGTTGATTGGGCAAATTATATGCTTTTAAAACAAATTGTATTGCGCAATTTAAATATTTTTAAGAAAACATTTATGCTATAATAGTATTATTTCAAGACAGAGGAAACATCTTTATAATATGTTTTATCGCTATTACATTGCTTGCGCGTCTCATTAGTTATCAATTTATGTTGATTAACGAACGTACAGTGGGTGAATAACACTATTATAACTTTACTCAGAAATATTTCCGACAACCAAAACTACTGTGTCCAAGTGTTGCGAGCTAGGATGGATATGGCAATGGATTCTAGATTCAAATCCCGCTAGTGTCACAGATAAAATCATTCAACGGGATATAATTAATGAAATCTATCTACTTGAGATAAATTAAGACATCGACCATCATAATTATAAATGTCGGCGTATTCCAGCAGTTTGAAAAAGGTGAGCTTTGATCAGAAGAAGCGGCAAGTAACTCTTTTAAGTTGTTAATGAAGGTACATTTTAGTTTTCAATTGTATTTTTTTTATAAAAATAAGGGACGAGACGAGCAGGACGTCAGCTGATGGTAATTGATACGCCCTGCCCATTACAATGCAGTGCCGATCAGGATTATTGAAAAATCCAAAAATTCTGAGCGGCACTACAACTGCGCTCGTCACCTTGAGACTTACGTGGTCAAGTCTCATTTGCCCAGTAATTTCCCTAGCTACGGCACCCTTCAGACCGAAACACAGTAATGCTTACACATTACTGCTTCACGGCAGAAGTAGGCGCTGTTGTGGGACGAATAATTTAGCCGGCATCTGGTAAAAAGGAGCCTCGCACTGGTAAGTACCGCTGACCAAGATGTTGTTATGACCAAGTACATTTTTCTGGTTTTTGATGGTTTATATAAAATAATAGCCATGTCAATAACTGTAAGTGTTTATCATGCTGCGAATATCTGTATCTCCGAGACAATTTATACCTATAATGACTTGTAACCAGAAAAAAATATGTAGACTCTCTCTACATTAATGTTTAAAATTCAAAATAAAAATCAATATAATATATTCGCTTTGGCTGTTAATATATGAGCTAAGGTTTCGCAATATACGTCGAGTGTATGAAATAATCAAGGTTCAATGATCTCTGACTCAATATTTGGCCCCGAATGGCCTTCGTAAGACAGTGAGCCTCTCGGCGTTATTGCTGATTATATTTAAACTACTGTTTGGTACAGGTGTGTGATTCTGTAGGTAGCCGGGACGGGTGGTACGAGTTCGTGGCTTATCAACAACGCAGTCCTCACTGATTCACCATTTAGGATAAAATACTTTTAAATGATTTAAATTATAAATCATTTTTATCAAATATTATGGCAAAAAATTAACAGGATTCATTTCACTCCCAAAACGAGATGATATTTATATTATCCTTGTTTCAGATTTCAAAGGGACCAAACCAGTAAAAATTGGACAACAATAATAAATTTCTCATAAATGTAAATGAATATTTTAATTAAGAAATGACTTTTATTTATATAACGCACCCATAGAACAAGTAAAAATAAGTATTTTATTTTTGTTTAAAATATTAAATATCCTCAGAATGACTATCAAATATTAATTGAATGAGTTACTTACTTCATCCTTATGATTCTTCTCATTCTCAATCACGATGTCTGGTTTGTGGGGAAATTTGGGAGACGTAGCTGTGCCGAAAACCATTTCTACATCATTTACATCCAAAGAGACTTTCGTCTCTTTCGATTCCTTCGAGTTCTCCATCACGGTAACACCAGAAAAATGTTATCACAGAACTTAGCACTGCTACAGATTTTATTTTATTATTATGTTTTATAATTTACGTAGATCTAAGAGCGCGTAAACACGTTATGTCGACGTAGTGATGTGAATCAAACTGACTCCTGAACACAGAGAACTGTAATGATAATGTTTGTGTAATTATGTTTCATTTAGCAGTCAATGAACACTTGTCCATTTCTAAATATATCTAGTTCTTTTGAAAAACAGATTTCTTGACCGGAGTGTGGGCGGTAGAATCTCTACCACATTTTCCTGTTCACCATGTCACACCGTATGACTTATCCCATATTATACCATGATAGCAACTCAATACTGGGTTCACTAAGTGTTCATTTACGTCTTTTAATTGATTTTTAGCTTCGTGTCTTTGAAATGTTACGTGAGTTAAAATTATATAATAAAGACAAAGCTCCAGTAAACTACTAAGATATTAGATTAAAATAAGGTGTAATTAAAATAGTTTTTAAGTAGCGAAGATATTGAGAAAATTAAAATTTACTTTCAGATTTTTTCATACTTTTGGTTGTATTATAAATATGCATACATTAAATTTACATTTACAACATTAAATTTAACAGAGGCACCACTCTGGATATAGATTAAAGACAGAGTAGTTCCTATTAATTTAAATCTGTCCAAAAAATTCTGATAGGTACATACCAACATATACCCATAATTATAATTACGAAAACAATAGCAGTAATATAGAGCGCTCAAAAGGATTACAAGGAAAATCCTTTGTAAGTTATAGGTATCATCCCAGATTTTGTATTTCTCCTCTATTATATCGGTGACAGCAGTAAAATAATTTGAAAAGCAATTTAAAGTATAAATTATATACTTTGGAACGCGCCAAAGCCCGTAAGGTTTGTAGGTGTCAAGATGGCCGAATATGACGTCACGCTTCAAAAATCAATGAAAAAACGTAATAATATATTTAATAATCTCAATACTCACATCAAAAGTGGGTCTTTTTTTAAATTCCTATTACTTTTTATTCTTTAGTACTGTCATCATGTCCATTGGATGGTGCCCAAAAAAAGTTTGGCAGTTTGCTCTAAGAATTAAGATAGAATCGATTAATGAACTAATATAAATATCGTAAATAGTATAAGTATCTTTAGAACTATAAATAAAAAACTGCGAGGTTATAATACACTATACCAGTAGTGTAGAATATACTATGACAGAAGATGAAATAACCAGAATTGAGAAATTAAAATTCAGCAAAGTGTATAAACAAAAAAATAAAAACCGAACAGTACAGATTCTACACGATCATGAACTGCGATTAATGGGGTCAGCCGAACAGATGAAATGGACGGGGCTTCGAGTCGGAGCGGTTTAGTAAGGGGGGTGGGGGAGGGGGGAAGGTTTATGGGCTAAGATTAAGATGATCAAGATAAGAAAAATAAAATGATTACTTCATGGAAATAATCCGCAATCATATCTAGATATGGAATAAAGCGCAGGTCCGGTCACATATAGAGTATTGCTGTCATCTCTGGTCTGGCGCATCCCAGTATCAGCTCGATCCATTTGAGCGTGCATTTGACGCAGAGCAGCTCGAATTGTCGGAGACCCAGTGCTCTGTGAACGGCTGGATCACTTGGCATTGCGTAGAGACGTCGCTTCATTTTGTGTCTTCTACCGCATTTATCACGGGGAGTGTTCCGAAGAGCTGTTTAACCTGATTCCTGCCTCGGAATTCTACATTTGGACGACACGCCACAAATTAGGATATCATGGTGGGGCCATCTGGATATTTAGCGGTCCTGTACAGTGCGGCTTTCAAGGAGCTTTCTTCCACGTACTACAAAGCTGTGGAATGAGCTTCTTTGTGCAGTGTTTCCGGGACGATGCGACATGAGTGCCTTCAAAAAAACGCGTACACATTCCTTAAGGGCCGGCAACGCTCCTGTAATTCCTTTGGTGTAGCAAGAGAATGTGGGAGGCGGTGAACACTTAACACCTGATGACCTACACGCTCGTTTATTCTCCTTTTCCATTAAAAAAAAAATAGAAATGAATTCATTTTCAAATGTTATACTTATTTAAAAGTGATAACCATGTGCTACGTATGTACTGTGGAGTGACAAACTAATTCATACCGGTCAATGGACCTTGGCTACATTACAATTGGGTAAACTTTGCATTACAATAGTGTTATATTCACATTTAAACATGTAAATTTCCAACAGAATTTGTTAGACTTGCTAATAAATTGTAACGTAGTGTATTGACAGGCGACCGTAGACTTTACTCGAGGGTACCTATCTTATCAGATCACACCATCATCATATATTCGCTGGCAATTTTTTTTTTATATTTTATATTCTAGTGCGGGGATTGTTCAAAATCTAAGGGCCAAAACAAACGAGGTGAAATACAATTAGGTAGTGCAGTATCTAGTTGGAGCACAACGGAGACCAATGCTTAATCTAAGATAATATTATTACTTCAATATTATCAAATCAAACCTTAATATGTGTCGCACTTCAACATAAATTAATGCAAACGGTAGGAAGATAAATCTTGACGTAGAATGTTCCTTAGGTATATATACCTAGTTTTGCCATAAATACTGAGACGAACAAACAAAAATTGGAAGATGCCATTGAGTGTCAAGATACCGCATACAAGCATCTTTACAAATAGCCAAAACACACTACAATATAAAGTTGCCGTAATCAAAAAGCTTTTGTTTTTAGGTGGTGCGGTATCTAGCGGTAGAGTGATGAAGCGCAGCGGAGACCTATCCTAAATCTAAGCATTTACAGTATCTTTCTGTAGAATTGGCGACATTTTTGTTAAGTATTTTAATATAACACACTATGCTATGTCCCCAGCGGAGATCCGGTCCACAGGTTTAACAAACGTTTGTGAGGAAGGAACTAATTTAACGAACATTACATTATAATGAGTAATCTTTTCTTATTTGTTAATTATTTTTCCTTATTATTTGACATTTATGATCGGAAATTGGCAACGCTAACACCAACGACGTCACAGTAATTGTCGTCGCATTTGGCTAACAGTCAAAACAAGAATATCAGGTTTGACAGACTCGTATCTGTATCCATGGGGAAAACCTTTACCCGTGAGCGTGCGATAACACAAGTAATACTTATCTTAATATATATAACTTTTACCAGTAGGAGGCTCCTTTGCACAAGATGCCGGCTAGATTATGGGTACCACAACGGCGCCTATTTCTGCCGTGAAGCAGTAATGTGTAAACATTACTGTGTGTAGGGGGCCGTAGCTAGTGGAATTACTGGGCAAAAGAGACTTAGCATCTTATGTCTCAAGGTGACGAGCGCAAAATATTTGAAGTGCCGCTCACAATTTTTAGGCTTTTCAAAAATCCGGAGCGGCACTGCATTGTAAGGTAGGGCGCTTCAATTACCATGAGTTGAACATCCTGCTCGTCTCGTCCCATATATTCAATAAAAAAAAATTAAATCTAATGTCCTGTTTGTTTCCAGTGAACTCCTAAACTAATGAACGGATTTTAATGAGGATAGTCCAACTTGAGAGATTTTATTTTGATTTGGGTCCCATAACTTTTTTATTTCCAATATTTGTTTTGTAATTTTTATGAGAGAATTTATTGACGCACGGTTTGTCAGTTCTGCTGAGAAACAATTTCATTACGACAAGTAGCATATTTTACGAAATAATTATTTGAAAT
Source organism: Leptidea sinapis (assembly GCF_905404315.1). Lineage (NCBI taxonomy): Eukaryota > Metazoa > Arthropoda > Insecta > Lepidoptera > Pieridae > Leptidea > Leptidea sinapis. The sequence continues at coordinate 4,412,073 of NC_066275.1, read as the reverse complement.
ACTAGCTGACCTGGCAAACGTTTCCTTGATAGCCCAGTTATTATATTATGTTCACCTCGGAATTCGAGATACCCAGCTGTAAGTCTGTAAATACTTGTATATTGACACCCTAAAAGTTGTCTCAAAACCTACATATGGTAGGGTGTAAGCAACTATTAAATTTCAAGGTCCTGTATTTCTCAGTGGTTCCATCGAATGCGACGATGTGAAGGAACGGAGATTACTTCGAAAAACAATAAAAGTATTGGTAACTTTCTACATTAAGCCGTTTTTCATTTTCTAATCATTTCCAGTGTTACCTAGGTATGACCTAAGTTTTCATTGACTGCATGCGAAATATTCGTTGTATGCTTACTTTTTAACTATCTAGCAAATATACATTCAGTACAAAATTGTTCGGGTGTTTATTTATTTATTTAGTTTAACAACATTTTATGTTTTTTATATCACGATACAGACACAATATATTATGCTACAAACAATAGATCAGTTCATCTATCAAAATTAAAATATGAAAGTGTGTTATTTACAGTGTTTTTACCATAAGAAATACGAATAAAGTGATAATTTGATATTAAGACATGAAATCAAAATTAATAGATAGATAGAAATATTTTATTGAAGGCAGAAACAGTCTCGTTAAATAAAATATTAAATAAAAATAAATGATAACTGTATTGATTTTTATGCAAATTTCTTTTAAGGCAAGCAGATATTAGCACACACATACATTCACATTTAATTTTTATTTTTTAAATTTGTTTCGTTTGTCATTGTCATTTGTCGAGGAATCACTGACCCCGAAGATACAGTTTTAACTAGTTTCGGGGTCAGAGGTCTTTTAATATCACTGCAAAACCAAATTTTCAATGTTCAATGTATTGTTACAATTAGCGATAAAAAGATGTAAATAATTGGTATTATGTAATAAATATTGTACATTTAGTAATTTAAGTTATTTGCAGTGAGTGTAAAAGAAAATGAAATAAAAGTATTATTATTATTATTATAATATTTTAAAGGCTATCAGAAATACTAATAAATACCGAAAACCTAAAAATTTAGAATTACTACTTCGTTTCTTAACACTTTAAATAGATTTTATTTTGTTAATAGTTACAATATAATATAAGCGTTTATTAGGGCACTAATATTCAAAAGGCGTAGTTCCTGACACCTGGAGGTCAGCTCTTGTCCATCCGATCCAAAAAAAAGGAGACAGTTCGGATCCGGCAAACTACAGGCCTATAGCTATTACCTCCCTGCTCTCCAAAATCATGGAGAGCATAATTAATTGGTATACCTACAAGGTCACCAGTTGATCAACAACCGTCAATACGGATTCCGCCAGGGTCGGTCGGCAGGCGATCTTCTGGTATGCCTCGGTACAACGGTAAATAGCGGCGGCTAAAATGAAAAAAGAGAGAAGGCCTAGCAGTTAACCTGGATATAGCGAAGGCCTTTGATCGTGTATGGTACAAGGCACTTGTCTCAAAACATCAATCAATTGGGCTTCCCTAGAGCTTATGTAAGTGGACCTCCAGCTTCCTCACTGGGCGCAGCATTGAAGTCGTTGTCGATAGTTATTGCTCAAACCCGAAGCCCGTGAACGCTGCAGTGCCCCAAGGCTGTGTGCTATCTCCTATACTATTGCTCCTACTCTGGTCACCTCCAACATACATTGCTATGCAGAGAACGGTACTGGTGATGCCGTATACACGGGCCATGCAGGTCTGTCTCGGGAAATCGTCGACAAGTGCTGAAAGAAACTTGTGTCTCCGATCGAGTCCTCTCAATTGAAAGCTAAATATGTTTTTATGAAAAATTGCTGATTTACTTTGTGCGGGCGTTTAATTTATTTTAAGCTCCTTACCTTTTGAAAACTAATTGAACGCAGATCACGGTCACTATCGATTATCATTTAAAAGTAAAATTGTGATACGTGAGTGCACCTATGAAGTGCTGTTCATCTCGTCGCTACCCGGTACTAATTACAGGTACCCAACCTGTAATTAACTGATTGAATATTAATCTGGCTCTGCATTATCAATCGGAGTTGTGCTCACAGTTCGTATATTTACGCTATTTTTTGCTTGACATTTTAAATTTTTTTATTATGTTAGTACTAATGTATAAATACGATGGATGTTTTTTTTTAAATATATTCACTCAATTTTATTTACGTATACATTGCTAATATTATTGTGAGCACCGGGGATTTAATATTTTTTAGGCCATAAGTCTAACCCTAGAACATATTTATTATATTTAGAGCTGATCAATTTTAATATTACAAGTAGTTAGTCAAGGAGGATAAACGAACAATCCGACGAACAACTACTAAGGTATAATCAGTATTAGGTGACCAGTACCCTCGATAGTCATCCTATTCCATCAAATAATTATGCGATGTCTGGAAGCGAGTGTGCGACATGGGCGTTGAGGTGAAAGCGCAAACCTGGTCTTTTGGGGGTTAATCTAAACAAGATTCAAAGTCAAATAAACTTTATTAAATTAAGCATAAAATAGGCGCCTTTGAATAGTCACTATAAATATTTCTTTGAAATGACTAAATTCACTATAATATGTTCGGAAAAGGAAGTTGAGCTCGTGAGCAAAACATGCAAGAAACTCCACGGCCACTGTTTTCAATCAAATAGAGTATTTTACAATGTAAAAGTAAGAGTATTTTACAGTCATATACATAACAAATTATTTGGTAAGATGCCTCTATATATGAGTCGTGTTTAAATAATATAAATTATTTCATAAAAAGTAATAAAGATTAAACTGTATAAATATAAAATATCGTATATTAGATGTATCAACCATGCTAGCTTGAATTCATTGTTTGTGTAGTGATGCTTCGGGAACATGATTTCAATGATTCATCTGGTCAAGTCGTCTGGATATGTTGGTCATGGCGAAGCTTGTTGATCTTCGAGGTAAATATTAACTCTTGCTAGCAGTAAGCAGTAGCCGGAAAATGTGTCAACAGTAATAAGAACTGAACGCCTTGCACGCTTGAGTGTTGACATAGATTCGTTTGCAACTGTGACAATTCAGCGAGCGATGCGTGGCGGGTCTTATCCGTGGTCGCAGATCGCTCATATATATTTCAACACACGATGATGTCTCTCTGGTGCCGCTTATAAATCTGGAGGTGTGCTTATATTTCTACCATTCAGCACAATAACAAGAACCTTAATCGGGGATCGGTACTCCCGTTGGTTGCAGTCAGTAGCTGGTTGTGTCAGAGATTGTCTTATAGTGTGTGTATTACCTTTATCCACATATGCACACACTCATCTCTCAAACTAGTATATAAGCTATTGAATACTCTTAAAAAAATAGCTTATAATCGCAGTCAGACTTATAATTATTTGAATACCCGAACCTCCAACTTCGAATGGCGACCCTGCCAGTGCTGCCTGTCGACGGCGCTGCGCAGTTGGTACACATAAATTATTGTCTAAAACATACATATAAATATATATATATAAATTAGATAAAAAAATAATTAAAGTTTAAATTAAATTCTTCACTATATACTTAATTTCAAACCAAAATTAAAAATAATATAAAATGAGGAGTTCAAACTAAAAAATGAAATAAAAGTGAGAAGTGTTTGTTAGCTTTTGCTGTACTGCTGCTGAGGAGATACAAAAGCACAAGCACTTACTTGTAAGGAAAACTACCAACTACCTACGGAAACTTGGAACCCCAGAGTTAGAATGATAAAAGAACACGTCCTATCCGTAGCCGCTGACATGTCGCAGTATTCTGAGTCAGGTGTTCTGAGGAAGCTTGTCAAAGATGACAAGCATTCATTCAAGTTAACTCAAAGAAGAAAAAATTAAGCCTGAGGCTTATCCTCAGCACTACTTTGCAAATTTACTGATACCAGTGGAAGACTTCTTTGAACAGGTTGCCGGCAAGATTATGGGTACCACAACGGCGCCTATTTCTGCTGTCAAGCAATAATGTGTAAACATTACTGTGCTTCGGTCTGAAGGGCGCGCTAGCTAGTGAAATTACTGGGCAAATGGCAACATCTTATGTCTCAAGGTGACAAATACACTTATTGTAGTGCCGCTAAGAATATTTTGGGTTTTTCAAGAATCCTGAGTGGCACTGCATTGTAATGGGCATGGCGTATCAATTACCGCTGAACTTCCTGCTCGTCTGGTCCCTTATTTTCATTAAAAAAAAAAACATTTAAGTACCAAAATATTTGTATATCACAACATCTTTTATTGATTCAAGTTTTCTTGTTATTAGCAATGGCTCGGCGCGGGCGTGACCGGTACAGGTAGATTAAATAGGCACCGTAAAGTATATCCTGTCATATCTGAGTAATACTTTCTGTGAACTAAACTAACACTCGTTATCAACAGAGCTATCTAGAGATAAAAAGCAGCCGCACCGCCAGCGGCCTGCACGCATTGTGTACGAGGTACCAGCGTCAGTTCAGTTTCACGTCAGTGATCAGTCGCTAGTCAACATTTGGAAGGTGTGAGCGACAAAGTATTTTGTGGTGTTACAAAAGAAATCAAGATGGGTTGCGGTGAATTTTTGGTTAAATACATATTATTCTTTGCGAATCTATTCTTTGCTGTAAGTACAAACATTCGATTGATATCTTTAAGCGTATATATACAGCCTGTATTTATTTAATTCTGTTGATGCACTAGTTTATTGCTTTAAACAGAGAATTGTCTTCTAGTTAGCACAGTAAGTGTTACTGATAATATCTTTATAAAACAAGACAGCCTGAACATTTGACGACTCGGATCTAAATTTAATTTATTTTTTATTCTTTTCAGGGTTCCACTGGTAACAAGGGACCTTAATTTTTATATCCGTTTCCATGTGTTGTTTATCCATCCCGAGCTATACTTAGTACTACTAGGAATAGATAACTCTAATTATAAATATAATGATAATGCAACATTCCCTACTATAACATAGGAATAATTTTAGTTGCTCAGTTACCCTGTGTACTGTAGCACAATAGGGCGTTGTTCGATAGGTCTTTAATATTGCCGGTTGGTTAAAAGTAACCGTTTGCGGGTGATGTTAAATTGAAATTTCAAATATCAAAATATAATACGTAGAGAAAATGGTAATAAATAGAAATGAGACATACCTACTTCACGGTTGTTCTAGTTGGGTTCCATAGTAGGTACGTCGGAGAGATCGGACCCAAGTATTCTTCGATATAGTCTTAACATTATTGTTCTCTAGTGACTAACTCCGCAAATATCCATTTCATAGTAAAATTAATGATAAGCATGAACCAGCACTTAGTGATACAATCAATTTCATACTTAGGTACATTTTATCGTTTGAATGAATAATCAAATTTCGACTGAAAGTTATGTTTCAAGGGATATCTTGCTTGCCTTCGATGCGATAAAGCTTACAATTGTTTATACAGATACAGAACTAGATAAGCAATACATAAGATACATTCAGACTGGGACGCGTACGTCCAATTACAAAAACTTAAATTGTCCTTATTATTATATGAAAGGGTTGCTGCACATACTATAATAAATTGCATCAAGCACATTAAAATATCATTCGAACTTGCTATAAATAAAAAATATTTGATTTTCGTGTCACAGTCGTATCTCGATCGAACGACTTATCTGCATATCACTCGATTCACGGACCAATTGGAACGCCCGATATCCACTTGGCTCACACAAGTTTTCCATTCAAATGATTACTCATAACCTGATCTATAAATTAACTAGGTTGTAACTTAAGACAATATAAGTTTACTGCCCAGACAAATCTATGAGTATTACCATCACCAGAACCGCTTTGATCTGTAAAGAAAACTCAAATAATGATACAACTTGCCTGCGTGGCAACAGCTAATGTAGAGTGAGGCTTGTCATTTGTAATAGAGGCGAGAAAACCTAAAGCAGTAGATACATATTAAACCGGATATCAATGATGATATACATGAGCCTGATAGCTTTGATTTAGCATAAATGTCGTGTTTGGTGAACACGTTTGCCTCAACAAATCAACGAGCAAATCACACACAACCTCTAAAACAATAAATTCTACTGAAGTGTGAGGTCTAATGGGCACAGCCACATTCAGCGGTCATACACCAAGTCCTTTTCACACGGAACATTTATATCTTATCTGCACATTTAGGTTACTGATAATGGCAATCAATAAGTATGCATGTGGTTGATAGTGTGCATATTTATAAATTCTAAGCATTAACAATATAATCTGCCTCAGATTTTGCATTATAGAATAATAAGGTTACAATGATGGCATCATCGACAATAATAGTAATTTTTTTTTTTTAATATCAGGTCCTTGCATATAAAAAGGCATTTTACATGGAACAACAAATTATGAAAAAAGGATATTAAATATTTGCTCAATTAATAGTGGATATTGACATAAGTAATTAATTTAACGAGCTGATTTCTTCAGCGCTGGTTACATGGTTATATATATATTTTGGAGAATACGATCTCAACTCTTTTAAGTAAAAAATATACGAATCAAGATCTGAGCAATTAAGCAACTGCTCGTTGTAAACATTTGGAAAAACGCGTTTTTCTGGCGATGACACTTATCCAAATTGGTTATTCGCTCTTAACATCCTATGTGTGGTAAAATTCGTAAAAATCATTAGAGACAATTTTGAGATACACAAAACATAGAAACAGAAATAAGTATAGAGGTTGCTAGAATTGCTAGATTCGATATAAGTAATTTCGAGAGCCTAAGACTCCGCCTATTTCATATTAATATGTAATTTACTTATTAGTTAGAAGTTATTGATGTATATTGTAACGTTCATAATTTGATTACATCTTTGAATTTAATTATAAAAAATCACTGTAAAGTACAGTTTCAATTATTTGATGTTTTTTGAATATATATACTATCTATAATACTATGACGAAGACAATGACTTTCCAACGAGGTAAAGTTCCTAAATCCCATCACGTGATGTTATACCAGAAACTTACTGAATCTTATTTTATAGAAACTTGACTGTTATTCCAGCTGGCTGGCATCGCCCTCATCGGTCTCGGCGTGGCAGTCCAGCTCCAGGTGTCGGAGGTAGTAAATGTCATCGAGGGTAATTTCCAAGTGGCTCCCATCACAGCCATGGTGGTGGGAAGCATCGTCTTCATAATAGCGTTCTTCGGCTGCTGCGGCGCCATCCGGGAGAGTAACTGCATGTTGGTCACTGTGAGTATCTTTGCTAAGATAAGTAATAGTGGGACACAAAACAAATATAACTTTATAATAAAACATAACTTCCAATATGATATCTTATATATAAAATTCTCGTGTCACAATGTTCGTTACCGTACGACCTCCGAAACGGCTTGACCGATTCTCATGAAATTTTGTGAGCATATTGAGTAGGTCTGAGAATCGGCCAACATCTATTTTTCATCCCCCTAAATGTTAAGGGTGGTCCACACGATTTTTTTTTTAATTTTTTTTACATTTTTTTTTAAATTTGTTAGATAAGTCAGCATTAAAAAATACATACAACTTTAAATTTTCACCCATCTACGATCAACAGTTACTTTTGTATCGCGATTTTAATATCGGCAATACAACGTTTGCTGGGTCAGCTAGTAATATTATAAATTTTAATTAATTATTTAACTAGCAGCGAAACCTGGCGTTGCTCGGGTGAAATTACATCGCATGTTTAATTATTATTTTCAGTTGCACGCATTTAGGAACTTTCTAGATCATTCCAGAAAGTCTTAGAACTTTCTAGATCATTCACGAGATATTCAGAATTTTACAGAAGTTTATATTAGTTAGACAAGGACAGATGTATATAATTTCACATTTTTGCCACCCACAACCTCTAGCTATCCCGACCAAACTCCCTTATGCACGCCAGGGGACCGAGGGGTATTTGCCACCCCAACGGGAATTTGAGGGAAGTTGCGGATGATAGAGAAAACCGTGGAAATACGTACGAACATTAGCATTTTATTTTATATATTAAGTTGATTTGATTATTTAGTTGATTTCATTATAAAGGTACCTGTTTGATAAAATAATCATCCTCAAACCTTTAAGGCAATATGCTAGTAATATCACTTGTGGTACTCGCCCACCACACTTTATTTACTAAGCTACAACAATTCTTACTTGTTTCTATATAAATCCCACTGGTTGTGGCAGGGAATATGTATGTAATATAAGATATTGACTTTCGATTTGAAGGTAAATTATGATGTTTCAGTATTCACTGTTCATGATCATATTGATGCTGATCAAAGTGACGCTGGCCGTTCTTATCTTCGTGAACCTGAGCGACTACACGGAGGGAATCTCACAATGGTTGACAAACGCCTTCAACAAGGACAGAACTGCGTTCCAGGAGATTGAGAGAACAGTAAGTGACAAACGATTTCAATTAGGTACTCGTTTAATTTTATAGAGAGGAAATATCGCGCTTGGTAGATATTATCATAATTATATATACCTACATGTATAATATCTGGAGGATTTGCCTCTTTTCTCGATATTATTTTAGACATCTACCGCTTTTTCGTTAACTTATCGCTTCTAGATGTCCCGCGATCTGCTTGGAATAGATAGTGTACAGTCAGCAAAACAAAATATATATACGACATAAAAGTAGTCCCCGTTGCCCGTTCGGTCTTCGTTCGAAGATATGAGATGTAAGATTTCGTAGAAAAATCAAGAATTATTCTGAACACCTAATGTTTGGTAACACCATAAAACACCATAATAATCATAAACACGTGAACTTTATAATAGCTTTTATTTTATTTTGTAGCTTTAACAGGATGTTGGGAGAAAAAAATAAATATCTTAAAGTGTTGTGGATGAATTCAACACAATAATTATTATAGGTGCTTTTGAAGATATATACCTATCAGTACTTTAAGAGGTAATTAGCTGACTTGCTACTATATTCTCGTATATCATATTATGAGGTACATAAATATATAAATTGACAGTTATTTCTTTGTTAACATGAAAGTAAAATTTTTATGCTGCTCGAAAAACAAATATTTAAACTCTTACCAAAGCAGATGACCTAATATTATGTGGAAAACAAATTTGTAACTTGAATATTTTGATGAGGGCTACGCAGGGCCTATCGTAATTGCGATCTTTGGGATAGACCTTTGTCCAGCAATGGAAGGTTCTGACTTGGCATCAATGATGATATTTCTGAAACCTCAAAGCTACCAGTTGGTCGACATCTTATAAAGTACACACCGAGTTTAACATCCAAAAATGTCAATTCGTTCATAATTATTTATTTGTGTAATGAACTTCTCTCAGAAAACATAACTGGGTATTTAAATAATCTTTAAAAGCAAACATTCAAAAATAAGTCAGAAATAGATATTTTAAATTTAATGCAATTAGTTGCTTATTATGTTGATAATATATTAAATACAAAACGTTAGCGCTAAATAACTTTCACAGATAATTAAATTGATGCTAATTTCTAGATCAATGTTTAGTACCTACCTAGCTGTTTTGTACACAGATAAGTTTCGAGTTTCTTTTGGACGACATATCATACACAAATAGATATCATAAAACATAAAAAACATACACAACATATTATCTGCACAATATGGAAAGCACTTCCATAAACTTGCATACACTTATCTAAATATCCTCTCGTCACCAGTTCAAGTGCTGCGGACCCCAGGGTGCCATGTCCTACTTGAACGTAGTCCTGCCCGAGACATGCTGCGAGGGCTCGCCCTGCACCGTGCTCAACGCCTATCCCAGCTGTTCCAGCACGGTCGAAGACTTCTTCCAGACCTTTGGCGTCGCGATCGGATCCGTTGCCATCGTGGTTGCTGCATTGGAGGTATACGAGCCATAGCTTGAGCCAGTAGTTTATTGTGATTGCTCGAACATGATTTTAATAATATTTTGGCATTTGATAGCTCAATTTTAAGGGGAGGTATTAAGAGCGGCTATTGGAAAGAGATTTGAGACAGTCTATAGTATAGACTGTCTCAGCTCTTACTAATATTATAAACCTAAAGAATTTGATTTTTTTAAATGTCCAAATTTTTGTTATTACGTATCTGATTTTAATAATTCAAGCCTACACTGGTGTGATAGTTAGTGATACGTTTATTAAATGTTCTACGATATAAATTGATCAACAAAGACCAGAGCCGCCGCCTTTCGACAGTCGCCGGTTCGATCCCGGCCTGCCATCTATAGCCAACTCGCACTGGGTGTACATGGGGTTGAGTCCGACGTCCAACGTCCAAAGAAGGGGCAGTAGATGTAATTTTATTTATTTTTTCTCAAATATTTATAGCAATGACAGATGAAACAATCAGATGTCGTACCTGATGTGAAGCAGCATCATCTACTCATAACAGTGTCAATATGGTCGCAACTGTAAAGCAACACAAATCGACTTATGGAGTAGCGTCACATGAGTAAAGAAATTGACTCATGTATGGTACCGTGTAAGGTAGCTACGACTGTCCTCCTGAATATTGAGTATTGGTTTGTGGTACGTGTTATTACATTGGCGCTCACTCAGTGGGAGGCTCATTTGCACAGGATGCCGGCTAGATTATGGATACTGCAACAGCGCCTATTTCTGCCGTGAAGCAGTAATGTTTGTATTCGAAACTTTGTTTCGGTCTGAAGGGCACCGTAGCTAGATAAATTACTGGGCTAACGAGACATAACATCGTATGTCTCAAGGTGACGAGCGGAATAATTGTAGTGTCACTCAGAATTTTTGGGTTTTTCAAGAATCCTGATCGGCACTGTATTGTTATGGGCAGGGCGTATCAATTACCATCAACTGAACGTCCTGCTCGTCTCATCCCTTATTGTCATCTCGAGGCGAACAATGCACGTAAAGACCATACAGTTATATCTACTTTCTTGTGAAATACTGAAACTCAAAAGAGTGACAGGGGTATTTCTTAAAAGGCATAAAAGGCATTTATTCTTTATATAATTCTTTTTTATGTCATCTATCTATCATCTCTGGTCTGGCGCACCCCAGTATCAGCTAGATCCATTTGACCGCGTGCAACGCAGAGCAGCTCGAATTGTCGGGGACCCAGTGCTCTGTGAACGGCTGGATCACTTGGCGTTGCGTAGAGACGTCGCGTCATTGTGTGTCTTCTACCGCATTTATCACGGGGAGTGTTCCGAAGAGCTGTTTAACCTGATTCCTGCCGCCGAATTCCACCTTCGCACGACAAGCCACAAGTTAGGATATCATCCCCACCATCTGGATGTGTGGCGGTCCTCCACAGTGCGGTTTTCAAGGAGCTTTCTTCCTCGTACTACAAAGCTGTGGAATGAGCTTCCTTGTGCGGTGTTTCCGGGACGATACGACATGGGTACCTTCAAAAAAAGCGCGTACACCTTCCTTAAAGGCCGGCAACGCTCCTGTGATTCCTCTGGTGTTGCAAGAGAATGTGGGCGGCAGTGATCACTTAACACCAGGTGACACGTACGCTCGTTTGTCCTCCTATTCCATAGTAAACAATATAAAAAATCTATAATATACTTGATACTACTTCCGCTTCGGGAATAAATGGCGCTCTGAGAGAGAGGGCGCAAGAATTTCTCCCAGCATTCTTTTTTGCGCTCTTTTTAATAAAATATACACTATTGTACTGTCATTGCTATTGCTATAAAATAATCATAATCTTAATCTAGTCCCAAGCTGTCCGATCACTTAAATATTCAGGTGTGGAGTAGTAAAATTTACAGACAGAGTCCTTTTTTAATAAAACATTTAAATTAATTTATAGATAATGCCTGAACAGTGCCTGGGACTTTATTATAAAAGTGTATACATGTACCCTTAAAGCTATTATGTATCTTATGAAGCCTACTAGAATTAGTTACCAGCAATCCCTTATTTCTAGTCTTATAATACTGAAAATCAATAATAAGAGCAAAATGGTGACTATTTTTGTGAACACATATTAAATTTTCATAAATACATTTACTATTTAATGTACAATGAACAGTCATAATATCTTGTCCTTTCTTGCCGCTACACATTGTCTTTACTTTGGCTCCGTATCGATAAATAATTTTTAAGTCACAGGCACTCTGACCATAATCTGAAGGGCGCCGTAGCTAGTGAAATTTACTGGGAAAATGAGACTTAAGATCTTATGTCTCAAGATTCTTCTGCATTTAATGACCTCACTATGCGACCACGTCACATTATCTAGATGATCTCAAACATCGTGGTATAGACACCGCACCTCATAATGTTTGTTTTGTTTTTTATATTCCAGTTGGTTGCCGTCGTGTTTGCTCTGTGTCTCGCCAATCACGCCCGGAACGAGGGCAGGAGGTCAAGATATTAGCTGTTAATTTGATTCTAAGTTAATATTAATAACATTTAGTATATATGTACACTTATTTTAATGAATTGAGAGACACATATACCGAGTCGTTATAAATGTAATCGGTTTACAGTGTTGGTGATAATTAAATATATGACGAGAGATAGCTAAAACAGTATCATTAGGTTTATATTCTTTCAACAATAACAAGAAAAAGAAATTCAAGAAATTGCGTTAATTAATAATTATAAATGTGTGTGAGGGGAACCCGAACAATTAAATGATAAAACCACTGACCTATATGAATGCCACTGGACAGGCTGTTCCATATGTTTGACAGCAATTGTGCCTATTTGAAGCGCCACTTGCGAACGTCCAGAGAACTAATTTTGTCGTATAATATAAGCTGCCAAAGAACGTACAATACTCTCAACTATTTTTGCATTTTGAATTCATTTCGTTCGTTTTTCGTGTTATTTATACTTCAAAAATCAACGTTATAAAGGACACATTTTTTTTGTAAATAGTTTCCCACCATCTATCAATATTTGCTGAGGTTGTCATCACTAGTTTTAGTACCGCAGACTCTTGCCACATGGCCAACAGCGCTAAAATGGCGAATATCAAACAGGCACAAAAGCACTTTGACAGCCGCCAGTCCAGAGGTATATGGTAGAGGTCAGTGGAAAAAACATATTAAGTAATTTTGGATAATTCAGAGCAGCGTTTGTAATTTAACAGTAACTGTTGATTATTATTGAAGAAAATGCCTCATAACACTAATAAACACAACCTTATAACACATAATAATATGATGTTTTGTGAATATTACAATTTTAATGAGTAGGTACGGCAAATCAACCGTTACTCTAGTTTATTCTTACTAATGAAAGTGTTTAAAAGTAAAACTTCTACAAAATATACATTATTGGTGTCGGTTAAGATTATAATATATAAAACCCTAAATATTCGTAATCTTTTATTCATTGATTATTTTTGTTGTACCGATTATCGGATAGATTCCGCCTGCTTTAGAGGATCGTGTTTTCTTTGAACAATTTAAAAATATTTTTGAAACCTTTGGAGTGATTTTGCTTCCTTATCAAAAAACCAAAGACTAAAAAAAAAACACAAATTCACTCCTTTTTAGTCATAAGAATGAAAAAGAATACTTTGGTACTTAATTGTAATTTTTTAAAGTGTCTTTTAAATAAAGCATGAATTAATAAAGTCTGAATTTTAATATATTATGTACTAATGTTTGATTTGTAGAAAAATCCACACACTCATATATATATTAATGTGTTAGCATGCACTTTGCATGTATGTATAAAATTTGAGAAATTCCCTTATTTGTTTCCGAATGAGTGAAATTGCGTTTTTAATGTTTTATCAGAATGTATCCCTTTTAATTTTATTTAATGATTTATGAGTTTCTATGGAAATGTTAGTCTAGATGAAATGGAATTTTTCGTTCATTCTAAGTTATCTACCAATATCCTATACCTAAATATCGCAATTTTTTTATAGAATGGAAAATATTATATACAAAACAAATAGTTAAACAAGTCAAGTACCTTCATTTCATACATACATGCATATATTTTTATTACTTACTAACTTCGTCCGTGTACACTCATGAATAAGCACTTATAAATATCTTTATTTTTTTAAACTTTATAATAAATGATGACATCGCCATATTTTATCAATTTAGATAAAAATAATTTGATAGATTGTCAACAACTGTAAGTAATCTACCAACTAAAGTTACTTAAAATTAAGTTTATTTTTTACCTCCTGAGAAAGTTAGAAAGATATAAAAATTCTAATTAGTTATTCATTTTTAAACTGTTATTTTTATTTAATTTCTGAACGACGGGGGACACATCAAAGGAAAATCAAAATCGTTGTTTTTATTTGTTATGTTATGTTTAATTCATTTAAATAATCTTAGTTACTATACAAAGTTTAAAATTATATGTATTTAAAGTATTTTTAAATCTCATTTAATATTTATGTTTTGGAGACAATTTTTGTGATTTTAGAGAGATTTTTGGCGAGATATAAAGCTGAACTTTAACATTTATTTTAAAAATATCTTATCATACATAACAAAATTAAATAAAAAAAGTAGATAGGAATTAATTGATCTAATCTTCTTCTTGTTTTAAGAATAGATTTAAAAAATGCTGTCTAATAAAGTTGAACGTTAGCCAGCTTAGGTTAAATTACCTTTAATTACGGGACAGTATTGGAAGATAAATGTCAAAATAACTGTCAGAATAAAAATAACATACAGCAAATAAGTTTTTTTTTATGAAAATAAGGTACGAGATGAGCAGGACATTCAGCTGATGGTAATTGATACGCCCTGCCCATTACAATACAGTCAAGATTCTTGCAAAACCCCGAATATTCTGAGCGGCACTACAATTACAAGCGGCAATAAATGATAAACAATATGGTTTCCAAAAGGGTCGAAATACCTCTCAGCTGTTATCAACCTTTGTCAATGAGGTCAACCAGCAACTGAACAACCGTTACCAGGTGCTGGTTGTTTTTGTTGACTTCACTAAAGCATTTGATACACTACGATATCACACGCTATTTTCAAAGCTCAGCCAGGCTGGTATACAGGGGCCTTTGCTGGAGTGGTTCCGCGACTATCACAGCAACCGAAACACCGTCGTGCGCATTAATGGCCAAGACAGTGATCAAATACCTACGCTGAGAGGCACCACACAGGGCGCGATATTGGGCCCTACCGAATATTTAACTTACGTCAACGAAATGTGTAACATATTTACGAGGGGCTCTGTATACCAATTTGCCGATGACACATGCTTAGTGACGCACGGTAGAAACATCAAAGAGGCACAAGAGATTATGCAAAACAATTTTGACATTCTATGCAAATGAGCCCATGACATGGGCTTAGTTATTAATGTAAGCAAAACAAAACTTTTACATATGCGCTCCCCATATTCAAAAAGTGCCAATCCTACAATTATTGCTCATACGCACACATGTTTGCACGGCGAGCCCGTGCCGGAGCCGTGCGCGTGCGGCCCGCTGCAGCTCGTGGACAAGCACACCTACCTTGGCCTTGTTATTGATGAAAATATAAACTGGAAGCCCCATATTGAGTACGTATGTAATAAGCTACGATCTCTGCGTTCCAAAATAGACATACTTAAACATAAAGTACCATATAATACACTAAGACTACTATATCTTTCTTTGGCAGATCCAGTTATAAGTTATGGACTAAGTAGTTACGGACGAACATACAAAACATACATAGATCAAATCTACAAACTTCAACTTAGTATACTTAAAACGATAATACCTGCATACTTATATAAATTTAATAATGAAATCGACGTTTTTAAACATTGCAAAGTGATGTCTGTCTTTGATAAAATAAACATGTCGGTAGTTCTGGAAGAGTATGATAAAATAAAATTAGGCATGATAAACTGCGGACCGGGGTTAATCAAACTAGATATATTTTACCTAGGTATGTTAATGTGTATGGCAAAAGGACGTGGGAATACATGCTACCTAACATATTAAATAACTTACCTGAAGATCTATACACAATCATCCTCAAAAATAAAAATTCGTGTAAATACGCATTTAACAATATGCAGTATACACTAAGAGGAAAAGGGGATGTAATGGCTGGTGTTAACAGTTCTTAATATTTATGTTTATAAGTTATTTTTATTTTTTTTATATTTCTATTTCATCTTTTGTTATTTAACAATATACCTTCTTATGTATAATAATAAAATATTGATATAAATACTTCTTAAGTACAGTAGTTGTGAGCGAAGTGATGCATTTGCACCACACATAAACCTACACAGGTTTCTGTGGCGCATCTTAGTTTTAAGTTTTCATTGTACTCTTTTTTTTAATATGAGTAAATAAATAAAAAAAAAATGGGCCCGTCACCTTAAGACATACGATGTTAAGTCTCATTTCCCCAGTAGTTTAAAAAGCTACGGTGCTCTTCAGACTGAAATGCAATAATGTTTATACATAACTGCTTCATGGCAGAAATAGGCGTACCAGTGGTACCAATAATCTAGCCGGCATCCTGTGTAAAGGAGTCTCCCACTGGTAAAGTAACCTCTCCTCTGTGATTCACTCGGTTGAAAGAGCCACCATCGCTGAGCATAAGAGCTGAAGGTACATAATTATCTGTATTATACTTGTAAATGTCCAATCTGACAATACTGGTTGACTGAATTTCCAGGGCGTATTATCCTGTTATATTGCTTTCAACCGCGATTTTTTTTTTTTGTATTGAAAGTCAAGTTACGATCCATGGAGCCATTTTATGTAATGGGGGAGTGCTAAACATTAACTCGCCTCAGCTTACCGGTCATGTTACACGACAATGTTACTGCAAACAATATCGCAGTCACCTGAAAACTTTTACTAGTTCATAATGTGTGCACACCATTATACACACTGAAATATATTAACTCATACATTGAAATAAAGTTACTGTTTCCAAGTCAAAATAGAGTGGTGTGACGTGTTAGGAAATCTAGATGAACACGGCAACGGTAATGTTGCTATAAGTTTTCAGTGGTAATAGTCCTCCCGTCTAATAGTTGCATTATGTGTACATACGTAAACTAATCAGAATTAAAAAACCAAATTTAACTAAAATTAGTCATGAGCTGCATGAATTTCAAAATATCTTCAAGCTTAATATTTTTGTTGGACGGAAATATTCAACTATTATGTAACTAAAACTATTGTATAACGAAAATATTAAACTATAGTCATTTACGATATGTACCTTCACTAGCCATTTACCCCAACACTCGTGGATCTCTCGGGAAGCCTAAATGATGGAAGTTTTGAGAGAGGCGCCTTGTGCCATACACGATTAGAGGCTTCGCTATATCCTGGGTAGCTGTTTAGACTGTATAATCGATAATAAGGTATACTTCTCTAATATAAGAGTTTTTAAAAGAGCAATAATTGTTAAGCTTCTTGGCGATTCTTCATAACATAAGCTGCATTATGAATCTGTGGTAGTGATAACGGGTGTCCTAATAAGAGTGCCCGATTTAAATTTGGCACCATTTTTTTTCTGTGCAAGTGGCAGCTCTGAAACTTGACAGCTGTCATCTATGATTGTTCCGATTATTAAATATGGAGCGTTACACAAAAGAACAACACGTTATCATTGTGAAAACCCATTACAAAAATGGGGAAAGTAACGCTGAAACCGCTCACGAACTTCGCGTAATTTTCTAAATGTGTCAACAATTCGAAGAGTGATCAATAAATTTGAGAAAACTGGGTCGATTATGGATGGCAAGTCTCCTGTGCCGCGTCGGTGTACCGATCAGTCTCTCGAAAACATCGCGTGCACTTTTACGAGCGAAAATTACGCGAAGTTTGCGAGCGGTTTCAGCGTAGCTTTCCCCATTTTTGTAATGGGTTTTCACAATGATAACGCGTTGTTCTTTTGTGTAACGCTCCTTAATTAATAATCGGAACAATCATAGATGACAGCTGTCAAGTTTCAGAGCTGCCACTTGCACAGAAACAAAATGGCTCCAAATTTAAATCAGACACTCTTATTGGGACACCCGTTAGAATAGGTAACTTTTAATTCAAAATTATTTGTGCAAATACCTCAATTTTAATATTGTTAAGATTGATGGTATCAATAGGTATTCGGAAATGTTTCCAATCAACAAAAGCAGCTTCGTCCATTCCTATACCTGTACACAAACACAAGTACAACCGGTATGAAGAAGGGTTATTGCATAAGAAAATCTCTACATCATGTATAAGATTATCTCAGCTGCAGTAGTCGGACCCCCCAGGGCCAACAGTCGAGACCGGTCGGTGCCGTTACACACTCAATCAGCTGACAGCTGCGTAAGGTCACTCACCCCACATGCAATGTTTTTCTACTAATACGTCTCAGCTTGACCTTCACTTATTCTTTATGGAATAGGAGGAAAGACGAGCGTACGGGTCGTATGATGTTAAGTGATCACCTCCGCACACATTCTCCTCCAACACAGGAGCGCTGCCGGCCTTTAAATCGACATGGAAGTATCGCGAAAGTAAGCTCATTTCGAGTCATTTCAAAAAAATACATTTTTTTATTCTAGTAATTAACAATGAATGATTTTTATTTTTTCGTTGTCGTTATCGTTTATTATGCCACAGAGCTTCATTTTAGTGTTCCGCAGCCAAATAGCAAAAAACAGAACCCTATATGGATTCGTCATGTCTGTCCGTCCGTACGTCATAGCCACTTTTTTCTGAAACTATTAGAAGTATATATACTGTTGAAACTTGGTAAGTAGATGTATTCGGTGAACCGCATTAATATTTTTCACACAAATATTGAAAAATAATAATAAATTTTGGAGGTATATTTTAGTTGATACTTAGAACTGAAACTCAAAATTATTTTTTCATTAAACCCATACGTGTTCGATGATATCTATGGATAGGACTTCAATAATGATATAGGTTTCTATTATCATTTTTTAAGAATGATAAAAGTAAAAAAATATATGATGTACATTACATACACACTTCCACAGAGAGTCTAGTCTAGAAAGACGTAGTCCTTTTTTTAATACGTCATAAATCGTAAACTGCAATTTACCTTTCATTCAATCAACTCAATTATAAAAAAAAAGTAAACTTAATTTAAAAATAATACAATATTATTAAAACATAGATCAAAGTTCTTGTTCAAAAACAAACCTTGGACTTACCAGCAAAACTCTTCACCTCGTCACAAGGTAAGGCATAAACTACCCAAGATCTGAACCAAAGACTAAAAATAATGGGCAAATATTGAAGAAATGGCCTGTTTGAAACAATACGCTGACATCGAGATACTTAAAAAATCTATAGAACAAGCCGTGACTTAAATTCCCGTGGAAATTCAAGGTCTGCATTAAAAGCCAAGGTGATTATTTTGAATAGAACTCTTATTTAATTCTTGTTGAGACTTTAATAAATAAATAGCTACATATAAGTTTTATTGACATTAAGTACATTATTTCATAAGAAAATAAAAGCATTTTAATTCGTTACAGAACTTATGGCCAGACCAGGTAAATTAAGTTAATGAATCACAAATAACGCTTTATACACAATTGAAAAATATTTTATAAAAATATATAATATAATGTCTTATTAAATGAATGACATGATAGTAAATATTAATAAAATAAGAATGGGGATACAATTACCTACAGTAATTAGGGTTGCCACCTCAATGGCGGTCAAAAATAGTAGTTCTAAAATTGTTACCCACTACGAATAGAAGATAACCAGAAAGATGAAAAAAAATATAAAAAAATAAATAAAATTAATAATACTACAAATATGAATTGTTTGTAGCCGAGTCATGGATGTTTATATGTGTCTATGTATGTTTTAGTAAGTATTTTGTATTAAATATATCGTTATCTCGTACCCATAGGCTATGCCTAGTTTGGAGCAAGATAATTTGTGTAAAAAACTGTCAATGTTATTACTATTTTTTATATTTTATTTATAGTTAGGTTTTAAAATAGAGTCCAACTTAATTTCTTATAATAATATTTTTTGCTACTTTAAGCCTTTATTATTATTTTTAAAGAATTCTTCACAGCTATTATTGTAATTTAAATACCATTATGTGGCTCAACACCAATTAATTTTGGACTGGCTCTTTTGCGCTCATCTCGCTAATTCTGATATCACAGAAAATATACGCTCTGTATATGCGGGAGTGAAAGATTGATTTATTGTATTATTTTTAAAATACTTATTCTGCATCACTGAGAACTTGTTGCCATTTTCAACTGTAGTAGTGTATAGTAGTATAAATGGAAAATATTCAACTCTTCAATATTGGCTTTTGTTGAAGAGACAGAAATACAGTAGGACTATCTACCTGGTATATACTTTTTTCAGAAATGTAGTCGTCGGGGCCTCTAATGCAGTAGGATAATATATTATATAGTAGGATAAGCAACTCTTACAGTATAGCCTTAAACAACTGAATTTATGTAATTACTTCTCGACAAAATATTATAACATCTCTTTAGTGTTCTTTAATTTATATTCTGGCACACAAAATTATCGTTTGAATAAATATTATTGAACAAGTCTTAATAAATCTTGTAAAACTGTTTCGATCTTCAAAAGCGATCATTGTAAATTAGATCGACCGTTGAGTAGCAGTATTCATAAAATAGTTTAAAAAAAAACTAAAAAACACGCTTTGGTTGTAATTAATGGTTGAAATTTAAAATGAACTTCAATTCCAGCCTTATCGACGATAGATCAAAAAATTATTTAAAAATTAACAAAAATCTTATTTTGCAAATTGATAAATGGAATAATTTTATCAAATTAATATATTGTCTTCGGTCCTCGATAAATCTACTAAGTTTGAACGAAAATTGGCCGTTTAAAGTGGGTCAAAATCGCGCCCAAATTAGTCGATTCATACGCCGACATGTAGGTTATTATTTATCTTTTCTTAAATTGAATGTGACTTAATACAACATTTTATGTAATTTTTTTAATTCAATTATGCATACCTTTAATAAGAAATGATAAATAAGTTTTAAAAAAATAAGTAGGATCATGGGTCTTTATCTATGGGGTTCCTATCACGTAGGATGGAGATATTTGTAAATTAAATGTTTAATTTAAATAAAATAAATATTTTCGTTAATATTATGCATACATTTAGTGTGCGTGACAAAGCTTACTACTAAGGTCTAACACTCGCAATTTGTATGATAATAATAATAATAATTTTTTATTTGCGAAAACTGCCACCAAATTTTTTACAAGTATAATACATACGAACAATAAACATTATATAAAGAAAAGAAAAATAACAATACAAATATTAAATAACAACAAAGAAAGAGATATTAAAATGCTTTAAAACATGTAAGGATTATTTAATAACTAGAATGATAACAAACGAGGCAGCAGCGCGATTCGCAAAAAGGAAAGTTCTCAGCAAACGTTAGGACGTATTTTCCTAACACTGATATTATGAACTTCCTATATTTTTTATGGCACTTAGTGTTAGTGTGCGTGAATTGCTCAAAATAGAGGTTAATTCTAAATTAAATTTTTTTCGACGTTTTCACAGCTGTCATAGTGTATCTAGACGTATAAATGATCTAAGTATAAAATGTACGTTACGCGCTACTTCTGAGAAATATTAGCAACAACATTGTAAGGAAACCGCAAGTGCTAATTACATTTACAGATAAATGTTACACACCAAAACATCTATTTACCAACTCTCTCCATTTTCTCTTTTAAATCTCTAACGTTAAGCCCAAAATTAATAACATTCCGCCATCGATTTTGTTCGTCACTAACAGATATCTATCAATTCAGTGGCTCATCTCTGCATTCTGGTATTATATAAGCAATAAGTTTATCACTGAGAGAAAATTTTGAAACATGTTCTAAGTAAATAAGACAGGCATCTAACTAGGCCACTACATAACAAGTTCGGGAAGGATCACGAAAAAGTTAACTTCTTTGACGTAACAAAACAAAATCCTATTTTTTTTTACTATTCATCGTGCTATTTTACGTTTGTAGAAAGAACAATATTGTAATAAAGAATACTGTACAACGTCAGTCAGTCTTCAACATCAGCACCAGCATTCATAAATGAAACTGCGGCGCCTAGAGCCAATTCACCATCAATTTTGACTGAGAAGGAATCGGAGGAAGTAATTGCAATATTCAGACAATCAGCAGAAGTAGCTCCTACATCTCAAGATTCGGATGTCCAATAGTCAAATGATAACGGTAGATTCTGAATCACGACAAAAACCGAAAATAGTTTCTACCTAAATTAAATGATTCGCCCATTTCCAAAAGCTGCAAATAGAAAAATCTTCGTCCTGGTAGTTATCCCGGAAAAACTAAAACTAGATCTAAAATTAATTTTTGTGGCAAATATGTCAATGAAATTTGCTTTATAGTCTCATTAATTTAATATTAAAGATGTTTAGGAATAGTTTATTTATCCTGATTGCTACACTTAAGAAAAGGAATTGATGTAGATGTATTTAATTATGTTGTTTTGAATTTAATTTTTTCTAAATTATGACAGTTATTTTAATTTTTGTTTTATTATTTTACCTATTTTTAAACCCGGGTAAAGGCTCCCTACTTAGGGTTAAGTCCACCACCCAGGCTTGAGGTATTAGCCGAATGTCACTTTGGTATAAATCGTTAATTACTCATTAACTATTAATGATGTATCAAACTTTATTAGGATAAAATATAGCTAAATAATGCAGCTTATGATAAAACTTATAGAAAATAGCGATTTGTAGATAAACAAAGATTTATGAGTATTTTAGTCGAAGACGGGTAAACTCTCCCGGATTCCCCCTACACATTGTTGTTTTGAACAAATTATATATTTGAATTTTGTTAAAAGCTAAGGAATTAATAAGGTAAGTACAAGTTTCTGAAGGAAACGACGAACTCGTTATGTTAAGCTACTTAACAGTTAATTTCATTAATTGCCATCAGCAAATATTTACAAAAAGTATAATTTGAGGTATAGTAACGGTACATTCAGGTTTCTACGGGACGAGGGGTCATTCACCGCCGAATGTTTACCAAACTTGACTCTTATTTTTGTTATAATATTAAATAGCAGTTGTCCGCGACTTCGTCCGCGCATAGTTTCTGATTTCCTATAAGATTATTTTCCTGCTAGAAGGGCATTCAAACTTATCGACATAAGTCCTACCGCTAGTTAAAACCGCACTTCATAGTTCATACCTAAACAGGTCGCAATTTACATTTTTTTTGTAATAAAGAGCTGACAGTTCTATTTTTTCCAAACTTCCCAGTAAACCAAATTTCAATTTATACGTTGTTATAATCCTTCACGTAGGTACAACTGGTCGTGAAAGAAACAATTTCTGAGATGTAGGTACAACGGCTGTTTTCAAAGTTTGATTCTGGCTTTATTATTATAATAACATTTTCTTAACCAGAAAATTGTTGCTAAGTTTAAATTTCAATTGGTAATTCATTGAAAAGAAAGCCCTATTTTTTTAAAACTTCCCTGTTAACAACATTTCTTGTTCTTCTTTCGGGTTGAATAAAAATCTGGTGAACTGACTCTGGAGCACGCCACATACAACTGGCCATGCAAGAAACAATCATTCCTGAAATCTATACCGGCTAGTTTCAAAGTTTGGCCCTGTGTTTTATTAACTATGCTACGCGATGTAGCATAGTTTAACCGGAAATTGCAGATGTTTCAATTCAAATTGGTAATCTGATGGTATCAAATGAATCCTAGGGATACAGACTTTTTCCTCTTGGTTAACGCCAGTAATAAACGGTGGCTTAGAACACATGTTTATGCAAGGTTTTGACCTGAAGTCTGGATCCATTGCAAAGTTTTGGAGGGTTTATATTGCGCATTAAAATAATTGAATCGCCAACTTTTAGGTATAGAATGTGAGGTGGTATTCCTAGTGGCTCAAAAGTGTGGAGAAACTCTACAGGATAATGCACAGCATAACGACCTTACAATACAGTGTCTAAAGATTCATATTTTATTTGAACTAACTAAAGAATATTAATTCTGTTGGCTGAGTCGTTTCTTGGAGAAAGAATAGCTCAATTTACTCCAGACTGAACAATATTGGGGTAGATTCTGTCTGTTAATTTATTTTATTTATTTATTTCATATAGGAAGACCAACAGTGTACAATAGTTTTAAATAAAATCTAAAAGTGACAAAAAGCCAATTAAAGGTCCTCACGGATAGCGACATATTAGTTTAGAATAGTTTCGAACACTTCAGTTAATACTGTCAACGATAGTGATAGATATACTTATATAATAAATTATACATACTTATACATTATTACATACTTATACTTATGCCCTAACAATTCCATGAAAGAATTCGTTACTCAACATGTGTCTAGCCGATGCTACGCTTGTGCAGAATAGGTCTAAGCCTACTCTCTTATCGAGTTTATTAAAGTTACTGCTCACTCGCCACAAGTAGGAACTTTGCCTGTATTTGGTTTTAACTAATTGTGTATGCATAAGAGGATTGAAACGCAAAAGGCTAACAGGGGTATCAAATTTTATCAAAGTTAATAATTCGGGACAGTCAATTAAATTGGAAGTAATTTTCAAGAGGAAAGATATATCTGCTATTTCTCTTCTCAAGGAGAGAGGGAGTATGTGAAATCGTTTGCAAAGATTATAATAGTTATCTTATTTAAAAGAAATTTTGAGTCGAAAACATAAATACTTAATAAAAGCTAGTCAGATCTCTCACAACATGACCAAGATTACTGGGAATGTTTATTTTACATCCCTCCTTCAAAATGTTTCCATCACCAATGTCTAGCAACAAATTGCTCCACTAAGAACTCCTCCGCCTTTGATTCATGTTGAAGATAGACCCCCATATTTACTTTTAAGGACAAAATATTAACTTTATGCCATAGAACTGACGACTTAAGGCAAGCCTTCACTTCATCTGCACGTGTCCCTCGTAAGACATCAGGCAACGTTTGTCTGAAGTTACCAGCCAATAGTACCGTGACTCCGACCATAAGTAGGTTACAATTCCTTATATCTTGGACAGTCCTATTTAGAGCTTCAATGCCTTTCTTATGGGCCATAGTATACTCATCCCATACAATAATTTTGGCTTCTCGAAGCACTTGTGTCGTATTCAGGTTCAAAGGTAATTTGAAAGCAGAATGAGCCGTTTTGCCTAGATCAAGCAATCCTTATTCTAAATGACTAAGTATAACAATTTTTTTATTTAATAATTTTATCATCGAGAGGCTACCACTACGGCCGAACTTCACAATACTTTTATCTAACATTTTAATCCTAATATAACGCCCTTAGGTGGGTTTTCATAAAATCTTTTCTTAGCTGATACCTAAAAAGACCTACTAAACTTCAATTTAACAATAATTAAATATTTTCTAAGCTTATACGTACTCCCTAAAAAGACCTACCAAACTTCAATTTAACGATAATTAAAAGTTTCCCATACAAAATTTCATCCCCAATTTAATCACCCTTAAGGGGAGATTATGTATAGGTCAAGATAACGTATAGGTACAGATTATCATTATTTATAGCGAGTAACCTAAATTACGATTTTTACGTCCCTTACTTAAAAAACATAGGACTTTCATACAGCCTTCAAACCCCCATTTCACGCCGTTTAGGGTGGGGGATTTTCGTAGCATGCTTTTATCCAGCACTTGTCCCCTAAAAAAAGTTGAAATAACTATATTTATAACTTTTCAATACAAACAATACCCCCCGCCCCTATTTTACCATTCTTAAAAGGGGATTCCCTAATATATAATACAGCTTAGGCAAAAGTTTATAACGAAAAATTTCAAATTATTTTCAAAATCTTTTGAAACCCGCAACCCCGAATTCCGAGCTTAACGCCATTTATAATACGTTCATTTACCGTTGGATTCTGGTGTCTGAACTAGTTTTCTATAAATCTCTAGTTTTCTATAGAAATCAAAATATTATTTCAAGTACGTATAGGTATAGCGATTTAATTACAACCGGGCTATGCGATACCAAAAAAAATACGTAGAGAGTGTATTTGTTATAAATCATTTATATAAATAGGTCAAAGGTAGACTACACACTTGCCATATACAATGTATTAGAGAATCAGTATTGCATTCACCGTCAAAATAAACGTCTCAGAATGGAACTGAAGAGATGTGCGAAGAATCTATAATGCTAGTACAATTCAAAATTGTACAGCAAATCTTGTGAGTAGAACAATTCATGTTTACGTTTATATCTACATATGTGGTTATCTATTTAAACTGTTCTGTGGTCATCTACACAGAATAGGTTTATCTACGCCAATTAAATTAATTATTTTATGTACTTGTGTCTTATGTGATGTGTTCTGTTTTTGAAAAACTTCAACAAGGAAGTGTGTTCCATTACAAAATAGCTTTAA
Source organism: Leptidea sinapis (assembly GCF_905404315.1). Classification (NCBI taxonomy): domain Eukaryota; kingdom Metazoa; phylum Arthropoda; class Insecta; order Lepidoptera; family Pieridae; genus Leptidea; species Leptidea sinapis. Next base: position 4,385,661 of record NC_066275.1, on the reverse strand, counting down.
AAGCGATTAATTAAATTGTATGCAGGTGCTTTTACTTACAACAGAGGTCAATTATGTCGAACAAGATGCCTCCTGAGAGGTTGACAGCTTTCACGACGTCCTCTGAATCAATAATGATTTCTTGTAATATATCTATATCGGACCTCTGTGGCATTTTTATCTTTTTTAGGAACCTTTTGGGGAGTTTTGGTCGTGTTGAGAGGCAGGATGTTGTTGTTTTTGCTATGTAATCATATTAAGTATTGCAAAGGTATGTATAGTTATAAACATTGTGATGTGAGGAATAAATGAAATTTAAATAACGGCACATTTTTTTTGAAGAGGAGGAAAATACATTTACGTAGAGACGACACATATAGCCGAACGGTTAGGGACGCTGACTTCTAAGCTAGAGGTCCCGGGTTCGAATCCCGGTAAGTGCAATCATTTATATGATGAATATGGATGTTTGTTTCCAAGTCATAGATGTTTACATGTATTTATGTATGTTTAAGTAAGTTATTGTATTAAAAATTGTGTTGTTTTATACCCATACTACAGGCTATGCCTAGTTTGGGGCAAGATAATTTTGTGGGCGGGAGCATTGTAGGCCGAAAATGTAGCTCACAAGTGACAGGCGCGGGGCGTCTCGGAAGGAGACTCGAACATCCGACCGCCTGCTCACAAGGCTGGGTGGAGAGAAGATCACTAACGATCTAATAGTTGTGAGTTAATTAATGTTGTTTTAAATATAAAGAAACGTCGAGGTAGGCCTACTCTCTACGAATACTGTACCCATACGGGACCTGATTAAAAGTACTAAGAATAAGAGATGCAGAACTGTTCGTTGCGTTAATGTACGTCCGTTCATCGTTCATCTGTTGGTTGTATCAATGTTCAATGGATATATTGTTGTATAAGAACGTCTTTGTCAAATGTTAAATGTTTAATTTACCAGTGGGAGGCTCCTTTGCAGAGGATGCCGGCTAGGCGCGCTATGCGCCGTATCTAGTGATATTACTGGGCAAATGAGACTTAACATCTTATGTCTCAAGGTGACGAGCGCAATTGTTGTGCCGCTCAGAATTTTTGGGTTTTTCAAGAATCCTGAGCGGCACTTCATTGTAATGGGCAGGGCCAGTGGCGTAACAATAGGGTGGCTGGGCTGGCAAAATACCACGAGCCCCCGACCCGAGAGGGCTTCGGCCCAAGAAGCCGCGAGCTCAAAAATATTTTTTTACATTGTACCTGAGTATTTTTCTTAATTGAAAAGTATATTTTTTATAATTTCTGCTTAAAATCCAGAGTAAGACAACTAATAACTACTTATAATAGAATTTCAAGTTATTCGTTAAGCATTTCAACCTAACTAAACAAAAAGATGTTGATTCGAAAAGCTAGCGAATAGATGATGAATATATTGAGATATTATGTTCTATGGTTGAATGTGAAGTCTAAGATAAGCATAGGGCGCAAGAGAGGCGGCCTATATTGGGACATATACAACGTGTAATCGAGTACGCTGAATATCTCGAAGTTTATTAAAATTAAACTGAGTAAAAATGTGATGATTTTTACTGATAGAGGCCCCATAAAAAGAATTTGCCACAGGCCCCAGATGGTATAGTTACGCCACTGGGCAGGGCGTAAAAATTTCCATCAGCTGAACGTTGTCCTCGTCTCCGCCCTTTTTTCATAAAAAAATGTTGACTAGAATAATTAAATATGAACGTCGTGATGTATACCGCGGACTGCGGGTCATCGATTATATCTGGTGGGTCAGTGGTGTCTGGGTCACCGACGCGCCGGGCCGCTGCTCCTCCAGCATACCAAGTGAGCTGGTGCACCAAACATTGTTGTAGCGATAGTCACGGCTTTGAGCTGCCAATTGATGAATCTGAATGCCATATGTGCAATGTTTCTGCACCTATTTGAAGCCTTTAAGTATATCAATTAGGATATTGTGTTACGTAACTACAATTATAATAAGTAATACAATCTTATATATTAAACAATATATAAAAAGTAATTATAAAAAATATTCAAATACGTATCTACAAAATTACATCATTAAATGTACCGACAGGATTAAAATTTCTTTACAGTAGGTGCAAATCCGACACCCTAAAGCCAGAACGTTACTAATTGTGTGTTTGCCCAGATATTTAATTTTGAAAATTTTTTGACTCAAGAATTTAGTTAAAACATACCTAAATAAGTTACTAAAAATTTCTCAAAATTTGCTTTTGATGTAACATTAATAATGCCATGAGCATGCTATACGAGTAGGTACTGATTTATTGTACTGATTACAGAGGACGATTTACTTATCACAGTGCAGTTATGATCTCAGGTCTGTCTAGCGAAATCATTTTTCACACTTCATGTTGTGTTATACGTTAGTTTGAAGTTTATTCTAGAAGCTTCGCAAATTTGGTTTTTATCCACTTTCTATTGACGCCTATCACATGATTGCGGGTCAGCTCGATGGCGGATGGATATTTTCACCAGTTTACAGAATATGTAGTATGATATCCAAATAAATTCTTCTGTTGTTTCAAAAGGCGACAGAGATCTTATATCTGTGAAAATAGTTTTTGTTTTGCGTTAAGGACAGCAATCAGTGAATTATTTTGCTTTTCAAAATCCATCAGATTTTGAATGACAGATTGCGGAATGGCAGGCAAGTCTCGTGGCACACAGGTGTCACTCGTCTGCCTGTTTGCCATTACTATAAAAACCGTCATACTATATATATTACGTAACTATAATCCCAACCATTTACAAACCAAAAATGTAAACTACTTTTACTATTGCCGCTGGAGAAAAGCGAGTGGAGGTCAGCGGCGCTTGCCGATAGTTTATAACACAAATAGTGACAAATACATTTAGCGTGGCGTTCCTCCGCGCACCGGGTCGGCGCCGGCACCGTTACTCGTGAGGACCGGTATATATGGAGGACGGCGGCGCCCGGCCCAGAGTACGAGCCCGTCGCGAGATGAAACTGTACGTGCTCCTCGCTCTCTGCGTGCTGCAGACGCACGCTGCCTCCATCAGCGCACCAGAAAAGAAACTCGACGACCTTTCCGACATCGACCTAGAAAACGTCGTCAGCGAACCTGAACTCGTACAGCAGACGCACGCTGTCAAGGATATTGACAACAGTCTCAGAAGTAGCCCCGTTAATATACCCGTTAAGGTAATCGTAGAAAACGTGAAACTAGACGAGAATTCTAACGACTACGTCCCTGATAACGATGACAGTATCAATCTTAAGCGAGCTCCTATCGACCTAAAGAACCCTGGCCCACCGCAACGGCAGCAACATGAGACACAGAATCCTGAACACTATACCGATGGTCAGAAAGCCGTTTTTACTATAAAACAATCGATTGAAGACACTCAGAAGATATTTAGCAGCGGTCTGAAAGGTATTTCTGATAATTTCAAAAAATTATTCGCAAATGACGAACAGTTATCGACCATTCAAGAAAACATAAATAAACTTAAAATTACGTTTGGAGATCATATTACGAAATTGAACGACACGATTCAGAGCCACATCGCGCCAGAAAAGGTTTCAAAACCTGAGGACAATTTTCAGGTTGTTGAAGCCCGTCTCAAAAATTTGGCAAGCAATTTCGATTCCGGGGTCAGTAAGTTAAACGAAGGCGTCGAATTACTCGCTATTATCAAGGAAGAAGACGAAGCCGCAGCAGCAAAGGCTGAAGGTGACGGTGCACCAGCTGAAGCTCAACCCTCTCAGCCATCTAGCTCTACCCAGGCTCCAACCGAAGAACAAACTAATTTTATATATCAATTTTTAAACAATTTTCAGAATGGAGTAGTTGGATCATTTACAAACTTACAAAACGCTGTACAGAATTATTTTGGCCAGAACCCACAGTCAACCTCAGAACAGCCACCTGAGGGTGTACAAGCTGACACTCCCCAGGGTGCTTCAAGTCAAGGAGGAAACTTTGTCACAAATCTATTCCAAGGTATCTCATTCCCGTCCTTGCCATCATTACCTTTCTTGGGACAACAGAACCAACCACAAAAACCAGTTCAGGCGCCAGCGGGAGTAGCGGCCGATGAACCCGCACCCGTCCAGACCGGTTGGAGGCCGCCGAACTTGGTCGAGCAGGTACAAAACTCGTGGAACAATATTGTCAGTGGCATCCAACAAGGACAAGCACAGCAACAAGCGCAGCCGGCTCCTCCACACTTCTCCGGTGGACCCATTGCGCAGACTATACAAGGCATAGTTTATAATTGGAATAGACCCACCAGCCCACCCCCTGCTGCGGCCGCGGCCGCTATCCCAGAAAAACCGGCTCAAGATAATAGTCAAAAAAAGCCAAATGAAATCGGGAGTAATTCAGTACCAACTTCTTCATCAGCGGCCCCAAAACCAGAAGAGCCAGCAAAACAAAGCGGGCCAGTCCAGCAGATAGTTCAAAACAACCCAATAGTGAAGGGCATACAGACAGCGGTGCAGAGGCTGCGGAACCCCGAACGACCGAGAGATGAAGTGCCGGCGCCGGTGGCTATCGACAGTGACGCCACAAAGGGCCACGGCGGCTCCCATAACGGTGAGATCGATAATTATCCATATTAAAAACACACTACAAATTAATCTTCTACAAATACTTACTATTTTTAACTATTTTAGCCTGTTCTTGCATCTTTTAAATTTCAAGTTTTTGATTTATCTTTTATAATCCCTTTGTCACCGAAACTACTAACTCACGAAAATCACCGCGGTAATCGTCTGAGCATTGTGAAGTTCACGTGCTGGCTTTAAGGATTGATTAACTCAGTTAAAAATACTATCAGTCGTGGCACCTGATTTAATTTTTTACCTTGGGATAAGGGATTTGGGGACACTAACAAGATGCATCAGATCCAAGTGGTTTTGACTCTGAGATTTATTACATAATTATTCTTAAAAAATAATTTAATTACAATGTGACAATGGGATAGTTATTCCTTGATATTAACTTATATAATATGTATTATAAAGTCTTACTCTCTCACCTATGGTAAAAATCAATATTAAATATCAGTTGAAAGTACATCCAACTAAACTTAACTGTCATTTTAATTACCGCTAATTACTATTTTCTTATGTCCTATATAATAATCTTAGCAATTTTCCTCTCTAGCGACTGCATGGGCGACCTTTGTAAATGGTCTAATAGGTACTATAGGTGCTGTTATAAACTCTACTACCACTTCAGTGTCAACTGCAGTTAACAGTGCCATTAATACATTAGGCACCAATATCCAGGTACAACTGAATGGAGTTGGGGAAACTCGGGGTGAATACAAATAGACTGTCAGTGTTTATACTGGGTTCAATTCAATGTAAGATACTTTACTATTGAAAATAATGAATAACACAGACAAATGAAATTTTCAACTTCGACATTATACACAAAATTCAAATTCAAATATTTTGATTCAGAATAGGATATCACTTATTGAAAGTCAAAAACTACCAACCACTCCAAAAAGAATGCCTCAGACCTGAGAAGAACGGACGCAACAAACTCAGCGGGCTTTTTTTACAGAGTACTATTGTACAATTAGACTTATCATTTAATAGCCTGAGATCGTTCCATTCCCAATCTGTGGAATCATAAAGAAAGTACATCCCTAGTAAACTAATAGCAAGCGTTAAGAATAGCGCAATTGCAGTATACATTATGCAGGCGCTACATAAACCAAAGATTAAGCCTTAATGGGTTCGTTTCTATAATCAAATACTAGTTGTTATTAATTAAAATAAATATAGAACCTTATAAGGACATATTAAACATTAATATAATTGATAATTGAGCTTATCTTAAGCGGCATCATCTTCACATACCAGTGACAAGAATTTGGAAAAACGTGTTTATTTCTCAAAAAAATGAACGGGTTTCGTCTCCCATTAAATGCCAATGTAATAAACTTCATCCAAGACGACCTAAGGCCTTAGATGATTTATACGTCTAGATAGTCTCTTGCTGTTAGACAACCGATAAAAACAGGCCAGGAAGATTAGTGTGCGTGACAGGCTTCCTCTTACACTTGCGTTTTGTATGAAGCTTTATGTTAGTGTGCGTAAATTGCTCAAAATAGAGGATAGTTCTAAAGTCAATTTTTTCGGCGTTTTCACAGCTATCATAGTCTATCAAGACGTTTATATGGTCTAAGCCTAAGGCTACCGCCACTTTTCTGTCGTTAATTAGATACCTACCCCCTAATTTAGATATTTTACCCATCCGCATATATCAGATAGTCAGAGCTCTTCATTATTCAATTCAGCATCACGGACTAGTAAAAAAATTTTTATGAGAATTGTCATCGTCTGTAACAGATCAGTTTGCATCTCAAAAGAATATTTTAAAAATGCCGTCGTGCGCTGTGAAAAAGTGTAAAAACGATACTTTATAAGTATTTGTGGCCATATATGATATATCCCTCGTAACCGCACACACACTAGCATAACGGTGCTTCACTTGATAATATCACGGCGCGGAGTCCTTCTTTTTTTACTCGTCATAAACCAATTAGAATTTGGTTGTACCCGCTTATGTGTATTATATTAATAATTATTTTGCAATACTTATTTGTATTCACTCCGAAGGTATTCCATCAGGATCAATGTTGCGGCGGTACACTGTGACGTGCTAAATGTGCTACATGTAATAAAAATAACTAACATCGCTTTATGCTTCTATATAAAACAAAGTGTTAACATTACTTACTTTGTATTAAATAATACCTATGAATTCTATGTGTATACTTTAGGTGTATGATGATTTATTTTACAATGCTATTTGTATATTTTATTAAAAAGAGGGCAAATAAAGAATGCTGGGTGAGTTTCTTGCGCCGTTTCTTCTCGCTCAGAGCGCCATTTGTATCCAATGCTGTGGGAGTGTATAGAAAAGTTCCAGGCCCAAGCAAGAGAATTTACCAGTGGGAGGCTCCTTTGCACAGGAGCCAGCTAGATTATGGATACCACAACAGCGCCTTTTTCTGCCGAGAAGCAGTAATGTATAAGCTTTATTATGTTTTGGTCTGAAGGACGCCGTAACTAGTGACATTATTTGGCAAATGAGACTTAACATCTTAACGCAATTGTAGTGCCGCTCAGAATTTTGGTATTTTGCTGTTGGGTGTTTTCGCTCCCGTTCTCAACATATTATACGAATCCTATTTCAAGGAAGAGTGCTATGGTAAACTAAACCTACAATTGGTATATTTATAGCTCATCGACGTGAATTTCAGTTTCTCACATATCCGGCGGTAACGATCGATTTTGTAGCCTATGTCTTATCCCAAGCTCTAGTCTATCGCTGTATCAAATTTCATCAAAATCGGTTCGCTAGCTGCGGCGTAAAAGCGTAACAAACAAATATACATAGATATTTATAATAGTAGCAGGGATTTTAACTACGTAGGTACTTGGTACATGATCTTGTACCTGCACTTGGGCGGTGCATTCCAAAATAAACTATGTATTTATATTGTTGTTCATACTATATTCTTATTGATTTCAGGGGATATTGACAGCAACCGGATAAAAACTGTTGAAGAAGAGATCAATAAAATTGAGGAAAAGCCATCAACGAGCGAAGAGCAAGCTGCCGATGACATTTTGCCGTTAGCAGAACCCGCCAAGACTGAGTAGAAAGTAGTGTTATAAGTTTCTTAAATTATTTAAATGTAAATAATGATATTTCTGTCTAAATAAACGGAAGTTTTGTAATTTACTAATGTTACATTTATTCATTGTCCATTAGTCAATATGGTTCTAGTCTCTGTTGTCTGAGTGAAGCAAAATTTTGGTAAGGCTGTTATCCCAAGAAACCTTCAAATAAGCGCATAAGTGAAAACATTTCATGGCGGTTTATATTAAGCTCATATTTAAAAAAAATATATACATCTACAGAATATGAGAAGATATTTCATTTTTTCTTTACATTTCTATTTTTTTAAGGCAGTGCGAAAAAAGTCACCAAAATACCTCTAACATTTACAGTAGGAGCCTTGCTATTCGTTCATTCTAGATAAAAATTGTACGTAAGTTTATTAATTGTACACCAATACTATTTAATATAATATAATTTTGTTAGTTTTGTAAAGAAAATTGTATTATGTTTGTTATAAATTCAAAATATTTCTTGTTGAACTAAAACTATGTCGATCTTGTGCGAGACAGGTAACATAACTCCGCTCGATTCCTCAAGGCCATTGGCTCGATCCCCAGCCTAACTAGATAACTAGTTTTGTGAAACTTTATTTTTATTAATTAATATTCATGCAAAATTTTAATTTAATCTGTTTTGTAGTTTTTCAGGGTAAAAAACCCAACCGACAAACTTAAACAGACAAAAATTCGATAAAGTTGTAATGTTTTATTTATTAAGAGCATTGGTAACAAGACCATCAGCTCCAAAATACAATAAGAAGAATATTTATATTATTTTTCAATATACTCGATTACAAGAATAAGCACCGTTAGGTTTATGAGCAAAAAAATCTATATTCATTTAACTTATTTAATTCCCCCGCATTCCCTCCCCCTTATGAGTGTAATTTCGTGAAATCCTTCTTAGCTGACCACTACTTGCCCAAATTTCAAGATGATGATTCAGTACATGGTGCATGGGTGGAAATCTCTTATATAGACTAGTTGTTACCCGCGACGTGACGCCTTAGGCAGCTGTAAAACTATGTCTGATAATATTCGTGCAAAATTTGAATTAAATCTCTTCTGTTGTTTATGCGTTCTACCCGGACATAGGTATAACCTACTTATACAAATTACAAACTAACCAACAAACGGACAAGCAGAAAAAAAATCTATAAAGTAGGTACTTTTTTACCTTACCGTTTTTGATTGTTTAACACACAGCAAGTTTTGACTTTGTTACGATTTCATTAGATGTAGGTATTATTAGCACCCGAGTCTTCTCTCAGCTGATCTACTACTCGATGAAAGGAATATTCCTACTAAATTTCAAGTCTCTGGATATGATGGTTTAGGACATATCGTGATGAGTACATAAGTGGAAATCTCTTATATAGGTACTTAGTCTGGCCATAAATACTGTTACAATTAAAAATAAACAAAATATTACATTTTAATGTGGAATCTGTCATTTTTATATGATTGTTCATTGAGTTTTCTCATTTTGGCGCCAGTAGATTGTACTATATTTTCCGATAAATTGAGTGGGATGTCAAAGAGAACCGAATTGCTGTGATTGCATTGAAGTAGGTATGGAGCCAAATGCAATTTTTAAAACTCTCCATACACTTGGTAATTGTAAAATGTTTGTGTACCGGGCTATTAATAGATACAATGAGGCCTCCTGGGGTCCTCTGTTTGTGACAGATCTGGCCGCCCACGTAGTGTTCGTACGAAAAAGGTGGTCAAAGCAGTAAGGGAAAGAATTCGAAGAAATCCTGTCTGAAAGCAAAGATTTTATCTCGGGAGATGAAGATAGTACCTAGCACCATGTCGCGTATTTTAAAACATGACTTAGGACTTGCAGCCTATAAGAGACGTACCTACTGGTCATTTCTTAACTGATAATTTAAAAAAGAATAGGGTGGTAAAATCGGAACAACTACTGAAGGGGTACGCACAGAGAGGTCCCAGAAAAATTTTGTTTACGGATGAGAATTTTTTACAATAATTAATTTAATAAAGCTCTAAGAAAGCTTCCCAATTAATCGACAGAGTGCAACGTGGGCACTATCCGACTACAGTGATAGTTTGGTGGTGTATTTTATTTATTTATTTGGATTCACCAGTGGTAATTACAATATTAAATATATAATTATGTTAATTAACAAAAGTCTTATAGCTATAAAGAAGTGACTGAGACATACTTTTGGGAAAAAGGTATCAAAACATCTGCACAAGTGTATTAAAATACCATTCTTGAGAAGGTAGTGAAGCCCCATAATAACACCATGTTCAATAATCAAGAATGGTTCTTCTAGCAAGACTCGTCGCCGGGTCTTGATTGAAAACGAACGTTTGGACTTCATCAGAGCTAATAAATATTATTTGCAATATATTTTTTTTGTTTCAGTATTTATGGCAAGACTAGATATTAATGGATAGATCAAGTTAAATATACAAACAAAATTTATGAACGATGGGGAACTTGACACCGCGATTCTCGGGTTCCGTCTGAGCGCTCTTCCACTGAGACAACCGTTCGAGTGACGTATCGTTCATAAATCTTGGTATGTCATGTTCTCTCAGGTTGTGGCTTCATCTACAGAATCTACTTTACAGTTGAAAACCTGCTCAACCCCAATATTTGCATATTAGGAAAGTGACTTGAGATGTCGCTCTTCGCAAATCTAAACAATTTGTTATGATATATAAAAAAATATTTGTTTTTTTTTTATACAAATATATAATATATTAATTATTAATCCCAGAAGTGAGGGTTATCACTTTAAAATTAAATAACAAATTGTACCTACACAAAGTTAAAGCAAATATTATACATTTAGAATGAATGCTAGGTAAAGCTTTTAAGTTAAAAAGAGGTTTGGGGCAACTTATTGATATTCAAATGTTCACTGCAGTGTTGGAAAACATATTTCGTAAATAAGACTGGACCTAATTTAGTCTCAATATAAATGAAAAGCTGTACCATTTTTGTATTTCCAATGATATAGTTAGGTAGTTAGTTACATTTAAAGAAAACCCACAAAACATAAGAATTTTTTTTGGAAAAAATTTGTGAGGATGTGGTACTTGTACTGAATTTATTAATAAATTTAAAAGAAATTGACATGTCAAAGTTTAAGTCGAATAAACTTTATCCAATTAGGCTTAGACTTAGCTCTTTGAATCGTCACTATGATGAAAATTATAACCTACCACTTGAATATGAAGAACAATACACCTGATTAACTATAAAAAAATAGATCAGTGCAAGTGGAGATGGACTGGTAAAAGGACAAGTGGAGCAAATAGGTGGCAGAATGGTACGTTACACTATTAAAGCTCCATCCTACGTATTTTCTACCACTATTATGTCATGTTATTTATAGTTATTGTTGTTTCGCATACCATTATTGACTGATTAAATTGTAAATATTATGTTGTAATGTACTGTGGTTAGCTAATAGCCTTGTTGTCAATGCTCTAAATAAATTAAAAAGTGTAACTAACGTCACGTTCACACGTCAGTCACACTCACGGCTCATGGCCTCACACTGAAAAATCAAAACAAATATAGAGGTTATGTTTTGATTCGAATTTAAATAAATTAAATTCATAGTTATGAATGGATTATCACTTAGGATTAGTGGTGGTGGGAGGAAACCGAAGAATACATTAGGATTCTTGCCTATCTCATTCCCTCAGGATGCTGTACAAGTCTACAGTAAGTACAAAAACTAGAAAACAAAGATAGTTCTATTTTATACCCAAAATAATATTTAAAATGATACCATGTGTACCCAATAAACATGCTTAAATTAGTATTATTGCAAATTTTTTTTTATTTATTAGCAATACGCATTCACGTACATCTGTATGTAATAATATTAATTTATTTAGTTCATATTTAGTTTCATGGTATCCTATACTGATTGAAAGAGGCAGCAATAAGAAAAAAGTTACCTAAATAATTAGGTATTGCATTATATTCAGGAAAACTAAAATATTCATAAAAAATAAACTATTATTGTCACCATTTTTCTATTTATTAGCAAAACATACACATTACACATACTTACATCTGTGTGAATTTATACATTAATATTTATTTATTTAATTTCATTGTATCCTATACTGATTAAAACAGGCAACAATAAGAAAAAAGTTACCTGAATAATTATTGGATTACAATATTCAGGAAAAATAAAATATTTATATAAAAAATAAACAAACTACTAATTACAATAAGGAATTTGAATTTGATTTAAATGCATCTTAAATCTGATACCAACCAAACATAGGATGACATACATTTGAAGTCAAGAATAAATATTAATTAATCACCGAATTTTTGGAATAAAAAAGTAATTAACATAATCTCTATATAATGTTAATGAAAAAATATCTTTACAGTCAACAGTTAGATTTAAATAAAAATTAATTTAATCTATCCAAACTGCTTACTGAACAAGCACAACCATTGCATAATAATTATGTTGATGTTAGATTTATTATTGAATTCATTGCCCAACACCAACATTTGAAATCCAACACATTTGTTTTCAAAATCCATTGCAAAACTGACATTGCCTATCCCTATTAAATACTATAACTAATTTAATGATATATTTTTAAACACAGGTAAAGACAACAAGTATCAGAAGTTTTTGGAGTCAACAGATGCTGATAATCAATTAACTTTCCTAAAGGGCATGCTCAGTGAAAATTGTGAATATGTAAGGGAGAATAGTGGAATTAAATTTTTAGTAGTTGTGTATTTATATGCTGAAGCAAAACATCCGGTAAAATGTTTTCTCTCAAGGTATGATGTGGTTGTATCTATAATTCAATCAAATTCTTGTTAAAGGTTATTCAATGTTAACTCTTATTCATTTTCTTATTAATCAATATTAAGGTTTTTTTTTTATGAAAATAATGGACGAGACTATCAGTATGTTTAGTTGATGGTTATTGATACTCCCTGCTCATCACCTGGAGACATAAAATGTTAAGTCTCATTTCTCAGTAATTTCACTAGCTATGGCAATCTTGAGAAACACAATAATGCTTACACATTACTGCTTCATGGCAGAAATAGGCGCCATTGTGGTCTTATCTAGCCGGCATCCTGTGCAAAGAAGCATTCTACTTATAAACTTCTCAGTCCAGAAACATAATTTTTGAACCTTTTTAATATCCAAATGTTGTGATTATTATTAAGTGTAAATTCCGTTTAGTTATACTTCAATCAATTCTATTCAATTATACCACTTTGTGATATATTTTATAAGAACAGCTTTTGGTTCCTAGTATAAACTAATCATAAGATTATATATTAATAACCGGACACCTGTATATGACCAATTTTTGATAGATGGATTTTGTATGGATATAATGTGCAGGTGTTTACTATTTTGGTTTTCATTTTATATTTGTAGATATATTACAAGAAATAACCAGATACAGGATGATTTTTGCGAACAACTCACTGAGATGATTAAAGGAATGATCGAACATAAGTGTACAGAACATAAAGAATATTTGGATGTATTGATGAAAATAGCTCCATGTGTTGAAAATTTTCCACCAGGTGCTGTGGCAATACACAATCTCCAGACACAGCTAGTAATATACATGAAGAACTGCTTGAACTGCTGTATAAATACATTATGGTGAGAGACATTTAAATACTATAAGTCATGGTAATAAATTGGCTTCTTTTTCTATTCATAAGTAATGAGTCGAGACCGGACTATATGCAAATGCATATTGCATATGCTTTTGCATATTTAGTACCTTTTCAACGTTAGTTGCATATTTTAGAATTTTTTTTTTTTTATGGAATAGCAGGACAAACGAGCGTACGGGTCACCTGTTGTTAAGTGATCACCGCCGCCCACAATCTCTTGCAACACCAGAGGAATCACAGGATCGTTGCCGGCCTTTATATTATGCATATTTACGCTCGATCTCGCCCATCGTTCGATGCTTTTCATAGTACGCCCAAACATTGCACTCAAAAAATTCTGCCCAGGAACCTCAGTAGACGTAGAACGCTCCTTTTCCGCTTATAAAAATTTATTAAGCGATCATAGACGACCTGTATAGCCGAGTGGTTAGCGATCCTACCTACTAAGCTAGAGGTCCCGGGTTCGAATCCCGGTAGATATGGATGTTTGTTTCCGAGTCATGGATGTTTACATGTATTTCTGTATGTTTATATGAATTTATGTATGTTTAAGTAAGTATATTGTATTAAATATATCATTGTCTTGTAACCCATAACACAGGCTTAACTTGGGGCAAGATAACTTGTGTAAAAAGTGTGTCAATATTATTATTATTATAGATACAATTTGTCTACAGAACATTTAGAACAGTCCTTAGAAGTACATATTTTTAGAGGTAAATCTTAAATTACATTGTTACTTAGTAGGTATATCTTGTAAAAGTTTCTTTCACAAATACGATTGTCAGTACAAGCCTTTATAAAATAAAATAAAAATATGACTTTTATTTTTTCCAGTTTAATTGTATGCATATTTGGGTCCTTTTTGTAGCATATAATCCGGTCTCTAGTAATGAGAAGTGTCATAATAAACGAGAAAATGAAATAAAAGCATTATTTGATAACAAAATAGTTTTAATCTCCTTATTAGTTGTTTATAATATATTCCATAAATAATAAATATATACAAGTCCGCAGTATTAACAATGATCATAATATTTACGTGATATTGTCTTATAAATCGATGAACACGCACACGCTCGAAAAAGCATGACTCATTATCACGTTCCGCCTTAGCTGAATGTGCAAGCGAGAGCGTGGAATAAGCAATAGAGAGGCACGATTGTGGTTACATTTAAATAAAAAAATATTTGGATTAACGAGTGCAAATAAATGTTAATTTATCGAAAAAAAATCTATTAACTCCTTTGTACTATACAAAATAATGTTAATTCAGGGATTATAATTAAATTCAATTCATGCAATTATTCATTAATGTTTTCTTATGACGTTATTATGTAAAATTATCGTCCGTAAACCGACTTTACAGACAAGCAATTGTTATCTCAAGTCACGTAATAATAACAGAAATTATTTATTTTCAGTGAAAACAACACTCTTTCTCCTACAGAGAAAAATGAAATTTACAATCAGATACATTTAGCATTACGTCTGTTGCTTTATATGGTACAAAAATCTAAAAAAGAAACATCAATAAATGATATATGGCATGTGATAAAAGTGCTATTGTTTGATGAAGAAGTACCAATGGACACAAAGTCAGTGTGTGGAATACTGGTTGTTACTATGCACATGTTGTTAAATGGAAAAGAGTCGTGGAAAGAGGTAGGTTCTGTTTTATATGGA
This sequence comes from Leptidea sinapis, assembly GCF_905404315.1. Taxonomy (NCBI): domain Eukaryota; kingdom Metazoa; phylum Arthropoda; class Insecta; order Lepidoptera; family Pieridae; genus Leptidea; species Leptidea sinapis. Next base: position 4,370,614 of record NC_066275.1, on the reverse strand, counting down.
ATAAATATAATGTGTCGAAATTAAATCAAATGCAAATTGGCGTCAATAGGTATAACGCATTATCAAAAAATCATTAGACCAATGTCACAGGTATATATTATCACAATTGTATTTCCAGAACAGCATGGTTTTGTAGGTCGAAACTCAACAGAAAGTCTTTATGAATTTCTTGGCCACCTCTATATTGCTATGGATAGTGAACGGCAGGTTAATGCAGTGTATGTACACTGATTATACAAAAGCCTTCGATAAAATTTCACATAGCATTCTTATAGACAAACTAGATCAGATTGGTGTACATGGTGATTTACTTCAATGGATATCCTTATCTTAAAAATCGCAATCAGGCGGTTGCAATGAAACGATACTGTTCATCATTTGTCACTGTTTCGTCAGGTGTACCTCAGGGTTCGCATTTTAGTCCATTGTTGTTTATAGTATTTAAAAATGACGTCACAACCAGCTTTCATTACTTCAAAAGTTCTCCTTTTCGCAAACGATATGATCATTTTCAGGTCTATTAATTAATAGATTACATTCAAATATTTTTATTCGAAATAGGATGTGACATCACTTATTGAACGTCAAAAACTACCATCCATTCCAAAATGAATGTCTCAGACCTGAGAAGAACGGGCGCAACAAACTCATCGGGCTTTTTATTTATCATCGAATGAATATTTTTTAAATTATTACTTATTATTTAATAGCCTGAGGGTGGTCACTCCATTCCCAATTTGTGGTATCATTAAGAAAGTAATTTATGTTATAGTAACCTTTACACACACAAACGTTTTTCAACAATTCTTTTGAATAACGTAATACTTTTGTTTTGAACATTTTCTCGGATCTTGTTGTAAAAGCATATACATCGCCCCACAAAAGACTTACTAACTCGACTTATCCGAGTAGTAGGCATTATAAGTTTATGTCTGTTCCTGGTGTTAACATTATGGTTATGACCGTTTCTAGCAAATTCACTTACGTGCCTATGAACATACATTACATTATCAAGAATATATTGAGAAGCAACAGTCAAGATGTTAATTTCTTTGTATTTTGCTCCCAATGATTCTTTAGGACCTAGCTTATATAATACTTTAGAGGACTGCAATCTACTTTAAAAAAGATCTGTGTAGGCTAAAATCATATGGTCAAGCGAATAATCTTTACTTAAATGTCAGGAAATTTTACATCATGTCATTTACCAGAAAAAAGAGTCCCATTCTCTTTAATTTTAATTTTAAACTACTGGATGATAATTTACTACTGAGAGTTAATGAAATGCGTGAACTTGGTGTTCATTTGAATAGTGTAATAACTCAAAAGCTTACAAAATACTAGGTGTTTGATAAGAGACTTTTTCATCGAAAAATTAAAAAGTAATACCCCCGAAAAACGGCGTGATATAAGAGATCACTAAACTATGATGTCGTACATAACATCATCGACTCTCTCCTACTTTCAAGTAAAGTGAATCTTGCTTGTCACATAATGCACGAAATAAACCTCGTTTAAATACTTTAAGTTAAACGAAGTATGCTTCAAACTTAGATTAAGGATTGAAACTCCAACTAGATACCGCAGACGTAGTACCAAAATGCGGCAACTTTTACTACGCCCAAATGAGCGTACTCGAGCCAGTCTCGAACAATGTGTGACGTTGACGTGCCACATGTTCTGCTAAAATTTGCTAATAATTGAAACTAAAATGTAAAAGGTGCGTCGTAAAACTTTGTAAAAAAATTCCAAAGATGCCATTGAGTGTTAAGATGCCACGCACACAAGCAGCGATAGTTGCCATAATAAAATAGCTATTGTTCTTAGGTAGTGCTTTATCTTATCTAGTTGGAGCAGAGCGGAGACCAATCCTTAATCTAAGGCTTCAAATAATTTTGTATCTCATGTATGTAACAAATTTAATTTAAAATAATATTGTGAATTATCTTTCACCTTAAATATAAAAGTTGTAAAACTTAAAAATATTGTAAAACTTCATTTATAATAGGTAGTTTTGCTATAGGTTGTATTGTACTTTTGATTGTAGTACTTTATGTTTGTTTATGTAGTAGGTTCGTAGGTACCGTTCAGTTTATTTTTATATGATTTTTCATATGATATTATCATATCGTGGTGGTAAGCTTAAATTATGTATTTGATATATTCTGTGGAAACTTCGTTGATTTTAGAAGTAATTTTTTTAATATTTGTAACTATTTATTGTAGTTTTTGTTTCCCTTGGAAAGCGTATAAATAAATAATATAGATAAAAATTCATGAAAAAATAATATATCTTTTTTGGTTCAACTCTCGGGTTGTTAAGAGCGCGGGTGCGTATTCTGAGAGGCGTGGGTTCGATTCCCCCATCGTCCATAAATTATGACAAAATACTTATATTTTTTTCTATAAAGTATTCATTATTTATAATGTTTGTGATAAATAAGTAAATTCATAAAATATACGAACTATGTGAATATTTTGTAAAAATTCGTTAATATTGATTATTTCAGGTAGTTTACAAAAAGTCAGAAGATGAGATTCTACAAGAAATACTTTTAAATGATTCCGCGAAACTTAGTATATACTCAGCAATAGCCACAGTTGTACCGAGCGATGTCTTGTATGCGGTCAACGAGTTCCATGAAATTGGTATTGTGGTTCTGTGTAGACTCATAATGGATATTGGCGAGAGGTAAGCTATTCAAGTTTGCATAATTATTAAATACTACCGATAGAAGAGAAAGTCGAATATTAAATAGGCGTCGAATACTACTATAGTGATAGGTATAAAGAGACTCTGCATAATAAATATAATACTAGAAGGGTTAGGGAACAAAAGTTTATTAATAATAAAATATCAAATTATTACGGTAAACGTACAGATAGATATATGGTACCCTATGTATTAAATAATATAGACGTATTAAGACAGACCCCCAAGATAAAAATTGGATTACTTAAGAAAAAGCTTAAGAATGTATTATTAGACAATATTAGGTAATAAGTATAGAAATATAATATATCAAAATAATATAGTTATTCGCAGCTTGCATTGTTATACTTTAATTATAGAACCATTTTATGTTATGTTTGTCAGTCATCATTAGTTTATTAGTAGGTTATGTATAAAATTAATGAGTGCATCTCGCCGATAAACGTAATGTTTGGCGAGTAAATAAATGTAATTTAAATGTAAGTTGATATATGTTAATTAATAAAATAAAAAAAATCATGAACCTTGCTGGAAATGTTACATTTATGAATGTTTGGACGATGAAGAAATAATGGATGTTGGCTTGTGGTGTGTGAGTGTGAAGAGTGGATTTTAGGGAGGAGATCATTAATCATCAGGAACCCGTATTCTCGTTTGTCCTACTCTTCCATAAATACGAATACATAGTAATTTCGCTGTGAGTGATGATATGCGCAAGCCGCAAGAAAATGTAATGGTATATGTTATACGCCCTGGCGGCTATGCGGCCCCTCTCACGTTCTTGAAAACCCAAGCCGCTATTGCCACACAGTATTTTGCGACACAAGGGATTACGACTCAGTAGCCCATTAATTTCACTAACCTTTACCGTTAGCGCCGGACCCCAAACAATTATTTAGGATAATTATTTACTTCATATAAAGCAAATTGGCTTTACTAGGGGACGCTCGACTACGGATGCAGGTGTTGAACTCATCAGGAATATTTTTGAGGCCTGGGAGGAATCACAGAATGCACTTGATATCTTCTGTGATTTATCTAAGGCTTTTGATTGTGTTCAGCATTCAACGCTGGTCAGGAAGCTATGCCACTATGGTATAAGAGGATCTGCACTCGATCTTCTGATCTCATATTTAAATAATAGGATTCAGAGGGTCGAGGTGAATGGCAGGAGATCTCCTGGGACTCCTCTCGGTATTGGGGTACCACAAGGGTCTATTCTTGGACCCTTCCTCTTCCTAATTTATATAAATGATCTACCTAACCTTGTAGAAAAACCACAAGGTGGTATTGAGCCAAGTTTTGTATGACGAAGTAAACAATGCTCTATCTGACATCGTGTACTGGTTTAGCGCCAATAACTTATTGTTAAGTAATCATAAAACCAAATATATTAAATTCACTGCGCCAAATGTCAAAAATGTAGATGCGAATATTTTATTAAATAGAGAGGTGGTAAAACCAGTGGAATCTGCTATATTTCTTGGCATTACTCTTGATTCCAAATTGTAGTGGGGCCCCCATATTGAAGGATTGGCGAATAGGCTTACTTCTGCAGCATATGCGGTTAAGAAAATTAGACGGTTAACTGACATAGATACGGCGAGATTAGTATACTTTAGTTATTTTCATAGTATTATGTCCTATGGTATATTGTTATGGGGCAGTGCGGCCGATATTAATACTATCTTTGTGCTGCAGAAGAGGGCTATTCGCGCGATTTATAACCTAGGCCCTAAAGAATCATTAAGAGAAAAATTTAAAGAAATAAACATTTTGACTGTTGCTTCTCAATACATTTTCGATAATGTTTTGTATGTTCATAAGCACATTGAGGAATTTTCTAGAAACTGTAACATTCATAATGTTAACACGAGGAACAAACATAAACTTGTTATGCCTACTACTCGGTTGGGTCGAGTTAGTAAGTCTTTTGTTGGGCGATGTATATGCTTCTACAATATGATCCCAGAAAATGTACGAAAAAAATGTGTTACGAAATTTAAAAGAATTGTTAAAAAACGTTTGTGTGGGAAATATTATTATAGCATAAACGATTTTCTTAATGACACCACGGACTGGGAATAAAGCGAACACCCTCAGGCTCTTTAATTATAAATGTTTATTGTACGATATTACATTGTAATACATATTTTATATTTAAAAAAAAAAGCCCGCTGAGTTTCTTGCGCCCATTCTTCTCAGGTCTGAGGCAGTCTCTTTTGAATGGGTGGTAGATTTTGACGTTCAATAAGTGATTTTAAATCCTATTTTGAATAAAAATATTTGAATTTGAATTTCATACTTAAATAAAATTTGAAAACAAAATTTTATGAACGATGCGGGGAAACGAACCCACGACCTCTCGCATTCCGTGCGAGTGCTCTTACAACTGAGCTAACCGTTCGAGTGACGTATTGTCATGAAATCGTGTATGCTTTGTTCAACTCTTAGTTTGTGGCTTCGTCTACAGGATCTACTTTACAGTTGATAACCTGCTTAAACCCAATATTTGCATATTAAGAAATTGACTTGAGATGTCGCTCTTGCAAATGTTTTTTTTATAGTGATAACCCTCACTTCTAGGATTAATACACAAATAAAATTTGAAAACAATTTTTTTTTAACGTAATTAGAAGTATACTTGACTTCAAAACTGTTATGTGTTCAGGAAATGCTCAGACCCGGCATTCACTCTCAGCGTCGCTCGGACGCTAGTGCAGATCAGCGCGAGTCTTGAGCAGTGTGCCGCAGCTCAGCTGGGACTGGTGGAGCGGCTGCTGCAGTTCGTGTGGGCCCACCTGGAGCACCACATGGATAGCGTGAAGCATCTGGCGGCACAGGTGCTTACCAGCGTCGTCAGCTACTGTGTGCGCCTGGAAAAGACAGGTGTGGCAGTTAGAGAGTGTGGGTAGTATATTATATCTGTCGTCACTAATTTACGTCACGTCGGATGAATCGCTTCTCCTTGAGTCGACGGCACTTCAGGAGCCCTGTTATTGTTAGCAAATCTATAATATTCAAGAATCCTTTAACTGCATATTATTTTATTTCAATGTATACGACGTTATGTGCGAATATTATTATGAATGTAGATATTAGTTAAATTTATTGCGTACAATAGGTTTTAGCATCTTTTATAAAAACGTTAAAAGTACGCGGACAAAATTATTTTTTCACAATAATAGAATGAATGAATGTAATACATTTCTGCCATCTCACGGAAATGTTTCACATTTATTCAACTCAGTAAAACTCCGGAGACCTAGCCTATGTTAAGGAATTTTGTATTGCTGCTTAAAAATCATTATTAAGCAGATAAAAAAGCCGAATCGCGGATAAAATGGTATTCGGTTGGGGTTAGGTCTGGCGATTGCGAAGACGAGGAAACAATACAAAAATAAATACCCAAAACATTCCAAAAAAGGTCTATTTTCCCACGCTTCACGCAATCTTAATTTTTTCTATCTTTCTGTCTAGTATTAGGATAAAACGCATTGGTTCCAGTGGGAGCCTATCCCTTGCACAGGATGCCGGCTAGATCATGGGTGGTACCCATTCCTGCCACTCCGGCTCCTATTCCTGCTATGAAGCAATAATATGTAAACTTTATTGTTTTTCAGTCTGCAGGGCGCCGTAGCTAGTGGGCAAATGAGCGCAATTGTAGTGCTGCTCAGATTTTTTTTATAAAAAAAAAGTTCACACCTATACTGCTTCAATGCTACGTACGATAAAATGTTAATGGCACTGCAGGAGAGCGTTCTGGAGTTCAGCAGTTGGTGTCAGCGGTCCGAACGCTGGACGAGTCCCGCAAGAGTCTGTACGTCGGCCTCACCGCACTGTCGGAGCAGCTGGGCCCCACGCGGCTGATGCAGGAGTTCCCCGGCGTGGTGGAGAGCAGTCTGCGAGCGCTCACTTCTCAGCCAGTTCAGGCCAGTGTGTGTGTCTGGCTACTGTTACTTAATCTGTTCTTTTTGTTAATGATCTGCAAGAACCATGTGTCGCAGAATTTTTTATATAACAGACATGTTGTAAAGATCTGACAAGTCATCTCAAACTTTTTCACACACTTTTTTCTGAAACTATAAGTAGTATACTGTTGAAACTTGGTAAGTGAGATGTATTCTGTGAATCGCATTAAGATTTTCACATAAAAATAGAAAAAAAAACAAAGTCACAGGATGCATTGGGCATTTTTTGTGATTTGTCCAAACCATTTGACTGCGTCCACCATGAAACTTTACTCCTAAAACTAAAGCATTATGGAGTGAAAAATAGAGCCCTAAATCTGTTAAAATCATATTTAAGCGAAAGAGTTCAGATAGTCGATGTAAATGGCAAACGGTCTTCGGGTAAACCTGTGGGAATAGGTGTTCCACAGGGTTCTATTCTCGGTCCTTTCTTGTTTCTTATGTATCATGAGATTGTATTGTTTGCTGATGATACTTCACTTATTTTTAGAGTGGTACTACGGTCTTCTTGGGTATCACGTTAGATAAAAAGCTTCAGTGTGGTCCACATATTGCCCATCTAGCAGATACACTCAGCTCTGCGGCATATGCAGTTAGAAAGATTAGAGAGTACACGAATGTTGCGACCGCTACATTAGTGTACTTCAGTTATTTTCACAGCATCATGGCGTACGGTATTTTACTATGGGGTCATGCTGCTGACATTGAAATAGTGTTTGCTCTGCAAAAGAGAGCTGTTCGTGCTATATATCAGCTTGGTTATAAGTCTCTCAAAGAAAAATTTAAAGAAATAAATATTATGACTGTTCATTGTCAGTACATTTTTGAAAATTTAATATAGGTTCACAAAAATCGTCTTATTTTTGCTCTTAATAGTGATTTTCATTATTATAACACTAGAAATAAGGGATTGTTTGTAACTAATTCTAGTAGGCTTCCTAAGATATATAATAGCTTTAAGGGTAAATGTATACACTTCTATAATAAAGTCCCAGCCACTGTTCAGGCATTATCTATAAATAAATTTAAATGTTTTATAAAAAAATGGCTCTGTCGTAAATCCTATTACTCCACTGCTGAATATCTAAATGATCGGACAGCCTGGATTATGATTTCTTTGTAGCGATAGAAATGACTGTACAACTGTACAATTTTGTATATTTTTATTGAAAAGAGCGCAAAAAAAAAGAATGCTGGGAGAGTAGAGAAAATAAATAGATATTTATTATTTATTATAGATATTTATAGTTTCTTGCGCTGCTTCTTCTCTCTCAGAGCGCCATATGTTTCCGAAGCGGTAGTAGTATCTAGTAGTTATTAGAAATGACATCAAAGAGAATTCTAAAGTAATCAATTTTGAGAGAATAAATGCCTTTTATGCCTTTTAACTGAAACTCAAAAGTTGTTTTTTCAACACACCCATACCTATCTGTGGATAGGTCTTAAAAAAAGATATTGAGGTTTTTAATATCATTTTTTTTTCTAACCTGAATAGTTTGCGCAAGTGACACTTACAAAGTGGTAAAATGTGACTCATACAAACTTTCACTGATAATTTCACTGATAATGGTTTAAAAGACGTAAAAACGAAAGTAAGTAGTGTTTTTTAATTGAAAAAAAATACACTATTATTAAAACATAGATCAAAGTTATAAATACAAGAACTTTTATATTATTTTACTTGCTGCTACGCATCCCTTCGAATACCCAACTATGTTTACATGCAACATACTCAATACGATAGTGTAAGTTATCTTACTGTACATCATCTTAATATATATAAATTACGTGTCACGTTGTTTGTCCGCGATGGACTTCTAAACTAATGAACGGATTTTAATTGGGATTACTTCATGGAGTGCAGTTTAGTCCAACTTGAGAGATAGGATAGTTTTTATTTCGATTTGGGACCCATAATTATTTTTATTTTCAATATTTGTTTTGTATGGATTTTCTATGAGAGAATGTAGTGACGCATGGTTTGACAGTTCCTCTGTGAACCAATTTAATTTAAGCAACAGAGAGTTTTTTTACGAAATAATAATATTATTGATGTTTTGAAATATTATTGGCAAATTCCTATAAAACAGTATTTTTCTTTATTATCTACAGAACGACATCTGTCGGGTCAGCTAGTATTATATATAAAATAACAATGAATTAGCGAATTCATTAAAAAAGCATGAGAGTGTGTTAATTCGCTCGGTTGTTTGATGTATGTTCGTCCGCCCGTTAGACACGTCCAGCGGTGGTCGTAAATAACAGGTACGCATTCACATCAAGTGCAGTAGCCTTGGTTTTTCTATTTTACCTCTAATTTTTTATCTACATAAGAAGAGCATAAGGGACTTCTCTGTTCTAACCAATAACTAAGTGTCCCTCCCATACCCAGTACAAATCTAAAGAAATTGTTATTTTTAAAGACACTTGTCAATACCTCACATCTGGGAATAATTAAATTAAATTTGTAACCAAAATTTATGAACGATGCGGGACACGAACCTGCGACCTTTCGGGTTCCGTCCGAGCGCTCTTGCAACTGAGCCAACCGTTCGAGCTCGAGACCCGCATCGTTCATAAATTTTGTTTACAAATTTAATTCAGTATAAATCTAAAAGAAATGGGCTATGTAACCGACCAACAGACAAAACATCATTATCATTCACAGCTAGAGGTCCCGGTTCCAATCCCGGTAGGTGCAAACATTTATATGGTGAATTTATAATATATAATGTTTGTTTCTGAGTCATGAATATTTATATGTATTTATGTATGTTTAAGTAAGTATATTGTTTTAAATATATCGTTGTCTTGTACCCATAGTACAGGCTATGCCTTGTTTGGGGCAAGATAATTTGTGTCAAAGTGTGTCAATATTATATTATTATTAATCATTTGCTTTTTGAAAGTTGAAATAAATTGCGTTACTGACCAACGCCATTCACTAATGGTACTAATTATTGAGCCATTTACAAGTGGCTGCTTCACATCATCAAGTTGCAGTTATCTCAGGTGAATTCCTGCACAGTTGTTTGTACTTCCTGCTACCGCCTTATAGGTTTATAAGGCTACGAAACGAAATAGAAAGAGTGTGAGTAGCGAGGAGAGGGAAAGAAAGGAGAGAGGAGAGTGTTGAACCGAATTCAATTTAAATTATTAACGCTATTAAAAATATTAAAAGGCATTTATTTTTTCAAAATTGATTCCTTTAGAATTCTTTTTGATGTAATTTCTAATATACTAGACCGCTACTACCGCTTCGGAAGCAAATGGCGCTCTGGGAGAGAGAAGAAGCGGCGCAACAAACTCTCCGCATTCTTTTTTTTTGCGCTCTTCTCAATAAAAATATAAAATATTGTATAGTTATTTCTGTCGCTATAAAATAATTATTATCTAGTCCCAGGCTATCCGATCACTTAGATATTCAGCTGTGGAGTAATAGGATTTACAACAGAGCCATTTTTTAATAAAACATGTAAATTTATTTACAGATAGTGCCTGACCAGTGGCTGGGACTTTATTATAAAAGTGTATACATTTACCTTTAAAGCTATTATGTATCTTATGAAGCCTACTATAATTAGTTACAAGCAATCCCTTATTTCTAGTGTTATAATAATGAAAATTATGAATATTGTTTTTACTCAATACACGAATAATAATCAAACGAGGTGGTAACTGGCACCAATCTAATTATTATAATTTTTAGTGATTATTTTTACTATATTATATCTTTTAACATTATAATATTAAAAATGACATCGAAATTGTCGTAGATCATTTATACGTATAGACTATGACAGCTGTGAAAACGTCGAAAAAAAAACTTAAGAACTAACCTCTATTTAGAGCAATTCACGCACACTAACACAAAGTGTCACACAAATCGCAGGTGTAAGACGTAACTTGCCACGCACACTAATTTTTTATTCCTGGCCTGTTTTTATCAGTTGTCTAACAGTAAGATACTTTATCTAGACATATTAATTATCTAAGGTATAAATTATTGGTTAACGTAAAGTTGTATTTTTAACTTTAACGTTAGCTAACTTAATGGACCAATTATTTATTTATATTAGTTTATGTAATTAATTATAAACGTAACCACTAAAATAATTGCATGTCTGTCAAGACGATCATGTGCCTACTCCTAAATTTGTATCATCTCTAGCTTTAAATGTTTCTTGCAAATAAATAAATTTGACATTGAGACCCTTTTCTGTCTTTCGTTCGCCGTTGTATGCCAGCCTGATGGACGATACGATCTGAATCGATAGGTGACAAATTTCCTGAGCCTCCTGCTGGGGAGGCATATGAAGACGCAGTCCAGGGAAGTGATCTACAACAGTTGGGTGAGACCCGCGGTGGTACTGGCTACCAGCCCGGGGGCAGACTCCAGCGTACTGCAGGTGTTGGACACTCTACTGACCACAGCCGTGCAGAACGATCACACGCTCTTGGAATACATGTGAGTATTACGAACTAAACCCTTAATTAGGCGCCTTAAGAGAATCCCACAAGTCCTCCCAAAATTAGTAATAAAAGTGGAATAGATCCTTCCAATACTAATAAAAACAATTTGTTATGTTTTTAAAGTGATAACCCTTACTTCTGGGATTAATTACACAAATAAAACTGAAAACAAAATTTTATGAACGATGCGGGACCGCGAGCGCTCTTTCTAATTGAGCCAACCGTTCAACTGCGGCTGTGGCTTCATCTACAGGATTTACTTAACTACCTTTTACCTTTGATAACCCCTAATATTTGCATATTAGGAAGTAGATCCTGCAGATGAAGCCACAACCTGAGAGTTGAACAAATCATACAAGATTTATTTATAAGCGATACGTCACTTGAACGGTTGGCTCAGTTGGAAAGAGCGCTCGCGGTCCCGCATCGTTCATAAAATTTTGTTTGTGTAATTAATAAAATTGTCACTCGGTCATTCAGGGCCACGTATTGAACTCTTATTTTAAAAAAAGGTTCTATTACAAATCCGTTTCTTTCTGTTGTTTAGCGTCAAACTTTAGATGTCGCTTAAATAGTTCGACACTGTTTAACCAAACAGGTGTCTGAGCCATGTTTTAGTATTATTTTTTTGTTATTAATGTTTATACATTATGTTATATTACCATAATATGTCTTTTAAATAATATCAAATATATTTTTTAAACCAAATTCAAAGCAATGCAAAGACACCCAGTAGTTGACCAGCCATCGTTTCCCTCGCAGATTGTCACACATAGAGCGGGCAGTCGACGAAAGTGATATGAAATGCGTGCTCATGTTGCTAAGTGTGGCTCGCAAGTGTGGGGTGACAAGCGAGGACACAGGGGACAAGTGGAAGGGGCTGGTGGGCTATCACCTGCTGGAGAGAGCCGCTGTCCATCCCGTCGACGAGGTAATTGAGAAACCCGGCTTATATTTGTAGAAGGGGTTGGTAATTTAAACGCACTTGAAATTGAAATATCTGTATTTTACAGTTTCCACTAATAATAATTATTATATTTAATACAATTTTAGCAGCGTTACCCCTTAGAATTCGCAATATATAATGTCGAGTCGAACTTAGCGCTCTGGCTTATATAGGGCACGACCGTCTACCGTGATGATGCAACCAACTGTTACAGTGCCAACTAACTTACACGAATCAAGTTAACTAAAGGTCTAAATATTATATGCTATTATTATTATTATTATTAATTATAGTGATAATTATATTAAAGAGTATTTAAATATTAACAGTACTTAAATAAATGTAATTATTAATTGGGATATCTTAGGACATGTCGTTGGTAGCGCTTGTTAGCACATCAAGCTGACATTTTAATGACTGGCTTAATAATGAGTATTTTCGTATATGTCTCCTCCACAATGTATAAAGTTGTCTTTAATTTATTTATTTAATGGATCACCAACGTAAGAAAAGTCACAGTGTTCATAATTACATTGCATTAATGATAAAATCTTATTTTTCCTACAATTAAAGGTAATGACAGCATGCAAATATGGTTTAAATTAGTATATAGCTATTTATATTAATTAGTTCTGTGAATGCAATATTCCAACCAATTTATTAGTTAAGTCTTTTTTTTATTATTAAAATAAAGGACGAGACGAGCAGGACGTTCAGCTGATGGTAATTAATACGCCCCTGCCCATTACAAGTGCCGCTCAAGATTCTTGAAAATCCCCCAAAAATTCGAAGCGGCACTACAACTGCGCTCGTCATCTTAAGACATAAGATGTTAAGTCTCATTTGCCCTGTTATTTCGATAGCTACGGCGCCTTTCAGACCGAAACAAATTAATGCTTACACATTACTGCTTCACAGCAAAAATAGTTAGTTAGCCGTTGTGGTACCTATAATCTAGCGGGGCATCCTGTGCAAACGAGCCTCCCACTGGTAAATGTCTACCAAAGTATTACATTTGGAAGCTGTAGGTATGTCAGATTTTATGAGCTTTAATTTAAAGTTGTTAAGACAATTAATGTCAATATTTGGACTTTTCTTTGTACAGTCATTATAGTGACGAGAAATGCGTACCACAGGTGAATCACGTCCCAGATTGGTGGTTTTACAAAAACTTGGCTCAAACAACTTGTCTTAAACCAATTCCAGACCCGAATACTATCGCTGTCGTTGATAGTGGAGTCGCCCAAGTCCACGGAGCCCATGTCGCGTGCTGAGCTGCAGCTGCTGCTGATGTTCTTGAAGTACAACAGCAACGCGCAGGCACCTCACTGCCGACAGCTCATGCTGGCACTCCTCAAGAAGGTATTGTCATTCTTTGGTGACTTCACTTTAGGTCCTGTATATCCTAGGTGCCGCAATACTTGAAAATCTTAAAATAATAAATCTTCATATTTTACTCCACATGTTCTCCACTGTGACGTAGGTTGGTTAGAATAAAATATTATTTCCTATGATTTTCTATATACATATGGACAAATCATTCGCAATAAGATTATAACACTACTAGTGGACCCAACAGACGTTGTCCTGTACACATGTTTTAAATTTGAAAAATCGGTCCAGCCGTTAGGAGCAGTTCACTAACATACACATGAGCAGGAGAATTTTATTGTATGGGCGGAATTGAGAATCTAAACCAATCTCAAATTCACTGAAACAAACAAAAAAGTCATCAAAATCAGTCCAGCCGTTTAGGAGGTAGTTCAATTGTGAATCTAAACCATTATCGAATCCACCTGAATACACACAGAAAGTTTCATTAGAATCGGTCCAGCCATCTAGGAGGAGTTCAGTGACATACACACGCACACAAGAATTATATATATAAAGATAGCAATATTAAGGAGTGGATATATTAAACTTTTTAAAATTTATTTGTGGCCAGTCTCATTTTTGGTCATAATATTCAACCCATTAGAAATGGAGCTTCATTGATTTTTTTTTTTACCCGCTGAGTCGCATTAGTAGGTAGATACCTAAAACCTAAAGGATATTCATACAACTAAGTAGAATAATTCTGCCCGCAAATTCCGTATAGAAAGGATATAAAAGAGCTAGATTGGTTTTGTCTATTCTAAGCTACTTTGAATGAAATAATACTTTGGAACAGTAAATTTCCAATTACATAAATTATGAAAAATATCTAAGAAAATACTACAGCATTAAGTTAATTGTTAAGACTTTTACTTGGTTGTGGTGGTTACACTTTAAAATGAAATAGTTTAAACATGAAATGTTTTTATGGCAACTGCTCCTCTCCAAATAACAATGTTTACAGCCTTTTAGAGACATAAAAATCATTAATACGCGGAAATGCTGGATCATGGCATTGTTCCACTCATTTTAGTTCATAGTTTTAGACTAAATCAACAATTTGATGGAACTCCTGGACTTGCCTGTCCAGACGCTGGTATGTAAAGAGCGTCGAATAATGGCGTCGGTAGTGATTTTAAGTTTTATTTTATTTCTTTGGGATAACAAACAGTTCATACAATACATTTTACAATTTCAAAGTACAGTATTAAATTAATTTCTAGCGAGAAATTGCACCATTATCCACAGGTTGAAGTGATATAGTTGGGTCATTTGTAATGAGAAAACATCATTGACATATTAATCAGTAATATATATTTTACCGGATTACATGTTATCTTACAATACTGGCAGTTCATAAGAAGATTAGACAGCAGTTACCGAGTGCTGAAGCGAAGCAACACGACTGTGGACCACTACACGCAGTTTGTGGAGCAGCTCCGGGAACAGTGCTTCGAGGACCTGGTGCCAGGAGCCAACCACAGCCGCCGCACTGTCGCGCTGCAGGTGCTGAGCTGGCTCCAGGCTATATCCTGGGACGGATATGAGAGGTGACGCATCATTTTTTTTTTCTGATAATATGGGACAAGACGAGCAGGACGTTCAGCTGATGGTAATTGATACGCCCTGCCCATAGCAATGCAGTGCCACTCAGGATTCTTTAAAAACCCAAACATTCCTGGGAGGAAAGGGAGGCTCCTTTGCACAGGATGCCGGCTAGATTATGGGTACCACAACGGCGCCTATTTCTGCCGCAAAGCAGTAATGTGTAAACATTACTGTTTCGGTCTGAAGTTCACCGCAGCTACTGAAATTACTGGGCAAATGAAACTTAGCTTTTTTTGTCTCAAGGCGAGGAGCGCAGTTGTAGTGCCGCTCAGAATTTTTGATTAT
Organism: Leptidea sinapis; assembly: GCF_905404315.1. Taxonomy (NCBI): domain Eukaryota; kingdom Metazoa; phylum Arthropoda; class Insecta; order Lepidoptera; family Pieridae; genus Leptidea; species Leptidea sinapis. The sequence continues at coordinate 4,355,244 of NC_066275.1, read as the reverse complement.
TTTGAAGAATCCTGAGCGGCACCGCATTGTAATGGGCAGGGCGTATCAGTTACTATCGGCTGAGTTTTATTAAATCTAACAACTATTTAAGAATAAATAATGAAAACCTTGTAAAATGTAGCGGAACATGAATTCGACCCGCGGTTTCGATTTTCTTGATAACAAAATTACGAAGGCGATTTTTCGTTACAATATGCACGAGTTAGATATTTTTTTAAATAGCCAGATGTGGTAGATTCATTGATTTTGTCGGTGTTCCTGGACCTAATCGCGAACGTGAGTATTAGATTAATTTGATTGTAGGGACTCGGATGTGCTGTGTATTATCATTGATGCGTATCGCAGGGCGATGTGTTATCTCCTTTACTTGAGCTTTTAATTGGAAACCTGTTAAACCGAGAAACATTAGTTATGCAGACATAATCTTTAAATAAAACACTTAAAGGACTAAATCGCGTGTATTTATTGCCTCTCATGACGCTAAACTTCATAATGAAAACTATGACAAGTACTATCTTTGACTCATTTCATCTCCCCTGAAAACGAGATCTGGAAAGTTCTTGAAACGTCGTCTTAACTAAAATAAAAAACAGTCACAATTTTGTCAACACGCGTTTTTATCCTTTAAAAGTGTTTTTTTTTTATGTATTACACTTGCGTTAAACAAAGAAAATACTATGTGCAGACATAATCTTGCTGTATTTCTTAAATGACCTAGTGGTGTTGTGTGTATATGTCACTGACCCATATAAATACCATTTTTTGTGCCTATTTGAAGCGCCACTCGCGAGCGTCCAGAGAACTAATTTTGACGTATAATGCAAATGGCTGCGAAGGAACGTACAATACTCTGAAGTATGTTTACATTTTGAATTAATTTCGTTCGTTTTCCATATTATTTATACTCCAAGAATCAACGTAATGAAGTACACATTTTTTTTTTTTTCAAATAGTTTAGTACCGCAGACTCTGGCTACATGGCCAACAGCGCCAAAATGGCGAATATCAAACAGTTCAGTGGTTTAAAGTAGAGGTCTGTGGTATATGTGTATATTAGTTGTGTTGATCCACAGCTTGTGGTTGGCTCCCCACGTGGAGAGCGTGGTGCGGTACCTGGACGACAGCTACGAGAGCAACAAGGTGCTGGCGCTGGAGCTGCTGCAGGCGTGTCCTGTACACCTGCTGCAGGTCAGATCACTTGCACCCAACATATTGGTATGGCAGGCATCAGCGATGATTGATGATTGATGATAGGTGTATTAACACTCTTCACTGTTTTGAGATGATACCTTATAATTATTAAAGATTGTATTGAGTAACAAATTACTGTAATAATATAATTTAAAACATTTTAATCGACAACGTCACATTGGTGTTGTCAGTTGACTGTCTCTATTTTACATTTTAGTAGATTATTACAATTTAACAATAAGATTGATTATGATGATAAAATAAATCATGTTAATCAAATAAAATCAACCAAATGTCAAAATTAAAATTATAAATGTGTTGGTAACGCTAACAGGTGATTAGTGGTAGTGTCGTAGGGTGGGTTCACTTCCATAAAATATGATCGAGACAAGCGATTGCTAGGCCATGCATTATCCTTGTGAGCGGGAGCCGCTTATGCTATCTGGTCGATCCTGCCACAAAAAACACAGCTTTTGTTCCCAAACCACCAAATCTTAAAGAAACAATTTGTTAGGTTTTTAAAGTGATAACCCTCACTTCTAGGGATTAATACACAAATAAATTATGAAAAACAAAATTTTATGAACGATGCGGGACCAACTTGTCGAGGACCGGTGGCCATTGGCCTCCAACTCGACTCTTGACGACAGCGGAAAAACACCGCCGATCATCCCGCGGTGTCAGAGCTCTATGCCAGAGTTCAGACAGAAAACTGTTAGGTGAGCTCTGTTTTAGTTGGACGTCAGGAAGTCAAGCGGGGCGGTTGGCATTTCTCCAATCGTGCTTAGAACGTGTGCCCCTGAAAATCATGGAGAGCATAATTAGCCGTCAGCTCTTGGTATACCTAACACATAGATGGGCTGCGGCTATTGAAAGCAAGGGGGAAGGCCTGGCAGTAAGCCTGGATATAGCGAAGGCCTTTGATCGTGAATGGCACAAGGCGCTCCTCTCCAAACTTCCATCATTTGGGCTTCCCGAGAGCTTGTGCAAGTGGACCTCCAGCTTCCTCACTGGGCGCAGCATACAGGTCGTTGTCGACGGATATTGCTCGAACCCGAAGCCCGTGAATGCTGGAGTGCCCCAAGGCTGTGTGCTGTCTCCCACGCTGTTTCTTCTGCATATCAATGATATATTGGACACCTCCAAGATTCATTGCTATGCAGACGACAGGTCTGGTGATTCCGTATACACGGGCCATGCAGGTCTCTCTCGGGAAATCGTTGACCAGTGCCGAGAGAAACTTGTGTCTTGTATCGAGTCCTCTCTTGAGAAGGTCGCGGAATGGGGAAAATTGAACCTTGTCCAATTTAACCCCCAGAAGACTCAAGTTTGCGCGTTTACCACTAAAAAAAACCCCATTTGTCGTATCAGCGCTCTTAGACAACACTTCCCTCAAAGCCTCGCCTAGTATCGGAATACAGAGTCTCGAAATCTTGAGCGATTGCCAATTTCGTGGTCATCTGAAAGGCAAAGCCAAATTGGATTCAAAGAAACTGGGCGTCATTAATAGAGCACGGCAATACTTCAAGCCGGCCCACATACTAGCGCTCTACAAAGCGCAGGTCCGGCCACACATGGAGTATTGCTGTCATCTCTGGTCTGGCGCACCCCAGTATCAGCTCGATCCATTTGACCGCGTGCAACGCAGAGCAGCTCGAATTGTCGGGGACCCAGTGCTCTGTGAACGGCTGGATCACTTGGCGTTGCGTAGAGACGTCGCTTCATTGTGTGTCTTTTACCGCATTTATCACGGGGAGTGTTCCGAAGAGCTGTTTAACCTGATTCCTGCCGCCAAATTCCACCTTCGCACGACACGCCACAAGTTAGGATATCATCCTCACAATCTGGATGTGTGGCGGTCCTCCACAGTGCGGTTTTCAAGGAGCTTTCTTCCACGTACTACAAAGCTGTGGAATGAGCTTCCTTGTGCGGTGTTTCCGGGACGATACGACATGGGTACCTTCAAAAAAAGCGCGTACACCTTCCTTAAAGGCCGGCAACGCTCCTGTGATTCATCTGGTGTTTCAAGAGATTGTGGGCGGCGGTGATCACTTAACAACAGGTGAGCCGTACGCTCGTTTGTCCTCTTAATCTGAAAAAACTGAATCAGTTGGTTAGAGCACTGGCACAGAACGCCAGTCGTGGGTTCGAGTCCAGAATCGTTAATAAAATTTTTTTTTTCAAATTTGTTTTGAGTAAGAGAAACAAATACAGTACAACAACACAACACAGAAACAACTCAATGGGGAAAGATACGACGACTACCCTCCAAATAAAAATAAACAATAGACCCAAAAAATCAAGAAATACTATCTATAACTAATATACCTAACTTAAAATAACTATGGCAAAAATGTTGTCACAAACAAAAGGCAAAAATGGTTTCTTAGACAGTTTTTCTGTATGTTATGATTAGAATATCCCCAAACGGACAGTGGTTAAAAAAATATTTATATCAAATACTTTATATAAAGTAATATTACTGTATCTGTATAAAGGCTTACATAATTATTATATGCTGAGGTGGTTTGGACATGTCGAGAGAATGAATGAAGAACGATTGACGAAGAAAGTGTATAAGGCCAGTGTGAATGAATGTATTGGAAAGGGGGTAGACCTAGGCGGACGTTTCAAGATCAAATCAGGGACGTCTTGAAAAAAGGCCAGGTCAAGAGTACCTTAACTCGGAGAGCATGTATGAAAGGAATAATGAAAGTGGACGAAGCGAAAGAAGTATGTAAGGATCGTAGCAAGTGGAAAGAAGTGGTCTCTGCCTACCCCTACGGGAAAGAGGCGTGATTTTATGTATGTATGTATGTATAATTATTATTAAGAAAAGATATAGAAGAGAATAGATTTAGCCTTCCCAATAACTGAAATCATTATATATTTCCAGGATAGTAAGTATTCAAATAGCTTAAACATACAACGCATCTTCGAGCAAGCTTCCTGTGTCAAACCAACGGAGTGTACGTCGGCCGCGTACAAACTACTGTTGGTCATCAACAGGCTGTCCTCTACTCTACTAACTGATGAAAGGTAACACTAACTCTATAATATTACAAAGATATTGAAGGCTGAATATACCTAAAAGTATCTATAATATTTCCTAACTGTTTTAGCAAAGCTCCGAGTAAATTTCAATTTATTTGTCCTCACCATCCAGAGACTGGGATACAGTAGTCTGTATGAGCTATTGTCCATTACTAGTAGTGCATTGTTAGTAGTGTCGAATCGATACCTAAAATATGTCGTACTCATGACACACACGCACAACGTAGTAGCTGAGCTCAGGGTGGCGGGTTTTTTTTATGAAAATACGGGACGAGACGAGCAGGACGTTCAGCTGATGGTAATTGATACGCCCTGCCCATTACAATGCAGTGCCGCTCAGGATTCTTGAAGACCCCAAAAATTCTGAGTGGCCCAATTGTTGTAATTGTGCTCGTCACCTTGACATATAATATTTAAGTCTCATTTGCCCAGTAATTTCACTAGCTACGGCGCCCTTCAGACCGAAACACAGAAAGGGTGTCGATTCGATGCCCATCTAACAAAAAACATCCTGTTTCCAGTAGATATTTATTGTTTATCTTCATATTACTCTAACAGCTCGTCAGTCACACTCCATAACTCGTATTAATTCAATTGCATGTTGGATTTCAGTGTCGAAGTAGAACGACCGGAGCGAGCGTCGTACATCGCACTGAGTAGAATCGCATCGGAACTGGCGCAGCAGGTGCGAGTGTGCGAGGATAGCGTGGTGTGTGCGGCACGGGTCGCCCCCATGTACGGGCTGGTGCACTGTGCACGCTACGTGATGGATAGGATCGACGACCGGTCAGTAACGGCTCCGAACTAGCTTTTTTTGGAGAGGAGGAAAATATATTTAGAAGGGCATAAAAATAATAATGATAGTGGCAATCCTATATTTTTGTCTGAGGGGTGGATCTTTAATGAGCCTTTTTTATATTGTAATATTTTTGGTGGACTGCATCTTAATTAGGAGCTAATACAGCTCAGATCCACACTACGGTATTTGCTTTTAATCTCAAAACCCCTTTTTATTTCACACAAAAATTATATACACAGGAATATAGCTGTCCGCGCACTGTCAGTAGAATGAAAAATGGGATTGATTATATCAGGAAAATTGAGGGACTCGCGTACGATGAAGCCTAATTGTCAAGGGTAGTCCACGCCAGCACACTGATTTTCTCAAGGTCCACTAAAACACTTTACACAGCAGGCCTGGTATAATTTCACGGTATCTCACAGAATTTATTATGTTTTAAGTTAGAATCGCACTATATTTTAAGCCAAAACACCGGTGTGTCTTAATTAGCGGCTCGCGGCGTACTAATTATCCAAAGGAAGAGGAAATGAAAAAAAGGCGAAACATGGACAGCTTATTCACTCTCTGTGATTCGCGCGATATTTGAATTAAACTCAACAATATTGAAGACCCGTTACGGGGCTCATATCTCGAGTGTAAACTCCCCCGACTACCGACTAAAAACCTCTGTGTTAATAGCCCTAAAGGCTTTTACAATGAATCCTGGCGCAGGCCTTAGAGGCCGAAGTATTATTAACAATTGTTTGATAGTTTCCTGACCTTATGAAACGCTCGTTCGTTTAAATACGGGAGCACTTTAGACCCTTTTAATTATAGACCGATATCTATTCCTCTGACGTTTAGTAAAATAAAAAAAAAATGTTTTGATTTAAAAACAGAAACATTATGAATTCAATAACTTAGTTCATCCAAATCAATTTATATTAATTTGCGGTAGATCTACGACTGATGCTAGCATCCGTTAACTAGAGAACATTTATGACGCCTGGGAAGAGTCACATGACGCTTATGTTTTTTTTGTGACTTATATAAGGCTTTTGATTGCGTCCAGCATCAGACGTAACTAAGGAAACGGCATCATAACGGAATCCGTTGTGTCGCTGTAAATTTTAAAAAATCCTAACTTTGAGATCGAATTTAGAGAGTTGATATCAATCGTAAATTATCATCTGGTTGACATGTAACAATGGGAGTGCGTCGGTGCTCAATAGTAGGGCCATTTCTATTTCTTATCTCTATATGAACGGTCTACCGTACCTTGTACGAAATAATCATTTATTAAAGATAAGATTAGTCAATTATTAACCAAGGGAATATAGAGAAGGCCCGAGATACTGTTTTTCTGGGTATAACAATAGATTATAAACTACGATGGCGACTTTTTATAAGCAAACTGTCGGACAGACTGAGTTCTGTGAAAAAGATCCGTCATCTAACAGACGTGAAAACCGAACGTCTCGTTTACTTTTGTCTACAGCATCTTGTCATATGGCCTATTTTTGTTGGGTATTGCCGCAGATATTACTGCAACTTTATACTGCCGAAGAGAGCTGTCCGCGCTATATATGAAATAGGTTAGCGTTTATATTTAAGTTCTTGGTCAATTATAATGAAATGTTCTTTATAGCAGCTATCGAACATTTGCTAATCTTAAAGAAATATAATAATAAGACATATAATAATCTTAAAGAATATCTTAAACATCCTTAAAATATGTCCACCCGATAGATTTGATAAATTTTGTTTCATTTGTATTTTTGTGTGCTTTTGTATTATATTCACTCCTTCTTTCTTTATATACAAGTGGAAACTTTATTGGCTTGTATAATATAATATCGTTGTGTTGGCAGGTCCATATCGCCAGACGCGGCGTGGCGCGGCCTGGTTCACTGCCTGTTGTCTCTGGGCGGGCGGGCCAGCGCCGCGGTGTCGGAGGTAGTCAGTAACTCGTCGCCCGAGGGACACCTGCCCATGGACCTCACGGGGCACGACCTCAACGACGGCCACGCCGTGTAATTATTGTCTTACATATGTGATTTGATTGAAACACCGAACAGACTAATAATTATTATACATGATGGTTTTCTGAGAAGGGTGGTGATGGCTGTGTCGGAAACTACGTGACTATAAGAGAGAAAATTCGTGAAAGAAGTCATGCCCTCGATTTATAAGAAACCAATAACTGCATATTCAGTTTTTTTTAAATTTCTTAAACTTTTGACGGAAATCGATCCGAATTATTTTTCAAAAAAATACAGCCTGTATTATTGGACCAACGGACACTGATGCTGATAAGGATCAATCTTATTATTAATACTTTATTATTATTAATTTTATTTATTTATTATTATTAATAATTTATTTAAAACTAAATTTTGCAGTTATTGGTTTCTTATAAATTGAGGGTATATGATTCCTTTCACGACTTTTGTCTAAGTCTTTTAGCTTCCGACTTGGCCATCATCGCCCGCTCAAAAAACTACCCTGTATTATTAGCTCCCGAATTGCTAAGAGAGAAGTCAGTTGTCCAAGAGCTGTGTCAAGTTGATAAATAATATTATTAAGAGCTTCGTTAAAGCCTTATAGTTTGGCCTTTCTAATTTGTTTCGTTACAAACTTATGTGTAACGAACACACATCGTCCAACCCGAGCTCCTTTTTATGTGCCCATATTGTGATTGTTTACAATTCAATTAAAATTGTGTAAATCATATTATAATTATTAAGCGTCATCAATATATCATTTGGTCTATAGAAATCGGTTACAATCGAATTTAAAAACGGTTAAAATCGCAAAGCAGGACATAATTCTGATTTAGTGGTGAACGGGCACCCTGACAGGTCTATATTAAAATACCTAAAACTGGAATTACATTAACCTTTGAAGTTTTAATGTTGATTTCAATACATTCATATTGTGGCTATATATTTATACATGAATATTAAATATCTTGCTGGATCAAATTCACTTTTTATTGAACATGCAATTGAGTAAATAGTGTGATACTTCCTTTCATTGGTACAGTAATAGGCACTCTTGAATTTGATTTTGAAATAATAAGGAATCCTATACATACGGCACCGCTGTTGTTATAATTATAAAAAGTATGGTTGAAGACAAAAAGATAAACTAGATCATAAATCAATAGGGCAGTTTAGTAAACATGCATTTTGTGTATTTTTGTTATTAAGTGTCTTAATAATCGTATTATATTGAGGTTATATGAAGATTTCTCAACTTCAATGTATTTTAAGGTATCATCAAAAAATTTTCAAGAGTCTGGCATATTTGTTTTCATTGTAAACCTATAAAAAAATAACGTAAAATTAGTCATGCCACACTCAAAATAATTGTAGTTATAATTTTTCAGAAAAGTGCGCGTCGGCTCGAGTCACGTTTCCGCACAGATGGTTCTTCTTTGTGGGTGGAGGACTGTCAAGGAGGTAACCGCATAGATTTGTTTTGATCTTTATTTATTGAATGTAAATAATACGATCTTATGATTGTGAATATTGGGACCTATGGCACCGAATAATCGCCTATGTGATTATGAGACGATTGTTCCCTTGTATCAGTAGGAGGCTCCTTTGCACAGGATGCCGGCTAGATTATGGGGTACGTGAAGCAGTAATGTGTAAACATTATTGTGTTTCGGTCTGAAGGGCGCCGTAGCTATTGAAATTACTGGGAATTACTGTTTGACATCTTATGTCTCAAGGTGACGAGCGTAGTTGTAGTGCCGCTCAGAATTATTGGGCTTTTCAAGAATCCTGATCGGCACTGAATTGTAATGGGCAGTGTGTATCAATAACCATCAGCTAAACGCACTGCTCATCTCGTCACTTATTATCATAAAAAAATATATATCCTTCATAATTTTCATTTGTTTCCCGTACTATTGTCTAAAAGGCTGGCAACGCTCCTGTGATAACTCTGGTGTTGCAGGAGAATGTGGGCGGCGGTAATCACTAAACATCACGTGACTTGTACACTCATTTTGCCTCCTCTTCCATAAAAAAATTAATTTGTTTTGTCATTGTTGAACGTTTCCGATCAGGTGTCGCTGTTGTTCGGGTCGGTATCGTCTCGGCTCACGATCTCGGAGGAGCTCGGGTCGGACGAGCGAGACGGCACGCTGTCCGCCGCAGATGTGAAAAAAATGGGCGAGTACTTCAGCCAACTGCTGGCGGAGACGAAGCACCGAGGCGCTTTCGAACAGGCCTACGTGGGGTTCACACAACTACTCTCCAGGTACTGTTGAATATAACAAAGATGAACGCTTATGACAATCTTTGTGGGTTGACAGGTATTGTCAACCCACATGTCATAAAAAGAGATCAATCAGAACGCATCTGTTAAAACTGCAAATCACAAAACAATTTGTTATGTTTTTAAAATGATAACCCTCACTTCTAGGATTAATACACAAATAAAATTTGAAAACAAAATTAATGAACGATGCGGGAGTCGAACCCACAACCTGAGAATTGAAATAAAGCATACAAAGTATTATGACGATACGTCACTCGAACGGTAAGCTCAGTTGGCAGAGCACTGGTACGGAACGCCACTGGTCGTGGGCTCGAGTCCCGCATCGTTCAAAAAATTTTGTATGTGTTCAGAACAGAACACTAGCCTTAATTTCACATGCTAGTAAAGTTCTACTGCGGGCTTCATCGACATCTTCGGAGCAGAGGCCGCAGCAGTGCTGTCAGTCTGGGCTGGGGCTCACAGAAGAGATGGCGGCGGACGAAGCCTTCGGGGTCAACGGCGGCGCTCACACTCCACAGCGAGTGATAGTCTTGGCGTCAGGTGGCAACCGGCCGTAAAAACAAAGCCAATCAAATACCTCCATATCATGAAAAGTACAAATAAGAAAAGGGCAAACAATGCTAGGGCGTCCCCCCAAAGCGACGCAAATGTCACCAGAGCACCCGGGATATTCCCGACGATGCGCATAGCAAGCTGGAACGTGGGCTCGATGACAGGACGCAGCTTAGAACTCAGCAAAGTATTAAATCGAAGACGCATCAACATTTGTTGCATCCAGGAGACGAAGTGGAAGGGGTCCAAATCGCGTAATATCGGGTTTAACTACAAGCTGATATATCATGGAACAAGGGCGCAGAATGGGTTCGGCATTATAGTAGACAAACACTTTCAAGAACGCGTAGTTGAAGTAAATAGAGTAAGGCTAATGTCAATCAAGATTGCCCTGGACGATCAACCGTGCATGAACATCATAAGTGCATACGCCCCCCAGTCCGGAACCCCAAGTTCCGAAAAGGAATTTTTCTGGGACGAAATTAGGGATCTCCTGCAGTCTATACCAAACTGTGAGTCTAAGTTCATCGGTGGCGACTTAAACGGTCACGTTGGTGAGAAAACTACCACTTACCAGAGAATAGATGACAACTACGGATATGGTAAGATTAACCCAGAGGGAGAGAGCATCCTTCAAATGGCACTGGCACACGATCTTGCAATTATTAATTCTTTCTTCACAAAACCTGTAGAGCATCTAGTAACCTATAAAAGTGGTGGGGCATGCACTCAGATAGACTACATTTTAACTGATAGAAAACAACTAAAGACATGCAAAGACTGAAAAGTCATTCCCCGGGAACCTCTCACCTCACAGCATAGAATACTAGTGGCAGAGTTCAAAATTCCAAAAACATACAAAGTAAAGAAGCAGAACATTGTAAGAACACGGTGGCATAAGTTGGAGGGTGAGGAAGGTCTCAGATAATGTGAAGATATCGCACAATACCTCCAAGAGCAGCAGGATGATACAGCTGATGCAATGTGGACAGATTTACAATTATACTGCAATGAGAAAGCAAAAGAATATTTGGGAGTATCTAAAGGTGCCATCAATAATAACAAGGACACTAGCTGGTGGAATGAAGAAGTGAGAGCAAAACTGGAAACTAAGAAATCACTTTTTAAGCTATGGCAACAAACGAAAGACGATGCTGATCACCAGGCTTATAAAATTGCTAATAGTATTGTAAAACGAGCCATCGCACAAGCCAAGGCAACCACCAGGGATGATTTCTATGCTAAACTTGAAACTGCCTCAAACGATAAAGAAATCTTTAGGTTGGCAAAACGCAAACACCAAAGTAGTAGGGATACTGTCACAAATAAATTTATCAAAAATGAACAAGGAAAACTACTGACATCAAACGAAGACATAAGAGACCACTGGAAAAAATAGTACACAGAACTACTAAATGAAGTATTCCCCAGTGAGGCACCACAAGATATCCTTGCTACAGAAGGCCCGTGTATAAGCCCTGAAGAGATAACTCTGGCAATAAAGCGAATGACAAATAATGAAGCCACTGGCCCTGATGATATTTCTGCTGAATTCTGGAAGCGAATAGGAGATACCGGAGTACTGTTTCTGACAACACTTTTCAACAAGTTCCTGGGTGATGGAATTCCCGACGAATGGCGAAAGAGCTTTCTCATCCCTTTCTATAAAAATAAAGGTGATATAAGACTCTGCAAAAATTACAGAGCTATAAGGCTTATCTCCCATTCCTTCAAAATATGGGAAAGAGTCATCAACAAAAGGCTTCTTGAAATAACTAACGTCACTGAAAACCAATGCGGATTCGTCGCCGGTAGATCCACAACTGATGCCATACATTCAGTCAGAATACTGATGGAAAAGTACAGAGACAACAAACAAGACTTGCACATGATATTCATCGATCTAGAAAAAGCTTTCGACCGGATACCGAGAGCATTAATTTGGCACGCTCTAAGGGCCCAGAGTGTCCCCGAGCATTACATAATGATTGTCAAAGATATGTACCACCAAGTATCAACAAAAGTGTGAAGTCCAGCCCGGAACAAGCGATGAATTTTATGTTAAAGTTGGCGTGCACCAAGGTTCCGCACTCAGTCCTCTGTTATTAAATATTGTAATGAACCATCTCACCTCAAATTTGCAGCGAGCGCCACCATGGGACATCTTATACGCTGACGATGTCGTCATCATCAGTGAAGATGTGAACAACCTGCAGAAGACTTTAGAAAAGTGGAGAGAAGCTTTGGAAACATCAGGTCTGCGAATAAGCAGAGAGAAGACCAAGTACATGCATTGTAACTTTAGTGGCATCAACAGCAAGAACACCATCTGTCTGCAGAACACCCAGCTAAAAGAAGTGGACCATTTCAAGTACCTAGGGTCAGTCATCAGTAAAGATGGGTCAATAGACACAGATATCACCCATCGCATAAATACCGGGTGGATGAAATGGAGAGAACTATCTGGGGTGCTATGCGATAGCCGAATGCCCGTGCGCATAAAGGGACGAGTATACAGAGCAGCCGTCCGACCGGCTATGACATACGGAGCCGAATACTGGCCACTCAAAAAGCAGCACGAACATCAATTCCACTGCGTAGAGATGAAGATGCTCAGGTGGGCAGGTGGTGTAACTAGGCTGGATCAGGTCAGAAACATACACATAAGAGGCACCTTTAAAGTAAGACCTATCCCAGATAAACTGCAGGAGAGCCGTCTGCGGTGGTACGGACATGTTATGAGGCGACCATACAACCACATGAGCAGAAAAGTGTTAGATATTGTAACTAAACCTCGAGGAGGAGGAAGACCCCGAATCACATGGATGTCTATAGTAAATAAGAACCTGAAAGAAGCCCACATAAACAAAGAGACGACCCAGGACCGAGCCACCTGGAGACACATGATACGGAGGGCCGACCCCAAATAAAATGGGAAAAGGCCATAACAAGAAGAAGAAGAGTAAAGTCCTGCTGCATATAATCAACTCGGGACTTAAAGCTTATCTTGATTGGCAAATAGCACAGGAGCAGGCGGGTTTTGTTAAGGGCAAAGGCACAAGAAAGCAAATTCTAAACCTGCGACTTATTATTGAAAAATGCCATGAACACTACATCCCGGCGTATATATTTATTGTGGATCAAAAGTCTTTCGACTGTCTGAAGTGGTCAAAGCTATGGGATCATCATCATCAGGATCAACCGCAAGGCTTTTTGAGTATCTTATATATGCTTTAATTCAAAGATATTGTTGAAACATTATACCAACAATAAGAAAATATAAATTACTAGCTGACCCGGCAAACGTTGTTTTGCCATATAAATTGTATTGATCTTTTCCTTGCTAGTTGATAAGAGATGGCGCCAGTTGTATTCATTAGTAACAATCACACTTCTTTTATATTTTGTATAATTTACACTACAGTTTTTTAAATTATAGCCTATTTGTTATTCTGGTGTGTAAGCTATATTATTGTCAAGTTTCATCAAAATCTATTCAGTAGATTTTGCGTTAAAGAAGTTCAAACATACATCCAGACATACAAACTTTCACATTTATAATATTAGTTTGATTATAACTATAGATACCATCCAGCTAGGTACCGCAGGTAGCGCCGGTTCACGATCATGACGCGTGGACTAGCCATCACCTCCCTAGAACCTTATTTTATGGAAGGAAACGACACGCTCTAAGGCGCTGCCAAAAGCAAATAACATTTAAGTGAGCATGACAAGCAAGAAAGTGTATCTACATATTATGCAATAATTACTAAATATCTCTACTTACAAAGTTGAGCATTTTGGTTCAATTTCTCTCTCTCGCCACCTCGTTGACTTTCAACACGCTACGGGCTAGCCGTAGTATAGCCTGCCGCAAGTCACTTCAGCCCGTCAATGCTTAAGTAAAACTGCACAGGATAGACTTCGTAGATACAAGGGGCACACTAAAAGTTTTGTACTTCTAGCTAATCGGAACTATTTGAATTTCGAATGTTATATTTTTTTAAACGTTGCAACCTTCTTACGGCCGTCCCCAATATTCAGTCTATCTCTTACTTGAGATAAAAATCGTAACTATCGTTGACTTTTCCGTCCCAATAAACTTATCGACGGTAACTCACTTTATCCGGACACGCTGTCTGTCAATGGGACGACGTATAGCTCACCAGCGATAGAAGTTTGTATGTAAATTTCAATTCACGCGTCCCAATATAAGGCGATAAGAATGACTTATCGGGTATAATGGGACAGATTCAGATTATTGACAGCTAATTACTGACAGAAGAAGGTAATAATTAACGTCTATCTGTAGATAGTAGATAGTATATTGGGAACGGCCGTTAGTTATAAAAAAAAAACCAAATTGGCGGGTAAAATTGTCAATTATTTTTTTATCACGTTCCAGAGTGTGGCGGTGTCGCAGCGCGGAGTTGCACGGACTGCCGCGGACGTGGCTGGAGGAGCTGCTGCGGGCCGTGTGGGACCCTCGGGCCACCAGCTGGTGTCACACGCGGCGCGGGGCCGGCGTGCCCTTCATGATACAGGTCACACACACACACACACTATTCACCGATTAACTTTAATCTTATATCTTAAAACATTAAATTGAGTATACAGGGGATTTCGGGGGCGATAAATCGATCTAGCTTGGTTTCAATTGCCGAAAATGTCGTTTCTATTTGTGTTTACAGTAATCATCTATATCGAGGTTTCAGTTTAAAAAAAATGCAGTTTTATCTGGGTCTTAATGAGAGGCAGCTACAATAACATTAGAATTAGAATACAAAGGTAATTTCGCCACTATATACAAGACCATAATAGCTCAGATGGGACATTGGGTGATCCGGAAAGCAGAGGATCCCGGTTCGAATCTAGATGTCGTATTAGTTTTTTTTTGTTCAGGTTTTGTACATTCTTAAAAATCTGAGCGAGGCTTCGTCGTCCGGATATTATATTATGAACATAGCAACGATTATTATACAGGTAAATAAAAAACCGGCACATATATACCTCATTAAATCGTGTTATTTTTTTAATAATAGAAAAGTGAATATTCTTTGTTGTAAACTTTATTATTAATAATTTAAATTTGGCAAAAAAACCCATAATAATTGTTAGTAAAATATCCTAAATTATGTTAAAAAAATATATTGAATTAGGCGTTACTTTGCGGAAATCATACAAATATTTACAAGCATTAGTATCGCATCAATAGCTACTCACAGTATAACAAAGATGCGCTTCAAGGATCCTAAGTTCAATTACCATAAAATGTTTTTTCTTTCTTTGTATTTGTATATTTTTTTTTTTTGCTTAATTTTATATAATGCCGCTAATGAAAACCAAATTTGAATGTTGTAACAGACAACTAAACTCTATAGAATTCGTAATTTGTCACATATGCAAGAAGAAATACCACCACGCTTGTATTAACACTACAAAAATACTCTTCACTGACCTGAGTGAACAGTATAAGGCTACATGGTCCTGCCCAGCATGCGCCCGCCCCAAAAAAAATAATACCAATACACCGGTTAGGGGATCTCCGCTACCACGTGAAACCACCTCAGAAAGCATATTAACCAACGCAACCTCCGCCGTAACCTCCGCCGTATGTCCTGAAGCCTTACGTAGGATTATTCGTGAAGAGTAAAACTCGGTGCTGGATTCATTCAAAATAAATATTTTGGAACACCTAAAGTCTGAAACTAAGCAAGTTATTGATCAAGTGTCCTGCATCACAGCTTCCTTCAATTTTCTCGAGCAGAAGTACGAAGCTACTGTCACAGATCTGTCTGAAAAAACCAAGTTAATAAACCAGCTTCAAACTGATAACGTAAACCTGACAACAGTAGTAAGGGCTTTGGAAACCAGATTAGTTTCTATGGAAACACAATCCCGTGCAGCAAACATAGAAATTCACTGCATCCCTGAATTCAAAACTGAAAGTCTACCAACCACAATTAATCAACTTGCTACCGCAATAAATTTTAATCTATCCAATACGGACTTAGTTGCATGTTCAAGGATTGCTAAGACTAACAAGGAATCCTCTCGACCACGAACCGTCCTCGTGAAGTTTTCTAGCCCTAGGATTCGTGACTCATTTTTTGCCGCTGCTCTAAATTTCAATAGAAAAGTGAAGTGCAACGAAGACAAATTGAACACAAGCCATCTAGGTATTAGCGGTGAAAAAAAACCCATTTACATTGGTGAGCATCTGCCACTTGCAGTTAAAACATTGCACGCCAAAGCCCGCATAAAAGCTAGAGAACTTACTTTACAGATTTGTTTGGGTCAAAAACGGTAAAATATTTATGCGTAAGTGTCCTAATTCTAATTATAAGTATATTAAAGATTCCGATTGCCTGAACAATATTACTGCTTAGCTTGAATGGTTATCCCTCAGTTATATTCAAACAAAGTCAAATCCCTTAATTGCTACTATCAAAACGTTAGATTTCTAAACTGTACTCTACAAAACTTTCGACAGCGAGTTATTTGTAATAATTTTGATCTAATTGTCGTAACTGAAACATGGCTGAACTGTAGCGTTTTTGATTCCGAAATCCTTGATGATCAATATGTGGTTTACAGAAGGGATCGCGAAACTTCTGCCTTAGCGAAACATAAAAAGTCGGGTGGAGGAGTTCTCATAGCTGTATCTAAACTGCTCCAGTCTCAACGGCAGCTTGAATGGGAAAGTAATAATGAGGATTTATGGGTCTCAGTCAGTAAAGGAGGAATAAAAAAACTTAATTTATGTGGCATTTATCTTCCACCACCTGTTAGCAAGACAACAATTGAAGCATTTATTGAAAATGTCAATATGGTTCTAGATTCCCTTCCCGAATCGTATGAAGACTCCACCTTAATACTAGGCGATTTAAATTTTAAATCAATCACGTGGTTTTCTGAAGACGGTAGCACAAGTATTATCAACAATGGAAACTTTGCCATTAATAGGTTATTTATTGATTTTCTCCAAGTGAGTGGTTTCACTCAATGTAATGGTGTGCTAAACTTTAAGGGCAATTCTCTCGACCTCGTATTGGGCAATGAACATACAGTAACAGTAACTGAATGCGTATCTCCATTGCGGGATGTAGACCCATATCACCCTCCGCTTCATATTAATATCCGTACTAGCTTACCAAAATACAACAGTTTCATGAAATCTCGATACAGATACAATTTCTTCAAATCTAACTTTACAAATATTATAAATAACCTCAACCAAGGGAATTGGCTTGAAGAACTGAACAAATGCAAGAATGTTAATATAATGATTGAAAAATTTTATATAATTCTAGAATCTGTAATTAATAAGCACGTGCCTAAAACCAAACCACGCAGCTGTAAATATCCTGTTTGGTTTCCACCTAATCTCATACGCCTGCTTAGGCTGAAAAATAAATGTCACAAAAGATTAAAAAAATACAATAACCCAATGGATAGAATTGAATTCCAATATTTAAGAAAAGATTGTGACCACTTAATAACTACCTCGTACAATAATTACATTTGCTCAATCGAACAAAAAATAGCTAATAATCCCAAATACTTCTGGACTCATATTAAGAACTTGCGTAGGAGCACTAATAACTATCCCTGCACAATGAATTTAGGTACAATTACAGCCTCTAACACTCAAAATATCACTGATCTTTTTGCATCTCATTTTTCTTCCGTCTACGACAATAGCTCAACTTTAAATAATAGAATAACCCTAACTAACAGTGAACCTAAGACATATGTTGGAAATATATATCTTACTGCTGGTGACGTCTCTAAAATACTAAAAAGACTTTATTGTTCCAAAGGTAGCGGTCTGGACAATATCCCTCCACTCTTCTTTAATAGGTGTTCTGAAGTTCTCTCGGTTCCGCTAGCAATCATTTATAATTACTCCTTGGGCACCGGTACTTTTCCAGACAAATGGAAAGAAGCAAAAGTTGTGCCTATATTTAAAAAAGGGTCCAATAACTCCGTGTCTAATTATCGACCAATTTCAATTTTAAGCGTAGCGTCAAAAGTTTTCGAAAGTCTAGTAGATGAGCATATCACTACAGCTATTAAAAACAACTTTACTCCTCATCAACATGGTTTTATCAAAGGTAAATCAACGAATACTAATTTATTTAGCTTCACCAATGAAGTAATTAATGCACTAGACAACAATCAGCAGGAAGATGCAATATACACAGACTTTTCAAAGGCTTTTGATAAAGTTAACCACAACTTGCTACTAACACAGTTAAAGAATTTTGGGATAACAGATACCCTGTTAAACTGGTGTGAAACTTATCTTTGTAAGCGACCCAACACTGTTGTTATTAATGGATTTAAAAACCTTACCTTGCAACATCTGGAGTTCCTCAGGGATCAGTGCTTGGACCGTTATTTTTCAATGTCTTTATTAACAGCATAAGTAACATATTTCAATTTTCAAAAGTATATTTATTTGCCGATGATCTCAAACTATTACGAGTGATTAGAAACCCTGCAGATGCTCAGCTACTACAAAGTGATATCGATCGTTTAATTCAGTGGTGCATAATCAACAACATGCAGCTCAATGCAACCAAATGCTTTCATATATCATTCACGCGCAAGATCAATCCAATAATTAGGCAATACAGTATCCTAAATGAAAGAATCACTAAAGTCCATAGCATACGCGATTTGGGAGTAACACTTGATTCTAAACTTAATTTTATTGAGCATGTTGACAACATCCTTGCATCAGCCTCTAAGTCTCTAGGATTTGTAATGAGAAACGCCAAAGATTTTAGAAAAATATCCACAATAAGATTCCTTTTTAATAGCTTTGTGAGATCTAAGTTGGAATACTGCTCCCAAGTATGGTGCCCTGACTATAATATCCACAGTGACAGAATTGAAAGGCTTCAAAAGAAAATAATCCGCTACCTCACCTACCGTACGCCTGACGTACGAGACTTGTTCTCGTATAACGATCGTTTGCGTCATTTTCAAACCCTTTCATTAAAATCCCGCCGTTTATACTTAGATATGATTTTTCTGTACAAAATAATAAATAGTAAAATTGAGTGTCCTGCTCTATTGAGTTTGTTTGACATCAATATTCCCCATCGACCTCCTCGTAAGGCAACTGCATTGTTTAAAATCCCACTCCGCAGAACGAGGCTTGGAGCCAATTCAACTTTAGTAAGGCTTTCGCGGTCATACAATTATCTATCTTCAAGGATTGAGGGTTTAGACATTAACCATAATTTTGAAAATGAATTTAGGCGTAGGCTTTGTAATTTTTTAAATAATAATTTAATTTAAATTTGTTCTTTAAGTGTACTTTTCTTTTTATTTGTGTAGAAATAGTTGTAGAATATGTTTTAGATTTATATAATACGTTATTAGTATCTAGCCGACAATTAACGTCAAAAAAGTATGTGTTTTTTTATTTACTAATTTAATTTAAATATGTTCTTATATATTTTTCTTCTTATATGTGTAGAAGTAAATGTAAAATATTTGTTAGATTTATATAATTTGTTATTATTTTATAGCCGACAAACAATCGTCATAAAATTATGTTTCATGCATGTCTGATTGCCTGTAAGTAGAATCGCAATTATCATTTTTTTAAGTATGTTGTAATTATAGTGGAATGTATGTTGTAGTTTCTGTAGGTAATCTTAACTAAATAAATAAATAAAACCTCGTTATATCGTAGAGTTGTTATGTATTTATCAGTGCCGCCGTTGCTTGGAAGGTATAATGAATGGTTTCAGGCTCTAATTAGCAGCGGGTTGGGAGTGGGGTCGGAGAAGTTGTTCGGCGAGTGCGCGCGGCACCTGGTGCGAGCGGCGAGGGTCGGTGAGCTGCCCACGAGGCTGCACGCCGCCAACATCCTGCGAGCGTTGTACCGCAGCTCTGGGCTGCACGAGCTGGTGGCCGCGCACGTGGGAGACGGCTTCCTGCTGGCGCTGCAGGGCTTTGAGGGCGCCACGTGGGCGGTGAGTATCGTATTAATACGTCTAAGGATTATTCTCAAATGATGCCGAACAGTGCAGCAAAAAAATCAATAAGAACAGTAGTAAACAACTTGTTAACGTAACAGTGGATATACTCTCTATGTCCGATACGAAACTTCGTATGCGAATGAAATTTAAACGAAGTTTCGATTGTGATCCTACTCTATTTTGTTTTCGGACAAATCGACGAATATGTGAACGAATGGTGAACGTTTGAAATGAACATTAATCCAACTTATTTGAATGTTCTATTTCATGTCGGTGGGTAGTAACTAATAACAACCAAAAATATCTGTATTTCATATGCAATGTAAACATGTCAAATTAGTACTTCAGATTTTTTGTTTAAATTCTTTAAAAAGAGTTCTCAATATATGGTGCTATTAAATGATCTTTTAAAATGTTTTTTATCAAACCGCGCAATCGCGATACCCATCATCTATCAGAATGTTTCAAGTACATATCAGTTATATACTTATTTGTTTTTTTTTTCACATAAAATATTGCCTCTACATATAGCCATCTATCTTTTAAGATACATCTTTTCAAATGGCTGCACATACGGAGATGAAGCTATACCTTTTAATTTGTACACCTGAATACCTACTTTTAGTTAGCTGTAAGTGAGTCTTCCTGTTATAATAAAATAAAATAAAAAAGAAATTTTATTCTTTTATTAATAACAAAATTGAAAATTATTTTAGAATATTACTAAAGATAGGAATACCACTGTTAGAAAGGAATATGTAAGATAAAGTTCTACCTTTATCCTTTCTATCAGTTGTAATGCACTTCACGCCCTTTAACCTACCTGTAGAGCTTAATGTCAAGATGCTGCCGATTAAGAGGGAACCCCTCTGCTTCTTTCACATTGGAGTTCATCCTTTGTCAACTCGAAAGATTAATACCACCCCTGATACATAATTCATCAGTCATTACAACATTGTTGGTACCGACTGGTGGCATGGTCAGCGCAAAAGCGGCCTAACACATTTTTTATTTTATAACCTAATAGACGCATACCATTCAAAATGAGTGTGGTTTATTTATTTTTAACAAAGATTTATACCTTGAATCCACAATAAATCTGTGTGTTATAGCTCTTTTGCGTGAATGTCTAGTATTAACTGTCTGGTACTAGTATTTTCTTTGATAAACGTGAGTGTCACAGATTTAAATAAAACACTTTTAAAGGATTAAAACGCGTGTAATTGTAACTTTGTTTTTACATTAGATTTTTGCGTAAAAGTTACATTTTTATTTTAGTTAACCCGATGTTTCAAGACCTTTCCATTTCTCGTTTTCAGGGGGACTGAAAAAACACCGTTACAAATAC
This sequence comes from Leptidea sinapis, assembly GCF_905404315.1. Lineage (NCBI taxonomy): Eukaryota > Metazoa > Arthropoda > Insecta > Lepidoptera > Pieridae > Leptidea > Leptidea sinapis. The sequence goes on along the minus strand of NC_066275.1, from coordinate 4,334,024 downwards.
ACGCGTTGTTATCCTTTAAAAGTGTTTTATTTAAGTCTGATACTAATTATTTAAACTGTAATAATAACAACGAATATGCTGAGTAGCAAACCTTGATATAGAATAAGCCTTACTTTATTTTTTTATTTGGTCCTTAATGTATGTTAGTTTTAAGTAGATTAGGCATGTATCTTATATTCGTAATTATTTAGATTAGTTTTTTATATTGTCCTTTATTACATTTTGTAAATGTTTACCTGTGTTTGTAGTGTTTGTACCAAATAAAGATATATCCTGTACTATAATATTATAACTAACAGGAACGTAACGCTTGGACGTTGGTCTTGAGTGCGCTTTTCGTGCGCGCGTTTGGTGTCGAGCGTACACGCGGCGGACGAGCGGCGCAGCGAGAGCGGATGACCGGCCGGATGTTCTTCCTGCGCTACCCGCAGCTGTATGACTACATGCTGGTAATATCACGCAGAGACATTTATTTATTTATTAAATTCCGCCAACAAGGTATACACTAATATAAACGCAGTATAATACAAAAACAATAACATTCACATGGTAAGTGATGCCTCAATTATAGGCGAAAATGACATGCTATTCAATTAAATTAAGCCACAAAATAAAATAAGAACTATAATATATTATATTTCTACGAATACAATCTTAATATAAATTTACACAAAACATTATCGAAAAATAACCATTGAGGCCCTCCCTTGAAAGAACCGTTTTAATATATTTTTTAAATTTATGTAAGTTATGATCAAATATGTCGACTTCATCGTGATGACTATTATATTCCCTGGTAATTCTATTCAAGGGAGAGAAATAGCCTAAATTAAATAAACATAAACAGCCACTTTTATGAAATCAACTTTAATAATTCACAGAATTCTAACTTAAAATTCTGGAAGCGCTCGTGTAATTTCTCTGGGGTTGCAGACAGAGCGGCGGTGCTCACTCACTATCACGACGTGACCTGTACGCTTTATTCGCTTCCCCTTCATAAAAACAAGCTCTCTTTTCCGTCCATCTGCCAAGACTGCTTCTTAGGAATTACAGGGAATCTGGAAATTATTTCAATTAGAGATGTAATTTAATTAGCTTCCTGCTTAGGACGACCAATAATGTCGCAGGTACAGGTGATACGTAATTAATGGTATCCCGATACTTGCTAGTAGAAGTTGAAGTGGCAGTTCACGGTGTGTTATTAATTTAACGGAAGACATAAAAAGTTAGCAACATAAAAATAACTTTTATATACAAGTAATATAACGAATTGCTTGCCTAGAGTTGTAGACGAATCGCGGCAATGCAATCTGTGCCTTTTTGCGGCAAAGTACCAAAGCATAATAAGTACAAACTATTTTGAATACGAACCTATGTAGAACTGTGACATTTTGATCATCATAGTTGTTGTAACTTGTTTTGTATATAAATTCAAATTGTATACCTAATCCCAAACGCGAGAGATATCACTTGACAATAACAAACTGATAAAATATGAATCTTAAAAGTGATATAAATATCATACTTAGAATAAAACTTAATAATCGAGGAGGGATTTGACGACTAACTTTACGGGGTTGACAAATCGAATGTGCGTTTCACAAAAATGCATTCTCCTTGCAAACGTGTCGCGAGTGTAAAAGCGCTTTACAAGATATTCGCCATATTTAAACTCAATACACAGTTCAATACCCAAAACTACCAATAAATATTTTTTTCGATCAGATTGTTCGTGGATAGATGATCTAACTTATAAATTAGATATTAATAATTCAATTGAAGCTGTTGTACTATTTTTAACCGACTTCAAAAAAGGAGGAGGTTCTCAATTAGTTGTTTTTTTTTTTGTTTGTTACCTCACAACTTTCGACTGGGTGAACAACCGATTTTGATGAATTTTTTATTAAAAAGCTGGTGCTTCTCGAGTGATCCCATTGTAATTTGGTCCAGATCTGACAATGGAATCCATGAGAAAACCATAAAAGTCTTAAATTTTGCTATACATAGGTATAGCAAAGTGTATGATAAATTTACGAATAACGATTTCGATGATTCTTTTTTTAATGGAAAGGATATACTTTAAAGATACTTTGGTAAGGTTCTGATTACGGAATCCATGACAAAGTAACGTAACACTGTATCAAATTGCAAAGTACTTACGTTCATTGCTGCATTGAAAAATTTAGTATATTTATACATATTTAGACAAATTGTTAGTGAGTATACTTCAAATTCACGAAAAACCTTAAATTTAAAAAAAAAAAAACATAAAAACAAAAAAACAACCGCCTTCAAAAACACTATTCCAAAACAATAGATATAATGTGCACTAAAAAGTATAAAAATAATTGCGTATTTTTATACAATCCAATTAATTAATCTTATTCTAGTTACGATTATTGTAATTTTTGGAGTCGGTGTCATGCAAGATAGGTTTGTTACTACATACATAGTTATAGGTGAGATGTGCTTGAGTCGTGAGGATGCGAGAGGCGAGAGCGGGTTGCGGCGGAAGGACACCGATTCCAAAAATAACAATAAATGTAACTAGAATTAGATTAATTATTTAGATTGTATAAAAATACGCAATTATTTTTATACTTTTTAGTGCACATTATATCTATTGTTTTGGAATAGTGTTTGTGAAGGCGGTTGTTTTTTTGTTAAAAATTTTTATTGTAAAGAAATATTTTATACATGGTTTATAAAATTATGCTTTTTATCTTTCTAAGACGCAGTAATGCTCTATAAAATTTGTAATGGCGAGATTAAATCATAACATTACATGAGATTAATTTCCGTGTACCATCTTTAGTCACTAGATCACAAAACTCATTCCGCGTCTCTAAAACTAGGACCAATATTAAACGTGCGCCACTTCACAGAATATGTACACTACTTAATCTCACGTTGAATAACAATGATATGTTTTCGTCCTCCCTTTTTTCCTATAAAACTAATTTAAAAAAACATTCAGTTCTAATCAAACTTAAATCTTATTATTTTTGTTTCTATATTCTAATTTTACAATTATATAGCTTACTTTTACCAAGCTTTACTTACATTTGCTGAGATTAACTTTTATTGTAAATTGTACGTGCACGCTTGCACCTTAGTAGATGTCGCTTTTATCTTTAACATCTATGTTCGTTCTAAGGGAACAATTGTAATTATTTTAGTTAGTTATAATTTTTTTTTTATATGAGAGGGGGCAAACGGGCAAGAGGCTCACGGGATGGGGAGAGGTGAGGCAACCGCCCATGGACATCCGCAACAAGGTGTGTCAAGAAATGCGTTGCCGGCCTTTAAGGTGGGAGTATGCTTTTTTCTTGAAGGTCCCTAAGTCGTATCTGTTCGGGAAGACCGCTGCCGGTAGTTGATTCCACAAAGTGGCTGTGCGAGGCAAGAAATTTCGAAGAAAACGCGCGTTTGTGGAATGCCAGACGTCTACGTGATGCGGATGGTACTTTGCACATAATGTCCGATGGTGGAATTCGGCCGCTGGAATCAACCCGAACAGCTCCTCTGAGCACTCCCCGTGATAAATGCGGTAGAAGATGCAGAGAGAACCCACATCTCTACGCAATGCTAGAGAATCAAGCCGATCGGAGATGACTTGATCGTCGATGATTCGAGCCGCTCTTCGTTGTATGCGGTCAAATGGAAGAAGCTGGTACTGGGGAGCACCCGCCCAGAGGTGAGAACAGTACTCCATGTGAGGCCGAATTTGCGCCTTATAAAGTTGCAGGCGGTGGCTTTTAGTGAAGTACTGTCTCGCCTTACTGAGTACACCAAGCTTTTTAGAGGCCAGTTTGGCCTTCTCTTCCAAGTGACCACGGAACTGAACGTCGCTCGATATATCGACGCCAAGTATGCCAATACAGGCTGTGGCAGTTAGAGGAGTGATCTCGAATCGAGGGGATACGACAAAGGGAGACTTTTTCGTGGTGAACGCACAAACTTGTGTCTTCTTGGGGTTGAATTGGACTAAATTTTGTCGGCCCCATTCCGAGACTTTGCAAAGCATAGTCTCGATTTCAGACACAAGTTTGATCCGGTTCTCGTCGACGCTATCCCGGGACATGTTGGCACGGCCGGTGTAGGAAGCATACCCCGTGCTGTTGTCTGCATAGCAATGAATATTGCTGATTTGCAGCATATCATTGATATGCAGAAGAAACAGCGTAGGGGATAGCACACAGCCTTGCGGGACACCAGAGTTTATGGGTTTTAAGTCGGAGCATGCACCGTTGATAACAACCTTGATGCTCCGATCAGCCAAAAAGCTAGTGACCCATTTGCACAACTTCTCGGGAAGCCCATAGGATGGCAGTTTCGCTATAAGCGCTTTATGCCACACCCGATCAAAGGCCTTCGCTATGTCCAAACTCACCGCCAACGCCTGTCCCTTCGACTCAACCGCTTGCGCCCATTTATGGGTGAGGTACGCAAGAAGATCACCAGCTGAGCGACCCTGACGGAAACCGTACTGGCAGTCGCTGCTCAGCTGGTGCCCCTCTAGGTATCCCAAGAGCTGGCGGTTGATGATCGACTCCATTACTTTGGAGAAAATGGAGGTAATGGCAATGGGGCGGTAGTTGGACGGATCTGAGCGTACACCTTTCTTAGGGATCGGGTGCACTAAAGCCGCCTTCCATAATTTCGGGACTACGCCTGATGAGTAGGAGAGCCGGAAAAGACGGGTAAGGACCGGCGCCAGTTCCGGAGCACATGTCCGCAGCACTATCGGGGGAATGCCATTTCTCCGGGCGTGCCGGCCCAATTCGGTTGTGTCCGTGAGGACCCAACATGGCACTACCACTCCTAAAAATTTGAATGTGTATTTAATCTTGTTTCTGTTTTTGTCTCCAATAAAGTAAATAAATAAGATTAACCATAAAAACACTGCATCTCCAGCATATTAGAAAGTTATGATTATTATAAGTAATATGACTTATAAAGTAATATTATATTTTTTGCTTCCAGCAAAAGGTTAATGAAGTTTCTGAAGAAGGCTGCACCGGCAGCGGCAGCGTGTTTCCAGTTCTGCTTCTGTTGGCTCAGTTGCAGCCGTCTGCTCTCGAGGGTACCGTCTCAAACATCAAGGTATGTCCAACTTAGTAGCGTAGGCTTCGGTTTCTCTGATTTAAATATTGTTTAAACATTTTAGAATATAACATATCAGAATCATACTTACATAACGATATTACAAATAGATATTTAAAGCAGATAATCTATGTCTAGACTACATTATTTGAACAAATAGGATAGATATGACGATGACGTTAAACAACCGAGTGCGTGATATTGTAGTGCGGTCCGGTGGCAGGCGGTGGGACGGGCTTGCGGGCGATCGCATGGCTGCGGGTGGAGGGGTTATTATTTTTAAACGCCTGCAGTTTCTATTAATTTGCATTTTCAATGATTATCAACAAATATCAGGGTCAAACCTTAAAAAAGAAGGCATACATTTGGATATGTTTTTCCTATTTTAATCGCAAAATCTGCATATACACATGCAGATTTTCTGAATGAAATAAATCGTTTCACATAATTTAGGAGGACATAGGAATATATTGCAGTAGCTACCTATAACTTTTGCATTACTTTCAACCATCATATACATACATCCGTACGTATCAATTCTATAATTTCTTTAAATAATCTACTCTATCTATTCTTACAAACTATAGCGTTTATAATACCTATTGGTGAAATCATCATAAAAATTCTTACTACATTAACATACATTACAACATAATATAGTTGTTCGAACACTTATAACTGGAGAACAGCTGGTCTGATTTTCATGATTTTGAATTTGTTGAATTTGCCACCGTTCCGAATCGCAGAATAATATAAAATCGTTGCAAAATTGACGAAACAAGAAAACACTTTCTTTCATTTAAAATCATCATCACAATTTTCTAGAGGGTTATCTTTTTTCGGAACAGGAGGACTAAAGAGCGTATGGGCCACCTGCTGTTAAGTGATCACCGCCGCCGACATTCTCTTGCAACACCAGAGGAATCACAAGAGCATTACTCTTTAGATTCCTCCGATGATTTAATTAATTAAATATATCTCTGGATCTACTAAAACCAATTTAGAAAATTCTGTTACCAATAGAAATTAAAAATTTTCTGTCATATAATATTATATATTAACCCAAAAACGAAAATACCTTTTCATAGTAGTTGTATTTGTAAAATACGTCGGAGAAAAAACCGTTGAACACTAAAAATAAATCATATGACAAAACAACGTTTGCCGGGTCAGCTAGTAAAGGTATAAAGGGAAAACACGCTAATAACTCCAAATCACCTGGATGTAAGTTTATTCGTTGTGCCGCCAGTTATGAGATCAAATTTACCTCGGGCACGTTTCATGGCGTCTCCATTGAATTATTAATCGGTTCCATTGTTCGTGAGTACAGTTGACGTCGTTCATCCCCGGCGTGGTGCGGTGCGCGCGCAGCCCGGCGCTCCACACGCGGCAGGCGGCCGCCGCGGCTCTACCGCCGCTCGTGTCTCCTGCAACTAACTGGTAACTATAATAGATATAAGTGGGGTACCAGGGGGAGGCTCCTTTGCCGCAGCCCGGCGCTCCACACGCGGCAGGCAGCCGCCGCGGCTCTACCGCCGCTCGTGTCTCCTGCAACTAACTGGTAACTATAATAGATATAAGTGGGGTACCAGGGGGAGGCTCCTTTGCCGCAGCCCGGCGCTCCACACGCGGCAGGCAGCCGCCGCGGCTCTACCGCCGCTCGTGTCTCCTGCAACTAACTGGTAACTATAATAGATATAAGTGGGGTACCAGGGGGAGGCTCCTTTGCCGCAGCCCGGCGCTCCACACGCGGCAGGCAGCCGCCGCGGCTCTACCGCCGCTCGTGTCTCCTGCAACTAACTGGTAACTATAATAGATATAAGTGGGGTACCAGGGGGAGGCTCCTTTGCCGCAGCCCGGCGCTCCACACGCGGCAGGCGGCCGCCGCGGCTCTACCGCCGCTCGTGTCTCCTGCAACTAACTGGTAACTATAATAGATATAAGTGGGGTACCAGGGGGAGGCTCCTTTGCCGCAGCCCGGCGCTCCACACGCGGCAGGCGGCCGCCGCGGCTCTACCGCCGCCCGTGTCTCCTGCAACTAACTGGTAACTATAATAGATATAAGTGGGGTACCAGGGGGAGGCTCCTTTGCCGCAGCCCGGCGCTCCACACGCGGCAGGCGGCCGCCGCGGCTCTACCGCCGCTCGTGTCTCCTGCAACTAACTGGTAACTATAATAGATATAAGTGGGGTACCAGGGGGAGGCTCCTTTGCCGCAGCCCGGCGCTCCACACGCGGCAGGCGGCCGCCGCGGCTCTACCGCCGCTCGTGTCTCCTGCAACTAACTGGTAACTATAATAGATATAAGTGGGGTACCAGGGGGAGGCTCCTTTGCCGCAGCCCGGCGCTCCACACGCGGCAGGCGGCCGCCGCGGCTCTACCGCCGCTCGTGTCTCCTGCAACTAACTGGTAACTATAATAGATATAAGTGGGGTACCAGGGGGAGGCTCCTTTGCCGCAGCCCGGCGCTCCACACGCGGCAGGCGGCCGCCGCGGCTCTACCGCCGCTCGTGTCTCCTGCAACTAACTGGTAACTATAATAGATATAAGTGGGGTACCAGGGGGAGGCTCCTTTGCCGCAGCCCGGCGCTCCACACGCGGCAGGCGGCCGCCGCGGCTCTACCGCCGCTCGTGTCTCCTGCAACTAACTGGTAACTATAATAGATATAAGTGGGGTACCAGGGGGAGGCTCCTTTGCCGCAGCCCGGCGCTCCACACGCGGCAGGCGGCCGCCGCGGCTCTACCGCCGCTCGTGTCTCCTGCAACTAACTGGTAACTATAATAGATATAAGTGGGGTACCAGGGGGAGGCTCCTTTGCCGCAGCCCGGCGCTCCACACGCGGCAGGCGGCCGCCGCGGCTCTACCGCCGCTCGTGTCTCCTGCAACTAACTGGTAACTATAATAGATATAAGTGGGGTACCAGGGGGAGGCTCCTTTGCCGCAGCCCGGCGCTCCACACGCGGCAGGCGGCCGCCGCGGCTCTACCGCCGCTCGTGTCTCCTGCAACTAACTGGTAACTATAATAGATATAAGTGGGGTACCAGGGGGAGGCTCCTTTGCCGCAGCCCGGCGCTCCACACGCGGCAGGCGGCCGCCGCGGCTCTACCGCCGCTCGTGTCTCCTGCAACTAACTGGTAACTATAATAGATATAAGTGGGGTACCAGGGGGAGGCTCCTTTGCCGCAGCCCGGCGCTCCACACGCGGCAGGCGGCCGCCGCGGCTCTACCGCCGCTCGTGTCTCCTGCAACTAACTGGTAACTATAATAGATATAAGTGGGGTACCAGGGGGAGGCTCCTTTGCCGCAGCCCGGCGCTCCACACGCGGCAGGCGGCCGCCGCGGCTCTACCGCCGCTCGTGTCTCCTGCAACTAACTGGTAACTATAATAGATATAAGTGGGGTACCAGGGGGAGGCTCCTTTGCCGCAGCCCGGCGCTCCACACGCGGCAGGCGGCCGCCGCGGCTCTACCGCCGCTCGTGTCTCCTGCAACTAACTGGTAACTATAATAGATATAAGTGGGGTACCAGGGGGAGGAATGGCGGTTGCAACCCTTACATCCCCACCGTAGGCGACAACAACTTTGACATAGTTGAGATATAAAAAAATGTGTCAGCATCAAAATGAGATGCCAACCAAACCGGCCCAAGTTACACTGCTACAGAACTATATATTTAACACGTCTTTTGAATTATAAAAAAATGTGTGTGTACTTATGTATGCATGCAAGAAGTTATACTTCTTTGGCCTAACGAAGCAAAAATCATTAAAATGATTTATTCCTCGTGCTATTCTACGATTTTAGAAAGAACAATTTTGTAAAAATCTTGCAAAGATGGCTTTGATAATTAATTATTAAATAATGAATGCGGCTGTATGGGCTTGAACCCTTTGCCTGTCCACATAATGGACGAAGAGACCAAAAATAATAAGGAATGACGCATACATCAGAAAATTTTAGAAACCAACTTCATCCTGTTATTCTTGTGTTACAGTGATGCGCGGGCATCTTTCAATTTCACTCTCATCATTTTTTCATAACCCACCTAAAGAAGTATAACTTTAAAAATGTCCCGTTACCGGATTTGTAGTGAATGAATTATTTATTTCAGTTACACGGAGCAGATAGAGGAATTGTTAACTCTCGTGTGTGATGTAGGAATCCCCACCAACTATTGCCACGGGATATTGCTTCAGGTGAGGATAAATCACTTATTCAACATTTATAGTTGAGGTGTCAGATTAATATGGTGATTTTATTAATTTGAAATTGTACAAACTCTGCTTGGAGTCGGGTCGATCCTCACCTAAAACATAATAGCTGATATAATATGTAATTAGATAATTAATATAATAGTATTAAGCATTTGATTCGCATACGTAACTCTCACTAAGTTTTTGATTTATATTTTACATAGCTACTCGTGAAAATCTGTGAATGGCTTTCTGTTATTTTATCATGTGACTATTGTAAAGTATTCAACTTAGCTCTGTAGATTTTCCAAAAATATAAATAAATAAAACTAAAAGTTTGGTTTTAAAGTAAGTGTTTCTAAGTAAATTCAATATTTTTCAATCTGTGTTCGATTACATAAGAGAACGGGCTCTACAAATTTAATATTTTTTTTATGATAGAACTGCATTACAATAAATCAAAATAAAAGCCTTGTGACGATACGCCCACACATAAGACATTAAAATGTAATGTAAAATTGTTACCCCACAAATATGTTTAACAATTCTTGCAAATATTACAGATTTACTGAACAAGTGGTAGGCATAACTAAATACTAATGTGCTATTGTATAAAAATAGTGCTTTACTTATGAAGAGAAGAAGAAATATCTGAAGATAAAATTATTTTAACCATGGAATAAACTTAAACTTCTTTACTAAGGGAATGTCGCCATATCGCCAAAACGTACAATTATGAAAATTAAAATGAATTTATTAATAAGTGTAGACAGGCCTTATGAGAAAGCTCGTTGTCGATTGGCAATGGAGAGGGCTATGCTCGGAGTTTCCCTGTGAGATCGAATCATAAATGAGGTAATCTCTAACTCTCTAAGAGAACCAAAGTCACCGACTATAGATGGTTGCGAAACTGAAATGGCAGTGGGCAGGGCACATAGCTCGATGGACATCTGGCCGTTGGGGCAGAAAAGTCCTTGAATAGCGACCACGTAACGGAAGACGTAGTGTTGTTTTTTAAATGCAAAATTATATTCCGGACCAGTTATTTTTGAGGTTGTGGTCTTTGTGTCTGCTAGATTCACTATTGATGCATTTTGGACTGTTTGTGCAGTGCGGTGTTTTTACTGCATAACAGACATTTAATATAGAAAAAAAAATGTTTTTCTATAAAATTCAAAGAGCCTTTGTCTAATTCTTCATAGCAGAAGGTTTTAATAACTATATAAAATATTGCATTATTATATAACTCATCAGAGATAATATTGGAATCGCACCATATTATAAGTACATAAATATACCATTTGTTAAAACAACTTACATCCCAAATTGGTCTCAGCTCATTTTACTGATAAATTACTGTGAAAAAAAAAGTTATTTTCATTACCCAATACATATCTACTTTTTTTAGTTCTGGCAGTAGGTACCTACTCTAGGTGATGTAAACAATTTTGGGTATTTATATAATAAAAATAAATAATTTAATCAGTAAGTCGTTACCTTAAAATAAGTTGTTTATTAAAATATATAAATGTAAAATACATCGTGTATAACAAATATATTTAAAAGTTAATTAATTTATTATCTTAATTTATAACATTTAAAAAGTTCTATATTTGTGGCATACTTACAAAATAAAGATTTTGAATTTGATTTCTAAATTCTAACTATACATAAAAGCTGTAGTGATATAGAGCGCTCAACCTCTGCCCATGCGAACAAAATTGTAAGAAAGAGGCTCAAACTGTTCACTTTCTTTCAATTTTAAAATTTTGTCCGAAGCTATCAGTCATTTAATATCAGTCTATCTTTAAAGTTACTCATATGTTTGCACACAACACATTTGCCAAGTTGCAATTCAGTTTAATTATTGGAAATAAAATGTTTAATTTGAAGGTCTTCAAAAATCTAGTTGCTGTGATTAAACTTATCGACCTTTACGATAAATACATATATTTTTTAATATTTCGACTGGTTCGTCTCTGTTGAGGAAGGCGTTTTTAATAAAAAAAAAATGTGAACGCAGTCTTATCATATGTTTAAAAATGAAATGAATTCTTATTTCAGTGAAACGTTTTACCTCCATATTTAAAATACTAGGCTTGTATTTAGTATCGTGTCGTGGGATTTGATATGTAAATGATATTAAAGCTAGTAGATATTGGATCTCTGATCATAACGCTACTATTCTTATGAAAACTTATATTTTATGAGAAATTACAAAAAAAATATTTCTAACCTCAAATACGATAAAAAGCGAAAATGGAGTGGACAAAAAAGTCTGAACGATCACCGAAAACGATTGACCGAGGTAAATGATGGCATATGGGGGTCGAATATAGATAGCCATTATTTAGAATTCAATGTCGAGTTTAATTGTCATTTAACATCATCTACATAGATCCAATAATAAATACGTAGTACATGAGAATAAATACTGATATTATATTATAATAAAACTTATAATTCAGCTCAAGTGAAAATAATCGTGAAAAATTGACGTGTTTGATAGTTAAATATCAATCACTCATCTTTGAATTCGAGAGGTCGACTCTCAAGAATTGACCCAAGCTGCCATTTTTGACATATTATTCTTTGTTTTTATAACAACTTAGTAATGTGCTTAGAAGAAAGTTAGTAAGCGAGCTTCAGACTTGAGCATACATACATTATTTTGATTTTCAAGAGAATTGTGCGTTACCTTCTCATGGGTGCCAGGCGAGAGAGGATATCTATCACTCCACTAGTAATTTTCTAATTGGTCTGCAGTTAATAAGCCTGGTCTCGGTGCGGGGCAGCAGTACGGGCATGTCGCTCGAGAGTGCTGGGGGCGTGTCCCAGCAGATGGCGCTGTCGCTGCGGCTCGTGACGCATGCGTGTTACGTGCTCGTACACGCATATATTACTCTCGTGCGGGCTTTTGTACTACAGTAAGTGTTTCTGTTAGACTAACTGCTCCGGGATTCTATTATGACGCCTATAATAATAATAATAACTTTGTTTTCCCAAACATTACATGTTAAAAATATGTTCCTTAATTATATTATTAATTATTTACATACAATACAGGCAAGAAAGACAGCTAAACTAGTATGAACTATGTTTCAGCTCTCAGTGATTTCTCGGTACCAGACATAATTACCTACAAAGTCAAATCAAAATCAGATAAAATAAAATAAAAATACTGTCTCAATACAAAGTGAAAATAAAAGTTTAACTTCTAAGAATGTATGTATGTGTGTGTGTGTATGTAATAGGGTGTGATAGTGTTATATGTTACGATTTAAGGGCATACATTGATAATAGAAGTAGTAGTAGTAGTCTACGTACGTCGTTTACTTTATCATTATTTCTGTTTATTTTAATCTTGTTCGGCTATTGTAATTGTTTATATATTTATATAGAAATACAAATATTTGTTTACATTGTTGCATTATATATTTATATTACAGGCTAAATATAATGTACATAATGTAACAAACAATTACAGGCATCTACCACGTATTTCAATAATTTTCACAAAGTAAATATTAGTTTAATATTAATTTTGTTATTTGAATAGTATAGTCAAAAATTATATTGAACAATAAACCTGCAACCAATGCAAAGAACTGGTCCTGTATTTCTCTACGGACCACGTTGCGTCTGCATGTATTTTTGACTGAATTGCGGGCTTATGCTCGGTTAAAAAAAAGTGATATTTTAACAGCCACGGACTACATTAAAGATCAATCGACTGGAAATTCATAATTAATTATTTAAATTTAAGTTATTGTTGTGTTATGTTTGATACCCCGATATTTATATCGTTGGAGTCAGTTGCACCACACTACATGAACCTACACATCCCGATTTCCGTGATGTTAGACAGTTTGTTAGTGACGTCTTGAATCTATTTTGGAAAGCGGTCACTAATATCGTTCCCTTTCTATCACAGTTAACATTAAGATTGTTATTTTTCAGCTTCCCTGCTGTCATTACCACAAAATACGTCACTGAAATACAACCGTTGCTAGATGACTTACTATTTGGAGAATCGAAACGTCCAAAGACTGGCCGAGAGTTGTGCCTCGCCGCCGCCGTCAGACTATACCTCACTATATACAATCAATATGACACAAAAATAGATATTAAAGATTTAATCCATCGCTGCATGAGACATACTACTTATGAAGTAGTTCTAGAAATACTGGACTATCTGTTGGTACAACGCGGGGCTGTGGAGGTCGACGTTGTCGTGAAACCTATTTTGGATAAGCTCGACCATAACTATATTGTTGATTTGGAACATGTTTTGAGCAGTCAGTACTTGGAATGCCATCGGAAGGCTCTACATCTGTTAATACTAGAGAACCATCAAGATACACTGATTCTCGCGAGATCTAGGAGTGATGTTGTGCAGGATTTGATAAATTTGATTAACACGGAACACGAGAGTGTAACACATTTGTATCTTTTGAAATTGACCAAATATTTATCGAACGAGGATAATTTGGACTTGCAGGTGTTGTTGCCGGCGATAAGGGCGATACTCGCGTGCAGCTTCTCTGAGAACGACGTTGATACGAGGAGAGTGGTGGTCGGATTCTTGGAGGCGAACTTCCAACGTTTGTTGCGGACGGACCGGAGTGGTGCGAAGGATGATGACAGATGTAAGTGTGATCGTAGACAACCTCTCACCCAGTGAACCTCATCTGTGGATGCCCTACATTCTTAATCCAAACACATTGAGAATCCGTTTCAGGATATTAAGTTAAGATTGTGTTAGTTACCGCGTACTTAGTTATATATGACGTGCAAGCGTGAGCGGTTGTGATCGTTTGCAATCAGGAAAATGTAAATATTCCCTTGTATAGTTATTTAGTACTTATTATTTTCTTTAATTAACGCGAGTGTTACACTATTACTAATAAAACACTTTTAAAGGATTAAAACGTGTGTAATTGTAACTGTGTTTTTACATTAGATTTTTACGTTAAACTTAGATTTTTATTATTATTTTAGTTAACCCGTCGTTTCAAGATCTTTCCAGATCTCTCAGAGGACTAAAATAATTAACGGGTTAGCTAAATTAATAATACAGTTAATATTACTTGTCATTGTATACTGTTTATTTGTTACAGACATACCAAAAAGGGTATATATACCTAAAGGATACTTAAAAAAAAAATTTTAATTTTAACACGACGATGTCCATATATTCATTGATTCAATATTAATCATAAACAGCTCGTTAAATAAGCGCACAGTGTGCTTTATTGAATGAACACCCATATTAGTCCTCAGAGTGGCAAGATAATTCACGATTAAGTCTTCCACCTTCACGGGTTGTATTGAAATTGACCTGGGATCACGATACATTTGCATTATTTTAATAACTTGCGATAAATTTGATTAATTTGAATGCAATCGACCCTGAGTAAGAACGGTTTGTTACGCCAGGGAATGTTAAATGAACTGTCTTATTAGTATTTGTATTGTATCAACAAAAGGTTACTCAGGTGAACAGAAAAGGAAACTTAAGAATAAAAAGGGCAAACTCGATACTCACCTCTTTTCCATGATTCTGGGTTCGTCTATATTCGCCTGAGTGTTCTGGCAAACTATATTATACATTTACGAGAAAATTAACCATGAAATCACTACGACCAACAGTAATACCTGGATTTTTGTGTATAAGTTGCGGTGCTCAACCTTCGCATGCGGTTACTTGGCAGAATGTGTTTTTATGCCATCCGACCATAAAATTGCGGTTCGCGGGACAATCTTAAGTTGTACCGGCTAGTTATCTTGAATTTGATGTTAGGGTGTTAGGGTAAAAGTTCTGTCTAACTTAGTGCAACTGGCGTTACCAAGGTGCAGCAGAATGATTTCATGAGGTTTTTTCCTTAAAGAGCTACAAAACCCTACAATTGATTTTATGTTTTAAGGCGCGGTCATATTCAATATTCACAAAAATTGGTTTCTTGGAGAGTCGATTACAACATAACGCAATAAGAATATTCCGACGCAAAAAATACATTACAAAAAGAAGAACTTAAAGAAAAATTTGAACCGAATAGAATATTTATGTATAATTTGAAATGTCCAATAAAAAATTTGGAAAATCGTTCCCAAAAATAAACTTTGCAGTTTAAAATCTCTGAATTTTCAGCGATAACAACATTCTTTTTTTAAAGAATTTAATAGAATTAGTATTTTTCTAAAACTTAAACCGAACAATTATTCAATTTAATATGTATATTTTGAATAAACAAAAGAAAACCAGTAAAATAAATGCCCATTTGCAACTTAGCTTCATGATCAACTCAAATATTGTGCTATTGGTTGTAGCGTTTACAATCCAAGTCAGTCCCCGCCTTAAGAATATAATATATTATAATTGTCATTTATTTCTCCGATTATAGAGTAATGTATTGTTACAGTTGAATACACGGCGACATTGTGGTCGATGCTAGCGATCCTGCTACAGGACGACGACGCGCAGATCAGACAACGGATATCCGACCTTATCACGTCCTTGTACAGCACAATATCCGAGCAGCAACATTACAGTGTTATACCGACCAAGTGTACCGAGTATTTGCTACAGTGCATAACGTTGGAACACACGAGAGACGAGACAGTGGAGCTGTTCACGGTTTTGGCTCTTTTGGACTTCAAGTCCGAGGTGTACATGACTGATCAGATCAATGATGAGGTATGTTTAGATCATTTATAAGAAATATATAGAATACTAGCCGTTCCCGCCTGCTTCGCTGGGCGAATTTTAAAAGGAAATAAATTAATGAAGCAACGTTGGAATTCGAAAAATAAAGTAGCCATAAACCATCTGGGATCAATTTATATCTATGGTGGTAGTTTCATGTCGATACGATCAGTGGTTTAGGTGTGAATGAGCCTCAAATAAAGACCATTTTCATTATATTACATATATGATATATTAGATAGATATGAGTTTATTCCATGACATAACCGCGCCAGAGGTACAGTAAAAGAAATTGGAAGAGATTTTTAAAGATGTCACATGTACCCTCCACCATCTAGGGCATGCCTTCTGCACTCGTCGCACCTTCATTTAACTTATAAATGGCATCATTTAAGTTACACGGCCTGCAGGAGATGTACACTTGCATGTCGTCCGTTATATTATATGGACATTGCAAGGAATCTGGTTCTTAATGTTAGCAGAGTACAAGATATACAAAATAGAGCCCAAAATAGATCCTTGAGGCACCTCTTGTCTCACTACGACTAACTTATTAGATGTCAGAGATTTGCCGTCAGTTATCCGCACGATAGCCACTACTCAAATAACTTTCGAACCATTGGTCAGCTTAGTAATCGGAACCATAGTAGCTTCATTTGCCCTGTCAAATGCCTATAAATAAATAAATATCCAACAGACCAAAAAAATCTTGTACATTTGTTTGTCTTGTGCTTTGAGCTCATTGTCGTTTACATTAAGATATGTAGTACTACGTCGCTTTCTTAAACCTGACGATACGTCTGGCAATACATTATTTTCCTCTAGAAACTGAATTTGCTTACAGCCTTTCATCATGTCAACTTCACGTGGAATGCCCCTACTGTCAATAAATTCAGCCACAATGAGTAAATACAATTAACAGTGAATACCAACACCAGCTGTCAACATTAGCTGTATTGTTAATGAAGCAATTAATAGTAATGTTTACGAGTCTGTGATAGCAAAAACAATTTTATTTTACAAACAGTATTACATAATATAAATAGGTTAAAGAAAGTATACATCTATTTACCATTGACAGTTTTCGCATATTAGAAATTATAAGCGTGTTACAAATAATGAACAAAAAACAAATAAATCAAGAAGTAGTAATAACAATAAAAGTATATAGATATAATACAAGAAGACAAAATGAATTGAACTTATAGTATTCAGGTATTCAACACTCAAGAGAACGCGCACTCAGCCAACGCCTCGTCAATGTGCCGCTTAACACGTTTGGTAACGTATAAAATAGATCGAAATCGGGCAAGTCAACTGATATGTGATTTGCAATGTGAACTAATGTCCGGGAACGTTGCGATCGAGGAGCAGAGTCCTCCTGGTCAACAGATCCGTTACTGCGCAGCTACATCGCGTGAGGATAATTATAATTAGCTAAGTTGTTTTTACGATGTTCACAGTGCCGCGTGTTCGACCACAGCGAGCGACACAACGTGCACGCCGAGGACACGGTGTGGACACGCGCTTGCGGCGCCGCACTCGCGGGGGCTGGCCACGCCCCACGCCTCGCGTGTGGCCCCGCCCTGCGCGCGCTGTGCGGCCGACACTATGTGGACTACTGCCGTGCGGCCAGCGGAGATGGCTGTAGCGTGAACCCCAGAGTACGGATATTGACGAGCATTGTACACGAGCACACGAGCCAACCGACGAGCACTATATAGAATTAACAAACAATTTGTTATGTTTTGAAAATGATAACCCTCACTTCTAGTATCAATACACATATAAGATTTATCAACTGTAAAGTATATCCTGTAGATGAAGCCACAACCTGAGAGTTGAACAAAGCATACAAGATTTTATGACGATACGTCACTCGAACGGTTGGCCCAGTTGGCAGAACACTGACACGGAACGCCAGAGGTCGTGGGTTCGAGTCCCGTATCGTTCATAAAATTTTGTTTTCAAATTTTATTTATGTAGAATTAACAAGTCATGCAGTTAAATGATTTGCATAGATTAACGTTCTTTCAGTGTTGAGCATTTTGTTACTAAAACTTAAGATATCAGAGAATTAGTAGGAAGTAACACGTACTTAGTACCTTACACCTAACTTTACCTAACACCAAACCTAACCTTAGTAAATAACACGTACTTAATACCAACTGGACTGAGAGTTGGTACAAGAATTTGTGCAGAACTTCACGCAGACGACGAGAAAGCAGGATGGTCGCCGAGGTTCAGTAGTTACTTTATTCATTATACCTCTGCTAGATGGCTGATGGAGTCGTATAAAAGCCGTTCGTCGCCGCGGCGTTTGGCTGAAGACGTTTGTTGTGTTGTTATTATTCAGATAATAAAGTTTTGAACGTACGTCACATGTCGAATATTTTGAAATAGCCAAGAGCTGGAGCGCTCCATTGCGGTACATACAGATCCCCAGATATATTATATGAAATATTTGAAAGTGTATTAATTTTTTTTTAAATAATATGTTAAAGAAGTGTATTATATATAATATTAGACAATTAACTGACATAGATACCTATGTCTCGCCATGTTTACTTTAGTTATATTCATAGTATTCTTTCCTATGGTATATTGTTATAGGGCATTGCAGCCAATATTAATACCATATTTCTACTGCAGATGAGGGCTGTTTATGGTCCAAGTCCTAAGGAATCATGTGAGAAAATTTAAAGAAATAATCTTTTAAACATATTCTTGATAATGTAATTTCCATAGGTATATTAGCGAATTTTCTAGATAAACTGTGATAATCATAATGTTAACCAGTAACAAACTTGTTATGCATACTACTCGGTTAAAAGTCGAGTATAAGTATAAGTCCTTTGTTGAGCGATAAATATGTTTTTACAATTTTATCCCAGAATATGCACGAAACAAATGTGTTACCAAAAATTAAAAGAATTGTAAGATAGTTTATGTAGTCAAGGTAATAACATAAATGATTTTCGGAATGATGCCTTACTTAGGAATGGCGATAGGCGATCTTATTAATAAATTTAATTTCAAAATAAGTTCAATTTTTTTTTTTATAGTGGTAACCTTCACTTCTGGGATTAATTACACAAATTAAATTTGTAAACAAAATTTATGAACGATGCGGGACTCTAACCCGAGACCTCCCACGTTCCGTGCGAACGCTCTTCCATTGAACCAACCGTTCTTGTGACGTGTATAGCGTGACAAATCTTGTATGTCTTGAACGCAAGTAGTCGCGGGTTCGAGTCAATATCCGATCATAAATTTTGTTTTCAAATTTAATTAGTGTTGTAAATAATGTTTTTAAAAGAGTGGCTATATATCCATGGTAGGGGAATATGGTAACGAAAAGTGTAAATTTAATATTAACTAGTGTAATTCATTGTGACTGATGAAATAATGTGTTTTAAATATATTTTATTTGAACTAGTGCATATTAGAATAGATTAAGTAATAGAGTTCATATCAAAGAATTCTCTGAAGGATTTTTTACTGATTACAATATCAAATATTGTGAATGATACTGCGCCTTCGTATATTGTGTATATAAAGTTTTTTATACGAATAAGAATTGTTTTTACTCACATACTTTGGTAATATGGTTTATAAATTATTGTATATTTAATTACAATAGAATCACATTAAATTTTGTTTATTACAAACTCTTTACTATGATTATTGGGTTGTATGCTGAGTTATTCGCGCCATCTCGCCTTGCTGTCGGCGCTCCAATTTTCTATAATATAAAAATATTTCCGATCGCAATGCGAAATGAAGCGAATTATTATTTTAAGCACTTTTTCGCTTTAATATAATTACAGCATGGCTCATGCTCATAAAACACTCATACATATAGGTATTATTATATTATAGTGATAATATATTGTTATTCCAAATAATCGTGGCTTGGCCGAGGGCCGATGCCATTGTACCTACGTAGCGTCATAGTGAGATCAGCTTAAAACTGGATAAAAAATACTAAAATATTTATTTCATTTAAAAGTAGTTTCTTTGTACATAATTGACATAATATAGTAATGTGTATATAATAAAATCATAAAATGATTTCGTTTGTGACAGTGTTCGCGAAAAAATGTTTGGCTCTATTGCCAACTACAAGTTGATGCTTATTTTTTTACACGAAAAATAGGGCAATCACAAAGAATTGGTGATCGCAAGTTTTTCAACGTAATCTTTAAAGT
Source organism: Leptidea sinapis (assembly GCF_905404315.1). NCBI lineage: Eukaryota > Metazoa > Arthropoda > Insecta > Lepidoptera > Pieridae > Leptidea > Leptidea sinapis. The sequence continues at coordinate 4,313,809 of NC_066275.1, read as the reverse complement.
TACGTGTGAAAATACTTAAACTTCTGTTAATTTCTGGAACTCTGTGAACGATATTTGGTGCAACTGTCTGATACGCCAAGGTGTGAAGAAACCATTAGGACTAAACATACACGGAGACCCATACGACATATATTTATTTCTTTGTAACATTCTTTTACACTTACGAGAGTTTCAGTTTCCCATTTGTATTGAAGCGTTAAAGGAAAAGAAATACCTTTTACAGTCGACACTGTAACAGTATTTTTAAATGTGTTCAAGTCAACTCAGATCAGAGAAATGATCTGACTGTCGGTCAGTGAAGGCACCGCTTTAGATGCGTTGCAGCGTAGCTACCTCTTGACCCATGTATGTCGTGGGTCACTTACCCGACGAGACGAGCAGGACGTTCAGCTGATGGTAATTGATACGACCTGCCCATTACAATGCAGTGCCGTTCCGGATTATTGAAAAGCCCAAAAATTTTGAACGGCACTAAGTACAATTGCGCTCCTCACCTTGAGACATAAGATGTTAAGTCTCATTTGCCCAGTAATTTCACTAGCTGCGGCGCCCTTCCGACCGAAACACACTAATGTTTACACATTACTGCTTCACGGCAGAAATAGGCGCCGTTGTGGTACCCATAATCTAGCCGGCATCCTGTGCAAAGCAGCCTCCCACTGGTTTATATTAAAGAGCTATATAATTATATTATCAAGGGCTAGCGTGCAGTGGCCCGTGGTACTGGGCCCTGCGCGGCCACAGCCTCAATCGGCGCGAAATTAGAAATATACGTGGCGAACCCCCCGCCTCTAATATAAGGGACATCAAAAACGGGCAACGCAGACACTACTTATTTTACAGATCTTGTGCAAAACTCGACTGTCGTTATAAATTATGTATGTATTCTATTTTATTGATACTGTTCGAAGGATTTGGAGAGAAAGACCTGCTGACTCTTTTGAAAACTTTATTCACTAACACTAGGTCCAACACAAAGCACTAGGTCCAAACACTAAGCACTAACGATGTCCTAGGTCGTAGCCAAGTCGTAGGTTTCACTGGTATCACTTCAGTAGTTTTCACTTCGTAGTCGCCTCGAAAGTAGGTCAAACTGAACTGAACTGGCTTGCCTCCCTGCGGCTATTTATATGGGCCGAGACGAGTCCCAGACTATTTCAGAAAGTTTCTTTCTAGAACGTACCTGAGTCGCTCGAACGTGATCGACCGGCTTGAATGATTCTAGAAAGTTCGTGCATGTACCCGGTTTTCGAGACTATAATTCTATATAGTTCCACAGTAGTTCCTTAAACGCCATCTAGTATTGAGTTGTTGTCTTTGATCTTTGAGTGGATCTTTTTCTAGTTAACGCTAGATGGCGCTAGTTACTTTGTGTGTACGTAACAATATCTAACAAATGTAACATTTTTTGATTTCCATAAAAAAAATACAATATAAATCCAATTTTGTTTATGATCTACATTTGGTCCTTATTTCACATTATACCTAATATACATTCATAGAATATATTATCACATAAAAACAGAGATAAATCATATTAAGTTTCGTGTTATGACTTTTACATAAAGGAGACATTTTTTTTGGGCCCACTGGATATGGTGATGTTTATTAATCGTATTATGCTAGTAAAATTATAATTAATTTATTATTGTCAACAGGCCATATTTTGTTGTAAAATCTAACCGGGTTCTTGAAATTATAATAAAAAGGCAAACGCTTGATACGTTTCCTGTATACAGTTATGGTCACCATGGCAATAAAATGCGTACAATGAAACATTTGTGACATTCATGTGAGAAAATAAAAATATTACTGCAAAATGGGTGGTAACAGTGATTATCGATAATCGGCTTTTGAAAAGTAACAAATATGTATTGGATCCATGAACCTCATTTCAATTATTATTTTAGAGATTATACTAATTTAGCATTAAGTACATAGTTAAATATTACCGTGCAATGGAATAAAGTAACATAGACAAAGTCTAAATATCTGTGAACTGTGCATCTGTCATTTTGATTTTTATGTTGTTATATTATAATAATAATATTGACACACTTTTTACACAAATTATCTTGCCCCAAGTTAAGCATATATAGCCTGTGTTATGGGTTACAAGACAATGATATATTTAATACAATATACTTATTTAAACATACATAAATACATTTAAACATCCATGACCATGTTGTCAAAACAGGATTCCGTATTTTTCGTTTCTTTCGAGTTGCGTGAAAGTTTTCTTTGCATTATTATAATTATTTAATTTATTTCATAGATTTTAATACCGCATTTACAGCATATTATACTCCAGAGAGTGGTTGTGTAAATTGTGCAGTACGTTCATCGTAATGTGCGAAAACATTAATTAGTGTCTGGTCCTCCGGAGAATACAAAATTTTGTTCGAAATAAGTACCTTCTTCCGGGTAGGATACAATCAAGGCACACAATTAGAAAAACTTATCTGGTTGACCCATCGATTTCTAATACTCGAGCTGATCTTGCCAGTTGCCAGTTGCAATGGTTTGGTGGGTAGACATTCTGTTGGTTGCTGTGAACATGAAATGTCTGTTGGGTGGTATTTAGGGCAGGGCATCAAGATGAGACTGAGCCACTTGCATCGTTTCTGGATGAGATTCTAATTATAAAAGATGATTTTAAAAATCATGATTACTCATAAATATTTATACTATATAAACAATGCGTTCTTTATTCCTATGATAAAGAGTGTACAAAACCTTACCTCAATAGTATTTACTTATTTTATTAAGACACGACTTTGAAGTTACAATGATGGTTGTTAAGTATTTTTGGCAAGGTTTCTGGTATAGTGGTTATGGTGATTGCCCTGACTGCTAAACTGAATTTTTGGGGTGTCGGTGTACACACGCTTGGGACTATTAATATACTAGTGTGATGAACATTTCTGTTCTGTGCATCATTGTAAACCATCTTTTATCAGCTGTATCCTTACTCTTCCTACAGGCTCTGTTTATTTTGATATCAGATAGTACTACTTACACTCCTACTTAATTTTGGCCGTTTCTGTTTTATGTCAAGATATTACGTAATAGCTTATTACTAACATTTATATATGATTTTTAGGTTATTTTGACGTTCACATTTTGTCGTATTTCTCAGTATTCCGGTTAGACCATTTCTAAATTAAATATACCATTGTAATCTAGAGATTATAAGGATATCAATATATGTTTCATTACTATACATCACATTTCGTGGTGGGCCTATTCCTCGAACAAAAAGAAATGTCTCCTTTTGAAACATAGAAAGCACATGTGTCATGAAATTAGAAAGAAGTACCTATGCTTATCTGAGGTCCGTATAATTATGTATCATTTATGTTTGCTTCAAGTGAGCATATAGTCTCCAACGGCAAAATATAACTAATATATTATTTAATTATTAGAGGAGGACCCTTCTTTTAAACCAAAGGTCAATAAGCAAACTGTAGTCTAACGGGCTATTAGTATGAGACAATCAATCCCGTATATAAATCATAAGACTTCGAGAAATGCAAATATTTTCAATAAAAATTATAGTTTAGTATTAGTTTTAGGAAGATTGTTGATCATAACGTAGTAGGCTGTGTCCTAAATTCAATTAAATAAACAACAAGAGATCACTACAATCATAATTTATTCCTCTTTATCCTGTACACTTCATTGGCAACTTGTGTGTTCTTAAACTTTAATTGTCTTTCCTTGGTTTCTTTCTTTGTAACCATTGCGTTCTTAATATCTTTCACACTCGCGTCTATTTGTTGATCAGTCTTCCGTTTCGGTTCCTCGTCTTCAGCAAATAAATCTTTAACAGAAACCAACCTGTGGTTATGTCCAACCCTCAGAAGTTTTTTTACTCCCCGGGTGCTCTGTTTTTCAAGCAGCCCTAGGAGCCCCCAGTCTTCAGTCTTCTTTCCGTCTAACACAGCTTCTAGATGCCAAGCGGCGTTCCTCACCTCCATTTTCAGTCTCTCGCACTCCTCAAAGCTGACATTCCGACTGACATTCAAAGCTTGCTCCAGGGGGTTCACTATGTATAAAGGCAACGAGTTGGGTTTCCTGATTGGTACACCTTCTACTATGGATATGGCCTTCTCTTGGAAATCGAACTGAGCATAATATTCGAAGAAGTGATAGAGCAAAGTTTCTAGGTTATCTTCACTTCGACTGCTGTCGGCAGGAAGCTTGTTGAGGTCGCGTAGGAACGTGCAGTTGACAGATTCTTCTGCTATTCGGATATCATCTTTGCCTGAAATAATTATAAAATACATTAATTTATCAAACACATTTGGATGTTAAATTAAATTATAAATAGTTCTAGTTAACACATTAATATTTTTTTAGAGTGGGCTAACGGGCAGTTAGAAACCAGCCGCCCATGAACTTCAGCAATATCAGTTTTTATCATATAAGGGGGCAAACGGGCAAGACGCTTACGTGATGGAAAGTTATTAGGAGACCGCCCATTAACACTAGAGATCCAAAAATGCGTAGCCGGCCGGCCGGTTAAGCTAGGAATATGCTTTAGGCTTGAAGGTCCCTAAGTCGTGTCGGTTAAAGGAAAATGCAGCCCGTAATTGATTGAGAATGGACAAAGTTTCTCGCATAACGCGCATTTAGAATGACAGACGTCACCATGATGCGGGTAGTATTTTGACGTACTCCTTACTCTTGCCACATTTAACGCATATGTTAAAAACATCATAAATATCAGTACAGTTCAGACAGAAAACTGTTCGGCGAGCTTTGCTTTCGTTGGATGTAAGGAAGTCGAACGGGCCGGATGGCATTTCTCCAATCTGGCTTATCTGGCTTAATCTGGCTGGCGTTGACGCCAGTTCTTACGCAATTATTCCGGCACTCAAAACGCGTAGTCCATGACTCATGGAAGTCAGTCCTTATCCATCCGACCCTAAATAGGAGACAATATCATGAGAGAGGACAGTACGGCTTTCGCCATGGTCAGTCGGCAGGGATCTTCTGTTATACCTAACACATCCGAACCTGAAGCCCGTCAACGCCCCAGTTGTCGCTACCGAATCCGTTAAACCGCTCTTCGACAGGACCTCCCTTAAAGTCTCGCTTTGTATCGGAATACTGTATCTCGAAATCTCGAACGATTGCCAATTCCGCGGTCATCTAGAGAGCAAAGACAAAATGGCTTCAAAGGATATGGGCATCATAAATAGAGAACAGCGATACTTCAAGCCGGCCCACTTTCTAGCGCTCTACAAAGCGCAGGTTACTGTCATCTCTGGTCTGGCGCACCCCAGCATTAGTTCGATTCATTTGACCGCATGCAACGCAGAACAGCTCGTATTGTCGGAGTCCCAGTGCTCTATAAACGGCTGGATCACTTGGCGTTGCGTAGAGACGTCGCTTCATTGAGTGTCTTTTACCGCATCTATCACGGGGAGTGTTCCGAAGAGCTTTTTCACCTGATTCCTGCCGCCGAATTCCACCCTCGCACGACACGCCACAAGTTAGGATATCATCTCCACCATCTGGATGTATGGCGGTCCTCCACAGTGCGGTTTTCAAGGAGCTTTCTTCGACGTACTACAAAGCTGTGGAATGAGCTTCCTTGTGCCGTGTTTCCGGGACGATACGACATGGGTACCTTAAAAAAAAAGTACTTCCTTAAAGGCCGGCAACGCTCCTGTGATTCCTCTGGTGTTGCAAGAGAATATGGGCGGCGGTAATCACTAAACACCAGGTGACATCTACGCTCGTTTGTCCTCCTTATTCCATAATGAAAAAAAAAAAAACAAAAATACTGCTACAATGTAATATATAAAATTCTCGTGTCATGGTGTTAAACATTGAACTCCTCCGAAACGGCTTGACCAATTCTCATGAAATTTTGAGTGCATATTGGGTAGGACTGAGAATCGGACAACATCTATTTTCATACCCCTAAATGTTAAGGGTGGTCCACAGATTTTGTTTTTTATTTTTTGACATTTTTTTTTAATTTGTTTGAAGTCAGCATTAAAAAATACATACAACTTCAAATTTTCACCCATCTACGATCAACAGTTACTATTGTATCGCGATTTTAATATCGGCAATACATCGTTTGCTGGGTCAGCTAGTAATATTATATATATTAGCAAAATATTTGATTTTTTAATATTGTTATTGGCTCACACGGTTATATTAAAGAAAAAAAAATATTCATATTAAAGAGACATTGCTGATTCCTGCATAATATCGTCCCAAATTGTAAATTATGTGATATCATTTTTGTTTTTTTTTTAAATGAAAATAACGACGAGACAAGCAGGACATTCAGCTGATGGTTACTGATACGCCCTACCCATTACAATGCAATGCCGCTCAGGATTCTTGAAAGACCCAAATTTCTGAGTGGCATAACAATTGCGCTCGTCGCCTTGAAACATAAGATGTTTAGTTTAATTTGCCCAGTAATTTCACTAGCTACGGCGCCCTTCAGACCGAAACACAGTGATGTTTACACATTACTGCTTCATGACAGAAATAGGCGCTGTTGTGGTACCCGTAATCTCCGCCGGCTTCCTGTGCAAAGGAGCCTCCAAGTTTTAAACAAAGAAGCAATTTCAAACATATCTCCTACATTAAAAGGGACACCAACAAAACACTCACCCGCAGCCGCGACCAACTTGTTGAATGAAGGCAGAATAAAGCCATCGTGTCTCCTCTGCTGCAGGAAGAAAAGCACCATCAGCGTGAGAGGGAAGTTAGTGATCCAGCGGCCGGGGTGCGGGTTGGTAAGAGACACCGTGCGCGCCCAGCGCCGCACTGCGAACGTGAGCGGCCGCACGCGCGGGTCTCTCTCGCCCAGCAGCCATAGCAGCTCCGACATGTACACGCCAGACCTGCGGCCACGCGTCTGTACTCAATGTTGCAACTATTACGGAACATGTCTGCATCTCAACGCACGGGGATTACAATCCGCTCACGTTTACATCTTATTCTCTAAATTAGTTACGCAACTGTTGTGTAATAAGGGGTATTAAAACACGAATGTGGGTTCATCACACGCGGCAATGACGAGTGTGATAATAGTACCACATGAGTGTTTTAATACCTAATAATCAACAGGTGCATACAAGACTTTATCTACACCCATTTAATATGAATCCTCTATAAAGTTAGCTTATCGCCAACATTAAAACACCCAAAGTCCTAATAACCATTACATCATCCAAACGAGTGTTGTAATGAAATTCAGTACAACATTACAACACTCGTTTGGATGATGTAATGGTTACTAGGACTGGCTTTTTTAATGTTAGCAGTAAGCTAACTGTTTCAGAATCTTTTATGGAGGATTCCTATCATGGGTGTAGATAAAAATATTAAACTTTTTCTAAATGTCACTAGAGATAGATATATTTCTATTAAGCAGTTACTTTTGAGTATTAAGCAAGGGTTTGGCCACTCAATGCCAGAGAATGATGTAACCTAATTGCTATATTTAGCGCTCAAATAGTTTTGAAATACATATCATATTATTATTTATATACAACTGTTATCATTTACTCGAGCAGTAAATAACTAGTTTGTCTTTTTAGATTTTGAAGTAAGGACGGAAGAATAAGGTAGTTTTTAGTTCGCATTACAGTTATAAATATGGTTTTGTTAATAAAACTTCTTAATAACTAGTCTAGCCATAAATATTATTACTTAAAAACTTCTTCTGTTAATTTTTTGTATTTAGAATGTGTTTATTATATTAGAAACATCGGCCGTTACTCACTATTTCACATATTTTCTTCAAGGAATAAATTTAATCACTAATATGGGGTGTAAATTATAACAGATTTGCAGTGATTGCCTAGCACAAAGTGGACCCATCCACCAACGGCTCCATAGTCGTCGGTCATTGTCAATTTGACACTTTTGACGGAGAATATATAGTAGATATAGGAATACATCCTCTCTCGAAGATATATTACGGCGGTTCGGATATATTTAACCGAACACGTCAAAAGATAAAATATTACAGCTTGAAGGAAATGCTAGGTGCTGCAACAGATACACCGACCCCTAGTTTTATAATAATGTTTTAGAAGATTGGATGAATTGAGTAGGTACCCGATTAATAAAATTATTAAAATAACTTGTGGTATTATATCTAGTCAATAGTTTTCGTTTACTGCATAAAAACCATGAAGTTTAGTCGTTCATTCGTTCGATGGTCTCCCAGCTCTATGAATTATCTCTGGTTACCTGTACGCCGTATTTGCTTAAAATTTAAGACACGTAAGAAAAAATAGACTTTATGGTGGTCAATAATAATTATGCGAGCAGCCCCTCTCGTATCATAATGTATGTATATATGTATAATTGTACAATACTTACATATTATTATAACATAGATCACAATCTAGACTGGTCAGCTCGTGTGAATACTTGACAATAGGCACCCTGGCGTTAAGGATCTTCTGCACCCTGGCGGCTCCGGCCACCCTGAGCTCAAGCAAAGTGCCCACTAGCTCCATGTGCCTCTGCCACGGACTGCGGCCTCCTTCACATTTCTTCTCCTGGTACACTAGGCGACGATTCGAGTCCAGCTTTTAGACATTTTAGTTTTCATAAAGAATTATTATTACAAACTTATATTTTTTAACAATGAATATATTATTTTATGTAAACTGTATAGTTTGTTAACTCTGAAAAGCGTATAAAAAACAGTAAATTTTAAACAACCCTACATCTAGATTCCCAATTCCCATATTTTGGAATGGACCCACTCTTTTAAGTGACTTTTTGACACCTCTACAGTAAAAAACTGTCACTTTTCATAAACAGGCTAGACATAATTGAAGATTATTAGATGAGTAGCTAGCAAGCATGAGTTGAAAAATTTTTTTTTTGAGGCTTACAGTGCTAGTATTAATAGGTAATATCTTGTGTACAGTAGATTTTTATTCTCTTATTGGTATTTGCACGCAAAATGGACCAAACTAAGTGCGGCAGCAGGAGCCCCTTTACACTAGTGAGTGTTTATTAACAATTTAACATAGGTTGACTTCCAATCAAAAAGTTTACTAATATTACTTGCTTTCATACTAATTTAACTTAATAACCTCTCGATAATGGATATATCCTCTCCAGAATTAAAAAGAAAGTAAAAAAAAATTGAAAGACATTTAGTTTACAATATGTTCACATGGAGCAATCTTAGTTCAATCAATTATGATCGACTTGAGATGTCAACGATCAGAACAGACTTCCAACAAAATTGAAGTGACAAAAATCGGTTCGATTAAAGTTTGAATACTTTTATCATTTTCCACTAACTGCTGCAGTTTACATTCAACATATAAATAATAATATAATAACCAAAACAATAACCAAAGTAATAACCAATAATGTAGTGGTAACCAAGTTAAAGGACAAAGTTTTCACAGAGTGGTAGCTGTGTTCTACTTTAAATGAGATTTGGACAAAGATTAAAAAAAATATGCAACAAGAATGTATAGACACTAACTTAAATATTTATTAATTGAATGCTTCTTTGGATATTAATTTAAAATAACTAATAATGTACCTATTCCTAGTTTTACAATGGCTGTAGAAAATTTTTTTGAGCTGTTTTCGAGCTAGACTGCTACTGGTGCAGTACTAAAGTGCAGTAACAACCATCAATCTATGATATCAATGTTTAAACAATTCTAAGTCTAATTCTAATTCAATTCTTTACTTTTGAGAGTCTTTAAACACTCAACTAAAATCAATTTCTGTGAACCGGCTGCAACATTAAGAAACAACCACCGCAGTCACATAAGTAGAGAGAAAATTAAGGAGGCCAAAGATCAAAGATTTGGTTTAAACACCGGAACGCGTCGGATGCGCCGCAATCTTTGACTTCAAGGTCACCGATCTCACAAGATCATTTAGCAAATCTGAGGTTATACAAATTATTGTTTTCAGTATACTCATCTAGTGAATTGTATAGAACATCATAACAGAACAATTTCAATATAAACTTAAACAGCTTATTGTTTATCGACTACAACTCCCTTCAAAGAAAGCTAACCATCGATAGAATGTGTCCTTACCCTACGCCGTACGAAGTTCGACCTTGCCTTTGAATAGCGTCTCCGTCAAAGAGATACCGCCGGCACGTGTATTTGAAAGTCTAAACACATGGTCGGATTTGGTATGGTCCGACCATATAACGGTCCGTTGGGAGTGGGTGGACACCTCGCACCAATTGGTTGTGACGATAATAATAATAATATTAATATGGTTCGGTACCAGACCGCGTCCGATGATTCGGGCGAACTAAATCTGACCATGTGTTTAGGCTATAAATTACACGTGCCGGCGGTATTTATTTGACAGTGTTGCCATTCAACTTTTGCACGGCAAACCGGCAACGTCGCCTTATGATATTGAAATATTCAAGTTCATTGTCTCATTGACCCAGTTACCTACTCTACAATACTCTAAAATAAATTAAATTTGCTCAAATTGAAAAGTCTACTTTTTGACAAAACCAATGCACGGATTTCGTTAATTTTTGGTATATTGTCAGCAAATATGCTAACAAGGATGTACTATGAAAACGTGTCTAGTATTGGTAAATTAAATACATACCAATTCATAATTAACATTATTAGTTAAAACCAGGTCCAGATCACAGCCCATTTTCCCAAAGCCATTGACTGATGAACCGAAGGGATATATTGCAATGTTGGCATACAGACTGCTCATCATTACTTCTAGCTGTAATTATTAGAAAAATATCATCTTTATAACACATATAATTATTTTATCAGTAACTATCGCAGAACCACAGTAATAGCTAATTACGTTTTATACAATATTAAGGCTGGGTTTCATCAACTTTCTCTAGCACAAACATGTTGAAGTATGGGTTAAGCAAGAAATGTGTTGCACCATTTGACAATTTTTAGATGACATCATAACTTTTAAGTTTTTACTGTAACTGTCCAATGTTCGCCAGTTAAAGCTATTATTAATAGATTTAGCATTTTAGTACATTGCATACTCCTACCTACAGAATCAAGCAGTGGGATCTTGTACTATGATTTTAACTTTAACTTTGCCAAGGAATATGATGTTGCAACACATTCTGCAGTCTATGATAAAGTCAGTGTTATCATTAACATTAAATTTGACATAAACCTTAAACATAATAGCTAATATAATGCAACCCAGCCTAAGTAAATGTTATCTAAGAGTTAAAAAAAAATCATTTCTATCAATATGAGTTTAAAAATAAAATCAATGGTTAAAGAACATCCTGGTTTACCAAAATGATAACTTCTCATGGCCTGACATTAACTGTTGCCTCTCAATATATTCATGTTAAATGTAATGTATATGCATACAAATTTTCTAGAAATGTGTGAGAGAGAAGCAAATGTCTAATGGAGATACAGCAAGATAGAGAAGGCCAGGGAATCAATAGTTGCTGTAACCAATTTTGATTGTCAGGTTGTAATAAGTCAGCCTCATTTTGCACTAGCTCCTTAATTTTATTAATATATTATGAAACTTTTGTTTTAGAAAACTAAACCAAAATTTTACTAAAAGTGTGATTGTATACAACAATGGTTAATTGTTCAGTTAATATGTGTATCATAAGAATAATCCTGATAATTGCACATTTTACATTTAAATACTTGATGTCTTGGATGTCCTCATTACTTAAAGCTTTTAATTTGTATTAAATCATTTTTGTTCTATTATTAATATAAAACTTTGCAGGCATAGTATTATTGCCGGTGCCTCCATGCCAATGACCTTACAGGCAGCAGCTAGTACTATTTATATTAATATATTTAAGTACATCAACTCACCTGCCTCGCTAACATAAACCTTAACCTTATCCCGACATCATTCAGCTTTGTTTTGTCATACAGCATTTGAATTTGGTCTGACACTGTATGACATTCCATGAGATTTCCAAACAATTCATCTTCATCAACTTTGTTATTTCCATCCTTTACTGCTAAACTCTTTGTAGTTGCTTCATATTTGTTCTTATTCCCTGGAGTTGCTCTGAACCACACAAATGGTGACTTGGATGCCATAATATCTGCATCCTTTTGATGAAAACAACATGTTTGTAAAACTTCCTTCACATTGTCCTCGGAAGCAAACTCCATGAGCATAAAATGCTGAAATATAAGTTTAAGCTTATGAATCAAAGTTGTGGATCAAAACAAAATAAAGAAAAAAGTTTGCAAAATACTACAGTACTAGTAAATACTGTACCAGTACCAGAATTAAGATTGGGCAAAATTCAATAAAAGACATAATACTTCATAATATTTAATTGCAAAAAATACCTCATCATTAAAATTTTTATAATGGTGAACATCTTTGACCGTTGCATGAGTTGAACAGTAGTTATAAAGCTCATTGAATGAAGATTCTGAGTTCACTTGCACTACAAGACTACGACGAGCTTCTTCTCTTCTTTGAGCAATAACTTCATCAAATGTTTTAAATTTCTTCGGCACATCTGTAAATAAACATAACCCTAGGGAGAGTTCATGGGGGTATATTATACAACACCAATTTTATGAAAAATCTATCACCTGAATAATTCCTTACTAATAAAGACTTGCAGAATGATTTTGTACAAATGAATGATTTGGTTCTATTTAATAATACCGACATTTTATTTAAAAATTAAAAATCTTTCTCAAAACATTTTTTTTTTGTTATTTTTTTTTCTTAATTCGCCCAGCGGCCCATTATGGTCAGGCTATAGTCTATAGACCATAACGTCTAGTTTTTTTTGTTATGCTATGGCTCGGTTACTGGGATACAATTTGATGTTTGAGTATCAACATAAGTGTAATTGTTAACCGTTACATGCAATGACGTTCTATACATATAGACAATGCATCTCATACCTACAAAATCAAAGCTGAAACATGGCACATGCCACAAATGACACAATAATAAGTTTCGACTGCTATGTCTATATATTTCTGCGTTTACTCCAGTTTTTTAAAATATTGTTGGTCAATAGGCAGCAATGTAAACACTATTTCAGTTTCACCTGCGCATTTTGAATTTAGAACCCGATTTGGACAGTGACATCAGTGGAGTAGCAGTTAGGTATTTTTTCAATCCCAGACGAAAAATAGGGTTGCTATAAGTTTTACGTTCGTCAGTCTGCCCTTATTTTCCGGTCGAGATCTGTTCAGTCGGAGGTTTTTTACGTTTTTAATCAAAAATCACTTTCATTTTATAAGGGGGAAAGTTTGTATGTTTATCTATTGGCTTCTGTTTATATTTGTTACTTCTTTACGTGCTAAAAGGATTTGGATTTAATAAGTTAAGGTAAACTTTAATGGGAGAAAGTAATACAAACTGAAATATAATATTTTTATTCACATAAAATAATTAGTTAAACTGTTTATTTGGATGGTAGTTTCCGTGAATTAAATAAAATTTGTCTTTTAAACTTAGATATCTTTCCTTTGGTACCTATATCTAGTGTAAGCGGACATGAACATGTTATATTTGTATGACAGTATTTGTCAAATTATTAAATAAAAATCCAAAAAACTTAAATACTTTAGTGGTGAAATATAAATATGCTTATTTCGTTTGTAAATTTCTTCACATCTCACTTTTGCTATCAACTGGCACCAATTATTTTACATTATTTAGAGACTGAGCGTTTGGCGATTGAATAAAACAACTGCTTGACTGTGAGGAATATGTGGAAGATATATGGAAGATATTATTTATTAAAAGTTACACGATATATATACAAAATCCTTAAAACTAGTTACCCAATTACAATCGTTACTTAAAAAATATTTACAAGTTCAGAAAATACACACCAATACTAGAGCTTACATTTTAACCAATAGTAAAACGTTTCATTCAATAAGATTTGAGAATAATATTATGTGTTCTATCACGCTCTAAAACTAATGCTATCGCAGTTTGTGTAAACTCGCGTCGAACCTCGATCATATGATGTCAATGAGCATTCCGCACCTACGGCTGTTGCTCATTGATTAAAATTGCATGAATAGCGATCGACCCCCGAGTCCCGACGCTTCATTCGAGGACGCTCGGCCTTGCTGTGCGGTTGTGTAACGCGGAGCATATGACTGATCACGTGAGTATATCTGCGATCGTCGAGAGAAAGTACGATGCTTGAAACTTCACTGAGATGACTTAACTGGTGATCTGTATGATTCTATGAGTTGATGCAGCATTATGAAATGGTTCTTATCAGAGCTAATATTACGTTATACAAAATAAAATGTTCTTATCAGAGCTAATACTACGTTATATAAAATAAAATGTTCTTGTCAGAACGAATCTTTCGGCATACGCTTATTACAGTTATTATGCACGATTACTATTTCTACGATCTATAATGCTACGTTACAAGTTAGATATAAGACATTTGTGTTAATTGATATTATTGGTTGTAGGTACAGCTACAGGAGTCCCCTTCAAGTGAAACGCACCGGCAACTTGATGTCACGAATGCTCGCATAGTGTACGGACCTATTGTTAAGTCGCGAATCGCTTTTGTGTTCAAGTTTTCTGAGAAAATCTCTGCATAGAAGCACCCGTTGTTGAGGCAACGGAGGGGAGTGTCTGCGCAAGCCGAAGCCGGACCTAACATCACGCATGGTTAGGCCCCCAAGGTCACACGCATATGTCGAAAGAAGAAGCTACGATGGATCCTCTCGAGGAACCACAACCTGGCCCGTCACAAGGCCTAACAACAGAAGATGAGGAAGTCATGAAGACGCAATACGATGTTGAGGGTACTTCACAAAAAGTGCCCCCCCCCCCCTAGCACACCCGCCGCTGACATCCGCGCCGAGAACGCCATACCGCACCAATTATCGCCAACAGCACTTTATGAGCGTGATATCCTCACGCTCTCTCAGTTAATGCTAACTGAGGTGCTGTCGGACGGTATGCTGAGGTAGATGGCCATGTATCTGCGCATCCAGAAGGCCGAACAAGAAGGTACGGAGCTTTCAGTAGACGACCAGGTCGCACTTGAGTTCGCGCAGAAGTCTATCCTTACACTGCCGCCAGTAGCTGCCAAAACGTCGCCGATGCAAATAATCGACGACAACAACCAAACGTCTCGCAAGCGACCTCTGCGACGCTCGACATCACCAGCGCAGCCAACCCGCGGGAAGCAGACAAAAACCGACGTGTCTCCGGTTTCGTCTCGACCGTACACAGAAACACCGAAACCACAGAGGGTGACTTTCGCCAAGGCGACCGCTGCACGCCCCACGCAACCCTACGTTGCCCGTCCAGCGCCCGCACCGCTCAATGTCGCCAGACTTGCGCCATCCAAGGGCGCCGGGCAAGCACCGATAGCCGCAACCCGCCCATCGCAGCCCAACGCTGCGCTTCTTACGCCACCCGCTTTAGAAACGCAACCCAAGAAGCCTCGGTACCCGCCAGTAGTGATCGAAAGGCTGGAAAACTGGTCTAGCCACTTCAAGATACTGGCGGATTCCGATTCCTGCCGGACGATGAGACTGAGTTCAGAATGCTGCAGACCTATTTCTCGGATCTCGAGAAAGAGACAGGGCTGGAGTGGCATTCATACTCACCACCCGAAGAGAGAAATGTAAAGGTGGCCATCCGAGGGCTGCCAACGGAGACTTCTACCGAAGAGATCACTGAAGCCTTAAATGCAAAGCAGTTTGACGTTGAGGCAGACAAGGACGTCCCGGCAGTATACTTTACGTGTCACTTAGAAAGACACAAAATATACAGTCAATATACGGGGTGACTGAATTACTAAATATGCTGGGGATCACCATTGAAGCTTGGCGAGGCAAGAAGGGCCCTTCGCAATGTCACAGATGCCAAAAGTTTCGCCACAGCTCCCACAACTGCCACCGACAGCAGGCGTGTGTGCGCTGTGGAGAGCCTCACAGGGCCAGTGAATGCCCTCGCCCTAAGGACGAGGCCGCCACGTGCAGGAACTGTGGCGGACCGCACCCGGCAAACTATAAAGCCTGCCCGGTATTTGTAAAAGAGATGAAAAACAAGCACGGCGGTACGGTACCCGAAACAAGTCAACCTCGGGGGAGAAAGGGTACTGTACTGACCGTGCTATCGACGGTGGAAGAAACGGCTCCGACCTCCCTAATGGCCCCAGCAAACCCATACGACGGTTCAGTTGATAAGAAGAAGCGGGGCAAAAAGACAAAGTCAAAACCAAACGCAGAGGTACCAGCAAAATCGGCGGAGATGGGGCAGATCGTGTGAACGTGAAATGTCTTGAAAAACATGATGAAGCTGCTCCAGTCGCTAACTGACGAGGACAGGAACACCCTTAAGGGCTTGAGCCAGCTGATTCAATGAAATGGAAATGGAGGGTAAACTAAAAATAATATATTGGAACGCAAGTACCCTCAAAGGTAAAGTGCGTCGGGTGAATACCTTCTTACAAGATTATCGAGCTGACATACTGCTAGTCAGCGAAACACACCTGCGGCCTAGTGATAAATTTAAAATACCTAACTATCACATATATAGAAAAGATGAGGTATCGCCGTCGGGACAGGTGTACCGAGGACTAGCAGTATTAGTTCAGCGAAGAGTGATACACCCGTCACAGAATACGGAACATTCCAAGCATTAGGAATTCTTATCAATGTGGCGGGTAAAATAATGCGTATTTATTCAATTTACAGGCCACCCGGAACAAGCCTAGATAAGATGGAGTTAAGATCATTATTCGACGGGAACATTCCAACGATAGTGGCAGGCGACCTTAACTCCAAACACACCGCCTGGCACTCAAGCAAGATATGCACGACGGGGCGCATTCTGTGCAAGGAGATGGTTGAGGAGCGCTATGAAGTCACAGGCCCTACATCGTGGACCCACTATATGCCTGATGGAAGCGGTGACGTGATCGACCTGGTGCTACACAAAGGACTCGACACCGCAATTCCAGAGTTGAGCGTACTGCACGAACTCGACTCTGACCACAGACCGGTACTGCTCACTCTGGAATTCCTTCCCAGTAGGGTCTCACATCCCCCTGCGAGACGGAAAATCAACTGGGAAGTGTTCCGAAACGAATTGCACACAAGAAGCACAACAGGGCCTGTAACTACAAGCAAGGACGTAGAAAATCAAACCGAGGCACTCACGAACGCCATCCAGCTCTCTCTCAAGTCAGCAACGCGTACCTCCAAGCCGGGGAAAAAGCAAGAACAGCTCCCGGCGAAGATACGGATAAACTACTATAAACGATACTAGTTTATCCGTATCTTCGCCGGTAAATATTAATAAACGATAAGAGAGAGACAAGGAAACTATGGCAAAACACAAGATGTCCTACAATCAAACGTCGCCTCAACCATCTCGAGCTTCCGACGATAGCTCAACACTTTAAAGAGATCTCGCGACGCTTCTTTGACAAGGCGCCTAACCATCCCAACATCTTGGTTAGGAAGGCATGCGGGTACACCCCCCTTCACCATAGTCTCAACCCAATAAGACGTCCCAGACACGTAACGGTAGACCCGGATGACGACATCACCATCGCGAACGCGACACCCACACAAACACCGACACAGACACGCACACACCGCCTTCGCAGGCGTAGGCGCGGTCAACCACCGCAAACCACTGGCACTCGTCACTCTGACGATGGCCAGCAGCCCGCACCCTAGATACACCACACATTGTTTTGATGAACGAGACGTTAGTCCTCGTCCTGTAATCGCTTCACTACACTCACTCACACACGGACTGACTGACGGACTGACATACACTATATAATATGTACTAAAAAGTATAAAAATAATTGCGTATTATTATACACTCTAATTAATAAATCTTATTCTAGGAACGACTATTTCTAATTCTGAATCGGTGTCCTCCCACCGCGGCCCCGCTCTCACCTCTAGCCTCCTCACGTCGCGTGTGTGACTCAAGCACATCTAAACTATGTATATAGTAAGAAACCTACATTGACTGACACCGACTCCAAAAATAACAATAATCGTTACTAGAATACGATTTATTAATAAGAAATAGATTGTATAGAAAACGCAATTATTTTTATAATTTTTAGTGCATATTATGTCTCTTGTCTTAGAACAGTATTTTTAAAGTCGGTTGTTTTTTTGTTAAATTTATTTTTATTTTTAGATTCTAAGTGCTAAATTTGTGTATATCTACAAAATTTTGCAATGCAGCAATGAACGTAAGCGTACCTTACTGTATGTCGTAAAGGAGTTTTATTGATCATCATATTTTACTACGACAATTATTTGATCATGACGACGTTACGGCGGGTGATTGAAATATCTGTAAAAATATTCGGCCGATTTACGTTTATTTGCTCCTAAGAATTGAAGAATACCGTTAGTTTGTCATGGATTTTAAAATCAGAACCAAATCAAACTCTCACCAAACTATCTTTGAAGTATATCCTTTACAATAAAAATAGAATCATCAAACTCGGTTGGAGCGATATTGAGTTATTCGTAAATTTAACCTACTTATAGCAAATTTAAGACTTTTATGGTTTTCTAATGGTTGCCAAAAAAAGAATTATTAAAATCGGTTGACCCAATCGAAAGTTCTGAGGTAACAAATATTAAAAAAACATCCGACGAATTGAGAGCCTCCTCCTTTTTTGAAGTCGGTTAAAAAGAGCGACTCTATTGTTTTCATTTCTGACTGTGTCCTTTCATCTGTCCCATTCTGACAAGCGGGTCTTGCCTGGGAACTTGTCAATAATTGTACCATATTTAATGAAATAATATTCGTTTTTATTAAATTCTTAAATCTATTGTTCCTTGAATGTATTTTTGCACTTTTTATAGCACACTTAGGCTTGTTGATTGACTCACAGTTGACACACGACTAAGGAGAAAAGTGTGCTTACATTATTTTTAAGCACACTTTTACCGTTCCGTTATCAGACTGCGAATGACATGTCCATATGAAAATTTAATATACGTTAACAAAAATCGTCACCAGAAATAAGGGATTGCTGGTAACTAATTCTAGTAGGCTTAATAAGATACATAATAGCTTTAAGGGTAAATGTATACACTTCTATAATAAAGTCCCAGCCAGTGTTCAGGCATTATCTATAAATAAAAAAGACGTGTGGCACTCGGGGACTGCCGCGGTAAAGCTATTGTGTAGCATTTTTTTATCAAATTATGCAATTATAATTATTTATTTAATCTTCTTCATAATAATTCACGTTTTTTCTTTTATACTAATTCAAGTAACATTTTTTGAGCTTGGTGACCTATAAGATTTCTTTTTTCTTTTTTTACTTAATGTCGTTTAAAATATTTTTATTATCATACAATACATGTAGGTTTTTCAGGAATATTTATCATTGAAACTACAGGTTTATGGTAACAGAAATAAGAAACATAAGTTTGAGACTTGATATCCTCTAAATATCTAGAAAATACCGCGTCAATGGTGGTCCCATATTTTGCTGTGGATTCTTGTAGCAGTTAGTTATTATTAATTACATTAATAAACAATCTACCTACATAGATTTTTCGTATTTATGAATCAGTTACTGGGTGGTCTGGTCACTAGGCTTGGCTAGGGGTCCTAGCTGTATGTGTTGAATTTAAATAGACATCTATCAGTGAATTTTACTTCATACTTAAGCAGGCTTAGGACTGTCTACCGTGTCTTTGGTCAAAATAGTCCCATTTAGCAGCAAAACGTCGTCGTTCCGCCACAATTATAAATAAAAGCTTTTTCTACAGTTATTTGCATATTTTGAAGTTTTTGTACACTGTGATCACTAATTGCTAGCACTTATCAACTAGAAATAAGAATTAAATTTAATAACCAAAATGTACCTAACAACCAAAAATATTTCCGAACCCATGTTTGCTCGACTTGTCACGGCACCGCTATGCAAAAATTATGAAAATTAAGACTATTGAGATTTTGGTTGCAGTGGCATTGTCAGGTAAAGGGTACTAAGGGTGTGTAAAATACCGATCTAAAACATCAAAGAATAAAGTGCGATTTTTCGGTATTACCTTCAGAATATTATTGAAAATCATGTTATTCATTGTCAGACACTTGCAATCGTGGCAACCCCTTGCCAGACACCTATGGTCACAAAATTGTAATTTTACTCCATCTAAGTTGAATTTAAAAATAAATAGTGTTAGCTTATGCGACATCTAGTGTCACTTTCATAAACTATTTCGTATGTCCAAATCGAACGTTGAATCTATCGAGTGTAATACAACATAACAGTTTACGATAGATGGCGCTGATCACGGAACACTGGGAGATGTTACTTTTTATTTTCGTTACGGAATTTCTTGAATCGGTCGCCGCGCTCAAAGCTATGCAATAGCTTAAAAATTAAATGTTTTATAAAATAATGACTCTGTCGTAAATCCTATTACTCCACTGCTGAATATCTAAATGATCGGACAGCCTGGGACTAGATTGTGATTATTTTATAGCGATAGAAATGACTGTACAATATTGTATATTTTTATTGAAAAGAGCGCAAAAAAAGAATGCTGGGAGAGTTTCTTGCGCCGCTTCTTCTGTTTCAGAGCGCCATTTGTTTCCGAAGCGGTAGTAGTATCTAGTAGTTATTAGAAATGACATCAAAAAGAATTCTAAAGGAATAAATTTTGAGAAAATAAATGCCTTTTCATATGTATAAAACGTCATTGCTTGGTTACATGAAAATATTTAACTTACATACATACACTCTCGCTTGTCACCAATAGTAGCAGTCTGTAATCCCTACAGGTCGTAGGGTCAACCGTAGGTAAAAGGTAACCTGTAGGAATGACAGACTGCTAATAGCTTAGCAATTAAGGAACTACATTTGCCACAGTCTTGTCATACAACTGCGATGGCTTCGTTCATTAATTAATTACTACAATGTTATGTTAGTTTATAAAATTCTAAGAGCACCTATCCCGGCGTGTCTATTTTACACGACCTTTTAACGTGATCTTAAAAACAAACAACAAAAAATTCTAACTTGTGGTAGCGAATGATTCCGAGACTGCTTTACGTTTTTAAAATTAAAATTATTGACTTTCATTGACTTATGAAAGTTATTTATATATCTGGTAGTAAATCTAAAAAGAAAAGAAAACTTTTGACATTCAAGTGTCATTTCCTGGGCCTACATGATTATTCTTTGTAATTATAAAATTTCTCCCTATTGAGGTTAGAAGATTTTTTCGATATTTTCTTGTGCATTACCTTGTAATAAGTAGTAGCACTATAATCATGCACCAAAGCTCTACTAAAACTACAAATAATAAAAATTGGTTAGGTTGTGACATGTTAGAACAGTTAAACCACCGCACCCTTTCTTTCCTCCCCATTAAAATGTCCAAATCCTCCAAAATGTGTTATAATACTTATAATGCTTTTTTCTCTGGAACGGTGCATTACCTTGTAATATAAGAGTGATGGCAATATAATCGTGGACTAAAGCTCTATCAATTACAATTTTTTTTACCTCATAATTAATGCAAAAGAATACTAAGTTTTAACCATTTAAAATAATAATATAATAAAAAGAAACTAATTGGGCAGTTAACAAACCAGAATTAGTTGGTAGGAAATCTTATTCTCTTATATAAACAATGAAGTGAATCTCTTTTACAAAAAACAAAATCAAAATTGAAACAAGCTTTACACTAGGCCATTAAGAACTTGAAACAGTTACCTGTATTCGTGATCTTGGGGTATACCGAATGCCAAGTTGACACTTAATGACCACATTGATCACATAGCGAATAATGCGTATCGTATGTTAGGCTTTAGTACACGCGTCTCTAAGGCATTTAAAGATAAGAATACATACATGTGTCTTTATCAAACACTTGTGCTGTTACAGCTTGAATATGTAATTCCCAAAAAGGAATCCACTGTATAAGATATATGACCATCAGGTCGAGATGATAAAAAAGAAATTCTTGCGTATCCTAAACTTTTGCTTGGGTGGACGTCGAAACCACTACAAAAATCTCTTAAAACAATTTAATATTCTTTCATTAAGCCAGCGACGGAGTTTAATTGATTTAGTCACTCAGAGAAAAAAATGTACAAGTGAAATTATATCCTCAGAATTACTTCATTTAATCGATTTTCATATACCAGCCCGTGCTACACGCTCTAATAATTTATTTCATCTCTCAAACACCAGGACTAATACTGGTATATGTACGCCACTGCAGAGAATGTTTGCTATCCATAACTCTAGATTTAGTGATATAGATATGTTTTTGTGTTCCTCTAAAACTTACAAACTCAGAATAAAACATATCGTGGCACAAACAGAGTCAGTTACAATACACAAAATTTCTTCTTTATTGTAACAATGTCTACAACTGCATTATGTTAGATTTATTAATTAACTGGTTGTCTGCTACTAAGTGTAAATTTAAATATTAAGTGTACTTAGTGAAACTGTTTAAGGAGACATCCTAATGTCCATATTTCTATTTTTAATTTATCTACTTTATGTTTAAGGATGTATCTGTATTTGTTTCCAAACAAATAAATACTAAGTAAGTGGTATTTCTCTTATATTCAGTATGAAAAGTCAACTTTATTCATATATTCAGTGTGAAACTACTATTTAATTGTTCCAGCACCCAGTGTGTTAAGCAGATTTATATAGAAATATTTTTATCATGTATAGTTTTCGATTTATGACAAAGAATGTAAAAAGACCTTTTCCCTTTTTTTAAAGTATTGGTTGTAATATGTATGTAACCCTAGGTGGGTGAATCAGACTCGCGCTTGTCCGGTTTTTACTTCTATAGCTAAATAAAGGAATAATTCAAAACTATCATAATATGTGGTAAATTTTCACTCTAGAACTTGCACAAGGATGTTTTAATTTCAAAATATTAGCCTGTATACCAAAACGGCTTCACACTTAAACCCCCATTATATGCATACTATTTGGTTGGATACTTAATTTAAGGCCGCAAAGAAAGAAAAAATGAAAGTATTAAACCCTATTTTGAAGAAAGCAAAAAAGAAAATCACCAGAATATATTTCTTATTATGTTTTTGATCTTTATATTATAACAAAACTCAGGCTTAAAGTGACTAATAAATGCTAAATGTAATAAATATTGAACAGTAAATTCTATGTATGTATCATAAAGTTAAATAAAAAGGTAAAGTTGTGTGATGTAATACACAATACATATTTGTAGCTATCAAAACACATATTATGTGTTAGCCAACAAGTTCTGAATGCTTTTTTTCATATATTGTTTTAGCTTCTGTTTGATATTCCTCACACATTGCTAATATTTGTTTTGAAACACTAAACAGTAGATCCTCAGATACTCCTGTTTGTTTTTTAGCCTTTTTGATATATTCATTTTGTATATCTTTCATAGCATCTCTACATTTAATATATAAAGCTTTTGCATTTTTAGCTAATGCTTCACGGTGTTCTTTTGTAACTTTAGGTACAGGCACATAGAGTCGAGTTCCATCTTGTTGTGGGTTTAAATTCAATCCAGAGCTGTGAATGGCCTTCAACACTTCAGGAATAACTTGTGGAAATGATATAAAATCTATAACAATAGTTTTTGGATTCTTTCGTACCACTTGTGCGAGCTCTTGCAATTCATAATCTTTACCCTCAAATTTTACAGACAGAGATTCTATAGATCCGGTGCTTGACCGTAACGACAAGTTCTTCGCAAAATCGTCTTTCATTTTCTCTATAGCCGTTTGACATCTTCCTTTTAACTTATCCACGTCTACAACCTCTGATATCATTGATATATTAATCTCAACTTTAGCGCCTTTACCTTTTTTATCTTTACCTCTGTCTTTGTTTTTAGCATAGGTTCTTATTATATTTACATTGCATGGAGATAGTATAAATCTTTCATCGGGGCGCACTAGCTTATGCGTGGAGTTTCTTAGAATAGCAATCATTGGTATCCCAATACGTTGTAACAGCCTAGAACTCATTGTTATTTTAATGATTAGCACGCTGCACGCTTAGTTAAAATATTGAATAATTATCCATCACGGACGCGCGACAAGAAAAAATTATCTCTTCGCGCCTGTTTATGCTACTGTTGTCAGTAACTGACAAGTGACAACTGACAAGAGATGTAGTCGTTATCCCCATATTAAGTTACTCTATGTCTATAACTGTAAGTGAAGCACCACAGAGTAACTTTCACCCACAGACTACTTTTAGTAGAAGAGACTACATTACACCTTTGCGTTGCTTAGACTAGTCTAATCTTGATCTAGATCAAGAGTAGAAAATACAAGGAACAGAAAAAACTAGTGGAAGTGGCATATCAGCGTTACCCTGTCGCCCCTATTGTGTACAAATGTACCTACTTGAGGCTCAAGTGAGACCAATCGTTTGATGTCAGAGGAAGCATTATTATCTTTTAAAAAAATACAAATATGCCTTATTGTGCCATTTTTTACTGTAGAAATCATAGCCGCAATAAAAATATGGCCAACGAAGGGATTTCGTACCATCGGTAATCATAATTTTCCGATTTAAATTCAATTTATATATTTTATGTGTTGTGAAAAATATACAATTAAAAATGAACCATAAAATTACGACGTATGGTTCATAAAGGTACATCCTTTACGTTTAATTGATTTAATTTATGTTAGAATAATTAATGTTAACAATAAAAGTATCTTGCTACTCAACAAGTGCATACATGTACATATCGGTATATTTTTTATAGAAATAAATTTTATCTTTATGAATTGTGTTCAAGTATTGCTCTTTTCTATGGATCATGCGATAAGGGTGTAATTAAGTAAAATGTTATAATGTTATGGTTGTGGTAATTGTGTATAAGAGAGACTACGATAAATTCAAATTAATTGCTTTAACTGTCTCTTCGGTTCAGCTAGTTATTATTATTTAGAAAAATATTTGTAAGATTCCAGTTAAACTATATAAGCGTTAATATTTACAAACAATTTTGTAAATTAAAATTTAATATTTGGCATATACATGGATTGAGGAAATAAGTCATAGAATTGTAAAAAATTGGTCGAAAAATATGTATTTAAAATTCAAATTCAAATATTTTCATTCATAATAGGATATAAAATCACTTATTGAAAGTCAAGAACTACCACCCATTCCAAAAGAATGCCTCAGACCTGAGAAGAACGGGCGCAAAAAACTCAGTGGGCTTTGTGTGGCTTTTTGTTTTTCTAAGAAGAAAATTAGTACTTCATCAGTACTTATAGCCTCTCTTTTTATTAATCATTCGTTACTGCTTGTTTTGGAAATTTTCTTTCCGTGCGCGCATTATGTATGGAAGCAGTACAGTTTATAAAATATAAGCAAGAACTGGCCCCTGGGCTTACACAGAATAAAGATGAATACTTATAAAAAACAACTATGTTTTATGCGTGTTTTGCTTCCCAGTTAAATAATATTGGTATTGTAACTTTCCAAGACTATTCGTGTCTTGTCTTGATTTTATTTAAATATTTTAAATCCTTTTAAATAAAACTATACCTAAGAAAAAATATTGGCGGATTATGCTCAGTAATTGGATAACTACCTCAATTTGTTTGTATTGTGGTTAGCTGATAGCTTTGATTCCGATGCTATAAAGTTTTAATTAATAAATAAAAAAATACGTTTAGTAAACAACTAATAAAAACAGAAATTAGGATTCTCATTATAAAGTATACATTGAGCAGAATTTAATATTATTAGGACTAAATATCATTCCGTTTAAACATATCGCTTATATTCTGTACCATTTGTCAAAATTTTCCCACCACTTTGCAATGTTTACTATGCATGTAAACATTGTTATTTTGTCCTTTGTCAATAAAAGCGTTAATATTCCAATTACTAAGATAAAAACAGTCAACTTGTAAAGTTATAGCTTTCATTGTAACTTCGTGTTAGTGTCACTGTTTCAAGTTGTGACATATTTATTATTATTTTTAAATTAAAGTCGTACTTACTCGTACAATGAATCAAAAACCTTTTTCACGAAAAAATAATAATTACCAAAGAGTTATGTCCCGTCTCCATAATACATCTTCAAATCATAATGTTACTTCTAATTCAAAAATTATCCGTCACGAATCTTCTGATAGTATTGGCGGCAAACATAGCTCTTCAAAATTATGTTCAGGTCATTATAAAGAGTTACCGACTGTTCTAAATGATTATGTGATCGAAAAAGATGTCCACAGACCTAAAAAGATTACGAACGTAGTGAAACCCAAGCGAACCATAAAATCTATTGATACAATAAAGTGTTCTCTGGAGAAATCCAGAAAAAGTACTGTTAAAATTCGAGCGCACGACTCGGCTCCGACAGTAAGTAAATGTGATCAACCTGTTGCAACGGACAGTCACAGGCAATGTCAGTCTAGTGCATCACTTTCTGGATTAAAAAAGTTAAAGGTAATCATCATTATAAATTAATCTTAAAAATCTTTGATCTGAAAACATTTTTGTCACCTCTATTTACTAACTTATTTTAAATTAATTTCAGTAGAGCAAGTTATTATATATCATTTATTACAATGATCTGATTAATTAATGATGTCTTCCGCTTGTGAACACATTAGAAATTGGTTTTAACATTCTAGTTTAAACGATACCTTATCAGAGGTCACATACTATTTAATGAAAGGTCTAGTTTTAATGCATATCACTACTTTTCTACTATTATTAAGTTGTGAAACACACAACACTATTGTGCTGCTGTGTTGTGCTTTGAATTACTTTCTGCAGTGGTTTTGCTCAATATGACAAAGATATTTTACATAAACAACATTTGGCAATTATGTGTGACAAGTTATTATTTAAAATGACCAAATAATACTGCCTTATCAAATAGTATTTATTATTACTTTACACATTTATTTGGAAAACAAAACAATGATTGAAAATTATCCCATGAGAATAGCAAAACATTGACAAATTTTGTTCAATTCACAATAATAATTGATAGTTCTTCTCCCTGCACTTGGTACTCATTCCCCACGACCAGTACTTCAATCCTTTTTATATTAAAATAATATTTCACTATAATCAGTCCCCGGCCATTATAGATAATTTAACTATATTGTAAATTTCAGGAAGAAATTAAGGCATATGAGAAAATAGAAAAGTCTAAAAGATTTCGCAACCAGTTGTTTGAGTCTTGTGGCGTTTTAGTGGATGATGTTGGACAAGTTACAGTAGACAAGGCTGTGCAGGTGGAGAGTGTAGGTTTGTATGTTGCTAATGCAAATACATTTCTTGATACTGAGACTGTAAAACATTATTGTTAGATGTTAAATGCTGCATTTGAACCACATAGAGTTTTTCAGAAAATATGGCAGTATAGAACTACTTATGTAAAATAGGAAAACAAGTCTAGCTTTATGATATAGTACCCTTCTAATGGATGGGATGGATTTATTAATTAAATTAAATGTAGTCCAGTCCACTCACACCTACTTCCAACTAGCAGCTTTCAATTGAATTAGATAAAGAAACATAAACTATTTACTACATAGTACATAATTTTTACTTTTTTTTTCTCTTTTAGTATTTTATGACATTGACTTGGGAAGTATATGACATATTATTATATCCTAGTAACACAAATGGTAAATCAAGAGTGGGTTCTGATAATGACCGACTGTACTCTGTAACAGTCAGACTTTTTATAGACATAAAGGCCAAGCACTTCAACTATAGATTTTTAAGTGTTATAGATATCAGATTGATTTGAAATTAAGTGGAGGCATTAATGAAGATGTTTTAAAGTGATTTTCGAAAAAAAAGAACAATATAATTATTTTAAAAGTTCTTCCGGTCTTAACCAAAACTTAAGCAAAAAATTTAAACAATACCATTTCAAACTCTTGCAGAATTTTAACTTCGAATTAATATAATTATTTATTTATTTAATTCACACACACATAGCAACTATCATTACAGGTATTACCTAATGCGACAGTTACAAAC
The DNA here is from genome assembly GCF_905404315.1 of Leptidea sinapis. NCBI lineage: Eukaryota > Metazoa > Arthropoda > Insecta > Lepidoptera > Pieridae > Leptidea > Leptidea sinapis. Next base: position 4,285,794 of record NC_066275.1, on the reverse strand, counting down.
AAACAAGAATAACAAACACAGCAAACAACAATCAAATCAAACTAAAACTAATCATACAATCAAACTACATTACATTACAAATAATATATCACACCAGAAATAGAAAAAACTTAAACATACTACTATTTACCATAACATACTACATATAACAATACCCTTGTGAGATCACTCCACGTACACTCAAAAATGTCCACTTTGTTGTGGAGTTCATTTATATGGCGAAGAGCTCTAGTTAAAGGAGACTTTGCCAACACATTTGTTCTCGCCATCGGAATGGATAGTAGTGGCGGATGGAGGCGCCTCCACACGTACCGGTCCGGCACACGAAGACTCAAGCAGCACAGAACTCCCGGGTTGTGCTCTTTCCCGCGCAGCAACTTCACCACATACGCTGCTAGAAAAAAATCCCTACGGACGCTCAACTCAGTATACCCAACCATACCCAGCACAAACAGTGTCGGATACATAAGTGGGTAAAATGGGTATACTCCATATAACTTGAAGTATAGGTGCCTAACGAATTTGTTTTGGACACGCTCTAACATCAACCTGTACTTGTCCTCATAAGGGCCCCATATCGCCGAGTTGTACTCCAGATGACTCCTTACCAGTGCATTATAAAGTACCTTGACGGTTGTGATATTAGTGAACTCTTTAGAGTGTCTCAAAACAAACCCTAAATTTCTATAGGCCTTTTTGCAGGTTTTAATTATATGCTCTCTAAACATCAAGTCCGATGTAAACAAGACACCCAGATCCTGTATCTGCTTCACGCGCTGCACTGTATCCGTGCCTATCTTGTAGTTATACAATATAGGTTTACTGGCTCGGGTAAAACTTAAGACACAACACTTAGCAGGATTGAAGTTCAATTTATCCTCCCTGCTCCAGTCTATCAATTTTGAGATGTCGTCTTGTAGGTGGTCGCAATCCGATTTTTCTCTTATTTGGAGCATTAACTTTACGTCATCTGCAAAAAGGAGACATTTGCTGTGCCTTAGGACCTCCGGCAGATCGTTTATCGTTATGATAAATTCAAGAGGTCCAAGGTTACTGCCTTGACTTACTCCAGATCTCGTAAAGTATGGCTCCGATTCGTATCCATTAAAGTCTACATACTGCTTTCTATCTCTCATGTAAGAAGCCCAGAACTGTAATGTTTTTGGCGAGCAACCTACATCCGCCAATTTCCTCAGCAATACGTCATTGTCAACAGTGTCAAATGCTTTTCGGAAATCTAGGTAAACCACATCTACCTGTATTCCAGAGTCCATTGCTGGGACCAAATATGTCATCAGGTTTAGAAGATTAGTGGCAGTGCTTCGGGCTGGACGAAATCCGTGTTGGGAGTCGCAAAATTGCGCTGACACTTGGGCGTACAGCTTGCGATGTATAGCTGACTCGAACACTTTTGCCGGCGTTGATAGGTCTGCCACCGGTCTATACCCACTGACATCTGGTCCCGCTTTACCCTTCGGGACTGGAATAACTCTCGTAGTTTTCCATAATTCAGGGAATGTACTATATTTCACGCATGTGTTAAAAATGCATTGAAGAGGCTCAGCTAGTACCCTACTACAATCCTTAAACAAGAATGCTGGTATGCCATCCGGGCCTGCGGAACGCTTTGGTTTGAGGCGCACCAGAGCTTCACTCACTTCCGCCACAGTAAGCTCTTCTAAGTGGACGCGCGCGCTGCTAGCCCCGTAGCATGCCGCCGATCCTGCGTCCAAAAGTGGCTTTTCGCAACTGTAAACTCTTTCGAAGAACTGAGCAAATTGCAAAGCACTTTCTTCATTCGTGAGAAGTTTGCCATCTTTCAAAATTAATTGCTTACTCGATGACCCCCTTCTTGCTTTTGTAAATCCCCAAAAGGATTTTGGATCAGCAGAAAACTGACACTGAATTTTTTCCTTGTGTTGTTCCTTGTGTTGTTCATATGCCACTTCAACTTCTTGTTTTACGGACTTTCTGTATAAAGAGAATTTATTGTATTCTACTTGTGAATTATAATAATAATATTAATTATAATAATATCAATTACATAATATTTTTAAGCATTTCAATAATCGAGGTTAAATAATTGTTTCAATAAACATGGAAATATTCTTTGTAAGTACTGTAAGTTTTAATTGTAATAAATAAACTACTAGGCTAAACTACTAACAATATTTAATATACAATTTAAATAAAAAAAACTGTATAGAAACTTGAAAGAATTCTATGACCATGCCACAAAAGTTCCTTTGCAAGGGTATGCTTTAGACTCCTGATTTTAATTCACACAGGATCAAGTATAATTTTTTTTTAAATTTATTTATCATATTATATATTACTGATTTAAAAAAAAAATTACTGATATACAAAATAAGTCAACTTGATATACAATTAAATGACTATAATAATTTAAAAACCTTTTAAAGGGCCGCCAGGCTTATGAGGATATTATAGGTACCTACTGAACAGAAAATGTATGCTCAAATCTGAGTTGCTAATAAGTTTGCTGCTGTTTGTTATATAATAAATAATATTATTTTTATGTGCCTAGGTTAGTTTATTTTATAAAAGACACTTTTGAAAGAACGCCATCTATACTTTTGCAACCTAAACATGCTAAAAGCAACAAAAGCATTTGAAATATTATGGTAGATGGTGCTGTGTGCAGAAAGAGGTAAACTGTATTTTATACACATTCATTATTCTTAGTTAAAATAATAAAGCAAGAGTAAAAAATAATCGTTGTGTAACTAACTGTGTATTTCATGTATTTAGTTTATTTTTATTTATAAACTAACTAGAGCTGGTTTTCAATGCTGCTGATAGTAGCCGAAATAGCTCAGTTGGGAGAGCGTTAGACTGAAGATCTAAAGGTCCCTGGTTCGATCCCGGGTTTCGGCAATTTATTTTGTTTTTAATACTTTCAGTTAAAAAACTATGTACATAATAGTTATTTATATTGAATCAATTTATATTTTTATTTCAGATCACCTTCAATGTTCAGTAAGGTAAGTGAATTAATTATTAAAAATTACGAGTTAAATAAATAGTTGTGCATAGATTCTTACGTTATCTGAAGTTTTAAGCAGTTAAAAAATAATTATATTCCAAAAATAAATGCGTAGAAGTTTTTTTGTAAACGTTAATCTTCACTTTTCTGTGGGTATTATCATTATATTAAACGGAGCCTTCACGCAATGTATATGTAACGCTCGGTCAGATAAAGTAGCCTTCATTCGATTTGAATATTGTCGAATAATCCATGTCGATAGCAAAAAGTGGAACAACGATTGACGGCGTTTCATCAATTCAATCAAAAGTTTTCAATTCATATTTTAGTTACTACAAACAAATGACGAACAAAATTTGCCTGAGTAATTTTATAAATAATATGCAACATTATAATTATAAAACATTTTGTTAATATTTGTATGAATATAGAACAAGAAAAATAAATGTATTTCGTATAACTTCGTCTTTTTCACTCATTTCGTGTATACTTTAACTTTATTAACGCGTAGTATTCTGTATTTTCGAAGTAAACTCGAATAAATTCACAGTTAATTGCTGCATAGTTAATCTTGATGACGTGGTGTGATATAAAAATGATTCTAAATTTGGAAGTGTAACTTGTCGCCTCTTTAGCTCAGTGGTAGAGCACTGGTCTCGTAAACCAGGGGTCGTGAGTTCAATCCTCACAGGAGGCAATACTTTTTTTATATTTGTACCTAATATTCTTTTTTGTTTTTATAATATATTATGTTTTGTTATGTATTTATTCAATGAATGATAAATTTTATTTGTTAATTTTAGTATTAAATATATACAAAAGACATTTTTTAAAATATATTTTTTTAATATTTGTCTTTCACATAATATTATATATTGTATTTGTTTTTAAATATTGTTGGGAAACTTTGAAATAATTGTTTTTAAACTTTGTCCGTTGAAGTTTCACTTGTACTATGTCTCCTAGCACACATTTCGGTTAAGTATTTCGTAATTTCATTTCGTTCTCGAACAATTTTATAAATTAATATTTAGTACTTTAGTCGTCTGGTATAAATCACACTTGTTTTTTTTTTATATTTAACAATGTTTGCTAATTAATATAACGTCTTAAACTTGATAAATCACAATTATTTGACTTTATAGAATAGTCTTTACCAAAAAGCCAATTCTCTGCAAAAGTCAGATATGGTAATAGTTCACCATACAACATTATATCAGTCACTTTAACATTAAGAATATAATTTTATCATACAATTAATGTAAGATAATAATATTGTATATTATGAACATATTCTTTTGTGTGTAACATAATGATTTTGGTTAAGTTCTGCTTTTCTTATGTTTAACACACACTCTTTTTTTATGTTCCTGATATACTTGTGTATGGAGTTATTAACACATTTATATATTTAATACCAACACTTATAATGTACCTATTCGAATAAATGAACAGAGAGCAGGCTAGGGTTGCCAAATACTATTAGAAAAAATAGGGTACTTATATCTGATTTCAATAGACGCAAATAAAGCGTTTTCCAAAAAAGAGTACCTATCATTTAATTTTATATTTTTAAATATTAATATACTTAATTATAAAAACAAAATGGGATTGCATAATATTACATGTCTGGCAATAGTATAGTAAATATTGTGTAAAGAAGAGTATTTTAGCATCCTCTATTAGTGTTATAGATGATAGAGTACATAATATACTTGAGAAATAATATATTTGAGAAGGCCAATCGCCAAGTCGGAAACTACGAGTCTTAGAGAAAACTCGTGAAAGGAGTCATGCCCTCGATTTATAAGAAACCAATAACTGCATATTTAGTTTTTTTAAATTTGTCGAACTTTTGACGGAAATCGACCCGAATGATTTTTCAAAAAAAAAATACATCCTGTATTATTGAACCAATAGACTCTGTTGTTGATAAGGACCAATCTTTGCAAAGATACGTTATACTAAAAATTAAAGGAAATAGAAAATTTTTACAATTATTTTTCATATCTCACTTTTACCTAACTAATAAGTTGCTCGGAATGGTTTTCTTTGAGTCCAATGCAAAAGTTTACACGTCTTTCTAATGACCTTAGTTTGAATAGGAGGTGAGTTTTTTTCCGTGTAAAAATAATAAAACAAAAATAACGTCTCGTAATTTCCGACTACGCCATCACCGCCCTTCTAAAAAAAACATTCTGTAGAGTACAATACTATATTTAAGAGTACGGTTGCCAACCCTAGCAGGTCACGAATTAGTACTAACTGTGCTGACGAAAGTTTAGGTATCTTTGAGTCACACTTCACCTTAAACTTGTAGTTGTTCCGAATATTATTGTCAAATCGAAACAGGCGTGGCTTATCTTAATTAAGAATGAATATAAAAGCCATATTATATTTTTCATAATAATAATCAGTTGAGTGAAAATATTTCTAGAAAATTAATGACAAAATTAACTTTAAACTTAATTATTTACTATTAAAACGATAAACAAATGTCAACTAAATAAAGTGTTTGATTAATTTGAGAAAATTTATTTTAATAGTGTTTGTACAAGAGTACTATTATTTATTTATTTAAAATTACGTACAGAAACATACATTCCACTTTGACTATAACATACTTAAAAAAAATGATAATTGCGTTTCAATTTACTTGCAATCAGACATGCATGAAAAATAATTTTATGATGAAGAATATGATAAAGTAATAACGAATTTTATAAATCTAAAATAAAGCTTAAAATTACTTAAAAAAAAAGTTTTGTCGTTCTTTGTCGGCTAACGGCCGTTATCAATAACGTATCTCTAGTTACGGATGCATTACTATCGCCGTTTAATGGCAAGATCTTATTTATCCATAACTATGGATAGACATAACTATGTCTATCCATAATAAACATTATAGTATTAAAAAAAATATATATTTAAATGTTTATTTTAATAGAACACATGAGAAAATAAGAAGTAAATCACAGTATCCAATAGAATATAGTTTTAATAATATTAATATCAAGTCAGCTGTGTTAAGTTACCGAGAACCGAGATCTGACCGGTCTTCGTAACGGGATTACGATAAGTGTACGCGCTTACACCCACACACACATTTAAGACTATCCGGTTTACGGTTTACACATAGCTAGTAATATGACAACGCGGACCGAGTACCGACGAGCTCACATACACACACTGATACATTACTTCACTATATTTTAAATAGATTTTATTAAATATGCTATTATATATTAACACATAACAGAACCGTGCAGAAATAAATATTATTACTGTTTAGTCACAGCATATGAATTATAAGTAATATTTTTAGAACAACAACCATATTTATGTGAAGACCAATGAAAATATTTATGTACCATTATTTAATTATTATAATAGTAATTATAGTAATGTAACGCTAAAATCGCGAGCGACAACTTATCCAGATAAACCCTTTAGGGGTTTTCGTGGTATTTAGATGTAGAAAGGAGACATTTTTTTTTGTTCGAGGAATAGGCCCACCACGAAATGTGATGTATATTAATTTATTCCGTATAATCTCTAGATTACAACGGTATATTTAGTTAGAAATGATCTAACCGGAATACTTAGAAACACGATAAAAATGTGAACGGCAAAATAACCTATAAATTATAAAGATATGTTAATAATAAGATATTTTGTACTATTTTGAGAAAACACAAACTGCCATAATTAAGTAGGGGCTATCTCCTACCAAAATAAACAGAGCCTGTAGGAAGAGTAAGGATACAGCTGATAAAAGTTGGTTTACAATGATGTACAGAACAGAAATGTTCATCACTGCAGCATATTAATAGTCCCAGGCGTGTGTACACACCAATACTTCAGTTTAGCAATCAGGGCACTAACCATAACCACTAAACCAGAAAGCTTACCAAAAATACCTAACAACTAAGTCTTAAAATATGTATTACATATAAATACTATTGAGGTAAGGTTTTGTGCACTATTTAACAAAGGAAGAAAAAACACATTGTTTATATAGTATAAATATTTATTAGTCATCATCCCATCCAGAAACTGTGCGATCCCCGTAGAAGATACTTATTTTGACTAAACTCATGTATATTCTTCAATTTGGTGTTATCCGGAGGCCCAGTTTCTGCCTCCAGGTATCTCAGACACATGTCACATTACGATGATATCGTACTGCACAATTTACACAACGACTCTCTGGAGTATAATATGCTGTAGATGCGCTATTAAAATCTATGAAATAAACCAAATTATTATAGTAATCCAAAATAAACTTTCACGCAACTCTGAAGAAACGGAAAATACAGTATTCTGTTTTGACAACATTAAAATCAAAATGACAGATGCACAGTTCACAGACTAGATATAGACTTTGTCTTTTTTTTTTATGGAATAGGAGGACAAACGAGCGTACGGGTCACCTGGTGTTAAGTGATCACCGCCGCCCACACTCTCCTGCAACACCAGAGGAATCACAAGAGCGTTGCCGGCCTTTAAGGAAGGTGTACGCGCTTTTCTTGAAGGTACCCATGTCGTATCGTCCCGGAAACATCGCACAAGGAAGCTCATTCCACAGCTTCGTGGTACGAGGAAGAAAGCTCCTTGAAAACCGCACTGTGGAGGACCGCCACACATCCAGATGGTGGGGATGATATCGTAACTTGTGGCGTGTCGTGCGAAGAAGAAATTCGGCGGCAGGAATCAGGTTGAACAGCTCTTCGGAACACTCCCCGTGATAAATGTGGTAGAAGACACACAATGAAGCGACGTCTCTACGCAACGCCAAGTGGTCCAGCCGTTCACAGAGTACTGGGTCCCCGACAATTCGAGCTGCTCTGCGTTGCACGCGGTCAAATGAATCGAGCTGATACTGGGGTGCGCCAGACCAGAGATGACAGCAATACTCCATGTGAGGCCGGACCTGCGCTTTGTAGAGCGCTAGAATGTGGGCCGGCTTGAAGTATTGCCGTGCTCTATTTATGACGCCCAGTTTCTTTGAAGCCAGTTTGGCTTTGCCCTCCAGATGGCCACGGAATTGGCAATTGCTCGAGATTTCGAGACCCAGTATTCCGATACTAGGCGAGGCTTTAAGGGAAGTGTTCTCGAAGAGCGGTGATACGGCAAATGGGGTTTTTTTAGTGGTAAACGCGCAAACTTGAGTCTTCTGGGGGTTAAATTGGACAAGGTTCAACTTACCCCATTCCGCGACCTTCTCGAGAGAGGACTCGATAGAAGACACAAGTTTCTCCCGGCACTGGTCGACGTTTTCCCGAGAGAGACCTGCATGGCCCGTGTATACGGCATCACCAGTGCCGTCGTCTGCATAGCAATGCATGTTGGCGGTGTCCAACATATCATTGATATGCAGAAGAAACAGCGTGGGAGATAGCACACAGCCTTGGGGCACTCCAGCGTTCACGGGCTTGGGATTCGAGCAATAACCGTCGATAACGACCTGTATTTAGAAAATTTTCGCATACAAAAGAGAATTTTTAATTTAACATAACAAAATAATAGCTTAAAACACGCTTTCATAAATAAACCAAACTAAAAGTAGGAAATATTTTCTAAGTTTTAGTACGGTTTTTTATAAAAAGCCACGGACTAGTAAAAAATGAAGGACTCCGCGCCGTGATATTAGCAAGTGAGGCACCTTTAAGCTAGTGTGCTTACGAGGGATACCAGTATCACAATTTTTTCTCCCTTAATTAACGTCATATATGGCCACAATTACTTTTAACTTCGATTGATTTAATCTTGGTTCTGATTATTTTAGGAAACAATCTGTTTCCTAAAATAAAAATAAATATCTCGGAGGCGTATATGAGTAAATAGATAAATTACATAATAAAAATGTACTAAAGTATGTACTAACTTTTATTATTTTTGAAAATAAGTTAGTACCTACAAAAAATCATCCAGGTTCTGTAGTTCATTTGCTTGTCACTGACGATACAAAATAAGTAGATTTTTAGAAAAAGAACTATGTGCGTTATAGTTATTTATTTGCAAAGTACACATATAATATGAGAGTCTTTAATTCTGTTCGTGGTACAGCGTCATTTAGGAACGACAAAATTACATTTAAAACTTTTTAATTTCTTTATATTGTTATTTCTTAATCCTAAAAAAAAAATTACGTTTCTGCTATTTATAATTGATCTTTATCGTGTACGGGTAAATACCAACAAAATAATAAAAATAGGTGTGTGTGCGCAAGCCACACACGGTAGAAGTGAGACTTCTGAAAAGTTCCCGATTAAAAATACTCATTAAAAAGTATTGAAAAAATAAACCATGCATTTTATAGAGGTTTCACCGCAAAACCAGCTATATATCCAATTATTTGCTATAATAGCTAAGTTATTTATAATATAACCGTCACTTTTATTCTTATTTGCATCATCAGTCCGTGAAGATGGAGCAGTTGTATTATTATAAAAGAACACATCAAAATGCTGATTTTGTAGTGTTTCGTGTTCGTATTCGTTAGCATACAGTTTCCTGATTTCAACGATTTTAGTTCTATTTGTCACAATCATTTCCGAAAGATGCCTTTTAGGTTTTTTGGCATTAGGGTTATTATTTAAACCACCACGCAAATGTATAGCCCCAAAAGTCTAATTCGCCTCTATCGTCTCGTTTTTTAAATAATTCTAAAAAAGTTTCACTTCAAATATTATGTATTTGGTATTTGTATTAGTAAAGGGCACCTGTTTCCGCAATTAGACCGCTTAATTGGGTCCATTTTGAGTGCAGTGTTGGCCAGTCATTCCAACCAGCCCAGCTCCTTCCAGAAGTTCAGAACACTCCTGGGGTGTTCGCAGACTTCCTGGAGCGACCTTGTATTTACTAAGGTTTGTGCCCGTTGGTTGGCCACCCCAGCACATTCCAGGATTACGTGAGTGACCGTTTCATCTTCGGTTAGACAGCCCCTGCACTTAGGACTGTCCGTAACGCCGATTGTAAATAGGTGTTTGTGCAGTGATGTGTGACCCGTTAGGGTGCCGACCATAATTCGGATGTCATGTCTGTTTAGGCTAATAAGTCGACGTGTAAGTTTGGGCGATAGTGCAGGAATCGCCTCTTTCGACTGTCTGCAGCCTGAGACATTTGTCCATCGGGTTCCATGTAGGTTGTTGGTGAGAGAGCGTATCCATGACCGCATTTGGCTTAAGGGTAGCGGCAGGACTGGCCCTGGGCCAGCCACTTGCGTTTCCGACCCCCGCCTTGCAAGTTCATCCGCTGCATCGTTCCCCAACGAACCGCTGTGTCCTTTGATCCATTGCAGAGTTACCCAGTTGTTAGAGGCAGCTCGTTCTAATGATCGGTGACACTCGTATATCAGCGCTGAGTTATAGGTGTTGCTCCCCAGCGCAGTCAGTACTGCCATACTATCGGATAGAATACGGATATAATATCCGTGTATTTTCCTTCTTAGTATCGCGTCTGCAGCTTCCTTGATGGGTATGCATTCGCATTGGAATATGGAGCTGTGTATGCCTAAGGGTATAGAGGTGTGTATATTCAGTTCCTGTGAGAAGATGCCAGCTCCAGTTCCGGCTGCCATTTTGAGCCGTCTGTGTAAATTCTGAGTTCATTTACACCTGACTGGTCTGCTCCCACTTCGAACAGTTGAATACGGTAATTCTTTTGAAAGATGTGTGTTTCGGGTATTCTATCACAGGGTGCCTCACAGAGTGGGAAATCCTTCCTTACTCTGTTCCAGAGGTTTCCTGTGAGGCAGTCATCATTCTTGCATACACCCATCAGCTTCAGGCGGAGAACCGACATTGTCGCCTCACGTTGGATATGTATGTCAAGCGGTGTGAGCCCTAGAATGGTTTCTAGGGCAGATGTTGGCGTAGTGCGCATGCAACCAGTTATGGCTGTGCAGGCCAGCCGTTGGAATCGCTGCAGCTTAGTTTGTACTGTTGTTAGCTCTGTCCTGGGCCACCAAGCTATTGCTCCGTAGGTGATAATTGGTCTAATAACTGCTGTATATAGCCATTTTCATATCTTTGGAGCAAGACCCCAGGTTCTCCCTACGAGTCTTCTACACTGCCAAAATATTATACATGCTTTTTCCAGCTTGTGGTCTATGTGTTTATTCCAAAGCAGCTTACTGTCCAGTATGACCCCCAGGTATTTAACTTCTTTAGTAAGGCTTATCTCGGTATTTAACCGGAAATAAATCGGTGTAAGATTGCCAAAATTGCGTTTGTTAGTGAAAAGTATTAGCTCAGTTTTTGATGGATTAGCGGTTAGCCGATGTTGTGTGCACCATTCCTCGATTATCTTAAAAGCAGATCTCATGAGATTACATAGGACATTCTCGAATGGACCTGTTATTAGAATGGCGAGATCGTCCGCATAGCCTACTGTGTATAGTTTCTTTCTGTTTAGCTCCGCGATGAGCTCGTCCACCACAAGGTTCCAAAGGAGTGGACCCCTCCTTGTGGGCATCCAGTTGCCACCACACATCTTGTGCTGGTGTTCACAGTAAAACGTAACGCTCTGTGCCTCAACATGTTGTCTATCCACTCGGCAATTGTAGGATCGACATTGTGTTCAGCTAGCGCTCGGCCTATGCTAGTAAAAGGAGTTTTGTCAAAGGCGCCTTCAATATCAATAAATGCACCTAAAGTTGATTGTTTACGTGATAGACCTTTACCTACAAGTGGTGTTACGCAGTAAAGGGCAGATTCAGTTGATTTGCCTTGACTATAGGCATGTTGGTTGATGTGTAGTGGTTTGTAGGAGAGCATTTTCCCTAATATCCCTATCGCAAAGTCTTTCTAAAGTCTTCATCAGAAAGGATGTAAGACTGATTGGTCTGAACGATTTGGGATTCGTGTAGTCACTCTTGCCGGGCTTAGGGATAAGTACTACTTTCACCTCCCTCCATTGGAGTGGCACGTATCGGTGTGCTAGACAGGCCCTGTATATAGCTGTGAGATGCAGGGCCAGCACCCCGGTGTCTCCCCATTGTAGCAGCCCCGGAAAACGGAAAAATACCGTCAAGGCCACCTGTTTTAAATGGAAGAAAGCTATTGATTGCCCACATTACCTTATCTGTGTCTACCACCCTGTGAGCTGTGGTCCAATCCGTCTGATCCGGTGTGCTACTCTGCGACGCCTCATTCCACGACTGGTTGTTGGTGATGCGGCAGCCAGGGAAGTGAGTTTTCAGGAGCAATTCGCAGGTCTCGGTGTCGGATTTGGTGTGCGTTCCGTCAGATTTTTGCAGGCAACCTAAGTCTCGCTCTGGGTCGCGTGAAAGTATGTTTTTAACTTTAGCCGCTTGATTAGTGGATTCTATACTGGTGCAGAAGCGTCTCCATCCTTCCCTCTACCTATCGCGGATACGCTTCTTGAACCGGTACTGGGCTTGCTTGTACGCGTCCCAGTCGTCTGGTGCCCGGGTGTTGTTGGCTCTGTTGAACAGCTTCCTTACTTTGCCTCGCAGCCTTTCCAGCTCTGGACCCCACCACGCAGATCTGTTGCTTGAAATGGACTTTGTCGAAGTAAGAGGGCACGTCTGTTCATAGCTGTTGATTAATGCATGAGATAAGTCAGTTATATGTGTGTTAATACCCCCCGTGTCGTTGTATTCATACGGTATGGTGATGGACTGATGCTCATTCCTCACCAATTTGCTGTACTTGGCGCGGTCCGTTTTGCGCGGATTGCGCCTTGGTAGGGCAGGTTTTATGTTTATGTGTAGGTTATACCTAATCCACCTATTGTCCGAGCATGAAAGTTCATCCGACACGTGCCAGTCGGTGATGTGTGTGGATACATGATCGGTTGCTAGCGTTAGATCAATAACGGTTTGGGCTCGCGTTGTGACAAAGGTCGGCTCGGAGCCCCTGTTTAGTATATTAAGGTTGGTTGAAAAGAGAAAAGTAAGTAGATCCTCACCTCTTTTGTTGGTGTTCTGGCTGCCCCAGATGGTGTGATGCGCGTTGGAGTCTGCGGAGATGATGAGCTCGAGATCCTCTGTCTCGCAGTATGTCACCAGCGCAGAGAGCTCCGACGATGGTACTTCTTCGTCGCCTGGCATGTAGACCGATGCTAGGACCACACTTGGCAGGCCTAGGCGGTCATCTGCTTGTAGCTTGACAGCGGTTAGATCTCTGGAACATAGGTCGTTTATAATGGTAGTCGTTACATGCTTTGGTGTGTAGATACATGAACGTGGTTTACCTTCGGTGGCAGTGTCCACTAGAATTTTGCCTCCGATGTTATTCAGACCACATATTTTGCCATGTCTAATCCAGGGCTCTTGGATTAGGGCTATGGTCCCGGTGTTTTCCTCCAGCACCCTTCGCAGGTTAGCCGTTGCGGTATAACTGTGCTGGAGGTTTGTTTGTAGTATTTTAAGGAGTGGAGGTGGATGGGTCTGGGCTGCCATCACTATGCAGCAGACTTTCCTCCAGCTCCTTTAATTGATGGTCTTCCCCGACTCCTTGCTGCCACCAGTCCTTGGAGTGCGGCTTGGTCTCTGTGGGAGCTCCACCCTCTTTAGGAGTGGTGGTCACAGAGACACTGTCTGTCCCCTGACGGGTGGCCGCAGGGGCTGTTCCTGAGGTGAGGTCTTGTCCACCCTCCGGCTCGTCATCCATACGGATGTCGGGCGATGCCTCAGGAGCAGACGAGGTAGGCAGTTTCGGCTGCGGTGCCGAGTCCGATTTGGGTTTCGGAGGCTCGCTGCCCTTACCTTCCTCGTCGGGGAAGTGTACATATATGGAGCCACATTTGTACGAGACTCGTCGGTCTCGTTTTTTGAGCTCCACTACGTCTTCTTCCGGAATACCAAGGACGATGCGAACTTTGCCATTTTCGTCCGGCTCTGGAATATGGTACAGACTCCAGGTGCGGACGTTGTACCAGGGATTTTGACCGGCGAATCTGGTTTGGAGTAGGCTCAGATTTTCGCCCTTGGTGAACCTCGGAATGATCATCACCGCCTTTACCTTCTTGGGAATATCGGCTTGGCGCCGAACAACCAGTCTGGTGTGTGACAGTGGCGAGCTGATCTTTGCGACCGTTTTTCTAAGCCATTCCACGGTGTACGTATCCTCGCACCAAAGCTTGAGGGTACCCTCACCGTGGTTGGCTCTGCCTCTGAAGCTGGGCAGCCTAAGCGGGTCTGTAGAGGAGGTGGCGGCGCATATGTCTGCATCTATCGCTTCCTCTATAGCCATCTGAATTGCCTCGGCTTGCTCAGCTTTGATATCTTTAAAGGGCTCATTCATTATAGCGACTAGCAGGTCGTTGGACTTGCATATGTCCGCATAATTTATGAGACCCTTTTTGGGAGTGCCCCGCGGGTTCGTACGCGTGCGCTTTATGTCATTACGTGGTGACAAAGTGTCATCAGGACGAGCTCGTTTGTTGCCCTTGGGAGGGTGTGATCCCTGCCCGGAAGCAACTCGAGCTTCTGCCCTTTCGTAGACTAGTCTGCCCGCGCGTTTCCCGCGCGGCCTTTTCTGTGCCTGTTTGTCTGTTTCTTTCGGTGGGATTTGAGGCTGTCCTTGAGGCTTGCCTTTGTCTCCCACCGCACCACCTCCTTTAACCTCTTGGGGTTTGGGAGGGTTGGCTTTGGCGGCAATTTTCCTCGCCTTCCTAGCATCAGCTCGCGCGCGGTTGAGTGCAGCCTTACTAGATGCTTTGTAGCTGGGCTTGCTCTCTTCTTTCCTGATAGGAAGCGTCCAGGCATCGTCCGTGAAGGTTGTTGCCGGTATAGCTTCCTTAAGAGTGGAGAGGTCTAAAGTCTCTTTTGGCGCTGTAGGAGCAGCCGAAGTTTGGGTTTTAGGCAACTTTGCGGTCACCTGAATAAGCGCTCCCGGGAGAGCAGCTGGATCGATAGGCGTATCAGTATTTCTCTTTTTGTCCATACTTGAAATTTTTGAAAATTTTCATCCCCGACAGCGCCCCACCCGCCATGGAGCCTTAGTAGGGGACGCCATACACCCTGATGTGCATGGACGCCAGGACTTCTGCGGCGATATAGCGACCCTCACCGTGAATGACTGATGACTGACGGTCGAGAAATGCAGGAGCTGCATACGGGGAGAAGAGAGCCCCCCGCGCTCACCCCAGCACCCGCGACCGGGGCATAGGCACCCACATGGATTTTAGGTAGCTCGCCGGCAGCCCTCTGACGGGAAGCCACAGCCGATTGATCGAGGGTGGCTGGCCCTCGACCGCCCGTTTAAGAGGAAGCCCAGGACCAAAGAGGTGTGTTACGTCAAGCAGTTAACTAACCGACCCGCTATCCGCTCAACCACCAGGATTCCCTGCTCCCTCCGTACGGGTATCCACGCACGGCACAAACACGTGGGTGGTCGAAAGTCCCATACCCATTAGTGTAATGAGCCTTCGACCTCACGACCACATGAGGTGAAGTGAAGGAGGAAGGGGGGGAGGAAGGGATTAGGGGTTTGTAAAGGTTGTGGGGCGGCCAGAGGTTTTTGTCTAGCCAATTGCCGTAAGTATATGTGACTCTACAAAGGTAATTGGCCAAAGAACGGGCGGCAACCTCGTGAAGGATAGTCCAGTGGCCTTGTTTAGGGGATCACTTTAATGGAACTCCCCTAGGCCATTCGCCAAATCCAGCGTAGACGCTGGGAGTAGGGATTGCGTCAGTCAATATCTATATCGATTCACTGACGATACCCCCGCCCCATACAAATATTATGTATTACCACACTAAAATGTCCTAAAACCCTTTATTTTGAATCAATTTTCTATATACCTGCCTCTTACTATCCGTAGATATCCGATTCCTTCTATTTTGGAAATGTGGTGAAATCTGACACTTAAAAATTTTTCAGTAACACATCTGATTAGGCTAATTTTATGATCTAATCCTGCAAATTCATGTTGATCTTCTAAATTTACAAAAATGTTGTTCTTGGTAGTAAACTTTTCCAATATTTTTGTTAAAATGTATTTATGCTGATTTTCATTATATAATATGGTTATATTTCTTTTAATAAGCTTTCGAACCACCATTTCACAAATATAACATATTTGGTATACATCTTCAGATGGATAATTCACCCCACCCTTATTTTTTAAATTATTTGATTAATTTGTGGAAATAAAGTCTTTGAGATGTTGTTAAACACATGCGACACTTTATGCTCCTATTAATAAAATGTACAACACTACCAGCAACATATCCAACTATTAATTTTCTAAAATCAATGAACACTTTTATATCTATAGACGACCTGTATAGACGAGTGGTTAGCGATCCTACCTACTAAGCTAGAGGTCCCGGGTTCGAATCCCGGTTGGTGCAAGCATTTATATGATGAATATGGATGTTTGTTTCCGAGTCATGGATGTTTAAATGTATTTATGTATGTTTATATAAATTTATGTATGTTTAAGTAAGTATATTGTATTAAATATATCATTGTCTTGTAACCCATAACACAGGCTATATATGCTTAACTTGGGGCAAGATAATTTGTGAAAAAGGTGTGTCAATATTATTATTATTATTATCTAGCCGTTTTATGAGCTCAGCATCACATTCTTGCATTTCCTGAAGAAACATCAAAGATGAAACGGAGTCTTCATCCTCATTGTGGCGGTAAGATGGAGTAGTTGTATTAATAATTTGAGTTGCAGAACTGCAATTTAATATCGACACTTGCTCTAAAGGTACACAATTACCGGTACTTACGCATTTTATTTCCAAATATGCAAGTAGTTTTTTATAACTCCCAATAAATATGCATACCACACTAGTTTTGGATGGGATCCAATCCTTTTCATCTTTTCGTCCCTTATAATTTGAACCCAATAATTTTTCATGGCTCATTACCTGTAGGAAACAAAAAAAATAATAAAGAAATCTTTACATCTTGAAACAATTAATGATTTATCTAATTAGAACATCATTAAATGTATTACCCAGTTTTTCGGGTAAAGTCCCTATTTATTTACCGGCCACACTGGCTGTCATTATCACGCGTAGCGCAAATTTTGAGTTCCAGTTATCGAATAAGTTCGTATTATATAAATAACAGAAAATAAAGTTATAACTATTGGCCTGACTGTGAAAGGTAATTCCTTGACACTTTTTATGTTCCGTAGTATTGTTTTTATAAGTTTTCACAACGCACGTCGGCATTTTTAAAATATTTTATTGAGACGCAAACTGATCTGTCACAGACGATGACAATTCTCATAATGGCCGCCTATCGGCCTGTAGAAGTGTAAGTGTGTGCGTGGAGCTATGTATTTACACGTCTATCGGCTTGTTTTGGTGCTACACTGTTATGTAAGGTGACACGCAGTCCTTATTTTTTTACTAGTCCGTATAAGAAGCGTGTTTTTTAGAGTTTTAATCTATTATTTATTTACGTCCCGAGTTCGCGATAACACACGCACCCGTGTATCACACGACGTTTCAATACAGTCATGGGAAATTGTAAAAAACGAATCAAATCAAAAAATGTTTAGTTTAATATACTTTCGCATTCTTGCAACAGGACTTTTTTTAACAACGAAACTAGGCAACAGGATCGGTCGCATATACATTATACAGCCTATTCGATTTTTGGCAAATTTAATGTTAACGTGAAGATAATTAAATATAAACTGTTAGTTAAATATACTAAGCAAACATTTAAAAGACTTTTGAGAATTCATTGCTAAGACAGAAGAACGGAACATATTATATAAAATTTATCCGATTTTATTCTATGTATGAAAACTCTTTGCTGCTAAACTTTTTAAATGGTCGAGTTCGTAAAAGAAAGATTCCTATGCAAAATATTTAATTTTCGAATCATTTATTATAAACCTCTGAAAGTACACCGGGTTTAACAATACAGTTGTTAAACCGTTTTCAGGGTATTTATTTTGATAGCTACAACACGAAAAATAAGGATTTGCTTGTTACTAATTCTAGTAGATTCCAAAAACGAATTACTTTTGCCACATCTGAAGTTAGGAAAATAAGACATCTTAATGATTTAGAAACGGCTACATTAGTATATTTTAGATATATCCATAGTTTCATGTCGTATAGTCTGCTGTTGTGAAGATCAGCAGTCGACATTGAAATAATTTTAGTATTGCAAAAAAGAGCTATTCGTGCGATATACAGCCTCAGACCTACCGACGAAGACAATTATTTAGACAAATCAATATAGTATGGGCACCATTCCAGTACATTTTTGCATATAATAAATATGTTTACAAATATATCCATCTCTTATCTAAAAATCTGATGTACATAGCTTTAACACCCAGAAGTAATAATACTAATAATAATATTGACACACTTTTCACACAAACTATCTTGCCCCAAGTTAAGCATATATAGCCTGTGTTATGGGTAACAAGACAATGATATATTTAATACAATATATTTACTTAAATAAATAAAATAAAATAAAAATAGCCTTAAGTGCAGCAACTACATTACATTTAAATATATTGCATAACTTAATTATTAAAAACTTTTCTTGCTGCGTGTCCCTCGACATAGGCCTCCTCTAAATTTTTCCAATTCGTTCTATCTCTGGCTAGACGAGTCCACATGCTTCCGACCAAGTTTCGGATGTCGTCCTCCCATCTTTTGGATTGCCTGCCTCTTTTTCTTTTTCCGTTTCTGGGGTACCACTCCGTCACTTTTTTCGTCCATTTTCCAGAATTGTCTCTGATCATATGGCCTGTCCATCGCCATTTTTGCTGTTTAATAATTTTGCTTACATTTTTAAATTTTATTTTTTCTTTTATGTCCTGCAGCTTCATTCTGTCTCTCAATCTAACACCTAGGACGCTTCTTTCCATAGAATTTTGGCAAGTTTTTAGAGTTGTGAGATTTTTCTCGGTTAGGGCCCATGTTTGTGATCCATAAGTTAAACATGGTAGTATGCAAGCATTAAAAAAATATATTTACTTAAATATATATAAATTCATATAAACATACATAAATACATTTAAACATCCATGACTCGGAAACAAACATCCATATTCATCATATAAATGCTTGCACCAGAAGTAGACATTTAATAGCTTGCCGTTCCAAATCTTAGGCTCAACAAAGTTAGTGATTCATTAATGGGGTAAGTATAAAACTATTTAGAAGGTACGTTGCCACAAAGTATTCTTAACTTGCCTATACATAAAAATAAACCACATAAAAAATTGCTTTATGGAAAAAGGCTACTACAAAATTGAGGATTGTTTTAATGATAAAATATTTGGACAGGCTAATGTTGATCAACTCATGAATATTTTATATTTGTAATGGCCCGACAGACGTTGTTCTGAACATAATAAATAAAATACTGTTTTTTTTTATGAATTTGTCAATAATATTTCATAACATAGAGAATTATTTCGTAAAATATGCTCCATGTTGTTATAATGAAATCGTTTCACAGCAGAACTGCCAGACCGTGCGTCAATAAATTCTCTCATTGAAAATATTATGTCCATACAAAAGAAATATTGGTAATAAAAATAATTATGGGTCCCAAATCGAAATAAAAACTATCCTCTCTCGAGTTGGACTAAACTGCACTCAATGAAGTAATCACCATTAATATCCGTTCATTAGTTCACTGGAAACGAACATCAGGACACTGGATTTAGCTATATATTAGAATGTTTTTTTTTTTATTAAGTAGGTATGACGTGCAAAAGACTTTCCTTGAAATCTGCTTACCATTAAGAGATTTGTATTTAACGAAGATACAAGCAATATAAAAAAGTAACTGATTTTGATTGGAAAGTCTTAAACAATCACCCACGCTTGGCATATTCAGCTCCTTAATATTTTGAATTTAAACAAACTGGGCTGTCAGATCATCTAGATACAATTTTTTATTTTAATGTGATATCCTCAATTTTTAGGATTAATTATACAAATTAAATTTGTAACCAAAGTCTATGAACGATGCGGGACTTGAACCCGCGACCTCTCGGGTTCTGTCCATGCGCTCTTTTAACTGAGCCAACCGTTCGAGTACGGATGGATCATAGATTTTGGTATATCTTATTCAACTCTCATTTCTTAGCTCCATCTACAGTATCTATTTTACAGTTGATAACCTGCTCAACCCCAATAAATTCATATTAGGAAATTGACTTGAGATGTCGCGCTTTCAAATCTGTAAAGTTTTTTAGATTTGAAGTTTTGGTTACAAATTTAATTTGTATGGGTCAATGTCATATACGCCAGTATATTCTAAGTCAGCAATAAAATAATCTCTAATGCTTGGTTAATGTATTTTTGTTAATCTTCTTTTAAATTCATGCAAAAACTAAGTGTCACGGTGTCCGCAGGCCGTGCTATAAATCCTCTATTAAAGATTCTGAAACAGTTAGCTTATTGCCAACATTAAAACACCCAATGTTCTAATAACCATTACATCACCCAACAGAGTGTTGTAATGTTGTACTGAATTTCATAACAACACTCCTATTTTTTTTTTCATTCCCTTCATGCTCAAAGAGTTTTAACAGACAGCCACATTCTTATTGCTCGATGCATGGCATCTGTATGAATTTAAAAAAAAGAAATTTTGGTTTACGCGCGTTCCACACCACCAGAACGTCGTGCGCCATAAAAAAAAGTAAGTTATTCGAATCCCCGCCATTTTTCTTCGATATTTTTACTGTTTTGTTTACAAAAAATGAGCGATTAATTTCCAAAGGAACATACATAATATTCAAGTGAATTTTAATTATTGCACTGTACAAAATGTAAATTACTACTAAAATAAATAATACTTTCATTAATGCTTAGATTATTTCTACATAATCAGTAATGGATGATATTAGGTTACTACTAGGACTGGCTGTTTTAATGTTAACAGTAAGCTAATTGTTTCAGAATCTTCTAGAGGATTCATATTTTGGGTGTAGATAAAGTCTATACCCCTTATTACATCCGTATAATGGTGGGCACCCTAACGGGTCACACATCACTAAACAAACACCTTTTCACAATCGGCGTAGCGAACAGTCCTAAGTGCAGAGGTTGTCTGACCGAAGACGAAACGGTCGCTCACGTAATCCTGGAATGTGCGGGGGTGGCCAACCAACGGGCAAAAACCTTAACCAATACGAGGTCGCTCCAAGAAGTCTGTGAACACCCCAGGAATGTTCAGAACTTCTGGAAGGAGCTGGGCTGGTTGGAGTAACTGGCCATTACTGCACGCAAAATGGACCCATGCTAGTGGTTTAATTGCGGAAACAGGAGCCCCTATACCGTACCATACCATACCATACCCCTTATTACACAACCGTTGCATAAATAACTATTATAACAGCCAATGACGTTATATGTACATATGGACATATCGTTCGCAGTCTGAAAGCGGAACGGCAAACAGTGTGCTTAAAGACGTTCTAAATTCAACATACACAGCTTAAGGCTGGAGACCAAGCCAACGGCCTTGAAGAATCGAGCGGAGCTAGTTTACCTCCCTCGCACAAGATCACCATAGTTATAATTCAGAATTAGAAGCATTTTTAATTTATTACCAACATAATACAATTTTCTTTACAAAACAATGTCATGTTAAATAGTGTTGGTGTACAATTAAAACATTTTCGTAAATTTTTTATCTAGATTGAATTGGTAACTTTAGTGATTTTTTTTCGCACTGTCTATAAAAAATGGAAATGTAATTTTCTCCTCATATTCTGTAGATATACAATAAATTTTTTTGTAAAAATATAAGCTTTGTATAAACCGTCAAGACTTGGTTTCAATTGTGCGCTATTTTGGCGATTTCTTTGGAAAGCGGCCTTAAACTGAACCTAAAATGTGTACATTGCTGCCTATTGGCCAATAAAATTTTAAACAACTGGAGTAAACGGAGAAATGTATATATATGGCAGTCGAAGCTAAATATGGTGTCATTTGTGCCAAATTTCGGCTTTATTTTTGTATGACGTGAATATGTATATAACGTCCTTGATAACAGCCCAATTATCAAGCGCTACAAGAGGCGTCATTCATTCATGCTTCCTTCATGTTTATACTTTAATTTATTGGGCATCTTAATGTTAATTATTATAATAAAATACGGCAATTGGCCATTAATCGGCGCTACCTTATTAATTAATTTAATAATCTAATCTAATAAATATTTAAATGAAAACTGAGTCATTTTATTGATTTTTTTTTATTAAAAATGTTCTGAAAACCATTCATTCATTGATTCTTTCTCATGGCCATTGCTATAGACTATGTGGGAACCGTAGACAAGCAAACTACAATCAGATTTATGTAAGTACTGATAAGGGCCACCAGTTCCGGAGTAGGTACCAGAGATGAGAGGGATTGTATGACAGGATTCTTGCTAGTGGAACAAGTGTGGCTCGTACAGGTACGTGTGTTAATTGGATGACCCTGTCAATTGTCATTCGACAACCCTGACGCAGAATATGATATCTCGACAATATGTCTGCAGATTGATGTACTAATTAGATCCACAGTGCCTACCTTGCTAGAAAACTAATGCATGCCCCTGGTAGTATGTAGTAACGGGGCATAAAAGCTTACGTTAGCTTATATATTCAGTGATATCTCATGAGGCAACAAGAAGTTATCAGGGTTGTATTTAGCCTTGAGCCGAAAGGGCCATGTCCAGAGACGACGAGGCTACGAGTTGATTTCTTTTTGACTTTGTAAAACTTAAAAGATCACCTGCAAGAAGAATCTGCTCGTTTTCAGACATGGAAAAATATCTGCGTTTCAGTTGAGGCGAATAACGTTTGTTATAAAAGTTTAGCTATTCATAATGATTTAGTATATGACTTCGTAAAATTCGTTAATTGTCTTTTTAGTTTTTTCATTAATTATCATAGTTTTTTTTTAACTTTATTTTATAAAAAGGTCTCCATTACTATATGGGACGGTAAACCTATCGTATATTCTTAATATGCGTCACTGCATTTTCTAAAGTGGGGCCGGCCCTGCAGCAGGAGCCCGAAACAGCATCGCAGGCTGGTCGTGTGGTGAGTTGGTGACAGTGGTCAAACAATCAGAACATGCGGCGGGCGACCGCGTCACGTCCGCTGGTCGCTGCGCCCGCGCCCCGTCGCCTGGCAACTGTCCAGCCTATTTTTGATTTGATAGTCGCCGTGATTTATACCAACGTGTATTTCAATTTCCGTTATCAACATGAGATTCGATGTAATTGTTGAAGCTCCGTTTTTATGGCGCCATTACTCTCCATGTTATCTCGGATTTGTCTTGATTGCGTGTTACGTTTCTTGCCCTGCAGGATGTTCCTGGATATTTCACTTCAAGATTATAGATAGGTTCATAGGTTTTTAAAACTGCAGAAATATGCGTACCAATTATATTTATAGCTCAGATGTGAGATCCACGGTGCAAGCAAGAGATGATCTTTTTACAGGATTTTTATAAGCTTCACCTGTTGTAACTGACTCATTTGGGCGCGATTTTGACCCACTTTAAGCGGCCAGATTTCGTTCAAACTTTGATAAAATTATTCCATTTTACAATTTGCAAAATAAGATTTTTGTTAATTTATATAATTTTCATCTATCATCGATAAGGCTTTGAAGGCTTTGGAATTGATGTTAATATCAAATTTCAACCAATACCTTTCGCCGATTCATCTAATATTAAGAAATTATCGTACGTATAAATACCAAAGAGGATTTTGTGCATTTTATCGTGTTTTTTTAGTTATTTTAAACTATTATTTAATAACATCAAAGTCAATAACGTTGTACGAGGGGGCGATTTACAGCTGGTATTGTAACACATTACATAGTTGGGCTTAAATATATTTATTAATCAAGTTAAGCGAATTTTACTCAGAGAAACATTGTTACATACAGCCGGTGAGTAGGTACAGTACACAAGCGATACAACTGTTTGATCAACTTCAATTCACTATATTACTGTATATAATGCAGTGTCACTCAGGATTCTTAATTGAACCTAAAATTATTTGCGGCATCGCAATTTTACGCTCGTCACTTTGAGTAAATTTAACTTACTAAATCTAAACGAAAAAAAATCAAATCACACTAATGCTTGCACATCACTTACGGCAGAAAAAGGCGTCGCTGGGGTAACCAACTATCCGGTATCTTTTGCGAAAAATCCTCCCACTGCTAAAACCATTTCCGTTGCTATAGGCGTGTCAAACACAATAGGAATGATGATAACATACCATTTTACTGTAAAATAACAGTTTTTAAATTTTTTGAAATTGCTATTTAGTTTTAATTGTTTTGACATTTACTTTATGTAAATATTATTATTATTATTAGTAGCTACAGTATTTGCATTATATTTATATGTATAATAATTTTAAAAGAGCCATTGTTGAGTTTCCTGCAGCAACAAAAGCGGTTATACCAATCAGTGGTGGCGTAATTAATATGATTTACGATTCAAAAGTGTTTTTATAAACTTACTTGAATTATATTTATATATTACTAGCTGACCCGGCAAACGTTGTTTTGCCATATAAAGTATAATTCACGCGATAGTTTTATAAGTAATAAAATATTGCATATATGTACATCATTTTGTTCTATTGTCAATAGTTTTTGCAGCGCACGCAAAAATAGGTTTTCGATTTTACACCTTGTGTTGCAAAATAGCAATTTTATTACGGATCCCTAATTTTGAAAAAAAAGGCCTTAGTACCGCCCCACTAGCCTATAGCCTTCCTCGATAAATGGACTACCCAACACTGAAAGAATCATTCAAATCGGACCAGTAGTACCAGAGATTAGCGCGTTCAAACAAACAAACAAACACTGCAGCTTTATAATATTAGTATAGATGTATTATATTTGACTTACACTCGGACTTTGACTTTACGGATTAAGAGGATAAATAAGCGATGACTTCATGGGAAGTGATCACAGTCGGCCATGCTAACGATGACGCTGCTGGTGCTGCAAGAGCCCCAGCTCCCGGTATAGTGGATAGTGTCCCGACGAACGGGCATCCACTCTTGTAATAATATGAGTAGTTAAATTTAAAAAAATTGCAAACTCAATGATAAATTAAAACGCAGAAATGTATACATTCTCGAAGGTTCTAGATCAGTTTTGCATACTTTTCAGTGTTGAGGGTAATACTTTTTATGTACATATTTTATTATTAACAAAACGCAAGCAGTGGGAGGCTCTTTTGCACTGATGCTAGCTAGATTATGGGTACCACCTATTTCTGCCGTGAGGCAGTAATGTGTTAAATCTGTTCTGAAATCTTGTGTCTGTCCTAGTGAAATTACTGGACAAGTGAGACTTTACATCTTAAGTCTCAAGGTGATGAGCGCAACTGTAGAGCCGCTCAGAATTTTTGGGTTTTTCAAGAATCCTGAGTGGCACCACATTGTAATTAGCAGGGCGTATCAATTGCCATCAGCTGAACGTCCCGCTCGTCTCGTCCCTTATTTTCATAAAAAACATACAGATAGGTGATACTGGTACTAGAGAAATAGGTTAGTTAATTAAAACTGCTACTAATCCATTGATACCTAAACCGTGTACACACACACATATATTCGATTCACAACTCCAGATAGATCACAGTGCTAATTAGATAGGTGCACGCTCTTTTTGAAGGAAACCATGTCGTATATTTTCCTGGGAACATCGCACCGAAAATATTTTCAAGGGGCATATTTTGAGTCCCACCCATTTCATCAGTTACGTTGCACTGCCGATCGACTTCGTTTTAATTCTTAAACCAGGGAAGTTCACAAAGTGAGATGGAGATGTTGTTATTGTTTATAAGTAAAAAACTCAGGATATTCGACATAGGCTTCAAATTCTTACTAATATTAGTTAACATGACGTTACCTGTAGATAACCCGTAAAATATATAAATACATACGTATAAAGCACAGAATTTACAATACTGATATTATAAACATCGGAATTGATTCTAGAAATAGATGAACACGTCAACGGGGACGCACAAGCTAAATGAGACGCGACCGTTTCTGGACAAAGATCCAAATGAATCGGATGTTATTGACGCAGCGGCGAACCTCAATGAATCCACGTCACACAGCACGTGACACCGAACATGGGGATTGTCTTTCTTGTTCCCGTCTTGCCTGAAGAAGACGGACATATGTATCGGGATTATTAACATAAAACAGTGATGCAGTTGATGCAGTGCCAATATTCAGAGTGCTTTTTAATAATTTGACGCAATCTGTTTTAGTAACGGCCGATTTGGCAATGTTTGGGAGGTAGCTATGTAATCAGTTGCTTATGCGAATTCTGTTATTGTACATTTTTGCTACGTAAGTGAGAAGATCATCACATTGATGATAGTGAAAAGAAAAAAAGAAAGAAGATTTGTTAAGCGTAAGTTAGGGTCCTATCAGAAGGCTTCTATCAGAAGGCTCACTCTTCAACCATCTTCAGCTAGGATTACTTAACATCCTGTTTCGATATTCTCAACCCGAGCGATATATTTTTCTTGTAGCACTAAGGCTATATATAGATATAAATATAGGCAATACGGAAGTCCCCCTGAAAACATGCTCTGAAAGGTCAGGAAACGTGGGGTTAAATAAAAACACAGTCACACATCAAAACACATGTTAATATTGTAGACAAACGAATACCAGACTGAGCGCTTTATATGGATAGTTATCTGTTAAGGAAGTTGCGAGATATTCCCAATACAAGTGTCCTAAGACAACTTACTGGGAAGTCTCAACCACTAAAAAATGTATATGTAATCTTTGAAATAAACGAAATTTATTAAAAAAAAAAATATGGATATGACTAAGGCCTTTGACTTAGTACAGCATAAAATTTTACTAAATAAGTTGGAGAAATATGGTCTTAGAGAAAACATTTTAAAATTATTAAAGTGGTATTTGTGTGGTAGAAAGCATCATACGGAGATAATACGCCTCTGTGAAAAAATTAAATAACTTATCAATCTTCAGAGCTCATAGTAATCCGAGGCGTTCCACAGGGAAGTGTGTTAGGCCTTTTGCTCTTTTCAGAGACGGCCCTACCCTTTGCGAGGCTCCGGACGGCAGGTCTTTGCGAGGCTCTTTGTACTTCGTGAAAAGTATGCGTCGCGAAAGTAGGTCTATTTGTCATGTTCGAAAAGTTATATCAATAAATACAATTTGAGTTTCAAAATTTGTTTTAGATCAAAATAAATAAATAAATTTTTTAATTTGCTTGGGTAGTTGCGCGAGGCCCCTGCATGAACGAGGCTCCGGGCGATTGCCCTGCTCGCCACCTCCTAAGGCCGCCACTGGCTCGTTTTGATATACATATATGATAAATGATCTACCTAAATATATTCCTTATCCAATGACTTTATTTGTTGATCTTAGCACCTTAATTATTAAACATAATGATTAGAATAATTTTGAATCGGACATTAATCACGCCAAGGCGTGACAAAACAATGTATTGGCTCAGTGTAAATCAATTATTAGTAAATCTAACAAAAACTAATTTTATTCAATTTGAATTAAGAATTAATAATAAATTTGATAATCTACTTATATAACGTGAACGTCAATATATTTAATTAATTATAAAAATTGGTAATTAACTTGGAATCAGCAAACGGACATCCGTACGTGGAAGACACTGTGGCCCTAAAGTTGCGCAAAGATATTCATGATATGAGTTTGTCGGCTGATGCCTAATGTCGGCAGTTATACAAATTGGCCCAGGCTGGCGGCTGTATTGAGGAGCGGTCACGATCCGCTGCCAGCTTCCTAGTTAGCTGCATCACGACACGCCAGATAAACACCGGGGTGCGGATACCTACCCACAAGATGCTGCGCTTATTATAAAACAAGATAATTGGGAAGAGCAGAAACCTCTATCAGCCTGTTTCTTATAACCGTACGAATGAAACGTTACTATTATTTCAAATATTATCTGCATGCAATCAGACCTGAATTGATATTTTTTATCATAATCGTAACACACTTTAAACTGGCTTCAAAAACAGGAGGAATGTATCAGGGCGTTCCTATCTGTTTTAAGTAAAGAGTAACCATTCCTAATCTGCGGTTTCGTCACCGACGTGGTGACGTAGTAGTTTGATGCTAGTATTTTAATTACAGTTCCTTAAAGGTTGCTTAACTATCTTGTCGCCACACTGAGTTCCGGTAGCCATTTGTGGTCTTCTTCTTTTGGTCTGAGTGATACAACAACTCGTACACAAATGCTCTATAAGTTGTTGATAAAACTCTACTAATAATGGTAATGAAATTCTTAGTATACGGTCTATGAGGTTTGAAGAGTTCCCTCCATTATCCATGGTCATCTGATCCGATTTTTGACAATGGTACCACTATCAAAGTAAACCCTTACAAAGTAATATTTTTATAATCAATATATTATAATATATAGTCAAATAAATGATAGGGTTTGGAGGTAAAACACAAATAAATACACAAGACTATAAACACATCAGTTCTTAAAGTCGGCTAAAGGCAGTTCCGTCGAATTGATCTGTTGATGGAACAGAAAGGTAAGACATCTCAACTTTTTTATTAAATTGCGTGTCAGAGCCGGTTTTGGGCTTATTGGCATTATATTATCATATTATATTACAACCTGAAAAAAATGTGTTTTGTATTAGTATTAAATTATTGTCAATAAGTGTTTAGATACATTTAACTTGCAACCGTCACGTGGTCCACGGCACCCACACTCCACACTCTACTTGCTGACTGGAAGAAGCATAACCCCCTTATTCATAATAGTCTGCTAACTCAAAGCATTGCTAATTCTCACTCTGTCTTCTTCTATTGACCTAAGTCAGAATGAGAAAAAACACTCCTTAGCGGCTGTTTTAAGTTAGCGGACCATTATGAATAAGGGGGTTAGTCTTTACACAATGTTACTGTAACATCTGCAGCAAATGGAGTGAATTTGCGAGCCAGTATACTACAAATGACCGCTAATGCCCTACGTCCTCTAATAATATTATTGTTGTCGTCTTTTAGATCGTTAGTGAATAGTCTAAATCTAGGCTTATGCTGTAAAATTTCAGGTCTTTTGAATTTGAGATCGCCCTAATCTTTGGATCTAGCTAGCATTTGTATGCACCTCTCAGATACGTTAAAATATTGGTTTTTTGTGGTGTAAGGCTCGGTATTCACCATAGCATCTCTGCTCCTCTCGGAGAGGAGATGTATTTTGATAGCCAATTAGATTTCGTTATTTCCACATCTTCTCTCCGCTTAGGTTCAGTGGAAATGGATCAAGTGGAGAGGAGAGGAGATATCTCATTTGTCCATAGAATTTGGGCCGCGTCGAGCGATCAGGCCCGGTTTCCATCAAAACAGAGAGGAGAGAGGAGGTGCGTTTTGATAAACAATCAGATTTCATTATTTTCACATATCCTCTCCGCTTAGCTTCGGTAGAAATTGATCAAGCGGAGAGGAGATGCGTGTAGGTGAGCGGCCGGGCAGCCTGCAGTGCCTTTTCTGCGCTGCCTTTCTCCCCGCGCCTGGCACACCCGAAAGCGTTTCTTTATACACAGCTCACATCTTCTCTCCGCTTTGGTGGATACCGGGCCTAAGCCCGCAAGTTAGTAATACGTTAATATAAATCCTTAGTAGGTACATCTAAAAACAAAACCAGAATATCATTTCGCCTATTATAGACCTAGACAAGCCATTACAGGCTATATTATTATACTTACAATATGTACTGCGGGCCAGAAGAGCTATTATTTGATTAGGCAGCATCCCTCACACCTACGTTATCGCGTACATTGCATTAAACTTGAAATTCTTCTTGTGTATATTTCATTAAGTATACCTGGTTAGTTAGTTTTCCGACCACGGTAGTTCTCCATTGTCGAAATTAATTCAATATCAATTTATAACGATCTTGCATTCGTCAGTAATGTTTAAACTTTAATGTGTTCCTATTTTGAATCGAAAAACTAAACATTCATCAGGCCCACGAACATTAGGAACATAAAACTAATACATTAAGAACTTACGAACAAAACGCTGTATGTAAATATTGTTTATATATTCGTTAGTAGAACGTTTCGAATGTCGATTGTCGAGTAACTATTTGTGATTGTATGTTACCGAAAATAATTTATTTGTACTGAAATAAATAAGGAAACGTGGAGTGCTTAAGACGTGACTAACTATTTTGTTGATTTGTCCGTCAAATTCTTGGAGTGCTTATATATAATTTGAATTGTTTTAGCTTTTTTTAGCTGACTAATATCAAATCTTTTAACATATTCTTGACAGCCTCGTGGTCCCCAAAGAACTTTCTGAAATATAAGTTATATAGACGGTATATCTTGTATCTTTAAACGAGCAATTCTTGTATGTAAATAAATATATATAATCTGAATCGCGGAAACGGCTCCAACGATTAATGTTATTTAGTGTACAGGTAGTTTCGGGGGCGAGAAATCGATATAGCTCGGTTTCAATTTTAAAAAATGTAATTTTATCCGTGTTTTAATGAGAAACTGCTACAATAACATTAGAATACCAAGGTAAATTTCGCCATTATATACAAGACTATAATAGCTCAGATGGGACATTTGGTGATCCGGAAAGCAGAAGACCCCGGTTTGAATCCTGATGTCCTATTAGTTTTTTTTCGTTCAAGTTTTGTACTTTCTTAAAAACCGAGCAACGCTCGGTCGTCCAGGTACTATTGTGTTGAAGTGCGATCAAAATTAAACAGTCTTTCTCAACTAAAGCTCCCCTGATGGCTGAACTCCTTGAAACTGTTGTAATTTACAGCCGTACAATAATTTCGGTGTCGTTCACACTTTAACGATTGACAAATCGCTACAAAAAGGGCTCTAGAATTTTTATTGGCACGAAACGTGCAGCTACTGACCTTTCGGGAAGCCGCTCAAAAAGCGTACGTTCTCAATAAAACTTTTACAATCAGGCCTGGTCACGTGGCCGTCAATTTTCAGCAACAAATTTATATTATGGTTTAAATATTGAAGTTCGTTCTATAAATAATAGGACGAACTTCCACAAATTTTCTTCCATTTCTATAATTACGTAGTAATTATATTATTATATTAATTCGTCATGTAAATGTATAATAAAATTCGTTCACTCGTCATAAAAAGTTGTAGCAGTTATGTTTTGAAATAACGTAAAAAATGCTAGCGGCGGCGTCATGTGTCGGAAAGACGAGCGTAATACTTATAGTGACGACGAGTTTTACATTTCTATTCAAAATTGAATATGAAATCACTCATTGAAATTTAACTATCCATTCGGAAATTAATGCCTCAGATCTGAGAAAAACGGGCGCTAGAAACCCAACCGGCTACACCGTACAATCTTATGTATATACGAGCACAAAACATTATCGAATATATATTGAGAGGCAACTTAAAATGATTATTTCTTCTTCCTATCAATAATTTGTTACGATCTGGGTTAGAAATATCCCCTAAATAGACCCTGCCCCCTCCCGGCATCGAATCCCGAAAGGTACAAACATTTGTCTTACAGCCTTGCCCTTGTAAATGCCCGACATTACGTGCAGTTACACCTTATGCTTAGAATAGATAATTTGTATAAAAGTGTGTCAATTATATTATTAATATGTTATCTTTGCTATTATTACATATTTTTTTTTATTATTTTGTAGCAAGTTTGTAACTGTAATGATCGAGTAACCTAGATAAGGATGCAGCAATCTGCAAACATTTTTAACTTTCATCATGTTGCTTAGACTGCCATGATGCGTATTCACACCGCGGGTATCTCGTGAAAACTTCCTTGTAGGATTCTGTTGATTATGACCTATTGGTCCTATTCGAAGGTGGCTTGGCGTGAAAATAAATTTACACCAGCTAAGAGCTACCAGTGGGAGGCTCCTTTGCAGAGCATGCCGGCTACATTATGGGTACCACAGCGGCGCAGCAACGGTGAAGCAGTAATGTGTAAGAATTATAGTGTTTCGGTCTGAAGGGCGCCGTAGCTAGGGAAATTAATGGGCAAATAAGACTTCACATCTTATCTCAAGGTGACGAGCGAAATTGTAGTGCCGATCAGAGTTTTTGGGTTTCTCAAGAATCCTGAGCGGCACTGCATTGTAATGGGCAGGACGTTTCAATTACCATCACCTGAACGTCTTGCTCGTTGTCGCGATGATGCAAGCGTGGCGTGTCGCTGGCGGCTGCTCGCATGGCGAGTCGATACCGATGGAATGCAATTAAATATTCCTCCCGCCGCCCCGGAGCCCGCAGCCCGCGGCCGCCGCTCCGTGACGAACGGCTTATCAGCCGCGGCCTTGGCAATGACATTGCGAAATGCTTGCACTTGCTGCCGGCTCAAGCGTGACCGCGCCTTTGTTTCACATTACCATTTACCACGACCACGATACGAGAGAAATTTATTTCAAGGTTTTATTTGATACACACTGATGGATGCTAATGGTGAGTTTTACTTAGTTGACAAGTAAAACTTACCTCTTAGTTTACAAGATAAGAAAATAATGAAGAACTACCATATTTTTTTGTGGATTAACTAATGGGGCGTGAAAAGAATCTGGAGCGGCCCGACTGAGTAGAACATCTTCCCTACTAGCGTTGATTTAGCGCGAGACGCGTTGTCGGATGTAGAGTTGTCAACATCGCATCTACGAACCAATCTTCGATCGGTCTTTTTTTGTTCGTAGCCTCGCTAAAATCACACGTTAACTTCTGCAACGTTTTAATACGATTTTATTGAATAGCCTTCAACCTAGTAACTGTAAACATGAACACCTACCTAACTACACAAGAGAAAACCGAAAATTTAAGTATAAATTTTACACTTGAATTACCCATTTGCCGATTAAAATTTATTAATAGGCATATGCTATGCGCTTGTAATTTTTCAACTAAATTAACCCTTAATATATATATATGTACCTACGACTAAGTCAGACTTTTTAGCAACGAACACAAACTTATGTTCTCAGTTCGCAGCATCTAACGGGAATCGAGCCGGCCGATTACCTGACATTGCATAGCAAAGTCTACAGCCTGTTTAACTTGAAACTTTAAAGTAGGTATATTGTTTTAAAATAAATAAAAATTTATTATGTTCGCATCTGCAATACTCGCTTTATTTACATTAACTTTACAAAAATATAATGAATGAAATCACGTACATTTGGCACTGTTTAGGTCTACAGACGGTACCTGCAATATGAAGCAAATATATTTTTATATTGGCGTCGTGACAATCGTCAAGCGTTACTAAATATTTGATGATACTAAGGCTAGGTTGCATCATATTAGCTGATATAGTTAAGGTTTAAGTTAAATTTAACGTTACCGGTGACTTTAACATAGACTGCGGAATGTGTTGCACCATCGTGTTCTTTAGCATAGTTAAAGTTAATAAAAATAGTTTGAAAAAAACTAATAAACACGCTTTGGTTGAAAAGATAATGGCTGTAACTTAAAATTAACATCAATTCCTGCCTTATTAATGATATATAAAAATATTATTTAATATACATAATAAAAAATAATATAAAAATCTTATTTTGCAAATTGAAAATTATAATTGTTTTAGTAAATAGTGTATTGTCATCGGCCCTCGAAATCTACGAAGTTTGAACGAAATCTGGCCGTTTAAATTGGGTCAAAATCGCGCCCAAATGAGTTGGTGTAAAAAGTGAAATATCAGTCCAAAATCGAATATTTATATTATGAAACTTTTGACAGGTCGCTATTAAGCAATCTAAAATTAATCTGTCAAATTGCGCAACATATTTTTTGATTAACCGGTACTTTAACATGTTTGTTATTGCTAAAGTTAGTTAGTGCAGACCAGCCCTAATGTTTTCGCCAACCGGCTCTTGTGTGTGTACTGTGTTGTAGTAACATCAAACGACTGACGAGTGACGTAAGCGTCACCCGCACGATTGACATGGGCGCTCTTCAAAGGATTAAAGAGGTCTTACAAATCTATTTTATATTATCCGCTGTTGACTGTGTTTGAAAAATTTATATCGACGAAACAAAATTATTCCACCAAACAGAGCCATCACTTTTATATGGGTAACCTTTGCTAAAGAACATTGTTGCGGCCTTAGACTTGGAGTCAGCCATTGTGATGTTTGCTTGTCAATATCGTATAGAATCCCCTTTTCATCGCAGGTTACAAATAGTTCCAAAATTAATTCAAGTCTACGCTGGATCAGAATACAGATCTGTACTCGAAGTATGCCGGTTCTCTTCAAACATCACGTCGATGGAAATGTAATAACTAATTTTCATTATTTTTTCGTGTAGAAGCTGAATGAAAAAACAATTGCAAGTCCAACAATCCAATATTATACATTTTTATAACTAGAATGTTCTACTCTTTCTCTGAAATGTCGCACGAAAGAGGTTTTATTTTATACTGAAGTAGCCAGTACGCCAAAACGGCAACATTTCATTCATACTTATACCGCTGTTATTATTTCATAATTCGGCGTTTGGTAACGGAAATACTTTGTTATGTTGTTTCGGCTACCATTGAATAACTTCCCAACAATGCTTTGATGTTGTGTATTTACCTTATCAATTACCATTGTTGCAAGATGTTATCGTTGCACAAATATAAAACGCTAAATTTGACTTTAAATTCACCTTAATTCCTCTTTTTTCTTTAGCGATGGTCAATGCAATAGTTCTATTAGGTTATCTTTTTTCTAATAGAGACACGAAAGTCTAAAAATCATACCAACATGAAAGAATAATTGATTCTAGGTTAATAGATGATTCTTCTATTTTTATTTGGAGGAAAGGAGTCATAACGGGAAACGAATAAAATAAAACCATCAGCGCCCTACAGTACTTGTTCTGTTTGTCCGCTCGTGAAATTTTCTTCAATTTATATCATGTTTGCGGGCCGTTATCTCAGCGATAGGACTCGAAGGGTAAGGCTCGGTATTCACCAAAGCGGAGAGGAGATAAGCCGCGAAGATGTCGGGCTATTTTCACCAAAGCGGAGAGGAGATGTGCGCTGTGCATAGCGAAGATGTGACCTGTGGGAGCTCGAAATCAGCCAAGTGATGTCTACGAAAGGAAGACGTCATCATGACCGCTTACACGCACCTCCGCTCTGCTGCGCAGCTTGATCAGCGCGGCACAATTCCATAGACAAATGAGATGTCTCCTCTCCTCTTTGCTTGATCCATTTCCACCGAAGCTAAGCGGCGAGGACATGTGGAAATAACGAAATCTGATTGGTTATCAAAATACATCTCCTCTCCTCTCCACTTTGGTGGATACCAGGCCTTAAGAGCGAGTAGCAACTGAACACGTCCATAATTTATGGCACAAATAAAAAAAATTAAAAGAAAAAATAAAGAAAATTGCAGTACTTTATCGGTCAATACTTCTGATAGTAAATTGTCATAATATTAGGGTCACGGCAATATTAAAAAACGGTCTGCATGGCCTGTCTCTAGCATGATCAAAATAAATTAATATTAGATAGCCGATGCTCCGTCTACACAATAGTTACACCTCCAAACAATTACTCCATACATCCTCGTCTGTATGTCACGTATCACCTTATAAATATTCACGCGGCACGATAATTTCATCGTTCACATCGCCGCAAAACTTAGTTCCTTCTATTAATTCGCGACGTATTAATTGTATTGTGCTCGTAACTCACGCATTTGTATTCGCGGCGTGAATCCGGTTCCCCATTTAGGTATACTTTTATCGGCTTCGCAACGTTCGTGCTCGTGTGTGTAACTCTTTGTCTTGGCCAAGGTCAAACGGTCCCGGTCGTGGTGAGTCAATACGTCGTTTGCTTGTGTTAATTCCAACTTGATTATAACGTCTTATACCTATATTATTCATTATTCATTTTTCCCCCTGTTGAAATTAACTTTTATGTAGCGACTCGTTTGTGTTGTTATTTAATTTGGAGAAAGATTAGGATTAGGTTTTCAATGATGATAATTATATGCATGAGGTATAACAATAATTAGTAAGTAAAATGTTAAGGTTACCAATGAAACATAATAATTAAACGGATCCACAGATTTTTCTGTTAAATAACAGAAAAATCTGTGGATCCGTTACTAAATAGTAATACCTATTTTTGAATCGACATCGACAAAACCTGTTTTTCTGCCTTCTACTGGTTTTTTCAAACTTCTTTAGTTCAACTCGATCTTGTGCTATTAATAATGATTGGTCCAAATCTGGAATATTCTCTATTTCCTCCCTTTTACGAAC
Source organism: Leptidea sinapis (assembly GCF_905404315.1). Taxonomy (NCBI): domain Eukaryota; kingdom Metazoa; phylum Arthropoda; class Insecta; order Lepidoptera; family Pieridae; genus Leptidea; species Leptidea sinapis. Next base: position 4,249,534 of record NC_066275.1, on the reverse strand, counting down.
GGTATCAGTTCTAAACATCAAAATCTTTTCAATTATACAAACTTTGGGCAGTACAACCAGCACAGCAAATATATTGTGAACAGAGTGTATGAACAGGACGTTGCAATTTTAAATCTTCGCAAAATTTAGTAAATTTAGAGACGCTCATTGACGAGGGCCATTTGATGAGCTGATTGATTATTATTCGATTACTTGCCACTTCCCCTCCGTCTGGTGTTTTTCTCGTTATTTTTCAGTTTTAGCATGCGATCGCTGTTGTTCATGGGTTCATGAAACACACATAGAATTATAACAGCGGAAGTAATCAGGTCCAATAGCTTTTTGGAACACGTCCCGCCGTAATAAATAGATTGCCAGTTAACGATGTACCATGAAGTGACGTGTTCATGTAATATTTGTTTTTTCGCGAATGAAATTATTTTTTATAACAAACGGGGCAACATATCTGTAAAAAATTGTCTAATGTTTTTAATCGAGACATTGATATAACGAGCCTCTGAAGGGTCACCAGCTATCAGCACCGATTACGCTCTCTTGCGATAAATGAGGAATAAAATGGTTTTTGCAGTCTTGGATTGAGTACTCGTATTCAGGGACTCACGACAATGTGAAATCGCTGAAGGTAGTTTGTTATCTGAATTGTGTTACCATTAGCAGCGCTCACATCTGTATGCTTCCCACCTATGTCTATCCTGGTGTTTACCGGTGCTATTGTCGAATATGGCTAATGTCGCGGTTACTATAGGCAAAAGTATACTAGCTTCTGTGTATACTGTAGAGTGCACTACTGCAGCGTCTCAGCTCACACTACTAGAACTCTATATTCTGCCAACATACCGTATGCACCAGGTGTCATGTTATTTGTTCTGTTTCATAAATTCCATGACATTTATATCAGTTTAATATTTTAAAATGATTGAAATTCTTGTTACTTTTTCTTATTTAATTAGATATCATCATAAGTAAAAAAGAAATGTAGGATTTTCCGAGCTTGCCAAATGGTTATCTAACTAATTACCAAAGCAAAGTTGTATGATTGATTGTCTATTTATATTATTCATGTTGAGTGAATGTATCGGTAGCGACCTTATTGAATTGAACGAGTCGGCCTTTAGGTGGAGTGGTATCGACTAGCGACTGGTGGTGGGGAAGTGGCAGTTTGCCGTTACTCAACTGGGCTAAGGCTGGCCGACGAACTGAGACCATTCGCTCTTGTAGGGTTTCCATAATTTTATATAATACTGTATATTATTTTAGTCTATAATAAAATATTATATAGATAACCCGATGGTAACGCTGCCAAAGAAAATTTATTTCATAGTTTGTTCCATGTAGAGTGATGACTTAATATTCATGATCATTTAAGGGCGTACAATCAAGATAGATTGAAATGGCATGGGCGTGATTTAACCGCGTTTTGTGTGTGTTCCAGAGTTAGAGAATATCTTAGATTCACAATTCAGTCCACTGGAAGGTGTTTATTTAATTATTTTTTGGAGTTTACTCCTTAAGAATCGATTTTCATATAAGGCACCCGGTATGAGAATAATTTGGAGAGTAAAGCGTTACTATGCCATTTGAAGAGTAGCTTCAAATGGCATTGTAACGTTTTTGGTGCGCATCATTTGTCGCGCGCCTTTCACTCTCTTGTATTTTGAAGCTTTATTAAATTATTGAAATTGATTTATTATTATACTTTCATAAAGTGAAGTGAAAATTCTATAAATTATGGAAGAAAGTGGTGAAAATAATAGTGCCGGAAAATCTGATAAGCAATGGGTACTAAGTAAGTTACAAATCATATATTAATATTACATGTTTTGTATATATAAACATGTGTGCTTTGTATTTATTAGATATTGAATTATCAATATAGTTCATACAAATTTATATGAGCTATGCACATAATTAAATGTTTAATTTAATATGGAGACTATATATTATTTAATATCTATAAGTTATTATGATTTATTTTCTATTAACTATTTTTGTAGTTTCAATTAAGAAAATTCATGATTCGATAGTATAATTACAATGATGTAATCATGTAAGATCTACTTAAATGTAAAATAGTTGATTTATATAATATTTCGCCGAATAGTCGTAAAAATGTTACTAAAATAAAAAAATATATATTCTTTAAGAATTTTCATTCATACGTTTATGTACCCTTACATGTGATGTCGATCTTTTTAATTAATACGCTTTTATTAGATTCTGCTGTATGTCTGTTTGTAACCGACTCCATTGTACCTACTTGATTTTGTTTAGTACCTGTTCAAAGACAATCGTTCTTGAGGAGTAAACTCCAGTCGAACGTTGGAGCTCACACACACATTTTTTTTTTATAAATTGTCGTTGATCTTGAAATGATTTACATTAATTAACATTGGATCCGGCACAAAGCGCTGCGATTGAAGTGTCGAATATTTTAAAATATTTAACTTGAATTTCAGTGTATCCCGATACTAGGCGCTGCGATCAGATTCAGCATCATTCATTGAAATTTTGTGATATTTTTTTTAAATAAATCACGTTTAGCTGCTTATTGATATATTACATTAATATATATTGTAATTAGTGTCTCCCTTATCTAGAATAAACTCGAATAGTCGTCAATAATTTTCAATACTATGACACTTTTAAAAGTTCAATTTAATTGATGGTTACCCTACTGTTTTAACGAGTCACAATATTCACAGGCACGTTGCTTTTAGTTCAGCAAAGCATAGCAGTGTGCTCTGCAGAATGGTTTACAGACTGATTAAAGAGTTACATATTGTGGGAAGATGCATTTGACACACTATCATTTATTTGCATGGGAGATTGAAAATTAACCTTAAGAGGGCTTATATTAGCTGGGGCCATTCTTAGATTTAAGAGATATAAGTGAATATTTCTGTCGCGGTAACACGGTCGAGATAAAATTCAGTGCGATGACGACACCTGCAGCTCTGTCTAAAAATCTTGAGTATTTATTAAAAATCGAGTTTTCTACTATTTCCTACTTCAAAGAAACGGAATGGAAAGGAAATATTATGTATTCGACATATTGACTGTTTTAATTATTCACACATCGTTATCGGATTTGCATTCTAGGCTTCTGTTTGCAGTCTGTTTGCTTAACCCGTCTTAAGCAATGCTTCATGTACGGCGAAAATATCAAAAAAGCAAAACAGATATACAGAGATACTGGTGTTATCGAATTTGTTTGACAAGAATATTGATATAGGGTTAAAAACGAAGGTGTAAACATTCGAGAAAATTTGCATGGAAAGAGGACTGCTAATGTAACTCTTAAATGTAGCCGTAATTGCGTGTACGTTTCGCAGCAGATTTAACGAAACGTGGATCAGGTACTATGATGGCGGGGCTGTAGCCTGTAACGTTGAGATGTTTGTGATATAATACAAGTACTTTCAGAGCGGGGAATGTATGTAATGTACCAATTGTGACTGGGGCAAGAACAAATGTAAAGATGAAGGTTTATGTAGTGTTTTAACTGGGCCTCATATTTTTCGGTTGATGTTTTTTTAAAGAAAGATTGGTGAGACGAGCAGGATGTTCAATAAACTGTTAAATGATACGCCCTGCCTATTTTAGTGCAGGGTAGCTCAGGAGTCTCCACTGAAACCAAAGTTCTAAATGACATCGCAATTGCGCTCGTCACTTTGACACAGCAGATGTTAAGTCCAGATCTGACTAGCTACGGCGTTCTTCAAATCGAAACATAATAATGTCTGCGAATTGCTGCTTGACAGTAAAAAGTGGCGTGGTTAACAGCCAGCCGGACCCCAGTGCGAGAAGGTTGTAAATATTAATGTAGTATTATGTGTATATACTGAAATATTTATTGACTATCACGTAATGTTTAGTTTCGTATAGGCCACAATATGGACGTAAAGCGGTGTCATTGAACGCTTTAAGACAAAAATAAACCTCACTGGCGGAGAGGGTGTGGGGTGAAATGCAAACATTGTAATCAACCAGCATTCGTTGTGCATGGTTATGTGTTTGTGCGCTAACCAATATAGGTATGAAACGACTAATTTCTTCTCAGCACAGGATGTAAAGGCATAAAAAGGCATAAAAGGCATTTATTTTCTCAAAATTGATTCCTTTAGAATTCTTTTTGATGTCATTTCTTATACTACTAGATACTACTACCGCTTCGGAAACAAATGGCGCTCTGAGAGAGAAGAAGCGTCGCAAGAAACTCTCCCAGCATTCTTTTTTTATGCGCTCTTTTCAATAAAAATATACAATAATGTACAGTCGCTATAAAATAATCACAATCTAGTCCCAGGCTGTCCGATCATTTAGATATTCAGAAGTGGAGTAATAGGATTTACGACAGAGCCATTTTTTTTATAAAACATTTAAATTTATTTATAGATAATGCCTGAACAGTGGCTGGGACTTTATTGTAGAAGTGTATACATTTACCCTTAAAGCTATTATGTATCTTATGAAGCCTACTAGAATTAGTTACAAGCAATCCCTTATTTCTAGTGTTATAAGGAACTTAATCGGGCCTTAACAGTGAATATCAGCTGTATCGGTTGTAACCAAGGTTTTGACTAGAGCACACAGTGATGATACTGTGGCTGCGACATACAAACTCAGAGATCTATGATTTAAAGAGCCCTTCTATAAATTTCTAATTGACAGCGTACCTACTTTTTAAGTCGCGTCATAGATTTCTGCCAGTGGATACGTCTTGTCGTCGTGATGTTTTTTTTAAATTCAGGAACACGTTTATTGATATATTTTTTCTAGGTTAAAATAAAACTACATCAAAGGAAATTGGTGTTAGAGTAAACAGAATTTGCAGTGCGATTGCCTTGCACAAAATGGTTATGGAGCTGTCGCTCGATTTAATTTAATTCAGTCCAATCCGGGTATGGATAGGTGGTAGTTCTTGACGTTCAATAAGTTATCTAAAATCATATTTCAATAAAAATATTTGAATTTGATGATTATCACGCCTCGCGCGTGCCAGTTATGACTCCTGAGACCATAACCATCGACAAGCTCCGTCTGTTATATAAAGTTTATATAAGCGAGGTGACGTAGAGCTCCAACGAGGGCAAGTGCTGTGGGTTCGGTGACCCTCGCGGCCGCGGTGACGCAAAGTAGGCAACTTTCTAAACGGGCGAGGGCCGACGTCAGACGGCAGCCGACAGACCTGTGAGGCTGCGAGCCGGGCGCTGATGGAGCAACACGTATGGCTTTGAATATATTTTGTTTTACTTACAGGTGTTTGATAAGTTGCTTTTACGAAGTGGGAGATGTTTCGATGCTCTATCCTCTTACAAATATAAAGTTACTAGCTGACCAAGTAAACGTTGTATTGCCGTATAAAGTATTAAAAAAAATTAAATAATTAAAATTTTTGGAGTATAAAAATAGATGACGACCGATTCTCAGACCTAACAAATATATCGTACATAAAATTTATTGTACTACAATTATCATTGTATTTGATTGCCATCTTGCAACTCTATTGCATATCTATAGATGGAATAGAATAATATTAAAATCGCGATACAAAAATAGGTGTTGATCGTAGACGGGTGATAATTTGAAGTTGTATTTATTTTTATGATAGATGTTAGCCGATTCTCAGACCTACCCGATATGCACACAAAATTTCATACAAATCGGTTCAGCCGTTTCGGAGGAGTTTGGTAACAAACACCGGGACACGAGAATTTTATATATAAGATAGTAATCCAAATCCCAATAATATATGCACTTATTAAGGAAAGTGTTCCGTACAGTTGTTTGACCTCATTTCTGCCGATCAATTCCACATGCCACTAACTCAAATATCATTCTTAACATCTGTTGTGTCATGTGTTTGCGGTTTCAATGGACTTATGTGCGGTATTTCCAGGTCGCATAAGTGGGTAACTTCAAAAAATAGCGTCTACAGTGCTGTCAACACTCGTATGATTCCTTGTAGGTATTAAGACAGTGTTAGGCAGCAGTAATCATTTAATATCAGGTGTCCCGTATGTTTGAATCCCGTTTCCATTATGTCTTCTTATGGTAGTCTTCGACAGACCAGCATTCGTCTGACTTATATGATGGGTCCCCACCGTCAGTAATTCACATACGCAAAGATGATTGACGAATAAAACTTAATATTTAAAACCCTGGTACGAGAACGCTGCGGACAGATTCGTTCGCCGGGAGTTGAGTTCGCCCGATTTTTATGTCCTACTTTCCTCCCCCTTCTGAAAAAATTGTTTAAGCTAGGAAAATAAATTTCGTTGTTGAGTATGTATACAAAAATTAGTAGACGAAATAATTGAGTTGGTGTTCTAAATAGCAACACAAGAGTAATTGTAATAAAAAAATAACAAAATACAATACTGTTATAGGAATGAAGTGAATGCGAGTCTGTCACGAATTAAATGCGTTTTGTATTTGGGGAACCAACAACCTGTCAAAGTTCTCTTGCTAGTTTGCTGTGTGTGACAGACAGGCGATTTCGCTGGGAATACACTCACTATGTTTTCCCTGTGTGTGATCGCAGCTTCATTACATTCTGAACGGTGTTTAACTGCAGTATGTATATTGTAAATATCGGCTAGTGGATTGTCATTCTAACGGGTATCTATGATAGATTTTGAGCAGCTGATAAAAAAAACAGGTATGCCAAAGATTCGATATCAGCACTCTTTGTAAAGTGTTGGAATAAATATTAATGTTTATTTTCTTGTTATCTTTTCACACTTCCAAAAATATAAACATAGCATTATATATGTACGAAGTTATCACTCTTCCCATTAGAATATACTGATGCTTCCCTGGTTGTGTTTAAATGTTCATTCTTAAAACAATGAGTTTGACTCCCGACAGCATAATCAATTTAGATAACGTTAGAAATAGAATATGTAATGGGCTTACGTCTAATTAGACTATTTGGATCACGCAATCAAGTAGGATATTGAACTGGTGTTCCGTTTTAAGAAGCACCCGTCTCTAATCATTCTCCGTATTTGTACTTATTGGATTGGCCCACCATTCGATTAATTTTGAATTTTAGTAGTATAAGTAGATTTATAAATAGTAAAACGTTCGATCCGATTTATCTGCGCTTGGCATAGTTTATTTAGTATACATTTAGACATTAGTATACATCGGATATCTCATCTGATGGTAGGTAATAAACAGACGAAATCAACGGGAATATCACTGGATAACTCATTTGCGTCTGACAAAAACAGTGCTGTATAAAAGACACTCTACCATCGACCACCGTAAGCGTCCATGGCAGGCTGACAGAGCGGAGCAGCCTGCATCCTGCTGCGTAAAGTGGTTCCAGCTAATCTTTAAATAGCAAGTTGTAGATACTTCATTTACACTGGCTTCAATTCTTCTTGAAATCCGATCTTATGGGCACTCTCTTTGCCTTCAGTTCAAACGAAAAAAGAAAGACAGCGCCGACCCTCTCGCGGTGTCAGAGCTCTATGCCTGAAGTATAGCTATATATATAACTCTATTTTCCTTGAGCCCTCGTTACGACATTGAACGAGCTGGATGGTCCGGTTCGGTTTATTTTTGCCACTCATACTCTAAAAAGGCATACTACTGAACTCTTGTAAATCATTTTCCATTTAATCCCCAAAAAGAGAACAGCTCATATCTGGCTGGCAAGACAATTTCCATAACCTCCCTGCTCTCGAAATCAGGGAGATAATCAAGAACAGGTCTCGGCATTTCTAGAGGAATCGTTAGATGATCAATGACTGCCAGTACGGCTTACGCAAAGGTCGATCAGCTAACACTTGTCTAGTATACCTTACACATGGATGGCTGAGGCCATTGAAGACAAGGCGTGCCAGTTACTCTGTATATGGCGAAGGATTTCGATCGTAAGTTTTAGGAAGTAGACCACCAGCGTTCTCAGTTGTCGCAGTATACAGGTCGTTGTCGATGGATGTTGCTCGAACCCGAAGCTCGTGAATGTTGGTTGACAATTCGTGAACTAAAATTTAACGCCCAGAAGGCTCAAGTTAACAATACTATAATTAATGCTTCTGCTGGTATACTACACTGGGTATGAAAATCTCGAGCGATTGCCAACTTAGTAGTAATCTGGAAGATAAAGCCACATTGAGCGGTGGTAATCAATTATCAAAAGGTGACCCGTATGCTCTCCTTGCATTACCCCAGACAGACATTAAAAACTGGGCCAAACTCGTAATAAAATTAAAACTATTATATAAAATAACTTATAAAATAAAATAATATCCTAACATTATCCTAAGATTTCTTTATTGTTACAAGTAAACGGTAGGTTGTTGTACTAAGTAGGTTACGAAACTAAATAAAATTTCAGTTCACGGGATAAGGACATTCCAGCGTTAAAAATAGTATACAAGAAACTATTAAACACAACAAAATATATATGAACACAGCGCGGCGTCACTGGCGTGGTGTGGTGTGTCTTTCAATTTCGTTTGTACGAGTCACGTCTGCAGCGCTCCGAACCGGTCGTCCCGAGACGCGAACGCGGACGCGTGCTTGTGGGTCGATGAACGGTACGTTTCGACTTTGTTTTTTAATTCCACCACAGACTACATGACGAATGACGTGGCTGTCGGCTGACGAGTCCTTTGTGTCGACATAGCGCAGGTGACTGTATCATGTACACTGCAGACGGACTTATCCCGTGGATTAAGACTTAGACTGGTCACATATAAAGTACCGAATCCCATGAATTTGTAACTTTTTGTTAAATAAGAGAATAAAGGTACAGATCACCGGAAGGTCATGCTCTCTGATAACATAAGAGCAATCACAGGCACATTGGCCGGCTCTTAGATAGCTGTACGCGGTCTTTTGAAGATACCATGTCGTATTGACCTGGAAATATGTTCATATGAGCACTTTCTGGAATACGGGCATAATTTTTTGTATACCTTCAACCTGAACCTGTACATTCAGAGGAAACAGCATTACAAGCGTCTTGTCCAAAGAAGCCATGACCACGAGTATGGTCACTATTATTAATTGTGATTTCGGAAGAGCTCTGTCTAAAACATAATCCATGAACGGGCCACGTCTTTCGAGTCACGATAGACGATTTATCTAAGAATACAAAACCATTAGGATTATAATAACGACTTGGAGATACTCGAAGAATTCTCATTAACCTAATGATAATCATTACCATTTTGAACTAACAATGTTAATATTATATACTAAGCGATGGACTCTAGCATTCATGTTCCATATTTTCGTACACAAAAGAGTGTCAGGCTCATTTAATGGCAGATTAACTGTTTTGAATATAAATACCGACATCTTAGCTTATAAGATAAAATAAATTATTCGCATATATCTTTACCGTTAGGTGTGGGAGTTGTATGCTTCGACCCGTGACGACGAACTCGTAACCTCGCGTCGTCACGGAACTTCCTTTAACCTTTCGAGTGTAACTGAAATATGAAAATATATATTTATTTTCCTTGAATTAAACCTGAAAGTTCACCATATACACAATCATAAAATCCATAATTCCCCTTCTCAAACGTCATGTTTTGAAGCAGCAAGTATATGGGTGTTCTATTCTATTTTAGCAGTACGTCATCATGTCCGAATGAGCCGCTCAATTGAGTTTCGGGTTGGTGCGTTGCGCTGGCTCCCGGCCAACACGATCATGTAGGTGCGGGTGTGAAACAATGTTCCCGTGATCGTAACGAACTACCGCGTTGAGTTTTATGAATCTACTGCGTAGGTACTTCTTAATAGACGGAGATATAGTTGATGCGGGGAAATTTGGCTGATTGGAACCAGCTAATCAGGGTTTTTATCAACGGTGCATGCTCCGACTTAAAACTCATAAACGCTGATATCCCGTAAGGCTGCGTGCTATTACTTTATACTGCTTCTTCTGCATATCATTGATATGCTCCAAATTATCGGTATTCATTGCTATGCAGACGTCAGCACAGGGTATGCCCCTTACACCGACCGTATCAACATCTGTTGTGTCAAAACTTCTATGCAAAGTCTCAGAATGGGGCCGACAATTTTTTTTCTAGTTGAACCCTAACCCTTGTGCGTTCACAGCTAAAAGGTCTCCCTTTGTCGTATCCCCTCGATTTGAGATCACTCCTCTAACTACCACAGCCTGTATCGGCATACATGGCATATCGAGCGACGTTCAGTTCCATGGTTACTTTTAGGAGAAAGCCAAACTGACCTCTAGAAAGCTTGATGTACTCAGTAAGGCGAGACAGTACTTCTCTTTAAGCCCCCGCCTGCAACTATGTAAGGCTCAATTTCAGCCTCACTTGGAGTACTATTTCAACTCTGGGCGGGTGGTCCCCGCTACTAGCTAGCTTCTTCACTTTAACTGAACAAAGGCTCGAATCATCGAGTCAGGGCAGTTATTCGGGTTGATGCCAACAGCCGAATTCCACCACCGGACATCACGTTAAAATCCGAAACTCCACTTGCATCATGTTGACGTCTGACGTACCACAACCACACTTATTGCAAGAAATTCTTGCCTCGCACAGTCACTTTGTGGAATCAATTACCGGCTGTAGTTTTCCCAAACCGACACAACTTAGGGACCTTCAAGGGTTTTGCGGATGTCCATGGGTGGTTTTCTCACCACTTCTCTCGTCTCTTTCCTGTTTGCCCCCTCTTATATAAAAAGGCTCGAGGCTTAAGACTTAGAGTTGTCTATAGACTATGTTGTCGTCAAACATAGAGCTGTAGAACCGGACACTCATAGAGACTTGGCAATTAAAATCAAATCAATATCACTTTGTTCATTTAGGTCAAAGAATTGTCACTTACAAATATCATAAGTTATACTTTTAACCATTTACTACCACTTTGATTGATGAAAAGAAGTCGCGTGAAACTCATTGGCACTCTTTCAACTCAACATGTACAGCTTCATTGTTTTACAAATTACAATCTATGTAAAGTAATGCAAAAAATAATCAAACGTCAAATACGTCACAAGTGTTAGTAAAAAGCAAAATGTGAATAAATAATAAAAAAACAGGAATTAATAAGTACAAAGTAGATGCATCAACGCTCACACAATGTAATTATGTATATGTAAAATTAAAGGTATTATGCGAGCATATATATATATATCATAAATATATGTATAACTACAAAAATATACGATAATTTTTACAACATGAAACAGAGTTTCTGCGGACAGGATCATTTAGCCACCAGAAGCGCCCGTTCACGAGCACGAGCCATCGCCTCCATCGACCATATTTTAGGGAAGGGAACGACCCGGACCACGACACCGCCACAAGCATTAACACTTCCGTAAATCATATGTCGGTATTAACTATTTGCAATAAAATATAATGTATATCTGTTTTGATCTTTTATTTCTTACAAAGATCCTTTGTTCTGTTTTGCAAACTTTGTAGATTAAGTATGTAAACTGAACTTGTGTGAAGAAAAGACAAGTGCGTTACGTAATAGAGGTGGTATGCAGTGGTTTGTGTGGTGTGTGAGTCGTCAGCTCGTCAGCTCGCCGCTATCGAAGCAGGCGGTATCTTATCACGCGGCTTGCCATACGCCAATATTTGCACAGCGCATTCCAGCTCGACATCGCACACAGCACGAATTATTTCAGAATGACGATATACTAATATCTACTAATAACTTTGAATTAACACGCCTTCTTTGCCTTGTGTTTCTCAAATTTATTTTGAGCTTCAAGAAAACTGCTGAATTTATCGCTTGCACATAATTCTAGGTCTTCGGAAGTTAAAATACCACAATTATTATATAAATATGTGGGTGTGTCTAAATTAGTATATTTATATAGTAAAATGTTAAAAAACTGTGAAGCGCCATTTCATTTATTTAATTTGTAAATAACAAAAAAATTAAACATAAGTATTTTAGAAATAACTTATCAAACATAACTGTTACGTAAATATTTCTCACCGAAACATTTTTCTAAAAACTATAAAGGAAAAGAAGTAATCTAAATACAAAATTTTAGGTTTTCAAGTTGGTTTATAAGTTGACTCATAAGACCACTGTGCTGCTCTGAAGGTACTGTTGGTGGTGCTCTTGAAGAGATCAATGGCAGAGAAGTTTTAATCGTAATTCTAGGCAGAGGCGCTCTTTGACCCGATTTGGTGCGTCGTGATGGATTATAACACAAGCTTCCATGGTTAAGAGTAGCGCGGTATCGAATTTGCGAGACCAATTGGGGACAGTTTAGATCACCTTAGTTAATATAAGCTCATCCGACTATAGTGCCATGTACTTCAGGATTCTCGGAAACCCAATATTCTGAGTTGCACTGCAATTCTGCTTGTCACCCTGAGACATAAATTGTTGAAGTTTTTTTAGCAATTCGGTATTTTCACTACTATGCTACTATCTTGTGATTGAAGCATATTTTTGTGGCATTATCATTTTAGACCTCATTTTTTATCTTTAAATCGGTAGACAAGGTGGTATCAACAATAACCTGTACTCACGAACGGTATAATATTCATAATTCTAATAGTATCAAATTCAAATATTTTTATTCAAAATCAGGATGTGACATCACTTATTGATTAAGTTAAAAACTACCACCCATTCCAAAACGAATGCCTCAAACCTGAGAAGAATGGGCGCAACAAACTCAGCGGGTTTGTTTTTTTCATCAAAAAATATGATTACATAGTAATATTGTACAATTAAACTTATTATTTAATAGCCTGAGGGCGATCGCTCCATTTCCAATCTGGTTACTATAACATAAATGATTAAGAAAGTTATTTATGTCTTAGTAACCTTTACCACACAAAAGTTTTTTAACAATTCTTTTGAATAACGTAATACTTTTGTTTTGAACATATTCTGGGATCTTGTCGTTAAAGCATATACATCGCCCCACAAAAGTTTACTAACTCGACTTAGCCGAGTAGTACGCATTATAAGTTTATGTCTGTTCCTGGTGTTAACATTATGGTTATGACAGTTTCTAGCAAATTCACTTATTTGCCTATATCACTCCCGCTAGCCTTTCGCAACATCCGTGGAAAAAGCGTTGTCAGTAGGTATTTTAAATGGAAACAAATATATTTTGCCATTAAATTTTCTATATATAGCAACAATAAGATGTCTTTATACAATAAACATAGTGCGTGTACAGGCATCACGCACTGGCATCGCACGAGAAGTTCACACAGAAGTACCGCGCGCCGGTGCGTGACGGTCGCGCCGCGATCCGTGACGCGTGCAGTCGACTCGTATCGCGGCGCGAACGGCGCGTAACCGTTCCGCTCGCCGTGGCCGCCATTCTAGCATCCTATCCCACTTTAGCTTCCTTTCTCTTTTAAACCAGTTCTAAGACGTTGTTCAATGCACATATAAATATTTACGCTTTGTACTCGACCAAATCCTAGCCTACATCTTACCTAACAGCTAACGCTACGGGTCTTCTATGGTTTGTTTATCTTTATAATTTTAAAATTACGTTTTTCCTTATTAATTATTCCTTATATTTAGGTCTTTGCTTTACCATGTTGCTTCATTGGGTGTGTTCCTTGGGTACATTGAAAAAATCTACATTTTAAAAATTTTTGAGTTTATATTTTTATATATATAGAATATTTTTGTTTTTGTATTTTTCATCAACAGCATTATTTATAAGGCCATTATAGATTAACTACTCATTTCCTATAAGTATTAACGGCTTAGTCATTTCGTTAGAACAAATTGTTTTCTTTAGTCGAGAGCTTCAAGACGTCGCTTAGTCGAGTTTTTAGAATATATTTTTATGAAGTAGGAGGACAAACAAACGTACGGTTCAGCCGACGTAAAGTGATCACCACCGCCCATATTATCTTGCAACACCGGAGGAATCACAGGAGCTTTGCTGATTTTTCAGAAAGAAACCCATCTCGTACCGGTCTGGAAACACCGCACAATTCAAATTCCTTGAAACCGCACAGTACAGAAACGCCAAGCATCTGTATGCTTGGTGGTGGGATAGATATCCTAATTTGTGGCGTGTCGTACGAAGATGCAATTATGTTATTATTAATTATAATTATTAATCGTGTTGTCTCTACAGTTTTAGCAAAATGTTACTAAAATCATAATATAAAAATAATAAAATAAATCCGCTATTATATTTCTTGTGGTATTATTATTTATACTATGCGTCGCTAAGCACTATTATACGGTGAGCACGAATATATATTTTAATTTATTATATTCTTCGTTTAAATGATAGCGTCGTGCAAGTTTACAGTGCTAGAATTATAATAATAATATATTGAATGGCAACGCTTATGTGGTTACTTTGTTGATCGTGAGCTGCGATCAAGATCATACCAATATCTAAATTCTCTCTTTTTGAAGTTCGCATTTCATATTCGTGTCAAATGTCGCATTGCGTTACGCTCATGTGATTAAAAATAAATTTCAAAAAGTTCATCATTCGGATGCATGATCAACTATCGTCAATAGAGTCCCTATTGACGATAGTTGATCATCATCTTCGTTGTACGGTGTACTGCGACCGCGGTAGTATGACATAGGAATCGACATATTTTATCTACCACAACGGGTACCACAACTGTGCCTATTTCTGCCATGAAGCAGTTATGTGTAGAATTACTGTATTTCGGTCTGAAGGGCGCCGAGGCTAGTGAAATTACTGGGCAAATGAGACTTAACATCTTACGTCTCAAGGTAACGAACGCAATTGTAGTGCCGCTCAGAATTTTAGGGTTTTTCAAGAATCCTGAGCGGCACTGCATTGTAATGGGTGGGGCATATCAATTACCATCAGCTGATCGTCCTGATCGTCTTGTCCCTTATTTTCATAAAAAGAAAAGTCTCATAGCATCTCAGCACAGCAGCCGTTAGAAAGCGCATCGCTCTCGCATGTCTTGGTGCCACTTGAGTCGCCAAAGCGAGCGTCGGCCAGCGTTCGCCACTGACCGACACTCGCTGAGGCGTGACCGCTCGCTGTGTGGAACTGCCAACATGACGCTGTTTCGTAATATGCTAAAAATGGCTATTCTTTTACGGACGCAGGAACAGACGAGTCTGTTTATCGCCTACCAAAATATGCAGCGCTGCCTATGTTCTTTTTATACCAGAGGAATTATTGGTGGTTTGTTCGACAATTTGTTTCTATGTGGGAAACCTTTTAAAATCTAAGTTATGGCGTCCGGTACAATGAGCGAATTCTGCTGTAGGGATAAACATAGTGATGAGAACAATTCCAGTTGTTCTTCGTAACATTTGCTCACACAGACAACTGATACCTAGGTATAGTTTCGAGACCAGAGATTGAAGCAACGCTCTATAAGGCCAGGCATGAGCTCTGTAGAGTGTGAGCCAACGTGATAGTCTTCCAGTATTGGATATATTTTTGAAAAGAATAATAATAATAACAGATTTGGGAACTTCGGGAGATAAGTAAAATCAAATTTAGTTAATACGGGTATATAAATTGTTGTATAAGAAGATTACCTATGTTGTGTTGATATCGAGAACAACTTGAAGTTAAACTTTCAAGCTAAGCATTTCGCATCAAGAATGCAATGCATCTCTACAACTGTGACCATCCCGTTTTCCGTAAAGCTCTCGTTGCGAAGTAGCGTCACGTACAGTTTATATGTAGTCGTGGGGAGGGAAAACAGAATGGGTGGGAGGCATCGCGATTTACAACACGTCTGTCCCTGCCTCCCCAGCCTTCCTGGCACGCGGCATCAATACCAACGCTAACAACAGAGATGGACTCTGCACTTACACCCAAAGGCTGATATACACTTTTTATCAAAAAAAAAGCGAAACTCCTCTGAAGGTTGGTTTGAATGAGTTTTGTGTTTTTATAGAATCGTTCATAGCCACTGCTAGTTAAAAAGTACTAGTGTTGTATCGTGCAGGTTTAGCACGTGGTCGCGAAAAAGTTGTACATCTTCCCTACTAGCGTTGTATCGTGCAGGCTTAGCGCGTGGCCGCGACTAAGTAGAGCATCTAATAATCTCTAATTTGTCGAAAACCATTTGGTTTAGAGAACAGATTAGGATAATTGATAAAAACGAGATTTAAAAATTAGTTTTCCAAAAAAGCTTCACTTCAGACCTGTGTACTTTGTACCCACGCCTTTTTTTTCGTTTCACGTTGAAACCGATAAAAATAATGATATATTTGGTCCAAAATTAATATTATCACTTGAGAAAAGCTAAGCTTAATTAATTGAAAAATTGATAAATCTAAACCACGTTCACATCTAAAAAGAATCAGTTGATAATTATCATGAAGTAAAACTGAAGGTTCATGGAATATTTAACAATAATATTTTCAATAAAATATTTGCAAATTAGCATCGAAGAGATTGACAATGATTTCCGGTTCGAATCGTGAAGCCAATGTACGACACGTGAAAGCACACCACACCACAAACACCATGAGGCAAACAATGTTTCGTGAGACGTGGAGATGTTGGGCCATTTTGCATTATCACGTTAACAAGTATACACACACAGTTTGACGCAAGTCGTCGTTTAGATGAGCTCTTAACGTTTCACAAATTATTACGAACAACTTAATACAATATTTGCTTGCGCTATTCAGCTCATGTGTGGCTTACATTGTCACATTTGCTAAATAACAATACGTTATATTAATATTGGAGAATTAGAAAAAGGAGCAAAACTGCTGGTAGAAGAGATCAAATTTCAATCCCAAAGTGAACTTAGACGTACAACCACGAATATCGTCATAGAAACGGATAGCATACAAAACATATATGTCCAAGATAGGTAATGTAAAACTTTTGTGTTTAAGTATGACTTAAGTACAAAAGTTTTGCAAGTTTCTGGATTCTTGTTAAATGCAAAATATTATGCCCATAACATATTTATTGTTTTTAAGTAGTACATTGTAATACAAGGGCGGAAAGTAGGTTTTTGCAAACGGGATGTCATTAATAAGTCTGTTTTGAATATTCTATCCGCCTAAGATATAGTTTAATGTGCGTCATAAGAAAATCGTCGCTACTAAAATAAATTTTACATTATTCTTCTTAACATTTCATGAATAAATAATATAGATGTAACAGTCAATGAAATGAAACATTTATCCGCATTGTAGTGGTAACAATCGTGTAAACATAATTTTACTGCAAAATTATAATGTTATACTATGATTCTATTTGGGGAACAAAAATTGGCAGGAACAACCGAACAACCAATAATAATTAAACTGAAGCACTTGAATTGTCAGCTCTTAAATAAATTAAAGTTGAGGGATTGATGATGGAAATGTGGCTTTTATAAGATTTTTATTTAGCATAATTCAGTTAGTGCGAAAATCATCTGTTGGATGACTTCCAACATCACCTGCAAGAAGTTATGTTGCTGAAAAATTTGTTATTAGTCCGTTACTCATTTATCTGCGCTTTTCTGGTTACCAAGAACCGTAACAAATCTTACTATTATTGTTCCTAAAGAAATTTTGGCCGAAAAAGTTGCAATCAGATATTTTGCAACTTCTTATTTAAACATATCATTTAAACTGTCTTTTTGACTTACATGAATTAAGTCTTAATGTCCTGTGTCCCTTAGATGAAGCAAATAGCATCCACAGTGCTTTGCAGTTCTGGATGGTCTTGAACTTCACTTCATGCCAGGTCTTGTCAATAGCCTTTGCCTGTATGTCTTTTTGCCAGTATGATCAGGACGGCTACGCGGCTTACGGCAGTACGTTTACCTTAAGGATTCCAATTTAGGGCCTTGGTTGATATTATATAATCAGAATTCCTTAGGATTTTGCAGCCAATCCAGTTCCATTTCTAGCGTTTCATCGAGGGATCGGCGTTTCATTGCACTGTTCCCACATTTTCGGCGAATACGGCGAAGGCAGCGGATTATAAAGACGTAGGTCGTTGGTAGTTGGTGTTACAAGTTCTTTGTGGTCTTCTCCACGTATCGCATCCGTAAAGCAAAATGGTATTGACGTTGGATCGGAATAACTCCTGCTTGGCTCTACAATCCTACATTAAAGAGCGCGTATTTGAATCGCAACGAAAACTTCATATTTTTGAGTTTTTTCCAGAGCTGTATCGGAGTGATGTGAGCAGATTATAACGATCTTAGTAAGTTTGAGTATGTCTTGATTTAGTGCACCACAACGTAAACATATATTTTTAATTGACAGTTTTTTAAAGAGAAGGCAATCCTTTCGTCTCGTTTCTCGGAAATCGACATCAGATTTATCTTTCAAGATGAATACAGCAATTATAATGTGTAACATAGTCTTAAAGTGCACTACAGAGCCCAGTAACGAAAATTAACAATAACCCTTAGATCACTTATACGTCTAGATAGACTATGACAGCTGTGAAAACGTCGAAAAAAATAGACTCTAGAACTAACCTCTATTTTGAGCAATTCACGCACACTAACGAGTGTAAGATGTAGCTTGTCACACACACTAAACAAATATTCCTGGCCTGTTTTTATCGGTTTTCCAACCGCAAGAGACTATCTAGATGTAGAAATTATCTAAGCAATAACCCATTTATTTTACACAATTATTTAAAAAATATTATAAATCCTCGTGCGCCACTATTTGTCGACCAGTTCGTGCCGGGGCCGCAAAATCGAATACGCACTTTTGACGTACGTGATTTCATTATGAATCGGAATTGAGCGAAGGTTGCTGTAGCTTTTAAAGTCCTACATGATATTATATTCTCTTCCGTTTCTCCATTCACTGACATGACATTCTCGAGGTATGTAACTGTGCAGCCTCTGTGCCGATGACGGATGAGCAATGGCAAAGAGCAAGTTGCCTCACACCTAATTTTACACATTGCTTATAAATTTTTAGCTTTAGCTTTATGGCTGGGCGAAAAGTAAAATATAACATATAATAGATTAAGAGCTAGTGGTAGAGCATTAGATTATTGAAATTATACTTGTTTAGGCGCGTTATGATAAAATGATGAGAGTGCAATTTTAAGAGCGCGCGCATCACTGTAACACAAAAGTAACAGGTTGAAGTTGGTTCCTAAAATTTTCTGACGTTTGCGTCGTTCGTTGTTTTTTTTTTGGTTTCTTCGTCAATTATTAGGACAGGCAAAGGGTTCAAGCCCATACAGCCGTATTCATTATTTAATATTTAACTGTCAAAGCCATCTTTGCAAGATTTTTGCAGAATTGTTCTTTCTAAAATCGTAGAATAGCACGAGGGATAAATCATTTTAATGATTTTTGCTTCGTTAGGCAAAAGAAGTATAACTCCTTGCGTGCATACATAAGTAAACACACACACATTTGTTTTTATTTAACTATGTATGATCAGTTAAAAAGTTAAGTTCGACCCTGTCCCAATGCACCTTAGTACAACGATGACGTAGAACGAGTACGCGCGGAGCCTGCTAAGTGGCAGCTCGGCACTCGCACCGCGTGGCGAGCATGGAATACGGATGCGGTGAACGTCCCACCGCGCCGCCTGCGGGCCTTGAGAGAACGCGAGCCGCATTCCGAACGGCCATTATGCCGTATGCGTTCACTCGATTGATCGATGTCTTTTATACGTTACTCTACTGTGCTTTTTGCTGCCTGCTCAGAATTACAAAGCTAACTTTCTGTATACGATATTTATGTTTAGATTAAATATAAACTTTTACTATTTGAGTTATAGACTTCGATCACTTACTGTTTCACTATTACATAGGCACATGACTTCTTTCTCACAGACAGAAGCATGAAATATATGTTATCGCGAACACTAGGAGTTTCTGCTAGAAATTGTAACATCTGATGATTGGGACAGCATCAACATAGAGGCAGCCAAAATTGTATTTTTTTCTTTCGCCTTTAAAGTCGACTATTAACTACTGTGTAAATGAAAATTATGATGAATTGAATTGAACATTGAAAATAGGAGTATTTTTTTTAATACGAGTTCTATCGTGGAACTTACGCTGCATAAACTGCTCGCAATATCATAGTGTGTTTGGAGATCTTGAGGATACGCCTCATTAGGCGAAACTTCGACCTGAATAAAACAACCCCCAGGAAGACAAGCCACTAACATAAATAATGACGAATTGATTGGTTTGATGTTAGCATACCCATAATATTGACTTACTTACATCAAATGGAAATCGGGGCGAATTGTGGCCAAATATAATCTATACGATTATCGCAAGTGAACAATTGCAATAAGCTGACTCCAGCGTTACCGCTTTATAATTCTCTTAAGCGATGCTTACCCATAGAAAAGTGATGTTAACTTTATGGTAGCCACTGAATAGATGTCTATTATCCGGGTCATCTGACGAGACTCGGGACTATACGGGAATAGACTAGTCTAGTGAGACAGTCCCGACTCAATAACCGATCTTTACTATTATTGCTCCATTCAAACCGACACCTTTTTACCCTTCTTGTATTCACATAGTTTATAGAGTCCAGGTCCCCAGAGCTCTATAGTAAATCAATAAAAGACCTTCTCCTGTAAGAAATATATAGATAATGTTAGGGTCATGCTGCTGACATTGATATAGTGTTTGCTCTGCAAAAGAGCTGTTCGTGCTATATACCAGCTTGTTTGTAGACAGTCTCTCAAAGAAAATTTAAAGAAATCAATATTATGACTGTTCATTGTCAGTATTTTTTTTTACATTTAATATACGTTCACATAAACCGCCACCGCCGTTTTTTATTTATCTTATCGTTATCGTTATCTTCACCAGATCGTCGGTCCATCTTGTGGACATTGTCGATCTAAAGTATATACATATTCGGGGTAAATTGACTGCACAATGATTTCTTCTTTCATGCTAGTAATATTATAATTATTGAACATAATATTAATGTACCTAAATTCATGGACGATGCGGGACTTTCATCCTGTTATATACATAATTATTATTATGTATACTCTGTTATTTAAATGCCTAATTTATATAATAATTTTAAAATAATATTTGGACACATTTTTATTATAACATAGTTCCCAATGATTTTATTATTGCCCAACACAAAGATTTCAAATATTTTTACTCCTTCTCTGATAGGACTGCAGTAGAGATCAGTCTGTAACTCTAGTCTGTCTTCTTTTATTGTATAAATTTTATAGTATTTTCGAGTTTTTCAAAATCCTGACCAGCACTGCATAGTGGACAGTGCGTATCAATTACTATCAACTGAACGTCCTGCTCGTCTTGTCCCTTGTTGTCATTAAAATCAATCAGTCAGCTTGAATTTAACGCGGGAAAAGGAAGAAGGAGGAGGGAGGCAAAATCATTGTAAACCATCATTGATGCTGTGAAAGAAACTAAAGTAAGCGAGAAATTTTTTCGAGAAGGTTTTCAGGTTCGTTAGAGTTTTAGTGTCCGTCTTCATTTCAGAGTTCCAAGTTTTCATGTACCTACAATCTTCGAGAATTAGGGACGTATCAGCCTCTTCTTATCTAAAATTATGTGTTATCAATTTCTGATGTGGGCCCAGCGACAAGCCTTTTTTTTTATGGAATAGGAGGACAAACGAGCGTACGGGTCACCTGGTGTTAAGTGATTACCGCCGCCCACATTCTCTTGCAACACCAGAGGAATCACAAGAGCGTTGCCGGCCTTTAAGGAAGATGTACGCGCTTTTTTTGAAGGTACCCATGTCGTATTTTCCCGGAAACACCGCACAAGGAAGCCCATTCTATAGCTTTGTAGTACGAGGGAGAAAGCTCCTTGAAAACCGCACTGTGGAGAACCGCCACACATCCAGATGGTGGGGATGAAATCCTAACTTGTGGCGTGTCGTGCGAAGGTGGAATTCGGCGGCAGGAATCAGGTTAAACAGCTCTTCGGAACACTCCCCGTGATAAATGCGGTAGAAGACACACAATGAAGCGACGTCTCTACGCAACGCCAAGAGATCCAGCCGTTCACAGAGCACTGAGTCCCCGACAATTCGAGCTGCTCTACGTTGCACGCGGTCAAATGGGTCGAGCAGATACAGGGGTGCGCCAGACCAGAGATGACAGCAATACTCCATGTGTGGCCGGACCTGCGCTTTGTAGAGCGCTAGAATGTGGGCCGAAGCCTTCCAGTATTTCTAAATTTCACCACTCCGTCTATACGTTACGTTACGTTACAGCAATGTCGCTAAAGAAGCGACAAAGAGCAGTCAACGCGTCAATCACGACTCTGGCTCTCGTGCTTCCAGTTAGCGTGCGACACTAATTGCGATCATTGTGCCTTCAATCAACATTTTATTATATTAGAGTTCGCTGGCGGTCGTATCCGTCAGCACATCAGATATATATCCGATATGTGCTACTTACAAGCCCTAGCAATTATGTAATGTACCTTCATAAATTTTTTACACGCTTTTTATTAGCTTCACCTGTATGTATGTTTGTTTGTAACCGACTAATTTGGGCGCGATTTTGACCCACTTTAAACAGCCAGATTTCGTTCAAACTTCGTAGATTTACCGAGGACCGATGACAGTACATTAATTAATTTTTATAATAAAATTACCTATTCCATTTTTCAATTTGCAAAAGATAATAGAAAATTTTGCGTCTATAAGGCAGAAATTGATGGTAATTTTAAATTTCACAATAAATTTTCTATTTTTTTAGTTTAGCGTATTTAAATTAAGCGCTTTTTTTGTAGTTTTTTTAACTACTATTTATTAACTGTCGAGTTTTATACTAAATGTTTCCTTGTAAATATAATTTTAAGGAATAACTACCGATGACGATGAGATTATATTGTTCCGAATGGAGGATTCGACTGCTGTAGGCGACTTTTCTTGTTATATTTTTAATCAGTAACCATACAATGCTGAGTGAAGATCTCATACAAACACCACCTTTTTTCACTGTCTGTGTGTTGTTTATTATTTCAGTACACATAATAGACTAATAATAACTATGTGATCACCGCTTTATGTGGTTTATTAAATTTTATTTCGCAAAGTGTTTCCCACATTATCCTCTCTTGTGAAGTATTTAGGAGACGATTTAGCCTATAGATATCGGCTCTTCACGAAGCATCTTCAGGAGATATTGACTCGTCTAATTCTGAAACGAGACCCTTGGCTTGTTGCAACAATTTGTTTTAAACAATATCGACACCAAAACCGCTTCTCTTATATATATTTTTTAAAACAAGTATTAGTCTTTCTGCCTATAAATTATTTTTGGCCAGATTAAGAATAACCGATAGTATATCTGTGGTAGCTACGTGTGTGATAACTGATAAGTTTCCGTGGATCAGACAGCGCGTTACCACGCGCTCGAGTCGTGATATTGTCGACGCTCTCATTGTACTTTGTATCAAGGTACTGGCATGTTAAATGTCATGCTACAGTCCTTGTTCAAGACACGGCATACAGCCTCAATAAACCTTTATCAGGATATTCTAAGCAACATTATAAAAATCTATTAATGCAAATGTCGCCTTACAGCCTTTAAGTAATTTTCAACAGAAAAATCGCAGTACAAATATCAGTTTTATTTGTGTAATTAATCCCAGAAGTACCCTCACTTTAAAAACTTAAATTGTCTATATGAGAAAGCAGCGCGAAGTCATTGAGAGAACACGCGTCATTGAATTTGCGCCCTCTCATTACGAATCAATACAAGAAATATTATGCTATGATTTCTTGACTAAATATCCACAATTATAATCTATATATATATATGAGGCTCAATCACGCCTAAACCACTGATCGTATCGACATGAAACTACCACCATTCCATGCGAAATTTATCCTAGATGGTTTATGGCTGCTTATTTTTCGAATTCCAACGTCTCTTCCTTTTGAAATTCGCTCAGCAAAGCGGGCGGCAACGGCTAGTTATAAAAAAATAATTCATAGTTAGCATCCGCTCGTTGTTTGTATTTGACGAATACCAGTTCAACAAATACAACAAATATATTACAGACGTATAAACAAACAGCGTGCGAGAGAGAAGAACATTTCTAACGGAGATACAGCAAGATAGAAAAGATAAGCGAAACTGTAACCTATTTTGATTGACATGTCGTAAATAGTCAACCATTCTTGGCATTAGCTTCTGAGTTTTTAAAATATTAAATGACTTGCTAACGCACACATTGACAAATAAGAATTGGTCACGCATTATCGGGCTGTCCGATCTTCTATACGCTAGACACGAATAGAGTTGTTAACTGTTTGGTAAATTTGTGGCCATGTTTCGCTGCCTGTTTTTAAGGTCTTTGCCTTTCATCTAGTTCATTATATGGCATCGATATATGTGTTCAAGCTAATTTCTTCCACGTGCAAACAAACGGCGGAGAAAACTTCCTTGCTCGGTGTTTCCACGTCGGTACGTCATGGGTATCTCCAAAGAAAAAACTGTAGGTCCACGTACTAAAAAGGCTTGCGAGGTTTTGCGATTACTCTCTTGTTGCAAGAGAATTTTCGGCGGCGATGATCACCCTTACGATCGTTTATCCTCCAATTCCGGAAAAAATTTAGTGAGGGGATTGATCTTCTTAATTATTGAGTTCTGAAAACCATCTACGCCTTATTAAAAAAGGTTAGCGTACACTGAGTAAGACACGCTGTAACTGATCATTCCGCTAGTGTTAAACTCTTGAAATTTTGCCGGCAATAATTGCTCCATAGCAATTACACCAATAATTGTTGGTGCATTTAAACGTCATCTTAACCCACAGCATGCGGTTATGAATAAAACTGTTGGTGTTGATTTTTTTGCATAGCAAAAAAGAAGAGTAGGAAAAACGAGCGAACGAGAAAGAAAGTCTGTAATTCATCTATAATAGAGCTCTTCATTTAACTGTCATACGGGTGTAAGTACCTTGCTATCGTCCTGGTCTACATTTGTTGCCTTGAGTATTTGTATGGATTCCGTATTTACTCCTGAAACCAATGGAAAAAATATCACTTCACCATGTACGCAACACAATTCAGCGGCTCATTTCTGTATTTCAATTCCTTACAGTGTGGGCTAACAGTTTTCATCGATTGAATAGCACCGAATTGGTATTCTCCTTAATCAATTGAAACACCGTTGCTGAAAGCGACCCGATTCAAGCTTGCAAGATTATTATCTGAATCTGGTGCTGAAAGGGATCTTCTATCCGAATTTTTTCAATTTGATTTCCTTCTTTCAGTCCGTATAGTCTACAATCCTTTGTGCTGTGCAGTCCGATTAGTTTTTAGCATAATATCGAGTTTTCCAACTTTCATCATTTACTTACAGTAGGTACATCTAGTGTGATAGTTGAACTTGTTCTTGCTTCACATGTTCCGTGGGATGTTGTGGTTATTTGACAATCCAATTAGTACCAACATTCAGTTATGATAATTTTAATATGATATTTTGTAACTTGTTAATATTATATTATTTTAGTTAGTAGATTTAGTATATTTTTAGTAATTGTAATATTATATACTCACATGCAAAATCTTAGTGGTGTCACTTTATTATTAATATGATGTTGGTAGTTTCGTATTATTAAGGTTGGTAGTAGGGTAACTGTTACGAATTGCTCTCGGCTATAGGGCACTTCTTGTTGGGGCAGTCGAAAGTATCGGACGTGCTGGCGGCTGGTCACCCGACTGCCCGTTTGTTATAAATCATTTAGTGTTACTTGTATATAGTTGTGGTAATAGTGAAATAATTGAATATAATATATTCTATTCAAGTGGTTCGTAAAAGTGTATTATTATAATAAGCACCTCGTATGTTAATAGTTTCGATATTATCATAGCGGTAATCAGTTCTGGCGATATCAACCTGGAAAAAAATGCCGGACTCAACCTTGGAAGGCAGCTGTAGAGGCAGGTGTACGAAACTGATGCCACAAGTCTCTTGCTTAAAGTAACAAAAACCAGATTCTCAAAAATGTAACGTCCGCAAAATAACATTTTTAATTCGATATACGTCATTTAGATTTAGACCTTGTCCAGAAAGGGCGAATTCGCGCGTTGTCGAGGTACTAGACATCAATACATCGCGTCCACAAGCATCGCGCGAATTCAAAATACGCGCGTAAATCGCGTGCACTACGCTAGACTCTCGACTCGCGCTTGATTCGCGCGTATTGTGCGCGAGTCGAGATACTACGGACGCCTTGTTGCGTCCAGTTAACGCGCGAACTCTAGAGCGAGTGCACGTATCGAGGGAAATGGAGCGCCAAAATTTTGACACGGAATTGTTTATAGACGAAATAGAAAAAAGACCGGCGATATGGGATTTGGAATCATCTGATTATGCCAATAGGTTTTTAAAACGTAGGTCTTGGGAAGAATTGGTGTTAATATTTTCATCAAATGATTTCACGGACATACGAAAGTAGTTAAAAAATTTTTTCTCATATTGTCTTAATTTCGGATACAAAGTTTCAAACATACTATGTGTCATTCTATCATTAAGAATTGGATGTACTAAATACATTCTATTTACCCTCCATTTCTGTCTCTTCCAGCGACGGTAAGCTAACCACAACGATACCGCTTCGTTCAACTCCATGTTTTCGACTGGCTCCGTTCGCAAATGCTCGCGAGTTAGTACGCTCCGTCTGGACGCAACGTACGCGCGTATTACGCGCGAGAGATTCGCGGCGAATTCGCCCTTTCTGGACAAGGCCTTAGGTTGCTTGTCTCATTACTATTACTCATAAAAATAATAAAAATAGTTTTAAAAAAAACTAAAAAACACGCTTTGATTGAAAAGATAATGGTTGAAATTTAAAATGAACATCAATTCCTGCCTTATAGACGATAGATGAAAAAAATTATATAAATTAACAGAAATCTTATCAAGCAAATTTAAAAATGGAATAATTTTACCAAATTAATCATCGGTCCTCGATGAATCTACGAATTTTGAACGAAATCTGGCCGTTTAAAGTGGGTCAAAATCGCGCCCAAATGAGTCGGTTACAAACAAACACGTGAAGCTAATAAAAAGCGTGTAAAAAAGGTGTCAATAGCCCTTCCGCTATTATTGATTCTAATAGAATACAAATATATAAAAATATACAAATGATTCTTTTATTAAGACCTTAAATATAGGTCCCATACTCAATTCCGTTCATGTTGCGGCACTCACTGAGTCACTGATCATGTGATCAACCTCTTCTCCGTAATTATAATCGATCTCAACTGCCGCCTTTTGATATAATATTTGAGCGGTAACTTTTAGTATAACGGGATATAAAAACTTTTAAGTAGCGTAATTACTTTATTTATTTAAATCGACTTTACTCACGATTAACGGTCTTTGTACCGCTTTGTTTGAATTGTGAGTAAACCCGATGTAAATAAATAAAGTTAATAATGTCTCATGAAAGTTTCAATAATTTAATTTAAGTACAGTTCAGATAAAAACTGATCGGCGAGCACTGTTAACCTTGCACTTGGAGCTTTCCAGCACTCATATTCAATAGAGGTCAACCCCTCATGTAAATCTGATCCAAAGAAAGGATACTGTTCGGATCCGGCTAATACGGGCCTATATCTGTTACCTCCCTGTTGGATATAGCGAAGACCTTTGATCGTGTATGACATAAGGCGATTCTCTTATTTTTAATTATAAACTTCCATCATTTAGGCTTCACGAGAGATAATGCAAGTGGACTACCAGCTCCCTCACTGGGCGCAGCCCACAGGTCGTAGTCGACGGCTATTAAAACTCGTGAACGCTGGAGTTCCCAAGGCTATGTGCTATCTCCTACACTGTTTCTTCTACATATCAATGATATATTGGACGCCATACATTGCTATGCAGACAACAATAGGTACTGGAGATGCCATATTATAACACTGGCGATGCAGGTCTCTCTCGGGAAATCGTTGACCAGTGACTATTGGAATACTGGGTCTCGAAATCCAAATGGCTTCGAAGAAGCTGGTAGTCAATACTTCATCGCGGCCCAAATTCTCGCCCTCTACAATTCAGTAGTTCGGCCTCATATGGTGTATTACTGCCATCTCTAGTCTGGCGCACCCCAGTATCAGCTTGAATCATTTGACCACGTGCAACACAGAGATACTCGAATTATCTTGAATCTTTTGGCATTGCCTAGAGACATCACTTCATTGTATGTCTTCTATTGTATTTATCATGTGGAGTGTTCCGAAGAGCTGTTTGACCTGATTCTTGCCGCCAAATTCCACGTTCGCACATCCTCAACATCTGGATGTGTGACGTTCTTCCACAGTGCGGTTTCGAAGGAACTTTATTCCACGTACAAACAAGTTGTAGAATGAGCTTCCTTGTGCTGTGTTTCTTGGTCGGAACGACATGGATACTTCCAAAACAGCGCGCACACTTTTTTTAAGGGCCGGCAACGCGCCTGTATTTCCTCTGGTGATACAAGAGAATGTGTGAAAAACCTCCTCTTCCATAAATAATTACTGCTATTTTTTAATTAGTTATAATATTAAGTAGGTCCCTCATTTTATATTTATTCAGTAACTCAGATTATATTTTCACAAAAAAGAACAAAAGATTGAAACCCTTTAAGAAAATCAATAAAAGTAAGATTTTATTTGATAATCAGGTATTACACAAGCGTATTTACGAAACAATGGTGACGTAATGATGAGCACATGCTAGTCTTCCTGATTGCTAGTCATTCGCCACTCATCAACGATCCGCTTATGTGCGATGACGTAGTAGAACTGACGCACCACGCAATAATATGTACTAACATTTCCAACTGCTTCATATGATGCTTTAGTTTTATGGAGACGCTAATATTCTTGATAATGAAGAATCAAAAAACAAAGATATGGTGCATGGGTATGCTGCTGAGTGCTGAGACAAATAGGAGACAATCATGTCTGAACTGGCGACTAACACGCGCATTGATGTAGGCACTAAGATTATATTAATGTTAGTACAAGAGCTCAAACCGCTGGGTTTCGAACTCACGAAACCTTGAAATGACGATGACTGAGGTGACATTGTTTAAACTCTCAGAGATATTTGTATATAAGTATGCATATTAACGATTGAACTTTATAAAGTGAGACATTGTCCGAGTTCATAATATCTTGATCCCACACCACTAATAGCTGTTGTAAACTTTCACGAGTCTGTACGCACCTTAAGGGTCGATCATAACGCTTACAGCACTGCCTGACAGAAAGACATACCTATCTGTCTATTGGATCGCAATAAATGTTCCTTCTCGTAATTTATTGTTAATAACTTAGACAAAGGATTGGTCTCCGCTGCGCTTCAACTAGATACCGCATTGCCTGAAAACAATAGCTTTTTTATTACGGCAACTATTTAATGATTGTGTGGCAGGCATCTTGACACTCAATGCCATCTTTAAAATTTTGTTTTTTGTAATATACGCTTCGTTTTATTTTATATTGAAATTAATAAAATACAGAATACTTACTGATGATATGGGATCCCAGTGTCTTTCTTATTTCTTGTTGTGTTAATTTTACAAAGATTTACTACGCAACCCGGCATTTTAGTTTCAAATATTAGTAAAGTTTAACGGAACACGTGGCACGTCAACGTCACACATTGTTCGAGACTGGCTCGCGAACGCCCACTTGGGTGTAATATTAGTTGCCCCACTTTGCGATACCGCAGGCAGATAATCTAAAGTTAATAATAATAAACAACCTTCTAATAGGGAAAGATGATTTCAAGTATTGTGTTTGTGCACACAGTAACATAAACAGTAAGATGTCGATATCAAACGTACTATTATTATAACCATCACGAAATATGTATCTGATCGGTCGTATCATTGGTATGGACATACATAATACCTATATATAGTTGATTTAAATTCTAAAAAGGTAAAACCCTGTCAGTAGTTTATGAGGAGGACACTACGGCCAGAAATATGCACGAAAAAGTAAAAGTATATTCTAAAAGTGAAGTGCGCGCCGAACGGGTTTGTGAGTCCGTTATTCTGTTTGCTGTGTGTGCGAGGTTTCGGCTGACCGGTAACGGGAGAGCGATGGAACTTGAACATGTTTTGGTAAAGTCTCTCTACGAAAAAGGATTGTAGGTTAATCTAACGATACTATGTGTGTTAAGTGTGAGTGAAATTTTAAGATGCGCGCGCATCACTGTAACACAAAAGTAACAGGGTGAAGTTGGTTCCTAACATTTTCTGACGTTTGCGACATTCGTTTTTTATTGGTTTCTTCGTCCATTATTAGGATAGGCAAAGGGTTCAAGCCCGGTACAGCCGTATTCGTTATTTAATAATTAATAATTGTCAAAGCCATCGTTGCAAGAATTTTACAATGTTGTTCTTTCTACAAACGTAGAATAGCACGAGGAATAAATAATTTTAAGGATTTTTGCATACATAAGTACATACACACTTTTTTATTAATATACCTACTGCCAAGTAGAAATTCCGAAACGGGTGCGAAGTGTTTTTTTGACATGTTACATGACAGGCAGCTTATGTCGGTCGTGTATTGAATCTTTTTTTTTCTTCTTTCGATGTATTGAAATCCAAATGTGAAACACGCCAATATCCACCCCACATCCCACGCACTGGAATATGTTATATTTCTATACATATACTATATTATGACATTTTGAAGCACAAAACAGTAATGCTACAGCTGTTCATCAAAGGTTCACCTACACAATAAACAGACAAATCTGTTGTATTTGTATAATAATTATACAATTGTAATACAAACATACTAAACAGGTATAGTTAAACATAAAAGGCGCCGTAGTTTCCGCTACAGCAATGTTATTATAGGAGAAAGTTTCCTGGAATGCCGCAGCCCGCAGACCTGTGTTCATGTTCAACAACAACGTAGCCTTTATTTGTAACAATTAACTGAGCAACGGTACCGAGTGCCCGCTCCGATTGTTCCACGGGAAAGTGATAAATGTGTACTGTTAATGTTATTGTTTTGTAGCGGGTCTGTGTGTGCTCAATAGGTAGTAGTGTTGCCTTTTGTGAGCGTCCTGGAGATACACCATGCCGCCCCTCATCGCTGGGGGTTTCTTTTCGTTGTATTTCGTGCACTATTTTTACTTTCGCTGTTATGAATGCTTTCGGAATTGAATATGGTTTTGTTTTGTTAGTTAGGAATAGAACCCCATACTAAATGCATTGCTCTAGCAACATCTGTTTTTAATTATATTTTCGCAACATATTTATATAGTCAGTCATACCTAATATTATTCGACAATACGCTATTTTAGTTTCGCCTGTTTGAAAAGATATAACTACTAATAGATAGGTACGCACACTTGTGATGCACTTAAATTAATAAACACTATAAAACGTAAAATACTTTTCACTGGATCACATTTTAAGTTTCCATACTCTTACTTTAAAGTGCTCAGGCTTACCTAAACTGATGAACCCGTGCATTTATCACTATATAACAGTTTGCCAAGCAATCTACTACTATTTTTAAAGATAGAGTGTTTATTGAAGTCATTCTCACTTCTCGAAGAAGACCCTTATTAATTTGTATATCCAACTTCTTTTAATCAAGATTCGAGTCAGCAATTGCGAGCAAAGATGGAACGTTTTTTTTTAACTTCTATGAAAAGCTGTTTTCTTTATTTGAATTGCGCTCAGTTATTCTATCATTCAGCCTGTTAAATGTTCATTGAATGTCCGTGATTGATATTTTTGGTAATTGGAATTTTAACCAACAATTTCCCTTTATAGCACCAACTAGCACTTTTTGAAAAGATGTGATGAAAAACTCATATTATTTATTAATTAAAAATCAAAATTACGATTTAAAGTGGTGGTCACATACACTTCCTAGTGCGTGACGCCGCGTCGGGCGGCCGTGCGGAGTAGATCACCTTCGACACCGGAAGCCTATTGGACTGCAATGCTGTTGGTAACCTCTAACAATTGGCAGCTCGCTGGCTCGATCGATTCTGTGACCTTGGCAGTGACTTGCTCATGACGTCACAGCGCCGCGATCGCCTTACGGCCATTCCCAATATTCAGTCTATCTCTTGCTTGAGATAAAAATCGTAACTATCGTTGACTTTTCTGTCCCAATAAACTTTTCGACGGTAACTCACCTTATCCGTACACGCTGTCTGTCAATGGGGGGACGTATAGCTTACCAGCAATTGAAGTTTGTTTGTAAATTGCAATTCACGCGTCCCAATATAAGGCGCTAAGAATGACTTCAGATTATTGCCAGCTAATTACAGACAGTAGAAGGTAGTAATTTATCTCTATCTGTAGATAGTGTATCGGGAACGGCCGTTCAACAAACTCCAATTTCTATATATTCGAGATTGATATTTTAATCCATTATAGATGAACGTTCTATGGAATGCTTTTTTAATCTCTTTTTTCAAGCCATCATGATGATATCATCCATATTTTTTATTAAACGCGTGTATTTGTAACGGTATTTTTTTACATGTCATAAGGTATTTACGTAAAAATTACATTTTTTCATCATTTCAACCGGAAGACGTGCACTGCTGGAGAAAGGCCTCCCCCAAAGATCTCCGCGGCGATCAGTCTTGCGGTGCCCTCATCCAACGTATTCTGGGGATTTTGACCAGATTGTCGGTCCATGTTGCGGGGGCCTACTATCACTGCGTCTTCCGGTACGTGGTTGCCATTCGAGGACTTTACTGACTTTACCCAACGGCCATCTGTCCGTCGAACTATGTGCCCTGCCCACTGCCACTTCTGCTTCGCAACCATATTAATTTTTTTTTTAATTTATTTAACCCGACGTTTAATGACTGTTGCAGAAGCACCTTTTTAGGTGATCTGTCCACGCGTTTCAATCCTTTAAAAAGTATTTTATTTAAATGTGCGACACTAGTGTTATTAATGTGAGTAAATAGCGCGAGTAATGCATGTACATAGGCACATAAGTGAATTTGCTAGAAACTGTCATAACCATAATTTAAACACCAGGAACAAACATCAACTTATAATGCCTACTACTCGGCTAAGTCGCGTTAGTAAGTTTTTTGTGGGGCGATGTATATACTTTTAAAACAAGATCCCAGAAAATGTTGAAAACAAAAGTATTACGTTATTCAAAAGAATTGTTAAAAAACTTGTTTGTGTGGTAAAGGTTACTATAACATAAATGACTTGATGATACCACAGATTAGGAATGGAGTGACCGCCGTCAGGCAATTAAATAATAAGTTTAATTGTACAATATTACTTTGTAACATATTTTTTTGATGAAAAAAAAAACAAACCCGCTGAGTTTGTTGCGCCCGTTCTTCTCAGGTCTGAGGCATTCATTTTGGAATGGGTAGTTTTTGACTTTCAATAAGTGATGTCACTTCCTATTTTAAATAAAAATATTAGAATTTGAATTCAAAGTAAATACGATGTATTTGTATTTGTCAGATTAATATTTGTATGAATGTGACACATAAGCTTAATATATCAAACATGATGGTGGCAACCCATGATATTTAAAAGTACAGAAAGGTTACGTAGACAACATTCGGTGTTTGAAAATGATACACTAACGCACACATGAATAATTTAACATTGCAATAGTACACTACATTACGATTACACGTCAAAGACTATCCTTCTTTCTAAATGCAATTATCGCAACCGAAAAAGAGATAACTCTAATTTGCTAATTGCTTCGTATTTCTATAGAAAAAATACAGATAATTCATCAGATATGATTTTTTACCGTATACCGTGATTTATGCCTAAATTACGATACATTCATGAGTTCATGTAGTAAAAGCTATAAAGTAGTAAAACTGCAATGAAATTAGGTAGACAATGTGTCATTGATTTTATAAAAAAAAATATTTAATATTGATTATAATATGTAGCCACATAGATGATATTAATTATTTATATATAAAATAATAAAAAAATACAGACACCAAAACAAAACCGAAAGGTATCTACAGTAAGGGTCCCATTTTTACAATTTTACTAACAACGGCTCCCATAAAGTTTTAAAGTTACAATTATTATTTTTTGTATCTTATATTATTTATGAATGTCTTTTTGCTGAGGATTTATTACAATAAGGTAATGGGAGAAGAAGAAAATGATCCATTGATTCTTCTGCAGTTAGCAAGGGATATACTGAAAGGGACAGTGTTACTGAAAAAACTCCTACGTAAATAAATAGCACTCACTGTCTACATCCGCTACCTACCCTAATACTTGTTTTAGTGGTTTGATAGTTCAGCTACCTATATACGCAATTGTTTATTAAAAATTTTTACATTTCGTATTACATTCACTCCAACAACGACTTTCTTACATCATTTCTTAAAACATTCTACCTCGATCATCCCGCAACAGACAGCATCAATATTTTGTCATTTCTGTACGTTAATCTATGATCGGCTTGGCGGCGATCGGCGATGTCATGGCGACATATTTATTTTGTAAGATAAATAATGAAATCAAATAAAATGTTATAATTCATGATTATTAACTGTGGTATGTAATTCTATGATTTTTTTAACTTTCGTAATTAGTGTATCTTCCCATGACACAAGACGGCATTTTAATGTTGTACCTATATGAAATTGTAAGCAATTCTGTCAACAACAAACGCGTGCGGACCGTTTTCGTATCGAGAGAGCGACTACGACCAAAGGAACCAATTGACTCCATTTAGGCGATTGATTTTCGGCGCGCTAGTGACTTATTTACCTCTTTTAATACTATACTTAATATCATTGGTGGCAACTAATTAATACCAGACTTATTGTATTTTCCTGGTGGTTATTAAGTGTAAGTCGGTCATGGATTCCGCTTCCAGCTAAATACTGTGAGTTGTCCCTTTTCCTCGTTCTATTTATGGCGTTATTCTGAGTGTTGGTTCCAAAGTAAAATATGAATTCCGTGGCCAATTGGATGACAAGAAACTGTTCTTTCAAAAATACTAAGATAATTTATACGTCTAGATAGTCTCTTGCTGTTAGACAACCGATAAAAGCAGGCCAGCAATATTAGTTCAGTGTGCGTGAATTGTTTAAAATCGAGTCACTTAACTCAATTTTTTTCGACGTTCGGACAGCTGTCATTGTCTATCTAGACGTATAAATGATCTAAGAAAAAATAATTTTAAGGAGTAATAATATTTTTTTACTCCTCCATAATCTCCACTAACACTTCTCCGTGTATCAAAGTAGAAGTCCACTTTCCAGGAATGTGCTCATGGAAGTTATTTGCGCAATGTGTAAGAACGCCTGAAGCAATTCACACTCAAATCTGCACCTGCAATTGTAAGAGTTTTATCGTTTGCTGTATTTTATCTTATATTTGGTAAAATGCCGGGACACATTAATGGCCGTTTTCAATAACCTATCTATCCTTAGTTTAACTTATTAGAGGTAGACAAATCTATCCTTTTACGCTTACTTAAATTTCAATAACCTATCGACATAACTATGGATAGATAAGATCTTGTCATTAAACGGGGATAACAATGTATCCGTAACCAGAGATATATTTTTGAAGACGGCCGTTAAATGAACGCTGACGGAGTATCGGGCACAACTAGTCATATTATTACGTAATCATCAACTATACAGCTGCCAATTAGTACACATATTGCCTCTTAGTTATTACTGTACGTGTTTCGTAATAATAATGAAGTCTTTTGATTTACTTACCTTTTTTTTAATGGAAAAGGAGGACAAACCAGTCACCTGGTTAAGTGATCACCGCCGCCCGTACATGTCGTATCGTCCTGGAAACACCGCAGAAGGAAGCTCATTACACAGCTTTGTAGTACGTGGAAGAAAGCTCCTTGAAAACCGCACTGTGGAGGACCGCCACACATCCAGATGGTGGGGATGATATCCTTACTTGTGGCGTGTCGTGCGAAGGTGAAATTCGGCGGCAGGAATCAGGTGAAACATCTCTTCGGAACACTCCCCGTGATAAATGCGGTAGAGGACACACAATGAAGCGACGTCTCTACGCAACGCCTTACATAATATAAATTTGTTGCATTACAAAGTATTATAATATATTCATTTTGTTTAACAGTTTAGGTCTCTGGCGGTTTTCTCCTCTAACAGTGTTTTGGTTGTCCTCGCCGACAGTTTCTTTATCCAGTCTCTTCCAAAAATCTTTATAATTTCATCAATCTCTGTCGCCGTTTAACATATAAACTATATTCTACAAAAAATCAAACGAAAATAAATCTGAAATAAACTTTGGATGAAAAACGTAATGTTACTGTACTCTCATCTACCTGTTCCTCTAATAATCAAAATACATCGCGCTCCGTTCAAATTTCGGTTCGTAACACGCGCTGTCGAGCTTTTTTAGATTATACAAGCCGTTGTATCAACATCACTTAAACGTTGTATAACTAAAACTGACGTAGGGATCCAGCTGGTTTCCGCATACATACACATACAATACACAGTATTTTGCATAATATTATATTCCGTAACGTAATACTGTATATTTCCTATATAATTTGTGTTTGTATCAACCCACGCGTGGCGCAGGGTCTGGCCTGTTGCCAGTGACGAAAAAATAAATGTTTCGGACACTTCTCGTTTCATAACGGCCGCGGCGAATCGTCGATGATGGATAGCAGTCTGCCAGTTGTGACGTCACACCTTGCGGCTCGCCCATGCTAATATCCAGATTCAAGGGCACTTGTTCAATGCAAACCAGTGGCTTTATATAGGAGCTAAAAGTGTTCATAAATTCTGTTACAACACTAGAGATCGTAATCGAGCTGTTTTAGACAGTTGTGGTGGTAAATAAAACGAGAATCAGAGTTACTAGTGGGAGGCACTGTAGGGCGCTGTAGAAAGTGAAATTAAGGCGTTAATTAAATTCAAATCTTATGTCTTAAGGTGACGAGCGCAATTAGCCCGTTTGCTCCCTCTTATTAAAAAAAAATTGTAGTGTCGCTCAGAATTTTTGGGTTTCTCAAGAATTCTGAGCGGCACTTCATTGTAATGGGCATGGCGTCTCAATTAGCAACAGCCGAACGTCCTGTCCGTCTCGTCTCTTACATAAAAAATATTAAAAAAAAAATTATCGGTGTCATACTCGTAAATGTAACTATTTAGATGTCGCGAACCTCATATGTAGGCACTGTATAGTAAAATATAAGATAGTTACATAAGAAAGATGCATTAACAGAACTTAATAAGGCTATATTCCTAGAATTAATAACAAAATATAACAAACTATAGGTAACTAAATAAACTAAAAATTGACGCAACTTGCATCAATATTGCAACCATCTTAATAAAGATTTCAATACTAATAACTTCAGCGTCTATAATTGCTAAATCTAATTTGTTAATGCGTACAGTTTGCTAAATATTACGTCGTGAATATTTTAGATAAGAAAGACTGCTTATTTTTTGTGAATGCAATAATCGCCACATCGCCATTAGTTGACATTATACATTACTAGTTTTTACCCACGACTCTGTTCGCGTGGAATAGTTACTTTGGGCAGATTTTTGTTTTGGTTACTTTGCAAATAATACACATACAAACTGCTCTTTCCGCTGCTCTTCTACGATACAGTGCATGTCCCTTGTCAATGTGGACAGTCTCTTTAATAGTATTTCCCCGCGAACTTCAATCTCCTATTTCATCCCCATGTAGGTCAAAGTTTTAAGAGTGCTCATTCATTCATAGTTAATTTATGGTGTCATCTTCGATCATTACAAACATTCATACGTTTCTATTCCGTCCCCTATCTCAACCCCTCCATTTATTATTTCGCAATAAAAAGTAGCCTATGTCCTTTTCCAAGCTCTAGAGCTACCTCATTCTTATGTCTCAAGGTGATGAGCGCATTTGTAGTACTGCTCAGAATTTATGGGATTTTCTGGAATCCTTTGCGGCACTGCATTGTAATGGGCAGGGCGTATCAATTACGATCAGCTGAACGTCCTGCTAAAAATATTTTCATAAAAAAGAATCTTTAATTGTAGAAGAAGTTATCAACAATCGCCCAGTGTTATGAGCTATCGCCGAGATGCCGTAGAATACAGTAATACACGCAATCTGAGCTAAACTCGCAGATCAAAAACGCTTGGTTGGATTGTTATCAAAATTTGTATTATCAATAATCTATCTTAGCCAGCAAAGCCTTGCTATCACTGACTATTACCTCGTCTTCATCTACAGGATCTACTTACAGTTGATAACCTGCTCAACCCCAAGCCACAACTTGAGAGTTGAACAAAGCATACAAGAATTATGGCAATACGTTACTCGAACGGTTTGCTCAGTTTGCAGAGCATACGCACGGAACGCGAGAGGTCGTGGGTTCGAGTCCCGCATCGTTCATAAAATTTTGTTTACAAATTTTATTTGTGTAAGATTTTGAAAAGCAAAGACTCATGCCCGTTTCGTTCTTACGTAATACTTGAATGGCCTCTACCTTGTGATAACCGCAGCAGTTGGTGGGTGACAGCTAGTAGCAATCATCATCGAGTCATCATCATCATGTCACACTGTCACGTACCGCAGGCAAGCTGCTCACGTGACATGTGTTGCGTTATTTATATGTGGTAACTCGAGCCACGGTCCGGTCATGTGTCACTAGTATAAACAAGCCGTAGTGGACGTACGATAAGCTGCCCAGTGCCTAGAAGTGTTACAACATACACTTACACAGGGTCCACTATACGTTTCTGGAACTGTCTATACACTCAACATCATCATCATCAGCCGGAAGACGTCCACTGCTGGACAAAACCCTCCTCCAAAGATTTCCACGACAATCGGTCCTGCGCTGCCCTCATCCAATGTATTCCTACCAACACTGCGTCTTCCGGTACGTGGTCGCCATTCGAGGACGTAAAGTCCTAGCCCCAACGGCAATCTGTCCGTTGAACTATGTGCCCTGCCCACTGCCACTTCAGTTTCGCAATCATTTAGGCAATGTCGGTGGCTTTGGTTCACATACATTAACAAATAAAGGATTTTTTTTCTTTGGTTGTCGAATACAGTTTAATTTATATGAATGTCTCTTAACATCGTGGCGTCATCTTATAGATAGCATGTGTCATGTACATCGCCGATTTTATGTGTTGTTTAAAAGCTCAGCAGATCTTCGTCTGCAAACTGCTTTTAGCGATTCTTCACCGTGCAACCTAGTATTTATAGCTGGTTTGCAGAATTCAAACGCAGTCAATCTGAGAGACGAGTTTCGTGATGGTCACACGTTTTCTTCCAGAACTATTTACAGTTTAACTAAGTCCAAAAATCAAAAATCTTTTTATAAAAAATCGACTCCAAACTTATAATAAATATAAATTTGTGCCAATTTATTCATAAAGATAATAACATTAAATACTTTAATGTAATCTTAAAGTGAAATAATATTTAGTCTCTGGTAGTTGCTACCACCGACATGAAAAATTTGCTGAGAATATTAATTAATAAAAAAGTTAGATACCATGTTATAAAGAACTTCTACTTAATATTTCTACTATGTTTAATGTTTTTATTTATTACGTTTAAAGTTAAGAATATGGGTAATGTGCCTCGTTAATACTCCATTAAGACCAAGTACGGTTTCGATACCTTCGTTGGATACCTTCCGACTTCATCGCCAGATTTTTTAAAGTTTGCTTTTTCTTGGAGATAATAAAAAAGTTGCGAATCAAATTTACACCACACTCTTAATTCCCTTGAGCCAATATAAATCCTTGACCGCAGTTTATAATCGGCTCGGGTCAATTAATTTAGCTCTTAATTCGTTTCAATTATACATAGCTGCACTCGTACTCCGTAACCATTTTGAAATGACCGCCTTCAATATTTTGTAATAGTAAAGAATTCTAATGAATTTCCACATAGCTACAAGTCTGTCTTGTTTTATTGAGTGTATACATAATTCTAGAGATATATACATAATTCTCCATGAAAAATAAAATACCTATGTAGGTATTAAACCGAAAAAGCGCCCAAGTGCGAGTTTGACCCTCCCATGAAGGGTTCCGTAGCAGCAAGTAACATAATATAAAAGTTAGATCGAAAGGAAAATGGTAAGTATTAAATTATTTAAATAGAAAAGGCAAAAGATCTTTGCTCAAAATCATACAAAGCAAATGAGCTCTCATCATTTAAACGAGTACCTACATATTACAAAAAAACTACTTACTAGATCTTGTTCAAACCAGATTTCGGTGGAACTTTGCACGGTAATGTACATCATATATTTTTTTTAGTTTTATTATTCTCTTATTTTAGAAGCTACAAGGGGGGGACACACATTTTAACACTTTGGAAGTGTCTCTTACGCAAACTATTCAGTTTAGAAAAAAATGGTATTAGAAACCTCAATATCATTTCGTTTGATGGTTCGGCCGTACCAAATCCGATCATGTGTTTAGGCGATAAGAGGTACCAAATCCGATCATGTTTGCAGGCAATAAGTTCAGGCCATAAGAGTAAGCAGACATCGCAGTCACAGCAGAAATATGGAACAGTAAGGATTATGGAAACTACCTACATACAAACGTTCGAAACGGTGCACTCACACAAACATGCGCATCGACAAGGCCTCTAAGCGGTTGTCGCGGTGATGCAGTAGCGAGTGCCGCGTCAAGACGAGTGGGCACATTGTTATTTGTTTCCGCGATCTTTTTAAAAATGCGAGCGTATTGCGCGGTATATGGCTGTTTGAACTCGGGCTTATCAAAACCGGAGCTATCATTTTTTAAACTTCCTGGTGATTTTGAAAGGTAAGAATGATTTATTGTTATAATATTATAATTTGTAGGTACTCGATTTATAAGTCCGTGTGATCGCTTGTAATAAATTCGTGAACATAATTCAAAAGTTTAGACCAAGATGGCGGCTGCAATAGATTATCAAGTTTATTTTTTGATATGGTTTAATGGTTTCCGAGGAAGTTTTGTTTTTGTTTTGGACAATAAATAGCAACCTACATGTGTTTTGTCATGATTCGAGGTTGAAATCAATGCCTAGTGCTGTCAAAATGAAAATTCAATATGGCGGTTGTAAAAAAATATCGTCATGGGTGACGTTTTCATGGTTTTCGTGGGTGCTGAAGCCGTAAGTGCTGTCAAATGTAGATCCAAGATGGCGGCTATATGAAATTATCAAATTTTTCGTCATGGGCGTCGTTTTAATGGTTTTCGTGGGTGCTGTTAAAATGTAAATCCAACATGGCGGCTGCATGAAATTATCAACTTTTTCATCATGGATGTTGTTTTCATGGTTTTCGAGGATGGGCCATTTTGGGTGGATATTTTTACTGTGTCATACTGCTGTCAGTCGCAGGTGCCACGTCGAGACGAGTGGTCACTTTTTGTGTTTAATTATATTGCGTGCGCTGTTCGCTATCTTAGATGCCACGCGTGTATTGCGTAGCGTACGGCTGTTTGAACTCGACCTCTGCAAAACCGGCGCCTTAATTTTTTGAAATTCCTGCTTATTTTTAGAGGAGTAAGATGCTTTTTCTATTGAATTAACGTTTGGTTGTTTAAGTGATATTTGGTGTATACTTTTTCGTGCGCATTCTTTCTTAATTGTGATAAGTAATAAGGAACTAAACTAGGAAACTTCATCGTTCGTTATTAAACTTTGCCTTTAAAATTGATATTTGGGGATTTGTGTGGTTTTCGACGGAGAGTCCGCTAACGGACTATTAATAGGATGAGACGTAATAGCCTCCCTCTTGAACTTTTTAGTTATTCCACCGATTGCTTTCATTGATATCCGGTGATTTCTGTCAATGAGTCCGTTAATATAATGACAAAAAGTAGCCGCCATCTTGTTTTTTTCAGTTATTGGACCGGTTTTTTTCTTCAAAATGAGGGTCCGTGCTCCAATTACTCTTGAATTAATAACAATTTTACCCATTTTTTTTTTATAAAAACTTTGACTGTTTGTAACATTTGAACATTAAATGCTATTATTAAGTGACAGTACATTTTACTATCTTTTTCAGACGTTCCAAATGGCTTCACTTAATATGTCGAGAAGATTTGATGAACAAGCCGCCGCAAAACTATACCGTTTGTGAAGAACACTTTGACGTTGAGGATATTTTACCAGGTACGAAGCGCAAAAAGCTGAAAACTAGTTCAATACCATCGCTCCGTCTCCCAGAAATACAGAAAAAAAATGTACAAACAAACACTGAAACTCCGACGTTGGCTGAGAAATGTACGCAAACAGAAGAAAATATAACACATTTAGCGAGTAACAGTATTCAAAAATCTATTTTGACGAACACAACACGGAAGAGAAAACTAAAACCCGGTCTTTTAGAAGCTAGAAAAAAAAGTAAGTCAAACGAAATGGACAATGAAACGGGAAAATGTCAAAGAGATATATTTTTTAAAATGTGTGACAGATTTCTAACAAAAGAGCTAGCTGACTCTGTAAAAGCACAGACTCACTTAGAACCTAATAATCCTGAAAATAAGTAGTACTCGATAAGCTTGCTCAGTCAGAGTCAGAAGTGCTAAGAAATTATTGGCTTTCCTGTAATCGATGGAGGACAGTCACTTCAACGTGCAATGGAATGGTTCGTGGAATATTTACTGTTCGTGGACTTTTTGATTTTTGAGGATCACGTAGCTAAATATGAGCACATTGGTAAATTTTACAAGAATGCTAAACAGAAGAGCTTAGAACATGCGCACAAGTTGGCAAACATGCGCATGAATGTGGCATTATATCTTAAAATTTTGAAAGAATGAAAGTTAACTATGCCGCACAACTTTTAGGTATTTTTATGCCACTGATATATAAACTTAAGAAAACTTTACACATCATTCTGGAATCCGGGAGGGACACTAGTGTAATTATCGTTTAAAGAAGAATCCCAAATTTTTTTTTTCCTTTAATTATAAGACCATTTTTGCAAGTATTCAAAAATTCTAATCTCACAATGCAGGTAATTGTGAAGGCAATTTGGGAAAACCTTCTTATTCAGACCAGAGCGTTAAGTTAATGAAATGACGAAGCAATAATAAAATAGAAGCAGTAATATATGAGGAAAAGATACGCCAGGTACTAACGAAATAGAACCAACAATACTCAGAATATTACGAATTGGATATTCCAGATAAAAACTCACTTTTTATGTTTGTGGCTATCTGCTAAGGAGATGCAGCTAACGCTATGGATGGCGTCGTATTGAATTCTGGAATCATATTATATCAACCGGTGAACAACTTCAGTTTAGATAGTCACAAATAATTGAGATACAGCAAACTGTTTTTTATGTCCGGATGGTGTTGTCCAATATGTCAAGAAAATGGACAAAAGTTTAAGCTGCTATTTTCAAAGAGAACAAATATATTGTAAAGTTTACTGTATAAAGAAAATATTTTTACAGTGCCGTGTGCACGTTTCCGATGGTTAATTTAATAAAGCTATTCATGAGAAATTTATACTCTATAAAATTTAATAATAAATCTTGTCGGATGTGTCACAGCAGGCGAAGTATTTTCAAGTGAGTAATTTATAATAACAAATAAATAATGAAGACTTAAATGTTGAAGATTTTTGAAATTACACAAACTACTAGTGTCTTCATTTTAATAGTGTTGTTCTAAAGAGCTTAAAGATGTTGGGGTAGTAAAGTCCTCGAATGGCGACCACGTACTCGAAGACGAAGTGTTGGTAGGCCTCCACAAGATGGACCGACGATTTGGTGAAGATCGCCGGAGTACGTTGCATGATGGGCAGCGCAGGACCGATCGCCGTGGAAATCCTTGGGGGAGGCCTTTGTGCCTTTGTCCAGCAGTGGACGTCTTCCGGCTGATGATGAGAGAGCTTAAATAAAGTTT
Organism: Leptidea sinapis; assembly: GCF_905404315.1. Classification (NCBI taxonomy): domain Eukaryota; kingdom Metazoa; phylum Arthropoda; class Insecta; order Lepidoptera; family Pieridae; genus Leptidea; species Leptidea sinapis. The sequence continues at coordinate 4,205,764 of NC_066275.1, read as the reverse complement.
TAATAAATTATAAAAATATCTTTTAATTATATAAAAAATAAGAGTGTCAACCCTAATGCTCTAATAGAGAGTAGCTAGTTATCTATAAAAGGCTTACGTAGCTGAGATACAGCATTAGCTGTAAATAAAGGAGTTTTCCAGGATACTAATGGGCTTGGGCCACGACTTTGTATGTCGCACACTAGAAAGATCAGCTTGGAATTGGATATTGTGAGTGCTCAAAATTTCACTAAAGTACACCTCGTTTCTGTGTTAATTTTTTTTAATATATAAAAATAAATAAAGCAACATTTGCAATGATTTAAATATGGCGTTAATGTGTATGTTATTATGTGTAACAATTTAATGATTGAATTTGTACACGACAAATAGGATAAATATAAAAAAATATAGTAATCATAAGTTATTTTTGCGTATTCTAATACTCTATCTATTATGTTAATTTTACAAAAAGTAAGAGGACACCTCAAACAGTCAATTGGCTTTTTTTTGGAGAGGAGGAAAATACATTTACGTATTGAAGACGCCGAATCGGAGCCAATATGTAAACACCCCCTACCGACTAAAAACATAACGTATCCTCTGTGCTCATAGCCCTAAAGGCTTTTACAGCGAAGCCGGGCGGGGCTTTGGAGGCAGAAAAAGGCTAACAGGCGCGGGGCTCGAAGCTCGGATCATCTGTTAGTAACCACTCGATTGGCGCGTAGATATTTATCTCAAGTTGAAGAACTAGTTTCATTACTGCCTTAGCTTATAATATACTAATCTCTGGACTATCTGGACGGCATATCTGGACGGCAGAGCCTTGCTCGGATTTTTAAGAATGTACAAAACTTGAACATAAAAAAAACTAATAGGACATCTGAATTCGAACCGATGTCTTCTGCTTTTCGGATCACCCAATAGCCCATCTGAGCTATTATAGACTTGTATATAATGGCGAAATTTACCTTTGTATTCTAATGTTATTGTAGCTGTTTCTCATTAAAACACGAATAAAACTACATTTTTTAAGATTGAAACCTAGCTAGATCGATTTTTCGCCCCCGAAACTACCTGTATACTAAATTTCATTAAAATCGTTGGAACCGTTTCCCAGATTCAGAATATATATATATTATACAAGAATTGCTCGTTTAAAGGTATAAGATGTAGTGTTGTTTATAGAACGCGTAGCTTGCTCTGAACAAGGTTGTCTGAAGAGGTTATACGACTTTTTTATTTTACTGGGTACGTTTTGTTCTATTTATATACAAAATAATTAAGCAAGTATCGGCACTAATGAATAATGATTCACAAAGACACGTCGCGGACATATTTTGATGAACACGACTTACAGCAACTACGTACTCATTACAATATATTAACATAGTGACTATGATTACTTTAATAACATCATTACGGCCACGGCTCGGCATATCAAAACATATATTTACTTTTTGTGGTTTATACACAGCTCATTACAGTAAACTGTATGTGTCATTATTGTAATTTTTGTTGCCATAACCAATATATTGGGTGCTTGAAGCTCGCTGGCTCGATTATCTGTCATCATCGGCTCATAACAATAACAATATATATATTATATCATTTATTTCGGTTTTTGAAGTAATTTCTTACATTTGATATTTGAAATAAAATAAAATAGTTAAAAAAAACTTATCAACACGCTTTGGATGAAAAGATAATGTTTGAAATTTAAAATGAAATAAAGGAATTGAAGTCAATTCCTGCCGTATCGACGATAGATGAAAAAATATATAAATTAACAAAAATCTTATTTTGCAAATTGAAAAATGGAATAATTTTATCAAATTTATGTATTGTCATCGGTCCTCGACAAACATTCGAAGTTTGAACGAAAGCTGGCCGTTTAAAGTGGATTAAAATCGCGCTCAAATGAGTCGGTTACAAACAAAAATACATACAGGTGAAGCTAACAAAAAACGTGTAAAAAGAACTTCACTAACCCAATTGTGCTAGCATAACACACAACCAGTCAGGTGCATTTTCAACGGTTTCAATGTATTTATAATGTGTTAAATTAATTATTAAAGCTGTATTTAGCATGCAGTGGCACACTTTGAAACAATAACAAACCCTAAAAAAATTTTGATAGATGGAATTCACAACATATCACAATTATTTTTCGAATTTATCGATTCGTCAATATATATGATATAGATACAGTTTTCAACAAAGTATTCAATGCAATTGGTTTTATAAACAAAATGTCAGAGATTATTATGGAGTGTTCACTATTCGCCTGGGCAATCAGTCCTATATTTGATTACACTACATTTAGTAGACTGTTTGTTTGTGTTAAAAGACTAATCAGAATATACCAGAGGTAAACTTCTATAGGTATCTTGGTGAGTCATTCCCATTGTTTATGTAAACAATTTGTTATGTTTTTAAAGTGATAACCCTCACTTGTAGGATTAATACACATATTAAATTTGAAAACAAAATTCTTGAATGATGCGGGACTTGAACCCACAACCTCTCGCATTTCGTGCGAGTGCTCTTCCAACTGAGCTAACCGTTCGAGTGACGTTTCGTCATAAAATCTTGTATGCTTTGTTCAACTCTCAGGTTGTTAATTCATCAACAGAATCTTCTTTACAATTGATATCCTGCTCAACCCCAATATTTGAATATTAGGAAATACACTTGAGATGTCGCTCTTGCAAATCTTACATACAAAGTGCAGTTTTGTGTATTTAATACGGTATTGTGCGGGGTCTGGGGTGCGTTCAGCAACGTGGTGGATACAATATTACATATATTATGATGATATAGATACTCAAGCGAGTGCTACTCGACTGTCTGAAATAGCTTCTTAAAATGTTAACGGCAAGCAACAATTCTTGTCTGAGCTCTGGGACACAGCACTTGGCTTCAAAACCCACGCAGCATCGCCTAGGGTAACTAGCTACATGGTCTCTATCTAAAGGATATCTAACTTCTACTACTACAACTTCTACTTTATCTATGTTTTTAACTAAGTTATTGAGTTTTATTTCTAGAAACTTCCGTTTCTTACGGTATGATTCTAATAGCCTGCAGTCTTTAACATTTGACAATTCATTTTCTAACTTTACTTGGTCCACCAGATCTTTACGTCTTATTTTTCTCTCTTAAATTCTTGATAGGACTTGGCTTCCTTGACACTCGTTCCATCTGTGACTTTCTCACGTGATGAGAAATCCTCCTGCTACGTCTGTTCAGTTCTTCCTAGACTTTCTTGATAAGTTTATATTTTATCCTTTCCGACTTGAAATGACATTGGCCTTTGATTCATACCAATCAGTGCGGCAAATTTGTCATTAATTGCTACTTCTAATTTTTCAATTCATTCGTGTGCTCCAAACATTTCAACATTTTGTTCTCTCGAACAATCTCATTTTAGATGGTTCCTTCCATCTACCTAGTTCCTCTACATAGTCCTGCATCGATCAATACGGAAACAACACTGCTATGTACATAATATTTTAGTTTTACGTAATTTATTGTGATGGTTTGTTATTTTACTAATACGTGATAAAACTGTTCAAAATCTCTGATTCTATCTTGTGTGGTTATTTTAACAAAATCAAATATTTTCCGTGTGAGGTACAAACTGCTATTACGCTCAGAGCTAAAGGCCTAAGTTCAAGAAAGGGCGTCCCATATCGTGACTGTGTACCGTTTAAGTGTAACCAACACGAAATGTCAGGGCCCGTATTAGATGTTAACACGACACACCGCTATTGTCTCGCGGCTACATCCAACAATACACTTTATTATTTATCGGGGCTGTGTTAGTCTCGGTATCGGTGCATCATTATCAATTTACTTTAAGTTACATTATTGAATTATTTAATAGCTTTTCCAATTCAGTTTTTAAAGATTCAATTCTTAAAGCAACTCCTAATTAGCTTATTTGTGCTTATGTTTTAATTTAATATCAGAGCAGTGAGGTTTTTTGAAAATACGATAAAAAACATATAAATAACTCATGAGCCGGTGGATAATCATCGCCATTCATATTATTTTCTACCAATGGCAGAGGAATTACGTGTGCCATAAAGAGTGTTGGCTCTTGTTTACAGCATTGGAACAGTCGTCGTTACTGTTGATGTAATAATCATTGAAGAAGCGCCCAGTGTTATTGTGCCTAAAGTAATATATTCAGAATGGATGTATACAGTATAACACTGGGCACACTAATCTGATTATTACAATATTCAAAAGCTAAAGCTGCCTTGACTAGAAGACCCTAGACCCGGATTGATAAGTGACGTCTTTGTGGATCGTCGTGCGTTTAATTGTAATCGGATATCAGAACTAAGTTAAGCACTCATAGATTTAGTCTTCGGCACGCTTTCTAGCATTTTGTGTGATGCGTGTCGCGTGCCACAGCTCGCGTGACGCGGCCGATATACGACAGTGGCCGGCGGCGGTAAGCACGCGATGCCACCGGTTACAATCATTTTGTATACAGTTCTCTATAAACACACGCTTGTCTTTTGGTCAACGGTTGACGATTGAAACCTCTTTAAAACACGCGAAACTCGAAGTACAAGTTTTATTAGTTCCAGCAATATACGTTGATTAGGTAGTAAAGTTGGTAGGTAGTAAAGAAGTGTTTACATGGGTTCCTGGCTTGGTACTACCATAGCGTGCGCCCCTTCAATTAATGCTGTACCTACACCTACCTTCACTTACAAGCTTCAGTTTTCTATGTGAAATTTTGTTGTAGAAAAAGAGTTCCTCAAATTTTGGAAGATTTTTTTAAAGTAGAGCGTAGGTCACTTGATGGCGAGTGACCGCGACCCCTTCCTTGTTAGACCAGAAGAATCACAAAAGCATCGGCGTCGAATAAACGCACATTTGATGAATTCTAAGACCGAAAACACATCGGCACGTGGCGGGCGAGATGAACATTACTGTGTTTCGGTCTGAAGGGCGCCGTAGCTAGTGAAATTACTGGGCAAATGAGACGTAACATCTTATGTCTCAAAGTGACGAGCGCAATTATAGTGACGCTCAGAAATTTTGGGTTTTTCAAGAATCCTGAGTGGTATTACATTGTTATGGGCAGGGCGCATAAATTACAATCAGCTGAACGTCCTGCTAGTCTCGTCCCATACTGTCATAAAAAAAACCATTGGCTCCCTGCTCCGTGTGAGAGTCAACGGTTCTACGTATTGCTCCACAGACGCTTTCTTTGGGTTTTTCCCTCATTAGAGCTATGTCAACAATGTTCATTTAATCGACATTGTCAAAGACTATTAGATTAATTGATACTTGAGTTTCTCTTGTTTAATTAGATTTTACTTCATTAGATCACAAAGCCCTATCTAAAAGTTGATACGCAATATTATAGCAATAGTTGCAGGGCGCGCCCGCGAGCATGCAATGGGAACGTTTCATCACGATAGTCGAAAGCTCTCCGTGGACGTTTAATGTTATGCTGACTGCTGATTGCTGACGTGTCTCACGCCATCCACTGCCTTGCACGCGATGCGGTTACATGATTCTACCGAGCTATTTTCCTGTACTGCCTAGACTTAGTACCAGCTCCGTGACTGATCTAAATCTTGCTATTATTCTAGTGTACGATAACAAGATTACATTTAGAACTAATGGATTCTAATGCAGCGAATTTTTAGTAAGCAGTAGATTTGATCGTTACGTATACTTTGAAGTATTGCAATTTGCAATGATTTTGATTGGAATAAGTTCAAAGTCCGAGTGTTGCCAGCGTGCATACAGGAGTGTAACATTTGACATGGTAATAATTATTATAATATGGATAAGATGGACGGGAAATTTTTATGTAACGTCATATTTAAATTACGAATTGAATTTATTATTAATTCATATGCAATACTAGACGGAACAGGCAATAAATAGGTTATCATTAAAATATTAAATTATACACTGGACAGCAAATTCTCTAAAAAAGGACTCTTCTTTGCAAAATCCTTATTAGACACTTAATAAATTGATTAATCCCAATGAATTCATTTCAAACACCATGAAACGCACTTTCTGTAGGTATAGCTTTGATAGTTGTAAGTTTTATACTTTTTGAGAAAATTAAGTGTGAGTTCAAAGTAGCGGGTGGCCCGGTTTATTTGCTGTCCAGTGTATAATAAGATAACATGCGATGAAGGGCTGAGTTTAATTTTTAAAAAAATTCGTAAAATCTCACAAATGTTGTTTTGATTTCGACCTCTGGTTGTGATGATCACTTGTTCGGTATATTATGCCTAGTAATTAACCTTGTTTAAAACCTTAGGAGAACCGTTTTTTTTATTTAACGCTTCCTTAGATGCATGAAATCGGATTTTTTTTAAATAAATGTTTTTATTTGTTTCAGGTAATGGCGACAATTCAATCAATTAAATACTACCTACTTTTACCATGTTTGGAACTTCAGTAGTTTTCAAAAATACTGACGTTACAAATATGTCTTTACGTAGAGCGGTTAGTCAAATGTAAATATGTGTGAATCGTTTATATTTTTCGATATATTCACCTCTTAGAGTAATAAACTTGGAATATCTTTTTTCAAAACATAAAATCTCATCCTGCCCACCTTAATATTCCTGTACTGTAGCGACTGCGGCTTCATCATCTTTGAATCTCTATACTTTTAAATAATCCTTTAACTTTGGAAATAGATAGGAAACACTATGCTAGGTCGGTGTAATACGGAGAGCGCTAAAGAGTCTTAAAGCCAACATATCTAATTGCAGTCATTGCAACGGTGGAACTGTGAGTCGAGCCATTAAGTTGATGGAACAAAACAATTATTAGTTTGCCTCGCTGTTTCGTTACAAAGTTTTTTATTTATATTTTCTACATATTTAGAATCAGTTACAGTAGTTCCATGGTCGGGATTTTCAAATTCAAATATTTTTATTCAAAATAGGATTCAAAATCACTTATTGACCTTCAAAAACTACTTCCTCAGACTCGAGAAGAACGGGCGCAAGAATATCAGCGGGCTTTTTTTTTATAAAAAAAATTGATTACAATGTAATATCGTACAATAAACATTGATAATTAAATACTGCTCTGTGAACGGCTGGATCACTTGGCGTTGCGTAGAGACGTCGCTTCATTGTGTGTCTTCTAACGCATTTATCACGGGGAGTGTTCCGAAGAGCTGTTTAACCTGATTCCTGCCGCCGAATTCCACCTTTACACGACACGCCACAAGTTAGGATATCATCCTCACCATCTGAATGTGTGGCGATCCTCCACAATGCGATTTTCTACCACGTTTTCGTTTCGTTTTCTTCCACGTGTAGCAAAGCTGTGGAATGAGCTTCTTTGTGTGGTGTTTCCGGGACATTTAAAAAAAAGTGCGTAAACCTTCCTCAAAGGCCGGCAATGCTCTTGTGATTCCTCTGGTGTTGCAAGAGATTGTGGGCGGCGGTGATCACTTAACACCAGGTGACCCGTACGCCCGTTTGTCCTCCTATTCCATAAAAAAAAGAGCCTGAGGGTGTTCGCTTCATTCCCTGTCTGTGGTATCATTAAGAAAATCGTTTATATTTATATTTTATATATTTATCGCTATAGTAACCTTTCCCACACAAACATTTTTTAACAATTCTTTTAAATTTTGTAACACATTTGTTTTGTTCAATTTTCTGGGACCGTATTGTAAAAGCATATACATCGCCCAAAAAAAGATTTACTAACTCGACTTAACCGAGTAGTAGGCATGACAATTTTAATTTTGTTCCTCGTTTTAAGATTATAATTGTCACATTTTTTTGCAAATTCCTCAATGTGCTTATGTACAACCATGACCACTCCTTAACTATCCCAGAATAGATAGTCATCTTACGGGTCATCAGTTTCAAAGAAGCTCGAGAAATGTTCAGTCACATTTGTTTTTGTGCATCGGTAAGCATTCGGGGAACTCAGCGCAGCATATATTTTTTTCATCCCTAAACGTTCATGTAAAATTCTATGCTATTATGTGTTTCTTCACCTGTAAAACTTGCTGTGACACGTTCAGATAAAACATTTTTCATTTTTTCAAGTTCTTTAACTGTTCTATCACTATCATTGTGGAGATACCCAAGCGAGAGTCATTTTGGTGGATGTTTTTCTACGTTTAAATATGGCGCAATGTGCAACAGTAGATATGGTAGAATACGATTTAGCATTTGAACTACTAACCCGTAAGTCTCGATTAATTTGGTCCATAGTGAAATTTTTCAACGACTGATACTTAATAACCGAACGCAAATCAACTTTATCCATTGTCGACATCACACAAACAACTCTGATAAATTGAAAACAAACGACTTCCATTAATAAAAAGAAAAAAATGTTTTCCAATTATTTTTTTAACCTTATCAATCAGCTTTACCAACCAGTATTTACTTTTTTAGTTCACTTCATTGCTTCATGGATATATTATTGTTTTTATATATTATATGTATATTATAAATCCACATAGTAGGTACATGCTATAATATGTTACCTACGTTTGACTAGGTTTAAATTTAATTAAAATTTCATTGGTTCACGGAAATATTATACTAAAAAAAAACGAAGGAAAAGACAGATTGTACATTTGGTCAAGGTTTCAAAACTAAATTATAGTCCTTAGGTCGTTGTAGTGTTAGATAGTTAGTTGCTTACAAAGTTTACTAAAAGATAACGAATAATGAAGATTTTAGATTTCATTATAAGTCATATTTTGAGACATATTAACGGCTGTGGCTTGCTAGTGTGTTACAATTGAGGTGTCCTTGAGATGAGTGGTATTGCGTGGTATTATATTATAATAGTCCGCATCACGTCACTTCCCTCCGACGATAGTTGCCATTGTTAATCCGCAGTAGGTACCAAATAAGCGATGTCGAAACATCAGCTGAAGGTCAACCACGTCTCTGTGATGTCGGTGTCTGGTTATGGGACCAACCGGCGCGGGCGACCGCCGCGGTATGCGCGTTATGTAAGCCTGATTACAATATCAAAATAGTTTTGTTTTGTAAACTTAACTACAAGGTCGTTGTCCAGAAAATGTCGTTACTATACCTAAGTGATCGGAAATTGCTGCTTCTCGGCACGTGTACACGGTTCAGATTGTTATATTAAGTACTTCATAAAAAATAGTTGTTAAAAAAAACTAAAAACACACACTAAAAATTATAAATTTATTTTTAAATGTAAAATTAACATCAATTCCTAATAGCCTTATAGACGATAGATGAAAATTAGATAAATTAACAAAAAAATGATTTTACAAATTGAAAAATGGAATTATTTCATAAAATTTATGTATTGTCATCGGTTCTTGATATATCTACGAAGTAGATACGAAATCTGGCCGTTTAAAATGTGTCAAAATCGCGCCAAAATGAGTCGGTTACAAACAAACATACATACAGGTGAAGCTAATAAAAAGCATAGCGGCCGTAAGTGAATATTCAATGCTTTTATAATAAACATGAATTACTACACTCTCGACTCTATCAAACAGATTCACTTTAAATTCGTATATTTTTTTTTAAATAACCGTGCCAAACAATTGGTACGAAATACACTGAGTGTTATAACCTTTGTCAAACATGCTGAAACATGAAATATTCACAGGCCAGGTTTAAGCAATCTAGATAAAATCGACGAAGCGTCTGCATCAACCGGTCGCGGGTACAAAAACGTTACCTATTTAGTACCTACTGCCTACGAAAATGATTCTCAGTGTGGGAATATTCACACGGGCCGGGAGTTCTTGTGGAGCCTAATCAAATCTAGTTTTTGTCCCGCTAATGAGCTTTGGCAACATACTACTTATATTGGCCAATAACACTGGTAATTAATTAAAAAAAAACTAATTACTCAATCGCTCGTATTACAGTTACAAGTTGAAGGCTCCTTTGCACAGGATGCCGGCTAGATTATGGGTACCACAACGGTGCCTATTTCTGCCGTGAAGCAGTAATAGGCACCAAAGTACTGGGCAAATGAGACTTAACATCTTATGTCTCAAAGTGACGAGCGCAATTGTAGTGCCGCTCAGAATTTTTGGGTTTTTCAAGAATCCTGAGCGGCACTACATTGTAATGGGCAGGGCGTATCAATTACCATCAGCTGAACGTCCTGCTCGTCTCGTCCATTATTTTCATTAAAAAAAATACAAAAACTGGACAAAGGCATCTAAAAAATTTAAGATTCCCAAATAGTAAAATGTAGTTAGTAAAATTCACTCCATTTTCTTATGAATAGATGGCATGCAATTCACTATTGTCTTAAAAAAACTGGTGGTTTCGTTTCGGTCGTTAATTGGAGTAAGATTTTCCACTTGGCTGAATTCGCACAATGGTCCCGGGAACTGTTTAGCATTTGAAACAATTGGAGCTCACGCAACCCACGCACGTCTCGCGTGAGAATCAACCAAGTTCTGTGATTGCATTGAAATTATATTTAAATGCAATCAGAGAACATGCATCTCTTTGAACATCGTCTATTTGAGACATTGAATCTTTTTAAAGTCCTGCATTGGTCCTTTAGCTTTGCCATGATCGCAATCACTACATAATATAAAACAAAGTCTTCCGCCGCGTCTGTCTGTCTGTCTGTTCGCGATAAACTCAAAAACCACTGCACCGATTTTTATGGTGTTTTCACAAATGGGTCGCAGGGTTCTCTAGGAAGTTTTAAGTATATAATTTGTTAAGTTTTTGTATATATAATATATTTGTTTACATTAACGATATTTGTTGGAGGTGTCGGTAAAAATTTGCCGTCTGGGAGCTTTCAACGAATACGTTGTCTAAACCCTTTGAAATATAACAAAATAATGTATAGCAGAATTGTGTATCTTATATAGATATACAGAAAAATCCGCGATGGCATATTATGTCAATCTCTTAAGGATCCTATATCCATGTTAATAGTTTTACAAAATTGGCAATTTTAAAGCGATACAAATACGATATTAATCATTATTATTTTAATAGTACGTATTATTATTATTAATATTATTACACATTTTCGTTGGCTTTAGACTACCTTTTTCCCGAATACTTACATATATTTTTTTCTATTGACAGAACAGCGTGTGTCGGGTCAGCTAGTCTATATATATATCTGGAACCATAAGGCGTAGAGACTTGAAATTTGGTATGAATATTTCTTTCGCCGACTAGTGGTCATCTAAGAACGGATTTTACGAAATTACACCGGTAAGATTTTTTTTTGTTATAAACAGAACGTCTGTCGGGTCAGCTAGTATATTATAAAAATAACTGTATTCTGGGAAGGAAGTTGACAGCGCCACACCGTTTATATTACGTGTTTTTGGCAAGCACTTTACTATTTGAATAACACTCTGCATGTCAGTGGCATTTTCGTGACTAGGTTTTGTAAATGTAGAAAATATTTGTCAATTTGAAATAATTATTTCGCTACCTTATCGTTTCTCGGTCAATATTTGGTACGCTTACGTACCAAATATCTCATTTTGCTTGTTAACATTTTACTTTTACTAGCAAGGTAGTGTATCACAATAATATAATATTGACCAACTGAAGTTACGCTTAAAGCTGATCTAGTAACGTACAAACAAGTTTATAGGTAACAAATTCTTTTTTTTTTCAAGCTATTAATAGTTTTACTATGACAATGATTAGTCCTATTGAGCCTGTTGTTTATGCAAATAAATATCGGTGGTATACATATTTTTATATAATGATAATCTTTATTTGCGAAAACTGCTACCAAATTTTTAACAAGTAGTACAATAGATATGAACAATTAATATTATATGAATAAAATAAATAATAACAAAAAGAGATATTAATTCTATAAAAACATGGAAGGATTACTTTAACAACTTAAAATCATATAAACAAACGAGGCAGCAGCGCGACTCGCAAAAAGGAAAGATCTCAGCAATCGGTATATAGTAGTAATAGTATATAGGCGGATGATTGCGAGTAATCTATATATATAAAAACGAATTGCTGTTCGTTAGTCTCGCTAAAACTCGAGAACGGCTGGACCGATTTGGCAAATTTTGGCCTTGAATTATTTGTGGAAGTCCAGAGAAGTTTTAAAAGGTGAATAAATATGAAAATGTTCGGAATAAAAAGAAACAACAATATTGTTTTTCCTTTGATGTGTCCCCTGTCGTTCAGAAATCAAATTGAAAGGATAGTTTAAAATGAATAACTAATTAGAATCTTTGTATCTTTCTAACTTTCTCAGGAGGCTTACCTCCTTACGTTTGTTTCTTAAAACAAATTTAATTTTAACTATAGTTGGCAGAATAACTACAGATGTTAACTATGATGGCAATACAACGCTTGCTGGGTCAGCTAGTGGAAAATAAATATAAATAGAGTAAGATAGTAAGCACGCGATTCATCTAAGCATCAGTAATAATAAATGAATAATGATGCATCACGCACAGCGGACGAGCGACTGCGTCGACACGTTCTCACTTCTCGTATCACAGACAAATGTCAAGGTGAAGGCGGCGCGAAAGGAAACGTACGATGACGTCACCGAGCGTCGCCGCCATCTTACGATGACAACTATGAACCTCTGCGGCCTGCGGCGGAGTGAGAACAATTATTGTGGTTACTGCTTTGTTCGACACCCAAATCTAAATCTTGAGTTTCAACTATTGATGCTAATTGATCTATCAATGTCAAATGTTACTTATTTTTATTTATTTATGAAAATAAGGGACGAGACGAGCAGGACGTTCAACTGATGGTAATGGATACGCCATGCCCATAACAATGCAGTGCCGCTCAGGATTCTTGAAAAACCCAAAAATTCTGAGCGGCGATACAATTGCGCTAGTCACCTAGATGTTAAGTCTCATGTGCCCAGTAATTTGACTAGCAGTAATGTTTACACATTTAGGCGATAGGTGCCATTGAGGTACCCATAATCTAGCCGGCATCCTGTACAAAGGAGCCTCCCACTGGTGAAATCTTAATTGATTATTGACACTATCATAGCTCTACGTAAACCTAGATAGGTAGCGCAAGGTTAGGTGACCTGTAATATTTATAAGCTCTTTTTAAAACTAAGTTTTTCTCCGAAGATATTGTGTGAGTTGTTCTCTTGCTTCACATTTTTTTCTTCTTTTTCAATTATCATAAATAATTGATTTTTCGGGGCTATTTTACTTTATTTCAACATTGATAATGTATTGTGCTGAATCAAGTCTTTTTTAAGATTCAAAAGTACCCACAATCTGCCCTCTTCGGAATTTCGAGTCCGCCTCGGTTCGTTTCTCCAATGAAACATAATTGTCACGCATTCATGACACTCTGGTGATGCTCGAGATAGCATCATACGAGGACATTAATATTGTGTTCCTCAGACTGTTGGATGTATCTAACCCGACAATAGGTATTTACTTTTAGTCTAAGTAATTTTTATAAATTAAATTAAAAGTTTTCAATATTTAAGTAAATTTTTATACACAAATTATTTAGTAGTCTTGTCACAGTTTGCCGTATATCACCATTCTGAATATTTATTTACGAAACAGATAATATACCGAAGTATTTAAATAACGCAACTAATCGTATGTTTACCGAGCACTGCTATGAGATAATATTATGTTTACGCAATGACCTTCTGACAGCCACTATCAGAGTTTATATTTGGCTACGAATAACTTTCGATATTATTTTAATGTAACGAGCTTGCTTCATAACGTTTGTATATCTATTCAGTGGCGTAGCGTGCCTTGGCGGGGCCCTGTATAAAAATTTGCTTGGGGGCCCTTATGAAGGATAAAAATTTCTCACGAAAGAAAAAAAAATGTTTGCATAAAATTGAAACAAATATATTTTCATCATAATATCTATCTGTCAGTTTTTACAAAATTTTTAATTAATTTTCTTATTTTACTTTGTGGTGTTTGAATAAAACTTGATTGATTACCTTCTCAATGTTCAATATGAAATGCGCTAATTCAATTGAGATTAGTTCTATGGGCCTTTTGACAGATATATTCACAATAATATGATTTCAATTTTTATATTTTTTAATGAACTGGACTTTAGATTCGATTTAGGACGTTCTGGATTCTGGTGACCAACCTGGTGATTATATAAATTTGAAATACATTTTAACCAGTGTCCAGTTAAATATATAATATCGATATTAAAATTATTCAAAGACAATTCTTTCTATATGTATACATAAGTTCTTTACATACAATATATCTTTATCTCGCCTTTGTATCTGCGACCTATTGATTTGGTTTGAAGTCGCCAGGCCCAATGTAATAGCAGGTACCTACACTCGCCACGCGTGACTTTGAGCGGGATAGCTTCGTCTAGAATCAATCAACCCAAGCGGGCAAGCACTGACTTTAACCCTATCAATAGGTAGCACATACAAATAATAGTATTTTATTAATATGAAAGGTATAAGATTTGCATAAGAGGTGTATTAAATTAAATCTCAATTGAGTTATTTTATACTTTTGAGTTTTTCAAGTCGGTTTTTCTAAACGTAGTTTTATTAGTGAAAATAAATAAAAATTAATGCAAGTACCTACTTGTAATGTTAGTTTCTATTAGTGTAAGATCTTAATAATATCCTATCCATGAATTTTTAATTTAAAAGTGGGACATAGGACCTGCTGTTAAGTGATCACCGTCACCCACATTCTCTTGCAACACCAGAGGAATCACAGGAGCGTTGCCGACCTTTAAGGAAGGTGTACGCGTTTTTTTAAAGGAACCCATGTCGTAGCGTTCCGGAAACACCGCACAAGGAAGCTCATTCCACAGATTTAGTACGTGAAGATAGTTCCATGTAAACCGCACTGTGGAGGACCGCCGCACATCCAGATGGTGGGGATGATATCCTAATTTGTTATTGTATGTTTGTTACATGTATGGTTTGGTTACTTTACAAGATAGACTCAACAACGTTACATACCGACTACGATATTGGGAAAGTCAATATCTTAAATTAATTTCCACGAAAACATAAATAACTCGTCTGTTTTAATTAATCAAAGAATAACCCCCTTATTCATAATGGTCCGCTAACTTTAAACAGCCGCTAAGAAGTGTTTTTTCTCATTCTAACTTAGGTCAATAGAAGAAGACAGAGTGTGAATTAGCAATGCTGTAAGTTAGCAGACTATTATGAATAAGGGGGTAAGTGTTTTCTTTTATAATATATTTATCTATTGTAGGTTACCCACGAAGGTAAGAAAGATCACTGAGTTGACTTTGCCTTGCTGTAACAGCATGTGAGTGTTATTAACCTTGTCCCTTTATAACCAAATTTAAATTGAACGCTATAGCTAATTAATTACTGCTCTACAAATGTGGGAGTGAAAGAGACGCAAGTTGAACATTTTATAAAGGGTGCAAGAGCGAGTCGGACTCGCCCATGAAGGTTTTTTTATATTTTTGTGTGAAAATCATAATGCGGTTCACAGAATACATCTACTTACCATGTTTCAACAGTACAGTTCTTATAGTTTCGGAAAAAGTGGCTGTGACATACGGACGGACAGACAGACATGACGAATCTATAAGGGATCCCTTTTGGCTACGGAACATTTAAAAAGCGCCGTAACATCCGTTCCTGGGCTGGCATTTTTCTCATATAATATGAAATACCAGTCGGTTGTAAAAGTCACTAAATAAATAAAGAATAGAGGCATGACAAATAATTATTACAGAAATCTCTTTTAGATTCAAAATGTATGTAAACTGTAAATATTCTAGCTCATTCCACTGACATCTGATAGTGATAATAAATATTCTAAATTTACAACAGGATAACTTCGATTGTAGAGATAAAGAGTGTTGAGTGCGTTGGTTTGACGCAAGTTGGGATTATGTTATCGAGATTGATAATTTCAGTGATGGCAATGACATGCTTACACGGGGAGCCGACGCTGCTTCTGAGGCAGGCTCAGATCCCGAACATTAGATTCTACGTCCAGATCACTGACTTGTATAAAATACCACGAGACAGGTTGTTCCATATGTTTTTCAGCAATTTATTTGTGCCTATTTGGAGCGCCACTCGCGAACGTCTAGAGAACTAGTTTTGACGTATAATACAATTGGCTGCGAGAAAAGTGTACAATAAATTAATAATTAATTTCGGTCGCTTTCCGTGTTATTTATACACAAAAAATCAACGTAATAAAGTATACAATTTTTTATTGTGAATAGTTAAGCTGAATTTGTCAATACTGGTTTTAATACCGCCGACTCTCGCTACATGGCCAACGGCGCCAAAATGGCGAATATCAAACAGGCGCAAAAGCACTTTGATAGCCGCCAGTCTAGTGGTAAATAGTAGAGGTCAGTGGGCTAGATAGACTATGACAGCTGTGAAAACGTCGAAAAAAAAAGACTAGAACTAACCTCTATTTTGAGCAATTTACGCACACTAAACAAATATTCCTGGCCTGCTTTTATCAGTTGCCTAACAGCAAGAGACTCTATCTAGACGTATAAATTATCTAAGGTCCGAACAATATCTCTCAATAACGTAGTACCAGGCGCATTAGTTATGGTTAACGCAAACGAATGACTTCTAGATTGTAAAATGTCGCCGTAGATTTTTATGAATAATCTGTTTCCGTACGCAGCAATTCCTGACGAATACACACTCGTATTTGTAATGTGTAATGATATAATTAAACAAAGAACTTGTATGCGTCATTTTTAAATATATAATTTATCAGAAAAAGTTATGTACATTCAACAGTGAGTGCCTGATAATCAAGTTTGGACCTTGTGTACAACTGTATATAATATATATTTCGTTACCTAGATGTTTTGTTTCGTTATAAATAAATGTTCTGCAAACTCCAAATTCTGTGACTGCAAATTCCAAAGCTCAACTAAGACTTGTTAGATGTACAGTGCCCACCTTGCTAGATGGTTTTCTATGGCGTGCATTGGTTTTCTACTACAACTGACTACAACTATATCATATGGTTGGAATATAATAGTGACGGTAGTCAGTTAATTGTGGAAACACGTGTAACGAATTCCAGATTCTCCATACAAATAAAGTGTTGTTTGGTAAAGTGGCATTAATGAGAATAGCCGCGGGGCAAAAGCAGGATGAATTAAACACAAGATAACGATATTGTAATATCTGTGTCCGGGGTCAAGCGTGATACCGTCTGTTTGTTTGTGTTATGAGCTGTTGCATCGTCGCACACTATCTGCTCACAAGTCACTCGATACTTCAGTAACGTATCAACATACAGTGTACTTGTTGGCACGTAACTGATATGGCGCTAATCGATGACCTACCGACATTGTGATGTCATCAGCTAATGAGACAGTATGGACGGTTATATTACTTGTTACTTCATAACACTTCAAGAGTATACAGGGTGTAATCGTTAAGTGTGCACAGAGGCGATTATTCCGTGACTATTACAGATATCAAAAAACTTTAAACTGATATCGAAAGCACTTTACCTAATGAGTTAAATGACAATAATAACTTTTTTAAAATAAAACGAGAAATATCCAGAACTTTAAACTAACTAATACTAGCAATGCCACGCGGTTTCACTCGCTTAGATACCGATCTCGTGGTACTGGAAAGTTAACTAAGTTTTTTTTATTTTTATGAATTTAAGGGACGCGACGAGCAGGACGTTCAGTTGATGGTATTTGATACGCCCTGCCCATAACAATGCAGTGCCGCTCAGCATTTTTGAAAAATCAAAAATTCTGAGCGGAAATACAATAGTGCTGGTCACTTCGAGACATAAGATTTTAAGTTTCATTTGCCCAGTAATATCACAGCTGCGGCGCCCGTCAGATCGAATAATATTAACACATTACTGCTTCACGGCAGAAATAGGCGCCGCTGTGGTACCCATAATCTAGCCGGCATCCTGTGCAAAGGAGCTTCCCACTGGTAAAGTAAGTCGGATTATAGATTTATTTCTGTTAACATAAAAGTTTTATTTCACCTAGTTATTATTTTACTGTTGCATTATATTCTTTTACATTGACAACTTTAAATTCGTTATATCTTTTGAATGGAATGTCCGATTTTAATAGATTTTAAAAGTATTTTACAGATATTGAAACGGACTTTAATATAATATAACTAGCTGACCCGACAGACATTGTTCTGTTCATAAAAAAAAACTTGCGGATGGAATTTCGGAAAATCCGTGATGAGTGACTATATACGTGGAAATCTCTTATATATGTATATATAGATTGAACATGGGAAATGGATCGTCTTGATTCAGACCACAAACTTTCAAGGATTGGCCTTAAGATTTGAATGGTCAGGGCGAATGCGAGACGGATCGGAAATTAAAGATTTACGGGCTAACTCGACATGCAAAATGATCTCTTGACATCGATCAAGTTATTTGTCCATGTTGCCCATGAAGTATAAGTGTAAATATTTAAGCTGTGCATCTTCGAGAGGTTGCAGTGATCCATTACGATGGTGAATCTGTCCTTACATCTACAATATCAAAAGCAATATCCGTATTACTGATTTATGAACACTTTTTTTAGAATTAGCGTATACAATACATAGGAATAAGTATAGTAGGTATGTTATTCTTCTACTGTATTGTGTGTAACTATGTAAATAAATAAATCCCTTGAATGTCGGATTAAATCCTCGTTCTTAGATGTCTGCCCCAAATGACGTCATTTGGAAACAAACATTGTATTTTTGAGTGTTTTCTAGAAAATGGCAGCACAATTCTTCCGCTTCTCCGCAGAATACTCGCAAACAACGTCTATCGGCCCAATGCGAAAGCTAGTATGCAAGCAGTACTACAGTACAGCATGAGTACTGCAATCGTATCGAAACGCTGTTCGATTCAAATTAGTACTTCATAAATTTCTTCTTGTGCGTCGAAAATTATCTATAAGTTGTTGATGTTTAAGGTTTTACTGGACGATTTCGTATTGCCAGCCGATCCGTTTTACGGGCTGCTACGCTTTGCTCTTGTGATTCATAGCACGACGTCGATCCATACTGACGCGGTTCTTTTCTTCAGTCCTTTCATTCGCAATGTTTCGAATCCTAGTTGCATTACGTCTTTGTCAGGAATAATTTGATCGTCTTAGTGGTGACATTGTTAATGATAATATCGGCACAATAAGTGTGAAGTGAACGAAACGTGTGAAGATAGCTCTTGTCTTTTTAATTAAGTTTAATAGTTAAAAGTGGATATATTATCATTATTATTAGTGTTTTTGTTTTAAATAGTACCATAAAGTACGAATAAATAATTTTTGTGTGTATCTATTAATTTGGACGGATTTTAAAAAATTTGAAGTGAACAATTGTGAGATTTTTTGACGGTGAATCTAAAATACACGTTAAAAGAAGACGCATAACTCGTTTACTACGTTGTAAAGGCATCATACGACTATAAATTTCAAACTAGCTCGTATCGACTACGTAGTCGAACGGTGTCAACTTCAAAGATAACCTTCGGGGGCCGGAGATCGAGTCACCTCGAAACTTTCGATTTTTGGTTTTTGTTTTTTTTTTTTTTATAATGCCCCAGGAATGTCCTAAGTGCTCCATATCTATTTTGGTTACGCAAAAAAGACTGAAATGCTTGAGATGTAGTAAACAATACCACATGGAATGTGTCGGATATAGCAGTGATTCACGACCGAGATCTCAGTGGACTTGTCCCAGTTGCTCGCCTTACTCTAAAACGCCGCAAAATATACCACCAACGTCTTCGGATACTCATATCCCACCTAATATAATTAGAAAAATCGAAGACAAAATTGTCACTGCTATCAGAAAGGAACTACAAAATATAATTCACGAAGTTCTGGCCTCTGAATTGCAACCATTAAAGGAGCAAC
This sequence comes from Leptidea sinapis, assembly GCF_905404315.1. Classification (NCBI taxonomy): domain Eukaryota; kingdom Metazoa; phylum Arthropoda; class Insecta; order Lepidoptera; family Pieridae; genus Leptidea; species Leptidea sinapis. The sequence continues at coordinate 4,185,905 of NC_066275.1, read as the reverse complement.
TCCAACTTTTAGAAGATTCCAATACTTTGCTCAATAATCAGTACAAGGAATTATTGGAAGTCGTCAGTAATAAAACGAAGGAGATCGGTGCCTTGTGTACAGAAAAAGAAATTCTGAATGTGACAGTGAACGACTTGCAACAGAGACTTTCTTCTATGGAACAGTTTGCTAGGCAAAGTAACGTTGAAATAGTTGGAATTCCAGAACACCGGAACGAGGATACAAATAAAATTATTAAAAAAATTTGTAACGTGGTCGGTTTTAGTCTTCCATCACCGCAGGATATTATATTCACCACAAGGGTCGCTAAAATTAATCGGGAATCAAAGAGACCGAGAAATTTAGTCTGCCAATTTTCGAACAAGTTAGTACGTGATAATTTTCTCGCAGCTATCATAAACTATAATAAATCGCACAAGGATAATAAGCTTTCCTCATCACTCCTTGGAATCACGGGCTCTTCAGTTCCAGTTTATGTTAATGAACACTTAACCCCCGCGAACAAATCACTGCATGCTGAAACACGTAAATTAGCCAAAACTAACGGCTATAAGTTTGTTTGGGTAAGAAGTGGCAAAATTTTTGTTAGAAAAGAGGAGACAAGTCCTGCTAAGAACATATTGAGCTCTGAACATCTACATCAATTATTTAAACAACAATAACTATAATAGAACTCATATATTATAGTATTTAGATTTTAATTATTTTAATTTTTCTCTATTTTTTGTGTTCCATCTTATTCTTTTTATGAGTTTTTCTAAACAAACTAATAATGAACTCATTAGCTATGAGAATATGCTATATTACCAAAATATTAGGGGAATGAGAACTAAGCTTGACTATATTAATAAAAATGTTTTAACACAAAATTACAAGATTATTGTGCTGGTTGAAACCTGGCTCAATGATAACATATTAGATGGAGAGATTTTTGATAATCGCTACGAAGTCTATAGAAGGGATAGACAGTCCAATCCATTGCTTGGCCACAAGGAGGGGGGAGGTGTTTTGATCGCCGTGCATAAATCTATAAAATCGCACAGGGTTCCAAAATTCGAAAGCAAAGCCGAAGACTTGTGGGTGGAGCTAGAGTACTCTAACTTTAAAGGTCGATCTCAAAACATAAAACTATGTGCTGTTTATATACCACCTCCAATAAACACAGTGATACTTGAATCGTTCATGACAAACGCCTCAAATATAGTTAATGACTCGGGGAACCATCTTATACTGGGGGATTTTAATATGAGTAATATTATTTGGACAAGAGAATATAATAATAAGTTTTTAACACCTACGGCTCCTGATAGTTCCATAGGCATCTCATTTATAGATTTTATGGCTCTTTGTAATAGCATGCAATTTAACTCTGTGATCAATTGCAAAAACAGAATATTGGACTTAGTACTATCAAATATAGAGGACGTGACAGTCTGTGAATCTTCGGAACCTATCGCGAGTGCCGATAAATATCATCCACCTTTAAATATCTCTTTGAACTTTATGCGTTACAGTTATTTAAAAGAAAATAGGGAACCAGTAAACAAGATATTTAATTTTTATAATGGTAATTACGAAGCGATAAAACAGACACTATCTTCAATTAATTGGTCAGATATTTTAGGTACATGTCAAGATGTCGATGACATGGTTTTCGAATACTACACAATTTTAAAAGACCTGATTAAACAACATATTCCTAAAAAATACAAACGAAATAATAATTACCCTCCTTGTTTTAATAATAAACTTATACAAGTATTGAATGAAAAAGAAAAATATCGAATACGTTTTAAAAATATAAAAATGAAATGGACAAAATACAATACAATATTTTAAAAGAAAGAACACGTAAAATTATAGATAAATCTTATTCGGGCTATATTGAAAAAATACAAGAAAACATTAAAAGCAACCCTAAATCTTTCTGGACATATATCAAATCTAAACGTAACAACACTAGTACCATTCCATCCACGATGCAGTTACATCATAATTCAGCCAATGGAGGTTTCGAAATTAGTAATCTATTTGCGGATTATTTCTCTTCGGTTTATAATAAGCCACTTCATACAAATAACACGGAGTCAGTAAATAAATCAAACACTAATCAAAACACGCAATTTTTTACGGTAAAGGACGTTGAACTGAAGTTAAAATCACTCAATAAAAATAAAGGTGCAGGATGCGATGAAATTCCTCCAATATTTTATAAGTACTGTGCTAAAGAATTGTCATATCCACTAAGTTACATCTATAACGCCTCAATAAATAACGGGTTATTTCCGAGGGAATGGAAAAAAGGCATAATAGTGCCTATTTTTAAAAAAGGTAATAAATGTGATGGTGTTAATTATAGACCGATAACTATTTTATCAACTCCTGCAAAGATCTTTGAATCAATTTTATATCCTCACTTGTTTTGGCAAACTAAGCACCTTTTATCTGACAAACAACATGGCTTTATAAAAAAAAGATCTGCGACGTCAAACTTGTTAAACTTCACTAATAGAATTATAAATGAAATGAGTAATAATCATGAAGTTGACGTCATTTATACCGACTTCAGTAAAGCATTCGATAAAGTGGACCATTTCCTACTAATAAAGAAACTTAGGGACATCTATGGCATATCGGATGAATTACTGACATGGTTAACATCTTATTTGGCTTCTCGACCACTTATGGTTAAGATTAGTGGTTATCATTCTCGGGATTTTTATCAGCTATCCGGGGTACCACAAGGCTCACACTTAGGCCCCTTATTATTTACCTTATACATAAATGATATCACTAAATTAATAAAATCAGAATATGAACTATACGCAGATGACCTAAAATTATACAGGACGGTAAAATGTTTTGAGGACCAAAAAATGCTTCAAGATGATATCGACTATATCTACTTATGGTGTCAAAATAATAGTATGGAACTGAACGAAGGCAAATGCAACTTTTTAAAATTTTCCAGAAAACATATTAAACTTAAAACTAGTTACAAGGTAAATGACGTGTTCATTGCTGAAAAAAAATATTTTAAAGATTTAGGCATTATATTAGATAGTGAACTAAGATTTAACAAACATATAGATCACATTGTTCGTAAGAGTTTTAAAATGCTAGGTTTTATTTTCCGTAATACGAAAGATTTTAGAAGTATTTTACCACTCAAGATACTTTTCAACTCTGTTGTCAGATCTAATCTAGAATATAACTCAGCTGTTTGGTGCCCATATCACAAAATATATATATCACGAATAGAATCTGTACAAAAAAAGTTTCTTTCAAAGTTAAGTTTTTTTGCAAATAAATATATCCGTAATGATAGCTATGAGAATAGATTAAATACATTTCAAATGAGGTCTCTGCGAATACGTAGAAATGCTTCACAATTGCTGTGTTTACATAAACTTTTAAGCTATGATATGGACTGTCCTTCGCTTTTATCACAAATCGGTTTGCATGTGCCTGCCTTTAATTGTCGGCTTAGTACTTTTTCCCCATTGCACATTAAATTCCACCACAGTAATTATGGCTTAAACTCTCCTCTACAGCTAATGTTAAAATTATATAATTGTATTTTTAATATAGATGAAAACACTGATATCTTCTTTACAAACTTTCTTAATTTTAAAAAACAAATTTATATTGCTCTCCAAAATTTATAGATTTTAGATTTTAAAATATCACATGTATTTCTTATAGTAATGTTGTGCCTACCTATAATTTAAGTACATTTAAACTATTTTATTATATTTGTTTAATTCTTAGTGCATAAGTTAATAAATTGTATTTAGTTGGTAAGCCTTTATAAATAAATAAATAAATAAGCTAATAGTCTCTCGCACACTCGAAACAAACACACCAATCAGTCAACTTGAATAACATGACGTGCACTGTCAGTTGTATTTTATTACTCATGTAGCGTGAAAGTAACAAAAAACTTCATTGAAATCTTTCTATTCTCGAGATGTCATGAAAATGTCAATCCATACAAAAAGTATCAGAAAATAATTCTTTCTTATAATAATATTATTTCGTGAATTTTTTCGATTTTTTTTACTTATTATCCTATTCCGGACTAAGAGAAATCCAAAAAAACAAACAACAGAAAAATTGGTCTAGCCGTTCTTGAGTTATAAATGGTGTAACTAACACGACTTTGTTTTATATATATAGTATATATAGATTTAATGGGTTAAGGATTAATACAGAGGTATAAATAATATGGTTTGATTATTCTCGGCACTCATATCAACTTTAAAATGGGAAAAGGTAGTTATATTGGCATAAGTACAGTAGTTGGACATATGGTATCGCGAACTTTATTGTTGATATTGATACGTTCTATAATATCTACTGAAGAAACAATTTTTTGTTCTTTCTTCAATAGTTGCCGCAGCTCACGCGATGATGTGTTTTTTTACTAATTTTTTAACACCTTGGGTTATATTATTGAATTTTTATTAGGGATCCCTATTTTTTTTGATAATCTAATAAAGCCTATGCCACTTCACACACAGTGAAGATGCAGCTTCCTAATGGGGAAATAATTTTTGAAATTGGTTGAGTAGTTTTTGTGTGAAAACATTAGAAAAATACATACAAAAACACAAATGTTTCCTCTTTATAATATTAGTTTAGATATACCTCAAGACATATACGTGGTGTTCTTTACGCACGCTTAACTTGGGAAGTAATCTGGTGAATGCGTGATGAGAGCGTTACGAACTAACGTTAGCGTTACGCGAACGGTGCTTTCTTAATTAATTCGTTATTGATTAATTTTTTATGTTCATATTTTGATTTACTTCAATCGTGTGGTCTAAAGCATACTCGCTTGTTTTCTTCGGGCGCTTTTAGAGTTAAGAAATTTTATAAACAGAATATTTAACTATAGCTACTAATCATCATACAGTCTCAGTAACATGAAAAAATGAAAACGAAAATATATGTTTATTTCAGTAACAAAAATGGTACAAACATAAAAGTGGATGTGACCTTCTATTAAGTGAGGAACACCTGTGCCAGAAGGCCACGCTCTTCCATATCAATTAAAATTAACAGTACCAAAAACTAGGGATCACAAATTAAGTCTATAAAAATATAATATAACAGAAGTATAATCTTATACGAACAGATTGTCTGTGTGTTTGTGTATTTGTGTATGTGTGTGTGCATGTGTGTGTGTGTATGTGTATGTTGCTAATGAAAACTAAAATTAGAAGACTTATTGTTGAGTTTGCTATACATATTAGCCGATGACCGCTCTGTGTATATAAATATCCTTGTAACAGCAAGCCCATGAATCACTAGAGTATGTGGTTCCTTAATTATGATTACAAAGCCAAATGTTAGAGGTCAACTAAGTTCATCGTAACGTATTCATTAGCTGAAACTCAGTTCTGATATTAAATAGCAGAATCTAAATAAATAATGGATACGTAAGTACGTACTGTACATGGGCGTGTATTGGTTTTCTATCACGGTAGGCACTGTCGATTAACGGCCGTTTTCAATAACCTATCTATCCTAAGTTTAACTTACTAGAGGTAGATAAATCTATACTTTTACGCTTACTTACATTTCAATAACCTATCGACATATAGCATTGGACTATAACTATATTGGACATAAGTATGGATAGATAAGATCTTGTCATTAAACTGTGACAGCAATGTATCCGTAACCAGAGATACGTTATTGAAATCGGCCGTATAACTATATTGGACATAACCATGGATAGCTAATATCTTGTCATTAAACGGTGATAGCAATGTATCCGTAACTAGAGATACGTTATTCAAACCGGCCGCTATCTAGTTTTAATTGCGCTTTAGTAAGGCGTAAGTTGTATGAAACGCTGCATGCTTCGTATGTGAAATCTGTAGACTGCCTGCCGTAGGTTGTAAATTAACTTTAACATTAGTGCTATATTTATTTAGATTCATAACGAGTTAGGCACTGCCAAATTGCCTATATGATATGCACGTCCCTGCGTACCTATACATAATTATCTAGCTCTACCGTGTCGAATTGATAGATAGATACCTAATCCTCTAGCCTCACCATAATTATTTACGTTGCAAACTCAATATTAACAGACGTTTTAATCCAAGTAAATAGAAAACCTTGTTAGCTAATAATATGGCTTTATGAATATTCCCTGAAATCCTTCTCCTTTCGCTCTAAAATAATTTATTTATAGCTTTCTTTTTAATGTGTCATATTCAGTCTTCTACCTGGCCCAGGTCGTTCAGTTGATGGTAATTGGAACGCCCTGCCCGTTACAATGTCGTGCCGCTCAGGATTCTTGAAAAACCCAATAAATTCTGAGCGGCACTGCAATTGCTTCTACTCGTCACCTTGAGACAATATTTTAAGTCTGATTTGCCCAGTAATTTCACTAGCTACCGCCGTTGTGGTACCCATAATCTAGCCGGCATCCTGTGCAATAGAGCCTCCCACTGGTAAAACGTTGTCCATGTTCTTTTCATATTTCTGCGCTATCGACACAACTGCCTTGTTCCATTTTCTCCGCCTCTAAGGGTATGTTCTAGTGGTATGCTTAGACCAAAATGAAATGAAAACATTCATTAAATACTATCTGCAAGTAGATATCAAATTTTTTTTTTTTTTTTAAAAGCAGGCTGAAGACGAGTTACACTTTATTACCTCGTGACAATCGATAAAGCTATCTCATGATAACGCCGCGGGCCGCTATCCCTGATATGTTATCGCTTGTTTTGTGTTTGTCACCGAGACACCTACGCTTAAGACATCCACCTCCTTATCAAATGTTTGACCTCATGGTTACTTCTTAGATTGTGGCTTTACAGCTTAACTATAAATAAATGATATTGTACGTATTTACTGACACTCTTATCTGCTTATATTTCTCCATAGTTACAGCTGTGTTGGATTTTGCAGTAGATTTTTCTTACGGAAAACGAAGAAATAACCTCGCCATGTGTATGTGTGGTGTTCCTCCCCAGGTCTGCTCCCAAGGAACCATCACGCTGTTACGAACTCCCCTGCCGGGTGCTTCAATATAGCTTACTTTTTTTTAATGAAAATAAGGGATGAGAGTAACTAATACGCCCTACACATAACAGTGCAGTGCCGCTCAGGATTCTTGAAAAACCCAAAAATTCTGAGCGGCACTACAATTGCGTTCGTCCTTGAGACATAAGATGTTCAGTCTCATTGCTCAATTTCACTTGCTACGGCGCCCTTCAGGCCGAAACACAGTAATGTTTACACATTACTACTTCACGGCAGAAATAGGCGCCGTTGTGGTACCCATAATATAGTCGGCATCCTGTGCAAAGGAGACTCCAACTTGTAATTTCGCTTACTTAACGTGCAACAAGTTGCTTACCATTACTACTAGGTGACACCTATTCCATATAGTAAACTGTAACACAGGTGATCACATCATCTCATCCTCTCTCGTAACACTAGCCGTGCAGACCTTGATGAAGTGAGTAGGAACCTGTGTTTCATACCCAAGTGTTTCATACCCTTGCGTAATGCAATATTGTAAATGGCATATTTGTAGTTATTAAATGTTTGTGAGGTGAATGGTAAAAAAGGCAAGACACTACTACCGCTTCGGAATCAAATGGCCCTCTGAGAGAAAAGAAGAGGCAAGAAACTCTCCCAGCATGCAGGCTGTCGCTTATATCACCTTGATCTTCAGCTGTGGAGTAGTAGGATTTACGACACAGCCATTTTTCATTAAAACATTTAAATTTATTTATAGATAATGCCTGAACAGTAGATGGGACATTATTATAAAAGTACCTTATATACCCTTAAAGCTATTTTGTAGCTATTATGTATAGGTATTGGAATTTTTCAGGAGTTCTTGATGTGTGAAGCCTCTGAAATTTAGTCAGCTTACCAAATTGTTATAATTCACTTCTCACTTATTTTTTCGCAAGCAAAGACCGTTTGTACAACTAGTAGTAGTTTGTCTGATAGCATAATGTGTACAGTGCGCGTCACGAGCGACCGGCGTGTGTGATAAGCTATCACCCCTGGAACTTTCCACTCCGGATCAGAACTCAACACGAAACGCAATCGTCCTCTGTTCCCCGACGTCCCCGTCACAGCCGGGTGGACGCGTTGTATTTCTCATACTCCCCTTCATAGCTCCTTGTATTATGGAAAAAAAAGTTATTTTTCAAAGTATAAAAAAGCGGTCAAGCGCGAGTCGGACCCGCCCATGAAGGGTTCCGTAGCAGCGAGTAACATAATACAAAAGTTCTTGTAGTTCGTTGTAACGATTTATGACGTATTAAAAAAAATACTTACTAGATCTCGTTCAATAGTTTTTTTACAGTTTTATTATTCTCTTATTTTAGAAGTTACAGGGGACACACACATTTTACCACTTTGGTAGTATCTCACGCGCAAACTATTTAATTTAAAAAAAATTGTATTAGAAACCTCAATATCATATTCGAAGACCTATCTATAGATACCCACTGGAACTGGATTGTGAAAAGACAGACAGAAACAAACAAGAAACAGACAGACGAACATGACGAATCTATTATAGACAAGATTTTTATGCACAAAAGCCTTCTGTTAATTTTATCTAAGCAAGCATTACATATTTTATTAACGATCGTGTTTGAGTTATTTAGTTTTCGTGTATCTATATTAGTTGTGTTCTTGAAGCGTATTCTACTGCTGGACAAAGGCCTCCCCCAAAGATTTCCACGACTATCGGTCCTTATCCAACGTATTCCGGCGATCTTGACCAGATCGTGGGTTCATCTTGTGGCGGGCTACCAACTCTACGTCTTCTGTTACGTGGTTGCCATTCGAGGACTTTACTGCTCCAACGGCTATCTGTCCGTCGAACTATATGCCCTGCCCACTGCTACTTCAGTTTCGCAATCATTTGGACTATGTCGGTAACTTTGGTTCTCCTACGGATCTCCTCATTTCTGATTTGATCTCGCCGGGAAACTCCGAGTATAGCCCTCTCCATTACCCTCCGAACGACCATGAGCTTTCTCGTAAGGCCCATAGTTAACCACACCTAATTAACATAAATTAATAATAGACAATAATGATAAATTTAACCTTTATTCAGATACATAGTAATCTACATCATTTATTTGATATCATGTTACATCGGCAACTGCATTAATCGTTTGTCTCTCGAAGGCGTCTTGAAACGTTTTAAGATTTTTTTTAAAAGCAGGCTGAAGACTCATTTCAAACGTTTTTTTTAATAAGGGACGAGACTAGCAGGACGTTCAGCTGATGGTAATTGATACGCCCAACCCATTACAATGCAGTGTCGCTCAGGATTCTTGAAAAACCCAAACGCTCTGAGCGCCACTACAATTGCGCTCGTCATCTTGCGACATAAGATGTTATGTCTCATTTGCCAAGTAATTTCACTAGCTACGGGGCATACATTACTGTTTCACGGCAGAAATAGGCGCCGTTGTGGTATCCATAATCTAGCCGGCATCCTGTGCAATAGAGCCCACTCACTCCCACTGGTAAAACGTTGTCCATGCGATTCTATTCTGTTCCAGGCCATTTACATCATTTGTATAGTCATCCATGTTTTCTTTTCATATTTCTGGGCTATTGACACTTAACTGTCTTGTTCCATTTTCTCCGCCTCTAAGGGTTATGCCCTGTTCATCTCCATTTGTTACTTCATAGTGTGCGTGACGTTTACCACTTTGGTTTCCAAACTGTTGTGTGTCTTATTTTATCGGTCTTATAACGTAACATTCTTATTTCCATGTTTTTCACTATCTTTTTAAATGTCCAATTATAAAGGGTACAAATACTTAATTCTTTTTAAGGCTCTATTACAATGGCATCGTTTTCTACGAATTTGATACGCACGACTCTATGATACTTGCACAACAGAAACTAAAATATTGACCGAAGGTGCAATTTTGTACTTTTGTACACACCGCACCTTCTCTGGGTTAAATATAGTTAGTTGGTTTGGTTGTGAATTTAATATGCCTTTTTTTATGAATATTATTTTAAATAGATGTCTTGATGTAAGGAAATTTCTCTGGTGAGGACGCTTTTTTGGTGAGCGTTTCGTAGGAAACACGGGCACTAAGAGTCATCTGCGATAGTGATAATGGTACGAAAAAATATTCTACCTTAACATTATTTAACGTATCCCAAACAGCAATAGCAGTTTAACACATTATATAGCCGGTTATATTTCATTCTGGGCAATAAATAGATAGGTTCTTTAATTGTACTGGTATGAGGTCATCTCGATGTTTTCCTTGAAGGCGCTATCAGTTCAATGGCGCCTGCCAGATGCAAAACCACTCGATGGCATACATACTGATTACTAAGTACCAATAGTTGCCCATATGTAGTGTTACAATACCGCATGTACTCTGCTGGTTTCTGAATGGTTCTTCACTAACAACATTATGGTATGAATTGATATTCTGAAACGATTTTCATATCATTTATTACTCATCTGCAATTTTTGATTTTACTATGTAATCAACAGATCAAAATTACAATATATTTTTTATTTATTTTAAGAATTTAAAATTTTACATAGCCGTGGGACTGGGGAGTTGGTACCTAGGATCGTTCGACGCAGTGGAGGACAAAGTGGAGTAATAGGCTTACGTAGAATTCTTAGACTAAATTTATTTAGCAATTTAGGGCAGTCTGTATCTAATATCTATATATATCTAATATCTGTCTGTTGACTGAGTAAAATAATAAGGAGATGACATCAGATGAAACGAAACAGGAGTTTAACGAATATTATTATTTTTTTAAATAAGAAATAGGTTTAAATTGTAAAATAATAATAACGTTAATGCAATCGTCGATTTAGTTGTTTTACAAATTGTTACTTGATTGTATTTCTGTTCGGGACATGGTGCTGTTGTTATCTTAAACGGAAACGATTATCAGTATCTACCTACAGAGCGCTGTTGTCTGTAGCTCTACAAGCACTCGTCTGTTCGTCTGACCTCCGCGGCTTAACGCCTTCCACGAATATGAATTATTATCACTCAAAGGATACTTCTGTCCATTTCCATTATCTATTTCGTACAACTTCGCTCCGAATACAAGATACATTGTCTACAAAGGGTTAATACCATTTATTCATCAGCTCCAGCTCCAAAAGTCAAGCTTAAATAAAAGAAGTGTAAATTTTAATAAATCGCCGAACATTTGGCTTAATTATTTTACAAAATAATAATTATTAAATTAATTTATTTGTATGAATCGTGGTAAGAAAATATGGTAGATGCACAGCTCAATTCGCCAATATGTCGGCATACAAATATTTGAGTGTCAATATTGGAATTTTTATATTTATACGTCATTAATACACATTACATTATATAGATATAATTCAATAATCTTAATATTTATAAATCCAGTGTCCTAATGTTTGTCCCCAGCGAACTCCTAAACTAATGAACGGGTTTTAATGGGTATATTACTTCATGGAGTCAGTTTAGTCCAACTTGAGAGATAGGATAGTTTTTATTTAAATCTGGGACCCATAATTATTTTATTTTTCAAATATTTGTTTTGTATCGATATATCTTCTATGAGAGAAATTATTGTAACACGGTTTGACAGTTCTGCTGAGAAACAATTTCATTATAACAACAGGGAGCTTATTTTACGAAATATATCTTGAATCTCGTTATGAAATATTATTGACGAATTCATAAAAAAAACCAGTATTTTATTTATTATGTACAGATCAACGTTATAAGATATCAGCTAGTATAATATAAACATTAGATTGGAGGCACCTCTCAAATAATAACTTTTATATACTATTATTTTTGGCTAGAGAAATATTTTGAACTATAAGAAGCATTTATTTATGTAACGTAGGCAAGCAAGTTACAGCAAGAAATAGCAGGTAAACGTTTTAGAACGCTTGCCTAAATAAATAAGTAACACAATATATATTGGCACCTATATAATATGAAACATATATTATATAGGAGCCAATCTTGCCGGACGGTATGTTATTAAAGATATTCAAATTCAAATTCAAATATTTTTATTCAAAATAGGATGTGAAATCACTTATTGAAAGTCAAAAAAAACTACCACCCATTCCAAAGTGAATGCCTCAGGCCTGAGAAGAATGGGCGCAACAAACTCAGCGGGCTTTTTTTTTCATCAAAAAATATATGTTTTACAATTAAAGTAACATTGTACAATTAAACTTATTATTTAATAGCCTGAGTGCGGTCACTCCATTCCCAATCTGTGGTATCATTAAGAAAGTCATTTATGTTATAGTAACCTTTACCACACAAACGTTTTTTAACAATTCTTTTGAATAACGTAACACCTTTGTTTGTTGATACACAGTAGAATCGCTGTAACACGAGTCTCAAGGAAAATGGGAATAAATTCTTCATATAGTATTCGAAAATAATAATTAAAACACAAAATAATTTATCACGATTACTATCGTATAATAATAATAATATTGAAACACTTTATACACAAATTATCTTGCCCCAAAGTAGGCATATATAGCCTGTGTTATGGGTTGCAAGACAACGATATATTTAATATAATATACTTACTTAAACATACATATAAACATCCAAGACTCGGAAACAAACATCCATATTGATCATATAAATGCTTGCACCTACCGGGATTCGAACCCGGGACCCCTAGCTTAGTAGGGAGGATCGCTAACCACTCGGCTATACAGGTCGTCGTATGAATCCAATAATAATTAAATTTGATTTCAAACATTTTTCATATCTATTTTAGAATAACATTCATTTATTGTGTATTATTTAAACTGTCAAATATATTATTACATTTGGAAAACGATATCAATATGAAATTGCGTTAAAGGATTTGTGATAAAATTCAATTATATATTCAAATAACAACACTCTTAGTCATTGCAAAGTTAAAAACAGGTAAACCACTGCAATAAATGGCTACAGGAAAAGACACATTAGTGAATGTATTTAATATGTAGGCAGGCTGTGTACCTCGTATTGTAAGTAAACAATAATCGTAGTTAGAAAATGTGTCATCGACAACCTCCTTACGGCCGTTCCCAATATTCAGTCTATCTCTTACTTGAGATAAAAATCTTAACTATCGTTGACTTTTCTGTCCTAATAAACTTATCGATGGTAACTCACCTTATCCGTGCACGCTGTCTGTCAATGGGACGACGTAAAGCTTACCAGCGATATAAAGTTTGTATGGAAATTGCAATTCACGCGTCCCAATATAAGGCGATAAGAATGACTTATCGGGTATAGTGGGATAGCTTCAGATTATTGACAGCTAATTACTGACAGTAGAAGGTAGTAATTTATCTCTATCTGTAGATAGTATATTGGGAACGGCAGTTAGTCCTCATACTATGTGTGATAATACCCTGCTGAGGAACCTTGTATCTGTTAGATCTACTTTATAATAAGTTCTGTTTCGATTCCAAGCGAATTTAGAAAATGGACGAGACTGGAATGACGTCTATTAAAAAATACTTGCTCTAGCGCTACATCGGACATTTAGTAACGGCAGTGCTTTGCCTATCTGCAGTGGGCGATTGTGGTCCACCGCTTATGATTTTTCCTAGAATAAGAATGAAGAGTGAGCTTTTGGATGGTAATGCACCAGGTACAGTAGCAGTAGGCCATCCAAGTGGATCCTACAATTACATAATTAATTAATAACCAACCACCAAGTAATAATGATCCTGTGTTTCCATTCTTACTTAGGCCACGTTTCTTACACTAAGAACTTGGAAGCTGTTGAGCTGCCTCACTGCACGCATTAGGTACAGCCACTCCATGTTGGCTTTATGAGGCCTTTGAGCACGTTTTAATCACAAGACTTCCAAATTATGGCTTCCAAATTATGTAAGGCGTATTTTCACTCGATTTTTGATATCAAATTTATTTGGAACAGATTATAAACGGTAATTATATCTTTTTTTTTTTTAAATACGGGACGAGACTAGCAGTACATTCAGCTGATGGTAATTGGTACGCCCTGCCCACTGATTACAATGCAGTGCCGGTCCGGATTCTTGAAAAGCCCAAAAATTGTGAGCGGAACTACAATTGCGCTCGTCACCTTGAGGCATAAGATGTTAAGTCTCATTTGCCCAGTAATTTCACTAGCTACGGCGCCCTTCAGACCGAAACATAGTAATGTTTACACATTACTGCTTCACGGCAAAAATATCGCATTTCGATTTCGATAATATCAATTTCTTAAAAAAGTGTTCGGCCAAATAATGTTGGTAAATTGACTTTACTACACTTAAAATATATCTCTATATTATACAAGGTTCAGCATCTGAAGCAGCACGTTCTGGTGTCAGTCGACCGGGCTCGTAACCAGGCCAAGGATACTCGGCGGGTGCCGGGTCACACTCGGTATTGATCTGGTTGACGCTCTCGGGTCACCGGACCTGTCCGGGCTCCTCCACTCATTTCATCCAGCCACTCAGCTGTATGGACTATTACTTGCATTATATAATTAATACATGATGCATAGATTAAATTTAGTACAAGATATTTTCGTGTGCCGGATCTCGATCTAGTAGAAGATATTAAAGTTCCCAACCGTTTTTTAGCCAGGGACCACATCGAATTCTTCATTGTCATCAGGGACCATGATGTACAAGAAAATTAAACTGAATCAATCCGTAAATAAACTTAAATCGAAAACTAGAATTTAACATGTTTATTTTGTGTGAAAATACAAATCAATATGATTATTGAGCTTGCATCTTCTGAACAAGTTCAGTAATCCTAATTGCTAACAAATCAGAAAACCCTTGCCCTCATAAATAGGTAGTAAAAAAAAACATTATATAGCGCAGGGAGATTTCACGGATTTTGGTGTAAGAAATTTCCTTTCTACACCAAAACTTCTCCAGTGAATTACATTCAAACGCATCCTTAAAGTTCCTATCATTTTGAAATGTTATGAATTTTTCTTGGATTCTATTACTTCACCAGCATCCATATTAAAAGGGTTTCGAATCAGTTTTTGATCAACTTTAGCTTCTGTATGTATTCTATGTAATCTTATATTTTTGCCATGTTTGCGACATACTTTACCTACATCCTACATAAGCACTTTTAATATCGCAAACAACAGCCGGGACACCTCGTTCTCCTATTATTGATAATCCTGTCTGGAGGAACATTGTACATTCACCTGAGATCCACCAAATACATTTTATATAGGCATTGATTTTGTAATATACCTGAACACATAAGTATTTCATTAACTGGTGAGGATTAAACCCAAAAAATATATTCAAATTCAAATTTTATTATTTAATATCCTGTGGGATGTCGCTCAATTCCCAATCAGTGGTATCATTAAGAAAGTCATTTATGTTATAGTAACATTTACCACACAAACGTTTTTTAACATATCTTTTGAATAACGTAACACTTTTGTTTTGAACATTTTCTGGGATCTTGTTGTAAAAGCATATACATCGCCCCACAATAGACTTACTAACTCGACTTAGCCGAGTAGTAGGCATTATATGTTTTATTCCTGGTGTTAACATTATGTTTATGACAGATTCTAGCAAATTCACTTGTGTGCCACACCATTACATTATCAAGAATATATTGAGCTTCAACAGTCTAGATGTGTATGTTGTCTTGTCATGTTATATGTCATTATGTCCTTAGTTAAATTTAGTTTTATCTTATGTGACTCTTTTTTGGAAGTCAGTGGCAAAATAAGATCAATCAAATAACAAGCTAAGGCGGAGAGTAAAGCTGAGATTACAGATGGAATGTGTGATGTACCTATCGTATAGTTTTTTTAAATTTCTCATTATAAGACAAATGTTCACAATCATTTTGTAATTATCTTGAAGAAAAACTCATTGAATCCAGTTAAGATAAAACTCACTGAATCTTAGCTGGATTCAATGGGTTTTTCTTCCCATTTGCGATAAAGTTGCAAAGTGGCGATTGGTACTTTAATAATTTGAACAATATATTTCACTTGCGCAAACTCTGTCTCAGACATACTTAGTTTGTATGATATAATGCACAGATACAATGTTATGTATCGTGAAGGTTATCGAGGTACGGCGCTCGGCGCTCGGCACCCAGTGAGTGGGATAACCGGGCCAAGGATCCAGAGAGCCGTCAGCCACTCGCGGCTATTGATCCCGCACCCCCCACCCTCCTCCCAGCTCCCTCCTCTCCATATCTGATATCGACTGCAGCTACCTCTCTGGCTATTGTCTGCTGCGAGAGGAAAACATATATGTGCACTGATTTATATAACATAAAAACCGGCTTCCCCAACTAGTTTCGATTATCGTTTATTAATATTATCTTAAGTGAGAAATTATCGCAAAAACACAGCGCCATAAGTACTATAATGTATAGCTTTTGTTAAATTTTCAAGTTTTTTTTTTATGAAAATAAGGAACGTGATGAGTAGCACGCTCAAGTAATAGTAATTGATACGCCCTGCCCATTACAATGCAGTGCCGCTCAAGATTATTGAAAAACCCCAAAAATTCTGAGCGGCACTACAACTTCGCTTGTCACCTTGAGACATAAGATGTCAAGTCTCATTTGCCCAGTAATTTCACTAGCTACGGCGCCCTTCAGGCCGAAACACAGTACTGCTTACACATTACTGCTTTACGGCAGAAATAGGTGCCGTTGTGGTACCCATAATCTAGCCGGCATCCAATGCAAAGGAGCCTCCCATTGGTAGATAATTGTACAATGCTTCGTTTAAGTGTTTTTTTTTTTCACTGAATTCAAAATTGAATTGAGGTTATCGAGTCTATCAGTCTCTACAAATTTATAAAGTACCTAGTTAAGTTAAGTTGCCTAGTGTAGGTACTGCAGGCCTTGATCGTCGATATATAGAAGTTGTATATAAATATTAAATGTTGATCGTTGCTAGCTCATTACTAGAACATCTTATTCCTGTCGTGTGCTATGAAAGCTGCTCACCAATTTTGATGAGGTGTTTAGATTGTGCACGGGCAATTCCTGACACGGTTGCATATCCATTTTACAACTTTATAGTACGGATTAGTTTTTTACCAACGGCTTCCCAAAATGTGTTGTGGTCTCACTTAGTCAACAGCAGCAACAGTCTTTACATTCTTCATTAAATGTACGTAATGGCATGCAAAAGCCCGCGTATGTGGCATTATTATAGACCCGAAAATAACACATTGCATCAACCCTTTGATCGTTCCACATGTACTTACCCGGAACAGATGGTCCGTGGTACCCTATTCATCCCGCACCAATCACATCATTCCCGTGTGATAACAGCTGTCTACGAGACATTCGAAATTCTCTTATAAATAATTGGGTCATAGATACTCGTACAGTACCTCAATATATAAATCTATGTATGCTAAATTACTATTTCGAATGGGTGGTAGTTTTGACATTGAATAAGTGATTTTAAATTAATGAAAAAATGTTTGGATTTGAATTGGTATTAAACTTTTTGTGATTACATTTTTGGTTATCAGTAGAAAATAAATTAAGTATAGTAAATTATTAAATTAAGGTTCCGTTATTAGAATGTTCTAGTAGTACATCTATCTGTCACAATCACATCAATAACGGTATAGTTAGACTAATTTTCACAGTATCTACATTTTAATTTCAGCCTATGTATAGTCGTGAAAACATAATGCAGCAATGCTCTGGATAGATAAAAACTTTTAAAAATTTCCTTATTTTTATTTTTGGGCTAATGCAACGTCTTAGCCGGTTAAAACTGGCAAAAATTGTAGTTAAATATTCGAGATTCAGGCCGATGTCTGGGGAGAATTTGATGCAAATGTGCTTGGAAAACGTAACCGAAACAACTTCCCATCAAGTTTTCCGTATCTTTTGGCCACTAGCAATAACAAACACGCGCCTATTACGACATATTAAGCTGGCTAGCTATCACATCGAGCTGGCTACACCCCAGTCCCTGTCAGTCTGCGCCACACAGATCGATGCCGATGGAGCATGCGCGTCCCATCACCAGATCAATACTAGGGAATGATTTTCGCGTCACCCGAAACCCTTGTTGCATGTTGCGGGGTAAACGAATCCCTACGTTACGATAGGTCTACAACTACATTAGTTACTCTTTTTCTCTTGATAAAGTTGCCTGGTGTACTGCAGGCGTCCATCGTCGATGTATAGAAGTTATATATCGGAAGTTAGATATCAATAAATATTTAATCCTGATCGTTGCTAAGCTCATTACTAGAACGACGTATTCCAGTCGGGTGCTTTGAAAGCTGCTCACCGATTTTTATGAGGTGTTTAGATTGCATTTCCTTTTTAGAACATAACAGTTCAGATCCTTTGTACCCAGCGCCGCAACGAAGTTTTGACGCCTCTTTTTTGCAGTCGGCTAGTGGTTTAACTCACGCATCGACCAAACGCTGTGATCTGCCACTACAACGGCACAGGCACAGGCACTGGAATTATTCAAAGGAAAACAAACTCTGCAATCATTTGGCCCAGACCATATGCCAATGCAAAATTATGCACAGACTTTGTTGTCTGTGGTGCGCGACAAAAGCTATTTGGCATTATGCCCGTTGAAGTCACCAAAGACTTCGATTTCAGTGGAGGGGAGCTGTGCAAGAACGTCGTCAATTGCCGTTTGAACGCAACCCGAACAAATGGTCCGTTTCTACGTTATACTATGAGGTCCGTAGACACAGGCGTAAATGCGGACGTGGTCTTCAAAATCTAGGCGCAGCAAGAGAGTAGAGAGGACCGTACCTTCCTTCCCCCCCCAACGAACACACATAGCCCTGTATGAGGCAGAAGATTATGCTCAAAGTTGTACCCGGGGTATGTCAAATATACATCATATACTGGGTACGGGTATCTGGAGAGGGGGCGACCGGGATTATCTCAGTCAAACTGTTTTGACTTGATGGTGATAGGGATGAATGCAATAGGGTTGACCGCTCATAGACTGAAGAAGTACTAGAAGAAAATAACAGAAGAAATATTATTTTTAACTAATTCTTTATCCCCTGGATCTTGGCTTTGAATAATCAAAGAAAACTAAGTTATTTTTAAAAATTTCATATCTGTTTGATAAATATTTTACTCCAATATCTAATCTCAATATCTAGTACTGATATCCATCCTGTTACTTTTCATTAAAATTATCAGACAACGGCGGTTGATAAAACTTTTGAAAAATAAAATGAAATTTGTATCGATTTTTTTTGTATGGTTGAACGAACTGATAAAAGCAGATATTTATTATTTCCCGTTTCTATAAAACAAGTTGATGTCTTACGATATAACTGATAGCTAATTTGCAATCAAAATAATAGAAACCAAATACCACCCGCAGTCCCCTCCATTTGGTTAGTGGGCGTGCCGTAGCAATGGCTAACCTGACATTTTCAAAGTTTCATCCATGACTATAAGAACGGACATTTGCCGCTACTGCTTATTCAATGTATAAAATGGCTACCTAACAGTGCCCGTCCTTGACCATATCCCCTTTGTAATTTCAGAATTTTGCATGTTATTTGCGAAGACGTGTACGATCATTCACACCACCCAAAAGCCTTTTTGTCTACCTATTTCATATCAATTTGTAAAGATTTGAGATCGAGAAATTGTCGCCATTGATAGCATTCTTGTGTTTCAAGAGTAAGTTAATGAAATTTGTTTCCTATTCGTTTCCTTTGAGACATTGTAGTAAGCAGCGTATTGCACCACCCGAACCCTTATATATTATCTTGTAAATTCGATATTTTCAAGTATTTTATTCTCCACCAAGTTGATGTAGGGGCTATCACAATACTTACTAATGAGCTCTCGAAAGCGCATGACGTCACGAATCAATACTATCTCCACTTTACATAACCCTAGTGCGGGGTGGGGTGGGGTACCCTCGACTTTGCATTGTTGCCGAGTTCATATTATAAAGTATTATTGTTTTGCGTATCGACGTGTATATATATCATCGTTATAATATATTTCAAGGGTTTTAGATGTGGATTGTGCTTCTACATTAGTTTTATAATTTAAATCAGCAGGCAGACTGTAGTACTGGAGCGATACATTTGTAATGCGTTTTGCTTCTTACCAGCTCCAGGTAACAAACTACATATTATAAAAATATTCATGCACATAAATACATAAAAAATGTCTCTATACTTAGTTACAACTAGGTACAGCTTGTTCGCGCTACTTGTAGTGTGTCTATACTAAATCCAAATGATTAAACATGTTGATATCCAAATGTTTTGAGTTCTCTATTATGGATTTCCGCAAAGTAACGCCTACTTCAATAAATTTTCTGAAATATATTGTATAAAATTGATTTTCCGTAGCATATTATGCCAGTTATAGGTAACTTATTAATTAGTGTTAAATGAAAAACTTTTAACAAAAATTGCGTATTTAAATATAAACTTAAATACTTACGTACATACTTAAGGACAAAATGATTAACGGACACATTTAATGGTTGAAATATTAAAAAAACAACTATTTTCAGTTTAATAACTCACAAAATGAAGATAATGTTGAACAGTGTAAAGCTTTTTTTTAAATTAAAGCCCACAGATTAGGATTGCAAGAGATCGTAAAGTTATCGCGGTGTACTTTACAATGAAAATGCAGACCGGCTGGCAGACTTATTTCAAAGAGAGGTCGATATTCTTTGTATCCCATGCAATGCACACTTGACAATATCTTTGAGGGGATACATTCTTCCTACTACTTCTACTCCTACATTCCGAGGAATGTTGATCAGCTCAAAGATATTGCTACAATTACAACGGCGTTACTGAAAAAAGTTCATATACACACCAGAAAGGGCTATCATTTAGAATTAAGATGATATAATTAAAAAAAACTGAAGTTCCTAACTAAAAGACCGTAGGTTTAAGTGTATCTATCCGATTTATATTTATTTACTAGAATATATTTGAATTACGCACGTTTTATGACGCCACCTATATAAATATAGAATGTCATAATTTTAGTGTTTAACTTAGCACCAATTTCAAAATGAGGAGAAAATTTTAGTCACCTTGTTTTACAGCAAATTCATGTTTGAAGTCAGCTTTTTGTATAGTATATTTTTTAAGTAAGTAATTATAAATTGAACGTTGATGTGAGTGTGTGTAATATAGGCTGCAGGTACTGTGTGTGCGGTCGGTGGTTATTAGTGTGGGAAACGTAAATAAACATTGACACGTGGTATGGGAGTGGTCGCATGCGCCGTGCGCCCGGTACCGCCGTCAGCTATCGATCCATCCACTCACGTCGTGGTCCTTCCGTGGCAGCTTCGGGATCTTCCTTCTGCTGCATAAAAGTGGCAAATGACGAGATTTATAACACACACTAGTTCAATCGTGATGGGGATAATAGAGTATTACACCATTTTCTTAATAACTACTGTGTACTCTGTGGTGTGACCGTGTGATTGACTGCATAGTGCACTCTGACATTTTGACAGCTGATAGAAGGTTTAAGCGTCAAAATATAATGGCGGCTACCATTAAAGTAATAGGACAGATCTAATAATATATAAAATTCCCGTGACCCGGTGTTTGTCGCCAAACTCCTCCAAAACAGCTGAACCCTATTTGTATGAAATTGATATTATTATTTATTTTTATATTTATATTTTTTTGACAATTTTTTTTTAATTTAATTTTATTATGATTCAGCATAGAAAATTACATTAAGAATTTCGCCCTTCTACGATCTACAACTATTTTTGTATCGCGATTTTTACGTTATTCTGTTCCATCCACAAATCCGCAAAAGGGTTGCAAGATGGCAATCGAATACAATAATTGTAGCATGATAAATTTGGTAGGTCTGAGAATCAGTCGTCATCTATTTTTATACCCCAATAAATTTAAATTATTGAATTTCTTTTTATCTATACTTAATATTATAAAGCTGCAGTGTTTGTTTGTTTGTTTGTTTGAACGTGCTAATCTCTGGTACTACTGGTCCGATTTGAATGATTCTTTCAGTGTTGGGTAGTCAATTTATCGAGGAAGGCTATAGGCTGTTTTTTTTTTCAAAATTAGGGATCCGTAATAAAATTGCTATTTTGTAACACAAGGTGTAAAATCGAAAACCTATTATTGCGTGCGCTGCAAAAACTATTGACAATAGAACAAAATGATGTACAGGCTATAATATAGGCAATATTTTATTACTTATAAAACTATCGCGTGAATTATACTTTATATGGCACAACAACGTTTGCCGGGTCAGCTAGTTACTTTATATGGCAATACAACGTTTGCTGGGTCAGCTAGTAATAAATTAAATTTTTTAAATTAGTTATAAAAATTTAGGTAAGTAGGTATATACTTTTATTTTTTCTCATATAATATACCTACTCTATTGTATCTACTTGCTATAGTAGGTACACGAGAGTACAAGTAGGACCCTACTCTGTTATGGTGATAGTGTTAGGATGACGAATATTATTAGAACTTGTAATATTTGTAGGTATTTAAGTTGATTGTTATTATCGAAAATAATAATTATAAAGCTGAAGAATTTTTTTTGTTTGGTTTGATGGCGGATTAATTAATTAGCTTTGTATAGGTATGATAATTAGATTTATCAGGAATACCATATGCTTATCTTATTTATTGTTTACTATAAAGTAGCCATTATATTAAGTGCCTACCTGCTAAGACAAAAAAGTATAGGTACCTACCCAGTTGAAACGACGGACAACCTAAAAAAAGGTAAATGAATTTTATATTGAGTATTATAATATTATGTTAAAGATAATTCAATTCTTTGTTTCATACAACTTGTATACTAACTATTCGTATAATATACCTACTTTTTAATGCACACATTACAAATACATCTAAATAACATTAACATAGGTACTTACCCAATCCGAATAACATAATTATAACTCAAAAAACACTCAAATCTCTAAAATGTCTGTTGGTTAAACAGATTGATTTATTTTTTCTGCACTATGTTTATGCATACAAAATAATTTAAGCCGTGTGTCTCTATGGTGTACCTATGTAAGTACGTACCTATCTTTATGTCAATCAATAAGTAGGTACATTGTGTTGGCGTCATTTTAAGTTACCTACTTGTTATATATTATTGACTTTATTATGTACTTTGTACGTACTGACTTTTTCCTGTTAAAGATAAAGCATTTTGTAGGTATATAATGAGCTTGCTAATTAATGTAATCTAAATTTATTACATACTTAGTTAAATGCGTCGGGTAGGTACCTTTATCTTGTAATTTTATAAACCTGTACTTACAAAACAGGCAACAGAAACAAAATTATAATATACTCAATACAGATTATAACAATTTTCAGAAATGTTATCACAGTTCATTTTATTTCATCCGCTGACATAACTGTTCACATTATTGGAGCGCTCAGCGCATACAAAAAACGATCTTTCTGAATTATTATTAAAAACAACAAAAACAACGAGGCACACTGCGCAGCATGTCCGCGCTTTATGCGACGTTGCCGCTCCGTTGTGAGTTAACTCGTCACGTGACGTCACGTCTCAAGATGGCCGCGGTACCGGTTGCGTGCCCCGCTCCCGTCCTCTAGCCGGATTCGTTCGCGTTACTTGATAATAATAATTATTTAGAATGCAGCCGACTTGAGAGGAAACCAACTGCAAATGGATTGAGAACGAAATGCGTTGAAGTTGAACACAATGGTTACACGATAGGGCTTATTATTACTAGTTGAACATTATACTCTTGTGTTTACTTTCACACTTTTGAAAATTTTACCGACTTCAAAAAATATTTTTGTTAAGTTTATCTTATACCTAATTTAAACGTTGAAGAAATAAATATATACTATACTTAGGAATCAATTTTTTGTTTCAACAAGTATAAATTATTTATACATATTATATTATCTATATCTATTACATTACAACACGGACAAATAGAAATACAACATTAAATTTAAGTTCATTTTTTTTTTTATTTAATAAGAAGTCAACAAAAACCGTCTGCATAACTACCTATATATTAATATTACAAAAAATATCGATAGTCTATTACTGAGTTTACGGAATAAAAATATTGAAGTAGGTATGTAGTACACGTGGACAGGCATTTTACGTTGTTGAGGTACCTGGTCCAGTGGTAGTGAATATTGAGTATTGACTATATTACCTATAATGAGCAGTGGAGAGTAGCCAGGAGCGGCAGCGGGGGGTGCATCCGCGTCGGGCTAACGGCTTGTCCCCAGCGCGTCTGCGCTGACGTCACCGCTCGATAATGGCCGCTGATGCCGCGCCCGCGCGCCGCACCCCGCACCGACCCCGCAGGCGACCCGCCGAACGAGCTACCTCAGTCTCTCTCCGACGCGCGACCCACGCTAGTGCCTCAACATAACTTTTGAACGTTGCTAGTGTTACATGTGATACAAGGAAACCAATAATACCATGGTGACTCTGATTTGTCTAATAATATAAATAAGTGATATTTTATTTCTGTAGTGATTTATATCGTACTGTTATTACTAAAACGACGAGATGTCGGTCATGCAAAAGCGGCAGCACTGTTATCTCTGCGATTTGCCTCGCATGCCATGGGCAATGCTACACGAATTTTCCGAACAAGTGTGCCGCGGATGTGTTAATTATGAAGGTGCAGATAGGATTGAAGTTGTTTTAGATACCGCCAGACAGTTAAAACGAGCACATGGTTTTCAAGAAGGACGTGGACCTACACATGCAAAAGGTTCGCACCGTGGTCCTCTAGAGGCACATCAGAACGGTGTGGAGAGTCAGTCCCGAGGACAGCCGGCCCCACCAGCACATCACGCGCCAACTGCTGGCTTTGCGTTGCATCACTCACGTCCAACTGCTAGCGCTGGGCTATTAGCTGAATATGGCGGCCGAAGAGATGACCACGAAGGACGAAGACTCGCACATCTTCCTCTCGCGCACCTACCAACGCACGCCGGTGCTCGGCTCGCATCCGGATTGACTCTCAAAAGACCTTTGGACGATGATGATCATCAGAATCACCAAGAACCAGCAAAAAGGCTTCTGGAGGAACATTCCAGGCCACCACTAACCCGTGGCGAATCTCTGCCGGCTGTTTCATTGGCCGCACCTTTTGCTCCTGACCGTGTGTTCAAACAGGAAAAACACCCCTTACGTACACCTTCCTTCGATGCTACTTTCAAGTCTAACGGTAAGTGTGTTTAAAATATAGATTTCGGCTTAATAATACTATTAGCATCAGAAACTTAGGAAATTTTAACTGATTCAATTTTCAAGTGGACCTTTGTTTCCGTGTTCTAAGATTTAAAATATTTTTGCCACTATTTATTTTCCCTTTATTCTTAGTGTTAGAAATGACATCAAAAAGAAGTCTAAAGGATTCAATTTTGAGAAAATAAATGCGTTTTATGCCTTTATCCACATTTTCAAATGACTTTTGCCGACAGATAAAATTTACAAGGGTTTCTTTACAATTTACAAAAGATTTTACCCGGTCAATAGGAATATTATTAAGACTGCTTAAAGATTTAAGACTAAATATGATTAGATACTATTTGCGCAATGTTATCAAAATGAGTATTGTTCTCTAATGGGTTTCTACACGGCTAGGTAGATGCATTAACTTGCTCCATAAATACAAAACTGGTTCGACTGGTTAGCGTTCTCGAAAGCGTGCTAGTATCGCGGCCTCTCGCACACAACCAAACAGATTACAGAAGAATCGTACAAACACCCACGTCTCACGTAATGTAAACTCCGCTTCTGGCGTGAATGCATACACGATGCGCGGACTGCGGAGCGGCAACCTCGCGTGACGACATTTTCGCTCGCGTACGTATACATGTAGATAGGCCGTCGAACGAAAAAATACAGTGCCTGCCTACGCTTGGCAGAGTCGCCCGACCACATTCCGCTGGCGAAGTGTGAGTAGGGAGTCCACAACGACACTCCACTCGCAATCAGCCGACGCGGACGGCCAAAAAGGTCACCGCGTATGACGTCACTGTTACCATATGGTTGCGCCTATACTCGCATCAAGAAACAACTCATTAATTTGATGTTACAGGTTACAGTCAAATTATGCCACACATCACCAATTTATTCTTCCATAAGCAAACACAATCTAAAATATGTAATGTAAACATTACGAACAAGATGTCTTCATTTCGTAACCCACTGGTTCTTGTAAATTAAGATTATAATGCGTAATATAGGTATTATATCCAGAAGTGGATGCGATAATATTATGAATTCAATCGGAAATATCCCAATTTGCGCCGTTTCGTACAGCGATGAGTTCAGGAACTAGAAAGTTGTTGTTGAAGTGCATCGCAGTCACCCCTCGCGCCCGACCGTCGACAATGACACAGGCTGCGGGCCGCTGCGCACTCTACGTAAGCGTCTATTACCACACGTTGCTATTTATAGGTGGACGTGTGTGTGTTTACTATTGCGGCCCCAGCGCCGCCCGGCCACGGCAGGCGATGTGTCATCCATGATCTCATGTCCAGACTGTCCCGAATAATGTTTATTGCAACAGTAGCCTACTATTTAGCCTACACTGAGTGTTATATTTCCGTTGTTTCTGATGTAAAACTATACATACACTACTTTTCTGCCGATACTTTGAATGAATAATGTTTCAGGATACGGAAGCAGCGCCCCCCTCACGAACGGGTCGGCCGGGTCTCCGCCCGCGAGCGCGGCGGGCGGCGGGGCCGGGCCGTCCCCCATGGCCGCGCTCATGTCGGTGACGGACACGCTGCCCCCGGGCTCGCCGCGCTCCGCCGGGGGCTCGCCGCCTCAGCCTCCCCCGCAGAGGTCCGCCAGCCGCTCCAGTCAGCACTCTCCAAACTCGTCAGGTACGTCGATTGTTCTATACTTGATCATATTGTCACTGACGCTCATTCAAAATATCGTTTTAAAGACATTCCGTCTTTGCCGTAACGTTTATTGTTGACTCGTG
Source organism: Leptidea sinapis (assembly GCF_905404315.1). NCBI lineage: Eukaryota > Metazoa > Arthropoda > Insecta > Lepidoptera > Pieridae > Leptidea > Leptidea sinapis. The sequence goes on along the minus strand of NC_066275.1, from coordinate 4,158,887 downwards.
CGGGCGACCGATCGCCACGTCTGCGTCGGCCGTGCCTGGCGCCCGACGACCGCCAGCGCCCCGCGCCCGCACTCAACGGCTCAGTCTGTCCTTTACGAGTTGTCTTGTGCCCTGCGTTTGTTGCGATTGGCAGACGGTAGCTAAAGTGATGTATCCGTCCGACAGGGTCGAACGGCGGGCGGCGGTCGTCGGGATCGCGGCACGTGTCCTCCACGACGTCAGTGTCGTCGACGGAGGCGGGCGAGGGCGGTGAGGCCGCGCCGACGCCCGCGCCGCTTCTTAAGTGCACGCTCTGCCAAGAGCGCCTCGAAGACACCCACTTCGTGCAGTGCCCCAGCCAGCCACATCACAAGTTCTGCTTCCCGTGCTCCAGGGACTCAATTAAAAGACAACAGGGATCAGAGGTAAGGTTTTGTTGCCTGTTTTAACTTTTGATTACTATTCTACACGAAGCCGAGGACCAGAAATAGGTCTTCTTCAAGATTCATTCATATTATTAAAACTGACGTTTTATAGGATTTAATTTTTTTTTATCTTTTTCAGGTTTACTGTCCAAGTGGTGAAAAGTGTCCGCTGGCAAACTCGACAGTCCCATGGGCCTTTATGCAGGGCGAAATCGCTACAATCTTAGGCGAGGAGTTCAAACCTAAGAAAGAGCGGGAGACCTAGGGCATCGTTCTGCCGACTCGATCTTTATCACTTGTCCCTCTCACTGTAAACTGATCAGGGGAGGAGTGCCAGCCGGCCACGTGCTAGCGGCAGACGCGCATCGCGTACTTTTCTCGCGGGTCGGGCCCGAAGGCCACCGCGGCCAGAGCACTTCGTGTACATACTGTTGTAAATATTATAATCGTACTCATAGTCGACACAAGTCAATCATTTGGAATTGAACTCCGCCTACTGTCCAATTTCTTGGTCAGATGTAGCCATGATGGAATTGCTACCTATCAAGTCGATACGGCCAAATGTATTCATTGCAACATAATATGGTACATATCCATTTTTTATTATCTTAAATGAATATTTTATACCAAAATGTTATGGACCATCGTAATGTTCTAATTTTTATACTTTTTGATCTGAGGACATTCTCGTTCGAGAGTAACAGAAGCCTGGCTATAGTGTTGGTGTCGAGAACTCTTCAGGTGCCATTGTCTTAGTTACCTTTAGGTTTGGAGCCAAAATGAACTTGGCATTTATCAATGTGATTCACAATACGTGTATTCTCTTATCCTCGTCGTATATTAATGATCATGACATTATGTAGTCCGTTAGCGACTGTAAAGATATTGACACTTATTACATTTATTGGAAGTGCATCATTCTTTGTACAGGTTTTAGCGCTTAATATGTAGTTGCATGCGTAAGTTATTGAATATTCTATTATTGAACACAAATATTTTAGAGTGGCTCGAGTTCCGTTACTGTATTATCTATTTGGCGACACGTTTGGCCTAAAACTGTTGGGATCTTTACGTTTTGTATATTTTAAGATTATTTTTTTAGGATTGAGAAAATTAAATTCGATTAGGAATTTGTTACGCTCCGCTATTTTTGAGTTGATTATTTTGTAAGTTTAAGAATGTTGTGTCGGCTGCAGTATTAGCGAGGCGCCTGCGCATGTCGTCACTCGTCAGTCGGGAGTCGACACGCACCTAGTCATTTTGTGAAATGTCAAACTGATCCGCGGACGCCGGACGCGCGGCTCTCATAGGAACTCTTAAAACTCGCTGCTATTTGTATAAAGTGAAGTAATTATCATTATATTATGATTGTCATATTGTTGTTACATCTCGTAGTGTGTCAATTTCGAAGGCTATCAGATGGCGAACACTGAACAGTCGTTGTGGACTGGTATTGTGATGTGTCACACGTCACGCGGACGAGCGTCCGTCTGCGTGTTCGTTGTCACGTGTCTTGTAGTTAGTCGCTTGTAGGCCACACTCATACTATTGTATTCTTATGTAATACAGCAATGCATGTATCTTGCGTCACATCCGTTAGACGAGTCGTGACCGTACTTTACTTTTTATATATTATGTACCTATGTTCAATTAAATTGACATGTCCATTATTTATTTTAGATTGTCTGTACATACTAATTTGAACTTTACTCTGTAAATACTACTATCTATAATTGTACATACTTATATCTAATAATTGTTTAGCCGCTAGTTTTTCAAGGCAATCGAGTCAGTATTAATACTATGTACTGTGAGTCTTGTAGTTATTTATATAATTTTCAACTGCTTTCATTCGCAACAAACATACAAAAATTGTACCTATTTGTTTCCAAAACATCTTAATTCACAATTATTTTAATTTAATGTCTATATTTTATGTAAATCACATAATTTGTTTCCAGAACGTTTGTCAATGTTTCTCATGATTTCTGTACAATAACGTTTTCTGATAGATTCGAAATTGAAAGGTTAATTGTCTGGACAAGTTTCCCTTTGGTTTATGTTACATATTGTGCTATCATTTTGAAACAGTCAGAAATACTGGCAATATTCGATATAGTGTTACTATTGATATCTACATCTTTGTCAAATGTATGCCACACTTTATAAAACAGTCCGTAGGTAATGTCTTAAATACCTACAGTAGTTCTACCGAACTAGTACCTAATCCTTTTTGTAATGCGTCTCTAAATATTTCAGGCTCATAGTGCGAATCCATATTTTAAAATAACTTTTTATATAAGTACAGTGATTGCATACATTCGGTATATGAATGATGGTGGTCTGTCTGTATGGGCTTGATGTCGAATATTGACAATAGCTGCAAATGGTATAGTTTCAAGACTTGGAAACTGGACGTAATTCCAGAAAAATGTTCCAAACCACAATCATGTCGAAATTGAGTTAAGAACACAAAACTGGTCACGTGATTCATATTAACGGACTGACAAAAAATGGCAGCCCTACTGTAATAATTCTTTAAATGACATCATGACTAGTAGCCCAACCCACATGTATGGAATACACTAATACTTATTAAACTTTAAACACGAATTCCTTAAAATGTGATGTTTGTGGCTTGGAACGTTTTTCAGATACTACGTCCAACTATCTTATTGTTAGTAAAAAGTGAAATGCTTTGGTTAAGATGTTAATGTAAGTGTTGGTGAATTACAATTGATGTGATTTTGTAAATTTTGTTTTATTAAAAAAAAATCCGATTAATGGGTTTAGTTCCTGTCACTCGCGAGAACGATATTGGATCGTTATTTACTTTTTGTGTTAGCATTATTATACAATTGTTAAAGGTTCTGAATGTCAAGATACAGAGGTGAGAGAGCTGATGTAGTGAGACAGGTGTTGCTTGCAACGGTGACACAGTGTTTCTGTCACCAGTACTTGTTCTTGCTCGGCCATTGAAAGGAGCGCTCCGATCAAGTACAATCGAAATAATGTACTAGTTCGGTATCGTAGTGCTATTAGTACACTATAGTACATTGATCGATAAAGTTTTGCGGTTGATATATGATTTTCATTCATATTTCGACTGTCATTATAATATTATTACACCCAGTATATATTCACTGTAATAATCTTCTAACTATATAGTTAAGAAATTACTAAAAATAATTTGAAAAAAAAACACAGTAATAATAAAATGGCGACCGCGCAACATTAAAAAAGTTAACTAAAGTAGCCATAGTTATACTATTATATATTATTTGGTATAACTGTAGTTATGAAGTCCTAATCCTTTATAAGTAGAACAGCTAAGTGAGAGGACCGCGGAAGGTATAATTATTGTCTTACTCTTATGTCCTACGCTTCGCGCCTCTGATAATGATTCATAGATCTCGTTCACCGTTGCATTAGTCAGTCCGAGCTCAGTCGGTACTGTACTACAATGTACTAGATGAACGAAGTCCTATCAGCTGAAGTAATAGTTCATAGTACAAGAACTATGTATGAGTCACTCATCAGCGACAGTCTCTTAATTCAGAGCAAGCGGATGTCCGCGTTGTATGTGGGAGAGTAAATGAATTTCGATTATCTTTATTTACGAAAAAGAAAACGATGATTTGTTATGTTACCAATATTGACGAATAAATAATAGTTAAAAAAAATAAAAAACGCTTTTTATAGAAAACCGAACTAAAAAATAGAAATTCACTCAACACCTGCACTATCGATAATACATGGAAATTATATAAATGAACAAGAAACTTATTTTGCAAATTGAAAAAGGAATAATTTTATTAAATTAATGCATTGTCATCGGTCCTCGATAAATCTACGAAGTTTTAACAAGATCTAAGCATTTAAAGTGGGTCAAAATCGCGCCCAAATGAGTCGGTTACAAACAAACATACATACAGGTGAAGCTAATAAAAAGCGTGTAAAAAGACATCCCTTTAAATCAATTTTTATAAAGCGAAGCTGGAATGGTTAAATATTTACTGAAACCATTTTATATTTAATTTTATTTCGGTAATTTTTTTTGATCTTTACATATAAAATCCAAGCTTCCACTGCCCCGGGTTCGGAAGAAGCGTTACTGCGTCGCGTGCGCATCTCATCAGTGTAGGTGCAGGTAGCATCAATGTTGCCAGGCAACACCTTCGCAGGGCCCTTAGTTGCCTTTGAAAGTAAACCTCTTTTGTTTTATATAGATGATTTTCGAATCGTGTGTGGCCTACAACTTTGTTCGTTACTGATGTATTGGGTTCACCAACATAAAATTTACAGAAAAGCTGTAATAACAAAAACTTAAAAAGGCTGAATATTTTGAAGTACTAAGTGCATTTTATTTATAACATCTAATTAAATATATTTGCATTAACAATAGTGATTACCCAGATATCCATATAATATACTCTCTTTAAGACTCAAGCTGAATTGAGGCTCATTGTACTACCTACCTACTAATATAATCCACCTGCATGGATGTCAAAACGAAAAGCTTATGCATTAATTAGCTGACCCGACAGACGTTGTTCTGTATATAATAAATAAAACAATGTTTTTTTTTTATGAATTTGTCTATAATATATCATTACATCAAGAATTACTTCGTAAAATATGCACCCTGCTGTCGTAATGAAATTGTTTCACAGCAGAACTGTCAAACCGTGCGTCAATAAATTCTCTCATAGAAATTATGTATGGACACATCAAAGGAAAAACAAATTTGTTGTTTTTATTTAATTCCGTGCATTTTCCTATTTATTCATTCCTTTTAAACCTTCTCTGGACTTCCCACAAATAATTCAAGACCTAAATTTTCCAAATCGGTCCAGCCGTTCTCGAGTTTTAGCGAGACTAACGAACAGCAATTTATATATATATATATTATTAATAATAGAACAGATAAATAGATTAACTTCACCATATCCACCAGACCTCCATACAATCCATAAAAAAAAAAGCTATGAAGATTAAATCTTAATGTCAGCTTGACATTGCCAAAATTGGGATGTGTTGCAAAAAAATACTATCTTCAATACAGTAAGCTATCGTTTTAAAAGACATATACAATATCTTTTAGATCTAGATTAGTGTATACCTTCAAAAAAGGGAGTACACTTTTCGAAAAGGCTGGCAACACTTCTGTGATTCCTCCGGTGTTACAGGAGAATATGGGCGGCGATAGTTAACCGGTACGCTCGTTTATCCTCCTCTTCCATAAAAAATACCTAAATCATTTTAGAAATTATATTTATTTAAAAGTGTGAGAATCAAGAGCTTATTGAACACAATGATTCTGTAATTCAATATTTTGTTTAGTATCATTTAATATTTTTTGAGTATTTTATTTTAAATAATAAATGGATTGTTACCAGAATATTTATTAAAAAACAAAAATAATGCACCCAAATTAAAAAAAATCGATATGATATATATGTGACGCATTTTATAACAAGTACCTAGGTACATAATTTATGATCCGCGAAAAATCAAAAGTAAATTCAGTTTTTGGCGAGATGAGTAAAGCGAAGAGCTACTTCTTGCAATGTATACAAAATTGTTAGCAAACTCTTATAAAACTAATGCTGTGTGTTTTTTTAAGCAATTAAGTCTCACTAAAAAATCCTATTCAAGCCAAATAAATACTGTTACAAGTTGGTACAGCGTATTTAGAAAGCATCGTGAATTTCTTATCTCATTAGAAACTAGAAATCTTCATATTTTTTAAATTAAACAGATTTTGGATGTCTTGTTAGGTATCCAAACATGTTCCTGTCTCTAATTGAACAGTTTTTAAAATCCCGTCCGACCAGGATTTGACCGTACTCACACGCCTGAGCAAACTGACTTTTTGACAGCTCACGCCCATGAAGTTTCGTTTTGTTTAAGTTAAAAAATTCATACAAATAATATTGTACTTCATGGACGTGTACCGCCCCTTAATGATGTGCCACACATAACGATTACTACGATTATGCCACAGATTACAAATAATCGGTAAAAATAAATGTTTAATATGTAAGGAAGACAACAAAATTTTAAGTTGAAACTAATAAATTAAAATATTAAAATTATATAAAGTTTTAAGTATTTTCTTTTTAGTGTGAGACATACAAACAAAATAAAACAACTAAAATAGTTTACTTAATTCCTTTTATTAACGTGACTAGTCAGAATCATCATTTATACTAGATTCGTCCGATGAAGTGTTCAGTAATATTAACGATTAGCTCTTGTGTGCATAAATTATCAAATGCAATGTCACGGTCCCAATCAGACATTATGACGCTCTTAGTTCTCTCCATCACACTTAGTGTGCCTTTGGTAAATCAATATATATTTTCTATTTCTTTAAAATTATATTTTGAATAGAGGTGATCCAAACGACAGGTTGTGGGAAAAAATTTGGTCTCCCTCTAAAGTTACTTGTCATTTAAATTCATCTCTCAATAATAAAATCAACTCATTCAAAAGATTTTATGAATCCTTACCTCTTCCCTAACAGTGTATATTATCAAATTTGTTAATTTTGGATGGCACGAAGATCAACATACTCTAAATATTTTTTTCTTAGTATTGTTCTCTGTATAATGATTTTATACATTGATTTATGTAGGGGTAGCCATTTTAATAGCAGATTCTTGCTTGGTGATGTTTAATTAATGTTAACCAACGTGACCGATATTGAATATATGAATATATATCTCAAAATCACTTTAAGCAATTAAGTTCGTGGTAATTTGTAAGTTTCTACGCCAATTACTAGAACTCAATAAAGATATTATCTTCAACACCTTCTTTTATAGTCTAACCATACCTAGCCACAACAATTTTTTCCTTCTCAAATGATTCCAAAATATGTAATTCCTTATTAGCTGTTGTGTAAAAAATAAAATTTCGGAAGTATTATATCTGACATATTATATTTAATGTCCATTCTAACTTGTCCACAGATCGGAACACAACAGCGGACAGGATGCCCGAACCACTGTGCTTGACGAACAGATGAAACCTTCTACTCAGCGTTATCCACTCGATCGATATTTGGTAGGTTCTGTCACAGACTGACAATTTTTTATTATGGTAAAGCAAAAAATAAGACCAGATGGAGGGTTAAGTCGAGCAACGCTGCGTTATTTGTCTTACATCACTAAAAAAGGGAATCAGTGGAGCGATTAAGCTATTTGTGATTAAAAACTGAAAGGGCAACTCTTAACTCGATTCTTGAAATATAAGGATATTTATTTTGGTTAGTTTATAATTTTACAGTTTCAATAGGTAAAATCGCGTAATTAATCATCTTTGTTGATATATTTTACAGGCTGAAAGCAGCGAGGACATGGATATGGCCAAAATTATAGGTAATGATTTATGGAAATCTGAAGCAGCTTTAAGACCTGAAGATGAAATTCTACTAAGAAAGCTACGCGAAATGTTACAATCCACTGCAGATGATCTGAAATTATTATCTGCAGAGTTTTCTAGAAATCAAGAATCAGCTTTAAACATTCTTCCCACACCAATGGACGAAGAATTTAATGAGAAGATATATATTGAAGAAGTTGTCAAAGCTAAGTTCCTAGGACAGGCCCCGATGAAAAGTCAAAATTATGTAGCTAATAACAGACTCAGCGAAAAAAAAGCGTCAACAAGAAGCATTTGTCCTAAGCCGGACAGCAAAAAACAAAACAAGAAACTGAGTTTTTCCCGAACAAAAGTAATTGACATAAAAGAAAGTACAAATAAATCAAGTAATAGTAAAGAGAGTGATAAACAACCTGTTATTATGGGACCTGAAAAGATTAACCGAGGCCCAAAACAATGTGCATCGGTTGCATACAACGAACTAGTTCATAAATGTGAAAAAGAGAGTGGTAATATTTTAAAAAAGGAACTTAAATTACAAGAAATGCCAAGTATAAACATAAGATGTGAGTTGAAAATGCAAAAGGTTTTACAACTGGATATATTACCCAATACAAGTGATTCGGTTACTTCTCAAAACAAGCGCAATGTGGCTGTTATTGCTGTATCTCACGAAGACCCCAAATTAATGGTAAAAGAAATTATTCAACCCAGTGAAATATATAAACCAAGACCTAATGATAAAAGAGACTCTAAAAGAATTATTTCTAGAATGTCAACTTATGATAGTAGTGAATCATCAAATAACTATGATAACAATCATTGCAACTATCAAAAGTATAATATAAAATTAACTATTCCTAAAGATCCAAAAAAGATAAAAACTATAAGAAAAAAAGCAGGCAACGTTAACTTTCCTGTACCCAAGAAATCTTTAGATGACTGGAGGAAAAAATTAAATGATGTGTATGGTCAATCAACCTCTAAAAACGATGGTAAAATATGTGAAAAAGTTAAAAACAATAATAGACGACTAGCGCAAACAACGTCCGCCGGACAACAACGAGAGCTTAATAATACTGAATATATTCCATATTCTAAACTTACTTTAGGTGGAGTTAATGTTAATGAGATCGAGAAGGAATTATCAAATAATATCTATAAAAATGACGCCCCCTTAAGCCCTGTCTTAAATAAAATAACAAGCAGAATACCATCCTTGCATGTACAACAAAATCACGGTAAATACAAGAACTCAGGCGATGTTAATCTTTTAACTACTTCGGATGAAAATTTACTACAGGAAGTATTAGATATCGAAGAGAAAGTTAGTTTAACACTTTCCAAGTCCGCCAAAAGTAATAATCTAACTGCTGAAAGACTCCAGGAACCTTCACATAGATCAGATAATAGTATGAACGACTTAAATACTTACGCAGATGACTTTGAAATCGAGAATTCTGACGATGGCACTGAGCACCAAGATCAACAGCATTCTAAAATAAATGGTATTCAAACTCTTGGCCACCAAGACGAAAAAACTGTCACGTATAAAAAAAGTCCTCAAAATACGTCTTCGAAAATTCTTAATTTATCATTTAAGAATCAGGTGGATACTTATGAATATATTCATACCATAGATGTTCAAGACATTGCAACCCAAAGTAATTATTTAAATAAAATATCTCTTAAAGAAACTCAAACTTCGCCGAGGTTAGAGAGTTCCAAAGTACAAACAATACACAATGATCTATGCTCAACTTTTACGCCAAAGTGTGACATCGAAAAACTTTTTGCACTTGAAAAGGATTTCATCAAAAAAGTCATAGTCGAGGAATATGCAGATGTTATCGATAAGAGCTATACAACTCAAGAAAGAAATATCGCCAATACGCAAAAGAATACACAAACCTCTCCAGCCAGAGTTAAAAATGTTATGACATCGCCGACCAAAACTAAAACGAGGGCTACATCACCACTTTCATTACAAGTTACGATAAATAAAGAGACAAGTCCTATAGTTATGGTTTCAAATGACGCAAAAAATGTTCAAGATGAAAGAGACATCGAAAGGGAGGATATTTCCATTAACTTATCTTCGCCCCGGTTCAGTTTGCGGCTTCCAACATCATCCCGTGAGTTATTGCAAAATGTTAATGATGTTACGCGACCCAAATCAAACCTTAAAGGAAAATTGATTAGAAAACCTTTAAGCAGCTCTAGTTCTTTGGACGGTGATTACTCATCATCAGATATTAGCAGTATCGGTGAAATAAATTTACAGTATAAAAGAAGTTTGAGGGGACACGTATTTCCATTGATCTCGGAGCCAAGTTCTGTATCAAAATATAGTTCGGATGAGTGCTCTGGTGCGCAGCCCCTCAAAAGTGATGGTGAAATAAGTTTTGGACAAAGAAGGAAACAAAAAAGTAATGTTAGTAAGAGTGAAGGAGAAGTGAGTCAGGGACAGTTAAAATAAATAATGCAGGGTATTGTTTTTATTGGGCTACTTTTGAATAAGTGCGAACACTTGCGAAATATCAAACAGCTCGATTTTCGCACTCGTGAACTCTCTAGAATATTATATGACATAATTGATATAAAAAGCTTACCTGAACGCTTTGAAAGTGTAATCAATAACGGTACGATAAGTATTTTTAGTACATAGAGTAAATATCAAAATGCCTTAATATTTTACTACGCAATATTTTATTAAAGCCTGAAGTACAAACAAATTAATATTTTAATAATCGTAATATGTTTATCATTGTTATATTTTTTACCTTATTTAATTCGCGTTAAGTGGATAATATGTGTTAGTATTATGATTTACATTATAAGTATAATTAAATATTGAATTTTCGAAATTATCGTTTATTTTTTTTTTGAGATAATGTGAGCACATAATAAATTTGCGCCACTAGATGCAAGCAGTAAGTATAATATGTATGTAAATAAGGCAAAAATACATGTACTTATTTATTAAGTCGTTGCCCGCTATAATATGAGATCTTTATGTAGGTACACTAAAAAATATTCTTTGAGTGATGAGTGTGTGCATAGGTAAATTCAACGATACTCCAAGCATTCTTCTCCACCTTCACATTTTACGAGCATCTTTTTCTTTCCAGCATATTATACGTATACAGAAATATGGGTAAAATTAGGGTTCTCACGAGGTCTTTGTGGCATTTGTGATGTTCATATTTCTCCATATTTTACTAATTTTGTCTTCCGCCGTCCTTGGACACCTCTCAATTTCGTCATGCACCCAACATTATTGAAGGGTGAGGATATGAGAGAATAGTAAGTGGCCCTTAAATTTCTAATCGTGTGACGTAGGTGATTTATCTACGTATGATCTTGAATAAATTATCAGTAACGGTATCATTATAAAAACCCGGACAAACGCATACCCTGACAATAGGTTAATTGCGCTGGACTGATACCAATGTCATTCCTAGCTGCTGCTATCAAACCAAACAAAACTTTTGGGAGTTCTTTAACCCACGATGGGAAATCAAACGAGCTGTTACGGCGGCGGATGATAAGCCGTCGTATGAATCTGTTAAATGCCCATTACTTTCATTAACGAGAAAATAATCTACTCTCAAACTGGTGACCCTGGTCGCTGGTGAGCCTCAACGGACAACCAAACCTAACGATCCAATCTTCATAAATATTTTTTGCAACCGTTATGAAGATGTAGGCCAGGGTCCGACTATGTCAAAACGAATATGCTCGAACCTATCACGATCAGAAAATTTTTGGATATCCGACACCGGACACTGTATGCCTATTCACTTTAGAACGTTGACATGGAATCCATGTCCGATACTAATCGACTATGTCCTTGTTCATACTTTGCTAAAAATAATTTTGTCGAATCCTTTTTTCGCGTTACCCTAATGCTAGAATGACTCAAACAATGCAATGCGTCTAAAACTTAGCATTCGAAAACAAATACGGTCTAATACGGTTAGTTGATATTTCGCAATGCAATTTATTATAATTATTTTTTATAAAAATACATTTAGAAAATACAACAAAATCAACATATTTCAATATATATTAATGCAACAAAAATGTAGGAATGTAGGAGGAAGGAAAGAGGAAATGCCGTGTTTGATAAAATATGTATGACATAATAGGTACTGTACATATAATATAATGGTCTAAGAGCACACGAACCCCAGATCTTCGTTATTTTCTAAAAGCTGAAAGATGTTCAGCAAACAACACAGGTAAGAACGATGGACCATTATGTTTTGCGTTACCGTGGCTTCGTCAGGTAAACGGTACTAAAGGCGCGTAAAATAACCGATATAAATACATCAAAATATAATAAAGTGTTATTTTCTGGTATAATCTACAGATTATAAGAATTAAGAAATCACGTCACTCATTGCAAGATAGTTAATATCGTAGGAAACCCTTGCCAGACACCTATAATGTTCATGAAAATATAATTCTTTTTACGTTATAGTATAAAGATGATGTTTCCTCTTTAGCCAGACATTTTTGATAGTTCCTACCCCTTGCCAGACAAATATGTTGGGTAGGTAGATGTAGGAGCGAGCATGAGGCAATATATATATGGGTGGGTTATAAGATAAACTATCACACTCAATGTAAGATTCAGTTTAATGATAAATATCTTCATCGGAGGAAATATCTGTCAAAAGCAACTGGCATCATCATCGAGAGTACAACCAAAAAGCTTTCAATGAAATTAGTAGCATCATAGAACAAGAACGGCCGCCGTCTTATTTTGATTTATTTACATGAATTATATACTGATTCATTGGAAAGCATTCAATTTATGCCGAGAATTCCATTGAAATGGAACGAACACGACCTAGAAGAAAAAATTATAAGAAGTTTTTTATATATGTAATAATGGGCAAATTGGCAAGAGGCTCACGGGTTGGGAAGTGGTGAGGCAACCGCCCATGGACTTTTGCAACAACAGGTGTCAAGACATGCGTTATCGGCCTTTAAGGTGGGAGTATGCAGTAATTTACTAAAATGATAATAAAAAACGATACTTAATTTATTCCGCAAAGTGGCTGTGCGAGGAAAGAAATTTCTTGCAAAACGCGCGGTTGTGGAATTTCAGACGTCAACGTGTTGCGAGTGGTATTAAGCATTTTGACGTAATGTCCGGTGGTGGAATTCGGCTGCTGGAATTAACCCGAACAGCTCCTCTGTGTACTCCCAGTGATAAATGCAGTAGAAAATGCTTGAGAAATTCTGTCACAGATCGCACCCACAATTATATATTTTTATATAGTAAGCCGTTAAGGAGTACCATTGATCATCATATTCGATTACCACAATAACTCAATTACCATAATGACGTTACGGTAGGTGACTCAAATAGCATATTAAAGATTTAGCCCTAATTTGCTCCTAAGAGTTGCGTTACTTTGTCATGGATCCCATAATCAGAACCTTACCAAACTACCGTTGAAGTCACAGACGAGTAAAAAAAGAAGGACTCCGCGCCGTGATATTATCAAGTGAAGCACCTTTATGCTAGTGTGCGTGCGGTTACGGGGTATACCAGTTACACATTTTTTTCTCCGTTAAATAATCATATATCCACACATAATTTTATATTATTGTCTTTACACTTTTTCACAACGCAAGACGGCATTTTTTAAATATTTTATTGCGACGCAAACTGATTTGTCACAGACGATGGCAAATCTCAAAATGGCGGCCGATCGGCTTGTATTAGTGTAAGTGTATGCGTGGGGCTATGTATTTACACGTTAATCGGCTTGTTTTGGTGCCTCACTGTTATGTAAGGTGAGACGGAGTCCTTATTTTTTACTAGTCCGTGCGTTGAAGTATATCCTTTCAAATAAAAAAAGAATCATCGAAATCGGTTGGTGTGATATTGAGTTTTGATTGATACCATTTGTCGCGCAATATTTAGTGCAAATTTAAGACTTAAGTATATTGTTTTCTCATGGATGCCGTTGTCAGAACGGGACGAAATTAATAGGACAAAAGAATCATCAAAAAAATAAACAACGTTTAAAAAAACCGACTTCAAAAACTGAAAAGTATCAAATAACTAAAAATTTAATCTCTCTAATCTCTTATGCAAACCTTTAATATTAATAAAATACTATTTATTAGTACGTAGTTTATTTTTAATCTTTTGCATTTTAGTGTCAGTTACTAATTTATTTATTTATTTATTAGGTTTATTTACAATCACTTACAATAATACACACAAATATAAAAAGTAGAACTAGAAACTAGGAAGTAAATGTAGTGATTATTACTTACAAATAAACACAGCATGCAGAGAAGTAATTAATTTTAGGTATTATATAGAATAAGTTACGAATTATTTTTTTAAATTAATAAATGAGTTATACACAGTTACATAAATTTTCCAATTATAACATTATTAAAGATTACCAATGATGCTGCAAATGGTCTTATGGAATTTGGCTAATAATAATATATAATAAACCTGAATGAAAACTCCAAAAAAAAGCCGTACACAGAAAACAATTATGACATCCAGTAGACGAAAATTTTCAAATAAATGTTCATAAAATGAAAACTACTGGGCCAAACTATGTAAAATTTTATGGGACCAAATGGCATCTATTTCGCATCAAACAAAAGAAGAGTCACATAAATCGGATCAAAAATCTCAGACAAATCGGTGTACATACATAAAAAAAATACCGATCGAATTGATAACCTCCTCCTTTTTGAAGTCGGTTAAAAATCGGTTCACCCAGTCGAAGGTTCTGAGTTATCAAACATAAAACAATACCGTCTAATTGAGAACCTCCTCCTTTTTTGAAGTGGGTTAAAAATACAGATGAAATACATTATACAATACTTCTATAAAAATTTTATGGAGTAAATAAGATAAACAAAAACTGCCTTACCTTTATTTCGTCTCTCAGAACTTGGTTAATAGATAGGATACGTAGACAACATTAGGTGTTTGAAAATGATACACTAACGCAAACATGAATAATTTAACATTGCAATAGCACACTACATAACAATTACACGTCAAAGAAGGATAGTAAATGCAATTATCGCGAGCGAAAAAGACATAACTCTAATTTACTAATTGCTTCGTATTTGTATAGAGAAAATACAGTTAATTCATCAGATATGATTTTTTACCGTACACCGTGATTTATGCCTAAATTACGATTCATTCATGAGTTCATGTAGTAAAAGCTATAAAGTAGAAAAACTGCATTGAAATTAGGTAGATAATGTGTCATTGATTTTATAAAAAAATGATTTCATATTTATTATAATTTATAGCCACATTGATGATATTAATTATTTATATATAAAATACTAAAAAAAAACATACAGACACCAAAAAAAAACCGAAAGGTATCTACAGTAAGGGTCCCATTTTTACAATCTTACTAACAAAGGCTCCCAAAAAGTTTTAAGATTACAATTATTATTTTTTGTATCTTATATTATTTATGAATGTCTTTTTGTTGAGGATTTATTACAATAAGGTAATGGGAGAAGAAGAAAATGATCCATTGATTCTTCTGCAGTTAGCAAGGGATATACTGAAAAAACTCCTACGTAAACAAATAGCACTCACTGGCTGCATCCGCTACCTTTTTTTTCATGGAATAGGAGGACAAACGAGCGTACGGGTCACCTGTTGTTAAGTGATCACCGCCGCCCACAATCTCTTGCAACACCAGAGGAATCACAGGAGCGTTGCCGGCCTTTAAGGAAGGTGTACGCGCTTTGTACCTACCCTAAAACTTGTTTTAATAGTTTGATAGTTCAGCTACCTATATATGCACTTGTTTATTAAAAAATATGATATTCACTGCAACAATGACTTTTTTACATCATTTCCTAACATATTCTACCTCGATCATCCCGCAACAGACAGCATCAATATTTTGTCATTTCTGTACGTTAATGTATGATCGGCTTGGTGGAGATCGGCGTTGTCATGGCAACATATTTATTTTGTTAGTTAAATAATGAAATCAAATAAAATGTTATAATTCATGATTTCTTAAATGTGGTGTGTAGTTCTATGATTTTTTTTTACTTTCGTAATTAGTGCATCTTCCCATAACACAAGACGGCATTTTAATGTTGTACCTATATCAAATTGTAAGCAATTCTGTCAATAACAAACGCGTGTGTACCGTTTTCGTATCGAGAGAGCGACTACGACAAAAGGAACCAATTGACTCAATTTAGGCGATTGATTTTCTGCGCGCTAGTGATATATCTACCTCTTTTAATACTATAATATTATCATTGAGTTACGAGGCAATTTTAAATTGAGATATTTACTGTAAGAGTAAAAATATTATTTCATCTTTGTGTCTTTGTCTTACGCTCTTAGGCTAAAATGTTTGCTTACATTTTATGTTATTGTTTCCAATGCTCGTAATCTAAGTAGGTATCTAACTATAAACTATGTGATAAAACAATGTTTGTTGAACATTATAACTCATCGAATTAAAGTCGTGCCCGTGATTCATTAAAATTATTACAAATCTACTTTGAAACAGCAGCAATCGCCAATCAGTCATTTACAAGAATTATATGGATTATTAATATGAAATCGTACATTCATTTATCCTATTTTTGTGTGCTTTTGGTAAAAATAAACATAATCACCGCTCAAAAATATGATTGTGGGTACTGCCAGCCGGAACAAGTTCATATTGCATTTGGATGTAAGTAGATCTACACTGATTCTATAATATCTTTGTGTTGTTGCAAATTGCTATTGTGTAAGTATTTTAATAGTGCTTACTCATTTATCACTACCACCCAGGACTTGTATATGATGTCGTTGGGCAGGAGTTAGGGCTTGGGTAGCCCAGCCATAACTTCCATCAAAAATAACAATAAAAACAAAGACAACAAAAAGAAGCATCTTTACTTACTATCTGATATTATCTCTGTTCATATTAATTGAAGTTTCTATATGAGGACCATTAGCTTTGATACAGGTCTTTAATTTGTATGGCCAGATATTAGTGGTCTTACAAGAAAGCAGTGGCTTACTCACACAGAGACTCATGGCAAGGAACTTTTCTCCGCAAGTTTGCACTCTTCATTCTTTAAGCGACTCATTATTGGAATTTTATCTTGAACAGGCCATGTCCTCCAAAAGAACATAATTGTAGTAGTAATAGTCCAAGTGCTTAAGATCTTGGCTAAATGAGGGCCAGTCTGAACTCTGCAGCTTGAGACAGGTTTGGGTTTTTTATACCCAATTACCGGGTTTTGAAGAACTAAACAGAAGGTCTTACAGCACAATCTAAGACATTCTCTTGATACATATTGACTGAAGTCTCTTTTCTACTTAGACTGTGACTTCATGATAAGATCCTTCTATTTTGCTTTTTGTAATGTAACCATGAAATAGTTTAATCACTTATGAGGAAATTTGTGTGCATTTTACCTACATTTTGGGATATCACATGTGTTTGATTTAGCTATAATATTGACAAAAAACATCAATTGTTGGTATTGGTCTGAAATATGTGTTAGTGTATAAAATAGGATTTTTTGCGCACTTTGTGCTATCTATTTTATTAAACTCCCCATTTTTCCATTTTATTATTGAATGTATTTTTTGTATCTGCTGAATGGTTAGAGTTATATTATTATTAGACTTAGAGTTATACTTTATAGATTTTTTTTTATTGAAATAAGAGATTTGGTAAGCAAGTTAAACATTATATTGTTAGACTCACAAAATTCAAGTGAATAGGTTAAATAGATTTAATGTAATGGAGTGTGTATCAATCTGTTATCTTGAATTTGGTTGTCACACTCGCATATCTGTAGAATAATAACTATGAGTCCAATTAAATATATATTTTATATATGTTATAAGCATCAACAACAAAACCCAGTTGTCTCCTAATTCCTCTATGCATTCACAAATACAAACAATTCAGTCTACCAACAAAAGTAAGCAGGTACAAGATCGTGAATGCTCATTAGCCAGGTCATTACCTGTGACCACAACATATTGGAAACAATTACTAATAGCTGCTATAGATTTATAGAAGTACTATGATCCTGAAATTGCTCACCTTTATTAGGCTTTTATGGATTGTAATGTACTTTCAAGTCATTTATAATAATTGCTACAAGTTTTTATAGCTACACAATATAATTGGATCCAGTATCTGAAACAATTAATTTGACTGTGGAAGCCATTATCAGAAGACGGAATCCATATTGCTGGGTTATCTGACCTATGTGCTGCCTGGTCAATCCCCAATACTGATGTTTATTGTCAGTAACCATCTGTCTGAATATTATTTAGACCACCAATGTCATAAAAAAACGACTTGCATTTTTTCATGGCCCTTTTCTAGTAACATTTTTTTTTTTTTTATGGAATAGGAGGACAAACAAGCGTACGGGTCACCTGTTGTTAAGTGATCACCGCCGCCCACAATCTCTTGCAACACCAGAGGAATCACACCAGCGTTGCCGGCCTTTAAGGAAGGTGTACGAGCTTTTTTTGAAGGTACCCATGTCGTATCGTCCCGGAAACACCGCACAAGGAAGTTCATTCCACAGCTTTGTAGTATGTGGAAGAAAGCTCCTTGTAAACCGCACTGTGGAGGACCGCCACACAACCAGATGGTGGGGATGATATCCTAACTTGTGGCGTGTCGTGCGAAGGTGGAATTCGGCGGCAGGAATCAGGTTAAACAGCTCTTCGGAACACTCCCCGTGATAAATGCGATAGAAGACACACAATGAAGCGACATCTCTACGCAACGCCTAGTGATCCCAGTATATATGAATTGACACACACAGTAATTAAAAGTAAGATAATAGTGAATTATATTATATATATTTATTATACATATTTTTGCAAATCTGTCTGACATCACACTTTATGAAGAATATCAGGAATTTGTACTTTGTAGAGTGAGGCAAGAACCATTTACCTTTGCTCAGAGAAGTTAGCCTTCACATCTTCATATTTGCTTTTTCTTTCTAATCTACATACTTATTTTTTTATTTCTATAAACTGCAACTGATCGATTACTATACATGGATAATTTTAGAGGATATCTTATTATTATGTTGGGGGAATTACATTCTTGATTCCACAACAAACACTTCATTTAATTTAGTAATCTTAGGGTGACATTAATAAGTGTTCCTATAATATCAGCTTGGTCACAAGTACCTACCACATTTTCTTAAATCATAGTCCCTTAAAAACTCTTTAAAAATATGAGATACTTTACAAAATGTATCCTCTTTTGTTTTGGAACCCCTGATAAATGTATGTGTAAAATTTCATAATAATTGTTTATTTAGTTTGAATATGAGAGTAAAACAAATTTTCATTCACATTAATTATAATATTTGTTAGATGATTAATTGAAAAGTAATGTCCAAGTCTTAACAGGTAAAATTGCAGGCAAAAGCTTGTTTGAGTTGTATTCAGTACATACAAATATGATTTAGATAACCAACTGAAAGTTTCAATTTGCTCTCAATTGAATAAATTATTAAGTGTCCTATTTAATATTTATATGATTACGTAATTATCAAGCTCTGTATACTGATAGTAAGCAGTTGGTTTATATGATGTAGGTAAACAAGGATAAAACCTTAATTTAATTTTACCATTGTTTGTATGCATGTAACTTATATTTATTTCAATTGTTATTTTTTTTAATCTCTACTATTATTGACTTTATCTTAATAACAGATCTGCGGTGCATCAATGGTACAAGTATTATTCCGATCGGTTCAGTAGTTTTCACAGTATAACCGAAGGAAACAACCGGCCATATATTTTATAGTACAACGTCACAGAAACCCCGCGCAAAATGGCGCGTTTAAATAGCCGAAATATATTGCCCGAAAAGAATATATTTTTTTAATTAAATATTCTTATCTGTTTTTAACTATAATTTGATGTGTTTGATAACTTTTAGGATGTAAAAAATCAATTTAATTATTTTTAAAAAGCATTCATATACCCTATTCAACTACTCAATATGCGTAGACCCACAATTAGGAAAATCCGCTTTTGTACTCCCAATTCCTAAGGTGTACGCTAACCACTACCATTGCCATTAGATACCTCCATTACCTCTCACACCCATAAATGCGAATATTTTAAAGTAATTGTTTGAGAGTGGTACAAACTTATGTTTTGTTATTAGATTATATACATACATATTACATATATATTTAGAACAAAGCTTTACATATTTTATAGATCATTGGAATGAAAATTTTATAGAGATAAATAATTAGGAGGTCGCTTGACTCGATTGTCTGACCGAGCGGAGATATTTAGACAACTTGCTGTTAGGCAACGCATAAAACTGGCCATGTTTTCTACTTAGTGTGAGTGACAAGCTACATCCTACACTAGCGATACGTTAGTCACTTTGTTTTCGTGTGTGTGCGTTGCTGAAAATAGAGGTTAAACAGTTCGCCGTTATTGTTTCGACGTGTTCACAGCTGTCACAGCCTATCTGTAGAAGTAAAAATAATCTGAGTTTTCGCTTTGTGACAATTTAGTGTGATGTGTTTCAGCCAAAAGTAACGACATAGTTGTAACATGGACCACATTCAACGACACGCACGAGTCGCGTGTGCAGTACGGTGCCGGAGCGCTGGACGAAGAGGCGAGCGGTGGCCGGAGCCGCTTCGTGGACGGCGGACGACTGCGCAGGAGCATGTGGATACATCGCGTCACGCTGGCGGATCTCCGATACGATACTAAATATGGTACTTCAAAAATAAAAATGAATAAAGAAACATCGTAGAGACGTCGCTTCATTGTGTCTCTTCTACCGCATTTATCACGGGGAGTGTTCCGAAGAGCTGTTTAACCTGATTCCTGCCGCCGAATTCCACCTTCGCACGACACGCCACAAGTTAAGATATTATCCCCACAATCTGGATGAGTGGCGATCCTCTACAGTG
This sequence comes from Leptidea sinapis, assembly GCF_905404315.1. Taxonomy (NCBI): domain Eukaryota; kingdom Metazoa; phylum Arthropoda; class Insecta; order Lepidoptera; family Pieridae; genus Leptidea; species Leptidea sinapis. Next base: position 4,138,113 of record NC_066275.1, on the reverse strand, counting down.
CGGTTTCAAGGAGCTTCCTCGTACTACAAAGCTGTGGAATGAGCTTTCTTATGCGATGTTTCCGGGACGATACGACATGGGTATTTTCAAAAAAAGCGCGTACACCTTCCTTAAAGGCGGCAACGCTCCTGTGGTTGCTCTGGTGGTGCAAGAGAATGTGGGCAGCGGTGATCACTTAACACAAGGTGACCCGTACGCTGGTTTGTCCTCTTATTCCATAAAAAAACCCTCCCAACAAAAGCTGGCAACGCACTCTTTTCCCCTGGTGTTTTGAGCCTCTTGCTTGTATGCTCTTTCTTATATAAAAATGTAAACAGTTAATAATATAAGCTGTAAAGTAGAACCTTTAGATGAAGCCTCGATTTAAAATTACGAATGTGTCACGGGAAGGTTTGCTTAGCGCTAACTTCCGTTGAAAAACCTCATCGTCTATGTAAGTATTTAATGAAAATTTGGATGTTATAAATCAATCAGATATCATTACATCCATACAGGTACACTTATAACATCCCAAAGTTATAAGAGAAATTAATTTTAAATCAATATTGACAGTTTAAGTATTTCAGAAAATATTTGTATTATGTATACAAAGCAATGGAACAGAAATACTGGTCGATTCATCTCGAAAGGTCAAGTGTGAGTGATGAAGGAAACGAAGGGCTGTCTTCAAGATATTATAACACTATATATTTTTAAGTAGGTAATATCTTTTGAATTTGCGTGGCGGCCATTTAGCAACTGCCTTTTTAGTTTTTATTTATTGTTCTTATAGCGTAATAGTAAAAATAAATATATATAGTATTATTTACAGATGGTAGATTTTGACGTTCAATAAGTGATTTTAAATCCTATTTTGAATAAAAATATTTGAATTTGAATTTGATGAACAGCGGACTCTTAGGAATAGGGTTTCCCTTTCGGCACGGGACTCTTAAATAAGGAGTTTTCACAGAATATGTTCCTCTGTCAGGGCCCTTCTTACAGGAACGTGAGGAGACAACAATGTCTGCGGTCCCTGAAGCTCTTAAAAAAATTAACTTCCAAATGGAAAGAAATCGATACTAAAAGAAAGATAAAGGTAATGTAAATAAAAATGATTGTATTGTAACAATATTATATTTGCCGTGCAGTGTACCACGCGGGGTCAGTGTACGGCTGGTCGGAGAAGTTCTCGTTCAAGACTCCGCCGCGAGGGGATCAGTGGATGGTGCGCGCTGCCATCTACGGAGACATGGGCAACAAGAATGCACACGTAAGTTACGTTGTCGGAACCTGGCCACTACTGACGTCTTGTAGGAGCAGGCTCAGCACTGGCTCAGTCGCGGTGACAACATGTTTTGAACGTAACGACAGAAATTACTACCATGTCTTATTGTGCAATTTTTACATTCTTACTGGAAATGCCTCACCGACGCCACGACCTATCAGAATTTTCGCCTCGATGGTGTTTCTCTACAGTCAGACTTTAAGACGGGCCCAGACACAGCTTCGGAGGACAGAGATTTAGAAGAAGCACAATTGGGACACCGACCTTCAGCTAAATAATGTGCGGTGGGAGAATTGAGATATTCTACGGGATAATGTGTTTCGTCATCTTAATCGACTACAGCTTCTCTAGAGCTGTAAACTACTCCCTTACCCTCTATATCCGAGAGGATGTTTTGGTTAAAATGGCCCGATCGAAATAAAAGGATACGATTGGTGTGCAATGTGACTGATTCTTGATTTGATCTTATTCTTTTGAGCTGGCACTACTCTACTTCAAACTGGATGCTACACTATCGACCAACGCAGCTAACCTCCGTCTCGTGACCATACACCTGCAGCAGGTATCACTCTCCGCCCGTGGATACGGGCGGCTCATTGGGGTGGAAACGGTGTCTGCCTGCTGACTTCTTCTTTCCTTTAAAGTCGCTCCCCTCCCCTTTGTATTTATTCATGGCCAACATTCATGAGTTTTCATTCGACTTAATTTTGAACAAAAATAAAAAAGCTTTACCCAAAGATGCATTTATAATTATTTGACGATAATTAGGTCATTGTTTTGTTTTTAATTCAAATACATTTTAATTTTCAACTGTATTTTTGTGGCTTTTGCCGACCTTGGTTCCTGTACTAATGAAGTTTAAGGGCACTTTCATTTGTAGATTCTATTGCGTGGTGATAGCATCCAACAAATGGTATATTTTATAAGCGATTTGTTCACGTCTCCGATTTTACTATGATAAATGATGCTTCCTTATTACAATTGCAGAAAAAAATAATTCTAGTAGGGCTTTGTTGCAGACCCATTTTAACAATTTGCTTCTAATGCCCCTTCAGTCATTAAGGTAGGCCTTCAGCTTTTCTACATTATCCCTGTCACATTTAACACAGAACACTTGTTCGATTGAGATAATCCCGGTTTTTCTGAAGCCCGGATTTCCTTCTTCGCCCAGCGCGTCTCTCTCCACCTTGCCCATCCCGATGAATTGAAGCACCTTATAGGTATTGTGTCTAAGCTCATGGCCTAGATATTCTATTTAGCGCTTCTTGATATGTAGTCGCGCTGAAGCACAGCTTCATTGCTGGCCTTTCATGTTAAGCTAATGCGCAATATTTGGTAGTAGCATTGCATCTTCTCGTAGTATCCTGTCTCATTATTTGTGGAATTAGCCTGCTCAACCTCAATAATTGCAAATTACGATATTCAATTGGTTTCTGTGAATATAACATCAAAAATTTTAATAAATACTGCATCATTATGGATTACCAAGTTTAGCACCACAAGTTCAACTCGGTCGTCACCCACAGTCACTGTCGTACTTGCAAGACGAGGCGGAGCGCGGCCACTTCGACGTGATCCTCCACGTGGGAGACTTCGCGTATGACATGGACACAGACAACGCGCTGGTGGGCGACGAGTTCATGCGCCAGATACAGCCCCTGGCCGCCCTGGTACCCTACATGACCTGTCCCGGCAATCACGAAGCTGCTTAGTGAGTACCACGCACACGTTCTATTACTGGGTCACATCGTCTCTGCAGTTGGCGTCGATGACGTCATATGGCCGCTCTGTGGAGAAAATTCTCTAGATATATTAAATTTCTACTTCATACCTACGTTGTATGTGCAACATTATATGTTGTGTGTTGTATGTTCGTCCGGGGCACTACTGCCATCAAACATCAAAATTAATATAAGCTTGTTATGCCTATAACTCGGCTTTGTCGAACTAGTAAGCCCTTTATTAGGCGATGTACATCCTTATACACGAGTATCCCAAATGTATAAGAAACATATTGTGTAGTAACATACAAAAGATAAAAAAAAAGATTTTTTAAAACGTTTTGTGTGTTGAAAGCTACTATAGCACTGATGAATTTTTAAAGCCATTTAAAAATATTTAATATAATGAATGAAATATGTAAGTAACATATGAATTTCAAGGTCTTGAATAGAAATCAAAAGATATGCAATTAAAATTTACTAATTTAAAAATAAAAAATTAGGTTGAGTTTTCGCCGCGCTTTCCGAGAAATAAGAAGAAAAAAGAAATAAAAAAAAGAAGAGTATCATTTTTGGAGTCGCGTAATGTTTACATCGTCATCTTAATGGCGCGTGCGATTTTTTTTACGTTATTAACAGCTTCGTGTTCTTAGATGTTTTAACGAGACTTAACTTGAGAAATATTGATATTGTCTTGTTGGAAATGTTAAAAGTCTTGTTTCATTTAACAGATTTTTGATTCTTTTATTGTCACTCAAAAAATTGCCAAAAAAATTTTGTTTAGTTTTTTCTTATACCGAATAAGCCGAACTTCGGCTGAATGTCGAAGTTCTGTTCAAGCCGCCGAAGTTCGGTTAAAACCGTAAAGCCCGCCCCTAATAATTACATTTGAACCGATTATTTGAGAAATCCTGCAAGTCAGTTTTTTGATAAAATTATTATTTTCGGAAATGTGTTCTATGGCGGTAAATACACATTTCAGAAAGAAACCCTACAAGTCAATGCGACAGAAAGGAAATTATAATTAATTGAATATGTGGTTTACTTTAGTAACCCATTAAGTCACTGATTAATGGGGTTTCTCAATGGAGTGTAAATAATAGCGGCCGGTGGACGGGTCGGACTTGGAGTACAGAAAATTAATGCTATTCCTGAAGATATAACAATTCGCTCTTCAAAGCCTATGGATTCGGGCTTTAATGACAGGTTTGTTGCCACGCCGGAAGCCGTTTATTAAAGACTGATGGAAAGCCCCTCCTTTGCCCGGGTCGAAATAGAGTAAAAAAATTTTCAGTGTGAATTATTCTTATTATTTTAACAGGCCGACCTTAATTTCAGAGTTCTAGTTTAAAATAATAATCTCGAATCGCCATTTTAAGAATGTCACTGAATATAGAATATTCCTCTTCTCATAAATAAGAAACGGAGTGTTTGTGTTGGTTGCAGTAACTTCAGCAACTACAGGAGCCGGTTCTCGATGCCTGGCCCCTACGAAAGCATGTTCTACAGCTTCGACCTGGGCCCCGTGCACTTCGTGTCTATCTCCACCGAGTACTACTACTTCCTGGAGTTCGGGCTCAAGATGCTCTCCACTCAGTTCCAGTGGCTGGACCGAGATCTTCGCGAAGCGAATAAACCGGAAAACAGGTCATTATGTGCATACTTCGCTATATCATATTATATTACCATGTCATATTATATGATATAATGGTGATACATGGTGATCCATGTCATAATATTATATTACCATTTTATATAATCTGCCACTGAACAGCAAATCACCGCTTGAGCACTGAGTACATACTTACAGGTGCTTAGTTACAGAATTACAGTACAGTGTAATTTATTTATTTATTAGGTTTATTTACAATCACTTACAATAATACACACAAATATAGAAAATTAGAACTAAAAACTAGGAAGTAAATGTAGTGATTACTTACAAATAAACACAGCTTGCACAGAAGTAATTAATTTTAGGTATTATATCCTACAATAAGTTACAAATTAAACATTTTTTTTTAAATTAATAAATGAGTTTTACACAGTTACATCAATTTTCCAATTATAACATTATTAAAGATTACCAATGATGCTGCAAATGGTCTTGCGGTAAGGAATCAGCAAATATATCAATATCAGCTACGCTATAAGAATTTAAAATTTTACATAATCGAGGGACTGGGGAATTGGTACCTAGGATCGTTCGACGAAGTGGAGTAATAGGCTTACGTGGAATTCTTACTGGTACTCTTAGACCAAATTTGTATGACACCTCTTCAGTGTTAAGGTAAAACTACTTGACCGGCGCGTAATTCATGTGGTGGGTGGTGGTGATCGTTCATCATAAGACGCACCAGACGCATGTTCGTCTTTTGATGCAATAATAATCTATTTATTAAATCCCAGAATCAAATTACGCTTTACACGCCATATGGTCGATTATTGTATGTATATTATGAACCGTGAAAATTAAAAAGAAAACGTTTATTGAACTTATAAAATTGATTAACAATGGCTTAAGTTTAGTCTTACAATTAATTTGATAATTATAAATAAATCAAACAAATAAGAATAACATAAATACAATTCCAGGCTGCTTTATGATTTAAATAATCTTTGATATTGTAATAGTCTTTGCTGCTTAATTTACTTTTTGTGAAGGCTTTGAATTTATTTATAGACATATTAGCTCCGTGTTTGGGAAGTTTATTCTAGAAACGCTTACATTTACATTTAAAATTACTGACTTTATGGATTCTGTGACAGGCATGGCAAGTTTACTCTTATTTCTAGTATTAATAGTATGTAAATCACTTAGTTTTATTATATTATTTATCTCTCTGAAAAAACATCAATTTCGCATAAAAGTATTGTGTCAAAATAACGTTTTCTTTAAATTTATCCTTTAACGACATTCTGAATACCAACCATGTTATAAATGGCTCTATCGGCTTTCTTCTGCAGCACAAATATTGTATGGATCTCAGTGGCATTACCCCATAGAAGGATACCATAGATCATAATGCTGTGGAAGTAACTAAAATACACTATTCTGGCCGTATCTATATCAGTCAGTTCTCTTATTTTCTTAACCGGATATGCTGCAGAGCTTAATCAGTTTGCTAATGCAGATATTTGGTCGCCCCACTGAAGTTTCTCATCTAGACTTTCTCATCATTATACCTAAGAACACTGTCTTATTTACAAGATTCAACACTTCTGCGCTTAATTTAATATGTGTGTTAATCTTTTTCACATTTGGTAATATTAATTTAAAGCATTTCGTTTTCTTACCATTTAAAAGAAGATTGTTTACATTGAACTAATGTTCTACTTTAGAAATAGCATTGTTTACATCGTCAATAGCAGTTTCACGTTGATTATTTTTGAATAACAGTTACGTATAGCCGGAAGACGCAGTGTTGGTAGGACCCCACAAGATTGACCGACAATCTGGTCAAAATCGCCGGAATATTTTGGATGAGGGCAGCGCAGGACCGATCGTCGTGGAAATTAGGGGAGGCCTTTGTCCAGCAGTGGACGTCTTCCGGCTGGTGATGATGATATCAAACACTTTATAATTAAATTATTCTTTAATCTACAGGAAGTAAAATACTTGATATTAACTAAATGTCCCATTGTTCACAGAGCGCGCCACCCATGGATTATCTTGTACGGTCACCGGCCCATGTACTGCAGCAACTCGGACGACATCGACTGTAGCGTGGAGTACACCAGGAAGGGGCTGCCATTGTTCGGGGCGTTCAGTGAGTATCATTGGCTTACTCTCACTACCAACAACATTACGGTAATATTGTACCCATAATTACTTACGTACATACATACTAACCTCAAGCAATCTTAACCCATACCACGTCTATCAAGACTTTATAACTCCATCTGCGGTGAGGTAGATATTTTTAAAAACTCGTTACCTGCTTATAAAAATTGTTACGAGATTGTTAGGCGCCAAATAACTTAGGTTCTTCTTCTTTTTTTTATTTTCAAATTGGCATATATCTTGATTTTGTAATAAATATATAGATGTACGGTTCACTTGTTAATGATAAAGGTCTGGAGCCTCTGCTGCAGCAGTACGGAGTGGACGTGGTGATCTGGGCGCACGAGCACTCGTACGAGCGAACCTGGCCTCTCTACGACTCCAAGGTGTACAACGGATCAGTCGACCAGCCCTACCGCAACCCTGGGTAATATGCGCACCTCATACTTTGAAGTGCCTTATATGTTCAACTAGATGATACAAACATCTTCGGACCTTGGATTTCATGAAGAGTTGAAACGAGTGGTATAATCCCGGGAACGGTGTCAGGAGCGTGGCACACTTCCCCGGATATAGATTTATAATGTCTACCTCCCCTTTGGAGAGACGGCGAGATTGTATTTTATGTCAAATAAGAATTCATAATGGGCGAGTTTGAACCACAATATGCATGATGGCTGTAATAATGAATTTTACAATTTATTACTACCTATTGATCACTGTTAACAGTTATATAAGTGACGTCACGGGCAGACGCTTGGCATAGACAAATTTTTTTTTTGGTATTTTATGGAAATAGTCGATACTTCCAGACATTATCCAATAGTTAGCAGTTTTCCAATATTTATACCTCTTCGAACTATTTTTTTTATATAAATATTGACACGAAGTTATATATAGACAAAAAATAATACTTCATGGACGCTGTTTTGTTCTTTTCTATAGTGTAGAGACGCGCTCTGAAGCTCCGATATTTATTACGTATTATCGTCTGTTTATCACTACATATTTTAAAACAAAGCCCTCCACCGCGTCCGTCTGCTAGCGATAAACTCAAAAACTACTACATCAATTTTCATGCTCTTTTCACCAACGGATAGCGTTGTATGTATAATATTTTAACGATATTTCTTGGAGGTGTCGGATAAAAATTAGCCGTCTGGGAGCTTTCAATGAAAACGCTGTCTAAACCCTTTGAGATATAAGTAACTAACAAAATAATGTATCGTGGATTTGGGTACTTTTTCCTATTGACAGAACAGCGTCGATCGGGTCAGCTAGTATGTTCATAAATCAATGTTGCAACTAAAACATATATGTTACCAGTGGGGAGGTTCCTTTTCACAGATTATGGGTACCACAACGGCGCCTATTTCTGCCGTGAAGCAGTAATGTGTAAACATTACTGTGTTTCGGTCAGAAGGGCGCCGTAACTAGTGAAATTACTGGGCAAATGAGACGCAACATCTTATGTCTCAAGGTGACGAGCGCAGTTGTAGTGCTGCTCAGAATTTTTGGGTATGTTTGGGCACTACATTGTAATGGGCAGGGCGTATCAATTACCATCAGCTGAACGTCCTGCTCGTCTCGTCCCTTATTTAATTAAAAAAAAATATGTTGTTGTAAATTACGCCGATTGTTATAAAAATAGAAATGGAATCGGAACTCTTTATCTTTCATAAGTATAATTATTGGCTAGATGAAGTATAACACGACGCTAATTGTATTTTAAGCATATTTTTGTGTTGCTTAGTGTGTGTAACAGTTCTACTAAATACCGCTATTATGTTTACGCTTACTAACTGGTGGGGGCGCGGGTAGATCGATAAATTCTCAATAACTTGTTATAATATGGGAAAGTGATTCGAAAAGGAGCGTTTCGGATGTGAAACTTCAAATGAAGAGTTTAGTCGAAAGGAAAAATGGAATCCTCTCTTCGAAAAAATATTTGTATTGGCTCAAAACTTGTAAGATCCAGGTAAATAAAATCTCAAATATGTAAATAAATTCCCTTTAATAATAGAATAGTAGTAGAGTTTCTGTTGTTATGTATTTTGTATAGATCACTGGACATATATATAACATGTAAATAAATTGACACTATAAAATATATAAGTATACCTAGTAATAACTAACTTTATGTTATAACACAACACACACGCAAGAGTTTGTGCAATGAATGTAATTGTGACATATTTGACAGTCGATCGGCGGCTCAAGGTCCAGTGCTGCCAACACAAAAATAAAATACCTTATCTCATCCACAACTGTGCTTAGATTATTTTGAAAGTCGATCTGTTGTTAAAAATTACGCGTGGATGTATCATTTGATTTATTTTCATTTGATGAAATTATGTATATTTTCACAGACTTCATAATTTAATTTAATTTCGATGAACTGGTGTCACACTTTATATCATTTGCCATTAAAATTAAGTTTCAAATATTACACGTTTACAACGAAAACAGAAAAGTTAAATAGATTGTATATTTACACTAACTACTATCTATATTAATTTACACTAATTGAACGACCACACACAGTAATCAATCTTGCGCCACAGTAGATACGTATCACATCTAGTAAATTGAGCGCGACAAATGAAACTTCATTACAGGCAACTATTATTACTTTTAAAATTCATTTCATTTCTCTGCTTTGTAATAATCTGTGATCTACTACAAAAACAAATTTATAATCGCCTGCGGGCCAAATTGAACTGCTTTGCTATTTCATACCACGACGTCATTAGAGCGATCGAATTTAGGTTGACGTCAAATCAAGTCGGAATTTTGAATCGCAAACTGTTTTAGTTCGTTCATTCATTCGTACCATGAGGTAATATTTCAACCTAAACTGGATATCTTGTGACAAAGTGAGCGTTTCAAAAAAAGTTGCTACTTTCTTAGCGGAAAGTGAATCGTACTTTTAAAAAATAGTGAAAACATACATATAGGAAAATGGAATTGATAAAAGATGAGATGAGAATACTTTATTGGACTTTTTTGTAAAAAAAAATACTGAAAATTAATACCTATAATGAAAATACTAAAGATGAGGCAGTAAAAGGCCCCTGGCTATAGCCTGTTCGCAAGAACCAATCAAACCTCATGTCAAATCAAACATGAATCAATCAATTAATCAGATTATTTTTACGAAAACACCTGAGCAAACCTTTAATTTGTAACTCAAATAACTATAATAATTGTTATATATATATATATATATATATATTACAATTATTTAATAAGTACTAAAAAGGGCTTAATGGTTTATAATTTGACGCTATAAAGTGTAATTTTGAAATGTATTTGTAGTAATTTCTACATAAAAAACCGCTTAAATCGTATCATTATATGTTTCGAAACGCAACGTATATGGTTCGAGTAAGAGAGACAGACTTATGCAACGACTGTACAGCATCATCTCTTTCTCACACCGCGGACCAGACAAATTTCTTTCGTTCATTCTTCCATAAGCGATTCAAACGCCATTTTTTTATAGACACTTCTTGATACTAATCTTAGCAATTCAGTTTAGGTACTTAAACTGAAATGCATCGGAATTGAATCGCTAATTAATAGATGATGGTGCCTACTATTCTACCTTCTGGGCTTAAAGTTTATTTTTAAACGTCCCGAAGTAATACTTTGACAGTTTAATACTGTTTACAAGTGGCCGTTCTATCTTATTGGTATTATACAACCTGAATCAAAAAGGGTATAACATCCCTTCAATGCTACGTTATATAAGTCATATGCAATAGTATTGTGATGTTTAAATTTGAATAAATAAAATAAATAAGAATAAAAAAAGCCCCTACAAAATAAAAATATTATTTTTCAATTTCTTTTCTCAGGCAACCCTAACTTTTTAAGAGACTGCCATTTAATATGGGCGGAGCCGTTGTTTGTATACAAAATTAGATAACCTACCTACGCACTTAAACATTAGGTATTCGATAATAATAGTACATACCAATCTTGCTGCGCAGCTTTTAAACACTCCTTGAGTTTCACAATAAATACACAGAAAACACCACATCACGTCATGTTGATTATGTTTTAGGTACCTAAGTCGATACCTAGTTATTTCATCACTAGTACATTCAAAACAGCCCAGGTACATCACACATGATACAGTTATAAGGAGGTACGTAGGTTTTGGAGCAACACCACTAAAGGAAGGGTTCAATCATGCACCAATCTTCGGAAACAGGCGTATGAGGGAAGCCTCCTATTCCGGTACCGACGGTGGTACAATTCGCGAGCTGCGACCAGATTGTTATTTGTCACCGCACCAACACATATATGTCGTAATATTCATTGTTCCCATAATCTGCCATGATTATCATACGAAAATACTGCAATCCAAAAGTCCAACGTGACGATCTAAAAAACATGAATGTCGGAACATAACTAAAGTTTAAAAATTATTAAATAAAATGTCCATTGAATTTGGTATTATGATTAAGGGGTATGCACACTCGCCGAAATAACACGCGGCTTGTGGGGGAGGGAAGACAAACGAACGTACGGGTCACCTGGTGTTAAGTGATCACAACCGCTCACATTCTCTTGCAACACCAGAGGAATCACAGGAGCGTTGCCGGCCTTTAAGGAAGGTGTATGCGCTTTTATTGAAGGTACCCATGTCGTATCATCCCGGAAACACCGCACAAGGAAGTTCATTCATAGGAAAGCTCCTTGAAAACCGCACTGTGGAGAACCGAATTTGGCGGCAGGAATCAGGTGAAACATCTCTTCAGAACACTCCCCATGATAAATGCGGTAGAAGACACACAATGAGGCGATGTCTCTACGCAACGCCAAGTGATCCAGCCGTTCACAGAGCACTAGGTCCCCGACAATTCGAGCTGCTCTGCGTTGCGCGCGGTCAAATGGATCGAGCTTACTGGGGTGCGCCAGACCAGAGATGACAGCCTATTTGGCTTTGCTCTCCAGATGGCCTCGAAATGAGAATCACTCAAGATTTCGAGACCCAGTATTCCGATACTAGGCGAGGATGTAAAGGAAGTGTTGTCAAAGAGCGATGATACGACAAATGGGGTTTTATTTGTGGTATACGCGCAAACTTGAGTCTGGGAGTTAAATTGGACAAGGTTCATATTTACCCACATAATAGGGGCAAGCCTCCACATTTATAAACTCTGGGCTGCTACTCAGAAATTTCTTACTAAAACCCCAATGCTTTGCAAATGCCCGGCCCGGGAATGAAATACCTACCTATCTATTATTAATACGAGAATGGTCAAAGACATCCATTTTGACTAAAGTTATCCGTGAAGCACAATTTCTTAATAGGAGCCTATTAGAATTATCTTTATTGGATAATACATTTTTTTGTGTTAAGAAGGGACAAGACGAGCTGGACATTCAGCGAATGGTAATTGATACGCCCTGCCCATTACAATGCAGTGCCGCTCAAGAGTTAAGAAAAACCCAAAAACGCGTGCTGAACTACAATTGCGCTCGTCACCTTGAGACATCAATCATTCAAATAATCCTACATTAAAGTGCTCAGGTAATAACATATCAAAAATGAGAACTCATTTAATTTCCAACACAACAAAAATATCTTGAATTAAAAATGGTCCGGTGTGTGCCTTTACAATCGGCAATCCCTTTGATTTTACAAACACATAAACATTCTCCAATCACAGAGCAGTAAATATTTGAATCATGATATTCACATTCACACAATTCAAAGAGTAAAAATGCCGATAGGCCGAACTTTTTAACCTCAAAATATGCATTACAGAGTTTCATAATTGGATTAGAATTACCTATCTTTATTGGTAATTAAAGTAAATACAAATTTAGATTGTTTTTCAATGTCAGCTAAAGAAAATGCACATACAAAATAACTTCGTCTTCATGGCAAAATGAGATTATAATTTTCCTCACAGGTGCAATAAGCAGTAGGCATTTTACTATTATCTGATATTATGTCACATCTACGTTATTCATCTGTTTTAGGTCAAGGAGAATTCAGAAAAAGAGCTGATAAGGGTTGCGGGATGCATAGTTTTTGCGAAAACTGTGGACTTTAAATATTGTATTTAAATATAACGCTAATTCATTTCTGACTTCACATAGTCATTAGAGATGACCTAAGGAATGTCGGGTTCAAAGCATAGTATACCCTTTTTGATTCACGTTGTATACGTGTGGTTTTTAGCAGCAAATTCTCAATGAGAATATAAGTGCAGTGCGACATGAAAACGTATTTTATGTGAATTTTCACTTATAAGCTACTCACGCGCAGCATAGGTAAATTCTTATTAAAATATAAAAAATAATAATAATGCAATGAAATATTAAGTAACAGTTAGTTATTAATACTTTAAACTTTAGGCTCAATATAAATTAATTTATAAACTTTTAAAACTTATTGTTTAAACACATTTGTTTTTGTTCATTTTTGGGATATTTCTTTTGCATTAAATCTAAGTAGGTAGTAGTTTTTTGCTTTTGGCCGGTCATACAAACGTAATAATATGCGATTTAACACAATAACACAAAGCTTTTCAAATAACTAAGGAATGTCACACATCTGCATGAAGAGTCTCACCAAATTTTTTGCTTCCATGATTTTTCATAGTTATTAACGTACCTATGTAGAGTTCATACGATATATGGTGGTATTTATTTACTATATTATGTTTGTAATATATGTACTAAATGTTGCAGCGCTCCCGTCCACATTGTGACCGGTTCCGCGGGCTGTCAGGAGGAAACTAATAAATTTAAACGTGAGTACTATTAAAACTTGATATATAACAGTAAATTCTAAGTATTCTGTTGTGTAGAATTAGAAAATTTGTTTTAAAGTTAACTATTACTACACAAGTCACGATGCACCAGAATACAATATTACAAGTATTAACTAAGCTTTCTTCTTCTTATGTCAGTGATAGCGGCCACAACACAAGACGTGGCTTACTTTGGCAACGTCGCTTTTTGTTGTTCATTGAATCATTGATCTAGTGACCTAATTCTATAGCGCGTCATAATTTGGTCAAAATGAAAAGTGTAGTTTTTGACAAAATGAATGCAGCTATTTTGTTCGTTGATTGTATATCGTCAGCAAATGTGCTATCTAGTATGTAGGTACATTTATTGTGTATAATACTGTATAAACACGACTCACAAAGCTGTGTGTTACCAGCGGCGCCGGCGGAGTGGTCGGCCTTCCGAAACTCAGACTACGGCTACACCCGCTTCCTGGCCCCCAACCACACACACATATACTTTGAACAGGTACCCGCCTTAACTTATCTACTGTAAATTACATAGTAATAGTAACGAAAACTCAAAAAGGCTGTCTAAAACGCAATATGACTTGTAAGATGTATGTGAGGAGATGGGTCTGTCTGTGATGAATACGTGTTTGCAGCACAAGATGATACATATGTACACGTGCCGAAAGAAGGAAGGAAATGTTGTGTTAAGGAGTATGATAGATCTTGTGATAGTCGATGTAATAATGATAACGAAAGTAGTGCCTATTGTGGGCCAGATATTAGTATATATTACTATTTGGTAATTAGCAGAATAAGTGGTCTGTTGAAACGATGGCGTCACAGAGGGTCTACTACTGAATTAGAACAATTAGATCAATCCTTCTCATTTTTTTTTACTTAACAATTAAGCACTTGTTTATTATTAATTTCAGGTGGACGTAGAGAAAGGTGGTGAGGTCATAGATAGCGTGTGGGTCGTGAAGGACGCACACCGGCCCTACAATATATAAACCAACACGAGGGTATACTTGAGTGATGCCTACTATACCTACACTTACCTTACTTTGGCTCTTAGTATCTAATACTCTTGTTCAACCTTTACATTTCATGTAGTCAAATAAATTTTATTTTTTATTTTATTAGAAATATTATATTAGGTTAGTATTCACTCTCCAGTGTTTTATTTATTTCCTATTTGTACAGAATAAACTGTTAGATCAAAAATTGTATTTAACTATTTATATAATTCAATCTTCGCAAAAAAACACGTCCACCCATCTTAGGAATATCATAGCAATGCTCCTGTGATTCCTTCGGCGCTTTAATTGTCGTGCGAATTGGTCAGCGTTACATCCGGTTTTCTTGTAAGTATTTTTTATAATTTGTCAAAGACGCGCGTGAGATGCAAGGCGCGAACCTGGAGACACCCGCACATATTCTACATGCGGCTCAATCTGTGCAAGACACTAATAGCGTCTCAAAAGCACATTAAAGAGATAAAAATACACTTAATCATGGATAATGTAGTCGTACGCCTCCTAGAGTACGTAGTCTTATGGAATAGTGGAAAAACTCATTAGAATATATGAATGTCGTACGACGTATACGAGCACAATAATTGTGTTTAAGCCAAAAATGTACGATAACGTATTACAAAATTTAGATGATATAAATGGCAAAATTGACATTAATAAATAATCTATAATATGTAACTACAGCGCAACAGTTCACTTGGTCACGGGGTCGGCTGGCTGCCAGGAAGGCCGGGACCGTTTCAAACGTAAGCATCCATAGCTACCCACTTACATGTTACTTTTCTGGCTACTTTCATTACTTTGTTTTAATTTTTAATCTTATTAGTATACTGTTAGTGAAAATTTGTAATTAGCCTTCAGAACCTACTTGTTAATAAACTAGCTGTAAGTTTTCCGAAAAGAATAAAAAATAAATTACTTGTCTTTAATATCTCAGCTGGCCCGTACCCGGGGGTGGCTTATATTTGAAGTTGTTGTTTACTTTTTATTGTGAACATATTATTACGCCTGAACGTGGATCATCTTCTTGCAATAAGGTCCTGATTATAGCTTCAGAGTTGGCGATAGTCCTTGTTCAGGCAATAGTAAATTATTTACTATATTTTGTTTATAATTATTAACTAACGTAATAACAATATCATTATTTGACAATTTCTAGAAAATTTGGTACTGTGCCCTATTATCAACTTGTTCGCAGGCCGGATGGCATTTCACCCATCGTGCTTTAAACATGTGCCTCTGAGTTGTCGCCCGCGCCGGTTCGAAAGCGTTTATACCAGCACTCGTAATAAAAAGGCATAGTCCCGGAATTAGAATTAGACCCATGGAAGGCAGCCCTTGTCCATCCCATCATCAAAAAAAAAGGAGAGAGAGTTGGATCCGGCTAACTACAGGCCTAGTGGGTCAAAAGCTGAGCAACCTACATCAGTACTCCATTTGCCATGGTCGGTCGGCGGGCGATCTTCTGCTATACCTAACACATAGATGGGCGTCGGCTATCGAAAGTAAGCCTGGCAGTTAGCCTGGATAAAGCGAAGGTCTTGGATCCTGTATGGCACAAGGCGTTTCTCTCAAACCTTCCATCATTTAGGCTTCCCGATAGTTTATGGAAGTGGACCACCAGATTATTTATATTAGTGTTTGCTCAAACCCGACGCCTGTGAATGCTAGAGTTCCCCAAGGCTATGTGCTATCTGATACACTTTTTCTTCTGCATATCAAAGATATGTATATATAAGACGCCTCCAACAAACACTGCTATGCAGACGCAGTACTGGTGATGCCGTGTCAATCAAATCGTCGACCAGTTCCTGAAGAAACTTGTTTTTTTCTATCGAGTCGTCTCCTGAGGTCGCGAAATGGGTTAACCTTTTTCAATTTAACCCCCAAAAGGCTGAAGTTAGAGCGTTATTAAAAAGCCCCAACAACACTTCTAGTATCGGAATACTGGGTCTCGAAATCTCGAGCGATTGCCAATTCCGGGGTCATTTGGAAGGTGAAGCCAAATTGGCTTCGAAGAACCTCCGCCCGCCCATCTCGATAACTAAGAAGGCAGGTATGCGGGACTGAACTATGGCACTACGTACCTGCTTTATATCTAGTTCTTGAGTATGTGAAATTCAGTTCACGATACACGAATCATCCTCCTTCACGGTTTCCATTGGTTAACCTAAAAATGACATTAGTCAAAACTTAAATTAAACGCGGTGTTTGTGGTCAAAGCGACATAGGAACCTTTTCAAAAAATTACAAACTCGTGATAACATTCTTATAGAGTGATTTGTCCTTTTATCTCAGATGAGGGGATGCCGTGGTCCGCGTTCAGGTCCCAGGACTACGGCTACACCAGGTTCAAGGCGTACAATGACACCCATCTCAACTTCGAGCAGGTGAGACCTTACTTTGAGCAAGAACTTAAATTCAAAGAATCAGTCGCAGATTATATTACAGATAATTTTCTGGGATATTCCAGAAGAAAATAAAGTACGTCTAGTAATTCTAACATGGTCGAAAAGTATGATGTTTCATCGAACGCATACCGCCTGTTGACGACAAGCAAGAGAAAGCGATACCATTAAACGAAAAATAGTGCGCAAAAATTACATAAAACTTAAGTAAGTTCGTTTCGCCAGTTTGCGACCGATTTGCGGAACGTGTGGACGTAACATATATGTTCAAAAATTAATTAAAAATAATAGATTATTTATCTGATTTAGTTTAAAATTAAAGAACAATCTTAATTAGGCGGAAAAGCTAGTTTGCGACTATCATGAAGTCAGTTCACGGCCATCCAGTTCAATAAAAATGCGTGCTATGTTTGAATAATATAATTAATCTTATAAATCACGTATAACAGTACAAATATATTCAGTCTTAATATAAAATTCACGTTACCCGTATAATAGGCTTAATTAGGGTTTCTTAAGTATAAGAGTATCAATGTGAAATAGATTCAAAATCGTAACCAATATTTTTATTCATCGTCCTCTATGTCACTGTTTAATATATTATCGGTGCAAAATTTTCGTTCATTACTTGCACATTTTTTTTTGACTTGCGAGATTTCAAATTCTTTTCCTAAGCTTGATGCATTTCCAGTTTCTTTCTTTTTAATACGTCCTGGCTTTACAAGTTAAATTTATAAAATCATTACATTTTCCTTATCTTCGTAAAACTCACGCCACATTCTCCTTAAAATGGAAGCGGGAAGTCTAGGCTTCATTCATTCCTCCAATTACTTTTCAACGAGGCAAAAACACTGTCGTCGGCAGGTTGCAGCATGTGCGTAGTTTTCGGAGGGATATTTCGGGATTGGCCGCGGCAATCGTCCTTAACGGTTTTTTAATTTTTCAATATTTTTTGAAAAGTGTCCAAAAGTTCCTGTTTTTTAGGGGAAATCCACATTTTTCCTAAGTTCATGATTCACTGTACAAATTCCATTTCACCAGTTGAGCTAGTCCTCGGTTTTTTAACTCATCGGCCCTTTTCCCGATAAGCCTATCTTGGATGGTAGTCCGTAGGAATCCGATATTTTCTAAAGGTTTCTCTAATTCCTTTATTATCCTTTCTGATTTGTATAATTCCAGATTTTTTATGGATAGTTTTACTTTATTTAGACTTCTTCAAAATAACACGCGGTTCATTATAACATCTTCAAAATAAAAAAAAATATTATTGAAAAATTCCTTACATTCCCGCGGTGGCCGCATATTGACCTTAGCGAGCTAGATTACGGCCTCTCCAAACTCGCGTATAATGATTAGGTGGTCAGCACAAAATTTTAAGATTTAAGTATGATTTGGCGGCCGCCAACTAACTGTAGTGCTCTCGTCACGCCACAATATTAATAATATATTCGTAATCAAGACTAATTGTATTAAGTGTAAGAAAAAAGACAAATTATTTATGACTCAAGATGTCAGTTAACCGACCCCGGTCGCAAAATAAAATATCTACAAAATCCATATATGAGTATGCGACCACGTTGTTTTTTTCGATATTTATTTTATTCACTAAATAAATGCAAAAACGTATTAACCAAGCACTATAGCTATTGCAAAAACTATAATGACTCGCAGAAGTAGAAAAGTAAGGAAAATATTCACTTCGAAAGAGGCATGTGTTTCTTTTTTTTTTTTTTCCTATTTTGCGAGCTTACACACACGGCTGGCACTCGTACCGCAATTAACGAAAGCCTGTCGCTACACGTTTGATGTTATCGTGCCAATTTTAAGACACCCGAGGAATACTGTTAGCTTATTTTCGCTAGCCGAAGTTCGTGTGAAAGAAAACTATAAAATGCTTATTATTCAAGTTTTGCTGCAGTATTAAACTGCAGCTTAAAACGGTTGACAAATTGACCCTACCTAATTCTTACTAATTTGTGAATTAATTGTATATCATATAAATCTCCATTACATGTGCGAGGTGTCAGTCGCAATGTTTTCTTTACTTTTACAGTTTATGAGGACATTATGAACGACCAAAGTTCAGGAAAAATTTGTGCAAAAATACAGATGAATTCGGAATGATATATTATAGTAGATTGTTAACCGAGGGTCGATAGAATCAATTCCCGTGGTATTTAGACGCCCGAGCGCAGTAAGGGCGGCTATAGTCAGAGTAGGAATTGATTCTTTTACCCGTGTTAAACACTCTCCTTTTCATTTCGAATATGAGGAAAATAAAACTAGTTGGTTATCTTAACTTTTTATTGATAATATATAATAATATGAGTAGTACCTATTTAAAATTAATTGTCAAATTAGGACAATTTATGTCGACTTTATAAATTTTAAATATGGAACTCACCGCTTAATTGTTGCAGCTTATTCCGCTCAAAGAAGTTTGCGCTAAGTTCACACTGGCTGTTTAGAAAGTCACATGACCGTAGATTTTTTTTTTTTAGTTTTTTTACATAAAACTTCACAGCTGACAGCAGTTCTCTTATTAAAATTCATTCCGGCCCTTAAGTAGGAAGTAATTTATATGAGGATTTTCCCTCTCTATAGAGGGAAGCAGCATTTTCCACCCAATAATCAGATCAAAACATTACTTTCCGAGTATGAGATTTTTTTTCCTTAATACTAGATACCATACACAGGATATCTATCAGTAATTTTTGTTTAAGAAAGATGCTTTATAACGCCATAATCACGTACTAGCGTTTGTATTGAAAATTTGACGGGTTGGCTGCTCTTAATGTTCCGATTGTTCATCAACTGTGGACCTCAAGTGCGAGTTTGATATACAAGTGGCAGGTGGTGATCACCTTACCATAATGTAACCTATCTTTTGTGTTTCCAGGTATCGGTCGACCTTGGCGGCCAAGTCATTGATCAATTCTGGCTCATCAGAAATATCAGCAGAATCCCAACAATTACACACGACCGACGCACCTATCTACACTGATAATAAAATAAGTGCCTGTATGAAAACTTTTTAACCAAACATTTTACTAGTGGGAGGCTCCTTTGCACAGGATGCCGCGGCCGGCTAGATTATGGGTACCACAACGGCGCCTATTTCTACCGTGAAGCAGTAATGTGTAAGCATTACTGTGTTTCGGTCTGAAGGGCACCGTAGCTAGTGAAATTACTGGGCAAATGAGACTTAACATCTTATATCTCAAGGTGACGAGCGCAGTTGTAGTGCCGCTCAGAATTTTTTGGGTTTTTCAAGAATCCTGAGCGGCACTGCATTGTAATGGGCAGGGCGTATCAATTACCATCAGCTAGACGTCCTGCTCGTCTCGTCCCTTATTTTCATGAAGAAAAAAAAACACTGTGACCACTTAAAAGGTACCGTACGCTCGTTCTTCCTCCTTTTCCATAAAAAAAGAACACTTGAAATAGTCCTTTTTCAAAGACAGTGGGTAGAAACGTGATAATTGGGCACCAAGAGGGTAAATTTATCGTCGTTTCGAATAAGTATTAAATATATTGTTATCTAGCACCAATGCAATGGTACAGGCTGTGCGGCAAATTATTACCTGTAAGTAACATCAGCTTATTATGGTTTTTAGGAGGACATACCAGCATGTAGGTACATCCAAGTGGTGGGGGTGGAATTTACGGTGTACAAAATCTGCGGGGTACATTATGAAACTTTTAATATAAACTGTTTCTTATTTTTCCATTTCATCACAGCTGTATAACAATATAGTCAATTTATTGCCGAGGGTGAAAAAAGATATTTAATGAAACAATAAACAATATTTTTATTTTAATAAACACAAATAAAAAGAGCGCGCGGGTCTCTCCCTAGTAGGTATGTACCTGGGCCTTTCCGGTCATACAATAGTGTTGAAGTTACATTTAACCATAAATCATTATCAGCTGTAATATCTAGTGTGCTGCCTGTACAGTGACAGGCGGATAACAGGATGAATATAATAGGTAGCTTCCCTGGTAATACTTCAAAATTAACAAAAACCTTTATCAAATCTAATAAAATATAAGAATATATACTTACTGGGTGGCCGAGAAGTTGACGTCCAAAGCTAAAATTTGAATTTGGCTCATTTTATTGGCCAATGTTCTGGGAAGTTTTTAAAAATAGAAGTCATAGGCTCCCAATAGGTAAATTTATTTATTTTTTGATACCTCGGAACATTTTCATGAATTTAGCTGGAGCAGTTATCTTGAACTTACGACTCAATTTCTAAACTAGTTCCGCACTGTCTAAACTATTCATAGTTTCTTATGTGGTTATTGCAACTGTAGTAAATAATTATCAACAATAAAATTAACTAAAAGTGTTCAAAAAAATTAGAAAAAAGTCCTAAACCACAATTACGCGAAAGCGGATAAAAGGGGAAAAAAATCATTATCTCCTAAACTACGCAAAATCGTAGAACATACATAGATTCGGATACTCATCACTATGAGGCTTTTAAATTTTAGCTTTGGACGTCAACTTCTCGGCCACCCTGTATAACAAAATATGTTTGCAGAGCACTACACCCAGAGTCTTTGCCCCACAGTCCCTTTTACCAACTTACAGGTACGGTTGTTAGTTTAATTAACTAATACATTATTCATACTCTATACGAAAATAAATTGAAACAGAAATAAAACGAACCTTAGTCTAAATTAACTAATTATTCATAAAATAAACTTACATATTTGTCATTAATTTTTTTTATTAAATTGTTTTTTTTTATCCACCATGATTTGACATCATTTGTTTGAAGGTTGGTTATTTGACGCCACAATAATTATAATAGGTATTTTTACTTTTTCTTATCTTTATCAAAGCACAAAAAAATTGAAATCAAATGTGACCAATGGGCATGTCAATTTAAAAATCAAAATAAAACTAAAGTAGGCAAAAGCCCAAACTAGAAAGCCACAATTATAATTTAAAATATGCATAGGTATTAAAACCACATTACTTTCTTTTAAATTGATTTTGATAATATTTTCTAGACATTTGTATATTCTGTTTAATCTTTGCATTGCCAAACTTTTGTTTATTATAATTATTCTTAGCAATACCGCGATTGGTGTTCATATTTCTATTTGGCATATGTTTCAATGGCCTATTTGGTGGATGGTTAAGCAACAGTTTAGGGAGGAAGTCGGTGACATCCTCGTTGTCATACACAGCTGATGCATTCCTTATACAATTCATGATATTAATATACAGTCTGTTATGTACAGAGATGGCAACATTTCTGCTGTGGTTAAATGGATCTTGAACACACATAGGCGATTTCATTACAATCTCTTTACACACTTTATTCTGTAGATTAGTATAATATTGCTCAAACTGAGAATACATCTCACCCCTTCTAAATAATTCCTTATCTATAACTTTCCCATGATATAATGATATCACATACTTATTAAATGCAAAATTCTTATAATATTGAAAAAATCCACCTAACAGACTATAAAGTGTTTCTTTATTATTTGTTGTATACACTTCCTGAGTGTCAAACGACATGTTCCAGCAATCAACACTACTAGGTGCAACATTTTGTTGTAAAGTGAATACAGGAGGCACTATTTCTCTCTGTTGTAAATAGAATAAGACCAGTAAAGAAAGACAATAGTTTGACATGAAATTTGTGCCAGTTAAATTATTTAGTTTAGCCCAATATTTAATAATAATTGTAAGGGGCAAAATTCGTTCATCCATGTTTAGTAAGTGAGACACCAATTCAGAGTTATACACTGAAGCCGGTGATGAAAAACTGATATCACAATCAGTTCTAGTTGGCAAGTAGTGAAATTTCACTATAGGTACTTTAGCTTTGAGAATTGCAAGGATTTTTGTAAACAAGTGCTTGTGTCTCCGTAATAATTGTCGAGCTTCTTGTGCACAGGCTGCTGGCGGAGGTCTATCTGCTGTATAAATCCCTATGTAACAATCTACATCACTAGTTTTAATGCCCAAACCTGTAGTTATGGATCCAAATGGTTCAACTGTACAACCTGAAATAATTACATTTTTCATTTATAATATAATAGGGTTAAGTTGAAATAATTACGGATACCAACAACTCTCCATACCGTCTCGCCATTGATAGGGATGGATTTAAATGGCTAAACCTTCATGACTGAAGAGATCCTTAAAGAAGAACGAGGTTAAGTCGTTCCGACTTTAGGAAACTGGCTACTTTGGATTCAAATAAAACGGAGACTTCGGTTGTTTTTTCTTAGGATACATTAGGCATTATGCCCGTTTAAGTCACCCAAGACTACGATTTCAGCGGAGAGGATCTGTGCAAGCACGTTGTCAATTTCCATTTGAACACAGCCCTTAAGATGATCCGTTTCTGCGTTACCACTATGGGATCTGTAGACACACACGTATATGTACACGTTCTCAATCTTCAAAAGTATACGTCAAACCTACGCACACCAGAGAGTAATAACCAGGTCTGTACCATCAAAATTGAAGAGACGGCGAAAGCAGATATCGCCCTAACGAACACACATTGATAGCCCGACATGAGTCAGAAAATTATGATTCATTTTCTGCCTCACATATTCACGCACGGCCTAGATAACAGGGTCTCTGTAAATAACAAGGCAGCCAGCCTTGTTATTCTTTGCGCCGACTCAAGGTGGGGATGAACACCGATTAAATTGAAGTGGATTAAAGTTTTAAAAGTCCTCATAAAGCGTAAAGCAGGGTACCGTGGTGTCGTTGCTTCATAGGTCTTTGAAATGCGCGGTTCTATGCCCTCCCCAGAATAAGATCAAGTTTTTTTATGGAAAAGGAGGATAAACAAGTGTACAGGTCACCTGATGTTAGGTTATCACGGCCGCCCACATTCCCTTCAATACCAGAGGTATCACAGGAGGATTGGCTTTTAGGGAAGGTGTAAGCACTTTTTTACGGTAAGGTACACATGTCATGTCGTCCAGGAAACACCCACAAAGAACCTCATTACACAGATTGGTTATATGTGGAAGACAAATGAAAAAAAAATTGTGGTATGTTGTGTGAAGGAGTTCGGAAAATTATTGCATTCGGAATTAGTTCAAACAGCTCTTCGGAACAATTCCCATAATAGATGCGGTAGAAGATACACAATGAGGCAACATGTCTATGCACAGCCAGTTGACCAAGCCATTAGTAGGAAAATTAATTGAACTTTGTCTTGTCTCATGCCAGAATTTTTTGTGTCAACATCTCCTGAGGATGTGTCATCTAGAGGCAATGAATGTGTTCAATTGGTTAAAGACAATTCTTAGCAGGCTTAACACTCACGAAAAATCACAACATTTGGATAATTATTATAGGAATTAAATACACTAAAACTTTTTAGATCCTTATTTTGTTATATAATTAATTATTAATTGGGCATAAATTATTTGTTTTTAATTCTTCAAAGATACATTTTTCTCTTTGTGATTTGTTACTTATTTCACCTAAACAACTATAATATTGGTTTTTACTAACTATATAACAACTCTAATGCTGTGTTGAATGGTATGAGTAAAGTTAAAAGCTAGATAAATTCAAATATTTTTAATGCAAAATAGGATGTGACATCACTTATTTAAAGTCAAAAAACCACCACCCATTCCAAAGTGAATGCCTTAGGCCTGAGAAGAATGGGCGCAACAAACTCAGTGGGCTTTTTTTTTTTCATCAAAAATATGTTTTACAATTAAAGTAACATTTACAATGTAACATTGTACAATTAAACTTATTATTTAATAGCCTGAGGGTGGTCGCTCCATTCTCGATCTGTGGTATCATTAAGAAAGTCATTTATGTTATAGTAACCTTTACCACACAAACGTTTTTTAACAATTCTTTTGAATAATGTAATACTTTTGTTTTGAACATTTTCTGGGATCCTGTTGTAAAAGCATATACAGCGCCCCACAAAAGACTTGCTAACTCGACTTAGCCGAGTAGTAGGCATTATAAGCTTATGTCTGTTCCTGGTGGTTAACATTATGACAGTTTCTCGCAAATTCACTGATGTGCCTATGAACATGCATTATCAAGAATATATTGGGAAGCAACAGTCAAGATGTTAATTTCTTTGAATTTTGCTCTCAATGATTCCTTAGGGCCTAGGCTATAAATAGCGCGAATAGCCCTCTTCTGCAGCACAAATATTTTATTAATATCGGCAGCGCTTCCCCACAGCAATATACCATAGGACATAATACTATGGAAGTAACTAAAGTATACAAATCGCGCCGTATCTATGTCAGTTAATTGTCTAATCTTTTTAACCGCGTATGCTGCAGAACTAAGTCTGTTCGCCAATCCTTCAATAATCAGTGAAGTGTCGTCCGCAAACAATACTACCTTATGTTTGTTCTCTATAAGATTAGGAAGATCATTTATATAGATAAGGAAGTGGAACGGTCCAAGAATAGACCCTTGTGGTACCCCCATACTGAGAGGAGTCCCAGGAGATCTCCTGCCATTCACGTCAATCTTCTGAATTATATTGTTTAGATATGAAAACAGAAGATCGAGCGCAGTTCCCTTTATGCCATAGTGACATAGCTTCCTGACCAGCGTTGAATGTTGAACACAATCAAAAGCCTTAGATAAATCACAGAAGATGCCAAGTGCATTCTGCGATTCCTCCCAGACATCAAAAATATTCTTGATAAGCTCAACACCAACTTATGTTATTATTATTATGAGTTAAAGTAATTAAGCATTTGTCTCAAAATTATTTTTTCAAAATTTTTACTAAGGGTCGGCAAAACCGACACAGGACAATAGTTATTCGGGTCAGAAGAGCATCCCGACTTAAATATTGGTGTAATTTTACTATGTTTCAGAAGGTCAGGAGACACGCCATGATTAATACAATTATTAAAGACTATTGCAAGATATGGTGCTATGACATCAATTATTGAACTTATTATTTTAACAGAAATGTCCCATATATCAGCAGTATTTTCATGTCTAGAGATTTAAAAGTTTTAATTATTTCACCAGGGCTAACAAAACTAAAATTGAAACTTTGTTGACATCCTATAACATTTTCCAGAAGAAGAGACTCAGCAACACTGGTGGAGGAGACAAGAGTGTTTGTGATAGAAACTGGAATCTCAGAAAAAAAATTCTCAAAAGCAGAAATGCTACTGCTTTTGAGAATTTTTTTTCTGCAGCAACTTCCTGCTGAGATTGAATTATTGTATTGTTTATTGATAGATTATATTCAATGTTGTGGTCTTTCAATCTTCCAGATTCCCAGTTAATAACATTCCAAGTCATCTTTATTTTATTTGGTGCATTTTTAATTATTTGTCTGATATGTTTTAAATAA
This sequence comes from Leptidea sinapis, assembly GCF_905404315.1. Classification (NCBI taxonomy): domain Eukaryota; kingdom Metazoa; phylum Arthropoda; class Insecta; order Lepidoptera; family Pieridae; genus Leptidea; species Leptidea sinapis. Next base: position 4,111,776 of record NC_066275.1, on the reverse strand, counting down.
TTTAACACTTTTAAATAATTTAGAGTATTTTTTAACATACTCGAGAAAAGATGTATCATGATTATACAATGATCTCTCACTATACAGTTCATATAGCCTTTGTCTGCTCCTATGAATGCCAGCTGTTGCCCAATCATTAAATGACAGGAGACCACCTGGTTTGACTGTCTTAGAAGTAAATATAGAAGCAAACTCTGTTTTAATTATTTTAAATAACATATCGTACATTTCATTGTGATTAATATTATATTTGAATAAATCCAAATTTGAGAGTTTAACTGACACATTATCTCAATATTTCTCCATTCGCCTATTCACAGGAACAAATGTAAACTTTTTAATTTTAGTACATTTATTGAACTCAATATTAAAGAGGCTAACTGACAAAGTGGTCTGAACTAAGTTTGTTAATTATTGCCAGAGAAACGGATTTATAATTAGTAAATATGTTATCAACAGAGCTTTTGGAGGTGCCAGTTACTCTAGTAGGCTCTAAGAACATATTGGTTAAATCATATGATTTGAATAAAGATCTGAATCTAATACTGGTGGTGGATTTTTCTAATAAATTAATATTAAAATCACCACATACAGATAGTATTATTAGATATTCTTGTATTTATATAGATATTCTTGTTTCCATGAGGTGGATCAAACCCAATGGCCTTTCAGAAGGAGTCCTATGTTGAACAACCTGGTCATGACTCAGATGCTGACTGATGTTAATAATTAGTTTATTTTAGAGAGTAAGCATTGGAATAAGATATATTTATGATATGATCACATAATGTCACAAATAAAAATCCTGTCCATCTGGATGAGTGAACTTCCTGCACAGTATATTTAAAATTTGAAAATGGCTTCACAGCCATTGTGCAGGTCACCCTGCTGCAACCTCTTGTAACATCAGCAGGCAGTTATCAGGTGGTACTTTTGATTTATAATTTTTGTAGAATATTGGCTTAGATTTGTCATTAAGAGATGGTGTCTGGTCCTCATGTCAATGTGCATGTGATATCACTTTGAGCTCTACTCATATGTCACCTTAGGACTTAAGGTGGAATATCTGATGTGCCTGTAAGAACACCATGTTCATATTGGAAACTGTTTTGCTAGGGGTTGTGGCAATACTGACCTGGACAAACACTGTACAATAAGCTCTACTGCTAGTACTACATAAGCAGAGTTGACAACTCTGCTTATCAAAGTGTTTATTTTAAAAAAAAAGGTTTAAGAGAGAGTTAAAAGGCATATGATAAGTGTAAAATGTTTCAAAGTATAGTGTGTAAATAAAAATATTATATTAATTATTATGGTAAAAAGATGCCTACATACCTGGCCAAATTTTTCCAAAAATAGCCCTTAGGTCATCAAAAAGTAACTGTAACTCTAAAACATCATCTCTAGTCAGTCTGACATATCCCAATATTTCATTCACTTGAGTATTGAATTCACCAACCAATGATAGCATAGTGGTGTCCAATATATTATTAGAATTACCTGAAATACCACGTACGCGACATAATGTAATGATGCTATGAATCAACTTATTATTAATACAAATTAATTACAAAATAACGTACCGCGGCCATAATTCATTGTCTTCAGCTTTATTTAAAATATTACTCTAAGCAAAGCTTTAGTAGTTCAATAAATTTTATTAAACCCAATAATCATATAATGTAAATTGTAATTATTACAGGAGAGGTAAAACTTTCTTTAGTCGATACTATAATATCATGAACAAGTCAACAATCACATTTTATGAATAAACTACCTAGAATATGTACATAACTACATACAAATACAATTAAAATTAACAATTTTAATAAAATAATAATTACATATTATTATTTAATATCACAATACTTTGACACTGCGACTGGGTGAAGAAAAATCAAAACAAAACAAGTGTTTAAATTCTCTTTGAAAACAACCTTGGACACAATTTATGGACCTGTTGGCTGTAAGGCCAAAGAGTAATTAATATACTATAAACTATAAAGGTTGGAACGCATTACAGTAGCGCTACGCTGCGCGTCGCTTCACGTCGCTAGGCGGTACCGTCGCACTACAACTGCAGCGGCAGCTCGCGTCATTTCTATAGCAGTTCGCGTGGGAGCAACATTAGAAGATGAGCGATAGTGACGAGGATTTGGTCACTATTTCTTTATTATGTGCAGAAGAAGAATTAATGAAAGACAAAAAAATTTCAAAGTTAAATAAACTTTATTCAATTAGGCTTCAACTTCTGTTCTTTTATATTACTATATAATGGTCGAAAAAAGGAGAGCTCCTGAAAAGAACATACAAGAAATACAAAAGCCAATTTTTTAAAATCAATAGAGTATTTTACAATGACTGTAATAAACAGAATAAGTTAGTTTGAAAGGGTATGCATCCAATATATTTGAATAAAATAATAATTAAATTATAAGATAAAATTCTATAGACTTAACAAATAACAGTATGCATATTGAAGCGACGCGCCGCCTGCTGTGTCGTCGTCGGTAGGTTTTTTGTATGTTTGTTACTTTCGACTAGGTGAACCGATTTTGATAATTATTTTTTTATTTGAAAGCTGGTGCTTCCATGTTCTATGTTACTAGAAATAGATCTATTAATGTTATTATTAATATGTTTATAATTTTTAGTGTATATTATATCTATCGGTTTGGAATAGTGTTTTTGAAGTCGGTTGTGTATTTGTTAAATTTTTTTAAAGGCCTAGTGAACAATGATTAGCAATATTGTATTTTGTGTAATATGAATGGCTTACAAGAACGTAAACGCTTACATACTAGTGCTATTTACACGTTATCACGGAAGAATCGTTACCTAGTGATAATTGATACTTATTTACATCGCAAATATGTAAAAGCTAATATTTTTCAGCTTTCCCGTACACGAGATATTGAAAGAAAATTGGCATCTGTGGCAGAATTTCTAACGGTCTGTAATAAAATTGCAATGCGCTTCCGTTAATTGCTGCATTTCAAAATTTAGTAGATCTACACAAATTTAGACTAATTATTAGTTAGTGTAGTTCAGATCCAATAACAATCTAAAAATAAAAATAAATTTAACAAAAGTAATATTAATGGAAGAGAATTGGCGCCAGTTGATAGCAAGAGATAGATATGAAGAAATTTACAAAACAAATAAGCATATTTATATTTCACCTCTAAAGGATTTAAGTGTTTTGGATTTAACCACATTTAATTTGACAAAAGCTGTCATACATATATAATGTGATGTCCGCTTACACTACATATACCAAAAAGATACACTGGAAAAGATATCTAACTCTAAAACAAATTTTATTTAATTCAAGGAAATCAACATTTAAATAACCAGTTTAACTACCTAATTATTTTATGTAAATAGAAATATTATATTTGAGTATTAGTTTCTCTCATTAAACCTTACCTTAACTTATTACATCCAAATCCCTTTCGAACGTAAAGAAGTCGGTAACAAATATAAACTCAAGCCAATAAATAAACATACAAACTTTCCCCTTTTTAATATGTTATTTTTGATTAAAAACGTAAAAAACCTCCGACTGAACAGATCTTGATCGGAAAATGGGACAGACTGACGAACGTAAAACTTATAGCAACCCACGTTTTTGTCTGGATTTAAAAAAATACCTAACTGCTACTCCACTGATGTCACTGTCCAAATCGGGTTCTAAATTCAAAATACGCAGATGAAATTGAAATAGTGTTTACATTGCTGCCTATTGACCAATTATATTTTAAGCAACTGTAGTAAACGCAGAAATGTATAGACATAGCAGTCGAAGGTTTTATGGTGTGATTTGTGGTATGTGGCATATTTCGGCTTTGATTTTGTATGAGGTGTCAGTCTATATGTATAGAACGTCATTTAATGTAGCTGTAGGAGCGAGTTATTAGTATATACAAAGATACTCTGTGGGAGCGAGCGCGTTTACTATGACACTGAATGTAGGATTGAGTATAATAATAAAATATCTTCATCGGCGAAAAAATATGTGATTTTTTTATGAAATTAGTAGCATCATAGAACAAGATATTACCAACAACGGTAGCTGTCATTGGCGGCTGTTTCATTGAACAGAATTCATGCTGAGAATTCCTTTGAAATGGATGTGTAGCTGTACCTACAACCAATAATATAAATTAATACAAATGTCTAATATCTAACTTGTAATGTAGCATTATAGATCGTAGAAATAGTAATGGTGAATAATAACTGTAATAAGCGTATGCCGAAAGATTCGTTCTGAAAAGAATATTTTATTTTATATAACGTAATATTAGCTCTGATAAGAACCATTTCATAATGCTGTACATCAACTCATAGAATCATACAGATCACCAGTAGTCATCTCAGTGAAGTTCAAGCATCGTACTTTCTCTCGACGACCGCAGATATACTCACGTGACCAGTCATATGCTCCGCGTTACACAACCGCACAGCAAGGCCGAGCGTCCTCGAATGACGCGTCGGGACTCGGGGGTCGATCGCTATTCATGCAATTTTAATCAATGAGCGACAGAGTAGGTGCTGAATGCTCATTGACATCGTATGATCGAGGTTCGACGCGAGTTTACACAAACCGCGCTCTCTGGCCGGCTTACTGCGATAGCATTAGTTTTAGAGCGAGATAGAACACATAATATTATTCTCAATTCTTATTGAATGAAACGTTTTACTATTGGTTAAAATGTAAGCTTTAGTATTGGTGTGTATTTTCTGAACTTGTAAATATTTTTTAAGTAACATTTGTAATTGGGTAACTTGTAAGGATTTTGTATATATATCATGTAACTTTCAAATAAATCATATCTTCCACATATTCCTCACAGTCAAGCAGTTGTTTTATTTAATCGCCAAACGCTCAGTCTCTAAAGATGCTTGTTTACCAAAGATCTTAAATTTTTTACAATCCGGGATAAAGAAATAATAGCACACCATTTATATGAAGACAATTGACATTATTTAAAAAAAGCGGCATTAACCTTACGAAAAACTATTTAGACAATGGACAGGAAAATTTTTCCATCTCAACATCGTTCAGTATCTACAGCATTTTATTGCAGATGAAGCTTCTGTTACCGCAAAAATATAACGGTTTTACACAAAAAAATAAAACCGATATTATGTGCCGAGAGGGAAAACATACAGCATTGTATATGAAGAAGCAGTGTATACTTGCCATCTAATTACGGTCTATGTTCTCTGTGGAGTATGTTATCTAAGCTCTCATGTGTCAAAATGTCATCGAATGTCAATCCAGCTAGGACACGGGTAACCGTTGTCACTTTGAATATCATAGGTAGTCTTCATCAGGAAGGACTTCCTGCAATGCTGTATGTTTTCCCTCTCGGCACATAATATCGGTTTTATTTTTTGTGTAAAACCGTTATATTGATGTGCCTCCGGAAAACATACAGCATTGTATATGAAGACGTGTTTGTTATCTGCTGGTGAAATATGTAGGTGTATATATATGTATATAAACACAACGCTATGATGAATAGTTAAATGTGAATAATAAAATTTAATCTGATATATAATTGTTAAAACTTTTTATTTTTAATTACTCTACAAATCACTTAATTATTAATACTTATTTAAATCAAAAATTCATACTGATGTGAATGTATTGAAAAAAGAATTATGATCATTTTTAGATACTTTAATTACTTTACAGTAATAATTAAAAAATGTACTGGATGATTTCCAGTTACCCCGTTCTAATATATTATCTAAGGGTTGATTATCTAGCCACCCCAGAGAAGCTACAGCTGACCTACAACTCCCTGGGGAAGCATCAATGCCACTGTCTTTAAGAACTGTGCGTACCCAATTGCCTATTACAGTGCGGGAAGCACTTTTTACCTTATTACAAATTGTAATGAAGAGGTTGTCTTAGTCTGTAATATCAGACCTTCTTTGTTTGGTTTTCTCTATTAAACGCCTAATTAAACTAACTGGGCAGATGTTCTTGTCAGGGTGTTCAGACAGCTTCCAAGCAGATTAGCGGCAGTCATGTTTGTCAGTCTTTGACCCAAATGCTGGTATTAAATAGATGGTTTGTCCGTTATCAAGTTAGTTATCTTTGGAAACTCGCAATAAGGTAAGATCGTGGACTCTACGTCCAGAAGCTAGTAATAAAACTGTTGCTGTTCTACGCGATATTTCAAAGAGTGTATCTTTAGGTGGATTAGCTGAAAGCCATTCCAGAATGACTGTCGGGTCCCAAGTAACAAATGATCTAACAGATTTTGGTTTAGGTACCCCAATTGCTTTAAGAGCATGTTTTAAGATGAAGTTTGTAAATGTTTGTTGTTCTACATAAGGTCCACAGAAAGTTAATACAGCCGACTTATAAACGAGAATAGTGCTATAAGATAAGTTTTCCTCAAGGAAAAGATTGATTAAGAATTTCGCAATGTCAGCGGGGTTAGGTGCTTTTGGATTTACTTGAGTACTGTTACACCATTTCAACCATCTCTTAATTGCAGGTAGATATGTTGTTAAACTAGACTTTCACCAGCTTTTTCTCAGCAGCTCTTTCTCTTGTGGAGACCACTCTTTTATTTGGGAAGCCCACCCCCAATTTTCCAAACTTTCAAGGTTAATAGATGTACTTGTGGAGGTGGCTGTGATGTTGTCATATCGATCATTGTTTCCGATAAGTTCTGAATCTCGTGTGGGTGATCCAACGCTCTGGACTTCAGATCTTGCAACCAGAAAACTTGAGGCCACTCCGGTGCCACAATTAAATAAGTACCCGTCGCGCTGTTTAGGTGTGTCAGAACTCTGGGTAATAGGCTCGGCGGGGGGAATACCCACGCCAGTTGGTGTTGCCATGGTCTGCTGAAGGCATCTATATAGCTTGGTGATCGATCTCTGTAATCTATTGATACGTAGTTTCTTACTACAGCACTTCGTTGGGAAGCAAACAGATCTATTTCCAGACGACCCCATTTCCGAAATACTTCTACAATTGCTTGCGGTAAGAGATGCCATTCCGCAACTTCTTTCCCTCGTGACAGTCTGTCTGCAATTGTGCTGTACCTCCCTGGTAGATAAAAAGCCGATAGAGTTATTTTGAATTGGTCTGTAAGGGTTAGAAGTTGGTAGGTCAAACTTAATAGAGTCAACGATCTTGTTCCGCCCTCTTTTCGAATATATGCTATTAAAGTTCGATTGTCCGATTGGATGAGTACGTGGGATTTGCTTAACGCTGCAGCGTTTGTTCTGATCGTTGCTATTACTGCATACAGCTCTTTTTTGTTGCTGTGCCATCTTCGTTGCCGAGGAGACCACGTCCCCAACATTAGACGACCATTTAGATGAGCACCCCAACCCAAATCCGAAGCGTCCGTCGCTAGGAAATGAGTGGCAGGCTTTTTGTGTATTACCGAAGAGTGACGTGTGGCGCCGAGCCACCACCTCATCTCTTGATACACCTCGTCGGGAATAAGTTGTCTCTGTCGTTGTTGCCTCTTGTTGAAATGCTGAAGAAATATTTGTGCTTTCCGACAGTGTAACCTGCCTCGGGGTATGACAAAGCTGGCGAAGTTTAGCTGTCCAATTAAACTTTGTAGGTCGCGAAGCGTGATCTGGCTTCTTAATAACGATCGATCTATGGTTGCTTTGAGACTCTGTATCCTCTTTTCTGGCAATGACATTCTGTTCCTCGCGGTTTGCCAGTGGATACCCAGATATTCTAAGTCTTGAGTCGGAGTTAAGATCGATTTTTGATAATTGAGGCTCCAGCCCAGGTATTCCAAGTGCCTCACGGCCGCCGAGGCCTGAAGACATAAATTGGACTGGTCTTGGTTGACCAGAAGGTAATCGTCGAGGTATACTAGTACTCGACATCCCTTCGCACGCAGGGTCTCCGCGACCCAGCATGTTATGGAAGAGAAAAGATGTGGTGCTGAGGCCAGGCCAAAAGGCAGACATGTCATCTCGTACAGCTGACCTAGGTAACTGATTCGAAGGGTAATGAGATTTTGCTGCAGCCACATGGAAGTATGCCTGAGAAATGTCTAATTTTATCATCCAGTCTCCCGGTTGGAGAAAATCTGGCACTGAACTGTGAGAAATAAGGCGAAAATGCTTTATCCTTACGAATTTGTTTAATTCTCGTAGATCGAAAATGGGTCGCATTGACCCGTCGCTTTTCTTCCGCAGAAATAGCTTGGAGATAAAACTGGGCGTTTCTTTTGTAACAGGCTGCAGTATTCTTTGATCCAAGAGGTCTTGCACTATTTGAGTCATTGCCGGTGACGATTTGGTTGCAAATCGATTCACAATGAGTCTTGTTGGCATTATTAGAGGAGGTTTCTTGTAAAACGGTATTCGAAACCCAGTTGTTGCAGATATTATAAATTTGTTCGCGCCAAGCGCCTGCCAACGATTTTTGAACGATTTTAGCCGACCTCCCCTGAATTGTGTCGGATAGTCATTTTTTCTTGTTTTTATTTCGAAAGGACGGGTTTCCCTGTTGTTTGTAAGCGTCAGTCTTTCCTTTATAGGTTTGTTTAGATTTTTTGTGGGTGCTTTGAAAATAATTTTTTTGCTCAATCACGTCTGTGGGTTTCGCATTGATATTTGTATTTGATGAAGACGCACATTGTTGATGCATAATTAAATTTGTAAGGAAACTGACCTGTTCGTATAACGCGTCGATCCGGGGATCGACGGTTACCTGAGCATCTAGTTTAGATCTCTTGCGTGGAGGTTCCTCTTCGTCTGACGCACTTGACGAACTGCTGGAGCACGAGGAGTCCTCCTTCCCTTGTCCCCTCTCGATCGTCGGTGAATTAGAAACGATGGGTCGGTTTGCCTCGATGGCTTCATCGACCTCGCTAGGCGCGTGATTCATTACGGTAGATTTCCGGTATAAGAACACGCACTTAATCTACTCTCATAGGTGTTTCTAGGTATAAACGAAAATGTAGCAGTAAAGTTAAATTTTGTTCGTCAAGTACGGTATATGATGCGTATGACTGAAGAGTTTAACGATTAGTAGAAAAAGTGTAGATATTGTTAACAGATCATTGTATCAGCTATAATGTATGTGTCGAAGAAGTTGAAATAGAAATCACCATTCAAAAGACAAGTTTATACCCGGAAATTTTTTATTTTCTTTATTTAATTTTTTATATTATGATATCTTTTAAACACTTTAATAAATTAATTAATGGGTGCTATAATAAAATTAAATATAATCGAAAATATTCAGGACTCTTTGTGCCGTTTGCTATCGAGGCAATTGGCCGGTGATTCCCAGAGGCGCGGCGAATATACAAAATACTATCTACGCACGCAATCGTAGGTGAGCGACAGATGTCGCTGCGATATCGCTCATGTAAAATTACGTGAATCGGGCCGCAGGGCTACTGGAAACTCAAGCGCTGGCTGCTATTTCTAGGCATAAATCACGGTGTACGGTAAAAAATCATATCTGATGAATTAACTGTATTTTTTCTATACAAATACGAAGCAATTAGCAAATTAGAGTTATCTCTTTTTCGCTTGCGATAATTGCATTTACTATCCTTCTTTGACGTGTAATCGTAATGTCGTGTGCTATTGCAATGTTAAATTATTCATGTGTGCGTTAGTGTATCATTTTCAAACACCGAATGTTGTCTACGTAACCTATCTATTAACCAAGTTCTGAGAGACGAAATAAAGGTAAGGCAGTTTTTGTTTCAGGTTATTAAAAGACCATACATTTTTGTAATATATTTATTTATATTTTTAAATATGCGATAACTGTGAAACAGGAAGACCGGAACTATAATCATAAGATACAAGCTATTAAGCTTTAAGGGTAAATGTATACACTTCTACAATAAAGTCCCAGCCACTGTTCAGGCATTATCTATAAATAAATTTAAATGTTTTATAAAAAAAATGGCTCTGTCGTAAATCCTTTTACTCCACTGCTGAATATCTCAATGATCGGACAGCCTGGGACTAGATTGCGATTATTTTATAGCGATAGAAATGACTGTACAATATTGTATATTTTTATTGAAAAGAGCGCAAAAAAAAAGAATGCTGGGAGAGTTTCTTGCGCCGCTTCTTCTCTCTCAGAGCGCCATTTGTTTCCGAAGCGGTAGTAGTATAAGAACTGACAACAAAAAGAATTCTAAAGGAATCAATTTTGAGAAAATAAATGCCTTTTATGCCTTTATGGAAACTTAAAAATGAATAATATTTAGTATTATTCATTTTTTACAGTTGTCAAAGTCTTCATAAGCTTTAAGTAATGCTTTATAAATAATATTTTGTCCTGTTTGTGATGCAATTAATTCGTTGGATATAATTTGAGTTTTGAGAGAATTTGAATTTTGTACGTCAGCCGTGCACGCCAAACAGAAAAGAGAAGAATTCACTTTATATTTTTGTTGGTCGACATAGCATTTTATTTTAATTTAATAATTGAAAATGTATACCTATAGGTCATCCATATACTAGTAAAAAACGTAGATAGATTATACGCGCTCAAAAGTGGCACTCGGAAAAACTAGGCTAATTGGCCTACTTGAGCTCAGTTACTTGCCCAACGTATGAATAAGGATATTGACTTTTACGTGAGTGCGACAGAGAGATCATATTACTTAGTTCATATTATTAGTTAGCATGGAAAATTTGTGTATATCTATTTTGATACATTATGTACCTATTAGATTAAATAAACCACTACGAAAATTATTTATAGTTTTACTTAATAATACAATAATAAATACAGAGGGTATTTATATTATTTGTGCTTGTATACACCGGCCCCAAAATTGATTCCATTAGGTCATAAGCAAACCATATGGGTCTATCGATATCGTCTGCTCCTAAAACATAAGACACATTTATCAGATTCAATAAAGAAAAAAGTATTGGAATAGGTATGCAATTATACGTGAAATTCAACAATTAATGAAAAATTTTATCTATCGTTCAGGCTGCGTGGCGATAGTAGCACCAAGAATAAGCTCCTAATTAAGCATGTTATCTCTCAAAACAAAAGAAGCAGCTCTAATTTCCATGTAATGATAAAAAAGTAATAATAGTCAAAACCAACCTGCACCAGAAAGAATCCAGTCTTGTTTTTTTGAAGTGTCTCCTGAAGGTAGCCATTAATAATTCTTTTTTATTTTTTAAACACACTAATCCACTTGTGCCTATTTTTGTGGTTAATGTCTTTAGAATTCCAAATATATGGCTCATTTTGATACGCTTCAAAAAAAACAAAGAGTTGTATCTTCTGACCAATCGGACATGATAACGCGCCAAAATCTGCTGCTAACAACGTGGTAGCGATGCGACACGTCCACCACCCGTAAGCTCGCGCGCGGGACTGAACGTTTACCAAGCGTATGGAAACACCGCAAACTATTTGCCAAACCGCCTTTGATCTGTGAAGAAAAACCGACACCGACCCCGAACAGTGGTGAACACAAACAGGAACAGGCAAACACATACAAACACCCATCCACATGTAGGTGTTTGCTGTTTGTCAAGCGTATGGACGGGGCTTTACAAAATTGCCCTGTTTGTTTATCATTAACGTAAATACTATGCAATAAGAGGGGGGCCGCGGAACTAAAAGTAACAAAAATTAAATTTAGTTTAGTATGAAACGTGAAGTGAGATTAACTTAAGTTTTTACAGGTGACGAAGTATAATCCGGCTAAGTTTTAAGCGGACAGTTGCTTATAACATAGTGGATTTCGGCTATCTCCGTTTTTTATAAGATTATAGCCGTCTTCTGTCAATCTATCAATGACTGCACGTTTCATACAATCGCGTGGCCACTTGATCAGTGAATCGCTTTTTTCATAGAGATTAGAGAGTTTAACTAGGATGATTTGTAATTTAATTTGTATGCATGTAGTGTTAAAATTCTCTTTGATTTGTATTGTTGTTACCAATGTTCTAAATACAAAATAGTAAATACCTATACGTTAGTTAATAATATAATATAAAATAAATGAATTAATGATTATTGATTAATGAGTGTTATCTAACAAATAATGGGTCTTTCAACAAGAACTTTGTTTTCTAAAATAAAATAATACAAAAAATTTAGATGAAGATGATTCAAATTTTTATTGTATTACAAAGAGAAAAGTTCGGTAATTAATATGAATGAAAAAATGATATCGGGCAAATGTCCACCACGACCACGCTGACAGAAGTCAATTCTTTCATCAAAATTTTTAATCACTTTTTGGCAAAATGTCGGGTCTATTTCGGCTATCACATCACGGATTTTGAGTTTTAAGGCTGCAATCGATTCGATTGGCTCCGTATAGACTCTGTCCTTATCTTAAGATAGCCCCACAAAAAATAATCCAGTGGTGTTAAATCACACGATCTGACTGGCCATTTAACAGCTAAATTTCGTGAAATTATACGATCAGCAAATTTGGTATGCAATAAATTGATCGTCTCATTGGCTGTGTTACATGTGGCACCGTCTTGTTGAAACCACATGTCAGTGTTATCCATGTCATCAATGATAGGCCAAAATTGAGTTCTGAACATTTCGCGATAGCGTGATCCGCATTTCCAGCCTCATCTTCGAAAAAAAACTGTCCAATCACGCCTCCAGACCACATAGCGCACCATAGAGTGACACGTTGAGCATGCAAAGGCTTGTCAAAAATCGCTCTAGGATTTTCAGAAGCCCAAATGCGGCAATTTTGCTTGTGTCAACAAGTACCCTGACAAGTGAAAATAGGCTTCGTCTGAAACGCCAGCGGGTTGTTCAAGAATGAATTGAGCGAATCTACGGCGATGTGAATGGTCGGTCGGCTTCAATTCCTGCACTAGTTGAATCTTGTAAGGCTTCAAAGCCAAATCCTTACGCAAAGTTCGCCATGTGGTGGTTTGGGTTAACCCCAGTTGTTGAGAACGTCGAGATATTGAAAAATTTGAATCTTCTTCAACACTGTTGCTAACGGCTGCGATGTTTTCAGTTGAATGGCCCGGTCGAACACGCGTTGGTGTTGGCACATTTTGTACCGAGCCTGTCGACTCAAATTTAGCGACCAAATTCTTAATAGCGGTATCAGAAGGACGATTATGTTTTCCGAAAATGTCACGAATTTTACGGAATGTACTTTTGACAGAACCACCATTTTCATAGTGGGTTTTAATTATTTTAATGCGATTTTCGAGCGAAATTGAATTTATTGTAACAATTGCCAAAGCATCTACTACGAACATGTCAAAAAACTAACTGTCAATGCTGTCATGTTGTTGGTGTTGCCACAATTAAAAAACAAAGTTCTTGTTGAAAGACCTAACAACAAATTACAAATTTATGATTGCGTACCTATTGAAATGTGGGTATTTAAACAGCATACTTTATTGATGATTATTAAAATAGTTTTTCTCTGCATTCTCACTTTATGATTGTGAATTTCATTACCTAAAAACTACACGTTTTTAGGTAACTACCCATTTGTTTATCAACTTAAAATTACAAACTTATGTTGCAGGAATGATAGAAGAGAGGTACAATTAAGTAAATTATTATCTTGGCTTCTGAGACATAGGGCAAATAAAGAAGGCCTTCAAATAAGGTACACTCTATACAGTATAGACAGCATTCAGTTTTTGGGGCCAAGCTAATTATATAGTTATAAATAATAAAATATATAGTTCTTATAGTGAACATTATGTATCATGTCAAGAATGTTATAAACTAACATCAACATATTTTGTGAATAATAATTTATAAACTGTTGGAGATTTGTTTGACATCAATATATTAACTAAATATAAGAGTATTTCTTTACTCATATAAATATTCATAACAAGATCTTACTTGATAAGAATGGAAAAGGATGAATTGAATTTTGCTTGGTTAATTATACTCTTGACTACACCTCAACACCCCCCTTAGTCTTGCCTAGTACCAGCAAAACAATGGGTCTAGAAATTTCAACCAATTGCCAATGTGGCCGGGTCGATCTATCAGAAGAGTTGATTTATAATGCATATAATTAATGGAAATACTTCAAGCCAGCTCACAGACTAGGAGTAGGCTGCAGGTCTGGCCACATATGAAATATTGCTCTCACCTCCAGTCTGGTGCACCCAAGTAACAGCTTGAACTGCTCCAGCTGTTCAAATTATCTGTCCCATACTCTAATAAAGGATTGATTGCTAGCTAGTTTTATATTTTATTAGTTTGTTCTGTGGTTTGGTTATGTAGACAGTAAGCATGAAAGTAGCTTTACTGCACATATATACCAAATGTTTTGAAAAGGTATGTAATAGATATTTTTTATATTAGAGAGGGCAAATGGGCAAGAGGCTCACGGGATGGTGAGTGGTGAGGCAAACACCCATGGATATCAGCAATAACAGGGGTCTGTGGTATCATGTTGATGGCTTTAGTGTAAAGGGCATACTCCCAATGCTCTTTTCTTGAAGGTCCTTAAGTCATATCAGTTCGTAATAGATATTTATGAGTTTTGGAGACAGTCCTGATTAGTTATGATGATGTTTTTTGCTGGTCTTCCATCAATTCTATTTCTCCTTGGCCCTGTCCATTTGGTTGACATTAAGGTCCATCTCTGATCTGTATGTCTGTCCAAATGAATTGCCCACTGCCATTTGTCTTTTAAAGTGTGTTTCTCTAACTTCTTTTTTTTTATTAATTGTCCTTACTTTTTAGATACCCCATTCCATAGCATGTGGACTAGATTTAATTTTATTTTCACTGGCTATGATCTATGTATGGCTTCCTCTTTGCCAACCACAGAACAATCAACCTTCTAGCTAATTTTATTATTATGATTTTTTAATAAATAATAGCAGTTTTTCAATTTCAGTAATGATGGTTATATTGCAGTCAGTGAGCTCCTATTACATCATTCATTTAGGGGAAAGTATAATAAAAGTGATATTATAAGAGTTGTAGAAAACAATTCCAAAAAGAGATTTAAACTGCGGCAGAACCCACAAAATAACATTCTGGAAATCAAGGCAAATCAGGGACATTCAATAGACATTAATAATACTGATTTGATACAAATACTTGAGGTATTCTTATATGTATATTTTAAGTTCTACCTTCTTTTACATGGACAGATACAGATACCTAATATAAATTATAATTATCTATTTAACCAAAATTGAACTATTTGTTTTTAATATAAAAATAACAGGTTCTCATAATTCTCTTAGTGAATCTTTGCATAGTACTTATATTGGAAGACTATTTTTTTGCCTGGTCTGTCAGATTGGGCGAATTTGATATATATGGAAATATTTTTTTTTTATTTTGAAGTAATTTCCCTCACATCTGGGACTAAATATAAAAAAAAAAAAAACTGAATGAAAATTTATAGAGGATAAGAGGACTCGAACCCGCACCTCCTCTTAATACAGCCCAGCATTCTAACCAACTAAGCCAACCGAGCAACTAGGTATGTTTGTTCAACTCTCGGGATTTGCCGGTATTTACAGAATCTACTTTTTAGTAATTGATTACCTGCTCAACCAGACTCAAAGAATTACGAATCATGCTTTACGCGGACGGTGAACGATGATCGTGCCTCATTGATAAGCCAATCTGTACCCACTGCAGAATAAAACGGGGGGCTCGAGTGAGAACCAACTCTTGTTTTCCTCCTGGTGTTATGACTCATTATAAAGTTTTGTTTTCTACCGGCAGAAGTAGATATTTTCACCAGAACCAGATCTCGATGGGGCAACATATACGAGTAGTTGCCCGTGCGAAAAACACTTTTGGCGTAATATATTCCCACGTGCCTAAATGTTTGCCCCTGAGCCTTATTAATTGTTACCAAAAACCGTTGGTATCATAATTCATAGGAATGCCAGGTATCAGCACTGTACCCTACTGCTGGGCTAGTCAGAAACTATAGCACCAATCACGCTATTGCGAAGAAATTTTATTAAAGAAGATATTATCCATAATTATCTGAATGTTTTGAGTTTTCTTGAGTGTGTTCAGTCTCGTGCCAGAGTTTGGCGAGTCAGCATCTCCTGAGGATGACTCGTGTAGAGGCGCAACACGTGTCGAATTGTTTAAAGACGAATATTGGCGGAATTAACACTCAAGAAAACTCAAAACATTTGGATAAGAAATTTTACTTGGGAGTCTGGTTCCGTAGCATAAATTTGGTGGTTTAAGGTTTCTTAGCAACACAATTGGCTTGCCAGTTTTTAGTTTGAGAGAATGTGGGGCACCGTCACTCGGATTTAGTGATGTAGATGAGGAAATTTTATTCTTTATAACAGTTTCTAGGCGTCGACAATGATTTACAGTGTTGTCTGCGTGTGTTATCAGTATAACCATGTCTTGATTTAACTGCTGTGACGTTATCTAATTAAAACGAAAATAGTTTGTTAAAAAATTATAAATTATTTTCTTTCGAATAGAATTAATATTGTAATAAACCAACAAGCCGGCGCTGAAAATAAATTATAATGCGCCAACATTCGCAAATGAATGCCCTAGACCTGAGAAGAACTGTCGCAAGAAACTCTGCGGGCTTCTTTATTTTTAATTCAAATTATGATATGGTGCCTGACGGTAGATATGGGCGCCGCGTTTCAACGGCGGCTACTAAACCGCCGCAACGCTCAGGTTTCCACGGGAAATGAAAATTAATGTTTTATTTATTTATTGACACACCAACAGCATTACATACAAAACATTAAAAATAATTATGGTCTTATAGGTTTATAATCTGGTTTGAATGCCAGTTACTGGTGCATACACCACTCTCATTGCAAGACATTAATTTAAATACAAAATACAGTTTGACCTACAAATTTAACAAGGATTTTAAGCAATGTTAACTAATTCACGGACCATCCTGTACGTCGCCCCACTAAAGACTAATTTGACTTAGCAGAGTAGTAGGTATAATAAGTTTATGTTTGTTTCTGGTGTTAACATTATGGTTATGACAGTTTCAGTACGACAACTCTCTCTGTTATCCATTCTTAAACATTTTATTGAGATAAAATCTTTAGTTGCGAATGCAACGGGCAACTACTAGTTTTAATATATTTTGTAACTGTTTTACTGCACATCTTATGTTATTTGAGCACCTCGTCCTACTTATTTTTTTTCATTCCAGCCCAAGTATGAAACGTTAGTTCACGGCACGTATTTCAAATATTGGCCAAAAATTAAAAATGCTGGCCTGCATCATATGTCAAGAAAACTCATACATCTAAGTAAAGGTATACTTGGTAACTCAAATGTAATAAGTGGGCTACGTAGGGATGTGGAACTGTATGTATTTATTGACCTATCCGCAGCTTTGGCAGACGGTATCAGGTTCTATGAATCAGAAAATGGAGTAGTATTGACTGAAGGAAATGTTAATGGATACCTAGAACCAAAATATTTTTCTAAAGTTACTGTTGTTAAGACTGGTAAGTTTGAGTAATTTAAATATAAACCTTTTAGATTATGGTTTGGTCACCACTGCACTCCCAACTAGATACCGCAGGCGTAGTCGCAAAATGCAGCAACTAATACTACGCCCAAGTAGGAACACTCGAGTCTCGAACAATGTGTGACGTTGACGTGCCACCTGTTCTGTTAAAAATTGCTGATGATTGAAACTTAAATGCCGGGTTGCGTAGTAAAACTTTGGTAAAATATTTCTACTGGAAATAAGAAAGACACTGGGATCACATATTACCAGTAAGTATTTTGTATTATATTAATTTCAATGCAGAATAACACGAAGCGTATGTTACAAAATTTAAAAGATGCCATTGAGTGTCAAGATGCAACGCACACAAGCATCTAATAGTTACTGTAATAAAAAAACTATTGTTCTTAGATAGTGCGGTATCTAGTTGGAGCGCAGCGGAGACCAACCCTTAATCTAAGATTTGAAACTGAAAACTGGGTAAATTGAGACATACCAATCACATAATTGAAAAAGTTCGTAACTTTAAAACTTCTTACTTAAAGATATTGTTAAAATAATATGTTTTTAATTTATGTCTGAAATGTTTGAAGTCGATAATTTTTGTTTAATTAAATTAACTTTCTAGGACAACAAATATATCCATGAAACTTGGCAACAATATCCGTACTGCAGCAGTGCACAATACAGGCATAGAAGTGAGATTTATTATAAGTAATGACCACGGACGAGTAAAAAAAGAAGTACTCCGTGTCACCTTACATAACAGTGAGGCACCAAAACAAGCCGATAAACGTGTAAATACATAGCCCCACGCATACACTTCCACTAATACAAGCCTATCTGCCGCCAAGATGAGATTTGCCATCGTCTGTGACAGATCAGTTTGCGTCGCAATAAAATGTCGTTGTGCGTTGTATATAATTATGTGTGGATATATGATTATTTAAGGGAGAATAAATTGTGTAACTGGTATGCCTCGTAACCGCTCACACACTAGCATAACGGTGCTTCACTTGCTCATATCACGGCGAGGAGTCCTTCTTTTTTTACAAGTCCGTGGTTATGACGTTCAATTATAGTTTGGTTGTTTTAACAGATTAAAAACTTATCTCATTTATTGTTCAACATAGTCCATAGTATTGAAATGAAATGTTTCACTGGTTAACATGTTATATATACCTTTAATAAACACCTACTCCCTCACGTTTATAAAATAAATAAACAAATGACATATTTTATTATTAGTACGCACATTCCGAAAGCTTGCGTTAAAACTAATTACAAATACTTCAATAAAATGTCGAAAATAAATAAACACGTAAATAGGGCATACCCCACAATTCTAGTTTATCGATACTTTATTTACAATTACTAACCAACAATCTAAACAAGTCATTAAAAACTAGTAGTTTTGTGTTATTCGAATGTTTTAATATTTTTCACAATTAATAAATTAACGAATGGATAAGCTTTGTAAAAAAATAGTTTATTTTTGTAAGTTCAATACTTACGAAACCACTGTTTTTTGAGCAGCGAACAAGTGGGAGGCTCCTTTGCACAGGATGCCAGCCTAGATTATGGATACCACAACGGCACCTATTTCTGCCGTGAAGCAGTTAGCATTACTGTGTTTCGGTCTGAAGGGCGCTGTAGATAGTGAAATTACTGGGCAAATGACTTAACATCTTGTGTCAAGTTGACGAGCGCAGTTGTGATACCGCTCAGAATTTTTGGGGTTTTTCAAGAATCCTGCGCATCACTGCATTGTAATGGCAGGGCGTATCCATTACCATCGGCTGTGCGTCCTGCTCGTCTCGTCCCTTATTTTCATAAAAAAAAGTAAGTTGGTACGATTTTTGATAGGTTGCTTTCAAATTACAAACACGTAATAAATTGTTATTGTTTAGTTCTTCCTTATTCACGATCATTATCTCTAAACTACTTCATAATTTATGAAAATAAAAATTCTGACGCTTCTTAGTTTTAAATACTATGTAGTATTTTTACAATAATCATTACAGAATAATTTCAAAATAGACCTAAACAGCTAATTATTTATAGATTACAACTCCCTTTACAGAAAGATAATTATCGATAGAAGATGTCCTTCCCTACGCCGGACGACGTTGACCTTGTAAAGGCTATTCAAAGAAATAGCAACGCAGTCAAAGAGACCCCGCCGGCGCGTGTATCTCTTTGACATATAATAATATTGAAATATTCAAGTTCATTGAATTATTGACCCAGTCCCCCAAATCTCACAGGATGTTTAAATTTGTTCAAAATGTAAAGCCTACTTTTTGACAAAAACCACTGCACGGATTTCGTTAATTTTTGGTATATCGTCAGCTAATATGCTAACAAGTATGTACCTACATTTATTTCATATAAGCTATTTCCATAATGTATAACCGCCCCTATGGTTAAGGATAGGACTGGATAATTATTGGTGTCTACATCTGGGGGGACCTAAATGCTGTTTCGAAGTATAAAAAGAACAATTTAATTATTTTTTATATTAAATTGATTCCATAATAATTTATATAGGTACTTACGTTTTTTTCCATTTATACCTTACTAGCTGATCCGACATACGTTGTTCTGTACCTACATATTAAGTAAAATACTGTTTTTTATGAATTGCCACTAATATTTCAAAACTTCGAGAATTATTTCGTAAAATATGCTCCCTGTTGTTTTGCAGCCGTTTTCAATAAGCTATCTATCATTAGTTTAACCTACTAGAGCTAGAGACAAAACTATCCTTTTACGCTCACTTACATTTCAATAACCTATCGTCTAACATCTAACCTAATATATTGGACATAACTATGGATAGATAAAATCTAGTCATTAAACGGTGACAGCAATTTATCCGTAACTAGAGATACGTTATTGAAAATGGCCGATAGTGAAATTGTTTCATAGCAGAACTGTCGAACGGTGCGTAAAAAATGGTCTCATAGAATGGACATATTGTCCATACAAAACAAATATTGTAATAATAAAAATAATTATGGGTCCCAAATGGAAATAAAAACTATCCTATCTCTCAAGTTGGACTTAACTGCACTTTATGAAGTAATCCCCATTAAAATCCGTTCATCCGTTTAGGAGTTCACTGGAAACAAACATCAGGACTACAGGAACACTGGATTAATATATTATGATGTAATGCACATATTTTATTATTACAATTTTTTGTGAAATTTTATTATAAATATTTTTATGACTAACTGACAATTCTACGATTTTTTAATTTTTGTCAGCTTGTATGGTGGTATTTCTAATACTTGAGAACAGCTTGCACGCTCTGGATGAAAATTGGTGTGTTGTTAGATAATGTGACTGGATAATAGGTTATTTTGATTCTACTCGTGATATTAACCGTAAGTATTTAATTTGTAATCACCTATCTTCCGTAAATAAAAAAATATATATATGTACTTATAAAATGTACTCTTTGTCATTTCGTACCAAAGGTGTGTTACGATTGTCTGTGTAGTTACGGCGTGAAAACATAATATTATCACTATAATATAGGTTACATTATATATTAAATCAAGCCACCACTAGAAGAAGCGCCCGTTCACAAGAATGGAGCAGCCATGGTCTCCCTCAACCATATTTTAGGGAAGGAACGACCCGCCTCACGTCGCCGCCACAAGCAGTGTTTAAGCGAGCATGACGAAGCCTGTCACAAGAACTCAACCTAATAGCAAAAAAGAATGTTCATCTATTCAATAAATACCGACCTCATCTTACAATTTTAACATTTTGTTTAAAGAAGATGGACAAAATATGTATGGGCCTGTGCCCCACAATGTAATGTGTATATATAAAATCCATGTCATTTTAAAGTAGACATCTTCTAGAACAAAAATACAAGATGTACATATTGTTGAGCAGCGGTGGACAAAAGTTATGGGGGCTTAAAGAAGTTGTGTGACTATGGCAAAATATTTGTTATATGATGTTTATATATATTTTGTATAATATAATGATACTAGCTGACCCAGCAAACGTTGTATTGTCGATATTAAAATCGCGATACAAAAGTAACTGTGAAAATTTGAAGTTGTATCATGTATTTTTTAATGCTGACTCATAATCAAACAAATTTAAAATAAAATGTCAAAAAAATTAGTGTGGACCACCCTTAACATTTAGGGGCATGAAAAATAGATGTCCGATTCTCAGACCTACCCAATATGCACTCAACATTTCATGAGAATCGGTCAAGCCGTTTCGGAGAAGTTCAAAGTTTAACACCATGACACGAAAATTTTATATATTAGATAACATTTCAAATGCCGGGAACTTTATTTTACTTTATAAGGGAATATAATATACTAGCTGGCCCGGCAAACGTTGTTTTGCCATATAAATTATTTTTAATGTTCGACCGTTTTTCTCAGACTCTTTTAAGCCGAAAGCCACGACCACGAAAAAGTCATTTATTTTTTCGGGTTACATTACATAGTTAAGACACTCACAAAAAATGTGGCTTTCTATTGGTAAGATTTTTTTTTAAATTGTTTCAGAGATTATCATTATTAAGTAATTAGAAAGTATTTTATTTTTTCGTCAACATTTCAATGTTTTTATATTATTTTGCTATTCGGAACGGAGACAAATCCAACAAATTAAAAATCATGAAAATCAGTCCAGCTGTTCACCAGATATAAGTGTTCGAACAACTGTGTAAGGTTTGTTAATTGGAACTCCACGCCTCTCCCGTAGACGCTACGCATTACACCAGGCTAAGCAGCAAATGCAGTTTCCACTTTGAAGCACTTGGAGCCAGTGGTACACAGTAGGATCCATTAACCATGAAAATATACAAAAATAATTTAAACTTATTTCATAAAATGCAATTAAACCGTTAATACTATGTAGCTTACCGTTTCATGTTCCGTTATGTTCTCTTTCGGTCGATCCTGACCAAATGTCCCATCCCTGTCTAGTAGATGTAAAGATTTCACCAACTATGTCACCGACACACAGATTCATAGCCAAGGGACATTCGCCAGTGGTATTCCATCGCTTGAGCCTGGCTGTATCATGCGAATACTATGCAATGCAACACATGACATCACACGCTGTTCTACACTACGCATTGCAGCACACTCGTTCCTGTATGTAAACATCATAATCAAAGTTTCTCTTGTGCTCAGTATCATGTCAACTCTCAACATCATGACTTATTATTCGCCACATTCGAAAAGCTCATAAGTTATGACATGTCTTAAGGCAATTGCATTAGCTTCACTGATTTACAGAAAATAAAATCGCAAAATAGCAACTCCCTTTAATTACTAACGCAAAAGCTAAGTCTGAGTAATAATAATATTGACGGTAACCTGAACTTATTTTCACAAAAATGAATTTCGTATAAATTCAAACACTTAATTCAATTTGTAAGTATTGGGAGTAGCAAAAAATATTTTTTCTATCTATCACACGGATTTGTAAACAGTAGCTATGAAACTGTTTTTTGTTTTAAAACTACCTTCAAAAATAACATCGAATAATCGGTAAATTCAAGTCTTTCCAAATTAAGTTAACTTGAATCCTTCATCCCACCTTCGAGGACGAAGAAAGAGCCTCCGTATTGTTTTTTAAAGGTGTGCCGTCACAATTATCAACGTGCTGGTGATCACTCATAATCGATCGAATTCTTGACTTAACTCTCTGTAATTTTAAGTGGGGTAAAGTTAGTTGTCCAGAAGAACCTTTATCAAAAATTATGTATTAATAATTATTTATAAAAATTAATATGCATCACCCACCTCTACTTATAAATTTTGATATAGTCTGCAACTCGAACCTAAAAGCAGTTCCTTTCGCTACCTATAGCTTCCGGAAGGCAGTCTATGATTACGTAATTACTGAATTAGACAAAGTAGACTGGCATACTGAACTGGCGAATTGTGATAATACCAATACGATGGTGGATAAATTCTACAAATCTATTCAGAATATTATAGAAAAGACTATACCTAAGTCGATTCATAAGAATTATAAATTTCCCATCTGGTTCTCTAAGCCCCTTAT
The DNA here is from genome assembly GCF_905404315.1 of Leptidea sinapis. Classification (NCBI taxonomy): domain Eukaryota; kingdom Metazoa; phylum Arthropoda; class Insecta; order Lepidoptera; family Pieridae; genus Leptidea; species Leptidea sinapis. Next base: position 4,088,263 of record NC_066275.1, on the reverse strand, counting down.
TCGTATGTTAAACGAAAAGGAAAAATTAAGAAAACGATTTAAAAAATATAAAAATCCAAGAGATCTATTTGAATACAAAATTCTTAAAGACCGAGTTGATAAGCTAATGCCTACTTGTTACAAACAATACATTAGGGATATTGAGAGTGGTATTCATGGTAATCCTCGTAGATTTTGGTCATTTGTCAAAAATCGTAAGAGCTCTTCATCATCGCTTCCCAGCAAAATGAGTTACAATAATATGATGGCTGACACAGGTGAAGACATAGTAAACCTATTCGCTGGTTATTTCTCCTCCCTTTATCAAGGTACCCCTATTAAGGTCTCTTATGATTGTGTAAATACAGCTCACGGGCACTCCACTTTGAGTAATATATATATCAATGAACACGTGATTATTAAAACCCTTTTGTCTCTCGATCCTTCAAAGGGGGCTGGCCCTGACGGTATCCCACCAATATTCATAAAAAATGTGCAAAACAACTAGCCCTTCCACTAAAAATTATATTTTCACATTCCTTATTAACATCTTCTTTTCCCACTAAGTGGAAATTAGCTAATGTCGTACCAATATTTAAGAAAGGAGATAAATCCGATGTTGCTAATTATCGCCCCATTTCTCTACTATCTATATTTCCGAAAGTCTTTGAAAGAATTCTAAATAAATTTATGATTTGGCATTTTTAAGAACTTATTTCTAACACTCAGCATGGTTTTGTTGGTGGCAAATCTACTGTGACAAATCTTGAGTTTTGTTAATAACCTAGCTGAAAGCGTCGACAGTGGTATTCAAACGGATGTCATTTACACGGATCTCAGTAGTGCGTTTGATAAAGTCGACCATAACCTACTCCTGACTAAGCTTTTCAACTACGGTATCTCTAACCCCCTATTATCTTGGTTTAAGTCATACCTAAGTGGTAGGTCTCAAAGAGTCATCACGTATGGTTATACCTCCACGTGTTACACCACATTTTCTGGCGTTCCCCAAGGATCTCTCTTAGGGCCTTTGCTGTTTGTCGTTTTTATTAATGACGTAATATCGGTTGTGAAGCATAGCAAAGCGCTACTGTATGCTGATGATTTAAAGTTGTACAGATTAATTAACTCGCATAATGATGGAGCGTTGTTACAAGAAGATCTTTACGCTGTTAGTGACTGGGCCAGAAGTAACAAAATGATCCTCAACGCTCGTAAATGTGTTCATATTAAAATCACGCGGAAGAAAAATGTAATATCCAAAACATATTTTGCTAATGATCTCACCATCAATGAAGTAAATGCCAGAGATCTAGGAATTTTAATTGACACTAGACTTTCATTCAAACCACATATAGATGAAGTTGTTGGAAAGGCGACCTAAATGGTTGGATTTATTAAACGTACTTCCAAAGATTTTAAACAGATTAATTCTGTCATGTGTTTATACAATGCATTTGTTCGGTCGCATTTGGAATATGCTTGTGTGATTTGGGACCCCTTTTACAAAATTCATGTTGATAGGTTGGAAAAAATACAAAGGTCTTTTACTCGATTTCTGGTATACAAAGACACAAAACATAGCGGTTCATGTTTATCATACAGCCAGAGGCTAAATATTTTTAAATTAAAATCTCTCGAAAATCGTCGTCGTATTCAAGATTTGCTATTTTTATTTAAATTATGTAATGGTATTGTTAGTGCCCCAGAAATATTACGACAAATTGATTTCAATGTACCCCGCCCTGTGCAAGGCTTATTAATCGTGAATTCTTTCATCTTGCTATTCGAGAACTAATATTGGTCTTCACTCTCCACTGCAGCGCTCTATCATTTAATGAGCTCCTTAATAATAATTTTGACTCCATGGATATGTTTGGGATGTCAGTGCTACAATTTAAAAGACTTTGCAACAGTGTTATTTATAATAGTTTTTAATTATATATATGGTTTGCTCGCTTTACTCATATTCAACATAAGAAATAATTTGAATTTTTAACATTTACTAATCTTTAAAGTACTTTGCGTTTTTTGTACTAACATTATCTTTAATAATATAATAGAGCTGTACATACCTGTAAGAAAGCTTTTCTGTTCATAATGTTCGTTTTATATTTTTCTTATTTTTGTTTAGTTTAGAATAGCTTGTTGGTGTGTCTATTATAAATAAATAAATAATTGGATAATTTAAAGAAAATTGCAAAAGCATTTGACCACCTTCGTATATTCTACAGGAAAAGTTATGACGACCCAGAGAGGCCTATACCGTATTAATATGATTACTCTCGTTTTTATAATAGGTGTGTTGTAGACGGTAGTATTTGCGCCTATATACGAGTAGGTACATTATTATATGTATTTTTGTAACTCCTATGGACTTTACACGGCAAACATTAATTGCTCGCAGATTGCAGTAGTGTTTGCGTGAAGAAGTAATAAATGTATTATTTAAGCACTTTATATAGCACACTTAGGCTTGTTGATTGACACACAGTTGACACACGACTAAGGAGAAAGTGTGCTTACATTGTCTCGAAGCACACTTTTGCCGTTCCGTTATCAGATTGCGAATGATATGCCCATATGTATAGAACGTATATAATAAATAATATGAATAACGTCTCATTTTAAGGTTCTCTTTTGTTTATTTTAATATGGATCTAAGCAAAGTCTTACTAGTTTAAACTAAGGGATACGTTTTAGTTATCTCAAAGAAAAAAACAATTATCATAATTAATATTTTATTAATAGTTTTGTTTTGCGTTGTAGTTTCGGTTTAGACAGTGTTTGGTATTCGTTTTTCAAATGTTGCAATAAAGTCTTAGGCGTGCTGAATCTGAAATTATAACAGAATACACATTAACAGAAGTTAGTTGACCCTAATTTTTAGCATTTAAATATTTTTTTCACATCATAACCGATATAATATAATAAAAAGGATTTTTAAGTTTAATAAACTTATAAACTATTTTACGATCAATAAACTTATTAAACAAAAATATAGATACCATGAAAATTAAATAAATAAAAATAAATTTAATAATAATTTAAAATAAAATATCGACCATCGATCAAAAAGTGTACACTACAGATAGATTGTAATATTATAATTTTTACTCTAGATGAATTAAATCAATACTCTATCACTTTAAGCATTCTTTTTTAGCTATTATTTGTTCATAAGTGCTTACCTTTCTTTATCCAAAAAATAATTAGGTCATGAAAATTCTCTGACCCATCCGACCAGCCAAATTTTAAACCACATATTTTTTATTACATGGTATAGCTTACGCATTTATTCTACAAATAATTAAGCACATTACCCTGAATAATACACGAATAAAGTAAAAGAAAACGAAAATTCGTAACAAAAAACAACAACAATATTATTATTGTACATAGGCAATTATTTATATTTGATTCAAAGAAAATCGATCGAAATGCATGGCATGTTCACAAATGTTCTATGGTAATTAGAATTCTTTGCTTTCGTTGGTATATTGATTGAGTTTTTTTGCTTCTTCTTTTATTTGGCAAGTTTAAATTATGTTACGTATAACATGCGGCACGATACACGTCCAAAATATATGGCTGATGATACCTGGTTAATTCAAGGTTAACTCAATAAATACTAAGGACACTACGCAGAAAATTGTACTGAAATATCGCACAAGGAAGCGACTTCTACCCTTTGGTTAAAATGTTCAAAAAAGTTTCATACTACACAATATGTATCTATTTGGAATTTAAAAAAGGAACAATGAAGCGCGGTCTCTACGCATAGCCAAGCGAACAAACCGTTTACTGTACCTACTGAAGTAAAGTGCAAAGAGAAAAAGTGCGAGCCTAAACAAAGGCCGGTATGGTGTGACCAAGGCTGCATTTGGTTTTGTCGACTCATCGGCAGCATCTTAACAATACCAATATGCTATTATTGCGCATACACTCTCATCTCTGACACTAAACTCAAGTTTGGATTATTTATACCGTAAATTAAATGATATTAAAACAATCATATAAAAAAAATGTTAACAGTCACTTTTATTTTGAACGAATGACATGTCACATGACACTCAAACCAAAACAAAAAAAGAGTCGAATATATGTTAGAGCGAGACAACGTTTGCCGCCATTATTTTTAGAACAATGCCATACATATTCGAGTTTATTAGAGTTGCGCCAGGCTGGTTTAAATGATTATGACTGCACGTTTCTTACATTACATCGATTGAATCGATTTTTTTTTAGTTTTGCTAGGCTGTTGACTCCTCAGCCTACAAATGTCAATGTAACCGGTATACGTAGTGCTTAAATTCTCTTTGGTAACCGGACTGTCAGATTTCACTATCAATAAAGGCGATGCGGCACATTCAATCGCTTACTCTTCCTTTTTACGTCAATATGATGTCATATCTAGTCATTCCGAAAATAGCGGATTTATATTACCGGTCACCCTCGATATGACCCAATTTGACCTATCAAAGTTTCAACTAGCGGACATCCTCTTTCTTTGAGGCATCCTCTATTCTTGTTTGTTTATTGTTGTATCAAAACAGTCAGAAAAGAAAAGTAATAACAAAAATATTACGCGGAGGCCGACTGCCAATTACAGGTTCACACTACTTAAACATAAATAAAAAATAAAACTTATAAAGATTTTGTGTTGTGGTTGTGTGTATGTGCGTATGTCTTAAGTTATGATCAACTACTCGATTACAATATATTTAAAATTATTTGCTTTTTGAAAGAGTTTTCAGTACGGACTAATATAATATATGTTGATGAGATTTCTTTATTACAACAGCTACAGTAGACCACGAAGTTCTGGGTATAAATAGGGTGAGTAATTAGGTCATTAAAAAGGGAGGTATGCCTTTTACGCTTATTTGAGACTCTTAATTGCATGAATAAATATGTAAGGTTTATTAATTTATTTATTCTTAATGAAACATCTACAGTACAGACATACCAGTTACCAGTAACACTATCTAGGAAATTACATTACTGATGCGAGTACTAATAACAGATGTACACAATATTCACAGCTAAACCTAAATCACAACTTGACCTAAATCTAACTAAAGTTCGGGGCAGTAAATTTGTTGTTGCACGCGTCATACAGAAATAACATATCGAGTAAAGTTCGCCGCTCTTTGGTCAATATATATCATATAATTTCAGTATTCTAAGACACTACGAATATATGAAAAGTAAAAGACTTATATACACCCATAACTGGAGAAAGGTTGAATTACACGTATAACGAAAGCTAGATTCCTGTAAGCTTTTTCAGTTATTGCTGCAAGTGGATCTGCAATTTATTCGTGTAAAAGGAACACCAAGTAATTTGTATTGATATTCTATTTTGTTTCTTTTTCGCGTAAAGGTGTAAGAAGGTAGTGAACCAGCCTGATAAGATTAGAGGCTTAATGTGAGCATAAATTTTAGTGTCGACATCATACATAAGAAACTTAGAAAACTGGTAACAATCACCAATATCAAATAAGTAGGATTAATATTATAATAATGGACCCTAAATTGACCCTTGCGGAACTCCAGTAGTCCATCCACCAGGTCAGAACGATGCCCAACCGAAGCAGGTAGAACTTAAATATGGGTTAATTTTACTATATTTCAGAAAGTCAGGAAATACGCCATGTTCAATACAGCTATTAAAAACTTTTGCTATATATGGTGCTATGACGTCAATTACTCGTACTGAACTTATTATTTTTACAGATATGTCCAAAATATCATTAGCTTTTGTCTGAAGATCTGAAAGTTTCATAAAGTATTTCTGCTGGGCCAATAAAACTGAATTTAAAATTTTGTTTAAGTACATTCTTTAACATTTTCCAAAAGAAGTGACACAGTAACACTGGTGAAGGAGACAAGAGTGCCTTGTGATAGAAACTGGAATGTCAGCTGAAAATTTCTGAAAAGCAGAAGGTACTTCCTGCGCAGAGGGGATTTTAGTATTGTTTATTATTAGATTATATTCAAAATTCAGTCTTTCGCTCTTCCAGATTCCTAGTTAATAACTTTCCAAGTAATTTTTATGTTAGTGCTGTATTGTTATTGATGATGCATTTTTAATTATTTCTCTAAAATGCATTGACTTAGCAATAGTACATACTTTCTTAAATAATTTAGAGTATTTTTTCACATACATATGAAAAGATACATCATAACTACAACGGATGAGACGGATGCACAAGAAACTACGAGATTCAAGTGATTATTTTGATTTCGACCGAGACAGAAGACACAGAAGATCACCGTATTTCCCAATCATTCCACTCGCTGAATTTCAGCTAACATGTACGCCTGGATAAGTGCTGGAAGTGTAGGCAAACTTGTTAGAATTATTTCTCTTCATCTTAAGAGCAAAGAGAATTTAAATACTACGTTCAACCTAGGAGTATGCTTATACCATCAGAAATAACATTGAATAACACATAATAGAAATATTACACACTACAATGATCATAGAGTATATAATTATCAAATAAATATACTATAGTTCCCATAATTTTAATTTGCACTTGTGTAATTTGCAATCAAGCCGTAGACCCAGTCGTGAGAGTGAATAGATAATATTAATTTAGTATTCTATGAGACCCACAATCTAAATAGAGATCCTACGTAGACCGCTTGATTGTAGCGTCAAGTGTACGCAGTTGGTACTTGGTACGCAGTAAACGATCAATATTCGTTTCAATCACGTAAGCCAAAGACAAGTCATAACATAAATTCAAGCATAGATAACAGAACTAACCCAGGTCAGCTGACACAAATTTTATCGTCGGTCTTGTGATAAGTTTTGATGATCCGCCATTCTCGGGTCGTCTTTTCCACCTTTCTAGCTGCGTGAGTTAATTTATATTACTTATTATTTTGTGTTTTACTTTAAGCTTTATTGTATTTTATTTGTGCTTGTGTATCTTGTGACGAATATATCTCAAATTCTTTAAATCGGTAAGATTTATTAGCTTTCATACTAAAATTTACCTAACAATTAATTTTTCATTCCATTTCGTACTCCTCGAAGTTTTAAAGCAATACATTTTCAGCTTTAAAACCCTAAAATATTTACTATATTTCCAAGTTCTCTCCTGTATATATCTAAACCTTAATATCGATTTTGCTAAAGGTGGGTCTCCTATCTTCGAACCGTTTTATTATTTCATATACCTATCTTAGATTTCAATCACTTTCAGCTACAATTAAATAGTTTATTAATCTTGGTAACTTTTAACGCAATAAGTGTAAAAAATAAATAAGCATATTTCTCAGCCTTCAAATTAATCTAAATTTTAACAGCAGTTTTCACCTGTTTTAATGTGTGAATTATAGAGCTAACTTATTATTATAATGAGCAGAAAATTACATATAAAAATCCTAGTTTTTATTTATACTTTGGATATATTGTAGTATAAATATTTTCTAGCTATAATGTTTGGGAAAAGATTTAGGTCTCATAAGCTTGTATACAATTCTCACTAAGCTTTTTTATCCATAAATATTAAGATGTTACCTAACCTGTCAAAATCAATCATTACCTATCATACTCCCAGGCTGGTAGGAAGACATAATCATTATGAAACATCCCTGGTTTTTCATACTAGTATCAAGTATTTCATTAAAAAGCTCTTCTTAATTAGCTTTCCCTTGGAAATTAACTTATAAATTTATGCAGCCATTCTACTGTTCAGCAGTCTAAACTATATCCTCTCTTTAAAGTGGCAACTTTGGTGGTGAATTTGTTAAATAAATCCAAGTATAACTTTGACTGAATGTTGTTCAAATGTATACATGATCTGAGTACTCTATAAAAATGAAAGTCCTTTATTATAATATTATACAAAATTGTCTGTATGGACTTTAAAACTGGGTCAAAATAGATATTAAAAGGTCTACTCTATAAAGTTAACACTTGTTTACCTGATTATAATGTCCAGTCATTTATAGAAGATAAACATTTTCTTGCACAAAGTGGTGCAGCCCCATAAAAAAGCCAACTTACATAGCATTGACACTGGTGTCGAGGATGGAAGGGTGCTCGGGCCAGCCCTCTTCTTGCTCTACACTTCAGGTTTACCAACTCTTAAATATATACCAGAGGCACTTTCTGTGAATGGCCAGATCACTTGGTGCTGCCTAGAGTTGTTATTTCATTGTGTGTCTTTCTACCAGATTTATCAAGGGAGAGTTGGAATAGAGTGTTCCTTTATAGTGTGGTATTCTTCCTTGCGTGGTGTTGCCAGGATGATATAAAATGAGTACCTAAAAGTCCAGCAAACATTCCTATTATTCTTCTGGTGCTACAGAAGAATGAAGGTGGTGATAATCACTTAATATTAGATGACATGTTAGCACTCCTCGTCCATAAATAAAAGTACGTTCTTATCAAATTCTTTCGCCTGCTCTTACAAACCCATCACAGTTACCTTACCATACTTTTGATTCCTTTTGGCATAATTATAAGAATTGATTAAAATTTTGACAGGGAGTGGAATACTCATGACAGATTTGATGTTGTTGACATTGATGGATGTAATATCTTTATCAGAATCTGATAAACTGAAATCAGCTGATTCTAAACTCATGCAGTGGCTACAGAAATGATACTGTGCTACCAAGTTACATTGAACAAAAGGGCAGTGCTGATATTTAGGTTATAATGTAGCAAGTAGTTTTTTATGTTTTATTTCAACTTGTGTTAGGAAGTGAATTTATTGATGTAGGCGTTACTTTGTGGAAATCCATAATTATACAAATGATTTGAGTTTTCTTTAGTGTTAATTCAGTATCATGCCAGATTTTTGGTAAGACAACACGTCCTGAGGATGCCTTCTGTAGAATCGAAACATGTGTCGAATTGTTTAAAGACAAATATTGGCGGAATTAACACTAAAGAAAACTCAAATCATTTGTATAGGTATGGAAGTGCTCAATATTACCACCCACAAGGACATTATACAATTAGCTCATAATATAAGTGTGTCATCTTATTCAGTAATGGAAATATGACATCTTCTTTAGAAATTGTCTTCATATGTTATGACTGCCAACTATAATATATAATAATAAAGCCATACCATTAAACACTTAGGCCTTGGCACTGTAGAGCCCATTCAACACCAAACCGATGATTAGGGTGCTCGTGCTGTTATAGTTGCCAATGTATAATATCTAAATGATCAAACAGGCTGGAACTAGATTGTGATTATTTTATAGCGATAGAAATGACTGTACAATATTGTATATTTTTATTAAAAGAGCACAAAAGAAAAGAATGCTGGGAGAGTTTCTTGCGCCGCTTCTTCTCTCTCAGCGCGCCATTTGTTTCCGAAGCGGTAGTAGTATCTAGTAGTATAAGAAATGACATTAAAAAGAATTCTAAAGGAATCAATTTTGAGAAAATAAATGCCTTTTTATGCCTTTAATGCTATAGGACATGGTATTTTTCACAATAAGCTATGTAGGTCCTATTATTGGTGGCAGATCATTACTCGGATTCAATGTGGCAGTTACAAGCTGACTGCAAACAACAGGAGTATTGATAGTAGACAAAAAGGATCCAAACTATAAACTTTAAAATCGGCTGCAGCTTCCAATTTGCGTCTGGATCATGCAGTATGTTGTCTAAAGCAGCCTATGGTAACTTCAGCTAGCCATACCCGCCGATGTTGTGGATGGTGACTCTGCCCCACACATGACATTATGAGATCAGAGACATCACGGAAGCCCATTCATTCCCCAAAAAAGGCAGGTCAGCGCGAGCTAACAATAGGCCAATAATAACATTTTCACCAGTGGGAGGCTCCTTTGCACAGGATGCCGGCTAGAGTATGGGTATACCACAACGGCGCCTATTTCTGCCGTGAAGCAGTGTGTAAGCATTACTGTGTTTCGGTCTGAAGGGCGCCGTAGCTAGTGAAATGACTGGGCAAATGTGACTTAACATGTTATGTCTCAAGGAGGTAGTGCCGCTCAGAGAAGAAGCCGCGCACTGCATTGTAATGGGCTGGGCGTATTAATTACCATCAGCTGAACGTCCTGCTCGTTTCGTCCCTTATTTTCATAAAAAAAATAAAAAAAAATGTGCATGGCTCGAGTGTAGACCGGCTGATGATCGAGTGACGTCATAAGTCAACACTCGCGCAGTACTGCGCGCTCCGGTACGGGTCATTACGCATATATTATATACGGACCTGTGACGTCACACAGCAGCTTTATATTTATGGGAACTTAAGATGTGTGTTTCAAAATACCAAACTTTTGGTATTTTAAATTAAACAAGACCAGTGTATTTATATGTAACAAAGTTTCAAGCAATTTCGCATACCCAGTAACATTCTTCATAGTCGTAACCTCTTGTTACATCTTGGCTCTCCAATGGATTGATGACCGACTTACTTTCATGAGGATCAGCTTTGACAGTCAACAGTTGATGCTCAGACCTCATGCAATGCTGTTTCCTATCTCCTACATTGTTTATTCACAAAAAAATACAGTTTGTCATATAACTGTGCATGAGGGGGTTTTGGTTCCAACACTCATGTACGGAAGTGAAAGTTGGGTATGGCAGAAGAAACATGAAAGCAGAATAAATGCAGTTGAGATGAGAGCGTTGAGAAGTATGATAGGAGTTAAACTGAGTGACAGGATAAGAAATAGTGAGATATGTGATAAAAATTGAGAAAGGAATGCTGAGATGGTTTGGACATGTCGAGAGAATGAATGAAGAACGATTGACGAAGAAAGTGTATAAGGCCAGTGTGAATGAAAGTGTTTGAAGGGGTAGGTCCTAGGCGGACGTTTCAAGATCAAATCAGGGATGTCTTAAAAAAAGGCCAGGTCAAGAGTACTAAACCGGGGAGCATGTACGAAGCGAAACTAGTATGTACGGATCGTAGCATAGCATAGCATAGATCGTACGGGAAAGAGGCGTGATTTTATGTATGTATGTCATATAACTGCCCTTTGACAACACTCACCTTTATGTCTCGTCTAGCATCGGGCATCGGAATACCCGTCCCGCAATATCTAGTGATTGCCAATCATCCTTACCAGCTAAACGTGTGGTGTGCGCTTTCTTCCATGTTATAGTTTGGAGTGACCTTCTTTGCGCGACATTCTGTGAACAGCCTAAAAGCTGATTACACTCCTGTGTTTCCACTGGAGTGTTGTAAGAGAATGTGGATGTTGGTGATCAGTTACTATCTATATACAATATTATTAGTATAGCTAACAGTCAATTTATTTCAGATAGAAAAATTAATCATGTCGGCGTTGAAGACCATCTCCAATGAGGAGAGAGAGGAGATGTTTGGATATGTCTTTGCAGTCTCCGGACCTGGTATGTACTAAAGCAATATATTGTATCTTTTATTTATTCTCATTACCATATCTTCCATTGTTTATTTTAAGAGCATTCTACACTGTATTACGTCTAGAGATCACCATCAATTCCACCATTTAGGGTACACGCAGGGGCGTGCATATTATATAGGCAATAAGGCAGTGTCTACGTTATGAACCTAAATAAAGATAGCACTAGTGTTAAAGTTAATTTACTACCTATAGTAGGCAATCTACAGATAGCAGCGTTTCATACAACTTATGTCGTACTGTCGGACTAAATCGCAACTACGACTAGTTAGATCTACAGTGCCTACCTTGCAGGCCCCTGGGTACATGGCTGATATGGTTGGCTCCCTATTGCTCTCATCTTAGGCACATTAGTCTTGATATTTTAAGCCAATATTTTCAATATCCGAATTTCATAATATTTAATGTACATATGACCAAACATTTTCTCAGTCTCTTCTCTTCATAGTTTGAGTTGTGCAAAGATTAATGTATGATAGTGAATGCCACTTTTGAAGATACCACACAAATTTTTTAGCTTTGTGTGAAATAGAAATAGAAATTCACACAAATTCACCCATCATCCAGTATCTTGACATACTTTCAGTAACTCAAACTCTCCCCGGTGTTCGAAACGTAATAACTCCCTCTCTGATGTAAAGAGTGTAAGTGATCACTGACATAAAGTAAGCCCCGTATCAAAGCCATTTTGTTATAATTAAAGGTGCTCATTATATAACTTAATTGCTAATTGTAATTGATACAACAGTGGTGACTGCGGAGAAGATGTCAGGATCTGCTATGTACGAACTGGTGCGTGTCGGATACAATGAACTGGTCGGAGAAATCATCAGGCTAGAGGGTGACATGGCTACCATCCAGGTAAATATCTTAATATAATTAATTCCAAAAATATTATATCCAATTGTAAAACTTATATTTCGGGAAAATAATACCACTTTATAAATATAGGTATATCATGGTTCCATAGCCCTATTCATGCTTTAAAGTGTAGAACGAAAGATAGAATGTATGATCAGTTTACATTCCAATCAGCCTGTTGAAAGATTGCTGATGAATGGTCGAGGAATGAAATTGAGAGCTATTCTAAAAACTAAGATACACAGACACTTGGTGCCTTTATAAATTATTATATAATTGGTCTATTCAGTTCTCAATGATGACTATTAGTTTGTAATAATTGGGATTCTATTTCATCTCCGCGAAACTTCGCGTCTTTCTTTTTTTCGCGTGGGAAACTTCCCGTGATTCAGTTTTTGTAAATATTTTCTAGTTGAATATAAGTAGATGGGGTGTACGCTTCACTCACGATCCAAATCCACGATCTCGTATTGGCAGACCGCCGATTGAAGTTGCGCAAGATAGCTGACACAGTAGGCTTCTCAAAAGACCATATCTTCATATCTTGCATGCAGTATTGGGCATGAGAAAGCTGTTGGCGCGATGGGTGCCACTCCAGACAACAAGCGCAACCGTGAGCCCACTTCAGAGCAGTGTTTGGTGATGTTTAAGCGCAATCCGAAGGAGTCTGCGACGTTTCGTGACCGTCGACGACACATGGATACACTGGTACACACCAGAGACCAAGGAACAGTTGAAACAATAGATTTTACCCGGCGAATGTGCTGCGAAGAAGGCGAAGACTTGTCCACCGTTTTCTGGGATTCAAAAGGTGTGATCTACATCGACTTCCTGGAGAAGTGCTAAACGATCACAGGGCTCTATCATGTCAAATTATTGGGCCGCTTCGACGTCGAATTGCATAAAAAACGGCCCCATTTAGCAAAGAACAAAATGCTCTTCCATCATGGCAACGGCACCAGCACATTGCCGTCGTCACGGCCAAATTGGTAGAATTAGGCTACGAACTGCTGCCCCATCCACCGGATTTGGCCCCGTGCGACTTCATTTTGTTTCCAAATTTGAAAAACTCATCACTCGCCGGGCAGAAATTTGAGTCGAATGAGGAGGTTATCGCTGCCACCGAGGGCTGCTTTGCAGACCTCCAGAAAACGTATTTTTCAGACGGGTTAAAGAAGTTGGAATATCACTGGGTCAAGTATATCGACCTTAAAGGAGATGATGTGGAGAAATAAATCACCACTTTTCCGTTTTTCCTTTGTAGGCTAAGTACTTATCGGACCACCCTCGTCTACCTCGAGGATTCCGCGCGACATGTATTAACTCTCGCCTCACACACAGCTTTATTAAATAAAACTATATTTCAACTGTACCTCAATGTTCTCAGGTATACGAAGAAACATCAGGCGTAACAGTGGGTGACCCGGTGCTGCGAACTGGCAAGCCTCTTTCCGTGGAACTTGGTCCTGGTATCCTTGGATCCATCTTTGACGGAATCCAGCGTCCATTGAAGGACATAAACGAGTTGACACAGTCCATCTACATCCCCAAGGGAGTTAACGTACCCTGTTTGGCCAGAGGAGTGGATTGGGAATTTAATCCACTGAATGTTAAGGTAGGCCGCCAATTGGTATTCACTATTTATTTATAAAACACAATACATAATTAAATATTGTAAGATATTGTACCTGTATATTAAATGCTTCTACCTTCATGTCGTGCAATACCCGTTTGATATGAATAAAAGCCTAAATAAATAACTTTACCAGTGGCACGCTTCTCTGCACATGATGCAAGCTAGGGGGCTACCATTATTAACGTCAATTTCTGCCCTGAAACTGTTTGGGTTGAAAAGGTAAACTAGTGAAGAAGAAGAAATTTAAGAGTTATCTCTTAAAGTGACGTGCGCCATTCCGATGTCGCTCCAAACTTTGAATTCAATCAACAATCAAGTGCGTAGGTGCACTGCCTTGTCACGTGGCTATTTGCTCCACAGCCTTAATTTTGTTATTTCACCTCTATCACTCATCATTTACTCAAAACAGTCTGTCTAAACCCCTGTCTCGGTTTTTAACAAAATCTGATTTTTTTTAATGAGTCGAATACCTATGAATTTATTGCATCTCCTTTGAGGTTTGCATTTGAAAATTTAATTTTTTTTATCCATAGTTAATACACTGAAAAGTTTAATTATATGTTGATGTACTTAATTGTATGTAATGTTGTCAGGTGGGATCCCACATCACCGGAGGAGACCTGTACGGTATTGTACACGAGAACACGCTGGTGAAGCACAAGATGCTGATGCCGCCCAAAGCCCGCGGTACGGTCACCTACATAGCGCCCTCCGGCAACTACAAAGTCACGGTATGGATCATTACTGATACTAGACAAACCTAAGGCCGGTCCGACATTGGAAGCGGAGTAGGTCTGGCCAGCAGGCCCAACCTAGCTAGACCAGACTAGTCCAGACTCGGCGCTCCTATACTGCAGTTAGACAGGAGCGGACGAACCCGTTAGAATCCAGAGTCAGTACTGTGTGAACTCTCGACGAGGAAAGGTGTCGTTATTGTCTGGAGTCCGGACTAGGCGAAAAACAAACCTGTTTGGTTGTTGTCAGACCAGTTCAGACTTGATCCCCCTCCCCGGAGCGAGCGCTGGCTCCAGTGTAGGAGGTGACACGGCGTGTCAATTATTGTTTTGTTCAGTCAACCAGACCCGCCTAGACCTTGAGAAGTTCCGCTTCCAATTTAGGGCCGGGCTAAGTATGCTTATTATTGCTTACTCTTTTAATACACCTTCTGTTCCGGGAATCTCCGATCGCGCGACATGCCTCAGATCAGTGCGACTTTGGCGCTCGCACAGCGTTCTATCAATGCGTATTATTTTACATGTAGCAAGTAGGATATAAGACCATTCAAAATAAACAATATAAGGGTCAGAACTTGGTGAGTGAGTAGGGTGCCATATGGCACACTCGGTTTTAATGTATCTGAAAAATCAAGTGCCCTGTGGGGTACTGCCGATGTGGGAAGGTTACAGTTGCTAGTACAAACTCACTCTAGCTTTGATTGTTAATTTTTTAAAATAATTGGAAATAATGTTATTAATAGGGGCATTTTATATTATGAGATAAAAAAAAAGCAGTAAAAATTTGTTTATTTTTCGGCTCGATATATAGAGTACCTATGAGAAGTGCTGGGAGATTAATATATTAAAAAGCAAACATATTATGTGAGTTCAGGTTCAATGTTTATGTTTTCCAGGACAAAGTTCTGGAGACAGAGTTTGATGGAGAGAAGTCCTCATTCAGCATGTTGCAAGTGTGGCCCGTGAGACAGCCCCGACCGGTGACAGAGAAGCTGCCAGCCAATCACCCCCTGCTCACTGGACAGCGTGTGCTCGACTCTCTGTTCCCGTGAGTTGTCTTACACCCTTCAGATGACTAAATACTAGAAGTGTGATTTTTAAGCTGTGGTTCGATCATTCCATCAATTGATCACAACTCAATTCTGTATCTTTTCTGCTGTGTTCCAAAATCTTGAATTCAATATTGTTGTGTTGACTTTTACAAATGATAGCAGGTTAAATCATTCTATAACTACCAGCAAGTGTAAAATATAGTTTCCACTAGCTAACCCGACATATGTTGTTCTGTACATAATAAATACAATACTTTTTTTTTCATTATTTGTCAATAATATTTAAATAACATCGATAATTATTTCGTAAAATATGATCCCCCTTGTTATAAGTTATTAAATTGTTTCAGAGCAGAACTATAAAACCGTGCGTTAATAAATTCTCTCATAGAAATTATGTCCATCCAAAACAAATATTAGAAATAAAATAAGATTTTTTCTAAAATAAACGTAGCCTAAGTTGCCAATAAAAGTCCCGTTAAAATTAGTCCAGCCATTTCAGAGATGAGCCGGAACAAAGTGACAGACAGACAAGAATTGTAAAAAATGTTATTTTGGTGTATGTACCATATATATATTCATATACATGTAGTAAAAAACGGTTATTTCAATATTACAAATAGACAGTCCAATTTTATCTATATGTAAAGGTTAAGATTTACCATCTTTTTTTGCAATTTCTCTTAAATCATGAATACTTTTATTTCGAAGTAAGTAATAAAAATATATTTTTATGGAGTTAGAGAATCTATATTTTATGTCCTTAATAATGTCGAAATTGTTGCAGTTGTGTCCAGGGTGGAACCACAGCTATCCCCGGAGCCTTCGGTTGCGGAAAGACTGTCATCTCGCAGGCCTTGTCCAAATACTCCAACTCTGATGTCATCATTTACGTCGGATGCGGAGAGCGTGGTAAGTTTTAGTCGGTATAGGAATTAAGAGGGTCATAGGCCATTTACCTATGTACACTATTTAGGGTAAAAATAGTGTGACATGCAAAATAATTTCCTTGAAATCTACTTCTAATTAGGAAATTTGAATTTGAAACAGCAGTTTAGAAAAATGAAACAACTTATACATGTACATTTGTTGTTAAAGTCAAAGTAAAACTTTATAAGTTAAATAACTTACTTGTATAATGCAGTGCCGCTCAGGATTTTTGAAAAACCCAAAAAAAGCTAAGTGGCATTACAATTGCGCTCGTCACGTTGAGACATAAGATGTTAAGTTTCATTTGCCCAATAATGTCAATAGCTACGGCGCCCTTCAGACCGAAAGACAATAATGCTTACACATTACTGCTTCATGCATCTAGCCGGCATCCTATGCAAAGGAGCTGCCATTGGTAAAATTGGTATTTTCTAATGAGAAAACCTTATTCTTTTATAGATACAGTTTATTGATAAACTTGGCAGGTAATGAGATGTCTGAAGTACTGCGGGACTTCCCCGAGCTGACCGTGGAGATTGAAGGTGTAACGGAATCCATTATGAAGCGTACCGCCCTCGTCGCCAACACTTCAAACATGCCTGTGGCTGCTAGAGAGGCTTCCATCTATACCGGTATGTTTAAATATTTATAAGGCTTATGCGATAATTAAATATCATTATATACTGTAGTGTATGTGAATTCACGACAGCCTAGAAACGTCAGCTAAAAGCTATTTATCAAAGGCAACGTACTCGTTGTAGTGTATGTGAGTGAAAGAGAAGGAAGCATTATATCATCTCTAGCGCACGTGCGGTCGTGAATCAGTGAGTCAGCTGTGAGCGGGCGTGTGTGTCTAAGAGCCGATAATATTTAAGGATATATTACATATACAAACTCGTAATTTCACTAGACTGAATTAGAATCTATTTCATATTATTATACACTGCAATCATAATTGGGATTAAGAGTCAGAATTAGGATTGAGAATCAGAACTGGGATCAGAGATCCGTATTAGAATTATAATTTTGAAAACTAGCCAATTATTTCGTATAAGAACAAAGGGTACAACAGTTACCACTCGCAAAAAATATATTTGAAACAATTTTAATATTCACTGTACACATACAATAGCTTGCTCAAGAAGGCTTCATAGATAGACTAGGATGTATGTTCCAGTGTGTAGAATAGATAAAAACTAATGAATTATTATTAATAATAATTAAGTGTAATAATAGTGCTTAAACTATAAGATTAATATATTGGAGTGTGTAAAAAGTAGTGAAAAACATGATACATTAACAACTAAATTGGAGCAATTCAGGGGTTATTTTATCATATTGTGACAAACGATCAAAACGAAGAAAACCTAAGTGGCTAACACAGTAAATCAAAAATAGTAATTAACAAGCTGTTCTGTGAATGATAGTGCGATAGTTAAGTAAATTGTAACATTAAATAAAACTTAACCTAAACTGAGTTGAAAACAAAACATGACTCATTATTTATATAATTTGACCCCGCGCGTAAAAAGAACTGTGGAAGTTATGGCCTTCCCATAGTTATGATCTTAATCACCTTTATAATAATATATGTATAAGTAGCCATAAACCATCTAGGTTAAATTTCGCATCGAATGGTGGTAGTATCATGTCGATACGATCAGTTGCTTAGGCGTGATTGAGCCTCAAACAAAGACCATTTTCATTATATAAATATATATAGATAATAGATAATTATATTGTTTATGATACCGACTTAAAATAAGTTATGATGAGGTGTGAAGGACGATGTTTCCTTCGTAAAACAGATCGCAACAGATACAATGGAACAAAAAAATTGTGGATTTAATGGTTTGATAGTATAAATTAACGATTATTAACTAGTATTTCTACTTTTTGAGTTGATACTTTTTGAGTACATCATGATTAAAAATTAAAGTGAAATTTCTAATAAGTGTTTACAGCTTAAAAAAATATTTGTTGTTTCTGTTGTGTACGTTGAAAATTAGCTAATAGCACTGAACTGATTGTAAAACTTAAAAACATTGTGTGGTTTTATGAAGCCACGGTAAAATTGAATCTTTTTTTCACATTATAGACGTTTAACTAAAAATTGGTAATTATTAGTTTTATTAACTTAATTTTTAATTATATTGAATAATAATTATTATGACAAAAACAAACAAAATAGCGTGGAGCACTGGCACGAATGAGTAATAGTCTATACACTACATGGTCAGCTGCTGCGAACTATAGGCGCCGCCCGACCGTCACGCGACATGTAACACACAGGCGAAAAAGTTTGAGACGATGTAATAAAAGTTTCACTTTAATAAACAAGCTACAAACAACAGTCTATCTGAAAAATGCCATGTCACTGCGTTTGAAACTTGACGCAATATTCCGTAGAATATCTGCCGCTTATGTCAGTGTGAGCAGACAGGAGTTATGAAGTTCACATTAAAGACTCGAAAAAGTTCAAACAAGTTTTTTATGATATTTACAATGTAAGTGTAATAAATATAATACAGATTATATAATAAGATGTAAAAGGCATCACATATTACCATTACAAATAAGGCGTCAAATAGCTGATACTGTTTTTTACTCTAAGATAAATTCTTCTAAATTAACATCACAAATTGGTATCAAAGCGCCCAATACAACATTCATATTTTATTAGGTGTCCACAAGCGATAAATCAGATATTGGTTGACTTGCCTGATTTCGATATATTCAATACGGTTACCAAACGCGTTAAGAGGTAGATTGACGAGGCGTTGGATGAGTGTGTGTTCTCTTGATTGTTGAATACCGGTATAAGTACTATAATTTCCATTCATTTTGTCTTCGTGTATTGGGCATAAAAGGCATTTATTTTCTCAAAATTGATTGATTTAGAATTCTTTTTGATGTCATTTCTAATATACTAGATACTACTACCCCTTCGGAAACAAATGGCGCTCTGAGAGACAAGAAGCAGCGCAAGAAACTCTCGCAGCATTCTTTTTTTGCGCTCTTTTTAATAAAAATATACAATATTGTACTGTCATATTATATTATAGCAATAGCTATAAAATATGTAATCATAATCTAGTCTCAGGCTGTCCGATCACTTAGATATTCAGCTGTGGAGTAATAGGATTTACCATTTTTTCATAAAACATTTATTATATCTATATACTTTTTTGTATTACTTTTTGATTTTTGTTCATTATTTGTAACACGCTTATAGTTTCTTATATGCGAGAACTATCAACGGTAAATAGATGTATACTTTTTTAAACTATTTATGTTATGTAGTACTGTTTATTTTCCTAATAAAATAAATATTTATTTGTTAATTTAAAGGTATCACACTGTCGGAATACTTCCGTGACATGGGCTACAACGTGTCCATGATGGCTGACTCCACGTCGCGTTGGGCCGAGGCTCTGCGTGAGATCTCCGGTCGTCTGGCTGAGATGCCGGCTGACTCGGGTTACCCGGCCTACCTGGGTGCTCGTCTGGCCTCCTTCTACGAGCGAGCCGGTCGCGTCAAGTGTCTCGGCAACCCCGAGAGGGAAGGTCAGTGACATAACATGCTAATAATATTAATCTTATATATAAAATTCTCGTGTCACAATGTTCGTTCCCGTACTCCTCCGAAACGGCTTAACCGATTCTCATGAAATTTTGTGAGCATATTGAATAGGTCTGAGAATAATAATAATAATTTTCATACCCCTAAGTAATAAGGGTTGTTCACCCTTAATTTTTTTTTTAATTTTTGGATGAAATTTTTTGCTTTTATTTTTTATAATGTGGCATTGAAATTGTATAATTTCAAATTTTCACCCATCTACGATCAACAGTTACTTTTGTATCGCGATTTTAATATCGGCAATACAACGTTTGCTGGGTCAGCTAGTTATTTATAATAATCATAGAAAGTCCCTCCCATACAATAAATAAATAGTTATTGACGTTTTTAAGGCCTCCAACCTAATAGGTACAGATTTGATGTAAGAACCTGATGATCACAAAATATATCACACCTTATCTCCTTAGATCATTTTCTTAAGGACTTGTTGGCATTGACTACGACATAATTTTAAGGCTTTCTTTGTATTGTTACAAATCACCTTATGTTTTCTGTTAATATTAATACTTCATAAGTAGCCACAACATTTAAGACAACAATGGCTTTGATTATTATATAAGTACAATTATTTTTCTATCTTTGTAGATAATGTTTCATTATTTTTTTTCGTCATGTTTTATGTGATTTCTTACGGCCATTCCCAATATACTATCTACAGATAGAGATAAATTAATACCATCTACTGTGAGTAATCAGCTGTCAATAATTTGAAGCTGTGCCAATATACCCGATGAGTCATTCTTATCGCCTTATATTGGGACGCTTGAATTGCAATTTCCATACAAAATTCTATCGCTGGTGAGCTATACTTCCTCCCATTGACAGACAGCGTGTCCGGATAAGGTGAGTTACCGTCTATAAGTTTATTGGGACAGAAAAGTCGATAGTTACGATTTTTATCTCCAGTACGCCACAACCGGTGATAGACTAAATATTGGGAACGGCCGTTAGTCTGTAAATTTAAATAAATGTAAATTATTGGATACAAATGACGAATACAATTAAGAATAATACTGTTAGTTATGATAGCTTTATTAAATGATCGGCCACCCTCCAGGGTCCGTGTCCATCGTGGGCGCCGTGTCCCCGCCCGGAGGAGACTTCTCGGACCCCGTGACGGCGGCCACTCTGGGTATCGTGCAGGTGTTCTGGGGGCTGGACAAGAAGCTGGCCCAGCGGAAACACTTCCCCTCCATCAACTGGCTCATCTCATACAGGTACTATACTGACAATATTATTGTAATGTCTCACGTTTGGTCACGGGTGAAACAACCCGACCCGGGGACGTGACCTCCCATTCGAAGGAGGACTAGCTCTAACTACTAACTCAATGTCACACGTATAATGTCACTGTACATGTTATGACAGTGACAATTATTGTTGACACATTTAATTCAGACTAGATGTCAAGACACTACAATTAGTATAAATGCGCGATGTTCATACAAAGTGATTGCTCATTTTCGTTTCACAGTAAGAGTACAATGAGTAAGAAATATAATAATCTTATAAAATATTACAAATATAAAGAAGATTATAACTTCATTGTTTATATTTAATAATTAAGATGTTTCGCATTTGCCATTCTGTTAACGTCACAAACGAAATTTGAATAATTCATAACTTATTATCATAAGAAATAACATAACATAAGAAACAAGATAATGATGATATTGAAAGACAAAGGAGGTCCATTGCCGCTACAAGTAGCGATTACTTTAATCAGCGCTTACTGCCAGTCATTCTATACCAGTTACTCGTGGAGAAACTGTACAAAACGAGATTTTAATAAAGACTTAAAACAGGGAAAATGGGGGATAAATGGATATTTTTGTGGTTCATCATTTCATGAAAAATACTTAACTAACCAGAATCGATTTCGTTTATTGTTTTCAAGTGTTTTACCTATAAATATAAATATATATAACTCAAGGTACACTCATGAGTGGAACAGTTTTACGCGGTTTAATATTGCGGTTGGAATCTTGTTTTGTAAACAATTACAATCTCAGAGAAAGCTGGTCTCTCTCAAACAAACCGCTAGTGTGTAGTGGAGGTTAGTTTCACGCCATTTGAAGATATGTTGTGTTAACAACTCGTTTTTTTGTTCCAGCAAGTACATGCGCGCTCTGGATGAGTTCTATGACAAGAACTATGTTGAGTTCGTACCTCTGAGGACCAAGGTTTGATACTTTCTATTTCTTTCTTTCTCTTTTCTGTTTCAATGTCAATGCATTTTTATACTAAATCGAGACTTTTATTTTATAGCATTAATGTGCGATGTATAAGATATAACGTTTGAATATACTTTACTTTTGTAACTAAATTGAACATATTGTATGTCCCATATACATGTGTCCCAAAGTTATGGGACATGAAGGGAAAGCATCTTAAATATCGAAGATAGGCTATTTTACTGAAAGAAGACTGTTATTTTTAAAAGTTAGTAATTCTGCATTCAAAGATTTTCTAAAAATTACTTGCCTCTTCTGGGAATCCAACCGACTTAAATGTAAAAAAACACCCCTACTTTTATGATGCCAATCGAAAGAATGACCAAAAACTAATAACTCTTCGATATTTAAGGTACTTTCCCTTCATGTCCCATAACTATGGGACACCCTGTATAATGTAAACAATGAATAATATTAGATCGTTAAATGTTATTTTGTTCAGTAGGGAGTGGTGATGGGTAAGTACAGAAACTTATGTTACTTGTTTTATTTCCAGGTTAAGGAAATTCTCCAAGAGGAGGAGGATCTGTCAGAAATCGTGCAGCTGGTGGGTAAGGCGTCGCTTGCGGAGACCGACAAGATCACCCTCGAGGTCGCCAAACTGCTCAAAGACGACTTCCTGCAACAGAACAGGTACTCCATCACCGGCTAACATTGGCGATGGCCTACTTCAAGAAGGCACTTGGCAACATCCAAAGACATTTATCCGCGTTCATAACATACATTTGGCCATATCTATCTCTACACATTAATTCAAGTTCAAATATTTTTATTAAAATAGGATGTGACATCACTTATGGAAAGTCAAAAACTACTACTTCCAAAATGAATGCCTCAGACCTGAGAAGAATAGGCGCAACAAACTAAGCGGGGTTCTTTTTCATCAAAAAAATATTATTTCAAAGTAATTTTGTACAACTTGTTATTTAATAGACTAATGGCGGTCACTCCATTCCCGATCTGTGGTATAATTAAGAAATACATTCATAATCATTAAGTACGATATGCATAGTTTGTCCATATTCATAGATGTTAGCTGACATTATGTTTGTAAACACGCTGTTTGAGATTGAAACACCCGTTGACTGTGTCCATTTTCCCACTATATTATTAGGGCCATATAATAATTATCCGATATATTTTGATAGACTTATATATTTTACAGTGTAATTCATCGGTTTTGTGATTGTCCCCAGCTACTCGGCCTACGACCGATTCTGCCCGTTCTACAAGACCGTGGGCATGCTGAGGAACATCATCGCGTTCTACGACATGTCGCGGCACGCCGTCGAGTCCACGGCTCAGTCCGACAACAAGGTGACGTGGAACGTGATCCGTGACGCCATGGGCAACGTGCTCTACCAGCTGTCCTCCATGAAGTTCAAGGTTAGCAATGGAGAAAACTTAAACAACAAAACTCACTATACAGCACGCTACATAACACAATACAGAGGTAGCTAAGCAACTGTCACCAACATAAAATATATTGTTGAGCAAACTTGACTAACAGCCGTTCCCAATATTCAGTCTGTCTCCTCTTTGAGATAAAAGTCGTAACTATCGGTGACTTTTCTATCCCAATAAACTTATCGACGGTAACTCACCTCCTCCGTGCACGCTGTCTGTCAATGGGAGGACGTATAGCTTACCAGCGATAGAAGTTTGTATGGAAATTGCAATTCACGCGTCTCAATATAAGGCGATATGAATGACTTATCAGGTATATTGGGACAGCTTCAGATCATTGACAGCTAATTACTAATAGTAGAAGGTAGTAATTTATCACTATCTGTAGATAGTACATTGGGAACCTCCGTAAGAGAAGACAATTAACTAGCATTACAAACAATTTGATATATTTTTTTAAACGATAAACCTCTGTGATTAATTACACAAATTAAATTTCAAAAAAAATTATGATCGATGCGGAACTCGAAGCCGCGACCTCTCGCGTTTCGTGTGAGCGCTCTTTCCAATGAGCCAACTGTTCGAGTGACGTATCAACTGTGAAGAACTAGATCCTTTAGAGTTTAGATGAAGCCACAACCTGAGAGTTGAACAAGACATACAATATTTATCAACGATACGTCACTCGAACGGTTGGCTCAGTCGAAAGAGCGCTCGCAGGGAACACGAGAGGTCACGGGTTCGAGTTCCGCATCGATCATAATTTTTTTTCAAATTTAATTTGTGTAACATAACAAACTTAAGATACAGTATAAATTTAGCAGTACATAAGAACTTTAAACAATATAGCACTTACTAATAAATTACTTCAGGAAGACATGTTTTGCATCACATCTCCAAACAATAAGTAATAAAATAAATAAATAAATATAATAACATATCCTTAGGACATCTATACGTGTAGATAAGCTATGACAGCTGTGAAAACGTCATTTAAAATTGCGTTTAGAACTAACCTATATTTTGCGAAATTCACGCGCACTATCGAAAAATTTCATACAAATTGCGAGTGTAAGACGTAGTCTGTCACGCACACTAAACTAATATTTTTAGCCTGGTTTCATAACCTTGGAAGCCTTATATTATGTTTGTAATGTAATAATAAAATTATTTCTAGGACCCAGTGAAAGATGGTGAGGCCAAGATCAGGGCCGATTTCGACCAATTACTCGAGGATATGTCAGCTGCCTTCCGAAACCTCGAGGATTAGATAAACTTACGTACAAACAACTTAATGTTGGGTCGGTGTATCAACATCGACGAGTCGGACTCCATATTATGTAGTATCGATATTTTACAGTAGCCAATTCTGATATTACAAAGCTTGAATTAGTGTTGAAATGAAAATAATTATAATTAATAGTGTTTATTGTACTATATTATATTAAATTATTAATTATATAACATTATATGAAAATTGTCTACTGTATAGAATAACATCGAGTAGTCCACTTTTTAGATATATTCCATACTCGTTGAATTTGTTGAGAATTTTAGAATTATCGTGTCGGAATCGTGTCGCGTCTGTAAATAGTCTGCGAGGCTGTGTGCGCCTCGTCACGCGAAAATGATCCTTATTTATATGATATTTATATACACGACCATCATATATGTGTGCTATTAGACAAGTGACACTCACAATACTGTCCTTACCTTAAATATAAAGCGAAAATGACGGACGTGAGAAATTCAAGATGGCGGTATTTACATATTTTATCAAATAATTATGTTCCCTCAATTATTACATAGCACCGCGAGCCATCGCGACTGTTGCGCCTATTATTTATTAACACAGTTTATTGTTTATCCTAAAATTATATCTTGTTATAAATCAATGTACTATTTTGATATTGTTTATTGCTTGTCTAATACTGTACAAGAAGTGATCACCTGTTGTCACCTGTTATTTGTGTGTTGCATTCCACATGTCGCCTCCAGTATTATGTAGGCGTTTCTATATACGCTGTTTTGTTGTTTGATGATAGGACAACTTATTAATAAATGTTTATTGTAAATTTGTGTTTTATTTGTGATCGTTGAATAAGTGTAACGTGGATCACTGATCGGCCAATCTAGAAAACTGATCTAATTTTGTTATTTAACACTAAAGAAAGACACTGTGAATACTTTAATATCATAGCAGACCAAGGTTTAAGAGAATTTACTACAGGCCCCGCGCTTGCATAATCCAACACTGCCTACCACTGGTCACCATCAGCAGAGCTAACATGGAAACTCAGTACCAATTTCAAACCAATAATATAATTTCTACGACTTTCGCACTCTTGACAGTATTGGATTAATATAACAAAGCTCCCCGTACGGATTTTAAGGACTCTTATTGTTACTGCCCAAATTCGTTAAGATTTGATGTAAATTAGTTACTCTGGACGCTATTTTGACAGCTTATTTTGGTTTTTGCATTCATTTCGAGTCGGCTTAAAACGATAGCGTTGGAGTTAAATACGTAAGTGATTACCGCAGCCATTAATCACAAGAATCGTCAAATAAATGTACATGAATCTTAATATGAATCCGAATGCTGGAAACACATTGTTACGTGGCGGGCGAGAACAATTAGATATTTCTATGTGAGCCCCAGTTTTTAGTTGCTACATCCAAAATATGTATCGTAAACAATATGTAAAGCGTTGTAAATGTAAAATTTTTCATGGAAACGAATAAGAAGAAAAAACTGTATAAATATAATGGCATAGCTTTAGATCTTGAATTAACTGTTTACGCTTTAAAATCAAAGCATTTTCGAGGTCTCCTATGACTCATGCGGCTCGTTAGACTAAATATAATCTTTGGACATACCTTACACATGAACAACACAATCCTACGATGTCGTATTTCTTGTAAGGAAGAAAAATAATGAAATATCAGGTACTTCATCTAACCATTGAAATCGATTGCCACGGCCCGAACGTTGTTGCAATATCAGATAAACGTTTCAAGCGTGGTCGATGCGCATCACAAATATAATATAAACATACTAGCTGACCCAGTAAACGTTTGTATTGCCATATAAAGTAATAAAACGAAATTCAATACTTAAAATTTTTCGGGTATTAAAAATAGATGACGACTTAATCTCAGACCTACCAAATACTCGTGTAATATTCGATTGCCATATTCTTGCATCCCTATTGCGGATCTGTGGATGGAACAGAATAATAAAAAAATCGTGATTGAAAAATAGGTGTTGATCGTAGACGGGTGAAGATTTGAAGTTGTATGTATTTTTTAATGCTGAATCATAATAAAATATCTGTTATTTTATTATGATTCAGCATAAAATAGATGTTGTTCCTCACCGACAGACAGACTACCCGACCTTCAGACCTACCCGATAGGCACACAAAATTTCATACAAATCGGTCACTGAGGAGTTTGGTAACAAACACCGGGACACGAGAATTTTATATATTAGATGCAGCTTTTTCGTACCTGCAACCTGTCAGTTTTGAGTGGCTATGCTATTTATGGTTCTAACATTTAAAATTAATATTCTTGACCAGACTTCAATTCCGCTGACAGTTGTCAACAAATTTACTGACCGAGTTTTTACATGGTTTACTGTTTTTGTTAAAAACATATTTATACAAACAAGATGCCGTTAAAAAGAGATGAACCTAATATGAGCGATCGTACACTGATCGTCACCGTCGAAGATCTCATTAGCCGTGCGTTTGGGCCGGAGCATGTAAGCCACTTATAATACAAATATTATAAGCATGGGTACATAATTAAATATGTCTACCTGTAGTAAAAAAATGAACACAAACCTGTACCCTTAGATTAAGGATTGGTCTCCGCTGCGCTCCAGCTAGATAACGCAAGCGTAGTCGCAAAGTACGGCAACTAATACTACGCTCAAGTGGGCGTACTTGAGCCAGTCTCTAACAATGTGTGACTTTGACGTGCCACATGTTCTGTTAAACTTTGCTAATAATTGAAACGAAAATGCCGGGTTGCGTGGATAAATTTTGTAAAAATAGAAAGACACTGGGATCACATACCATCACTAAGTATTTTGTATTTTATTAATTTAAATCTAAAAGAGCATGAAGCGTAAAATTTGTAATCTTAATCTAAGCCTGTAGGTACCTGTGCTCAAAAGCTATTTGCCTATGGTAGTGCAATGGTAACAAAGTCAAAAGGTTACATAGCAATTGCAACTTAAATACAGAATCGAAATAACCTTTATTTTGTTGTCATAAATTAATAATTGCACTGGTGTTTTATAGCTACATAGATTGAATCAAAATTGTTGCAATTACCTGCATTTTGCGTACCAACGTGCTATTTTGTGTTATTTTGCATGTTATATAGTTCCAATGATTATAATTAATTAATAGTTCGGCTTCAATTCGTTTTAGAACAACACAGTAAATTTCAAGACTATGCAGATGGTGTTAAATATATTGGCACAACAGATGAGAATGTTGGAGCAAAGAGTAGAAATAAAAATATCAGATATCACACCTCACGAAACTACAAAATATGAGTATGCGAGTGCGAAACATAGTCCACGGCAAAAACCTAATCTAGCCAAATTAAAAGAAACAAAATTAAGGATTGGGGCAGAGGAAAAAGTTCAGAAATTTCCAGTGGCGGAGGAGAAAGCTACGAAAGAAAAAGATAAGATTATTTCAAAGGAGCAGCAAAGGCTTGGTAAGGATAAAGAAAAGGAAGTTAAAACAGCCCAGAAAGAAATAGAACGCAACGAGACATCAGTGTCAAATGCACCAGTAAAAGATGATCAAGTACAAAAAGCAGAAATGGCTCCTAAGGTTGAAACAAAAATGGAAAGAGAGTCAAGGAGAGCACAAAGAGGAGAGGAAAGAAAAGAAAGGATGAAATCGAAAGAAGACGAGAGAGCTGAAAGGGCAGCACAAAAAGAAAGGGAAAAGGCAGAAAGAAGCGCATCAAAGGAAAGGGAAAGAGCCCAAAGGGAAGCTGAAAAGCAAAAAGAAAGAGAAGAAAGAATAGCAGAAAAAATAGCAGAAAAAATAAAAGAAAAAAGAGAAGAGGAGTGTTTAACAGATCAACAAAAAGAAGAGAAGAGAGCTTTTAAAGAAAAGGAAAGAGAAGAAAGAAGTAAGTCAAAAGAAAGAGAAAAAGCTGAGAGAGCTGCTCTAAAGGAAATAGAGAAGAAAGAAAGAACAGAACAAAAGGAAAGGGAAAGGCTGGAAAAAGAAGCCAGAAGAGAAATGGAACGAAACGAAAGAGATACTCAAAGAAAACTACGATTAGAAAGAATACGAGCTATGGCAGGTATATTAACTTTATTAATTTTTATCTTTAATGGTTATTTATGTTATTCCGTTAATACTATAATACTTTAGAAAAAATGTCTGTCGTTAGATGAGTGCTACTCATTTGCCAGCTCCACCTTTATGCGAAAACTTCGACTGCATAATTAAGTTAAATATTGCGTATGTATTATTCAACATACAAATACAAATATTTTTTTCTTATTTTTTCTCAAAAGAAAACATATTATACAAAAAACTATGCACAGGTTACTACATACTTATAATAACTACGCACAACCAGGGGCGTGCATTGGTTTTCTAGTAAGGTAGGCACTGTGGATCTAACTAGTCGTAGTAGAGCTTTGGAATAATATGCAAAGATTGCTTACCGTAGGTGTCTGGTATCTAGAAAAAAACGTTAGAAAAAAATTTATGAGTGGGTGTTCGAAAGAAGTTTGGTTATAAATTAACGGACCCAAATTAAACTAAATCAACTTTAGCACAAGTGTTATATTTATTCAGTTTTATGACGAGGTAGGCACTGTCTAATTGCCTATATAATATGCACGCCCCTACACATAACATAACACATCACAACCATTAGGTACAAATATTGAAGAAGTCTACATAGGTACTTATGTTTGATAAACGCATCGAAAGTACGAAATTGTTACTGCGAGGACTTCTTTAATAAACTAGGCACATACAGACAGTAAGTAGGTTTATGTGAAACAGACATAAAAGCTGATGCCTTATTCCACAAAGTAGCTGTATAATTGGAAAGTATGTTACAACAACAATCTATGAGTACATGTTCTAATTTCTAACTTCTAACTCCTAACTACCCTCTATTTAGTTAGATATTAGTACTCCCCATGTATTGGTCGGTTATTGCATAATTCAAGAATGTGTATGTGTGACTATTATAACTAACTAAATAACAGCTGTTCTTTTAATAACAGAAATTAACAATATTAGAATATACTGCAAATACTAAGGTACATAAGCAACTAAACATTTTTTAACAAAATGAAATTTCTCAAGAAAATAAATTTATTGTGAAAGAATAGGATAATTTAATACAAAGTATGGCCTCCTCTGCTATTCAGAACTTGTCGGAAACGATTATTCATTGAATTAATGAGACTGTTTATGTCATCTTGCGGTATTCGCTCCCAATGGAATTGTAGCAAATCCTTCAGCTGTTGGGTTGTTGTCACTCCGTCCAAGTCCTTCAAAACACGTCTCTGGAGCATGTCCCATGCGTGCTCGATGAGGTTGAGGTCTGGCGATTGTGCAGGTCAGGGCAATACCCGGACGTTCTCCGTTGCCAAGTATTGAGTGGTTCGCCGAGCTGTATGTGAACGCGCATTGCCATGCATTAACGTAAAATCTGAGCCAAAGGTTTGTGCAAATGGATGGACATAAGGTCTGAGAATATCCTCAACGTAATTTTCAGCGTTCATGTTTCCATTTACAAAAACGAGCTCAGTTCGCCTGTTCTTCATAATACCCGCCCATACCATAACTGTTGAGCCGTTGTATGATGAACTTCTTGAAATGCACCTGAGCCTTTCAGTATTTCCGGGACGGAGGTACACTCGCACCCTTCTTGTATCAGGCCTAAACCCGAATCGCAACTCATCGGAAAACATAATTTTTTCCCATTGTTCCTGGGTCCATGTACTGCGTTCTCTACACCATTCATTTCGACGAGCACGATTCCCGTGACGTATCGATGGGCACCTAATTGGGCGTCGAGCTCGTAGGCCGTACAACACTACTTGAATTTTGTAGCCTCAAACTTAACTCTCGAGCGGTTAACATCGGCTGGCGTCTTGCAGTCAGTTGTATGTACCGAGTCTTGCCGAGTGGTTGTACCCCTTTTACGACCTGAATGCTGTTCAGCGGGTTCCCTTGTATTATTGTAGCGCTGCTAAAGACGACAAATAACACTTCTATGAATGCATAAATGCCGAGATACCTGAGATTGATTACGTCCCGCTTGCAACATCCCTACAGCTCTTTGCATTTCATTTGCCGTCGAATGACGTCGCTCCATGACGAAAAGAATATCTAAAAATTAAATTTTGTCGCTTACTTTACTTAAATGGTCGGTAAAATTATAAAATCAAGACTAAACGTAGCAATAAAAACGCACTTAAATTCAAACAAATTCCCTTTCATTTAATTTTATGAAAAAAAAACAAAACATAATGGATTTTTTTTTACAACCAGCCAGTATGTCATCAATAACAAAATGCTTACATACCTATGCACTTTGAGTGAATAAAGACTTAGAAATTAATTAATATAAATGGTAAATTTGTAATGTCATGCATGTTGCTTAGACTTTTTTGATGTGTGTATGTTATGGTTTGCTTTAAGGGAAGGTATCTAAATTATTACCTAGTCTTAGATTTATGTACCCGTCACTGACGTAGTAAAAAAATAAGGACTCCGCGCCGTGATATTAACAAGTGAAGCACCTTTTAGCATAAAGGGTGTGCAGTTACGGGGAATACCAGATAACACAAATTAGGTATGTCCCGTTATTAGTCATAGTATTATATAGCCACATTACTTTTAACTCGGATTTTTTAATTTCTGTTAGATTGTTTCCTAAAATAAAAATAAATATCGCAGGCATACTCCGGTGATTAAAGGAGTAAATAAATAAATTACATAAAAAAACAGTAACACCTTAAAAGTAAGGATTGGGGGTTTGATTCCGGTGCTTATGTCTTGTTTGTAGTACTTATCTTTGTTTTAACTATAAAAATGATTTTACGTAACATTTCTTATTTTTAGAGAACAAATAACGATATTCTTTATAGTCAAAATCAAAGTTTTTATTTGCATAAACATGTTAGATTGATGTTACATAAATATTATAAAGTACATGTTTGCCACATTTATGACGTGCAAATTTTATAAAATACATTTCTAAATCATTAGTAACAATAATATCAATTTAACAAAAGGTTAGTAGCTGTATTATTTAGTATATACTTAGTCGAGTATGTAATTTATATGTATGTAAGTTATACTTTTAGCTTTTAGTTGAAAATATTCGTCTAATCAATATAAGCAGTTTTTACTAAGGTATATTTTCAATTTAGATGAGAAATTCCTATTTGACGATACCTCTCTCATTATTTTTGGGATGTGATTATAGATTTTTATGCACATACAAAAACAGTTTCTCTGAAATAATGTAGTTCTACAGCAAGATACTTGTAGTTTGGTGGGGTCCCTGGATGGGAAAAGAGAAGCATTTTCCTGTTTACTGAATTCGCTAAATTTTTTTCGAACAAACATACAGCACTCAAATATCTATAATTCAACAATTGTTAATAAGTTATATTTTTTAAATAGGGGTCTGCAGCTTTCAAGGGGTCCTTTTCCCGCTGCCGCCCTCAAACATTTTTCTTGCGCTATTAAGACTCTATTTATTACTGTTGAGTTACCCCATATTATGATACCAAACCTAATTATAGATTCTACGTAAGCGTGGTAAGCCGTTAAAGCCGCTTTTTCCGATATATAGATAATAATCCGATATTTTTTTACTCTCCTTATTGCAAAAACAAACTTATTAAGACGTTTGCATAATGATTCAACGTGAGCTTTCCAATTACAATTATTATGCCTAAGAATTTGGTATTTTCAACCTCATCAATTTTAATTTCATTGTATGTTATGTTTCTAAGGGGTGGATAAATGGTATTGTAATTTTTAAATTGTATAAGTTTTGTTTTTATTATATTAATATTTAAATTGTTATTTTCTAACCATTTGCCGATTTTCATGATTTCATCATTTATGACCGAGTCGTATGGTCTTTTTGAGTTTGTGTCAGGGATAATTATTGTAATGTCGTCAGCATATAACACACACTTATTTTCTGTAATATTTGGTAGGTCGCCGATATATAGTAGAAATAATAATGGTCCAAGTACACTGCCCTGAGGTACCCCGGCTTTAATGATTCCAACTTAATTCATATCGTACTATATTTGATCTTCCGTCAATCTTTTCAATCTGGACACACTGTTGCCTATTTTTTATATAACTTTCCAGCCATTTTGAAGTGACACCTCTAAGCCCATATAAATTACATTTGTTTATGAGAATTTCGAAGTCTATCAAGGAATACTGCTGTTACTCTAATTTTTTGATCTATTTTTGTTATCAGATTTTTAACTAATGTATATGCGTCCATTGTGGTAGATTTATTTTGTTGAAATGCGTATTGTTCCTCTGTAATGACGTTGACTTTCGTAAAAAAGTCGGTTAATCGTTTATACATTATTTTCTCAAAAACTTTTGATAGAATGGATATAAGAGTGTTGGTCTATAATTAATAAGTTCCGTATGAGTACCTTTTTTGTGAAGTGGTTTTATAATAGATGTCTTAAAGAGTTGTGGGGAATTGTCCTTGTTGAAATGATAAATTGATTAAATATGTCAGTACTGCAACTATTGCATTTTTGCAAGTTTTGTATAACATGGGTTGTTATGTTATCATGACCAACAGCCTTGGTGTTATTTAAAGAGTTGATTGCTATTATTACCTCATTTTCCGTACAGGGCGCTAAGAATATTATGGAGGAATTTACCGTATTTATTAATTTGAACTCTGGTTTTATTCCATTAACATTCTTACTCCTATTTATAAAATAATCATTAAATTCATTTGCAATATCATATTTTGGGTTTTGTATATTTTTGCCATTATGTATAATCTTGCCAAAATTTTTGGGTGTTATATTTACATCAACTTTATCTTTGATGAGATTCCAGACTGCTTTACCATTATTTCTTGAATTCTTTATATAACTTTCGCTACTATTTGTTTTTGCATTGTATATGCATTTCTTAAGAATTTTACTATATTGCTTATAATTGTTTTTATATTTAATCTTTCTAGTATTGTTTTTGTTTATGTAATATTGATGCATAAGTTGACGTTTTGTGTTGCAGGATTTTCTTAATCCCTTAGTTATCCATTTTGGTCTTATATTGCTTATATTTACTCTTATAGTTTTGTAAGGTAAACACTGCTTAAATAACAGAAGAAATGTGTATAGTGATTTGGTTGTTAAGTAAAGACACAAGTGTTGGAAATTTTGACAGAGTACTGGATCCCCGACAATTCGAGTAGCTCTGCGTTGCATGCGATTCAATGCTTAGAACTGATACTGGGATGTACCAGATCAAAGATGAGAACGATACTCGTATTGAAGTAGTGTTCCACACTACTTTAAAAAATGTTGATAAAGACAGACCTGTTATCATAAATCATTGCATCTTGAAACACATAAATAAATATTCGGGTAAAAAGGTTTATATTCCGGTCACACC
Organism: Leptidea sinapis; assembly: GCF_905404315.1. NCBI lineage: Eukaryota > Metazoa > Arthropoda > Insecta > Lepidoptera > Pieridae > Leptidea > Leptidea sinapis. The sequence continues at coordinate 4,053,699 of NC_066275.1, read as the reverse complement.
GGATGTAACTATGACGCGTAGCGGAGGTTTTGTGTCCCTAAAATTGTATTATGGAAATAATAAAATAGTGTGATAAAAACTATTCTATCTGTGAAAGGTAATTCCTTAACACTTTTATGTAGGTATCCTAGCATTATTTTTTCACAATTTCTCAATACTCGGCAGCATTTTAAAATAATTTATTGCGACGTAAACTGATCCGTCACAGACGATGGCAGATGTCATAATGGCGGCTTATTTAAGTATTATTGTGTGCGTCGGGCTGTGTATTTACACGTTAACTGGCTTGTTTCGATGCTTTACTGTTATGTTAGGTAACACGGAGTCCTTATTTTACTCGTCCGTGATACCCGTACCTATTGAAGGTTTTTAGGAATTTAGGTCAAAAGAAGTAAATATTACGTGTAGTGTGATGTAGATAGGTAGGTAATAGTTATTTATGTAACTGTTGTGTAATAAGGGGTATTAAAACACGAGTGTGGATTATGTGCGCATGATCGAAAAAAAAAACAAAGGAGTGTTGTTATGAAATTCAGTACAACATTACATCACTCGTTTGGATGATGTAATGGTTATTAGAACATTGGGTGTTTTAATGTTGGCAATAAGCTAACTGTTTCAGAATCTTTAATAGAGGATTTAAAGCATGGGTGTAGATAAAATTATTTTCGGTACATACCCAGACCATTTCGGCAGTTCAGTAGTTAGTTAATAAGGTAGCTAACCTTATTCACATCTTTGATTTGTTACACTTAATTAAATAACAGTATGACTACCAATTAATAATCAAACATACTACATTATTAGCACAGTTTCTAATAAAAATGGTATTCATTGCGCAAAATAATCTTTACTTCACTGTTGTATCAAAATTAGATGTACCCTCAATAAAACAATAAGTGTGTTGATACCGACATGAATCGACACAGTATTAGCAGCTACTAGAAGTGACACAGTATTAGCAGCTACTAGAAGTGACAAGATGCAGTTATAAGTTTTATATTATATTTTTTTTTATTCTCATTTTTTCCTCATTTAAGTATTTCTTTTAAGTGGATTTTATTTTTCATCCTATATTTCCTTATTGAGAAGAGCCTGACAATATTTTAATAAGTATTACGTTATTATTTCTAGCAATTCTTCAGTTTCTCTATAGTCTTTTGTAAGAAACCAGTATGTTAGAGTTTTGTTTCTAGTCATTTCAAAAATATTCAGACCTTTATTAGTTTTATTGTATGGATAACTTGATAAGAAAGGGATTTGTTAACTATTAAGGTTTGTTCAATTTGATGGGATTTGACCGACATTATGTCGGAGCCTTATTGGTTTATTTGTTCGCGTATTGTGTTACACGGGAGTTCATTATGTTTATACAAAAGCACATGTGAAATATAAAAGGAAAGGTTGAAATTGAAAAGGGAACGTACTTCGTTTTGTTAACATTTAGGGTCAGTATATTTAGTCAATTAGCTACTCTGTACAGCTCTTTTTCTACTATTTCCTTAACGTCTGCCCGTGAACTTCCTTAACATATGAACGCAGTATCGTACGCATATTATGTTGAAATGACAGTGTTAGCTAGTTGCATGCTGCAAAGCTCGTTAATGTATATAGTGAAGAGCGTTTGACCGAGTATGCTTCCTTGTAGAACTCCACAGTCAACAGAGACCTCGTCACTTAGATTTGTCAATTCTGTTTGTTTCCGTTTTGTAAGGTAGCTCTGAAAAAGGTTTAGCTGAAGACACCTTATACCGATTTGCCCTAGCTTGTGTAAAAGGTTGGGAACAGAGACAGTGTCGAATGCCTTCGTGAGATCCAAGAAAACACCCAAATACTTTTTCCCTGCATCCAGTTTATTGACTAAATCATAAATAATTTTTGTAACAGAGGCAACAGTTGATTTTTTGGGTCTGTAAGCAAACTGATTATTCGATAGTAAGTTTTTACTCTTTAGGTATATCATCAACATTTGTTTTTGATTTTTTCTATGATCTTGGATAGTGGAGGTAGCAAAGAGATTGGACCACTGTTCGAAGTACTATATATCTCTCTCTCTCCAACTTTATAAATGGGACATATTATGATAGATTTTTTTCAATGCAGTGGGGAAAACTCCTGTCAAGAAACAAGTATTGCAAATATTATGTGTAATTGGTTTACAAATAGCATATTTAGAATATCATTTGATATTCCGTCCCATACTAGAGCACTTCTAGATTTGAGCGAATTAATTGTGCTGATAATTTCGAATTCAGTTACAACAAAGATAGCAAACGATGATTCATGAGCTTGAATAGGTATTACACTGTCTTTTTTGGACATTACTTCTCCTAAGAGACTAGCAGTCTGCTGCAAGGGAGGATCCTACTGTGGCAAAGTATTTGTTTACAATGATAATGACATGAATATAGGTAATCGATGAAGGAAATTGCGATGATGAATACGCTACCCATAGGAAAAGAAGGATAATACTGACTCAATATTATCTAAAGAAAAGTTATTTCAGACCTGGGATATTTCAACACATTAAATCTTGGTAAACAATTGGTTTTCATTTGGAGTTTAGAGCTTTATAAAATAAAAATTTGAGTTGAAAAATATAAAGTTTCTACAGTTTTCGTATGATTTTTGCTTTGTGCAGAAAAGCCCCGTGGCAGTATTGATGTAGTGACACAGTCACAGTTCGCACTCCTGGTGGATGCAGTGGAAGAGTTGCAAGTGCAAGTAGAGCCCGCGAAACCTCTAGCCCTTCCGCAAAACAAGCAGCTCATGAGTGAGCTTGCGAGTGGAAGCGCCACCTTGCAGGGAACTATGGAGGCCATGCAGGTTTTATTATTCACATTACAACATTCACATTAACTTTTTATTTGACGGTGGTAAATATTCCAAATTTATTATCATTTATTATTCCACGGTAAACTCGGTAAGTGCCGATTTTTAACAGGTGATCTATAAGTAATACAAATATAATTCTTTAAAATGGAAATCTAGTTTTGTACCACGTTGAAGTATCGGCTAATAGACTCAGTTAAGCATCATGAATGGTTAAGAAAATAAGACAATTAACTGATATAGACAAGGCTCACTTATTTTTGTTATTTTCATTATAATATTATTATGGGGGAGTGAGGCCGATTATAATACAATTTTTGTGCTACAGAATAAGGCATTTTTTTTGGTTATGTCTTATTTATTTATCTTCAACATAAATTGCTTTATAAACGATACCACGCCTTTCATGAAATAATAATTTTGTGTATTGCAAATATTTTTTTACAAAAGGGGCCTCTGGTTTGTATTTTACGAAAAGGAGCTTGCCAGTAAGGTATCTACTTGTTATGGCGGCAAGATAACATATAACACTGGTTTTATTTAGTTGGATGCTCGCGTGAAGGCTGCAGAAGACATGATCGGTCGCATGACAGGACTGCTCACCCAGCTGACAGCTGGCGAAGGTCTAGAGCAAGAGTTCAGGCTTTACACACCTGATCAAACTATGACGGTCGGTGCCATTATTTATTCTAATTTATCTCACAGTTTTTATAAGGAAAATGAGAACAAAGATGCGTTGCCAGCCTTTTAGAAAACGCTTTTACGTAAACGCTTAAACATTTGTACGCGCTTATTTTGAAGGTAACCATGTCGTATCTTCCTAGAGGCACACACCCGCACAAGTAAGATAATACAGTTTGAAATTATGAAAAAGTAAAAAATTATTAAATCAATAAATAATCATTAATATTTTAAAAAAATAAAGCACTTTTTGAGACGCACTAATGTGAATATGTTAATACATATTATGATGCGCCACATTTTAAATCAATTTTTTGGCAATTAAATAGTCGTCCAATATTTTATTCAGCAAGAGTTACGAAATATCTACCTTAACAGCTAAATACTGCACAAAAACAAGGTTTATAAGTGTGTTTTAAATAATTTTGTAAAAGTATTGTTTTTGGGCTTCCGCTGTCCATGCGGTTGTCTGTTGTCTTGTTGCCTGCGGGCTTTATTTAAAAATACACAGACTTATATTCAGTACGTTTTTTGGACATCATTTTTATCATAATTTTTTTATCTATTATTTGGATCATACAAATTTTTGTTCTGTGTGTATTTATCATTGTCATGTCAGTAGTACTGTGATACAAATTGTAGGTATTATCTATTACTTGAAATGAAACTTTCAACTATTTTGCAGTTGCATTTTCAAAAGTATATTTCTTTATAATTATAATTATAGGCAAAAGGATCAATGTCTCGGAAATCAGTTATGATAGATCCAAGCGCAAAGCAGTCGGCAACAAGATCGGTGAGAGAGATGGCGAGCAGCGTTGGAGTTAGCCGGTCGAGTGTCAGAAATGCAGCGTCGTCTATGTCCATATTCACGGCAGTCACTCACAATGATATGGAGTAAATATGATAATTTTTTTTTCTGAAATAATTAAGTGACCACATCACACTCAGTGCTTGATAAGGTGTTCAGATACCACTGTCCTACCCCTTGACAACATTTTATCGGTCTTCCAGTCTTACCTTGGGCCTAGAGTATCATCTAATACACAAATCAGTAATCAGCAGTCAATCTTCGCACTCAGCATGTTAATAAATAGTATCTGGACGACCGAGTCTTGGATTTTTAAGAATGTACAAAACTTGAACATAAGAAAGAAAAAAATCGGACAAGTGGATTCGAAACGGGGTCTTCTGTTTTCCGGATCAGCCAATGTCTCATCTGAAATATTATAGTCTTGTATATAGTGGCGAAATTTACCTTTGTATTCTAATGTTATTGTGGCTGTTTCTCATTAAAACACGGATAAAACTACATTTTTTTTAAATTGAAACCTAGCTAGATCGATTTCTCACCCTCGAAACTACCTGTATACTATATTTCATTAAAATCGTTGGAGCCGTTTCCGAGATTCAGAATAATATATATATATACAAGAATTGCTCGTTTAAAGATATAAGTTAGGAATATTATCTGACTTTACTAAGAAGTAAGGTAAGGTGGGGCACACTGTTACAAAAAAAAATATACGATAATTGCGACGAAAATATTTATATAATCAACTTCCAACTAGCCTGTATATAAACTTTGACATGAAATTGAAATGAAGACATTTAAAATTATTTAAACATAACTTTTATTAGGAACTTCTTTACTTAAATTGCATTTTAATCAGATCAGTCGATTGTAACAGTGAACCCCGTATCTGGGGTACTCTCTTACAGGGTAAGGGGCACAATGTTACAGGATCAAAATAGTATAAAAACGTTTTAAAGAGAAAGAAAATTTTTAATATGTCTACCAACGATACCGTTGCCATATCTGGTTGAAGAGGAAAGTAGAAATGACTTTCAACTTTTCCACTTTTACGTAAATAGCTGACTTTAGATACATCATTTTAAAAAAATTCAGGAATTTTCGAAGTTTTTCAGCTCTCTTGCAATGAATTGCTTTTCTTTGTGTTATATTATTTTTGTTTACTTTTTCATTTTTGTTTATTTCTTACCATTTTCTTTTAAAACCTGTATTAGTTGGGTATCGTTGTAACACAGTGCACCAGGTGAGACAAATGGAAAAAAATATCAACAGAATCTTTTCAGAAATGTTTACGAAAATCTACTTAACGATAATTTGAAGCTATATATACAGGGAACAGAGGAAAATCACAATCACTTACCTTTGCATAATACATCAAGAAACAAAATAAAGAAATTTATCTGATTTTTTCTAATTTTGATGACATAAATTCGATTTTTGTTTGTTCTTTCTAAAACGCGGTACAGACTGAAGCGATTGCAACTGTTAAAAGATGGCCGCTTATGAGGTTGTGAAAACTGTATACCACCATTGTAAAAATAAATGTCAGAAACATAGATACCTACTTGCATTGTAACAGTAACAATATCTATACTTTTAAATAAGTTTAAATTGAACACTTCTCTGAGAGTTATGTTGAACAACACTTTAAAAGAGAAAATGTCAAAGTGTTAGTTCCTTCTAAAGAAATAGTCTCCCACTTTTCCTTTCGATAAAACGTGTGATATATCTGGAACAGGTTTGAGGTTAAAGGTGAAAGGTCGAAAGTATGGTGATATATGCCGAAGTGCAAACTTACGCATACCGGCAATTTCCTAACCGTCACTAATGTTACTTCCCTCTTTTGAAGTTTCGCTAAAACAGTTAACATTTCTATGTACAGGAGAGCTCTGCGTGACCTTAGAGAAGAGTTGACTACGGCGATGAACAACATGACCACAAGACCAGCGATGTTGGCTGACACCGCGTTAAGCACATCTAAAACTGTTGGTGGGTAGAATAAGTTGTGTAGTTAGTAAGTTCAAATATTTTACTTAAAGTAGGATTTATATGTCTTCTCTGCTATCTGTATTAAAACGTAATTTATGTAAAATGGAGAAGTTTCCATTTTTTTTATATGGATGAATTATAAAAATTGAAGTAAGAGAATTGATAAAATAAGAATAATTAATATTAAGTTACACGTGGCGCTTCATCGTGTGACGTCATTCATCCTAGACGAAGCGGCACATATGTATTTTTTTATTACACTATGGCAGAAGTTAAAAATATGCCCACAAATATTGTATTCTTCCTATGTATCCAAGCACAACAGTTAAAAATCCCATTTTTTTTATTTAAATTTAATTTAATATTCTTTCGAATAAATTCGCCCTAAATATGTATGTGAAGATCATTTTGATCTTAGTGTCTAACTATTAATAATAGCTGCCTATTTCTGATTGATATAATATCTTAATTATATGATAATATAAAGCTGTGAATTAAAATTGAAAACTGAAATGAATGTTTACACCGGACTGTTTTTCATTTTTCAGCTGAAAAGTTATCAATAGCTCTCGGTCTGGACGACCGTCTGACTATGCAGCACGCGCTAGCTCAGGACTACACGGAGCAGTTACTAGGTCTCGACGCAGGCCTCAACAGTCAGGTATTACCAACCCAACAGATCATCAGATGAGTTTCCTAAGCAGAATATGAGATTAGTAAACAAGCCATCTTATGGAGGCTGTCGTTGTACCACGGCTATATACGACGCGAGCTGCTAACGTAATTCTTGAAAGATATTTTTATCATCAGATGTTATGAATATAATATAACACGTCAGAACACAAGAAGCACGCACAAAGCATATTGCTTACATATATTTAATACGATATGTATGTAGCACAAATATAAAAATTAATAAATTTATATGTAAACAGGCATAACTCGTAAACAAATATTAATACTTATTTTTTTTTATGGAATAGGAGATCAAACGAGCGTACGGGTCACCTGGTGTTAAGTGATCACCGCCGCCCACATTCTCTTGCAACACCAGAGGAATCACAAGAGCGTTGCCGGCCTTTAAGGAAGGTGTACGCGCTTTTTTTGAAGGTACCCATGTCGTATCGTCCCGGAAACACCGCACAAGGAAGCTCATTCCACAGCTTCGTAGTACGTGGAAGAAAGCTCCTTAAAAACCGCACTGTGGAGGACCGCCACACACTTATTTACTAAACAAGCTCTATCAACACAACAGTAAGTGGTTAAATTATGTTACAGCTGCAAGGATTTCAAGATCAGATGGCGCAGATACGGATTGATCTTCGACGTGGGCTGGAGCAGGTGTATAATGTAAACAATAATGCGGAGACTGCAGGTATTCCAGAGGTCATAATATTCGGACCCACCATTGCTATATTATGTAGCAATTCAATAATAACTTCTCTATAGTGAGGAGTCCACAATACTAAATGGGGATTTACTAGAGCGTCGTGGAGACTTATTAAATTTTGAAGATTAGTGTATAGGAAGAAAAAAAATTTAATGATTTTTAAAAATGATTAAAAAAAAGCATGGAAATACTTAGCTCGTCAGAAATTAATAGTTAAGATGCCTCATAGTGTTTCTGATACAAAAGGTGTGTTCATCTGCTGACGTGCGTAGTGGAGGTGGCACTCCAAAAGGTTAGACAAAAAATCAGAACACGGACGATCTGGAAATGAGGTTAGTTCAATATACCCAAGCATATCAGATTAGTATACAGAAAGATCAGTTCAGGTTCGTCAATAATCTGATTCAGATAGAGATTTTTTGGGAATATTTTCATCATAAAATTCGACTATTGAAAATAAGTTATTTAGGTCTTCAACCGAAGAATTGCTTCAATAATTACGTTAAAAAACAGTAACTAAGCTACGGATAGCAATAAGCATTGCGCAAGGCCCGAGAGATAGGGAAAAAGTAAAAAAGAGAGAGAGAGGCGTGGAGTGTGAACTACATGCTTTTCTCCAGCTGCACGCTCTCATCTTCATTGACGAGTATTACTATTTCGTGTTTTTTTGCATTATTTCCTTAGTAAAAAAAACAACCACACTCGAGAATGTCAAGACAAATTTCTTTTGGCAATGTTGTAACCCTTATACTCCCTTACGTTACGCTCAAATCGTCAGATTTTGTTCCAGCGCTCTTTTTAGTTTATATTTAACCTACATCACCTTAATCTGATGCACTTAAGTATATCTGACGATCGATTTTTTTACTGATCTGTTTCGCTACCCTAAAAACAAAAGACCTATGGGGCCATTCGACTAATATTGTTAAATACATACTTGACATTATAGCACCTGAATTAGCAATAATATTTAATGAATGCATAGATGAGGGTGTGTTCCCTGACCTCATGAAATACAGCAAAGTTATACCTTTGTTTAAATCGGGCAGTTCTTTTGACCCTGCTAATTTCAGACCTATTTCAGTGCTGCCTGTTTTTAGTAAAATTTTTGAAAAACTTTTGCTTCAACAGCTACAAATGCATTTTTGTAAATTAATGAACAAAAATCAGTTTGGTTTCACTAGGGGTTTATCAACAATTAATGCGGGTACTAGACTCATTGAGCACATCTTTGACGCCTGGGAAGAGTCACAGGATGCATTGGGCATTTTTTGTGATTTGTCAAAAGCATTTGACTGCGTCCACCATGAAACTTTACTCCTAAAACTAAAGCATTATGGAGTGAAAAATAGAGCCCTAAATCTGTTAAAACCATATTTAAGCGAAAGAGTTCAGATAGTCGATGTAAACGGCAAACGGTCTTCGGGTAAACCTGTGCGAATAGGTGTTCCACAGGGTTCTATTCTCGGTCCTTTCTTGTTTCTTATATATATTAACGATCTACCGTTTGTCGTAGATGATTGCTATGATATTGTATTGTTTGCTGATGTTACTTCACTTATTTTTAAAGTGAAGCGACGTGCAGATATTGATGACGAGGTAAACAATGCACTTTCAAAGATAGTGCGTTGGTTTGAGACGAATAATATGCACTTAAACAGTAAAAAACAAAGTGTTTACGGTTCATTACACCAACACAGCGAAGGTAGAAACCAACGTACTTATAAATGACCAGAGATTGGAACTTGTGGACACTACGGTCTTCTTGGGTATCACGTTAGATAAAAAGCTTCAGTGGGGTCCACATATTGCCTATCTAGCAGATAGACTCGGCTCTGCGGCATATGCCGTTAGAAAGATTAGAGAGTACACGAATGTTGCTACCGCTAGATTAGTGTACTTCAGTTATTTTCACAGCATCATGACGTACGGTATTTTACTATGGGGTCATGCTGCTGACATTGATATAGTGTTTGCTCTGCAAAAGAGAGCTGTTCGTGCTATATATCAGCTTGGTTATAGACAGTCTCTCAAAGAAAAATTTAAAGAAATAAATATAATGACTGTTCATTGTAAGTACATATATGAAAATTTTATATACGTTCACAAAAATCGTCACCTTTTTGTTCTTAATAGTGATTTTCATTATTATAACACTAGAAATAAGGGATTGCTTGTAACTAATTCTAGTAGGCTTCATAAGATACATAATAGCTTTAAGGGTAAATGTATACACTTCTACAATAAAGTCCCAGCCACTGTTCAGGCATTGTCTATAAATAAATTTAAATGTTTTATAAAAAAATGGCTCTGTCGTAAATCCTATTACTCCACTGCTGAATATCTAAATGATCGGACAGCCTGGGACTAGATTGTGATTATTTTATAGCAACTGTACAATATTGTATATTTTTATTGAAAAGAGCGCAAAAAAAAAGAATGCTGGGAGAGTTTCTTGCGCCGCTTCTTCTCTCTCAGAGCGCCATTTGTTTCCGAAGCGGTAGTAGTATCTAGTAGTATAAGAAATGACATCAAAAAGAATTCTAAAGGAATCAATTTTGAGAAAATAAATGCCTTTTATGCCTTTTAAACGCACGCTACTATATAAAGGACTTATATATAGTAGAGGTTTATATTCGTCTGCTACGCTTGACTAAATGCCAAAATGCCTTCTTGGGCTCTCTGGGTGTTTTTAGATAGATAGTATTATTAAATTACTTTCAAAATCGTATTCGGGATACCGTTTCCAAGGTTGTCTAGTGGCAGGAATCGTATGACCTTTTTAGCGTTCCGTAGCCAAATGGCAAAAAACGGAACCCTTATAGATTCGTCATGTCTGTCTGTCTGTCCATGTATGTTACAGCCACTTCTTTCCAAAACCATAAGAACTATACTGTTAAAACTTGGTAAGTTGCATCTACTTTCTGGAGGCGCATTAACATTGTCACACAAAAATAGAGAAAAAACAGTAAAGTTTTGGGGGTGCCCAATTTACAACTGAAACTCAAAAATTTTTTTTCATCAAACCCATACATGTGGGTTTCTATGGATAGGTCTTAAAAATTATATTATCGAATTTTATAATATATTTTTTTTAAACTGAATGGTTTGCGGGACACTTCCAAAGTGGTAAAAAGTTGCTGTAACTTCCAAAATTGAGAATGATAAAACTAAAATGCATTTTTGTAAATTTATGAACACAACAACACGGGTACTAGACTTATTGAGCACTATTTTGACGCCTGGGATGAGTCACAGGATGCATTGGACAGAGCCCTAAATCTGTTAAAATCATATTTAAGCGAAAGAGTTCAAATAGTCGATGTAAATGGCAAACGGTCTTCGTGTAAACCTGTGGGAATAGGTGTACCACAGGGTTCAATTCTCGGTCCTTTCTTGTTTCTTATATATATTAACGATCTACCGTTTGTCGTAGATGATTGCTATGATATTGTATTGTTTGCTGATGTTACTTCACTTATTTTTAAAGTGAAGCGACGTGCAGATATTGATGACGAGGTAAACAATGCACTTTCAAAGATAGTGCGTTGGTTTGAGACGAATAATATGCACTTAAACAGTAAAAAACAAAGTGTTTACGGTTCATTACACCAACACAGCGAAGGTAGAAACCAACGTACTTATAAATGACCAGAGATTGGAACTTGTGGACACTACGGTCTTCTTGGGTATCACGTTAGATAAAAAGCTTCAGTGGGGTCCACATATTGCCTATCTAGCAGATAGACTCGGCTCTGCGGCATATGCCGTTAGAAAGATTAGAGAGTACACGAATGTTGCTACCGCTAGATTAGTGTACTTCAGTTATTTTCACAGCATCATGACGTACGGTATTTTACTATGGGGTCATGCTGCTGACATTGATATAGTGTTTGCTCTGCAAAAGAGAGCTGTTCGTGCTATATATCAGCTTGGTTATAGACAGTCTCTCAAAGAAAAATTTAAAGAAATAAATATAATGACCGTTCATTGTAAGTACATTTATGAAAATTTTATATACGTTCACAAAAATCGTCACCTTTTTGCTCTTAATAGTGATTTTCATTATTATAACACTAGAAATAAGGGATTGCTTGTAGCTAATTCTAGTAGGCTTCACAAGATTCATAATAGCTTTAAAGGTTTATAATAAAGTCTAAAACGTCTAAAAGGTTTATAATAAAGTCTAAAAAATAAAACTTTAATAATAAAGTCCCAGCTACTGTTCAGGCATTATCTATAAATAAATTTAAATGTTTTATAAAAAATGGCTCTGTCGTAAATCCTATTACTCCACAGCTGAATATCTAAATCATCGGACAGCCTGGGACTAGATTGTGATTATTTTATAGGGATAGAAATGCCTGTACAATATTGTATATTTTTATTGAAAAGAGCGCAAAAAAAGAATGCTGGGAGAGTTTCTTACGCCGCTTCTTCTCTCTCAGAGCGCCATTTGTTTCCGAAGAGGTAGTAGTATCTAGTATATTAAAAATTACATCAATAATAATTCTAAAGGAATCAATTTTGAGAAAATAAATGCCTCTTATGCCTTTTTTTAAAAAAGTATATGATGTACCATGCAAACTTCCACCGAAAATTGGTTTCAACAAGATCTAGTAAGTAGTTTTTTAATACGTATGAATGGTGAGAGCTCATGCACTGTAGGATTTTGAGCAAAGATTATAAATATGATGTTTCTTTCGAACATCGCTACATAGTCGAAATTATTGCGAAACTGAAGTGGCAGTGGGCAGGGCACATAGACACATTCAACGGACAGATGGCCGTTGGGGCAGTAAAGTCATCGAATGACGACCACGTACCGATGAAGATCTGGTCAAGATCGCCGAAATACGTCCAGCAGTGGACGTCTTCCGGCTGATGATGATAATGATGAGTTTGTTTGTTACACTTTGAAGCCTAAGCTACTCAACCGATTATGGCCGACATTCTGGTTGTCTACTATGCATTATGATAAAAAGAAGGATGATTTGAAAAAGCAGGAATTAATCGATTTTTATAATAAGCCTAACCAAGGGTGGTGTCGACACGAACGACAAAAAAACAAAAAAAAAACAGAAGTCAGGAAAACCAGTACAAACTTTTCGATCAAGAGAGCTGAAATCCTCTCTTTATCACGGCCCTTGTAAAGACGATTGCTAATATCCGCGGTACTCTCAAATTCTCGAAGCAATTCAAGCTGTTCGAAAAGCCGTTGTCATCTGTGTGTAAGGTGCAAAGATAAAAAAACAAGAACCCAGTATGGTACTTGTAATAAATATTTGTGTAACGTAGAAGTTTATATTTAGTTATTTTCTAGAAGTTTATTTTTTTTTATGTTTCGAGATGTTGTTCTGAAAGTTTCTATATAAATTAAATATCTAAATTAACTGTACTTGTTTATATGTCAATAATTCTGAGGTTCTCATGTCATCACCCCACGCGACGAATAGTGTAAGTATTTTGGCGCAATTAGCTAATGTATAATTAGTTCTCATAATGGCAGACAATAAATTTTGAAGCATTTGTGAAAACCAAGATGGCCGCCGTGCAAATACTATTTAAATAAAATGTTATTAACAGTTTGGTTTTCTTTTGAGGTTCTCTGGGAGGGGTGCGCGAATTGGTGATCATTAATTTATAAATCTACGAATACTACCTATTTTAAGATTTGAATCTACAAACGTTTTCACCAGTCATTTCAAATTCATTTTGTATTTGTGTTATTTTCGTTTACAGCCATGGCGGAGCTATCGGATCGACACCGCGAGCTGGTCACAGCCCTGGATGAAACCGTTCACGCACACCGCTCACTCACCAGGATGCAGAGCCAACTCGGTGGAGAATTACACGTGAGTGTCCTCCTTTCATAATATACAAATATTCTGATCAAATAAGCCAGTAGTATAGTGCCTCCACTCATAATATACAAATATTCTGATCAAATAAGTATTATACTGCCTTTCTGGTACTTATTTTGAATAAATATTTAAAAGATATGAAGGCGGGGGCGTCTTCTCTTTATGCCTATAAAACGTGACCATACCACTAGGGGACTTACTTGCTCTGCTCGTAGTGCTCCAAAATGTTTCACTAGTTCATACACCACTCCCCGGGGTATAAAGTAAACATTTAGAATACTACTCAGTAATTATATTGAGGCGGTTCTGTCAATACCAATTCAATCGTACGCGTTCGCGTCGGCAGGAGTTTCAATCGAAGACTGACGATTTTGTTATATAATATAATAAACAGCTGACGCGAAGTGGTACCCATTCTTCACCCCAGGTGGAGCGCGGTCACGCTTAAGATTAGGCATTTAAGTAAATGGCGCGAACTCTGATGTTAGGCCAAAGTGCTTTTCTACGTGCTGTAGAAATGTGCCACATTACGATTAGCAAGTCATAGCTCCATAAAAGTTGATGACGCCTAAGAAATGAAAGTGTAGCCGCTAAAAGACCATCTGTCATTTTAGGAGTGCCTGGTAGTAAACATGGACTACGCTTAATCTTCAGATATCCTATTAATAAGTTTACTTATAACGGCGCTTTTTTCTGCCTTGAAGCAGTAATGTGTAAGTGTTATTGTGTTTCGATTGTAGCTACTGAAATTACTGGTCTGTCCAAATGAGACTTAACATCTTATATCTAAATTTGACGAGCGCAAGAATAGTGCCGCCCAGAATTTTTGGGTTTTTCTCTAATCCTGATCGGCAATACATTCAATTGGGCAGGGCGCATCAATTACCATCAGCTGATTGTCCTGCTTATATCTTCCTATCGTTTAATTACTGATGTTTTACACAAACATTGCCTTTTTTGTTTAGAGTAAGGAAATAAAGAGGACATCGTCTGCATAAATTATTTTTCTTTCCAACTTCACAAAATGTTCATTTTTATTTAGAGAAATTAAAGCAACACTATCATAGCGCTCTAGCGCTGTACCTATGCCTCAGACCTGAGAAGAATGGGCCCAACTTTCATTTACAAAGGAATATTGTACATTTAAACTTATTATGTTATGTTTACAGAGTCTAGTGGAGTGTGTGGAGATGATGCGGGAACAGAAAGCAGACAGAGATGAGGTCCTCGACGGGCTCAATGATAAGGTATCTATATTTTCTACTGCTTATCTGTTAGGTAAATAGTAATGCAAGGTCCACCGTTCCTAATATATTACGTAAAAAATAATGATATTCCAAGTTACAAAATACTCAAATTTTACTCGTTTTTACCGATTTAACATCGGTAAAAAGGCAGGAGGATGCTTTCAAGTCGTAAGTATTGTTTTAAATTATTCACCTCTGAACATCCGCCCTTTATCACGTTGGCTGCAGGTAAAAATTTATAATATCTCGTCTGACCAGGCAATGGTTGGACGTCCCCACAGGGACATTGACTGAGATCTGTATGTTCTGGAATGTCAACAGAAGATCCATATTTATTGGTACATTTCAACACTTCATTTAAAATAAATAAAAGGCGTTATCGCGCTATTTACGCCACTTTTAGGCGGTCTTGCTTTTAATAAAATGCAACCAATTTATAAATATAAGTAAAAAGTAAAAGTAAGAAAAAACGGTTGCTGCAAAATACGTCAGCTTTTTATATATTTATTTCGACGCTACTTAAACAATATACCAGTTATATTAATTTGAAAACTCTTTTTATCTATTAGATATTATCGTTATTCGGTTTATCACTACAGGCAGACATATCGCGCCTCGCCGGACTACTGACAGAAATAGAGTTCGCCAAAGCCAGGGCCGACTTGGAGAAGCGATTGTTTAACTGTCACGACAAATTTAAAAAACAAGAGAATATCTGGATGGTGAGTCTTGAGTTTAAAAAACATTTTTTTAGACACCATGCACAAGCATCTCAACACTAGTTTTATACCATTTTTACAACTTATAACAACAAAGCGCAGAAGTGCTGGTCTAACTCATGCTCGTTACTTACGCATTTTCAAATAATAAAATCATACTTTAAACTAAACTTATAAGCTAAAACTATTGTTATATATACTGTATTACATCGTGAAGTAATTATGCATTTGAACTTTTCTAAAATATATGCTTGATTTAAATATAAATTTAGAACTTATTTACGAAGGAGTAGATCGACTTTACCTTATATCTTTAAACGAGCAATTCTTGTATATCAAAATTTAGTATACCGAAGATTTCGGGGGCGATAAATCTATCTAGCTAAGTTTCAATTTAAAAAATTAGTTTGATCCGTGTTTTAATGAGAAACAGCTACAATAAATTAGATACAAAGGTTAATTTCGCCACCATGTACAAGACTATAAAAGCTCACATGGGACATTGGGTGATAGCAGAAGACCCCGGTTCGAATCCAGATGTTCTATTTTTTTTACATCGTCCGGATATTTCCTTGTTATCACCGTAAATCTTACGTTTTCGGAACCTTCTCAGGAATACTCCTCTAAATTTAATTTGACATATTAACATTAGTTATTGTCACCACAGGCAGCTATCAAAGACTTGTCGAAAATAACGGACGGCAAGGCGGACCTTATCGACTTGCTGTCGACTCGCGACCTCTGTGAGAAGAGGCTACAGGAGCTGCACGATTGCCTGGTGGCCCTGGCTATAAAACTTGGAGAGCCCGATGTAACTTATTACTTTATCCTGACTTTGTTTTATAAGAAGTAGATAATTTTTTAGGGAATATGTTTAAATAATAGTATAGATAGCCTCAGGTACGAAGTTCTAATTTTATTTCTATCAAGTAGGGAACAGTCTTGTTTACTTACTGGATCTTTTTGCTTTTTACTATTTGATGATATTCTAGTCTCTAAATGGTAACTTTAATATTTATTAATTAATAATTATTAATACAGTAGTAGTAGTAGTATGTTTGCACACATTTTGTATATTGTTTTTGTGTTTCTATTATTATATTTACTTTGTATTAATTATGAAATACTATTTTAAGGCCGCCATATTGAAGCGGAAGTTAGCAGATGGCGGCGCGTGTGCTTCATGCGGCCTCAAGGCGCTCATGTCACCCGTGGACGCCACCTATGGCGCTCCGCCCCGGCTACCCGCTTTGCGGACCCCGCCCGCTGGAGCCCCGACCATCTCTATATCTACTGAAGGGCCCTGCTTAGCAGTAGACATGGTACCTACAGCTCCGGAGGAGAGGTAGGAAAGTAGTAAACTCTTGTAGAGCCAGAAGCGTTTATTGTATTATATAGGAGGAAAATTTAGCACAGGAATCACCTAATGCGTCTTGAAAGGTACCCATGTCGTACTGACCTACAAACACGATAGAAGAATGCGCATTCCACAGTTTGGTAGAATTTGACAGAAATGTTTAATAAGAATCACACGGTGGATCAACGGACTCCGCCCCCGAAGCGTATCGTATATGACATAGTTTGTTGTACTTAGATCTATTAGGTTTGTCTACTATCAACTTATTTTGGAATGTACGTTAGTGTTCTTCGCAAAAAAAAACATCATTTAAATTGATGGCGATAAATTTTTGCGAGGTAATTAAATTATTAAATTTTTTGTGAGATCTTTTTAAACATATTTATTAAAACGGCATTACTCAAGTTTTATTGGTGTGGGTACCGACTAGATTCCGACCATTCGGAGTTCCTTCATCAGGGTGAGTATAGTGGGTACGTACTGCGGGCTCGCAGTGCGCGGCTGGACATGTGTGCCGGTGGTGATGACGAGCACGGTATCACTGACACTATGTCACTATTGGTGTCCACGGGTACACAAAATGTCCACTATGGGTCTTATTGAGAGATGGGGTTTGTAACAATGGTTTCCATGCAGGAAGCAGAGCCCAACCCTGTCTCTATTAAAATTAGGTCGAAGGTCAATTTCTATGGCTTCCAGCAGTTTTAGAAACACAAAGTTTTTATTGCGAGCCACTACTTTCACCCTATTGATTCTAATATAATGTGACGTGTCGGAGTTTAGGGCGTGCTCTTTTTGCAAGGTAAATAACTTTCCAGACATATCTGCCGTCGCTGGGTTGGCGGTTCCCACACGCTGATCTCGGAGAGCACCCGGCGTGGCCCAGCGTCCAGCGTGAACCTGCAGGCTGTACCAACTAAGAAATACGTCAGCTACGGCATCGATGGACGGGTACAATATAATAATCTTTATGCCTTTTTCTGACACAATCAGTAGTGTCCGAGCACGAATTATCAATACTGCTTTGAAGGACGACGTAAGCTAGTCAAATTATTTGATACGGAAACTCAACATCTGATGTCAGATGGTGACGAGCGACGTCTACTAAAAAATTTGTGATGACTTCGTCTCACTCCTTATGTTTAATATATAACGGCTTATTATAATATCGTTAAAACTTCTAGAACTTAGCGTCCTAAAAACCCATCTAGATTTTTTTAAATTAACATAATATTAACTGCTGCTGTAAGAATACTATTCTTGATTATGTAATATTTATGTAATAGGTTTAGGGAAAAGCTTATTTACAATAAATAATTACAGCATAATATCTTTGCTATTGTGTTCGATGACTTTTTGCCACCTTGACATGATCCCTCGACAAGAAGTATTGGCAATCCTCTCTTGATGATCTCCATTACACGAAAGAATTCTGAAGAGACCCAAACAGATGAAAACCTGAAGTTTCAAGGTCAAGTCGATATGAAATGATATGATATTTTTATAAAGCGTCGAATACAGTAATTTTTTATGAAGATAAGGGACGAGACGAGCATGACGTTCAGCTGATGGTATTTGATACGCCTTGCCCATTATTACAATGCAGTGCCGCTCAGGATTCTTGACAAAAACCAAAACTTCTGAGTAATTTCACTAGCTACGGCGTCCTTCAGACCGAAACACAGCAATGCTTACACATTACTGCTTCATGGCAGTTATAGGCACCGTTGTGGTAGCCGTAAACTAGCCGGCATCCTGTGCAAAGGAGCCTCCCATTGGTAATACAGTATACATTCAACATCTTAAATTTATAGTAGTCCCCCTTCTATTCGGATAATTTAACTCAGCATGCAAAAAAGTTTACTTATTAAAAAATCCTCAACACCATTGTTTTTGTCAATTTACTGGGGAAAGTTTTTTTTAATTCTAGCGGTAGTTGACTGCATAATTTTAAACACATTATTGCATAGCTGGCATGGCCATAAACTCGTATATACGGCAATCGGGTGGAACAAATATTTAGTTCTATGGCCTTTATATATAAAGTTTTGTTTTTCAAATTTACATGCTTCAAATATACACTACACTACAAATATACTGTGTCAAATATTTATAAAAGTATTAACATAAAAACACATCAACACGTATACATTATAAATGTGGAATATAAAAGAAATAGGTCATTAGTCAATGTTTGTACTTTCATCCATAATTTATTTTAACACTGTCTCTATCAACTTTCATTATTTCCAAAAAACTACGACGATTTAACGATACTATATTATAAATTAAAATATAATAAAATTTAAATCAACGCCAATTTAAAGAAAAAACACTTACCTATTTATTTTCTGTCACTGAAGTTGGTACAGATTACACGCATCTCGCAAATCTGCAGCTAATGTTAACGCCAGAGTTGCAAAAGAACTAATGAGTATATTTTTTGCAGTTGTATATGATGGAGGAGGAATTAAAGCCCTGCATTGAGTGCAATAAGTTAGATGATGAACCTACAGAACAGATCCTTACTCAGGTCGAAATCGACGCATGCGCGTGTGGTGACGCAGGTGAAAAATACTCGTAGTTCATTTCAAATTCTAAAGCGTAATTCAAAGTAATTTAACCTTAATTCTAAAATTTATGAAGGCTTTATTACTTACCAGCTACCAGAAATATTATTAGTTATTACGTAGAAGAATTTGATTATTATATTTTCTTAAACATTTTCCATATATTTTTAGACCTAAGAAAGAAGAGGTAGTGAAAGATATTGTGAAGGAAATGTTTGTTTGGTTTGGTCATACGATGGATGATGATTGAAGGAAGTGTTGGGAGAGTTCAACCGTCGCGGACATTCTCGACCAGATTGATAAGGGGTCGGGAAGGGGTTCAACAATACCAAAAAGAAAGCTTGTGTGATAATACTTTTTGTCTAGTTATACGTAGATATTGGCAGTTTTTTGACGGCTGTCATGCTATGTCCACGGGGACACGGTAGCATAGGACCATAAAAACGCTTCCCGTGTTCACTTGTGCACTGGAGGAATTAAAAATTGATGATAGGATTCGTATGAAAATGTTTTTTCGTTGCTCAGAATCATCATCATATATAATTTAATTGATGTGATTAGGAGTGTCTATATAACAACCTAAAGAACCGGTCTTTCAGTTGGTTAGTATTTTTTCAGTTTAAGTATTTTCTTTATTCTACTTCATCACAAACAAACCAAATAGAATTATCCTTATCTACGAATAATACATCTTCATTAAGTGAACGCTAACATTTACTGTCTTATTCATAATGACATAGCGGAGATTTCAAACATCGCTAATAGACGCTTTTTAAAAAATGGTATTCATAATCGCATATTAGAGCTAAAACGCTCATTATCTCTTCGATAAAGCTGACGTGAGATAAAAGTAGTTAGGACCCTTCTATGAACCTATTTTTAGCACTCGAACGCAAAAAAACATGGCCGACATCGATCAGCTGTTCGTTAAATAATGTGTTTAAATAGCTTCCCGCTCAAAGTTGTTGGATATCCGTTATAGATTGACAACCGACAGACTTCAAAACTTAGATTTTTGAAGTTTGTAATTATTCTGACATCGACTATTGACAACTGATAAACCATTGACATTGAAAAGATGAAACATTGACAGTTCCTCAATAAATTAGTTAAAATCATGTTTTTTTGTCCTAAATGGCAACTTTGCGTACTATAGGGACGTATAAGTTATGGGTGATTTCCAAGACAACATTCGGTGTTTGTAAATGATACACAAACGCACACATGAATAATTTAACATTGCAATAGCACACTACATTACGATTACACGTCAAAGAAGGATAGTAAATGCAATTATCTCAAGTGAAAAAGAGATAAGTCTAATTTGCTTATTGCTTCGTATTTGCATAGCAAAAACACAGAATCATTCACCAGATATGATTTTTTACCGTACACCGTGATTTATGCCTAAAATATGATTAATTCAGGAGTTCATGTAATAAAAGTTATAAAGTAGTAAAACTACATTTAAATTAGGTAAATTAGGTGTTATTATGATTTAAAAAAATATATTGATTTAAAAAAACATACAGACATATCAAAACAAAACCGAAATGTATTAGCAGTAAGGGTTCCATTTTTACAATATTCCTTCCAAAAAGTTTTAAGTTTACATTTATTATTTCTTGTATATTATATTATTTATAAATGTATTTATGTTGAGGGTTTATTACAATAAGATAATGGGAGAAACAGAAAATGATCCATTGATTCTCCTGCAGTTAGCAAGGGATATACCGAAAGGGCAGTGTTACTGAAAAAACTCCTACGCAAGCAGATAGCACTTACTGTCTACGTCCGCTACCTACCCTAAAACTTGTTTTTTTAGTTTGATAGTTCAGCTATACGCACTTTTTTATTAAAAAATATTAAATTTTGTATTACATTCACAAGAACGCCTTTTTTACATCATTTCCTAAAATATACCTCGATCCTCGATCATCCCGCAGCACATAGGGTAGTTGCGGTATATTCGGAGTATTATCGTATCGTTCCAAATGTGTCGTTGTCGATTTTGCGAGTAGACCAGGAGGTACGTTACATACATTCCAAGATTAAGTACTAATAAAATATCAAATAGCCTGCTATTACTACTCTCATTCTATACCAGAATAAGACTTTGAAAGCCAGAACTTATTATAATCATCATAATATTATTTAAGAAAGACGCTCACTAACTAACAAGAAAACTCAAGTTCCACAATCAAGCGGTTACGAACGCTGTGTATTCTGCCTACGATTTCACTTCTGGTTGATTAATCAATGACACATACTATTTGTCCTTGTCGCGCTGCAGTTGATATCATATTCTCTATCTTGCTCGAACCACCACAATCTCTCTCCTTCCCACAAGCACACAGCCGGTCTGAGGTTCGAGTCTCCTTAGGAGACGCCCCGCGACTGTTGTTGCGTAGTCTTTGCGGCCTCCACGGGCCACGTCCTACTTCGCTGTGAAAGCCAGGGCTGCTAACAGCACAGAGGAGGTTTTAGTCGGTATGGGGCGTCCGCTTACGCGGACACTCGAGTCCGACATGTTACGCCCCGTTCCGGGGCGTAAATACGTAACAGTATTTCCTCCTCTCAAAAAAAAAAAACTCGACTCACCACGCTAATAATTCGAGATTTATTTGTAAATACGAAATAAAACCGTGACAAAATACAAATACGACGTTCTTTTATATAATTTCGTATGGTATGAAATACCTTAACTCTTATATATCTTGCAAACACAGTTTTTACATTTTCTTAACACACAGGTTGGCATTTAAGAATATTATTGTCACGCCACGAAAACGTTCCGCTTAGCTCGCTGCTATTAGCCGACTAAATGAAATTCTGCAACATTTTGCGCGTGCTTGTGCGATATCTACCTCTTTATTGTATATAATATCATTGGAGATTTCTCTAACAAATATGAATAAAGAATTTTATCGAAAGTTCGATAGGCTTAAAACACGTTTTAACTAATATAGCTTTATACCTTCGAAAAGCGTTTTATTATGAAAAGGCAGTTAAGCGTTATCCATTTATCGCGGGAAACTTGTTAACATGTTTTATGTAACAAAACTGTTAAGCCACGCCCCTAATCGGTCCATTATTTATAAAACATGTTATCGTGTTAACAAACATGAAAACACGGCGCAGCGGACTCGGCTTAAGGACGTCAGTGGTCGCCGCCGTGTCTTGCTCACTAACTTAGATGGATGTTAGTGTCGCTTAGCATCGCTTCCTGCTCCACACCTTGATTATTATTGATCGAGAAGTATAAAAGTATTTAGGTAGGGAGTTTCGTAATCCATCCGTACCTCTGGAAGACCCGAGATTGTATGTATAATTATACCTAGTTATAAATCCTTCTGTAATCATAGTCATTGTAGGTAGGTACCTAATTAAATTATTATAACTACTATTATTTAATAACTAGGCGTCATTATCTCAAATTAGATTGATTTTCTTGATCCTATTTTCAATTTTAAAACAATGTCATGCATGGATTATTTTGTATTATAGGTCCTGCTTTGCAAGAGTCAAGAGAAGAAGAATGCGCAGGTTATACATATAATATTAATCATAGTTAATATATTCCTGTCAACATTTGTAAGGACATTTTTGTTGTTTCATTTTTAAATTCCCGCCTATTCATAGAGACATTTCCTAAAACATATTTGGGCGGCTATTCCGGCGGCGCTTTCAATACAAGTCGGTTAGTGCCGGCTGCTCCTACATAGAGCGGGTATCGCACCACACACAGGATATTATTTAACATTTATATACTTCATTGTTCGAAATATTAGATAACGACGGAGTTGCTCTTTCATTACGATAAGTTACTTAGATACATTCGTTTTTAATATGTGAAGAGTTTATCCCATAGTAATTATTGTAATGCATATAAAGACAACGAAAAGGTTTTAATAATAGCACAAAATAAAACAACAGGGTAGAATTCAAATGTATTTGAATATAAAACACTAATAAAGGTGGCAATTGAAACCAGCGCACCGGGCCGCTCTCACCGTATATTATCATATACAATATAATATATCTTATAATGTTATCCAATTTCGTGATGTGACAACTACTTCAGATTACCTAATAATATTTATATGTATTTCGTCATTTGGTCTTACTGCCAAAGATAAGTTGAAGTAGCCAAGGTCGGTTTGGACAGATATCAATCATTATGTCGTCACACACAGGCAGTTGTTTTATTGTACCACCATCAAATCAGTCATGAGGTAAATACATCAAGTGCAGAATTGATAAAATGTTATTTAAGAAATAGAAAGAAAACAGAAATAAGGGGTTGCCAAAACACGAAATCGAATAGAAAAAGCGCGCCGTGGAATCACAATTACCAAAATCATCGACAGAAAAGAAAATTCATAAAAACTGATGCATTACAGTGAAAAATCTTGACGGGTAACCCCATTCGCGCTATCACTTTTGTGACCCTTGTACAATCTGTAGAGACCACCTGCGAAGACATTGTCTTGACCATAACAATGGTTAAATTGTCGCTGTGCCATTGAACAGTTGGTGAGATGACAGCATGTCCGAGGCTTTGTAAATTTATTTCACTGAGAGCTTTTCATAATATTTTTCGTCTAATCACGACATGACGTTCATAAGTTTAGCAACTCAGGCAGAATATTATTACGAAACATGTAAAGCAGCATCTAACCAACTGCTCTACTTTCAGACGACATAGGAACGAAACATTTGGCATTTACCATATATACGGTAGATCCAATACTTCTGTAACAAAGATATTTACGGATTTATCTAATTAAACTAAAGAAATAGTTATTGGATCCAAAAATAACAATTTAAAAAGATTTTCACAGCAATCATATTATCTCGTGGCCTAACTTGCTCATCTTTTAGGTTTTCTCATGGTTTTAAACTTAAATATCTCAAAGGATACAAGTTAAATTTCTCAACATTGCGTACATTAGTCAGATCATGTCATGTATATGATCATAACATGTATAGATCTACGTAAAAGCGCTCCACTATACAATATATTAAAATTTAATGACTTGTAAAAAAGACCTCACTCCCTTGGAGTCCAATCTTAATCATTGTAATCACATATAATTTTATAAAGTAATTTTTATATTTGGATATTTGAAAAGAAATATATTTAAAATATTTCATAAAGCATTGTTTAGTAATAATTAGACCAGACACACAAAAAAAAATTATTATTCACTTCATGAAATCATTATTTACAACAATTTATAAGCCTTTCAGTTTGTATAAAAAGACACAGCATTTATTTTAGGTAAGGCTACTGAAAGTACACTTAAAGCGTATTTTTGCCTATATGTGTTTATATTTAATTTGATAATGTATCAGAAAATTGTTGTTTTGAATTTAATATTTCAGCATTGTCAGAATGCTTGGATGTTATCATTCCAAAATATTACGTAATATAATCTGTCTAGTGGTCTAGCAGTAGTAAACTATAAAAACACTAATTTGCGTGTCTAGTCTAAGTCTGCGAACAGTCCAATCGCTAGTGCATTGCACGTGTTTATACTGTACCATACATAAAATAATCCAAAGTACTGAGAGTACTGTCCAGTGCATCCTAAATAAAAACAGATGATGTGCCAGAAGAGTGCTGCCAATCATTACAATTTTGAAATTGTTATTGATCTGTCGACTTGAACAATCAGGATTGCCATCAATATAGTGTTGTTGTCATTACAACAATACTACATGGCAGCAGAATCGCCATGCCTATCAATATTAAAATATTCCACTCCAAAATTACATTAAAAAAAAATTGCGCTGTCCTCGAAAGTCCCTAGCACAATTCAGTCAATTTGTTTATGTGACAAAAACAGTCGCAATAAAATATTAGAGGCCAAATAAATGATCCAAGTGATTGAATCCGGTATTATCAACTCAAAGGAACAATTTTGGTTGAAACATCTCCTATTGCCATTGGTACGAGGTAAAATAAAACTATAGTGTCGTGCTTGGGGGTCAGTAGTGGGTCGTTAAATGGCGTCGATGTCGACGTCAATGTCTCCGTCATCGTCGCGCGGCTTGGGGGCGGGCTTGGAGGGAGCCGACACCGACTTGATGGGGGTGGCCTTGGCGCGGTCGTCGTACTCAATCTGAAAAGTAAAAAGTACATTTGATACGCCTTCCACTGGCAAGTGTATGGCACAACATACATATAACGGGTGCTGAGGGCGTCATCGGGGTCGTACCACACCTAACCAAGTTACCAGATCAGGTAGTGATAATTGGATGTAGTTCCTGAAAAACGTTCCAAGCTACAAACATCACTTTTTAAGCAATTCGTGTTTAAAGTTTTACAAATATGGAATACACTAATTCCATAGATGTGGGTTGGGCTACTAAGTCATGAAGTCATTTAAAGAATGACAGTAGGGCTGTCAGTTTTTGTCATCCGTTAATATGAATCACGTGACCAGTTTTAAGTTCTTAACTCAATTTCGACATGATTATGGTTTGGAACGTTTTTCTGCAATTACATCCAATTATGACTCACATAATATTGTGTTTGTGATAGACACGTGACGAGGACCTGTATCAATGGTAAACGCACCTCGAGCTCATCCTCCTCCTCGCTGGACTCCTCCTCGTCAGCCTGCTGGAGCCACTCCAGGAAGGGCTGCGCGCGTTTCACCACATCGGCCACCACCTCCTTGGGCGCATACTTCTTCGACGGTTTCGCGCCCCAGTCGATAATCGTCTTCTCGTCCACTATGTCCAGGTCATACAGCAACTGCAACATTATCACCAACACATTCACTAACTGATGTCAATCAAACATTCCACGACGAAAGTGAAAACTTGATGATACCATGTGTATTTTAAAGAGTATTGAATTGTATTATATGTATCGGAAACAGCAACATCTGTTGATGTACATCCGTTTTGCCGAGTTTTGTTCTCAACTTCTAAGTTAGAATAGCGGTGTGATGACTGATTTATTATTCTATTCTATTCTTCCTACTATGGCTCCTGTGGAAGGTATACCGCAAGTTTGCCAATGTCACGTTAAGGTAGACCACCAAGCTTAGAGTATTCTTTTACTAATTTTAATGGTATTGATCGGTGCTTAAGATTGAAACAAGTTTTATTTTCTTATACCTGAAACAAATATACATGCTGTTAGGACTATAAGGGACAAACACAAATATAATTACTTAAATTATTTGATATAAGTACTTAGTGCTATTTACAACTTAATCTTATTTATTTTAATATATTTACACAAAATATATACAAAAGGAGTGAAAACTAGGGAGAGGAGACATTTAAAGGAAGTTGGGCGGGGAATTTCAGGAGGTATAAAATTGTATAAAGAAGGTTGTGTTAAAGGGCAATTGAAGAATAAATGATCCACGTTTCCCTCATCTAGACCACATTCACACAAGGAATTGTCCCTAATTCTTATTTTAGCCAAAAATACTGGTGTACAAGCATGATTAAAACGTAGACGACAAACAGTTTTTGGAAACTTGCCAAATGCTGGACCAACTCTCATGCAACTTGGGTTTCAGGATGGTGCGCAAGTCATGGAAAATTTTTTTTGAGTATTGGAAGGAACCTGTTGCAATAGCTGTCTTCGCACAGGCATCTGCATTTTCGTTACCAAGAATGCCTGAATGACCTGGAATCCATGCTAAAACGATGTTAATATTGAGGTCATAGCATTCTTTCAAAGATTCCCTTATTTTAAATATAATTGGAAAATGACTTTTAGACCTAAATGGATTTGACAGTATTGATTGAAGGCAACTTTTGGAGTCTGAAAGAATAATAGAATTGTTCATGCCATGAGCCTTAACAAATAAAATTGCTTCAAGAATGGCAATTGATTCCCCAGTGAAAACAGAAGTGATAGATGGGCAGCTGTAACTGAGTATAATTCTTGTTGAAGGAATCCATGCTGCAGCACCAACAGGGCTCATGTCTGTTTTTGAAGCATCAGTGTAGATTTTATGCCAATTTTGAAAATCAGAGTACATTATCCGAGAAAAAGTTTTATTGGCTTCTATGGAAAACTTATCTATACCTAAGTTTAAAATTACAGATGGTTGGAAAGTGAGTGCACTAAAAGGCATAGTAAATAGAGGCAATTTAGAATATTGGAAGAGGGGGTAAGAGAGGTGAGAGAATAATAAGTAACTGTGGAGAATGCAGGGTCTTTTGTCTTCAGGAATATTATTATTATTGTATAAAGCAAATAGTTGGTCTAATTTTGGAAGCAAGGGATGTCCACAACATTCAGCTAATTTGAGAAAAAAATTATTGGCAAGAAATTGACGGCGAAGTGAAAGGGGAGGTTCCACACACTCTACTTGCATGGCATTAATCGGGCTAGATTTCATGGCTCCTAATATTATGCGCAAGCATTTAGCCTGAATTTTGTCCAGTTTATTCAGACCTGCTTTATTTCCTGGGATCAAGAACATAGTGCCGTAATCCATGTGGCTGCGAATGATTGCATTGTACAATAATTTTTGGGTGAAGGGGTGAGCTCCTCACCAGACACCAGATACAGAGCGCAGGATATTAATGTTTTTCTCACATTTCTGTGAGACATAATCAAAATGCCTTATGCCTGATAATTTTTGATCTAACCAAATCCCTAGAAATTTAACATTGGTAACAACAGGTAACTCAACATTATAAATTTTAATTTGAATATGAGGAAAAAGTCTTTTATTTGTAAATAAAACTACTTTGCTTTTAGCAGTTGATAGTGACAACCCATGTTGCATTAAATAATCAGCAAGATATTCAAGTGCACAATTTAACTGATTGGATGAATCCTGTATGGACTTGTTGGAAGTATACAGAACAATATCATCTGCATATTGCAGTGTTTGGCAGAAGGGGGATACAGAGCTATTGAGGTCATATGTATACAGATTGTAGAGAAGGGGACTAAGGACTGAGCCTTGAGGTAAGCCTTTCCAAACTGACTTAGGAGGGAGGTAAGAGGATGGACCTTTGATAGTGATTGTTCTTTCCATTAACATATTACATATGAAACGAGATAGCTTCACGGGGATACTCAGCTGGTTGAGTTTACTCCTGAGTAGAGGAAGTGATACGTTATCATATGCAGATTCTATGTCAAGGAAAACTCCCAAAAGGTGTTCTTTACTGAGGAGTGCTATTCTTATGTCAGTTGTAAGGATGCCTAAGCTATCTAGGCAACTCTTGCCCTTTCTGAAACCATATTGAGAGTTGGAAAGGAGATTATTATTTTCAACAAACCACTCAAGTTATTAAGTGTTTTATCATGATTTCAGAAACTTTTGCAAGAGTAGAAGAGAGGGCAATTGGTCTATAACTTGTGGCTTCAGATGGATTCTGACCAGGTTTAAGAATTGGTATTATTACCTGATTTTTCCAGGGTGGAGGGATGACCCCAAAATCAAAAAGGTTATTTATAATATCTAGGTAATATTTCTTGGATGTAGTTGATGAGTTTTTGATGAAAGAATAGGGGATTCCATCTGCGCCAGGAGCAGAATCAGCTAGACCGTCTAAAGCGAGAAGGAGTTCAGAAAAAGAGAAAGGAGACTCTAAACTATGAGTAGAGGCAAGAGGGCTTGGAGGGGATGGAAAATAGTCCATGTTTGGAGCTGAAGGGGGGGACATTCTATCTGAAAAGTATTCAAGCCATAAAGATGAATCCACACTTAAATCATGCTCTTGAGCACAAAATGAACCTCTAAATTTTTTAATTTGTTTCCAAACCATTGAGGATGAAGTGCTTGGAGACAAATTTTGGCAAAAGTTAAAATATGTAGCTTTAGCTGCAACTTTTTTATAGTAAATAAAGTGAGAAAGTGACATGTTTCTGTTATAATTTTTTTCCGCTAACTTCCTTTCTTTGGCAGCAGCAGTGCACTCAGCATCCCACCAAGGAGTTGAAATTTTATTTAAAATAGGTTTCTTCAAAGGGAAGTTATTGTCAGCACAAGTAATCATAGCGGTTGTAAATTTCATATAGTTATCTACTACATTAAGATGGTTAGTGACTGGCAACTCTGCAATTTTTTTATCTAGACAAGAAGAGTAATAAGGCCAATTTGCATCTACTAATTTATATTTAAAGGATGAGGAAGGGTTTTCGGGGGGGATTACTTTATCAGGGATGGATATGATTATAGGGAAATGGACACTGCCATAGGAATTTTGTAAAATGTTCCAAGAAAGGAGAGGAGCCAGACATGGAGAACACAAGGTGAGGTCAACTGCACTTTTGGGATTTTGAGAAGGTGAAACCCTGCGGGTAGGATAGCCATCATTGATAATACACAGATCACACTCATCAAATATGTCTAACAGAGCATTAAAGTCTCCCATAATTATAATAGGAGGGGGAATAGATGAAATTAAAAAGAGGATATCAGCAATCATGGTTGACTGAGGTTCAGGTACATAGATTGAGACAAGAGAGATGTTCATAACCTTTGCTGCAACAATATTTATACCTGGATGAGGACTTGGAAGGGTAATCGAGGAGAAGGGAAGGGTGCGTCTTATTAATAAGGCGCAACCCGCACCAACACTTTCTGCTCGATCATCTCTAAGGCATACATAGCCGGGGACCCTGAAGTGTGAACCAGGGACCAGCCATGTCTCAGAGATGGCGATGGCAGAAGGAAGGTATTTATTTATGAGATGTGTAAGACTGGGTTTTTTAGGACGTAGGCTTCTGGTGTTCCATTGCAGAATGGACACTGGGGCCATGGTTATTAACTAAGGACAGAATTTGTGAAAGTTGATGGGCAACGTTGGATGGTAAGCTTAGACTGTTTTTAGTTATCAGGGATAGAATGATGGACAGGAGAGCCTCCAAGAGGTTATCATCCTGCGCTGATGATGAAAAATTGGATTAATGGGATAGTGCAGAACCATTCGGGAAGGATGAAGGAACATCGGCAATGATGGCCTGATGAGCAGCACGATCATAGGACTTACTTAAAATGGGTCTGGAGCGTGAAGGGAGTGTTACAGTTTTCCTGTAACTGACAGTAGGAGAAATGGATGGCTGAGTGGTATGAGCTGGTTGAGAGGAAGAGTTATGGGGTAATGAGGGATTAAGGAGAATTTCAGAGTAAGGCTTTACTGATTTCGGGCAACGGTTTGCTGCCTCCTCATAAGATAAGTTTTCCTGAGACATGATTGCTTTAATGGATTTTTGTCTACCATGTTCAGGACAAGCTTTGTTGGTGGCAAAATGTTGACCTGAGCAATTTATACAAGAAGCATCTTTATCAGTAACCTCACACGTATCACCAGCATGGGATTGGGCACATTTGAAGCACCTTGGCTTAGATCTACATACTGTTTTTATAAGGCCAAAGCGGCAACAGTTCTGGCATTGGATAGTAGGGAACAGGTATGTTTCTATGGGGAGGGAATTGTGGAAGAGGAAGATTTTCCCGGAAGCAATTGGCCTTGAAATGTTAATACAATGGTTTGGGTTGGTACCCAAGTCACTCTACCCTCCTCAATTACTTTCCTATTGAGTCTGCGAGCCTTTAAAATCTTTCCACAACCAGTGGGAAGATCAACCGACTCCACAAACTCATTCATAGACAGGTCCACTAGGACTTGACGAACTATACCCATCTTAGTGATGTTATAGTTGGGAATTGTTGCGGTATATTTATTAGCAGCTAAAAGTGGGTTATCAAGAAAACTGTTGGCATCTTTGGCTGTTTTAAATACTATTGAAATTTTATTTCTACCTACTTTTTTTATTCCGTCAGGGCAAATATTAGCAATTTTGTGCCTGTGGAGAAGCTGGCCGAATTTAATTGGCTTTATAGTGAGACCTGAGGCAGGGTCTTCTTCCGTGCGGGAGACGTGGATCAAAAAAGGTCCTTTATCAAATGTTGTATACTGTTTGATACCAATTATTAACGATGGATCACTATATACATTTTGGATAGAGGCAGAAGCCATGTCCGTATCGATAATTGTTTTTTTAGGCGCTGCGTTTCCTGACGAACTATCTTCTAGCCGTCGTTTCGAGCCGGTGAGAGCAGGAATATCCGGTGGATCCGGAGGTTCCGGAGGAGAGATCTCCATAGTGTAGAAGTTAGTTGCTGTTAGTTAGGTTAGATGTATTATGAACTAATATCTATATTAAAATGTTAAGACCACTCACCAAAATAAATGTATAATAACAGAAAAGAAAACTGCTGCAATCAATTTTACAAAAGGCTGCAGTAGGTAAAGCTTTTTTAAAAAAAGTGGTAACTAAAACTCGACTCACGCGTGATAGCTACCCTTCCCGAAAACAGATCGACTGATTTATTATTTTCATAAAACCTGTTTTATTACTTTATTTGTCAACCCTACAGTCCTGACCAAGGGGGCGTCATTCCATATAGGCAAATTATTATAAAATTAAAAATATTTGGTACTTCTTTACAATTTTAGTAATGCATTTCATTGCAAATATTGATCCTTATCAGCAACAGAGTCCATTGGTCCAATAATACAGGTAATGTTTAATTTTTTATGAAAAATCATTCGGGTCGATTTTCGTCAAAAGTTTAAGAAATTTAAAAAAACTAAATATGCAGTTATTGGTTTTTTATAAAGCGAGGGCATGACTCCTTTCACGCCTTTTCTCTAAGTCTCTTAAGTTCTGACTTGGCCATCACCGCCCTTCTCAAAAAACCACCCTGTAGATGCTTTGAACACGAGTAGCTGTACTTTGAGCACGGCGGGCACGCGCGGACACAGCGCGGGGTGGTGGTGGCACAGTGCGGTGAGAGCGTGGAGCGCGGCGCGACAGGCGCGAGGCTCGCTGTTTGTGTAACACGAGTAGCTGTACCTTGAGCACGGCGGGCACGCGCGGACACAGCGCGGGGTGGTGGTGGCACAGTGCGGTGAGAGCGTGGAGCGCGGCGCGACAGGCGCGAGGCTCGCTGTTTGTGTAACACGAGTAGCTGTACCTTGAGCACGGCGGGCACGCGCGGACACAGCGCGGGGTGGTGGTGGCACAGTGCGGTGAGAGCGTGGAGCGCGGCGCGACAGGCGCGAGGCTCGCTGTTTGTGTAACACGAGTAGCTGTACCTTGAGCACGGCGGGCACGCGCGGACACAGCGCGGGGTGGTGGTGGCACAGTGCGGTGAGAGCGTGGAGCGCGGCGCGACAGGCGCGAGGCTCGCTGTTTGTGTAACACGAGTAGCTGTACCTTGAGCACGGCGGGCACGCGCGGACACAGCGCGGGGTGGTGGTGGCACAGTGCGGTGAGAGCGTGGAGCGCGGCGCGACAGGCGCGAGGCTCGCTGTTTGTGTAACACGAGTAGCTGTACCTTGAGCACGGCGGGCACGCGCGGACACAGCGCGGGGTGGTGGTGGCACAGTGCGGTGAGAGCGTGGAGCGCGGCGCGACAGGCGCGAGGCTCGCTGTTTGTGTAACACGAGTAGCTGTACCTTGAGCACGGCGGGCACGCGCGGACACAGCGCGGGGTGGTGGTGGCACAGTGCGGTGAGAGCGTGGAGCGCGGCGCGACAGGCGCGAGGCTCGCTGTTTGTGTAACACGAGTAGCTGTACCTTGAGCACGGCGGGCACGCGCGGACACAGCGCGGGGTGGTGGTGGCACAGTGCGGTGAGAGCGTGGAGCGCGGCGCGACAGGCGCGAGGCTCGCTGTTTGTGTAACACGAG
The DNA here is from genome assembly GCF_905404315.1 of Leptidea sinapis. Lineage (NCBI taxonomy): Eukaryota > Metazoa > Arthropoda > Insecta > Lepidoptera > Pieridae > Leptidea > Leptidea sinapis. The sequence continues at coordinate 4,020,536 of NC_066275.1, read as the reverse complement.
TAGCTGTACCTTGAGCACGGCGGGCACGCGCGGACACAGCGCGGGGTGGTGGTGGCACAGTGCGGTGAGAGCGTGGAGCGCGGCGCGACAGGCGCGAGGCTCGCTGTTTGTGTAACACGAGTAGCTGTACCTTGAGCACGGCGGGCACGCGCGGACACAGCGCGGGGTGGTGGTGGCACAGTGCGGTGAGAGCGTGGAGCGCGGCGCGACAGGCGCGAGGCTCGCTGTTTGTGTAACACGAGTAGCTGTACCTTGAGCACGGCGGGCACGCGCGGACACAGCGCGGGGTGGTGGTGGCACAGTGCGGTGAGAGCGTGGAGCGCGGCGCGACAGGCGCGAGGCTCGCTGTTTGTGTAACACGAGTAGCTGTACCTTGAGCACGGCGGGCACGCGCGGACACAGCGCGGGGTGGTGGTGGCACAGTGCGGTGAGAGCGTGGAGCGCGGCGCGACAGGCGCGAGGCTCGCTGCCCGCCAGCCGCAGCAACAGCGAACGGTGTTTCTTCACGTCGGCCGCTAGCGACGCGGGCCGCACCAGAATCTCGAACGCCACGAGCAGCGACTTTGACTTCACATCCAACCTGAAACATTACCACTACGGTTCACACACTACGCAACAAGCGAGCATACAAAATAGCGGTCAGTGCTTTACCGGTGGGAGGCTCCTTTGCACCGGATACCGGCTAGACTATGGGTACCACAGCGGAGCCTATTTCTGCCGTGAAGCAGTAATGTGTTTCTATGTTTCGGTCTGAAGGGCGTCGTAGCTAGTGAAATTACTGATCAAATGAGACTTTACATCTCAAGTCTCAAGGTGACGATCGCAGTTGTAGGGCCGCTCAGAAATTTTGGTTTTTTCAATAATCTTGATATGCACTGCATTGTAATGGGTGGGGCGTATCAATTACCATCAGCTAAACGTCCTGCTTGTCTCGTCCCTTATTTTCATAACAAAAAGTGGCGATATCGCCACTAGAATAGTGTAATATTACACTACACTAGTATATGCTATGCCATATGCCAATGAGTTGACTTGAGTGAACTTGAAAAACCCAAATCCTGAGCGGAATAGCTAGATATAAGATGTTCATGTTTAAAATGTAGTAACAGTTGCTCCTGTCTCTACGTACCGGTCGGCCTCGTGTAGGACGTCGGCAATAGCCGCGGTGCTGGTGACGTCACCCGCGTCATACTTCTGCTTCAGGAACGAGTAGAACAGGTCCATACGCTGCTTCTCATTCTTCTCGCTGTCTTCAGACAACGTCATACTCTTCGCACCCTCGGTCAGATCTAAAATTTTATTTACAATAAAAAAGGAGTTGATGATTGTCTTTCTACTCTCTGACCGATAAACAATGATGCTTCAGCATCATATCATATACAAGAATCAGTGACTCTTTTCGTGTATGATCATGACATGTTCATAGATGCATAAGGTATTTACCCAATTTACACATTACAGATCTACAATTTTTTATTTTATGAAAGAGCAGGACAATGGTTGGAATAGGTCACCATATCTTAACTTTAAGTGGAATGTGCTATAGACCAGAGATGAGACCATTTAGCCTACATTCACAGCAGGAAAGCAATACCTCGAAGGTGTGACAAGGAGATGGTCAGCCTACTGCACCAGAAAACATCAGCAGAAAGGCTGGCTCTTTATTGAGCAGTCCGTTGAGCAATCTGCCTATGGGTTCATGTCCTTGACCCTCGAAACACTCCTAACCGTTCCCACTACCTGCTGCCATTCGATAGTCAAACATCTACCGGGCATGCTCAAGGACAAAGCATTTTTGGTTAACACCAGCCTACCCGTGGTTAATTAATTAATCACTGAGCATTAAATATTATTCATTGGTTAAACATTCAGTCACATTGCTGTGTTGGCCATAGAAGAACTTTAAACAAAACAAAATTTGACTTCAAACAAAATATTTACCACTAGAGGTTATTTAATACACAAAATAGGGTTGGCGTTTGTAAAATAATAAGAGACCGTAACTATGCAGTTAGGTTAGATTAGCGCAGGACTGATCGTCATGGCGATTTTTGGGGATGCCTTTGTCCAGCACTGGACATCTTCCGGCTAAAATTATGATGATTAATAATAAGTATAATTGCTCTCAGATAGTAATTAATGTTTCCCTTGCACTTTTAATCACCTTGCATCCTTGCCCGCACCGCCTCTGCGCTCACGTCCACGGTCCAGGTTCCATCGTCCTCTTCATCAGCGAGCTTCTTCTTGCTCTTGACATTGGGAGTGCTGGGAGTCACACCCCCTTCGCCCTCCTGGTAACAATGTTCAAACAATTTTAGCATCCGCTACTCTTCCACATTATGAGATATCTATTATACAGCATTATTCATCAAATTGAATCACATCGTTAACTAATTTATCAATGGATGTGGTGTCGAATTATATATAGCTTTAGATTGTGATTCTTGAACTTTGTTTGAAATAAAATCCATCAACAAACCACTCTAGACAGGATATCCTCAAATGTAGTGTCAGGATAAAGGCAGGTGATCGATCTTTTCTATAAAATTAAAGTATGTTGTAGAGAGTTACCACATTTAACTTAATAGAAAAGTAGTTGATTATATTTCAGTGCCCCCGTTTCGATGCTCGCCCGCCACGACCAATTGTGGTTTTCGGCTTTCGCATTCAGTGGTGATCAAAATACCATCAGGTGACCCGTGAGTAGGCTTGCTTGAGGACCTTTCTCTTCCACTTTTTACAGTAGGTTTGGAATGAAGTCATGTGACATTTATTTTTCAAAACTCCATGAAATATTTATTTTGTTATTAAGATTTTTTAAGGTATTGTTCTTCTATTTATTGATATTGCAATGGTATAAATGGCTATTCTTATAATATAAAACAGCTATAGCAATTATTGCGATGGGTACTCACGATAAATATTTTATTAATATGATGACAGTTTCGCCGCGATTCATGCAATTGGCTCGAAATATCGGCATAAAATTAGTAAAACGTATATCATCAGTACCCGTCATAATAATTAATATGTTTAATTTCCGCGATGATAAAAGCAGAAAAAACATAAAGCAACTAATATATTGACTCGATTTTTTTAATCCAAAAAGTGCAACCCACATGCCCCAATGGTTATTATTAAGTGGTGAGTGGTGTTAGAGCTCACATTTTTGGCATCACTGTCGTCATGGTTCCCGTTGGCGGCCGGACCGCTTCGCTTGGACCTCTTACCCCGGTTGCCCTCAGTCAATGAAGACCCCTGAAACACCCGGAACTCATGTTAATACTAAAAAACCGACATCTTCACATCATTGGGTTCTGCCATCTCATGTAGTCATTCATTATATTTGTTGGAAAGAATGCAACATATAAATCACACTAGATAAGCAATCATAATATTGTTGTCATTTATCCGCTGACTTCATAATGTCAGCAACACTCTTTGTAATTCTTCTGGTGTATGGGCTGCAGTGAACAGGATCAGGTGATATATATGATAGTTTGTCCTGCTCTTCTTTAAAAAATCCTCTCTGTTGTGAGATACAAATGATTAATAAGTTAGGTTGTTATGTGCACTACAAGATATCACTGTTCGATTTACAATCAGCGCTCTGAGAATATACCCGAATGGCGATTATTATTATACACGATTTTTATCATTTTTCGGTGGAAGTTTGCATCATAATTAATAAAGGTAATTTACATCATATATTGCTTTTAGTTTTATCATTATCTTATTTTTGAAGTTACGGAGTGGGGAGACACATTTTACCACTTTGGAAGTGTCTCGTCACTTCACTTCTTAAAAAAATTTCACAATTTCATCATCAATCAATTTATAAAAGCAAACCTCCACTTTCAGAACATATATGCTCGTCACCTTAAGACATAAGTTGGTAAGTCTCATTTACCCAGTAATTTCACTAGCTACGGCGCTCTTCAAACCGAAACAGTAATGTTAACACATTACTGCTTCACGGCAGCAATAGGCGCCAATGTGTGCCTGTGTTCGTCACCTGCACGCTGGGGTCGGCGGCGGGCGGGTTCTTCAGTATGAATGTGTTCAGCTTGTGGTTGAACTCCAGCTGGCCGTGGTAGCCGCACGCCTTGCAGCCCTGCGATATTGTATTCCGCTTCGTGGACACGATCAGCTCCGTCTCGGGATTGTCGCACTCGGGGCACAGCACGAACTTCCGGATGAATCTGACGCACACAATCACATTTCATTATTTCAACAGTAAAAGCATTATAAAGATAAAAAACACATTATGCGAATAATAAACACAGAGGACTAAGCTTCAGAAGAAAAGGGTGGTACACGTTATGTTTTCGTAGAATATTAAAATGTTAAATTCAAATAAACTTTATTCATCATCAGCCGGAAGACCTCCACTCTTGGACAAACTTTCTTGACCAGATAGTCAGTCCATCTTGTGTGGGACCTACCAACAACAACTTTATTCAAATAGGCTTAAACTATGCGCTATTGTATTGACACTACAAATATTTGTTTTAAATTACTGAATTTACTAAATATTCCTAAATAGTAGAATAGTTAAATTATTTGAAATCTCAGAGATACATTTTTTTTTAACCTCGGTTCGGAAACTTTCCTCCATGATATAGTAAGTAACCGCAATCCCACCACATTCCACACCAAAAGGTGAAGTGACCTTGCCCATTAGTTACGTAAATTTGTTGTGTGCAACACCTATGTTCGAATCGAAATCTGAAGCTGTCATAATGCCATTCGTGGTCCAACACATGCGAGATCAATGCACGTAAATATGGAATGGAAGATCACATGTAATTAAATTATAATTATTAAAAATATATAATGACTGTCATTCGTACTTAATTTTAACGACAACAAAATGAGAACTTTCAGTATTATAAGTAAAGTGAGTTATTTAACTGACCCGTCAAGCAAGTCCTGCAGTTTGGCCGAGTCGTGGCTCCCGTTCACAATGAACCGTTCGTTCTTGAAGTCGAACTGCGTCTGCGCGCCCAGCTCACAACCGAAATACTTCGTCGGATCTGAACATTTGTTATTTAAATTAAATCTGTAACCAAAATTTATGAACGATGCGAGACTCCAACCCGCTACCTCCCGGGTTCCGTCCGAGCGCTCTTCTAACTGAGCCCACCGTTCGTGACGTATGGTTCGTAAATATTGGTATGTCTTGTTCAACTTTCTGGTTGTTACACCATTTATAATGATACAGTTATACCATATAATACCAACGACGACATCAGATAATATTTTTGAAGCGTTAAAAGCAAAAGCAATCAAAAATCAAACTATAATGTCAAATGCCAAGAAAACTAGTACACGGAGAGGCACCTGTGGGGAACACGTGAAAGTGTGGGAAAGCCCAAGATGGGCCCATTTAAATTAATAAATAATTTTCTTATATACCTACTAACCACTATTAATTAATGGAAAATCTAATCTAGCCTGTCCTGGTACTTGGACAATACGATAGCGATTTCCTCAATATTTTATCGAATTCGTGCACTAAACTTAAATATTAATTATATGATATTAAATAAAATTATTAAATCTTTCGTAAGTCATTATTAAATTATTTAGACGGTACCGACTAGTTTCGGATCATTCGGAGATCCTTCGTCTGATAAAACGTGAGTAAAGCCGTATTAATCTAATATATAACATTCTCGTGTCACGGTGTGCGGGACGGAACTCCTCCGAAACGGCTTGACCGGTTCTCATGAAATTTTGAGTGCATATTGGGTAGGTCTGAGAATCGGACAACATCTATTTTTCATCCCCCTAAATGTTAAGGGTGGTCCACACTAATTTTTTTTTAATTTTTTTGACTTTTTTTTTAATTTGTTTGATTATGAGTCATCAGTAAAAAATACATACAACTTCAAATTTTCACCCATCAACAGTTACTTTTGTATCGCGATTTTAATATCGGCAATACAACGTTTGCTGGGTCAGCTAGTATGACATAAAATAAGTTTGGATGCAAACTATTCACGAAGCGGTTTATATTCATTCCCAGGTAACAAACACTAAACTAGCACAATAAATTTTACGTCCCTTAATAAAAGTAAAGCTTACGACTCCAGAAGTTAAAACTACCCTCAGTTTAACGATACCGCCAATAAAAAAGCTCTTACGAAGAAACTAGTTGAGGTAGTTCTCTAATTTTTAAGTAGTGGATGTAGGGATCTAGGGAGTACCGACTCTTTTTAAGGCTGAAAAGAGCTTAATTTTTTAAGGTATGTATATCTGTCTTGATAACGACATCGCAGTTCATTCCACAATAAGTAAATCTATATATATATAATTTGGTAGGTATATTCTTTTCACCGAGTAGAGGTCAGCTAAGAACGGATTTTCCAAAATTCCATCAGCAAGAATTTTTTTTTATTATGAACAGAACAACGTCTGTCGGGTCAGCTGGTTATGTATAATTTTAGTATCAATAACCTAATGTTTGTACTTAAGGCACTATAGTCCTAAAAAGTAACATTTTTGAAAATCTACTTAAAATACTTCTACAAATACTGCGGTTCCAATTTTTTGACATGTTTATCTTCATTTCTTTATCTAAATTATTGCAATTTCGAAAACACGATTACAAAAAAATCGAAAAAATAGGCTTTTTTATTAATTGTTTAATATTATCATAAAACTATGATGGCTATAAACTCAAAACTTTTATTCGATAGTTTATAAGTATTTATAAATATTCCTCGTGGGTTTTATCAATTAGCTATGTGAATTACACTGGCCTGCAAAAGTAAGTATCACACTTTTCAAATTAAATTTTTTTCTTAACTATAGAAGATAGAGATTTAAGATTAAAAACGTTTTGTTGCAAATTTTATAGGCTACAATTCTTAGAAACTAAAATTATACATTAGTTACATTTTTAACTTAAAAAAGATAAAACAATGAAAATAGACATTTTTAGTTTAGTGTAAAAAAATTCAACTAAAATGTATTACATGTTATTTAATTTTTAATAACTGGTGTTGCCTCCTCGAGCTCTGATTACAGCTTCGAGCCGGTTTGGCATACTGAACACTAGGTTTCGGAGTCGATGTTGGGGAATATTCTCACATTCTTCTACCAGGGCCTGCTTTAGTGCCCTGAGGGAAGTAGGTGGTGGTCTGCGATTTCTGACTAGCCTCCCAAGCTCATCCCAGGCGTGTTCAATCGGGTTGAGATCAGGACTTCTTGATGGCCAAGCCATCATTCTGATACCGACCTCCTGAATATACTCTTGTACGATATGAGCCGTGTGTGGCCGGGCATTATCATGCATCAGCATCGATCCATCACCCATATTTGCTAAATACGGCCCTGCATACTCATTGAGAATCTCTTGAGCATATCTTTGCCCAGAGAGGGTGCCATTTTCTATGGCTACTAGCTCTATGCGACCTTCTGAAGATATGCCAGCCTCCACCGTATTGGACTCTCATTTCTAAGATGCAGGCTTGAAGGTATCGCTCACCAGGTCGCCTGTAAACACTTCGCCTTCCATCAGAAGTGTAAAGGGAGAATCGAGACTCATCTGCAAACAAAATTCTTGACCATTCTTCTTCATCCCACTGCATGTGTTCACGGGCGTATCGCAGTCTCGCTACTCGATGCTGTCTCTCGAGTTTTGGGCCACTCGCTGGTCTTCGGGGTTTCAAATTTGCTTCAGCAAGTCTTCTTCTCACTGTTCTGTCACTAATGTAGTCCCCCTCCGGGTCTGAAGTAGCTGTTGCTGGACTTCAACTGCATTTTGGTGGCGATTTCTTAACACAGTGAAAATAATATAACGATCTTCTCGGGCACTGATACACCTGGGTCTGCCATTACAAGGTCTCCTCAGATGGTGTCCAGTCTCTTCGTACCTTCGCTTTACCTTCTGGACCGTTCGTACCGTCACACCCACCATTCTTGCAGTACGACGCATACTGATGCCTAGTTCCAGAAAAGCCATGATCCTAGCACATTCTTCAAATGAAAGAGGCATCATAAATGTTATGTGCTTTTTAGCATAAATTTTTAAAACAAGACCCATCGATCTTAAAAAAAATTAAAAACAGAAAGAAAAATGTGAATGGTAAAATTGTAATTCGGAAACGTCCACTTTGAAAATGGAATGGTTTTGTTTTTGATGTTTTTTTTCAGCCAATTCTTAAAAGAAGGTTACCGACTATAAAGTTTTTATGTACAAAATTAAATTCTCTTTGGAGTACTTTTTATTTCGAAAGTATATCTTGTGAACTTAAAACGTTATCCCAATTTTAAAAGTATGATACTTACTTTTGAAGGCCAGTGTATTTTATATTATTTTTTTTCGTAATAAACCAAACGCGACGCCTTGGTTGCATGCTCGCTGATGTCAGCAGTACGCCCGTGACCACTGTCAAGGACGGTACTGTGTTCGTTTCTCTCGGGCTCACATTACGTAAGATTTTAGCAAACAAGTACAAATCGGGAATCATAGTAAAAAATGATGATGATGCGACAGCGTATTTGTTAAAATATATAGGTAAATGGAAGTCGGAAAGTACTAAAATGAAATGTACGTAATATTATTTTCAATATTATGCCACGCAGATTTTTTGTATGTATGTACTTTAGGGAAGTTAGATAAATCCAAGATGGCCGCCGCACAAAATTATGATTTCAACAATATGGGTATCGTATCCGAGGTTCTCGAGGGTGTAGAGAACGAATTTGGGATCATTTTTGAAATCCAAGATGGCCGCCGCGCAAATTTATGATTACAACAATATGGGTATCGTATCCGAGGTTCTCGAAGGTGCAGAGAACGATTCTGGGATCATTTTTGAAATCCAAGATGGCCGCTGCCCAAATTTATGATTTCAACAATATGGATATCGAATCCGTGGTTCTCAAGGGTGCAGAGAACGAATTTGGGATTATTTTTGAAATCCAAGATGGCCGCCGCGCAAAATTATGATTTCAACAATATGGTTTTTTTTATATATTATATATATAAAAAAATCCATATTAGAGAGGGCAAACGGGCAAGAGGCTCACGGGATGGTGAGAGGTGAGGCAACCACCCATGGAAATCCGCAACATCAGGTATGTCAAGAAATGCGTTGCCGGCCTCTAAGGTGGAAGTATGCTTTTTTCTTGAAGGTCCCTAAGTCGTACCTGTTCGGGAAACCCGCAACCGGTAATTGATTCCACAAAGTGACTGTGCGAGGCAAGAAATTTCTAACGAAACGCGCGGTTGTGGAATGCCAGACGTCTACGTGGTGCGGGTGATACTTTGCACGTAGTGTCCGGTGGTGGAATTCGTGCGATGGAATCAACCCGAACAGCTCCTCTGATAAATGCGGTAGAAGATGCAGAGATAACCCACATCTCTACACAATGCCAAAGAATCAAGCCGATCGGAGATGGCTTGATCGTCGATGTTGTATGTTGTATGCTGTCAAATGGAAGAAGCTGGTACTGGGGGGCCACCCACCCAGAGGTAAGAATATGTGAGGCCGAATTTGCGCCTTATAAAGTTGCAGGCGGTGGCTTTTAGTGAAGTACTGTGTCGCCTTACTGAGTCCACCATGCTTTTTAGAGGCCAGTTTGGCCTTCTCTTCCAAATGACCACGGAACTGAACGTTGCTCGATATATCGACGCCAAGTATGCCAATACAGGCTGTGGCAGTTAAGAGGAGTGATCTCGAATCGAGGGGATACGACAAAGGAAGACTTTTTAGTGGTGAACGCACAAACTTTTGTCTTCTTGGGGTTGATTGGACTGAATTTTGTGGGCCCCGTTCCGAGACTTTGCAAAGCAGTCTCGATTTCAGACCCAAGTTTGTTCCGGTTCCCGTCGACGCTATCCCGGGACATGCTACCCGTGGTAATTTCAGTAGAAGACACACAATGAAGCGACGTCTCTACTAAGCGCAAAATTGTCTAGCAAATTGTCACAGAGCTATAATTTTGATAGGGGAGATATGCGTGTTATTAATGCTATAAATTGAAAGAGATTTACTTATTGGCTGTAACCTTTTAAAGTATTCTTAGTAGTGTAATGTTTGTACATTAATGAATTCTCTTTCTCTCTCTGATTATCATAATGTGTATACCAGAAATATGTATAAACTGGTATGTCTACTATATATAAAGAGGTCGTTTTTATCATTTTTTACATGAACAGAAACACCCCATTAAGGTTATATCTTAAAATATGAATAGATAATTGATAATATTTATATAATTTAATAGGGAGGCTCCTTTGTACAGGATGCCGGCTACATTATGCCACAACGGCGCCTATTTCTGCCGTGAAGCAGTAATGTAAACATTGCTGTGTTTCGGTCTGAAGGGCGCCGTAGCTAGTGAAATTACTGTGCAAATTAGACTTAACATCTTATGTCACAAGGTGCGAGCGCAATTGTAGTGCCACTCAAAATTTTTAGGGTTTTCAAGAATCCTGTGCGGCACTGCATTGTAATGGGCAGCTGCTCGTCTCGTCCCTTATTTACATAAAAAAAATTGACTCACAAGTGGGGGGGCGGCCCAGCGCCTTAGCCACCTCGGGCATGTTGACGATGACGGTCTTGATGCCGTTGCCCTTGCCCTCCACCTTGGCACAGATCCGCGGCATCTTGTAGCGGTAGAACGCGTCCGCCACATTGCGGTTCACGTTCAGGGACCCCATCCTCTATCCTACTCTATACTATATTACACTAAATAAATAACCCGGATGATATTTTACACTGGATCTGGAACAAACACAACTCAATTAATTATTAAATTTTTTTTAAATCAATCTTTGATACAATCGGTTCCTATCTTATACAAAGAATTTCTAGCCGGAAGTATTTAAATGTGTATTTTTTTTTCGGAGGATTCATGTGATGCGATAGGAGTGTTTTGTGATTTAGCCAAGGAATTTGACTGCATCGATCATGAAACTTTACTTAAAAAAAATTACCACTATGGGGTTAGAATGTTTCTCTAGATTTAATAAAATCGTATTTGTGTGATAGGGATTCAAAGAGTAGACGTTAATGGAAAAAGATCAACTGGCTCTATCATATCAATGGGTGTACCACAGGGCTCAATCTGGGGTCCTTTTTTGTTCCTGGTTTACATCAATGATTTACCATATCTTATTCAAAATAAACATGATATTATACTGTTTGCTGACGATACATTTTTGTTATTTAAAATAAAACGCCAACAAAAAAATTCTGTCAGGCGCGACGACGACATTGCTGATGTAGTAAATGTTGAAGCTATTGCTTAAATGTAAACGCAACCTAAAAGTTTATTTTGTCTGTGCTCAGTGTGACATATGTAATGTCAAATAGACGTCAGCCCTTTAACTTCCTGTTCTCTGCTAATGGTCATTGGTAATGTACGTACTTGTCTTGTTTGTTATCGCTCATAGTATTAAAATCAAGTGTAATCTCATCGCAGTGTTTTTATTCCTATCATTTTTCCTAACATGGTAGCAGAGCGTGGTTGGGAGAATAGGAAAAAATATTTATTTCGGCGAGATTACGCGTACCAATTTTTCATCACGCACGCGTTACTTCGTTGCTTCGGTGAACAACATGGCGTCCCCGCTTGCACAAGGTATGGAGAAACTAAAAGGGGTAGAAAACTACTCCACTTGGGAGTTTACTATGCGCATGCTATTAATTCACGAGGAATTGTGGGACTTCGTTGAAACCAATAACGAAAGCGACAAAAATAAAGGTGAGAAAGCGTTGGCGAGGATCGCGCTCTCTGTGGCACCGACGGTAATACCGTACATCCGTTCTGCCAAAACCGCGTTTGAGGCGTGGAACATACTGAAAAAGGCTTATGAAGGACGTGGTCTGAGCAGAAGATTGGGCCTGCTGCGGAGTCTTTTCAGCACCAAGTTGAGTGAAAATCCCTCGATGGAGTCATACCTACACAAAATTAAGGAGATTTCTCACCAACTGGAGGAAATAGAATCACCTCTGGATGATGAATTTGTTGCAGTGATAATGTTGAGTGGACTCACAGAAGACTACGACCCGCTCATCATGGCAATTGAGAATTCTAGTTCCAAGTTGACGACCGATACCATCTCCTCTAAACTATTACAAGAGGTACAAAGGCGTGAAGACAAGAACGAAGGTGGTACAGCCTTAGTCACCACACACACACAGAAACAATTCAAATGTTTTAAGTGCAACGGCAAAGGACACCTTTCTCGGAACTGTCCGGAGAGAAAGATTGCAACTGCAAGCAACTACAGTAGCAGCCTGGGAACGAGGCATCCACCGAGGAGCTCGCAGAAGAAGGTTCCTGTTAAAAACAAGGCGCTTGTGACGGCTCTCTCTGTGAATGTGAATAGTAACAAGTGGTACATTGATTCCGGAGCCACTAATCATATGTGTAACAGTGCAAAAGTGATGGTAGGATGTGATCCGAAAAAAACAGTGGATGTGTGCATTGCAAACGGTGCAAAGCTATCCACTGCGGGGTTAGGTCAAGTAAAAGTGCAGCTGAAAGACTGTGTAAGGACAATAAGTGATACTTATTATGTTCCTAATTTAAGTACTAATTTGTTGTCAGTCAGTGCCATGACCAAAAAAGGTTATATTGTTACTTTTGATAGTACATCATGTACTATCTATGATAATAACGAGATTTTAGCTACAGGTACCCATGTCAATGGTGTCTATCAGCTAGATACTGTGTCTGATAGCGTTTGTACTGCAGAGGAACAGGAGTGCAGTATGATGGCATCAGCTGCGGCAGACTTGAAATCCCAGGAAGTGTGGCACAAGCGGCTCGGTCACCTTAATCTAAGAAGTATGCAACTTTTGCAAAAAGGTATGGCAATTGGCGTTCATTTTAATACTTCTGATTTTCAGCAATGTGTGTCTTGTGTTGAAGGAAAGCAAAGTAGACTCCCTTTTCCTAAGAAATCAAGTAGTAGAGCGACAGAAGTGCTGGGTTTAATACATACAGACTTATGTGGTCCCATACAGGTTCCCTCTATAAGTGGTGCTAGGTACATACTTAGTTTCATCGATGACTACACAAGAAAGCAGTTTGTCTATTTTTTGAAATCAAAAAATGAAACTTTTGCTAATTTCAAAAAATTCAAAGCCCTTGTGGAGAATGAAACTGGGAAGAAGTTAAAAGTTCTTAGAAGTGATAGAGGCGGAGAATATATGAGTTCTAAATTTAAGGAATACCTAAAGACCTGCGGGATCAAACACCAGAAGACCATCCCCGACTGCCCACAACAAAATGGCGTCGCGGAACGGGCCAATAGGACGGTGATGGAGAAGGTTAGATGCATGCTGCGTGACGCTGGACTGGAAAAGAAATTCTGGGCAGAGGCAGTGAACACAGCAGTCTACTTAAAGAACCGCAGTCCTACCAAGGCCGTTCCTGGTGAAACCCCCGAGGAGAAGTGGACAAACAAGAAGGTAAATCTAAACCATTTAAGAATTTTTGGTTGTGTAGCTTATTCTATGGTAAAGAATAGGAGGAAACTTGATCCTAAAAGCAAACCATATATTTTTGTGGGATACAATGAAGAGTCGAAAGGCTACCGACTAATAGATACTGAGAACCACAGAAACTGTGTCAATTCTCGCAATGTTGTGTTCATAGAAAATAAATTTTGGAACAAAGACATGTCACATGATGATAGTTTCAAGCAACATCCTATTGTTGACATCAACAGTCTGATTTCTAATGAAATTCAGCAATCAGAATCATCCACTGTGAGTTCTGATCAATCTGATGACATGAGATTATCACAGAGAGAGGAACAGAGGATCAGCATGATCACACTGTATGATTCTGAGAGCGATAACACAAGTTCTGAAACGGAGAACTGTTTGGATTATACTTACGTTCCAGGAGATGACACGCTGGCTCAAGCAGAGCAGGAAGACACCTCCTACGAAGAAGCTGATGGGTCCTGCCTAATTGCTAATTTTGTGGCACTGGCTGATGGTTACCCTGATGATCCGCAGACTGCAACCGAAGCACTGAAGGGACCGGATTCAGACAGTTGGCGGAGGGCAATGACAGATGAGTATAATTCATTCATTAAGAACAAATGTTGGACTTTGACAAAACGTAAACCTGGCCATAAGCCCGTTCAATGTAAATGGATTTTTAAAAGGAAATATGGTGCTAATGGTGAGCTCATAAAATTTAAAGCTCGTTTGGTTGCCAAAGGTTATACCCAGAAATATGGTATAGATTACCAGGATACTTTTTCACCTGTAGTAAGGTACTCCACAATAAGAATGCTTCTTGCTCTAGCAGCAGAATACAACTTGGATTTGGAACATCTTGATGTGAAAACTGCTTTTCTCAATGGAGATCTTGAGGAAACAGTATACATGGAGCAACCAGAGTGTTTCAAGGTTAAAGGGAGCGAAGATATGGTATATAAGCTCGACAAGGCTGTGTACGGCCTTAAACAAGCTTCCAAGTCTTGGTACGATAAAATTACTAAGGTGCTCTGTGACAAATTAAAGTTCTGCCGCTTGACTTCTGAGCCATGCGTATTCTTTAAGTGTGAAAATGGATCAATGATGATCATAGCGTTGTATGTGGACGACTTGATTGTATTTTCATCACCAGATTTTCAAGGAAAGGATAAAATAAAGAAGGAACTACAGGAGGAATTCGAAATCACTGATCTAGGGCCAGCTCAGCATGTACTTGGCATGAAGCTGATGAGGGAAGATAACAAAATTTACCTAAATCAGTCGAACTACATCCAGAAGGTACTGAAAAAGTTTCGCATGGAGGACTGCAAACCAGCTGCAACACCCATGGAGACAGGTCTTAAACTTACCAAAGAACCCAAGCAGTACGAGACCTACGACTACAGAGGTTTGATTGGTTCTTTGATGTATGTGGCAGTTTGCACCAGACCTGACATCAGTCATGCAGTTAGCTACCTCAGTCAATTCAATGATTGTTTCGGCGAAACTCACTGGAAAGCTGCCAAAAGAATACTACGTTATTTGAAAGGTACAATTAATTTTAACCTTGTATTTTCCAAATCAGGTTTGAACATTTCAGCCTACGCAGATGCTGACTGGGCGTCAGACAACATCGACCGTAAATCGTTTACTGGCTTCATTTTTACCGTGGGCAAGTCCGTTGTTGCTTGGGAGAGCCGCAAGCAGCGCACTGTTGCTCTGTCAAGCACTGAAGCAGAGTACATGGCGTTGTCAGACACATGTAAGGAAGCTTTATTTATTAGAAAATTTTTATTTGAAGTTTTTGGTGCCATGGCTAAAATCACGATTTATAATGACAATCAATCTGCTATTAAGTTATGTAAAAGTTTTGTATTTCATTCCAGAACAAAGCACATTGATATACGTCATCATTTTATTAAAGAAATTGTTAATAAAGGTGTTGTTGAAATAAAATACTTGTCAACTGCAAATATGTTAGCAGACATATTAACTAAAGCACTTTGTAAAGAAAAGCATAATTATTTCACAAGTCAGTTGCTAACAAGTTCATAGGTTAACTTATAATGTTTGTGTTTTAACTGAACTAAGTTAGAATGTAACTTTGTTAAGTTGTAGTTTATGTTTAGCTTGCGTTTAAGGGCCAGTGTTGAAGCTATTGCTTAAATGTAAACGCAACCTAAAAGTTTATTTTGTCTGTGCTCAGTGTGACATATGTAATGTCAAATAGACGTCAGCCCTTTAACTTCCTGTTCTCTGCTAATGGTCATTGGTAATGTACGTACTTGTCTTGTTTGTTATCGCTCATAGTATTAAAATCAAGTGTAATCTCATCGCAGTGTTTTTATTCCTATCATTTTTCCTAACAGTAAATTGGTTTAATGTTAATAACTCACTTTTAAACGAAAGGATAACAAAATGTTTTAGGTTTACTCCTCCAAATACAAAGCACCAACCAACACCTATAAAAATTAATAATGACAAACTTGATGTAGTCGAAACGACAACGTTCCTAGGCATTACATTAGACTTTAAGCTACAATGGGGTACTCATATAAAAAACTTAAATGTAATCAACTAAGCTCTGCAGTATTTGCGATAAAAAAAATTAGACAGCTGACAGATGTTGAAACGGCTAAACTTGTATATTGCAGCTACTTTCATATTGGCATGTGCTACGGAATTATATTGTGGGGTAGTGCCGCAGATATTGGCAACATATTTGTACTGCAGAAAAGGGCAATTCGAGCAGTATATAAAGTGCGTTCAAGGGATTCATTGATAGAAAATAATATTAATTAAATTAATATTATACAGTACACTGCCAGTACATATACGAGAACCTCCTATACGCTCAAACATATTATCCAATTTAAGAAATATAGTGATGTACATAATGTCAATACTCGAAACAAGCATAAACTCGCAATTTCATCTACTAGGCTCAGTAAAATTGCTAAATCTTTTAAAGTGGATTGTGTTATATTTTGTAATAAACTCCCAAATGATATTAAAATTCTTCTTCTTAGTCGGACACTCTTGTCAGAGTGGTCGTGGTTGCGCTGACGAGGTACATGGTGGAGTGTTCGGTGGGTCAACATCTTTTCTGAGGGTAGATCTCCTGGCGATGTGCTTCCATTTCTGACGGTTAGAGGCGTTGCGAGTACACTGGACTATGGTGGACTCAGTAGCCTTTGTGATGGCGACTATCCAGCGGGTTGGCGATCGACCGCGTGCTCTCTTGCCTTCCACCTGGCCCTGAACTACCAGTCTCTCCATCGAGTTCTCATTTCTAGAGACGTGACCAAAGAACTTCAGTATTCTTAGTTGCACAATTGACGATAGTCTGTCTTTAATACGAAGCTCTTTGAGGATGGATACATTGGTGTGAAATGCCGTCCACGGGATCTTTAGGAGGCGTCTCCAGCACCACATCTCTAATGCATCGATTTTACAGCGGTCCTGCAGTCTCAGAGACCAAGTTTCGGCTCCATAGAGAAAGATTGGAAACACAAGGCATTTCATCAATCTGACTTTAGTCTTCTTGGTAATCCTCCTGTCCCTCCAAATCTTTCCCAGTTGTTCCACTGCAGACCTGGTGATGGCGCACCGTCGTCTGATCTCGTCGCCACATCCTCCAGTACTTGATATAGTAGAACCAAGATAAATATAGTTCTGAACCACTACACAGTTGGCTATATAGGGTACGTTGGTTCCAATTTGTTCGTCCCGGTCTACTACCATCACCTTCGTCTTGTGTCGGTTAATAATAAGTCCGAATTGGAGACTGGTACTTTCTAGACGGTTTAGAAAATTTTCTATATCTTCTCTAGTCTGTGCGAGAAGGGTAGTATCATCAGCGTATCTGAGGTTATTTATCACGCGTCCCCCAACAGATATTCCTTTGTTCCAATCTTCCAAGACAATGCACATAATATACTCTGTGTAGATGTTAAAAAGTAATGGCGATAAGATGCATCCTTGTCGTACACCGGCCTCAGTCTTGAATTCGCTTGAAAGGGTATCATCCACTCGTACCGCTGCAGTACCGTGCTCATACAACCTCCTCAATAGAACTATTAAATGGGGTGGTACACCCATTTCCGCAAGTATCTTCCAAAGGTGTGTCCATATGACCGTGTCAAATGCTTTGCGAAAGTCCACAAAGCAGATGTAAAGGGTTGTATTGAATTCTCTGGCCTTCTCAATAATCTGACGCAGTATAAGAATTTGTTCGCGAGTGCCTCTTCCCTTAACAAATCCGGCTTGCTCGGGTGCAATCTGCCTTGAGAGGTAGGCCAACAGCCTTGTATTAATTATGTGGAGCATCACCTTACTTGCATGAGATATCAAGGATATGAGTCGGTAGTTGATGCATTTCTTGGTGGACCCTTTTATGTGCAGTGGAATGAAAATGGATTTTGACCAATCGTCAGGCCATATTCCAGTCTCCCATATTTTACAGCAGATTCTAAAATATTACCTATTAAAAAAATTATAATGTGAGGCCTATTATAATGTGAAAGATTATATGAACGATAAAGATAGTTGGAATGTTTCTAAATTTGTTATACACATTTGAATGCTATTGTAACTTTAGTACTTCATCCTGACTTGCACTAAATAACTTATAAAGTTTTTAGTGAATAAAGTTTTTTTTTACTTTTGACTTTTTGGCTTTACTCTTTATGTGGTAGCATGAAGGGTTCAAGTATGAGCGGCAGTATGAGAAAATATAGTTTATAAATAATAATAGTCAAAAGTTAATAATAATTTCACTAGCGGCAGCATGACGTTGTAATCCTGTGGAAGACAGTAAGAGGGACTCACCGGTAGAGATGTAGATGTAGCTCGCGCGGGTTCGCGTCTAGTGCGGCATGCGGGGAGTGCTCCCGCGACGCGCGCCAGTCACGTTTGCCGAAGGGCCAGCAATTTCCGATGCCTGTTGCTGCAAAACTTTGATCTTCTGCAGACAAAAATACATTTCATTCACATTACCTTACAGCAACGAATACTAGTAGTCGCCCGTTGCATTCGCAATTAAAGGTTTTATCTCAATAAAATGTTTAATATGAGAGTAATCATTAACAGAGATAGTTGTCATACTGAAACATGCAGGGCAAGCCTGTCAGTCATTAAGTTGGCATAGCGACATCCCATCCCATGCACGGACGCAAGCCAAGAAATGGAATGATATTAGCAGGAAGAGACCTAACAAAAGTACGGGAACATCGTAGTGATAAATGCGGTAGAAAACACACAATGTAGGTACTTAGCGCTGGATCCCCGCAAGTTTTAGTAGATAAATTCTGCCCGCGCTAGATGGGAAAAAGAGAGAAGTGCTTGCAAACCGCAGATATTCATCCCTCAATCGTGGCCCTAAGGATTAACCCATCTGATTCAACATTATTCTGCAATACATTCCGAAGTCTTCCATTGTTGGTACATCAATGTGGATACGGGCTAATATTTCTCTAAGGGGTATCGCAGATCACACACTTCTTGTGCTATCGAGTCTGCGGCACACAAAAAATCTTTCATCTTTGGCAGATATTTCACAGACTCAACGACCACGACGTACTTTCACTCATTTTGTCGGCAAAACTGTAGGGATGTACACGCAACGCAAGTATAGAGATTGCTATGTACTTTTTTGTACTTAAGATATTAAAAAGAAGAAGAAATAGAGAATTTTGGGTTCATCCTATTCTCTAAGAACGATTATTAAAGGGACTGTTTTATATTAAACATTCAGTTCGAAAACTATATCCAAATAAATTTGCACACTCCACCCTACAATTTTCATTTTAAATTTCTGTCATGATACTCTGCCAAAGATGTATCATACAGTGCTGGTCTGTTTTCTATTTCTTGAATCAACATCGATACATCGATGTCTAGCTGATAGTCTGTCGTCTGCGATAGGCCTAATGTTTGTCGTCTGCGATAGGCCTAATGTTAAGTCCTGGGGCACGTTGGGCGGTAGTAGTCGGTACAGTACGGACCTGCGAGCAGTATTGCTGGTTGTGTGAAGCGTCATGCACGCTTGTCGGCAGCCGGCGTTCTTCGCGACCACAAACCGACCACTCTCCTCACACTGAACTTTAGTCTCTGCAACAAAGAAACAAAAGAACATACATATCTAATGATACTTTTTTAGAATAATATCTGGACGAGCTAGCCTTGCTCGGATTTTAAAGAATGTACAACTAATATGACGTTTGGATTCGAACCGGGGTCTTCTGCTTTCCGGATCAACCAATGTCCCATCTGAGCAATTATAGTCTTGTATATAGTGGCGAAATTTATCTTTATATTCTAATGTAGCTGTTTCTCATTAAATCACGGATAAAACATAGAAATAAAAGGAAGTTGCATGTACATACATACACACTCACGCCTTGTTCCCGTCGGGGTAGGCAGAGACAATAGAATGCCACTTGCTTCTATCCTTACAAACCTCACGCGCTTCCTCGACATTCATTATTACTCTTTTCATACATGCTCGCGCGGTGCTTCTGACCTTTCCATTTCTCAAAACCTCCTACTGGTAGAATGTTTAGAAGTATTTTTTCATAATTTTTTTTTATCTAAAAATCTGTTCACTTAACATTAACATGGTTTAATTCTGTTAATTTATGTAACCAGTAAGTCACGTGTATCACTTATCAAATTGACGTTAGTTAATTGAATACCCGCAATTATCACAGAATTTTATGTACATATTGTGTAATCATAACATGTGTTTTTGTGAGAGGTAGGGTTCTATGTATATTATAAGATACAAGCTTTTATAGAACCTGCCGAGTTAGCATGTTACTCTAGGTCAAATCTTGAAAGCAAAATTAGAACCACATCACCACCAGTCTTGGCAAAGTATTTGGAGCTGCATGATATTCAACGTCTTACGATCTAACTGGAAGGTGGCCTTGAATAAATAATACAAACCCATCGAGTTCGAGAGGGCTCGTTTGACTATAAATGAATAAACCTAATAACAATAATACTTATGAATTGAAAGAAAAAGAAATATGAATACAACTGAAATAAAGGTATGTACGTATTTTGCGCGATGTTATGATAATCAACCGCAGAAAAAAAAATACTGTACCTTTGTATCAATGTTTTATATATAAAAACTTCGAAAACTTTTGCACAAGAATTTATTTAACTCCGCTGTTTATGGAGCAAGTTAGTTAAAAATGATCCAAAGATTGAATCTGTATAATTTGTAGAACATTATGGCGTTTTTAGGATTTTTAACTGGAGTTTAATCTGGATTGTGACTTTTATTATCACAGCTCGCATTCGTCTTGCTTATATTGCGAAATACATTTCTCCGAAGAGACTTCCAGCTAGACAATCCAAACGACATCAGCACACCGATGAGCGCGACCGTTGTCCTCTATAAAATTGAATAGTCTACAAGAGTTGGCAGTGCGTTATGTTCATGAGGAATTAGAACTTCTATAACGTATCGATGTGAATTCAATATGCCATTATCTATAAAGACTTACCCTTATTCATAATGGTCCGCTTACTTTAAACAGCCCCTTAAGAGTGTTTTTTCTCATTCTGACTTAGGTCAATAGAAGAAGACAGAGTGAGAATTAGCAATGCTTTAAATTAGCAGACTATAATGTATAAGGGGGTAAATCCGCACGATCCAACGATTTTATGCCTGCCCAAAAAAATATAACGGAGCCCCCAACCATAGGGTGTGATTTATTCAAAGCATGCATCTGCAAAGCGTTCTCCTCGCTTTCGTAGCACCTGCCGAAGTCAGTCTTCACCGTACAAAGATATTCTTGCCTCTTCGGAATACAATACCCTATCCCAGTCTTAAGAAGACTGAACATAATAAAACTGTAAATCAAAAACAATGGAGACCAAACCCCGTGCTTAAATCAAAAACAATGGAGACCAAACCCCGTGCTCACGGAGTAATTGAGGACCCCGGGTTGGGAGATGACCATGCGTAGTATACGTATGGCGATATAAATCTCCTTCAGCTGACCGTCCAAAAACTGATTTGCACATTTTGTGCTTAGGTTCTCTTTGAGCTACACATATGAAGATATGCTATTTTCTCAACGCCTGACTGATCAGAAAACACCGGTGTCTTGATATCGCTGGCAGGTCCTCTGAACTGTCCAACGACTTACATTTAGGCTCTGAATAACAAAGCATTTGCTGGCTTTTATCATTTTATCCACAATTTTAGAGACCGACCGACTAAATAAAGATACAGGTACATAAAAACACCAAGAAAGAAGAATATCAATCAACAATAATTGTCTAAAGGCTATTCGAGTCACAAATGTAGTAATTAAACTTTAAAAACCAGTTTCATTCTTACATTTTAATTTGGAACGAACTTGTTAAAACACCACGGTTCTTTTATCACTTGCCAGTAGCATATTCCAACGAATAAATACTTTTTCCTTTTTTTACACAGGAGAAAATAAATCGCTCGCTTTTTCGTAAATGGGTTATTTTAACATTTCAAATAATGCCAACAAGATAGTTAAGCGTCTACCAAATTTAAAGGAAATTGAAATAGTACCATCGAACTGACATAGTCGGGAAGGTAGGTTCTAACTTCTTAACAGAATCATGTACCTATTCTAGCGGTGTTTGGGCTTATTGCGAATTGTTATGACTCATAATACCTAACATTTCTAAGTACAAATTCTCTTTCTTCGGATTGCTTTGTCTACTAGAAAATGCTCCGATCTGGTGGACAGTAAGAAAGGCAACTGGAATACGGAAATTTTGAGTTTGAGATGAGAGCAGTGCCCGTATACAGCAATGTTCCGTTCTCTCTTTGACGACGATAAAGGTAATATTATAAATAATTAGGGTATAGTTATTTTTAGGTTTATTTGACATAAGACGGCTGCCGTAGCTGGAGCAGCGGCTACCACCTAGGGTGGACTTACCATTTGGTAAGTAGAACGTTTCTTTGGCCCTACTTAGTTCCGTCGTGTCATCTAACAGCAGCAAACTTTTTTTACACAAAGACAACGCGAATGATCATGACTGCTATACAGTAATATTGTAGACGAAAGCTTCCAGCTTAACTGCTCAACAAGTACGGATAATTTGATTGTTAAATTCCGGTGAGTGAATACAGAAAAACCCACATAATAACAGCACGTGTAGGAACCACGCAGCCGGCGGCTACGATTAGCTCGCGCGCGGTGCGGGACGCGGGCGACAAACATAAATAATAGTACAGTTTTTCGTTTTAACGCAACACGCTAAATCAAATTGCCATGAAAATTTCCATAGAACTAGGAGATAAGTAAAAAATAGATGGAGCAAAATTAAGCCCGGTTAAAACACGCAACTAATCGAAAGTACAAGTAAACAGTGAACAACAAGAGGAATCACAGGAGCATTTGAGGTAAGGCTCTTTTATTGAATTATTGGAACATACAAGGATAAACATTCCATAATAATATATAACTCCGATGTTAAATTTTTTTTCCAGAGGCCTCAAGTGTAGCGACTGGCTAAAAGCATCATCGATAACAATGAGTAGTACATCTCAGGCGAATCTAATAGCCTAAACACAGGGTCGGATTTCGTACGGCCGAACCTATGGTCCGGTGGGCGTGAGTGAGCGCCTCTCACCAATTGATCCGCCGTCGTATTCAGTGGAGTCCGGACAATGCGACATACCAACCAATATAGTCCGCTACCAGACCGCGTCCAATGGACCGGTGGTACCAAATCCGATCATGTATTTATAGCTTTACAGACACATCGCGATCGCCGGTCATTCACTAATCACTCCGTCTGTACTCTACTGTAGCATACCCAATCTACGACCAACACTCAACTCCCGTCTCTACCCTGCAACTACACCAATGACCTTGGACAGCGCTCACGTGATTGGCTGCACGCCTACGCACACATGTCCACCGCCTCGTGTCTTGTTAACTTAACTCTGTATTCGGCTACTGCATTAGTGGCTGAACAATAAAGATTGCGCGTTTCACGCAACTGGGTGGCAACCAATTTACCTATTCACAATTTCATAAAATACTAGTATGAAGACGACTTTTCAGGTGCTGCCGTCGCTGAGTTACTATATAAACGCTTCGTGGCAGCGTGACTGTATAATCGTAAACAGCATTTTGAGCTAGATACTTGTCAACTGTATTACAATGGCATCAAACGCGGCAACACTTACAAGTTTTCTAGTACTTATTGAATACATCAAAGGTAAAGAAACTGTTTGCTGGTTTTGCCACAGACAGTGAAGCCTGACCGACCTTTAATCTCGACCTTTCGAATATTCTTGTGGATGTTCTCTCCTATACGAAATGGTATTATGAACAGAGCTCGTTCTTGACTTAATAGTTATTTATATTATAATAGCAAACTTAAAAGGCAGATATTTAATAATACGAGTCTCTCATTGCAAATCGAAATAACTATTATATG
The DNA here is from genome assembly GCF_905404315.1 of Leptidea sinapis. NCBI lineage: Eukaryota > Metazoa > Arthropoda > Insecta > Lepidoptera > Pieridae > Leptidea > Leptidea sinapis. The sequence goes on along the minus strand of NC_066275.1, from coordinate 3,996,621 downwards.
ATCCAATTACCATCGCGAGAGCTTCTCGTGACGTCACAGAGCTTTAGACCGAAGCCTCCTTCATTAGCGCGTGTCTCGCACCTCCTGCCTCCCGCCTCCTAATAAATTCTTCCTAATTTAATAAATGCCACTCACTCGTTGTAACACATAAATATATTTTTATCTTTTCGTGATACTTTTATTTCATAGAAATCTCTGTCGCAATTTCGTAATTTATATCAAGTTTTTTCCTAACATCACATTAAACGAGAAATGAGTCGTTTGTATTTATATCTACGATAAACGTTCTTATTTTTTATTAATTCCTTGTGTTGAAGTAATTTATACCTAAATTCAAGTCTAATAGAAAACAGATAATAGTGGAGACGAGTGGTAGAATATAAAATTAACTATCTAAAATCAAAGCCTTTCAAGAAAAAAATCTTCATATACACAAAAATATCTCCCTGGTTGAGTCAGCTTTTAACCCGGTATCATACTATAACTTAACTTAAGTCTTAGGAGGTCAAACAATCGTACAACGGCAACGCCCATAACATCACTAACAAAATACAACAAAATAACCAAATAAACACAGGATCGTATAGTACCTACCATTATTAATATCCGGACGTCCGATTTTTAAGAATGTACAAAACTTGAACAAAAAAAACTAATGGGAACTGGATTCGGACCGGGGTCTTCTGCTTTCCGGATCACCCAATGTTCCATGTGAGCTATTATAGTCTTGTATATAGTGGCGAAATTAACCTTTGTATTCTGTTACTGTAGCTGTTTCACATTAAAACATGGATAACACTATTTTTTTTTAATTGAAACCTAGCTAGATCGATTTATCACCCCCGAAATACCCTGTATACTAAATTTCATGAAAATCGTTGGAGCTGTTTCCGAGATTCAGATTATATATACAAGAATTGCTCCATTAACGGAATAAGATATTTTAATTAGACGTTAAAATGTAACAAATAACTCCGTTTAAAATAAAATACATTGAACAGTTCCAAGTTGGACGTGTGAACCGCATTGCGGCAAGTGCCAACCCTCCGGGGAGGTGGGGCGAGGTCAACTTCACGCCACTTCAACAAAAACTTTGCACTCGATAGTTTTACAAAGGCGAGTTTAACACAATAGGCCTCTCGAACAAAATTTATCAGTGAATGTCGGGCCTTCAAGCTCCATCTAGACAAGCTGCTTAATTATTCTGTCAGGAGCGGGGCCTGTTATCTAGTCGCTGTGACGTCAATAGGGTGGGAGATTGAGAGACTGTGACACACTGCTAGAAAGATCTAGTAATCAGTTTTTAGTTTAATGTACTATAGATAACAATTTTACATTGGCTAATACATTGTAAAATATATAGTAATAAAAATAGTTTAAGAAACTAAAAAAAACACGCTTTGGTTGAAAAATAATGGTTGTAATTTAAAATGAACACCAATCCCTGCCTTATCGATAGAAGAAAAATATATATAAATTAACAAAAATCTTATTTTGCAAATTGAAAATAGAATAATTTTATCATATTAATGTACTGTAATGGCTCCTCGATGTTTCAACGAAATCTGGCCGTTTAAAGTGGGTCAAAATCGCGCCATAATGAGTCGGATACAAACAAACATACATAAAGGTGAAGCTAATAAAAAACGGGTTAAAACAATATTGCTTGCTAAACGACCCTAGTGAGTAACCACTTAATAGTTAATATTTATAAAAAATTGCACGAGATAGAAAACATACTGGTGTTGGTATGATGTTCGTCTGATTAAATGACATATCTATAAGCTTCTTCTAATGCTGATAGCTGTTAGCGTGCATTGAACATAGAATTTCAGTTGGTCAGTTAGAAAAAACATAGATAGGTCAGTATTCTAGAAGGTGTCTGGATTTGGTATGCGTATTTCAATTACTGATGTTAATGATACGCCATATACGACGCAGTGCCGCTTTAGATTCCGTAGAAGCCCATAATTTGAGCGACATCTTAATGCACTCGTCATTTTGAGATATAACATCTCATTAGCCCAGTATAATTTTAGTGGGACCTAATAAAGTTCTTATAGTAAACAACATCGTACCAGATCCCGCAAATTAAAATATGTTACAATCTGAATACAATAAAATCACCTGAATACGAATATTCGCAGTTCATGGAGAGCACTTTGGACTCGATTGTGATTCCAGCGAAGGATTGAAAGCGGAAATACAAGCAGCCAACGGAAGGTGCACATTTTCGGCATCCGATGACAATGTTCAAAACAACGTCGTAAAGCAGTTGAGAGTGTCACGTTACGGAAATTCTTGACCAGACACTTGGCCATACAAAGAGCTACAAATGCGAAGACATAGCTGTCGCGTTCTTATGTCATGCGGTATATAGTCGGTGTCGCGGGAATGTCGCGGTGTCTCTCGCCGGCCGTTTGTCGTTTGTTTTGCAACAATCTCAGTGTTTACAACAACATGCCCACACAGGATACTACGTATTATAACAAAGTATGTTGATTGAAGCCAAGAAAGACGTATTGCATCGAGCAATAAATTTTAAAGTTAGCCGCGACAACTATATGTACTTCCATACTTTACTTAACCTAACAGTTCTTTTTATTTTAAAGCAAAAATCTGTTGAGTGTTATGTTACAAATAATAGGCAATGGATTAGTATATCATAATATGTAAAGCATTCTCAAATCATATATTTACAGTAAGTCTTAAGGGGTTGAGCATTTGGGTCCTGTTATTTTAACTTTGAACAAGATTGAAATAAAAAAGAAATACATATAGGGCAACGTTCAATAGCCCTTTTCTAATTTAATATTATTTAGAACCCATATAATATGTTGACAACCTTTAATCGACCCTGAATCTCAATTTTCAAAATTAACATTAATTCCCATATCCAACAATAGGAAAACTCTTATCTGTCTCATTTAAATATCAGTCCGTGTTCCGAGAGACGGTCTGATAAAAAAGAGATCACCAAATCTTTGCATAGATCGCAGATAATGAATTAAAATATAAATTTCAGATCGCCAATTTAGGACGACGCTTAAATACAGAATTGGCCGTGTCTAACTGCGCTCTGACCACTGTATTTTGATTCAAAACACGTGAACTAAGCTACCGTCTATCAGCATTTTTATGTGATACAATCGTAATAAAAATGGCGTGTTCACGTGAAGTCGCGTGAAGCGGCCGCAACAACGTTGATAGTGGCGGGCGGCGACCATGTAACGCACAATCACTCTGTTGATAACTGTGTGTTATATCAACATATATCGGAGATGTGCAGATATTTCATTTGCCTCTTTTAAACATGAGATCCCATAGATTCTCTTACATCATAAAATGGTCGTTAAGTCATCGGATGTTAAGTGATCACCGTTGCTCACACTCGTTTAGTTTAAACTATTTGTTGTTAAAGCGGCAAAAGAAATACATTTGCTGTCAAGTTTTACCTGTCTAGCTAATGCGGTTTATGAGAAACAGATCAACCACCATAAGTGGCCATCCGCACTACCCAGTCATCAACTGTTTTTTTTTGTATATATAAGAATGGGCAAACAGGCAAGAGGCTCACGGGATGGGGAGAGATGAGGCAACCGCCCATGAACATACGCAATAACAGATGTCAAAAAATGCATTGCCATTTGCCGGCCCTTAATGTGGGAGTATGATTTTTCTTGAAGGTCCTTAAGTCGTATCTGTTCGGGAAAACCGCAGCCGGTAATTGATCCCACAAAGTGGCTGTGCGAGGCAAGAAATTTATTGCAAAACGCGCGGTTATGGAATGCCAGACGTCAACGTGATTGTGATGCGTGTCGTATTTTGCACGTAATGTCCGGTGGTGGAATTCGGCCGCTGCAACCCGAAAAGCTCATCTGAGCACTCCCCGTGATAAATGCGGTAAAAGATGCAGAATGCAATTGATATAAATTGTCCATAACTGTGTCCATAGCACACACGAAAACGGTCTAAATTTTGCAAGTCAAAATACTGAGTCTGATATGTATATAAACGATTGTGATATGAAGAAACAGCAGCAAAAATAAGTAGACTAAGATAACATTGTCGGTAGTTTTGATATGATAATGAATGTAAAAAGACCTCTTGTTTATGTTCGGGCATTACGAACGCACATGAATAACACATGATTGTATAATGCAAATTTAAATATCAGGTAGCAAACGTCCAAAAATATTTCACTACGACAGTTTCAGATAAGATAACAGTAATCGTGTACGTAACGGTAACTGGTTACTTTGATCAAATATACGTACTATATACCTAGGCCTGTAAAACTAAGTATTGCACTATTTTTATACTGAATAGTGCACAAGATGTACTCTTCTAAACGCAAACCCGTGAGTGTGACTTGTTCGCGGATGAATGGGGATAATGTCAGAATGCCTGAAGTACTGTGAGCGAGATGAATGTCTGAATTAATAATTAATTGTCTTTATTTAATGTAATTGGTTTTGACAGTTTTAATTAAAGTAAAATAAATAAATACATACTTGGGATACAAAAAGGACTAGAAAAAAAGAGGTTAATTTTGTACACAAAAACTTCATAGTCGGTAACCTTCTTTTAAAAAATGGCTGGAGAAATCTCTAATAAAAAAAATACTTTTCGAACCATAAATTTTTATGTTTCGGATTTTTGGCTTCAAGTTTTTTCTTGATCGATGAATCTTGTTAAAAAAGATAAGCCAGACAGCGGCACATAAACTTTATTTATCATGCCTCGTTTAAGTAATTAAGTATATGCTAGGATAATGGCTTTTCTGGAACTAGGCATCTGTATGCATCGTACTGCAAGAATGGTGCGTGTGACGTTAGTAACGGTCCAGAAGGTGAAACAAAGGCACGAAAAGAATGGAAAACATCGGAGGAAGCCTTGTAATGGCAGACCAAGGTGTGCTCCGAGAAGATTATATTGTTTAAACTGTCTTTAGAAATCACCATCTCAATGCAGTTGTCGTAGTCCAGCAACAGCTGCTTCAGACCCATATGACTACATTAGTGACAGTACAGTGAGAAGGAGACTTGCTGAAGCCCCGAAGACCAGCAAGTGGCCCTAGAGCATCGAGCAAGCAAGAGTGTGATAGGTATGCCCATGAAAACATACAATGTGATGAAGAAGAATGGTCAAGAATCTTGTTCACAGATGAGTCTTGATTCTCACTTTACACTTCTGATGGAATGCGAAATGTCTACAGGCGACCTGAGAGTTGACCTGTGAGCGATACCTTCAAGCCTGCTTCTCAGAAGACTGCAGTACAATGGAGGTAGCGTTGGTTTTGCACTTGATTTTATGAAATAAGAACATGTGAAATACTGAAATATGTACTGTAGCTAAAGCCATGGCGCGCCAGTTACGACACACGGTTCAAAGTATTTAGAAGAAGAAATAATACTTAACTATTTAAAAGATGGCAATGAATTAGGATCTCTCGATATTCTCGCACACACGCGATGGCCATCATAACGCAACATCCGGCTTATTTCATCATGGACGTCAACTTCCGCTTGTTTCATATCGACAAAGGACCTATTATAATGTCATTCTTCGTTTTCATAATAATCTCTCCACTAGTATTGTTTTTCGAGGACCGATCTATTTAATTCAACTTCAAACAGACATCCAATTTAGGTTCAAAGTCATTCATTCAGTCAAAAGTCTATTGCAGTAAAGTAAACCGTAATTTTCTCAAAGTCAAAAACGTAACTCTCTTTTAAGATAATCAAAAAATACGAATTATGTAAAAATACATAATTCGTTTAAATCTATTAAAGTTTTATCCGGCTTCCCATTTAAAAATTATCACACGGGACATATTGTTAAAATAATGTGACAATTTTCGCAACCGTGCTTTATTGTATGAATGAAATGTGATGCTGGCCTTAAGTCCTTTAAATTTGAGCATGCCGCAGCAATATTATAATCCAAACAAATGTCAATTCACGGGCCTTAAAGAGTTCGCAGGATAAGCTGCGATTGTATCTAGCGCGGGTGAGCACGCATGCGTCGCTATCGATTGCGTCCCTGCACTGCAACGTCCCGAGCGGTATCCACGTATGTAGGTTCGGCTTGCCGTGAATATTCTAGAATCCTGGTAGAAGTATTAAATCTAGATATTCTTATATTCCTTGAGGTTCATGTGTCACGCGGGGGTCACAGAAGATCAGCGTTGCAACACAGTTGTGTTGAAACACATGCTGAGTGGCTACTTTTTTTAACACCACACGTTTTTATATTTGTATATTTTTATGTTGCTTCATTTTATTATTTGTGTGTGTGTTGATATAGATGTTTTTTCTTTCTTTATTTATTTCCTTTACCAATTTCTAATAGACTTAAGATTGTAAAGAACTCTGTTCTGACTCTACAATCATCGAAAGAATCGCCAAGTCAGCGTTTTCAGGGATAAAAGATTGAAAAGTTTAAAAACACGAATTTTATTTTAAATTAACAAAAGATTATGATGAAGAGATTAACAGCCAGTTTGGGATTATTTTAATACCTTAAAGACCGATGTGTACTTAAACTACGTTAAATAGTGTATACCAACCAACGAGGAGGAATTTCAATTTTATACGTAAGAAACATCAAACCGACCGGTAGCCAATTAAAATCATATTAACATTTCAAGTCAATTTCGATTCATGAAATAAACAAAACGAGGCAATGTTGACTACGGAACTTGTATTGACAATCGCGTTCATTTCCAATCAATGTGGCAATAATCATTACAATCTATTCGACCGATTTAATAACAGACGGAGCTAAAACTAATACGATGAAAGTCATTGAACCGAACGTGATTGCAAATTACGGTAAGTCATAATGTCCAATCGAGAGCAGACGAATTTCCAACCATCGAGCTATGTAATTAAATCATAAATGTAAATTATATAATTTATACGTCTAGATAGTCTCTTTCTGTTAGAGAACCAATAATAATAAAAATAAGTTTAAAAAACTAAAAAACACGCTTTGGTTGAAAAGATAATGGTGGCAATTTAAAATTAACATCAATTTCTGCCTTGTCGACGATAGAAGAAAAAATTATATTAACAAAAAACTTATTTTGCAAATTGAAAAATGGAATAATTTAATCAAATTAATGTATTGTCATCGCTTCTAGATAAATCTACGAAGTTTGAACAAAATCTGGTCGTTTACAGTGGGTCAAAATCGCGCCAAATGAGTTGGTTACAAACAAACATATATAAAGGTGAAGCTAATAAAAAGCTTGTAAAAACAGGCCAGCAATATTAATTTAGTGTGCGTGACAAGCTACGTCTTACACTCGCGATTTGTATGATGACACCATATTGTGTGTGTGCGTGAATTGCACAAAATAGAGGTTAACACAACTTCGAAGTTTTTACAGCTGTCATAGTCTATAGTAATACTATTTATTACCTTTAAATAAATGATAAAAGGTTATAAATGGTAATACTAAATAGTAGCGCATGATAAGATCCTGCGTCGTCAATATGTAGGGTCTACGAATCTGCCTAAGTTGTTACATTTTAAATTTAAACGCAAGCATAAGGCTGGAAGCATAGACTTACAATATAATAGCGTATAGAAAAATAAAGTGTGCGAGAGAGAAGAACGAAGATACGGCAAGATAGATAAGGCAAGCGAATATAAGATACATAATAGCTTTAAGGGTAGGTAAATGTATACACTTTTATAATAAAGTCCCAGCCACTGATCAGGCATTCATCTATAAAGAAATTTAAATGTTTTATAAAAAAAAATGGCTCAGTCGTAAATCCTATAACTCCACAGCTGAATCGGACAGCCTGGGACTAGATTATGATTATTTTATAGTGATAGAAATGACTACAATTTGTATATGTTTATTGAAAAGAGCTCAAAATAGAATGCTGGGAGTTTCTTGCGCCGTTTCTCTCTCAGAGCGCCATTTGTTTCCGAAGCGGTAGTAGTAGCTAGTATATTAGAAATGACATCAAAAAGAATTCTAAAGGAATCAATTTTGAGAAAATTCAGTCGTCCTAGGCACCGCTTAATCACCTTATTACCGCAGTGCGTACTAGGACTGCGACGTCGGTCGCCTATGCCTGTATCTATCGTGATATGTAGCCTATAATATATTTTCCCGAACTTTTATTGATATTATTGCAAAATTTTAATTAAACAGTAGGTAGTTTTTAGATATTTTCCCGGACATACATACAAACTGACATACGGACAAAAAGACAACAATTCAATAAAGTAAGTATCGCTATATACTACACTGTCTCGACGACTAGTCTTGTAAATGCAAGAGTTGACTCAAACACTTTCTATAATGTTATGACATGGAGCCATATACAGCACAGCATATTTAAAATAAAATACAAATCATAATATTTTTCACTTAATCATGTTGAAGCATGAGAAAACCAAGCTCGTACAACTGATTTCGTGTGAGACGCCTGGATACAAGTACCGCTTCGCAATGAAACAAATCGGTACGTATGCGACAGTTGCAAGCGATGGACTAATTTCGATAAGTTTGATTAGTTATAAGTTGACAACTTGAGTTAGATCAATTTACCAAAACTTGTAACAAAGTAATCGTTTAATTTATAACAATATATAGCGTGCAAACAGAAGTAACAATTATAATTAACCTAATGAATATCAATAAAAGCCCTCGCGATACTGTTGCTTCTATATTTTTATGTATTAAAAACAAAACCGAACCCGAAGCCCGTGAACGCTGGAGTGCCCCAAGGCTGTGTGCTATCTCCCACGCTGTTTCTTCTGCATATCAATGATATGTTGGACACCTCCAACATAAATTGCTATGCAGACGACAGCACTGGTGATGCCGTATACACGGGCCATGCAGGTTTCTCGGGAAATCGTTGACCAGTGCCGGGAGAAACTTGTGTCTTCTATCGAGTCCTCTCTTGGGAAGATCACGGAATGGGGTAAATGGAACCTTGTCCAATTTAACCCCCAGAAGACTTAAGTTTGCGCGTTTACCACAAAAAAAACCCCATTTGCCGTATCACCGCTCTTCGACAACACTTCCCTTAAAGCCTCGCCTAGTATCGGAATACTGGGTCTCGAAATCTCGACCGATTGCCAATTCCGTGGCCATCTGAAGGGCAAAGCTAAATTGGCTTCGCCGGCCCACATTCTAACGCTCTACAAAGCGCAGGTCCAGCCACACATGGAGTATTGAAGTCATCTCTGGTCTGGCGCACCCCAGTATCAGCTCGACCCATTTGACCGCGTGCAACGTAGAGCAGCTCGAATTGTCGGAGACCAAGTGCTCTGTGAACGGCTGGATCACATGGCGTTGCGTAGAGATGTCGCTTCGTTGTCATCATTCGCTACCGCATTTATCACGGGGAGTGTTCCGAAGAGCTGTTAAACCTGATTCTTGCCGCCGAATTCTACCTTCGCACGACAGACCACTTCTGGATGTTTAGGACCTTCCTCTACAGTGCGCTACCGTACGTACTCCTTCCTTGATTGTGAGCGGCGGTGATCACTTAACACCAGGTGACCCGTGCGCTCGTTTGTCCTCTTATTCCATAAAAAAAAAGTTATTGAACTCCTAAGTAGTGAAGAAGTCAGGATCTTCGCTTATATCCCAAGAGTCAGACTAAATGACAGTTGAAAACAACGATGGAAAAGTAAAAACACTGAATTTTTATAACATGACATTGACTTGGTCTATTGCAAAAAAATTAGAACACATTTCCAAGCGTAGTAGTGTACCAATCAAGTCTTTATTCAATCAAAGACTGTTTCAAACAGTAATATATGTAGACAGTAGGTTTTCCAATTCTAGGAAATATAATTTATAATGCATTACATATAATGCGCATGACTATCATGCAATAATGCTTAATCATCAATACGTTAGATATAGACAAGACATTTGACCTGCACAGAATCACGGATCAACATTTATCGATAGAGCGTTATAGGTTAGCAATTCATCTGCTGGACAAAGGCCACCCCCATAGATTTCCACGACGATGGGTCCTGCGCTACCCTCATCCATTGTATTCCAGCGATCTTGAACAGTTCGTCGGTCCATCTTGTGGGGACCAACCAACTGTCTGTGTACCGGAGTACGTGGTCGCCATTCGAGAACTTTACTACCCCAACGGCCATCTGTCCGTCAAACTATGTGCCCTGCCCACTGCCACTTCAGTTTCGCAATCATTTGGGCTATGTCGGTAACTTTGGTTCTCCTACGAATCTCCTCATTTCTGATTCGATCTCGCAGGGAAATTCCGAGCATAGCCTTCTCCATTGTCCTCTGAGCGACCATGAGCTTTCTCATAAGGCCCATAGTTAGCGACCACGTCTGCCCACGGTTAGTAATTACGTTAGGATTTAGATTTTAAATATAATTAAATATTAAAGTCTCTCACATTATTTTGAAACGGCTTCAAAAAAGTTCTGTATTCAACCCGTATGTTTTGAAATGATGGATGTCCGCGATTTTTCGAAAAACGAATGACCCGATTTGCATGTGAAAAATGCCTAGGTTTCAGCAAATACGCACAAGTATTTTAAAAATAACTAAAATAACAGGATTATCAGATACCATTGATTGACCAAATAGAAAATAAATGATAGTAAGACTACGAAAAAACTTCACCGCGCGTGCCCACTGCCGGTTCCTGTTCTCGCCCCGTGCTAATAACGCCCTCGCTACCCGTAAGATTCATACATTTATACACTATTAAAAATAAACTGCACGTAGTATTTTTTTCTGTTAGTAGAAAAGTCCATAATTTAAGGCAAAAGTTTCATATGAAACAAATTTGTTAGTATTTATTTATGACTATTCTACATTGACTGGTCTTTTATTGGTTAAAATCTAGTGTTGTATCCTAATATAACTAATATAATAATGTTACGATTTTCTATTAATTTTATCACTACATAATAGTATAAAACAAAGTACTCCGTCTGTCTGTTCGCGATAAACTCAAAAACTACTGCACTGCGATTGTCGAGCTGTTTTCACCAATGAATAGCGTGATTCTCTAGAAATGTTTTAAGATATATAATTTGTTTAGGTTATGTATAAATTTTGTATACATTAACGATATTTGTTGGAGGTGTCGGAAAAAAAAGCCTTCGGGAACTTTCAACGAAAACGCAGTCTAAACCAATTGAGTTATTTAATAAAGCAATGTAAGGTGGAATTGTGTATCTTACATAGTTCTACAGAAAAGTCTACGATGGCATATGTCTATCTCTTAAGGATAAACATACTACATCCATTTTAATACTTTAAAAATTTGCAATAACATATAAAGCGGTAATGTAAAAGCAGTTTACATGAATAGAATATTAATCCTTATCAGTTTATTACTACATATTATAATATAATTAATTTCCGATGGCTTTAGACTACCTACATTATTCACGAATATTTAGGAATATTTTTTTTCTATTGATATAACAGCGTCCGTCGGGTCACCTAGTTAATCATATAATCAACAGCAAATGAAGCAATTGCATACAGAATGTATCATTTCAACTGTGAGGTTTATGTTCGTAGGTAGGTAAAGAGATTTTAGGATACTTATAGACTTTAAGCTACAATGGGGCGCTCACATAAAAAACTTATCTAATAGAATAAGCTCTGCGGTATTTGCGATAAAAAAAAATTTGATAGCTAACAGATGTTGAAACGGCTAGACTTGTATATTTCAGCTACTTTCATAGTGTCCTGTTCTACGGAATTATATTGTGGGGTAGGGTTGCAGATATTGACAACACATTTGTGCTGCAGAAAAGGGCAATTCGAGCAGTCTATAAAATGCGTTCAAAGGATTCGTTGAGAGAAAAGCTCAGTGAAATTAATATAAGTACACTGCCAGTACATATACGAGAATCTCCTGTACGCTAATAAACATAGTAGGCAATTTAAAAAGAATAGTACATAATGTCAATACTCGAAACAAACAAACTCGCAATTCCTTCTACTAGGCTCCGTAATTTTGCTTAATCTTTAAAAGTGGATTGTGTTATATTTTACACCCAGATTTTACAATAACCTCCCAAATTATATTAAAATATTACCAATGATAAAATTTTAATGTATATATAATGTGAAAGATGTGTGAGGTATAAATGTGCCTATTATAATGTGAAAGATTATTTGAAATATAAAGATAGTTTCTAAACTTATTGTTCATGAATATTGTTCTACTCATTTGAATGTTATATTAACTTTTGTACTTCATCTTGACTTGCACTAAATAACTTATAAAGTTTTACAGTGAATAAAGATTTTTTTGAATATGAGAGTATAATAAAAAAAATACCGACTTTAAAATGTAGGTTTACATATATAAGGTAACTATGATGAATAGAGACCGAATTATATGCAAATGCATATTGCTTATGCTTTTGCATATTTAGTACCTACCTACCTTTTCAGCGGTAGTCGCATATTTTAGAAAAAAAAAATATCCATTTTTACGCTCGATCTCGCTCATCGTTCGATGCTTTTCATAGTAAGCCCGAACATGGCACCCAAATTTAAATTCCGCCTAGTAACCTCAGTCGACGTTGAACGCTCCTTTTCCGCTTACAAAAATTTACTAAGCGATCGTAGACACGATTTGTCTACAGAACATTTAGAACAGTACTTAGAAGTACATATTTTTAAAGGTATATCTTAAATTTCATTGTTACCTAGTAGGTATATCTTGTAATAGTTTTTTTCACAAATACGATTGTCAGTACAAGTCTTTATAAAATAAAATAAAAATATGCCTTTTTATTTTTTCCTGTTTAATTTTTAATAAGTATGAATATTTTGGCCCTTGTTATGGATTTTCGTGCATATTTTAGCTATGTTACTTGCATATTTTCATGCATTTTTTGATGCTCTAAGTCTCTAATGATGAATAGTAAAAAAATAAATATTCTACATAAAACTATTTTAAGATAGTGGTTGGAAAAAAATCTGAGTAATTCTGCATTTTTATCACATTAAATACTTTAATTAGTGATTGTCGTACAGTTTTTACTTTTTGTATTAGAATACATTGGTATTTTGAAACATTAATACAACCCAATTAAAACTGAGGAGACAATACCTGGGCCGCTCGTGCGGAACATATCACATTCTCATGACGAACAAGTACGTCATCCTATTATAGTCGTTTAAAGGTCATTTGACATTGGATAAGTGTCCCAGCAAATTAACATGTTATTTATGCAGGAAATTCCACGAGTTGATCTAGTACTTGTAAGACACTACAGATGTTGTTTGGCAAAAAATTCAATTTTTTCCAATCAAATCTGTTAGCGATTTCGGGGCAGGAATTTAATAAATAAAACTCCTTTGTAAGCGCAGCCCAATACAATCTCCATTTATTCGTATACATTCTTGGGACTTCGAATTATCGAATTTTCGCTTTAAGAAAGATAATAGGCTTTTAAGCCTCGTTAATTGTTTTCATAATGCCCATTTAGACTTTTTTTAAACTAACAATAAATAACCTCTAAAGAATAATAGGTAAATCACAATACTTGATTACGGTACCTAAATAAGACATTTTAATGGAGATTTTTCCCCTGATGGATTGTGGGCGCCGCTATCCGTAATCAATTGCAACAGAAGAGAGGTAAGAGAGGCAGCTTATATATATCTATTACGACAGTATAGTCAACGGTATAAACTATACAATATTTTACTATACTAACGAAAAAACCAACCGGCAACCATATTCATCCATACGTAAAATAATATTTCATAATATAATTTGGAATCATCCAAGTCTATTTTGCAAGCGTTTGTAAATTAGCAAAAGATTTTAATAAATCATGATTGAGAAAAATGGGCATCGATCAATCATAGCGGCAGGGATCGGGGGGAGGGGAGGGGTAATGAGGTTTGTGGGGTAGACGAGAAAGGAGAGGACACTGACCCGGCCGGCGGTCGCGGTGACATAACACTCTCGGCGGACCTCGTGCCTCGCTGCAACACTTGCGGCTGTGCTGGACAAAACTAATGTTGGAGGACCTCGGGACAATTGACGCTGTTTTTAAGTGTCATGGGTGTATATTTCATAATTTTGAATCAATTTGTAGAGCATTTGTGTTCTTTGTAACAATAAAATTCTCCAATTAAGCCAAATTGTTTGCGGATTCGATAGATATAGCCTTATAGGTTGTTAGATGGTTTAAGAAAATACTATCCACAGCCCAGTGTACTATGATTCAATTTGATTTTTATTTTATGAAAATAAGGGACGAGACGAGCAGGACGTACAGTTGATGGTAATTGATACGCCTTGCCCATTACTATGCAATGCCGCTCAGGATTCTTGAAAAACCCAAAAATTCTGAGCGACACTACAATTGCGCTCGTCACCTTGAGACATAAGATGTTAAGTCTCATTTGCCCAGTAATTTCACTAGCTACGGCGCCCTTGAGACCGAAACACAATAACGTTTTCACATTAGTGCTTCACGGCAGAAATAGGCGCCGTTGTGGTACTCATAATCTAGCCGGCATTCTGTGCAAAGGAGCCTCCCTCTGGTAAAATATGTGACCGAAGGTACAGTTTAACAATCGGCCTGAGAAGGAATGCTTACTCTTTTGAGTGGATGTTCTACAGCTTATGTTCTTGAAGGATGCTATGCAATTGGTTGGAACTGGTAGTCTCAGGTTTTGTTAAGTGAAGATTTATCGCTGCTGTGATCGAGCTGACGGAATCCGTATTAATCGTGTAACGTGTTACACTCGCGTGTAAGTTGCCGATGGTAACTGGTATATATTTAGATTTACTTTCGCCGCTCGTCTAGTTTCGACTATCTCGCGACGTCAATGATTGATTAGTCGGGCTACCAGTCTTTATCAACACTGACGCCGTGAACTCACTTTCGTATCCACAAATACTACTTTTAACCCGTCAGAAAATTTAACGATGTGGTTTATTATGGAACATACACAAAGAAACTGATCATCTCGTATCAATAAATCGTTGCCGACATTTTTGATAGATGAACGTGATCGACTAATGAAAATCCGTGCTAGAAAGTAAATCCATATAATTTTCATAGGACTATGAAGCACGTCGACCAAAGTTTTTGGTATTTTGCAACATGTAACAAAGAAAAAAAAAACACGTATTTTAAATTATCAGTACATACATAATTATAGTTTATTAGTTGCAAAACACGATAAAAACAATTATGTCAGCGATTTGTAATAAATGCTTAATTGTCGACGACAGTACCTACGCGTTTCATATTATGACATTATCTGTAAGAGCCGTAATATAATTTTAAGAATTCGCATATTCGAGAAGTGGTGCAGAGAAGTGTTACTATATATTGTGATTTAAAGCAATCAATACCACTGATTGTTTGATTTTTTCAAGCAAACATTAAACTACACTAATGTCGAATATTAGTTGCCTGCGAGGCAATCTCAAATATTCTTTATTACAAATAAGATTAATTACAGGCTTATTAGCTAGTATGTGTAATCTAGTTAATATAATAATATTTTAAAAATACATATCTTTTAAAAGTGCCAAGACTCATTTAAAATTAATAAGAGGAAATTATTGTAATAAAGTTACATAAAGGACATTTAAAGTAACAAACAAAGTCAAGTAGATTTACATTATGAAAGCTTTAGTGGCAGCAATTCATTTAATAATATAATAATAATAAAATATTTTATTTGCAGCCAAAAAACACACAAAAAATAAAACAATTCTTAAATTAAATTAAATTTGAAATTAAACAATAAAACACTCCATACTTATTAAAAGACTAGGAACGTTATATGAACGCATTTATAAACAAAATTGTAATTATTAGGATTAGTGCGGATTGCGCGGCAATAAAATGCGTCATATGAGGGCTATAGTATATCGGACTCACGGGTCTATCGAGTAGTACAATAAAGGACCATTGTACATTTTATTTAATATGAGAGTAAACTAGAATGCCATGTTGAAGGAAGTTCGAATGTACGCAGAGTAAAATCTTTGAGAGGCGCACTGTTGAAAAATGAGACACACATTCAGATGATGACGGTATTTTGATAGGTAGCGTTTAGTGTAATTTTTGATTGAGTTGGCAGGAATCAGATAAAGCAGCTCTTCTGCACATTGCCTGTGGTAGGAATGGTATAACACACACAATAACTGTGTTGTCCAACATCATAACTATTTGGTTTCAAAATTATATCTCAGGTATTGCAAATTTCCTACATTCATTCTGGTTGTAAGCAATAAAAGTAAGTCACACACTCCTCTATCTACCATGTACTATGTAAATAACTCTAGTGAATCAGGAACTACTATAAGTGATATGTTCTCCAAATATTTACACTCGATTGAGCTAAGAAGTGCACCAGAAGCCCACAATATATGTAATAGAATATCTTGTGAACAATTTTGACACTCACTCTCCGCCAAACGAGTTGAATAAGCTACAGCTCAGTCAAGATGTAAACAAATCTGCTGTGTCAGCTTTTTTCCAACAATTCCATAGCGAGGACATAATGCCAACCATTTGAAAAACTTTGTGTAAACACCATTCATAAAAAGGAACCCAAAAATAAGGCTTTTAAAAGAACACACAAAATATTTATTAATGTGATAGAGGAAGAATCTGTATGGATGTATCTGGAAGAGATATGAATGAGTCACCTGATAGAAAGTGATCACTGCCTTCACTACTCGTAAGTGGACGTACTATTTTGACATTACTATTTACATAGAGTACCTATTTAAAACAGGAGATTACCTATTAAATCTATTTATATTATTTTATAACTCTATAGCCTAGAAATATCAACTCTGTAAGTGTATCAAATCTGTATGTCAACTTGAGAGCATGTACTTCATGAAAATTGATGTTAAATCATGAATATGGTAGTTTAATTACGTACCTAGTCTGCAAGTGTCTGTTACTTCGTCAGCCTAAATTCGTATTAGTACCACTTTGTTAAATTTAAAAAAAAATCAGAAATAAATAAAAAAGTACCCTATTTTCTTTCCTTCCTTTTGTGAAAATCACTTGGCACAACTTAGATTTTTGGGGTCTGACTGGCACTGCAAATAATGTTTCACTTTCCATCAGGTCTCTTCATTTCTTAGCATGAAAAAAAGGGCATTGTGTTCAGGAGACAGTACTCAAGAAGTTCTTTCGATTACTTCCCATCATTACTGTAGAAGACACACCTTCATATGGTGTGCCAACAAGAAATACTAACTGACAGAACACTAGCCGTTAAAAATAGGATACCAAACTTTGATCAACAACTTGACTAATTCGAAGCTTATCACAGCTAGACTAAAAAGAAAGCAATAGCAAGAAATATCAACAGCAGCTCAACACAAATACAATCATTTTTAATTGTTTTTACTGATAAGAGTTAATTAGAATGTATGTTCAATACATTTATACAGCAATCATGGTTTTAATATTAATGTGGAGATTTTTTAAGGAATAAGAATATAAGCAAGTAAGTAATAAGGAATATAGGTCGACTGATGGTGATCACTGACACTCATATTATCTAGAACACTTAAAATGGGTGTTTTATGTTGTAGTGTAACATGGTTCAAGGAGTCTATTCAGTTTGATTGTTCATGGAAGAACCTTGAAAATTACACTGTGGCGTTTCTCCACACATCTAGTTTCGTAAGGGTGATATTAAAGTTTGTGGTGTGGAGCAGTGGTGGAATGTGAACTTTTGAAACACTCCCAGTTTTTCACTGGGGGTGTTAAGTTGAAAACACACAATATAGCTATATCGCTAGTGGTAGGGATTCAACAAGAAATATAAATATTCATTTTTATGTATTTTATTGTGCAAAAAGTACATTTATCCAAATGTCATGAGTAATGTTGAGTGTAAATTCCTCTAAGATTTGTCTTTAATCAATTTGACATGTGTTACATGAGGCATCCTCAGATGTTGACTCGCCAAATACTGGCACAAGACTGCTAGTCTCGAATTATGGATTAATGGTAGATTTAAAGCCTAATTCAATAAAAAAAATATAAAAGTACATTTGGAAAATGTCAAAGTGTCCCAGAACATGTTAAAATTATTGCTCAACTATCTTTCATACAAATAAAAATAATAATTATAGTGAATCAAGACTATTGCCATTATAATAGAACTGTTATGTTTAAAACATTAGTGTACAATTTTCCTAGCTGAGAGTTGCCTACAGCAGTCAGTCACATAAGTGTTTTCATACAGTCACTATTTATCCATTCTTATGAAGAAGATACATTAAATACACAAAACTAAAATACCTGATGGGATATAATCAGTAAGTTTCATTATAAATTCTTATAAGTATTTAAGCACCAATTACTTTTTAATGGCTGAGTAATATTTTATCATCCTATTGGAAGTAAACATTCTGAGAATCATTATGTGCTTATAATTGAAATTAAATAAGCTTAATGATCAAATATCTTGTAATTTCAAATAAACAATACTTAAATATTGTGATACGTATTGATATACTACGCGCGACCAAAGCAAAGATGGTAAGTTAACCTGTAAGAAATCTAAATGATGGTATATAATTAAAGATATATTTTCTATCAACATACCTGTATATCTTGCTAAAGTCATATAAAAGGGTAGCGCCCCACTGGACGAGAGCTCACTGATGGGATAAATTGTCGATCCTTCGGTGTTTCTCGCACCAGAAAAACACAAGTCGGATTCACCAACCTGCCACAAACCAATAAATAATTCACAAAGCAGACTCGCACTTTTAAAACTATTTAAAAACGAATATTTCATACTATTACATCTAATTTTAAGAGCCGCACCAGCTGGCAAAAACGTGGTGCTCACCTCCTATAAACTATCTATATCAAGTAAATATGGAAAACAGATATTCGATATTCTCTATGTACGGACCTTCCCCCGCGTTGAAGCGACTGTTCAGTCCTGATTCCACGATATAATAAAGGAATGGATGCACACTACTCTTCTAAGCCGTTGTAAAGAATAAAAACCTAATAATCTTCAATTTAACAACGCGCACACGAATCCGTGGCTAAAAATGACGACAGAAAATTAATGAAATTGTACACTTTCATATGTTTCTCGAACATTGCTGCATTCACACCGGAAGTGTCACTCCTAAATCAGATCAACAAACTGATTTGAAGATTTTTTATTCATAATATAATTACTGATAGATAACAAAAAATTTGTAGTCATTTTGTAAGCAGAACGAAAATTAAAACACCTCAAAAAAGGATACCTAAGGACTTACAAGACAAAAATATTTTGTGTAAAATTTTGTGTGACAGGAATTAAAATACAAATTAGAGACCACAAACTTTATAGAATAATTATTTTATAGACAGAAATAGAATATAGAATGCAAAGAGTAAATATAGTAGGTATTTGCAAGAATTTAAAGATCTTAACATTATTTTTGCTGAGTTATACAATATGAGCAAGTTTTTAATGTTTCTAGTAATTTTGAAAAGCTTTTTTTTACACGAGATGAATAAGTTGGGATACGTACCTACTAAGTACTATATATTGTAAAGATCTCATCAGGAGAATTACTTTAAATAAAATTGTGACATTACTTTAAAAAAAATGTTTTATTATAAAAACACTGTACAAGTGCAAATTTCTCTATGAAGAAAGTGATTCACTCGATAGTATGAAACGTGCAGTCGATAAAAATTAACATAAAAAATAGAAGAGGGCTAAAATCTTGTAAAAAAAGGGGAGATAGCTTAAATTTTAAATGTTGGATCTTTAACTCTGGTAGGTAATAGAAATATGAAAGGTAAAAATTTTTTTTAAATATAGGTAACATAATATACTTTGTCCATAATATACTATACTTGTTTGACATGTTATACTGATGTCATAAGATAGATATTATCATTGTAAAGATTATATGTACATCAACTGGCAACATCAACAGATCATCTGTCCGACCGCTATTTAGACTGTCTGTCACTTGCAATTAATACGTTAAGTAACAAAAAAATAATTTGGTAAAAACTTATCTTTCAGACTTAGACATCTTTTGCAAGGTTTCTTTTTGGCATAGATACTGTAAGCGGAGATCAACATAATATCTTTGTATGACAGCCCTTGTCAAATTATAAATGTTGCTAAATTGGACTTTTGACTGTGCATCAATTTGACTTTTTTCTGTGCATCAATTTGACTAAATATATCGACATTCGAAAGAGGTTTCAATATTTTTAATGTTTTATCGTTATTATACATAATTTTTAATTGCATAAATCCTCTATTAGTGAAATATAAAGCAGGCCCGAGGTATTAATTCGAGCAAATGTCACTTGACTTATTTGGTTTGTAAAATTCTTCACATCTCTCTTTTACTACGATCTGGCGCCAATCTTCTTTCGATATCACGTGTGTACGGGAAAGCTGAAAAAGATTAGCTTTTACAGATTTGCGGTGTAAAACAAGTATCAAATGGTACGTCTGTTATACCGTGTAAATTTCACTAGATTGTAATTGTTCGCATTCTTGTAAGCCATTTACATTCGCCGGTAATGACTTTTTGAACACAAAATATAATATTGTTAATCATTGTTCTCTGGGCCGTAAAAAACAGCGACTATGTAGTTTTAATTTCTGAGTGTTTCAGAAAGGGATGTGAATAGTTGTCAGCAATTGTACCATATTTAATGAAAACTATTCGTTTTACTCAATAATTTACGCTTTTTGCAAACCAATTTAACATAACTAAAATAAAGTTACCGGTAAAAACTGATATATTTTTTTGCGTCGTTAACGTATTATTTGAGCACTTTTTATACCAGACACAGACTTGGTGATTGACACACAGTTGAGATACGACTAAGGAGAAAAGTGTGCTTACATTGTCTTTATGCACACTTTTGCCGTTCCGCTATCAGACTGCAAATGATATGTCCATATGTATATAGAACGTCATTGCCTATTTTTAAAACCAAGTATCCATGCCTACTCTGTGGTAATATTGCTACAATTATTCCTCAACTTGACAACTTCATAATTCTTAATTTTTTTAACATATATGTCAAAATTCAGGGTTAGAACTTAGAAGTTAGGACTTTGGTTCCGGAGATGAAAATTAAATGAATTTCGTATTAAAAGTTACTGAAATAAAGTATTTTCAAATATATATTTCGGTTAAGAATAATATCTAGTGCAGTTGCTAACGGCTTACTAAATATTGAGTAAATATGGTAAATTCAGAATTACATCAGATGTTTTCGTAACTCAGAGGTTAAGTTTTATCGGAAATATTATTTTACAGCACTCCTGTCGCCTAATATTCAACAGTCCGGCCCGTTGGAAAAGTTTTTTGCCAGTGAATATAAAATCTTCTATATCACCATTAAAATCGGATCAGGTAAATATATTATTTAAACTTTACCCATTGGTGACTAATAATAATTACTAATTTCATAATAATGTATCTACCCATTCAGCATACTGCCCAAGAATGTCGCTACTACTCTGCAAGAAAGGGATTCTTTTCCTCAATCATAGAGAATATAAAAGAAGATATATCAAAAAATAAAGAGATGAAAGAAAACATAAAAAAATTCAGAGAAGAAGCACAAAAATTGGAAAATTCAGAAGCATTGCAGGCTGCTCGAAAAAAATTCCATGCTGTTGAGACAGAAGCTAGTAAAAGTTCTGAAGTATTGAAAGATACATTGGAAGGTATAAAAGGGAAGGTGGGCCATGTGTTGGAGGAAGCTGGTAAAACTGAAATTGCCAAAAAGGCAGGTAAGCAAGATTATTACTTATTTCTTGATGTCTGAAGTAGTATACAGTTTTACTGTCCCTGTTTCGCTAGACCACCT
Source organism: Leptidea sinapis (assembly GCF_905404315.1). NCBI lineage: Eukaryota > Metazoa > Arthropoda > Insecta > Lepidoptera > Pieridae > Leptidea > Leptidea sinapis. Next base: position 3,974,751 of record NC_066275.1, on the reverse strand, counting down.
TGTTAGTCAGTGAGACTGTTAAAGCCTACATATTGTATGATAGGCTTCATCCAAAATGTTTTTGTATGGTATGGTTGGGAATGAGTTCTTGCCAAGCCATCACCCATAATGTTCTGTTAAGTTTGATTTATCACCAGAATATTTTTTCTGTAGAATAATGGATTTAAAGATGATTAAGTGTGTTCATTCTTTAAAGTATAGACCAGCTTATAGGACTCTTAGCTGTTATTTTAAGATACTATTTCTTCAATGTCAACTCGCAATGTATTTTATATACAGTGAAATCTCGAATATCCCAGAATAATAGGCCCTCAGTTGTATGGATTGCAATTATTCGGACTACCTACCACAACCAGTTACATACCTACAATTTGAAATTAAATGTGTTGGAACTGGCATTACCTCATCCAATGATATTGTGAAATGATGCAGGACCATGTCATGATGAAGCACTTCATACACAGGAAACAGCTCTCAAGTGCATTGAAAAACAAACAGAGAGTGGTACTGTGAGTTTACTACAGCTGAAAATATATAACAGCAATGAAGAAAAAATGTGGTGTATGAGTTACACCAAATCACAATTATGTAATGTAATCCAAAGAAAATATGTATATGTACATAAATAAGTGCCTACAACATATGTTGAAAATATATCTCTTAATAATTCGTTAATATGTATTTGTAGTGTTAAATAAACACATAACATTACATACTACATAATATGCACAAAACCTGCTTTTCATCATTCATTAAATTATCCAAATGCTTAACGAAAAGAATTAGTCCAACTAATTGAGTTTCTACTGTAGGTAGTTTTAATTATACAATCAATCAAAATCAGAAAAAGCAGTTTAAGTGACATTTAAAGTCAGAGCATTATTTTGTAGCCAATTTGCAATTATCCTCATTCTCTGTTCCACTGAATGTAATGTAGGCCAGTTTTTTCCCTAAAATAGAATAGTGGTATCATCGGCATAACAAATGGCATCGGAACTACATACTTTTAGTTCAAATATCATTTATATATATAATGAAAAAATATGGGAATCCTTGGGGGACACCAAAACCTATTTTCATTGGATTACTTTTTTATAATTAACTTTATATGGCTCCTTTGGACCGGCTAGATTATGGGTACCACAACCGCGCCTATTTTAGTCGGAAAGCAGTAATGTGTAAGCATTATTATGTTTCGGTCTGAAGGGCGCCGTAGCTAGTGAAATTACTGCGACTTAACAACTTATGTCTCAAGGTCACGAGCGCAATTGTATTGCCGCTCAGAATTTTTGTTATTTTCAAGAATCTCAAGCGGCACTGTTTTGTAATGGGCAGGACATATCAACTGAATGTCCTGCTCGCCTCGATCCTTATTTTCATAAAAGTCACAATAATATTGTACTGTATGTCTTGCAATGTAAAAATTTCAGGGAAATTGACAGAAGATATATCAAAAACAGCAAAGGATGCAGCGGAGACCATAGCTGATAGAAGTCAGAAACTTGGACAAACTTCAGCTTTTAGAACAATATCACAAGTAATAATTATCAATGTTCTCTTTACCTTATAATTTATTAAAGAGTTAAAAATTTATTCAAAAATCTTTAGAAAAGTCTATCAAACTAGTAGGAGGTTCCTTTGCACTGGATGCCGGCTAGATTATGGGTACCACGACGGCGCCTATTTCTGCCGTGAAATAGTAATGTATAAGCATGCTTCTGTTTTGGTGTGAAGGGTGCTGTAGGTAGTGAAATTACTGGGCAAATGAGACTTGACATCTTTATATCTCAAGGTGATGAGAGCAGTCGTAGTGCCACTCGGAATTTTTGGGTTTACAAATAATGTTGTGTTGTAATAGGCAGGCCGTGTCTAACGTCCTGCTCGTCTCACACCTTATTTTCATTAAAAAAAAGGGGGCTTTTGTTGAAAGACGGGTATTGTCTTAAATTTCAGCTAGTTAAATTACTGGGTAAATGAGACAACATCTTATGTCTCAAGGTCAGAGTTTTTGGTTTTTTTTCAAGAATCCTGAGGGGATATATCAATAACCATTAGCTGAACATCGTGCTCGTCTCGTCCCTTACTGTCTTAAAAAAATTGTTATTACATCTGTACAGCAGCGTTGTTACACCAAAAGTGACCAAATTGATAGCATCAAGCAAAATTGTCAAATATATTGGGACACAAAAAAAATTTGGAAGTACCTTAAGATACAATTAAAAACCATGTCGAGATAGATGATAGATTGAGCCACAACCTGAGAGTGTAAAAAGACATACCATAATTTACGATCCATGCGTCACTCGAACGGTTCGCTAAAATGGTATGAGCGCTCGGACGGAACCCGAGTTCGCGGGTTCGAGTCCCGAATAGTTCATAAATTTTGATTACAAATTTAATTTGTAGAATTAATACCAGAAAGTGATGAATACCACTTTAAAGAAATAATAAATTGTTTGATTTGAAAGAGCGACATCTCAAGTCATTTTCCTAATATGTAATTATTGGCGTTAAAAGCAGGTTATCAACTGTAAAGTAGGTCCTGTAGATGGAGGCACAACCTGAGAGTTGAACAAGACATACCAAGATTTACGATCCATACGTACTCGAACGGTTGGCTCAGTTGGTAAGAGCACTCTGTCGGATCTCGAGTGTTCACGGGTTCGAGTCCCGCATCGTTCATACATTCTCAACCATCAAGCTAGTTTGTCCTGCTATTCCACGCCAATAAAGTTATTATTTGAGTAAAAAAATGTGTCTATTTTAAGTTAAATAGTGAGCCGTATGACATCAATTAATACCAGGTATATTGTGTGTGCAGGCCACAGCTGTTGTTAAAAACGAAATGTCGCCGAGAGGATTGGAAGGTCGAGTGTATACATCGCCTGGTGCATTACGGAAACGAGTCGAGGTATGTATGTGACTGTAAACTGCTATTGTGTGAGTTACCACGCTTAAGTAACTGGGCCGAATAGTAGACAATAAGATAAATTTGACACAGTTTTTTTTTTTACTAGTTTGTTTACCAGTGGGAGGCTCCTTTGTAGAGGAAGCCGGCTAGATTATGGGTACCACAACGGCGCCTATTCTGCCGTGATGTAGTAATGTGTAAACAGTACTGTGTTTCGGTCTGAAGGGCGCCGTAGCTAGTGTAATTATTGGGCAAATGAGACTTAACATCTTATGTCTCAAGATGACCAGAGCAATTGTAGTGCCGCTCAGAATTTTTGGGTTTTTCAAGAATCCTGAGCGGTACATTGTAATGGGTAGGGCGTATGAATATCCATCAGCTGAACCTCCTGCTCGTCTCGTCTCTTATTTTCGTAAAAAAAAATTAAATCCAAATGATCTTCGTACATTTCTTCTGCGGCATGAAAGCAATTTATTTTGAACCCAACATTGCTGATAGCGGAGAAAAAGCTTTTTATGCATATGTCAGAAAACAAACATCAGCAATAGTTGCTCCGCCAGCTCTTATTAATCCAAAAACATACGAAATCACAACAAAGTCAGTAGAGGTAGCTGAAATATTTGCTGATCAATTTGAAATCGCATATGTGTGTGAGTCACCTGGGATTTTACCAGATGTGAACATAGAGAGACACAGTACAATATTACAGGAGAACAGACATCATTAGAAAACATTGTATTTACACCAGAGAAAGTTCTAAAGGCTATAAAAACTTTCGATGAATCGACAGCTAGTGGTCCGGATAATATTCCTGCTATTTCGCTCCAACAATGCAGCGCCATCATTAACCAAGTAACCTTAATAATGAATCTGTCTTTTGCAACGGGAAGACTCACAACAGACTGGAAAGAAGCAGTGGTTACGCCTATATTCAAAAAAGGCAATAAGTTAAATGCTAATAACTACAGACCAATCATCTTGACGAGCATATTGTGTAAATATAAATAGATATTAGAAATAATAAAACACAAAAATAACATGTTTACATTGTTGAATGAACAAACAAATTTAGTCCCATCACCTTTGTTACGTGTCTCTTCCGGGGGTAATACGTCACAACAGCCGACCAATCACAGCGCGTCATTTCATGGGACGAGGGTATAAAAGAGCGGCTTCCGGCTCATTTGATTCAGTCTCGTGCCAGATTTTGGCGAGACAACACGTCCTGAGGATGCCTCGTGTAGAGGCGAAACACGTGTCGAATTGTTTTAAAAACAAATATTGGCGGAAACTTATATCATTTGTATAATTATGGATTTCCGCAAAGTAATTCAATAAATTTTATTGTGTAAAGCTATGGAGAAAATCATAGTTGACAGCTTAAGAGAATTCATAACAAGAGAAAACATAATTATTCGAGATTGATTGGTTTGGAGATTTATGTGATTGGTTTACACATAAGCGATCAACTGTCACTAACCTTCTCAGCTGTCTTAGACAGTGGATATTAAATTGGGACAAACATCAACCAACTGATATAATCTATCTAGATTACGAGAAAGCGTTTGATAGAGTTCCAATTAGTCGGCTACTTCATAAATTAGAACACCTTGGCATACGTGGTAAACTGCTAGTCTGGATTAGTGACTTCCTAAATGATCGAAAATTTCGCGTGAGGGTTGGGAATGAAATGTCAAGTAGTCGTCCTGTTCGCAGCGGTGTACCACAAGGCTCCGTACTGGGACCAATATTATTCACATTATTCTTAACTGACTTTCAAAATGTTATAAGTGTCCCATTCTCATTATTCGCGGATGACACCAAGTTCTTTGGAAACCCTATATACATCAACAGGGTGAAGCACAACAAAATTTAAAAGCTATTGAATACTGGACAAAGGAATGGTTAATTTCTCTGAATGTCAACAAAACCACTGTTCTACATATTGGAAAAAATAGTCCCCGAGTTTCATATTGGTTAGACAATAAGCAACTAAAAGCGGTAGATACACAAAAATACCTAGGAGTGATCATTAGCAATGGTCTCAAATGGGAAGCACACATTGTGGCTACTGGGAACAAAGCCAACTCAATCCTGTACCTAATTAGAAAAGCATTCTTCAACATCACCAAGAAAACAGTTTTAAAAATCTATAAAACATATCAGACCATTACTGGACTATTCATTTCAGGTCTGGAATCCATATTTTGTTAACGATATAGAATTGTTGGAAAGGGTACAGAGGCGAGCCACTAAGTTGCCTAGGGAACTGAAAAATCTTACATATGAACAAAGACTTACAAAGCTTGGACTCAGCACCCTCAAAAGCAGGCGAGAAAGAGGCGATCTAATTGAAACATACAAAATACTAAATATTTATTATAATATCCCAAACTTTGAGAGCATGTTTCAAAGAAAGAGCAATCCTAGACTAAGGGGACATGATATGAAGTTAGAATATCAATTAGCATCATCACATCCATTAAAACACTTCCTGACCAACAGAGTTGTTCATATATGGAATAGATTGCCCAAGGATGTGGTTAAATCAAATTCTGTTCATCTCCATCGTCCATCATATTGGATGAATCAAAATCAGCTTAAGAATAGACTGGACAAACATTTGTATAGATATGGCAAAAGATATAGACGCATCAGCGAAAGTTGCTTAGTCTATTATAAATAATAATAATAAAAGTTCTCAGACCCGTGCTTGATAAACGTTAAAAACCTTATTTACTCTAGTCTTATCGTGCCATTCATAAGGTATGCTGCTTCTGTGTTGTGCAGGATTTACGATTCAAATTAATAAAATTGTATTATTCGCATAGGCGGATTCGGATAGACACTACACACTCCTTACTAGGCAATGGTCGGATGTTTCGAGAGGGGTGTCGACAGAGACCTGGTAACTTTCGCGATGTGTATTCAGCAGAAGATCTAATAAGGACGGCATGTGGCTATCCACATCTGGGATCCGCGTTGGCGACTCAACCAATTGGGACAGACCATACGCCGCCGGTCCTTGACCCTAACCTATGCGAAATATAGCGGGCACTAGGCCGCTATTTCCCGCCGGTATTCTGTGCGAGTGTCATTAACCTGGACGAGTCTGGCCCGAGGGTGCTGACGTCATAAGACGGCAGCGTGACTCTCCCGCTTCTAAAAAGCCCTAAGTCGCCTCTTATGACACCCTTGGGCCAGGAATCCGCGCACCTGTCGGTATGTTTTCGTACCTAAAGGCGCGCAGTGACTCACCGCTTGCTAAGGGTTGACGGTTGTCCTTCATCGTCTATAATATAATCTTAATCTCTATTGTTATGCAGCTGTATAGCTTAGTATGTGATTGTGTCTTGTAGGTAGCGGATGATGAACGTACATTTGCTCCGGACACGGAGACAGTGGGAGTGGAACTACACAAGGACTCCAAGTTCTACCAGCAATGGGAGGACTTCAAGAACAACAACCAGTATGTTAATAAGGCAAGTATGTTAATATGAAACTCACGACAAGATAACTTAGCTAACAGAAATGACTTGTGCAATCTTCAAGTTTCGGGAATGTCTCCGGAGAGGCACAAAAGAAATCCCACAGGAGCGGCGCTTTAAGTAATTATTTGAAGTTTATTACGCACAACACCGGATTTTTTTTTGTGGGTGTAAGAAAATACTCACATGCCTTTTATTTACAATTAAGATGATGATTGGAAAGTCTTTGCGACGCGTAAAACCTTAATCACCCCTGAACTGAATTTCAAATGGACTTCTTGAATACTACTTAATGGTAGACATTTTGGTATAAAGAAAATAAATATTAAGTTAAATTATGTATAATTATTTATTGCATAGTTCTGATCCAACAGTGGGGGGTACATTTCTTGTTTTAGCTGTGAAATGCTATGGAGCTTTATCTATTACAACAAGATACCTTTCTGATTAGCGTCGTATCATCTTCTCAGTCATCCGTTTAAAAAAGTTTGGAGAATTCATTTCATCATGATAATCTAAAGATTTTGACTTTTACTTAAACATTAACAACATTGTTAATGAATTCACTCTCGGAATCACGTACGAGAGAGAACTCCTGGCTCTTTTTCACTCCACCAACAACTTTTTGTATGTTGTATATTACGGTGAATACATGGTTCATCCTAAAACACAACAGGCCTGGTATCTTGTAATATTTTTTTCCTCATTCTTTCAAGATATCTGGCAAGCCAAGCAGATATGTTTATTAATGCTTCACCAGAATTTTTCTTTTTGATTGGCCATACTTTTTTATACCTTGCGTAGAGTTGTTACTTTCTTGAAAATTAATATATTTTATTTACAATTTAACTTGTTTACTGTGGACTATAATTCTCTCTTGTCTTTAATTTAATCTTTTATGCAGGTGTTAATATTTTTTATCTTTTTGCAGCTTCTTTCATACTTTGCGTAATTCTCCAGCCATTTGTAAACAATACGTAAATTGCATAGAAGAATGTTTTAAATAGTCAGTTGAAATTATTTATAGGATCAATTAGAACTTGAAATTATGAAACACAAAACGACGGTACTGGATTAGTCCCTAAAATATCTCACCGCACTCTTCTCGTGTTTTGCAAGTCCGAAATGAATTTTGTTTTCATAATGAAGTGATTTTAGAATCTGACCTATAGCCTTACTTATATCAAACATAGTATTTCCCTTCATTAAGTTATATTTCTTTGTCCCCATGCAGGTGCTTGATTGGAAAATAAAATATGAGGAGTCTAATAATCCTCTTGTAAAAGGTACACGTTTTGTCACGGAAAAAATGAGCAGCCTCTTTGGAAACATGTTTGAAAAAACCGAACTATCTAAAACGCTGACGGAAATTTGTAAAATTGATCCCAACTTTACTGCACAGAAGTTTCTAGAAGATTGCGCAAATGATATTATACCGAACATTTTGGAAGCAATGGTTCGTGGAGACTTGGACATTTTGAAAGACTGGTGTTACGAGGGAGTGTTCAACCTATTGGCGACACCGATCAAACAGTGCAAACAGTTGGGATATCAGCTCGATTCAAAAATATTAGATATAGAGAATATTGAACTCGTTATGGGGAAAATGATGGACCAGGGGCCCGTGTTGGTGATCACATTCCAGTCCCAGCAGATCATGTGCGTGAGAGACGGCAAGAATAAGGTGATAGAGGGAGACCCGGACAAGGTGATGAGGGTTAACTATGTATGGGTCCTCTGTAGGGATCCTCAGGAGTTGAACCCCAAAGCTGCGTGGAGGTTGTTGGAGCTGTCGGCCAACAGTGTAGAACAGTTAATATAGTGTGTAGTCAAATCAAATTATATGATTTTATTGTACTTTGTGTGTTGTATTAACGCTATTTTGCCTATTTTTTCTTTTACTTCGATAGAACAGATGGCCTGAGAGTGTTAAAGTAGCGCACCTCGTTATCTACCCCAGCGACTAGTACAGATACACTAGAAGAAATTTCATTATGAGGGTAGTTGCAAATGCAATTTTTTTGACACTATTTATACGTTTGTCCTAAGTTACGTTGATTATGTAAATTCTATTAAATAGACAATGTTTACAGATCCCAATACAATTTATTAACACTAGTGTTAATTACCAGATAGTGTATTTATTTTGATTAAAAAATGGTTGAAGTATCAATTGCCCTCTAGTCTTAATATTATGTTTTTCTCAAATATCATATAGATTAGGACTACCAGTTAGGTTAGGTTAGGATATTGTTTGAGCCAAGCAGTTCCTCATTTATTATAATATATATAATTATTTATAATATAACTGACGTTTCTAATAACATGAACCTAATTCCAGTAACTACGATACAGATACCAATTGAAATATTGATTATTTTTATTGTTTTAAATTTTATTTTTATTACTAAATTTTATTTAGAAAAAATGCAGGTAAACTCCATTTACGGCTGTTCCCAATACACTATCTACAGATAGAGACAACTTACCACCTTCTACTGTCAGTATTTAGCCGTCAATAATCTGGATCTGTCCCAATATACCCGATAGTCATTCTTATCGCCTTTTATAGGGACGCGTGAATTGCAATTTCCATAAAAACTTCTATCGCTGGTATGCTATACGTCCTCCCATTGACAGACATCGTGTACGGTGTTCGTACAGCGTATAAGGTGAGTTAACGTCGGTATGTTTATTAGGACAGAAAAGTCGACGATAGTTAAGATTTTTATCTCAAGTAGGCTACAAGCGGAGATAGACTGAATATTGGGAACGGCAGTTAGGCGTGTTCATAGGGGATACTGCCTCCGCGCCTTATCGCCCTTGCAACATTAGAGGAACTTCCGATATGATTATTGACTGATGACATTCTTTGGTTGTAACTACACGTTGTACAAACCAACAATTTTCCTGCTAAGTTACAATTACAGTAAATTTAAAAATGAGAGAATTGTCACATTTTAATATTATATATCAAAGTCACCTGTGTGACAATATTCTACTTGGTGGTCTAGGTTAAGCTACCCACGAATGAAACGAATATTATGAATGTAAATACCTTATAATTATTGTGATGATTTTTGGTTGAGGAAACATTGATAATTAGTATTAAAAATATCTGTTTTATGATGTAATACATCGTTTTGTTCTCAACATACGCGTTTTATTGTATTGTGTTTCCTTGAAAAGAATATTGTTTGGATGATTATTAGGGGCTGTTTCACAATGTCCAAGTAAATTAGCAGATTGTCATAGTCTCGATGAATTAACGGCTACATGATAATCACTTCACAGCTATATTTGATTACTAGATGACTTATCTGGCAACCTCGCGCTCAATAGTTCCGTTTTGACGAAATGAGATATTTAAAAAAAAAAACTGTTTCTTATACGAAGTAATGTAACACGAGCTTAATGGCTTTCAAAGAAGGTTTTATTTCATATTTTACAGTTTTTTATTTCTATACAGCACTTCTACTATTTTCATAATATAATCAATCATCATATAATAGTATTCCGCTTTCGTGTAACGAAATTTGAGAAAGTCAACTAATCAATTATTGTCATTAGCGTATCATAATTGTCCATAAGTCATATCATAAATAAACTATTATAGTAGAGGAGGATTTTGGGATTTATTCCAGTGCGTCAGAATAACATATAAGAGGGACAAACTTGCACTTTGTGAAGTACTCGCAACATACCTGAGTATCTATATACTCAGGCCGAACGTCTAGAGCCCCCGATCAGATTAGGAAAAAAAAATATTGAAGTAAGGCAAGTTAATTATATGCAGTAAAGTGTGCCATTCAGAAATTGGAATTTCACAAAGTTTCAATTCAAAAATTTCGAATCGTCAAAAGTTTAAGGGATTTCCTCCACATAATTGTCAGATAACGGTGACGATTTTATTCTGCATTTTCAAATAGCGTTCAAGACTTTTGGTCACGTCCCAATCGTCAGTGTTTTGAATAAGAGCTACAATAGATATTTTTCCGCTATTAGAAACACGTGGGGTGCATACACTATTAATATTTGAAGCGCTTGAGTATTTCTTTGTGACTGTTGTTTTACATTGTTACGCGAGTGTTACACTTTTAAAGGATTAAAACGCGTGTAATTAGTAACTGTGTTTTTACATTAGATTTTTGCGTAAAAATTAACTTTTTATTTTTATTTTAGTTAACCCAATTTCATCTGCAGTCCCCCTGAAATCGAGAACTGGAAAGGTCGGGTTAACTAAAATAAAAATAAAAATGTAACTTTTACGCCAATATCTAATGTAAAAACACAGTTACAATAACACGCGTTTTAATCCTTTAAAAGTGTTTTATTTAATTCTTTCATGATGTTTAACTTTGTCCCTGGATCTAATGCTGCTTTAGCTATCCCTCTAAATTCTTGGGATCGTTGTTGTAGGCTTGAAGTTTTCTTTGGAATTATTTTTAGGGAAAACTTCTTAAAACGAAACAGAAAATAAAACAATAATTAAATTATCATATTTTATTAGAGGCACATTGTAAAGACAGACAGAGCCATCATATATTATTGTATTTACAGAAACACTTAATTCTTAATCTAGGAAATGAGAGTTAAAATGTTATTAAAATGAAATGACCTAATCGTGACTAGCTTATAAATACAAAACTAACAAATCTTACCATAATTATACTCTTATTATAAACGTTGATATTACGACTTAAAAATAAAAAGCCTAAAGACAGCATTAAAATATTTGCAATGAAACTTAATAAAAAACTTAAAATCTACAAAAACTATATTTAAAAAGCTTAATTCACAATAATTGACAATATTCGCAGAGTTGCACGTGATAAAATACTATAAAATAGTGTTGCTAAACTTAAAATAAAAATATTACTTATAAAATGAAACCGACGGATTTCGTAAAGCCACTCATTGGTATCACAACCGCAGTGAACATAATAATATATTAATATCTAAAATAAAATGTACTTTGTACTAAACACAGTTCACCAAGCTGTATCTGTGCATCAACGTGTATTTGTGCCAAAAATCTTGATGTAAAATCTTGCCTCGGTTATTATAGACAATATAAAATATCTTACTATAATGTATATGAATGATTATTATATCAAAATAAACTTGATAATATTTTTTTAAATTATATCTTATCATGTCTGCAAACTTAAAATGGACTTGTGATACAGGCAACAAACGAATAAATTATTTACTTATACCTTAAAAAGAGGAAATTAAATGACTTATAAACATGGTCCCTTACGTTTGCTCTTCTGTTGTTATATAAAATTATCTGTGATTGATGAAAATTGTCGAGTTGTATTCACCAACAAATTTAGTACAAAACAAATATTCTTGTTGTTAGATCCATTAGAAGGAAATAATATGTAGGTAATATTACATTCTACTAGGGTTGTGAAGGCAAACTTACACAGGTAATTATTTGTACATCAATGTTGTTCAGTTAATTAAATCATAAAAATATATAAATATCAGCTGTTTGTCGTACCTACGTTTTTGTTTTTTTTGTTACTCCCTTCATTGCTTGAGTTTTTCACGAAGGCATTTGATAACTAAATAAAAACAGCTTTTTTTTTATTATGTACAGAACATGGTCTGTCGGTCGGCTACTTTTATATAAATATTATAATGCATCAAGTATATTGGATGCGCTATGCATATATATATATATATATATAGTATAAGTTAAGGCGGGTTTTTATTATTCTAAGTGTATATGTTTAAGCAAGAGTCCATTAACTACAGAAACAGATCAGAGAAATTCAGTGTAAATACAATTAAGGTGAGCCGTGGCTCCATCTAGGATAGTTATTGCACCAATAAAATATTAAGTAGGTGTAATGTTTAGACAATAAAATATAATTTTATGTTCTATTTGTATTCTATGATCATTGATCGATAAACTTACGAATGCTATGACTGATTGCATTACAGAGCGATATTTCAAGCACATAATGTACATTTTGTGTAAAGGGTGGTTTGATCAGCTAGGTAAGGAGCTATTCGCATGGCTAGTCCAGGAGCCATTCGTTTGGCTTGTAAAGAAGCCACAAGATAGCTAGTCTAGGAGCCACTCGCTTGCCTAGTCCAGGAGCCACTCGCTTGCCTAGTCCAGGAGCCACTCGCTTGCCTAGTCCAGGAGCCACTCGCTTGCCTAGTCCAGGAGCCACTCGCTTGCCTAGTCCAGAAGCCACTGCATGAGCGCGGTGTCGTTGCCGCCCGCGGACAACAGCCGTGTGTCGTCAGCCAGGAAGCGCACGCGCGTCACGTGGGACGAGTGACCGCCGTACTGGTGGCACAGCGACTGTAACACACGCCACACATCAACACACGATAGCATACAATTATCGTCATTCTCTCAAGTTCTTCATTTTTTCTTCAACAACTATTGCACAGGTAAATTGGTCCGTAGCTAAAATTTCTATCCGCAATGAAATAATAAGATTGTTGTACTAAGTGGAAAAACAAAGAAGCAGTGTTAAGCTTAAATCAAAAATATTTTTTTTTCATTTACCTAGATCACTGACCTCTACTATATACCAGACGCTCGCGAGTGGCGTTTCAAATAGGCACAAAAAATTTGCTGCCAAACATATGGAACAGCCTGTCCAGTGGTATTTATTACACAGTTATATTTACAGGCCAGTGACCTAGATCAAAGAAATGACAGTTCTGAATGTCAAAAGTTAATTATAATTTCTAATTTTTAATACCACTTCGAAAAAGGTTGAGCTTTTAATAACTGCAAAAGTAACTTTTGCCACTCTTTTAAATCAACACTTTTATGGAAGAGGAAGACAAGCGATCATTCAGGTCCATCTGATGTTAAGTGACATTCTCCTGCAACACCTGAGGAACCACAAAAACGTCGCCGGCCTTATAGAAAGGTGTACGCGCTTTTGTTGAAGGTCGTATCGACCTGAAACACTAGCAAGGAAGCACATTCCAGTTTGTACGTGGAAAAAAAATCCTTCGTGAAAAAAAACCGCACTGTGGAGGAACGCCAGACATCCAGATGGTGGGGATGATATCCTAATAATTATAATATCAGTAGCAATAAGCTATATAGCCGAGTGACCCTACCTCTTAAGCTAGAGGTCCCGGTAGGTGCAAACATATGTATAATATGGATGATTGTTTCCGAGTCATGGATGTTTATAATATGTATTTATGTATGTTTAAGTAAGTATATAGTATTAAAAATATCGTTATCTTGCAACTCATAGCTCAGGCTATGCCTAATTTGGGGCAAGATAATTTGTATAAATGTGTGTCAATATTATTATTATTATTAAGCATAATCCCATAAACGGTGTAACTATTAAATCGTATCACATTTAATTAAAATATTTTGATTGTATACCTTTGGTTGCGTGACCGGGTACGCGAACAGTTTGACCTTGCCAAAGTCATCGCCGGTGGCCACCAACCGGCTATCGTGAGATCTGAAAACAACAATTTATGACCGTTATTTTTATTTGCCATGTTGCTACTACTGTTATTAATTATAACTTTATCTGGGGATAATTGGAAGTACGTATAAAGCGTGCCATTTAATTAAAAAAAATATATAAGCAATTTAGTTTTAAAACAGCATGAAAAGTTTATATGTCAATGTTTTCATTCCTAGTGATCCTAAAGTTAGGAAAATATGATATTGTAATCGCTCCTTGCGTGCTAATTCTCAAGTAAATAGGGCGTTTTGTTGGTGGTGGAAATCACATTCAAAGATTTCGTTCCATCTGGATACTCACAAAAGAACCATTCGTGGTTCGTGCCGAACTGTCCCAAAAAGAAACAATAATATAACTGGGAGGGGACAAATTTGCCCTCTTTGAACAGGCCAGATATAAATTATAGCCAAGACATAGTTGGATCTGTAGACCCAGTCGCGAAATGATGAAACACCATGTCACATCAAAAGGGAATGCAGTGAACTCCATAGTAAAAGGAGGAAGCGCTCATCTTTAGGGTATGACTTCCTGCCGGAATTCATTACGGTATGTGGCGCAACGATACGAATAGGTTCATAAAAAATACTGATTTAGGGAAATTACAGCATCTCCCGATTAGGTTAAAGATTACAAAAGATCCGAAAGGGTCACTATGTCTGTGGGGTAAAAATGTAACTAATGGCTGGTTTTTTAAATTGGCGATCTTAATGGAGATGGCTAACTGACGTTATGCATATTTCAGGATAGCTTGACGCGTGATAAACATGTACCCCCTTATCCATAATGGTCCGCTAACTTAAAACAGCTGCTAAAGAGTGTTATTTCTCATTCTGACTTAGGTCAATAGAAGAAGACAGAGTGAGAATTAGCAATGCTTTAAGTTAGCAGACTATTATGAAAAAGGGGGTATGATTATAAAAAAGTGGTTGCGGCCAGCAGTGGACTCAAGACCGATTCAGTTAAAATGTTTGGCGGTGGCCGGTAGATACCTGGCGCAGGAGTTGATGTCGGTGCCGTCAGCGCTCTCGGGCCACACGCCCACCGTCGTGAACGTGATGGGACAGTTGTTGGAGGCCCACTGCACGTCCCTCATGGCCGACGCCGACGGAACCTGGCGGCACGTGGTGGCGTTCCCTGCGAATGTTATAATTAACTCTCGGTCATATAAGTAAGAACTTCGTAAAATATTACAGTTAAACCTGGATAAGTGAGAAACCTCTATTATTGAGAGTTGAAATGAGGTCCCGGTTCTTTTTCATTAAATTATCTGTTATTGGGACTTATTGGAACCTGGTTAAATGAGATTTGAATTCTAAGACTTTTTCGATGTTAACCTCTTTAATACTTGAGACTCTGTAGTTCAAATACCTGTATAAGTGAGAGAAATTAATCAGGTTTTAACATGTTTGCTCACATACATTTCGCGTCATCTTTCGCGCATGCTTAGTTTGTCAGTACTATCTCAGGTTTTGACCTAAAAAAGGAATAAAAGTGTACAAAATGTCCAAACGTAAATATAAAGCGAGGGCCTCTGTAAATGAGACAACTATCATTTTAAATCTGCTTAGTTGGAAACGGATTGAATATAATATTAGTCAGTCAATGAACTAACGGCCGTTTCAATCTATACTTAGTCTAACTTACTAGAGGTAGACAAATCTATCCTTTTACGCTTACATTTCAAAAACCTATCGACAGATAGCATTGGACTATAAATAATAATATAATTATATTGGACATAACTATGGATAGATAAGATCTTGTCACTAAACGGTGATAGCAATATATCCGTAACTGGAGATACGTTATTTAAAACTGCCGTAAATTTGGCACAGTCACATATTAACGTCACGTTTTAAAGTAAGTAAGAATTATTTAAGCAAGTAAAATAAAAACCAATTACTTACAATATAAAAGTTCGTAATCTCCGGAGTTACTCCTGAGGTACTGGCTGTCCTGTGACCAGTCCACATGAGTTATGAAGCTGGAGTGGCCCTGTCAATAATTTATTTGATTCAATATTCTATTATATAAATAGCTAAATAGTGCTTTTGTGAAAAAGGCAGTTAATTTATTAAAAAGTATGTAGATAGTTAAATTCTCTTTGCCGAAATTAATAAAAAAAAATGTATCTAGTAGAATTCCCATTATTAATAATCCCGCGTAATTATCCGTATGATTTAGGAAGTTATCCGTAAGGCGGTAAAATTAAATTAGGTGCAAAAACTCTGGTTATTTTGCGTCAAGTACCAATTGCTAACAATCCCATAGTGATGTGCAAACGATCTATTTTGAACACTATATGTGAGTTGTATCAACGTTCTAAATACACACACTACCAAAATGCGCTCATCCAAATAACTCTACTAAAAAGGCACATGCATTTGGTCATTGGTATATTACTCAAATTGAATTCATGCATTAAATCAATGATAGCCAAGAAGATAGATATGACGGTCTGGCTATAAATACCCACTTTTACTTTTACTATGTTAAAAACTACAACAAAAATTATCTTAAAATTAATATTTAAGGCAAATATCTTGACACAGCAAAAAGCACAATAATATAATTTTTAGTTAATTTTGCTATAAAAGCGTTTGTTTAGTTGTTGTTTTATTTTTGTCTCAAAACATCAAAATACTGATTATTAAAATACTCGATTCCTTCTCATGTCGTATGTGAGTCGGCCTATATATATTACCCTGATTATTATGGTTAGGTTACAGGGCCTAAATTAATATTGATGCAAAGTAAATCGGACGTCTTGAAGGTGCAAATCACGTTCAAAAACGTAACTTACACAGACAGATAGGTAATATAAAGCGTAGTAAAATATATCGCTTACATTGAAATTTCTCCTTCTATTGTTACTATAATATTTAGATGTCGTAAGTATATTGTTACGATATCTTTAAAAAAATAATGCAATTTTTATTTACAATAGATCTTATGGTCAGACCATGTATTAAATGTAAAGCTAGGGTGGGGTAACTTAACCAGGCGGTCTATATAATAAAAATATTATGAAGGTAAAGCAAAAAATGGATTTATCTACGGATACAAGCCACAATTAACTATAATGTATTCTCATTACCCTCCTACGTTTTTTTTCCGTGCACTGTGATGCGTGACATAAAGTATTGATTAGAAAATGATTACACTTATAAAGTATATAACATGGCCTACGCCACTCGTATGCCCATATTATGTACAGATGTCGCGCGAGTTGAATACAGTCGCGCCTGAGCGCGAGCGTTCCTCCCGCTCTCCGCATGCATCGCCTCGCACGCACGCAGTGTAGTGATGTGTGTTTCGTGTCAGTTATCGTACGCTTACCGTGATACCCACTTGTGTTTATAATACTCGAGGTATCATTATGCGGTTTATGTTACGGGTTGCTAGATAAACAAGCTTGGTTATTGTAAACATAAAACGTGATTTATGATAGATTCGTGCTGTGAATGAGTAACTCTTTCAGAGTTGTACGAGAAATTGTGACTATTTTACTCGACGCGTCAAAAAACATACTGCAATTCAATTCTTTGTATTATTTTGACTATAGTGGACACTTTATAAACTTATGATTTCTTTCAAAAATAATATTTTTTTTTTCTATAAAAAAATTTTCACAAAATAATGTTCTTGGTGTTTTTGTTGCTGACTTCCCGTGTCCACTGGGACATGGTAGCATAGGACCATAGAAACGCTTACCGTGTATACGCTTGTGCACTGGAGCACAATACTTAATACTAAAGTTACGACCCCGTCTTATTTTTTTTTTTATTTGTGTTGAAGAAAGGCAGAATATTAATTTGAGGTGTTATTATTAGGTTAAAATGGTAAACTTAAAGCATTGTTTAAATACTCATGATTATGGCCATCAATTATTATTAAGTTACAGCACTATCGCATTCATGAACTCTGCAATCAACTCGCGCGTTGTTAGTAAATGTTAGTTATTTATGCAAATGTTGTATATCAAGGGGTATTAAAACTTCGCCGAGTGTGATAATAGTATAACATGAGTGTTTTAATACCTAATTATCAACAGTTGCATACAAGACTTAATCTACACCCATAATATATAGTACAACATTACAACACTCGTTTGGATGATGTAATGGTTATTAGGACATTGGGTGTTTTCATGTTGGCAATAAGCTTACTGTTTTAGAATCTTTAATAGAGTATTTAAAGCTTGGGTGTAGATAAACAATATTACAATACTCTTATAGAATTACGAGGATCCTAGGAATCCTAGGATTTTAGTGCAGATTATCCCCTACTTATAATAATAATATTCAATTACGAGACTATAGAACTGAGGGACATCCCTCATCAGCTTCAATGTTTTTCAAATAACAACTCACCAAACATTTCCCCAGCCTGGAATACCGCGTGCACTCGTCATCCACCTGGTAGATATAGATGAAGTTGTCTCGGGACCCGATCGCCACTAACTTGTTATCGGGTGAGTATTCTATAGTTTGTATGGGTTCGGTACTGAAAATTATAGAAATGCAAATAATTTAAAAATTAAAGTGTATTTATCTAAAGTTGAATTTTTCATAACAGAAACTTTTAAAGAGAATATGATTTCAAAAAATAAGCAAATCCTTAAAAAGAAAGGTAAAACAACCGGTATACAGTTTATTATGGCCGTTTTCGATAACCTATCTATCCTTAGTTTAACTTACTAGAGGTAGACAAATCTATCCTTTTACGCTTAATTACATTTCAATAACCTATTGACAGATAGCATTGGACTATATATTGGACATAACTACCTATGGATAGATAAGATTTTGTCATTAAACGGTGACAGCAATGTATCCGTAAGTTAAACTAAGGATAGATAGGTTATAAAAAAATAAAACCGCCGTTAATCTATACATACTATCATGATGTATCCAGTAAACTCGCGTAATTTATCAACAAGTTATGTACCTACATAATGAATACATATTAATTTTTAGTCAATACTCGGAGAAGTGTCATTATGAGACGCACATGTGATAAAATATCTAGAGATGGATTATGCATTTTCTCATTATAAAATAAATTAAAATCATTACTGGGATTGTGGCAGTGGGATCGACAACATTATCTTACTATTCTAATACCGAAATTAAAGATGTTGGAGCAAAATCTATGTCAGAATACTAAGTACAACTACTATACACATTACATATTACATTATAGTACAAATTACTATATAATTTATTAGTTAAATTTTTAATTAAATTTTAATTTAGTTTATTAATTATTAATGAAAAAAAAAACGATATATACATTTTAAATAACACTTGCTTATTGCTGTATTTTTAAATTCCTAATACTATATACAATCTCTAAAACTATGAATATCTGAAAACCGATATCGTAAAATCTGTGCAGATCTCGTAAAAACCCATGCTGTTTCTCTCCCTCTGCCGCCTTGTCGCGTATTCAGTAAACTGTAGGTACGAACCCATCAACGTGTTGAGCGAGCAGCTGCCGGGACTCCGGACTGAACACCAGCCACTTGCCGCTCAAACACCCCACCGCGATCACGCTGCCGTCTGATGACCACGCACTGCACTGGGCGCGCTCCTAAATACAAACAACAACCATTAACAGTAGAAGTCTCCTTTGCATACGATGCTGGCTAGATTATGCGTACCACAACGGCGCTCTTTTCTGCCGTGAAGCAATAATCAGTAAGCTATATTGTGTTTCGGTCTGAAGGGCGCTGTAACTAGTGGAAATTACTGGGCAATTGAGACTTAACATCTTATGTCTTAAGGAGACGAGCGATTATAGTGCCGCTCAGAATTTTTGGGATTTTCAAGAATCGTGAGAGGCACTGCATTTTAATGGGCAAGGCGTATCAATTACAATCAGCTGAACGCCCTGCTCGTGTCGTCCCTTATTTTCATATAGAAAAATTGTTATGGTACCAGGAGCAGGAACCAGCAATACCTCATAGTAAGTGCTCCTGTCTTACAACGCGTTAAATCATCATGAAACCATACAGTCGCGATAAAGTTAGTACAGATAAAACACAACTTATTTATGTAAGTGGTAAGGGAAACCAGAGTAATGTCACATGAATAAATAACCGCTTTATTTACTCATGTGGGAGTATTGCGCAGTGGCAGATTTAAGAGTAAATTGAAAAGTGACTTCATTGTCAAAGAGAGGTATATTTTTCTGATCACGAAGTTCATAGCTCATATCAGATTTCAGGTACGCAAGAATTATTATAAATAAAATAGGCATAAACAATGCACTTTTGAATTGTAAATAAGTATACTGGTTCATTTATTTTACTGAATCCATACTTCTGGTAATCCTTGCAAATATTATTTAAGAATCCACTATTTAAAAAAATTGCGGTTTTTTATGTGGTACTTTTGTATATTATTTAAAATATTACTAGAACTGAAACACTCTTAGAATAAATTTTCTCGATAAAAAACAAATTATAACCTCGCGCAAACTATTTAAGAATATTATTTAAGTAAACGCGCATATGTTTGAAGTTAAGATTTAGTTGGATTGTATAATATACAATAAATTCACTTAGATGATATTTTATAGTGTCGCAAATTGAAATTATTTTATTACTTCTCAACAGTTTTGTACACTTGCTAACTCTTTTACCACGTACTGGGGCAACAGGGATATCCACTTGATTGAGTCATAAGTGCCTCTCCTCTAATTCTAAATGCCCTTAAACAGTGACAAACATGGTAAGGTCTCGGATTGGCCGAATTGTCACAGTAATCTTACCTCGATATCTTTACTCCAGACGGTGGAATGGCTGAGCCCGTCCCACAGTTGCAGCAGACTATCCCAGCCGGCCGACACGAACTGAGGCAGACTTGGATGAGCTGCTAAGGCCCATACCTCGTCCACGTGACCTAGATAAACAAACCGTCTAAGTGTGAGTCGGATACGAAGTTCTATACGGTCGTATAAGATATAACTGTGGCTAACACACATTATTTTAGTATATGTATTTTATCATATGTTTATACTACACAAACATGTATTTAAATATTTTATTTCATATTTATATACCTATAAAAACACAGAAAAATAAAGACAAGTGATGTTACTGACACAAGAGGAGATGAATGTCATTCAATTTATTCCATTGAAAGTATAAGCTCACACATCTCATTATTGTAATTTCTTTTAATAATATTATTAATTAATTTCTAAATTATTCTTATATCGTATCGTGTAATTAATGTATCATATAGTATCAGTGTTTGTGTAAGTTCTTTAAAATTTATATTTTATGTACTCCTTCTTAAAATGGCGTATTATAAATAGTGAAAGAGTGTTGGTGTTTTTCTGACAAAGGTATTGTACCCAAACTATTATATTCACACTCCATACGTTAAATTGGTGACCCCTCTGAACATATTAAATAAAGAACTATGTCCAGTTCAAGCGAATCTGACCAAATCAGTAAAGTTAATACCCAACCACGAAAGTGCGTTAAAATGGCGGGCCGTTTAGAATTTGCTATTTAAAATGGCGGCACTAGTATTTACACTTTGTATAAATTACAACTGTACTAGCAAAGCAGTAAAAGGTTTATAAGATACAGTCCGCTGAAGGACAGATAGAAGGACGCTCATCGAGTCTTACCAATAGGGTTTCCATTGATTATCGTTTGGGTACAGAACCGGGAAAAAAGTGCGTGTGTACTTATGTATAGCCGAAGAAGTTATACTTTTTTGGCCTAACAAAGCAAAAATCCTTAAAATTATTTATTCCTCGTGCTTATTCAACGTTTGTTGAAAGAACAATATTGTAAAAATGTTGCAACGATGGCTTTGACAATTAATTATTAAATAACGAATACGGCTGTACGGGCTTGAACCCTTTGCCTATCCTAATAATGGACGAAGAAACAAAACAAAAATAACGAATCTCGCAAACGACAGAAAATTTTAGGAACCAACTTCACCCTGTTACTTTTGTGTTACAGTTATGCGCGCGCATCTTTAAATTTCACTCTCATCTCAGAAGTATAACTTCAAAAATGAAAAAAATAACAATAATAATCAAGAAAAATTGAGAAATGGGTCCTTCTTAACTTAATAGATTTTTTTTACGATAAAATGAGAAAGTCTCTCTGGGAGACTAGGGACTCCATATGCCGGGATCCTGACAGATTTGCTTTCTTCCATCAGTATCAACTCTTAATCTGGGTGCTCTAAGCGGTCGTGACCACATCACTTACCCAGCACGGCGGGTGAGAAGCCCAATTCCACGTCTCCCTGCAGGATGCAGTTTTTGGTGGTTCCGATGTAAAGCTGAGAGCCGCGACCCTCCGCTATGACCCGCACTCCGCCATAGTGACCCTCTATCTACAATTTCATACTCGTACATTACATAACACTTTGAGACAAAAAAGATGAAGAATTTATTGAAGGTAGTATTTTCTTTGATTAACGCGAGTGTTACACATTTAAATAAAACACTTTTAAAGGATTAAAACGCGTGTAATTGTAACGGTTTTACTTTAGATTTTTGCGTAAAAGTTACATTTTTTTTTTAAATTTACTTTTACGCAAAAATCTACTTCAGTCGGATACGAATTAAAAAGTTTCCTGCGAAGTATCTAGTTATTTGATTTAAATGTTTTTTTTTCTTAATGAGTGGAGTTTATACCCTAATTATATTTGTTTATGCAAGAATAATAAATGGGGTATACATTTTCACATTTCTGTAAAAGTTCGCGGTAAATTATAAGATTTTCCTGTAAAACTTAATTTATATTCCAATATATTTTTATTGTGTCGTTCTGATCATCATTCATTCCAAACAACAACCATTCATGTCAAATTACCTATAAAAAAAACCAGTGCCGTCTAGGCACGCCCGAAAGAAGCAAATTTTTAAAATAATGCAATAAATACTCTTCCAGTTCACTCTTTTAACATAAATTTATTTAAACAATTTTTTTTTATAAAAATAAAGTTTTATTTACAAAAAATTCAAAATCACTTGCAAATTCACGATGATAAGTAATTAATCATTAATCACAATACGTACTTTTGCCTAATATATTTCGTATTACAACTGGACTTTTATTTCAATATAGTTCTTATGCAGTTCTCGTATAGTATAATTTGGCAGGTGACATAAATCGTTAATCGTGTATCTCATTCTGCCTCTGGACTCTATATAATATTTATTATTTATATATAAATAATAAATATTAAAATAATAATTAACAACGCTTGCCACTTTTAATAAAAAAGTAATAATAGGATCTATTAAGTAAGTATGATTTTATTATTTTTAGGTTATATGCTGCCACTAGGCAGTTAGGCATTAAGTACTTACCAGTTACCAGCTATTATCTATCACCTTACAGCTATCAGCCGTTTTCAATAACGTATCTCTAGTTACGGATAAATTGCTGTCACCGTTTAATGACAAGATCTTATCTATCTATAGTTATGTCCAATATTAATAGTTATAACTTATAGTCCAATGTTTTATGCCGATAGGTTATTGATATGTAAGTGTAAAAGGATAGATTTGTCTACCTCTATTAAGTTGAATTTAGAATAGCGTTACTATCTCATTCCTGAATTCTAGACTGGTTAAGTGGATAAATCTGTCTAAGTGTACGCACTTGACAGAAATTTCAAAAAGAATATTTCATTATGGAAATGATATTGCCAGGATACTTCAAAGGAGACATTCAAGGAAACTTAGCTAGACTGGTGTACATTGAGGTAGATAGATCTAGCGCGCGCTAAGTTATCTCTAGCGCCACCTAGCGGTCTTTCAAAACAAAGTTATGTTTCCTGCTTTAATTTCAAACATCTATTCAGCAGGTTACGTCCTATATTTTAAAAGTAAATCTTATGAATTATTGCTAATCTTATATCATAATACATCTATTATATACATTTGCTAAGACGGGAGAGTCTCAATTAACTGACTTATGGCATCAATATTAGATTTGTTAACCGCAGACCCTGGCAAGTAAATATGACGTTAGTATATTCTTAGTGTATGGTTGCACCTATACCGTTAACAACAACTTAACTATAAAAGAGGTTATATTTCCAGGCTGATCAATATTATAAGTAATGGCTGAATATAGTTTTAAAATTTGAAATTAAATTTGTTTTATGCAACAGTTGATGAGCCCGTCGGTACAATGGTTACCTTTGTGTCTGTCTTTCGAGCAACGGGTTGTCCATAATATTCCGACAACGAACAACTATTAACGACAAATATTAGAGCATCTAGAGGGGATGGCACGTTTCGACTTTAGATTGCGAATTTCCTCACAACTCCATCGGCGGCGCAATATTAGGTAATGATCTAAAAAGAAGTGATCAGCTAGCATCAAGTGAAACTGTATAAAAAATTAACTAAACTATTTTCGGTTTGTACAGTTTCGGTTTTCGTGTACACGGTACCGAATCGAGTACGTATTGAACGATTATTTTAACATTAGGTACCTACCTAATTAAGAGATTAATATTAACAAATTGAAGAAAAAAAAATTACTCTTATATTGGCTTCTTTTTATTGTTGTATTTTCTTCTCGTACTCGACAATTATTGCGATTTAAAAGAAACTTACCTATATTATTTAGACCATTTAAACAATTTGTTATGTTTTTAAAGTGATAATCCTCACTTCTAGGATTAATACACAAATAAAATTTGAAAAACAACAAAATTTTATGAACGATGCCGGAATCGAACCCACCACCTCCGGCGTTCCGTGCCGGTGCTCTAACCAACTGAGCTAACCGTTCGAGTGGCGTATCGTTACAAAATCCTGTATGCTTTGTTCAACTCTCAGGTTGGGGCTTCATCTACAGGATCTACTTTAC
Source organism: Leptidea sinapis (assembly GCF_905404315.1). Lineage (NCBI taxonomy): Eukaryota > Metazoa > Arthropoda > Insecta > Lepidoptera > Pieridae > Leptidea > Leptidea sinapis. The sequence goes on along the minus strand of NC_066275.1, from coordinate 3,950,007 downwards.
AGAACATTAAGTCAAAGTCAAATAAAATTTATTCTATTTGGCTCTAGTCTCTATAAATATTTATTTTAAACTACAGAATTTACCAAAAGTTTTGATAAAGTTGAGTTTGTGTGAATAACATACAGGAAACTCAACGGCCACTCTTTTCAATCAAATAGGTTATTTTACAATGGTTGTAATTTACATAAATTAGTTTGTAAGGTGCTGTATCCAGTATATGAATCGTGTTTAAATAGTATAAATTATTTCATAAAAAAAAATTAAGGATGAACTGTATAAATATAAATTATCGTAAATTTGATACATCAACTTTTAGAGCAGTGGCATAGCGTGCCTTGGCGAGGCCCCGTATAAAAATTTGTTTGGCCCTTATGAAGGGTAAAGAAGTCACAAAAGAAAAAAAACATAATTATCTGTGTTTCAAAATTTTTACAAACAATTTAAATTAAATATACAATCTCCTTGCCTGTTTTTCAGCAAGCAGCAAAAGTTTTTATTTATTTTTGCTTACGCACGTCGGGGCCCCCCAGCCCGAGGGCCCCATATAATTGGTACGGCAGATTCGGCGGTAGCTACGCCCCTGCTTTAAAGTAATCTGATTTCAGCTGCTTCTTACCACAGTCTCCGTGGCGGTGGGGTTGAGGTCGCTATCGAACAGCACGACGCGGCCGTCCTTCCCGCCGCCGGTCACCACCGCGCCGTCCTTGCGGGCGCACACGCTGAACACGGAGCCCGAGTGGACGCCGCGGACGAACTTGGCCACCGTGTTGGTGCCGCGGCCCCACACGATCAGGTTGCCATTGCTGTCGCCCGATATGACGTCACCTGACATGTGCCAAATATTATTAGAATAGAATAGAAACACTTTATTAGCAATAAAAAACACACATCTTCAATTTACAGTATTAATTACAATCTTAAATTAATACATTAAATGAAATAGGTAACAAAAATTATTAAAAAATAAAATAAAGATAAAAAAAATATATAAAATTAAAAAGCCTGTGAGGCGCGTGATTCCTTGCTAAAATGAGCTGACTCAGTATATTGTTGTGTCAGTGCAGAAGACACCAACACAACACTGGTTTTCAGCAGCCCCTCGTGACATTTGGAGTTGACAGTTGTTGTGGTCTTCCCATTGTTATTAATTTTTTGTTGTCAAAGGGAATGAATTAATATGTTGATTTTTGTCTTATGTTGCGTAAACGTATAGAGTTTGATATAATGATAAATAAATAATAGTAATAAATATAAAATCATATTATAATTTGTACAAAATGTATAACATATCTATATTAGGTGGCATTAGGTACTATTGTATATAAATGAGATATAAATAAACATTAAATATAAAAAATACAGAGTTGTGGTAATTTATAAGATACATTCCATATAATTCCATATTTTGTCAAGGGCATACAGTTTGCGTTGTGGGGTGGATGTTACCCTCCCTATGATATGGCGAGGGAAACTATGGCAGGTTCATGCTCGGGAACAAGCGGCGCGTGTGGTGCATCGAAAACTCGTATTTTTTGGTAAAGTTATTTAAATCTATTGTGTTTAACAATAATTACTTCATGTGTTGGCATAATACCTTTATTTATTTACAATATAAGCGGGTTTTTTTATCTTTTGAGTTTTTTTTTATAATTGATTATATTTTTTCTTAAAACACCTCTTTATAGAACTCAGGTACTTAAGTTCCATCATTTTGCATAGGTTGTGTGAATGTTATGTGAAATGCTGAAGCTGTCAATATTAATTTAAAGATATAAAATAGAAGTTTTTGGGCACTTCATATCAATAAAGCTCAACTTTTCCGAAGTGGTAGTCAATAGTAAAATGTTTAACATTTTTGGCATTTTTAAACCTGAGTGGATAAATAATTTATATATTTTAAGAGTAAGATTTTAGTTAGATTCAAGGATATACGTCATGTTTATTAAAACAATATTATAACATATTTTTTGCATTAGTAATAATAAGACTTAAGTCAATTAAATGGAAATAGTTTTGTGACGTTTGCATTTTAGATTATAACTTCTCACATGAAATGAATTCCTTAAAGAATTTAATATTGCAAATTTTAAAATTTAAGTGCAAAAAGTATACTTGTCGCACGCAAATTATACTTGGCACACGCAAATTTAAATAAAATTGCTAAAATAATAACAACAAAAAAAAAACACAATCGAAATATCAAAACTGAATTGAGGTTCATAGGTCTGACATTTTAATTTAACAAATAAAAGTTTAAAAACGAATATGGAGTCGGAAATAATTCATAAATCGTCGCATTTGTAATACAAAATAGTTATATGTGCAACTCGTGCGACAAGTTGTCGATTGCCTACGACAGCGAAGTTGAACGGTCATTCGCTTGAGTATACTTCAATATACTATTGTTTATTAACGTGTCACTCACAGTCGTCTTACTCTTCTCGTCACGTTTTCACATAAAGAAAACGTTATTTTTAAGTTTCTCTCGAAGATCGAACGATCTTTTTTAAAATTACTTGGAGATCGGTTCCCGATTACGCGGGGACTATATGACAGGGTGTGAGTCGCTCACCGGTGTGATTAAATCCGAGACAGGTAACGTATTTGGGCTTGTCTCTGCTCTCAAAGATCCCCATCCGCTTGTAGAGCACGTTGGAGGCGTCCAGGGTCCAGAAGGCGATGTGTCCCTTGCCGCAAGTCACGATCTGGTTGCGGTCCAGGGGGTGGAACTCCGCCGCCACTACCGTGTCCACCGAGCACTGGAATCAAGATACTCGTAGTTTTAATACATACATTCACATCAACACATTTTTTTTTATTTATTTATTAAAATGCCTTGCGTACATAATGAGATTTGTGTAAATTAAATTATTTATTTATTGTGTTACATGTACTTTTACATCGATATTATAACAGGCTTTCTAGGTTATTCTGGTGTAACAGTTACCGTTAAGACAGTACCAGTTTACCAGCTCCTTTGCACAGGATGCCGGCTAGATTATGGGTACCACAACGGCGCTTACTGGGCAAAATGAGACTCAATTTCAATTTATTGCAATTCCATAAATATAGTCCTTAAATATAACATTTGGAGTGAATACTACAATTATTATACAAGGCAGTATATTATGGATACCCAGTTTGGGTGTCGCAATTTGGTCTGAACAGCAGACCGTAGTAGGGAGACCCATATTTTAATTTATTTTAGTGTGGCTCGTTTAAAAAATCATTTACGGCATAGTAACATTTTTCTACTAAAAAGTTTTTCAGTGTTCTAATAACTTCATTTTCATCATTTATGCTTCGAATTTTGTTTGGCAGATTATTATATATTTTTATAGACATTACATAAGGACTCGATTGTGTAGACTTGACATCTTATGCCTCAAGGTGACGAGCGCAGTTGTAGTCTCGCTCAGAATTTTTGGGTTTGTCAATAAACGTCATGCCTCCTTCCTTATTGTCATAAAAAAACACTGATATAACTTAGATTAAAAATGGTGTGGGTACTTCCTTATAAAATGCACAAGGCATAACAGAAAAAAATAGAAAATTTGTTTCGATTGATATTTTTCGAAGTCGACTGTAGATCCGTCGTGTTACTGAGTTAATATAAAACCACAAGATCGGTTTACTGACTCATATGGATCTTCGTTATTTTTTTTTTTAATTTAAACAAACGGTCACATCCATAAATTGTTTACATAAACGGGACATTAAATCTAGACCTAAACTTCCACAGCCAATAGAGATATGAAAATTAGTAAGGTAGGGACAACTAACATTTTTTTTTTAAATTTGGTTACAGATTTTTAAATGTATGGTAACAGCATTTTTAAATGATGCTAACGATTTAAACGTGAATAAGTCGAAGTAGCAAAGTTCAGTATCCATATAATTATACACACTTCGGATAAAACAATTTTTAACATAATTTTTTTAACAAAAACACAACCGACTTCAAAAACTCTATTCCAAAACAATAGATATAATATGCACTAAAAAGTATAAAAATAATTACGTATTTTTATACAATCTAATTAATTAATCTAATTCTAGTTACGATTATTGTTATTTTTGGTATCGACGAATTGAGAACCTCCTCCTTTTTTGAGGTCGGTTAAAAACATAAACAAATTGAAACGACGATAAACATTTTCTTTTAATGATAAGTAGTAGCAAAGTATTACGATATTCAAAAGAATTGTTAAGAAACGTTTGTGTGGTAAAGGTTACTATAGCATAAATGACTTTCTTAATGATGCCACAGATTGGGAATGGAGCGACCGCCCTCAGGCTATTAAATATTAAGTTTAATTGTACTGTATTACTTTGTAAACATATTTTTTGATGAAAAAAAGCCTGCTGAGTTTGTTGCCCTATTCTTCTCAGGTCTGAGGTATTCTTTTTGGAATGGGTGGTAGTTTTTGACTTTCAATAAGTGTCACATCCTATTTTAAATAAAAATATTTGAATTAGATACCACAAAATTCTAAGAGGGCCCGATGTAACGTACACTTAATTTATTAACTATTTAAGACATAGGTAACTATCACCCGTAGTTCAATTCATTGTCCATACTTCCTTACCTTAGTTTCAGCGAGACAGTGCCCTTTATCTGGCCTCTGCCACTCCCACACCGTGATGATGTGGTCTGGCCCGTCGTCCACACAGGCCAGCAGGGAGCCGCCATCAGCTCTCGAGAAGGTCAAGCACGCCACGGCCTGCTCGATGTGGCCGGCGCCGATCACAGCTAGAGTTGCTAAGGAGACGGAGTTCCAGACACGTATGTGGGGCTGAGGAAATATGGGTTTTTTTTTAATAATATAATATTATTCTGATCCAATTAATAAAAAAGTGTGGAAAAATCATATTTCACAGCCGGCTAATATCAAACTTTTCATAATATAAGAAGGTTTGGCACGATATTTGCTTCAATTTAAAAGTGTGATATAATCTTTAAGAAAACTGTTAAAAAAGATCCAAAGAAGTTATAATACTCCACCAAGGAGTTTCACTTTAAGAGAATAGAATATAGGCTGAACGATTGAACCTGAATCGAAGCACTTGTATATAATATATCATTTTAAGGCGAAGAGTAAGCAGAAAACACGAAAACATGGTGTTTTTAGACAAGTTTTGTGGTGAAAGTATAGCATATCGAGCTATGAACACTACTTAATCCTGTTACACATATCCTTAAGTCTTATTTGTAGGTTACTAATGCTTGCTGTTGGTTATAGTTAACACTGCCTTTTTGAACTACCACTTTTCTTTGCAGTTAAACAGGTTTTTTGGCATGGCGTGACGAATTTTTTTGGTACTTCTCTCAGAAAAGTTATTCTTATAGCTTGTACTTTTTTGTGTAGGTTCATTTATTCAGATTAGTAGTGAATAACGAGGATTGTTAGCATATAAACTGTTTTCCACGCAAGAATTTTGAAAATATTGCCTTTGTTACATAGAGGGCGGGCCGGCAGCCGTGAAATCATATCGCTCAAGGTCGCTGGCATTTAGTGTCGCCTTAAGACAAAATATTTAACTCCACGCGCAGCTGGCGCCATTTGCAAAAGCCCTAATTTTCGTATTAGAAACGTTAAAGATCGTTGTGGTTATCCGGCAATACTCCACGTGTGACCTAACTCGCGCCTGATAGACCCCTAGAATGTATGCTTGAAGTATTGCCTCACACTATTGTAGACTCCTTAGTTTCTTCATTGCTAAAATGGCTTTACCTTCAGCGGAATTTGCAATCGTATTGCGAATCACCGTCAGATTTGTTTCTTCGAGATTAGTATATCTAATTGGATTAGTAGGTAATCATACCATGTTTATATTGTCAGATTAGATCACAGCCTCGTGACAATTCACGCTCGTCGAACATAATTTTCCGGATGATGGGTATAAAAGCCGACGGGACAATGACCTGCGGTTCTCAATGAATAGTGCACAGTGACCGTTTTGGTGGCTGAATGTCATCAATACTCAAATAAATATTAAACAAACAAATTTCGGGACATGTTATTCGCCGAGAAAAATAACCTTTATACAATGACCTTATTCCGCATATAATTACGTAAACAATTATTTTTTGCATACGTCACGATTACTAATAACCTCAAAGTGTCACGGGGCGGAAAGTGAAATTGAGTTATGCAATATGAGACATTGCTCTTTAAATGTTAACTACCCTTTCCATGGATAAGAAAGTCGTTCAAGTGAGTTGAACATAATATTAAATCTAATTTCATTCAGAGTTTAGAAGTGTAACACTTAATGTTATATTAAGATAAGAGTTAGATGGATAAGGTACAAGTGGTAAATTTTTGGTAAGTAAGTAAATTTTCTTTTGTTCTTGAATTGTTCGTTCATATCCACAAACATAGATAACGGCGAACGCACGGTTTCTCTTCTCTTTCACTCGCCTTACAACGCTAATTCTATCTCTATCGTTCAATAGATACGTTTTTTTGATCACCGAATTCGTTAAAAACAACAAATTGTTTAAATTTACAGAGCGACCTCTCAAGTAAATTCCCTAATATGCAAATATTGGGGTTGAGCCGGTTATCAACTGTAAAGTAGATCCTGTAGATGAAGCCACAACCTGAGAGTTGTACAAAGCATACAAGATTTTATGACGATACGTCACTCGAACGGTTCGCTCAGTTGACAGAGCAGTGGCACGGAACGCCAGAGGTCGTGGGTTCGAGTCCTGCATCTTTCATAAGATTTTGTTTTCAGATTTTTTGTGTATTAATCCTAGAAGTGAGGGTTATCACTTTAAAAACATAACAAATTGTTTAGGTATAATAGTCTTCTTACCCTAGCGTCAACTCGATCATGGCCTGCGCACTGTCCACTGGCGATCACCAACTTATTGGGATGCACCGTGATACACTTGACGTCGTCCGTGTGGCCGGTGTAATGTCTCTGGCACTGCTCGTCCACGTTGAAGAGAACCACAACCGCCGCCACGAAGTAGACCACCTCCCCCGTAGGCAGCAGGTACAGGTTATTGCGGCAATCTTTACCTCTGAAATTATTTAAAAATAATGGTACTTTACTGAAAACAAAACGTTAACGGTACTTTAACTGGTCGAATTCAAAGGCAGCAAACATTAGGATTAAGGATTGGTCTCCGATGCGCTCGTACTAGATACCGCAGGCGTAGTCGCAAAGTGCGGCAACTAATTTATAGTACGCCCAAATGGGTACTCCAGCCAATGTGTGACGTTGAAGTGCCACATGTTCTGAACTTTGCTAATAGTTGAAACTAAAATTGCGTAATAAAACTTTGTAAAATTTTCGATTGAAAATTCTTTACTAGGTACCAATGTATCTAATTACAAATTAGTAAGAAGTAAATAAGAGTTCTTTTTCGATATTTGAGTCAAAATAAGGTAAAAAAATGAATATTTCAATTCAAATAAATTACAATATATTTGGAACATAAAAAGGCAACTTTCACCAAATTTATTTTTTGTAAAAGATAAAAATAAAAAACTAATAACTTGGTTTTTTGTATTTTTCACATAAATATTGAGGTTATGTAAAAAAAGTGTTGCAACAAAAATTGTAGATCTTTTTATTACCTACAACTGTGCCATTTAACTTTTTTCCATAGGACTTGTAGTTTTGCCAAATCGAGATAAACCGTTTTTTAACCTAAAACACCCCCCTTTTTCCACTTCCCGACCTCAGATCGCCCGTGATCTATTTCTCCTTTCATTTTTGTTATATTCTCTTCCTTTTCCAATATGTTTCATCCTACTATTATTTGTTTTTCACTTTTTATTATTTTCAAAGGTTCCAGCACTGGTCTATAAGGATTATTTAGTATTACAAAGTAACTAGGTGCGACAATATTTCAAATAATAACTTTACAAGGCTGAAAAACCTGTTCCAAAAGACAGAACGTGTATTTAGGTGTCGTAGAATGGAATTAAGGTAATCATGATTTCGAAAACGAAGCATGACCCAGTAAAATTTTTTAAAGAACTAAAAATTATGTCATTAAGATATAAAAACTATATTTTAATACGGATGGATCGCTCTAAAGCAGAAGAAAAATTCCACTCGGAATCTCTATTTTTAATAATGCACTTACCTATACCGCTTTAGAATTAATTCTTCATATTTAATTGTCTTTAAAACTATATTAAGTTACAACTATGTTTTGACTTTGACCAAGTTGAGAATGTATCTATACATATACAGGTGAAACTAAAATAAAATATATAAAATATTCTTTTTTATTTATGAAAATAAGGGACGAGACGAGCAGGACGGTCAGCTGATGGTGATAGATACTCTCTACCCTTTACAATGCAGTGCCGCTCAAGATTATTGAAAACAGCAAAAATTCTGAGCGGTACTATAATTGCGCTTTTCACCTTGAGACATAATATGTTAAGTCTCATTTGCCCAGTAATTTCACTAGCTACCTACGGCGCCCTTCAGACCGAAACATAGTAATGCTTACACATTGCTGCTTCACGGCAGAAATAGGCGCCGTTGTGGTACCCATAATCTAGCCAGCTTCCTGTGCAAAGGAGCCACTGGTAAAATTCCGCTTAGTCTGTATGTATACATATTTATTTGGCGACATGAAAGGAAGCTGCTTTAGAACCGCACCCTGAAGGGGTTTCTTCAGAGTAATTAAAATACGCGTCGCAGGGCATTTTCTGAACAAGGCAAGATCAAGACTCATATAGTCTATATGTATAAAATAGTTAAATATGTTTCCAATTAGTTCTCGTGGTATATTTGATGGGTGGGTCTTATTTGATGACTCGCTTGGTCGGTGAGGCGTAGCATGCAGCACATACCACGACCTTGAGTTAAGTCTTTGTGGCCGGCGGAAATTATTAACAACAAGCTGTGTTACACATGCACATTACAATTTTCAAGGCTACTTGTAAATAAAGCAATTATTGGCTCAAAGCATTGTGTTTTTTTTATGATAATAAGGGACGAGACGAGCAGGACGTTCAGCAATTGATACGTCCTTCCTATTACAATGCAGTGCCGCTCAGGATTCTTGAAAAAAACCCAAAAATTATGAGCCGCGACAACAATTGCGCTCGTTAACTTGAGACATAAGATTTTAATTCTCATTTGCCCAGTAATTTTACTAGCTACGGCGTCCTTTAGACAGAAACGTAGTAATGCTTACACATTACTGCTTTACGGCAGAAAAACGCGCCGTTGTGGTACCTACCTATAATCTAGCCAGTATCTTGTACAAAAGTGTCTCCCACTGCTAACATTGCTTTGACTTTATCCTTTCGATTTGAAGATTTGATACTTTGTTGTAATGATTAAAAAAGTAATTATTTCAATACATATTAAAAGGGGGAAGGCACTTGTGCCTCATGTGATAACGAGTGAAAACCAGCTGCCCCTGAGCTTCCGCAATACCAGAAGCCAAGATATGCCTTGCCGCCCGCTGATGTGGAAGTATGCCGTAAGCTTTTCATGGAAGAGATGGAAAACGAGCATACATAGTAACATGATCTTAAGGAATCACCGCCGCCCACATTCTATTGCAAAACTAGAGAATCACAGGAGCGTTGCCAGCCTTTTAGGAAGGTGAACGCCCCCGTTTTTTAAAGTACCCATGTCGTATCTTCCTGGAAACACCTCATAAGGAATCTCATTCCACAGATTGGTAGTTCTTCATCTTCTTCGTGACACTTTTGCCAGAGCGGGGGTCATCACGAAATGATGTCTTTTGGAGCAGATGGAGTTACGCGCCGGGAGACGTGTCCGAAGAATTAAAGAATGCGACTCTGTACTAACACTTCTTGGAGAATGGTACGAAACTCGGTCCACGAAACTCCCAGTTTGGTAGAACATTGCATTTTATTGAAAACCGCATTGTTGAGGATTTTCATTCTGTTCGCACGATATCATTTCGAAAAAAATAACAAGGCCACTATTTAAATACCCAACCTTTACTTATATACATGCATTAATATATGCAAAGCATTCACCTGAATAGTGCCTAATTATAAATTTTGTATAAAACTAGCTGACCCGGCAAACGTTGTTTTGCCATATAAATTATTTTTAAAGTTAGACCGTTTCTTGGACATTGCAACATTACTTTATTTTTCTAAAATAAAAGAATGTATCTAATACAAACGTAGCCTATGTTACTCCTTATTACATCAGTTACCTGCCAATAAAAGTCCCGTCAAATTCGGTCCAACCATTTAAGAGATTAGCCGGAACAAACAGACAAAAATTGTAAAAACTGTTATTTTGGCGTATATACCGTATCAATATTCATATACATGTAGTAAAAACGATTATTTCAATTTTACAAACAGACACTCCAATTTTATTTAGATTGTTTAGAGTGAAGTAAAATGTGTCAGAATGTTTTATAATATACGCAGCATGTTCATGTCAATAATACATTCGATACTTCTGGGAAATGTTTAGTAATAATGGAATCCATTACACAAATTAGTTGTGAACTCGAAACAGTTAACCAATTAATAGTAGTGGCATGACAATCATTAACTAATTAGAGTGGAGCGAGCTATTAGTTGCCGGGCGGCGGGCACCACCCACGTTACCTACAATTCTTATCTACCAGTGGGGGGCTCCTTTGCACAGGATCCCGGTTATGGGTTCCACAGCGGCGCCTATTTCTGCCGTAAAGCAGTAATGTGTTTCGGTCTAAATGGCGCTGTAGCTAGTAAAATTACTGGGCAAATGAGACTTAACATCTTATGTCTCCAGGTGACCAGCGCAGTTGTAGTGCCACTCGCAGAATTTTTGGGTTTTTCAATAATCCTTAGCGGCACTGCATTGTACCTGCAGGGCGTATCAATTACCATCAGCTGAACGTCCTGCTCGTCTCGTCCCTTATTTTCATTACAAAAAAACGTTAGTGAACCATCATAACAAACATGTGGAAGGCTCGACCCTATAGTGTAGAGAGGTTGCTTTAAATAGAGTCAGCGAAAAGAGGCTCACTTGATAAAAAAGTGAAAATTACATTAAATCAACAGATTTAAAACTGAGATATGAAAAATTGTAAATTTTTTCTATTTGCTTTAATTTCTCTCGGATCAATCTTTGCAAAGATTGATCCTTATCAGCAACAGAGTCCATTGGTAATTATACAGGCTGTAATTTTTTGAAAAATCATTCGGGTCGATTTCCATCAATAGTTCAATATATTTAAAAAAAAACTGAATATGCAGTTATTGGTTTCTTATAAATCGACGGCATGTCTCCTTTCACAACTTTCCTCTAAGTCTCGTAGTTTCAGACTTGGCCCTCACCGCCCTTCTCACAAACCATCCTGTATACGTTAAAAATAATGGAATCCAGTAGAACAATACAAGGTTGAAACATAAAATCCCTAAAAAATGACAACTATAATACTATTGAATTCCATATTGTAATATCGTTTATGTAATCTTCAACACTGTAATAAGTCTTCGACATAAGTCTGCGTTTAATAAAAGATTGAAATTAATTTATTGATAATTCAGATACACTTTTTGGTAACTTACTGTACAATTTAATACCATTGCATGCCAAGAATTGTTTATTTTACATAGCCAAGTAGGTAGCCAAGGCCGCCCGTAAGTGCGGGTCCTTTTTAGTGCCGTTGTGTAAACAATGAATACTTCCAGAGGTTAAAAAATGGCTTTGTCGTTATTCTTACTAATCCGCAGCTGAATATCTAAGTGATCCGACAGCCTGGGAATATTATGATTATTTTATAGCAATAGCAATGACAGTACAATATTGTATATTTAATTAAAAATAATGCAAAAGAAAAGAGAAAGAGAAATTTGAGAAAACAAATTCATTTTTGCTTTTCATGCCTTTTAATCTGATTTAATCGTTGGGAATATAATGCGCTATTTAGATCCACCACGTGTACCAAAGTGTTTTCTAATATATAATTATGTGCCGTTGAAGATATATTCGTGAGGAACCACACACCTTCATATAAATATAAAGTTGCCCGACGGCCGGCAGGCCACCTTATAAATTAAATAACCACAGTCATAAAAGGGTACGTATCAGATGTCATTATATGACATTTTTTATTATTAACTAGCTGATCCGACAGACGTTGTTCTGTACATAATAATAATATACTGTTTTTTTGGATTTGTCAACAATATTTAATAACATCCAGAAATATTTCGTAACATATGCTCCTTGCTGTTATAATGAAATTGTTACACCGCAGAAATATCAAACCGTGCGTCAATAAACTCTCACAGTAAATATGTCCATACAAAACAAATATTGGAAATAAAAATAATTATGGGTCCCAAATCGAAATAAAAACTATCCTATCTCTCAAGTTGGACTAAACTGCAGTCCATGAAGTAATCCTCATTAAAATCCGTTCATTAGTTTAGGAGTCCATCGCAGACAAACAACGTGTTACGTAATTTATGTATATTAAGATTATATTATTTATGTCTATTATCTGTATTTTACTAGATAATTTATTATCATTACATGTCAAATAATTAGAGTGAGACAATAGGGCCAACATATTGTTCAAATTATATCTTATTTTGTTTTTCTGTTGCAAATCAGGCATGTATGGAAATGTGAATACTATAAGATTTTATATTTTTAAGCAATTTAAGTCACTGTACAGTTTTTGTAATTTTTTTTTTATTTAAATTACCTCTTCTCCCAATCATTACAATAATAGAAGTATTAGAGCAGTGAGTATCACTAATAATTCGTTTAATAATTTGATAATAAGTTGCCCCTTAAAGGGGCACTTATTCAAGCAATTATTCCACGCACGCATAAGGGATCGGTATGAAAGAAAGGCGCCCATACTCTGTTGCATCACCAAATAACTCACAGAAGCGTTTATAGCCTTTTGGGCAAGTATATACGTGCTATCATTGAAAGTGCCCATAAAAACACCTGTAGACAGTTCCTTTAAATCCGTATTGTGGAGTAACGCAACAGATTCTGATGATGAGGAAGATGTTCTTATTTCCTTAATCTAAATGATTAATAACTATAATTTTCTAAAATTAAAGGTTTATCATACCTGTAGCCATACACCCATTCCAACTTGAGCTTGTTCTGGGGAGGTGGCGCCACCTTAGCAGGGTCCAACGTATCCTGGTCGCTGGGACCGTGCAGCACCACTGGTCTGCCGCGAAGGTACATTCTTATCGAACCATCCTCTTCATTGTACTGACACGTGTGCGTGCTGACAAACAAACAAAATAATTGAACTCATTGTTGAACATGTTTTTGTTATTTTGACCTTGATTTTTTCAATATATTTTCACCAATTTCAGTTTACATTTATATTACAAGGGCAAATGGTACCTGATGGTAAATGAAAACCAGATGCCAATGGACATCTCTAATAACAGGGATCAGACTGCCGGTCTTTGAGGTGACGTTTATTTTAGAACGAGATAAAAGATTTCAAATCATGGTATCATGATTTAAGGATTTTGAGATATTTCAAAAAAACGGCTGAAGTCGACCGAATCGACCAATCGTCGTGATCGAAATTACGTTCAAATATTTAGAATATTTAAAGTCCAACACGTTATTTTTTTCAAGTTTCAAGATGGCTTATGAACAAAATTACATAAAGTGACAGTTAAAATAATTAAAATAGTTTTAAAAATAAAACTTATACTCAACATAGTTGTATTTTATTATGTTGTGTAAATATAAATATTAATAATGTAACACATTCACAACTAAGTATTAATATATAATTAGTAACCCAGACCTAATAAAGCAAGGCCTACTAATTACACTAAGAAATAAGACAAAATATTTAAAACGTACTCATTACCTCGTTAATTATGAATAATTGAATAATTAGTATGAATGACGATACATGTTTAATTATTTCATAGCACTCGTAATTCCGCTTAGAGATTTTATACAAGAACTATTTTATTTCAGGTATATATTTGAGGTTGCAGCATATATAAAATCCAGCATCTGCTCCATAATTATATAAACTCGACTAATTTTTGTTAAAAGTGCTGTAGCTAAAGGTAAGCTAACTAAATGTACCGCCAACAAAACTCGGTCATTGATTTTTATCAACGTAAAGTTTTTCTGTATAAGGAAAATATCAAGGTTTAAATGGATTGAAGACATTAATTATTAAGCACACGATTTACCTTGTGGTATGACTCTATAAGGCATAAATGCTTTAAAGTCTGTACTTTTCGTATATTGTTTAAAAATCAGATATAAAGTGCATTGTGCAAAGGATCCACTTGGAGAAGAAATACCCTTTCTGTGTAGTCACATATTTTAACCGGAGTACCTACATATTCGAATCGTACTTACATATACATATTGACAACATATTTGTTCTGCAGAAAAGGTAATTCGAGCAGTCTATAAAATGCGTTCAATAGATTCATTGAGAGAAAAGCTTAGTGAATTAAATACTATGACAGTACACTGCCAATTTAAAAAGAATAGTGATGCCTAGCTCGAAACAAACAAAAACTTGCAATTTCATCTACTAGGCTCCGTAAAATTGCTAAATCTTTTAAAGTGGACTGTGTTATATTTTATAATAAACTCCTAAATTATATTAAACTATTACCAATTAAAAAATTTAAATGTATCGTGAAAAATAAATTAATATCTAAGGCCTATTATAATGTGAAAGATTATTTGAATGATAAAGATGGTTGGAATAATTAATGTTTCTAAATTTTGATAATGAATTTTGTTATACTCATATTGTTTGTAACTGTACTTCATCCTGACATGCACTAAATAACTTATAAAGTTTTATAGTGAATAAAGATTTTTTTAATTTGAATTTGAATCATTGGAACACAGATCTCGCTCTTATGATCTGTAGGTATTACCGGGGATAAGGGTAGTCATCACAATATGTCGACGACGCTTCTTTTTCGGACTAATCTTCAATTATTAGACACAATCCGCCTTATTCATAATAGTCTGCTAACTTAAAACATTGCTAATTCTCGCTCAGTCTTCTTCTATTGACCTAAGTCAGAATGAGAAAAAACACTCCTTAGCGGCTGTTTTAAGCTAGCGGACCATTATGAATCCTTATTCATATTGGTCCGCCTTTATTATTATATTCCCCCTTGGAAATGTAACGTTTGAATCGCCCGTTTAATTAGTTTGGACGGAGTAACTCACCATCATTCCCAGTTATATTTTGTTAGTTCTATTATTTTTGTACTGAAGAAATCCACCAATGGAATTTTTACAATCGAATCTCATTTTTTGAAATGAATCTTACCCTCACCTACCAATAATGATGGCAAGTAGAAGATCTAAATATTTTTTTGGTGGAATTTCTTTCAAAATATTTTCCTCCGAACCGATTGGTTACCTACTTAGATGAGTAGGTGACTTGCAATTCTCAATATCTAAAATTTAACTATGCAAATATTCATGAGAAAGTTCAAATTTTAGTCTAACCCTTGTTTAACTAGATCCTAGATCCAAGATAAGGTGAAAACACTGCGTCGAGAAATCCATAAGGAGGTATTAAAGGAGGATGGGAGAGGCCGTTAGGAACTAAGTAGATAATAGTATTATTAAACGCGTATTCAATGTGTCAATACAACTTAATGTTCTGCTAAAGTTATGAAACATGATAACAAATAACAATAACAAGTTTAAAAGGCGTG
The DNA here is from genome assembly GCF_905404315.1 of Leptidea sinapis. Classification (NCBI taxonomy): domain Eukaryota; kingdom Metazoa; phylum Arthropoda; class Insecta; order Lepidoptera; family Pieridae; genus Leptidea; species Leptidea sinapis. The sequence continues at coordinate 3,934,330 of NC_066275.1, read as the reverse complement.
CAGTATAATATACGGGGCGGGTTTTTGCAATCTTATCTGGCTGTAGTTTTGTGTACATATTTGGTCATGGCAACACAGAATACATTGAGTAATAACCGAACACTTTCTTTTATGAATCATTGCGGTACAGTCAACCAGTTATCAAAACACCTCTACAGAGTCGCAATGCACAATAAAATTGGCAAGATTGAAAAATATATAAAAAAAAATTAACAAATAAAAAAATATCTTGATTGTAATAATTACTAGATAATATGGCGCTGAATTAACTATAGTAAATTGGAGAAAAACAATTATACTAGTGTCGGACCTTTGCCTTACAGATAAAATTTACACATCTGATAAATTTCTCTGCAACCTCCTAATCTATAGATACATATAAATAAAATTGGAGTGTCGGTTTGTAATATTGAAAAAACCGTTTTTACTACATGTATATGTACAAATGATTTTGGCGAGACAACACGTCCTGAGGATGCCTCGTGTAGAGGCGAAACACGTGTCGAATTGTTTTTAAAAACAAATATTGGCGGAATTAACACTAAAGAAGACCTAAATCATTTGTATAATTATGGATTTCCGCAAAGTAACGCCTAATTCAATATTTTTTTTTTACATGTATATGAACATAATATACATGCACCAAAATAAAATTTTTTATAATTTTTGTCTGCCTGTCTGTGTGTTCCGGCTAATCTCTCAAATGGCTGGATAGATTTTAACGGGACTTTTATTGCCAGGTAGCTGATGTAATTCGGAGTAACTTAAGCTACTTTTTTTTAGAAAAATAAAGTAATGTTGCAATGTCTAAGAAACGGTCTAACTCAAAAAATAATTTATATGGCAAAACAACGTTTGCCAGGTCAGCTAGTATGATATAATATAACTCAATCAATGTCTTGTTTGAAAGAGTTAATAATCGATAAAACATCTATTAGCCACACAAACAATGGAATATAATATAGTGTCATATAGTTGCCGTGTAGTTCACGGATATTGTCGACGATAGGGTTGTCACTTCAAACAATAAGGGGCGCGATGTACCCTTCTGTTCTAGGAGGTTGTGTTTGAGACAACGACTACCAAATGTATCTATAATATTGTTCTTAGGCTTGAAAATGTACGCAAGTATATTATATAGAACTTTTTTTTTTAGATTATACTTTAATAAGTTTAACCCCTATTTATTAAAACTCGTTTGAATTGTTTCATTTGTTTCAGTCGATCCAACCCTATTTCTATATTGTTTTTTAGTGATATCCCTCACTTCTAGGATTTTACACAAACAAAATTTATGAACGATGCGGGAATCGAACCCGATACCTCTCGGGTTCCGTCCGTGCGCTCTTTGATCTTGAACCTGAGAGTAGAAAAAATAACAAGATTAATGAACGAAACGTCACTCGAACGGTTGTCTCAGTGCAAGAGCGCTCGGACGGTGTCTGAGGTGACGCGGTTTTGAGTCCCGCATCGTTCATAATTTTTTTTTTATTTGTGTAAAATGGAAAATTATTACTAAGTAATTTGATATGTTCCTCTCGACTATTAATTTAAACTTCCCTAAGCTGTGCTGAAGGAAGTCTCCCTGTAAATACACGAACTTTATCGATAAGACTGGTGGTAGATTAAAAAAAATTCAATTTCAAGAAATTAATTATATGATGACAAAAACACGCCCAAAACTCAGCTAGTCGAGTTTAATTGGTAGGAACTGTGTTTTTTATGCTAAAAATTGATATTTTTCTACAAATAAATAACAACAGAACGACTGACTAACTAACAACATACGTAACCTCGATTGGGAAAAACTACGACAGCATCGGAAAACACAAAACCCCCCCAAGGCAATCCAAAAGAATTAGAAAGTCTTACAAAAATTAGAATCCAAAAGAATTAGAAAGGCTTTCCTGCCGTAGAGTTGCACTGCCAATTATGAATTTTTATACCCACCTTAGGTGAGAAAGTACTGGGTACTTAAATACCCCAGAATTTTTAAGATTTCCCGAAGATACGCGATTCCAACAATTTATCTAGAGTCTAGACTATATATGTAGACAGAATATAGTCACTATAATATATTTATACATATCCCACTCACATGATTACATATCAATTTGCATCAAATTTGTGCAGGCCATTCTTGAGTTACAAAAGGACATACTTACATAAACAGACAGAAAGACAAAAATTTCAGGAATCGTAGAATTGTCTCCGTAAAACATAAAGCGGTTATTTATCACAAACTTCCACAAAAAACAGATTTATACATTATATATATATGTAACAGTAAATAAATTAAAATATGATTTAGGTGTTTCAGGTATTAATAATTAATAATATGAAAATTATTGTTATGAAACCCAAAAAAATAAATAAAGGTGTATTCTATGTATTTTATGATAAATGATATTTTTAAATATTAGCTGATCCAAATTTTGGCAACCCTTACACCAGTGATAACACATTGATCAGTGATGGCTAAAGTCTAAACATTCATAGAAATAAATAATTAAGGCAACAAACTATAAATAATAAACTTACATAGAGGTGAATGACATCTCTAACGGTGTTATTTTACTGAAGAAATACCCCGAATATAATCAGCAAGCTTCCCAATACTAAACCAGCTTAAGCGAAATAAAAGGATCTAAAACGAAAAGCGATTTATTATGAACTGCTAATTAAAAAAATAAATAAATATGAATACTCGCAAAAATAATTCTAAATTTGAATATCACCTGTCGTCCATTTCCTTCCGAATATCACAGAATTTTAAAATCACAACTGTTCAACAACAGGCAAAGGTAGCGCCGTACAGCCGGCGTCAAAGCAAATGAATACAAGACTGCGAATGAATGTCGACCAAACCGTAACCAGTTTTAGCTTTATTACATGCGTTGGAAATACAATGTTTGTGTGCTACGGCGTGTTTTGTGGTTACATACTATCGTATTATCAGTTGAAAGTCATCAATGTACACCGTGTAAATTGTTGTAGCACATTGAGTGACCTTACTCAGTTATTATCAATAGATGAGTCAGTCTCATGACGTTTTCTCTTCATACTTGATTAAAAAATTGCATCTACAGGGCTCTGTATCATTTGTACTCGTGGGTGTCGCGGAAGATGTTCATGTTATTCAAATTAATGACTGTTTTGGTGTTGGTTTGATTGGTAATCAATTTTGCTGTCATGTTAAATTTACAGTTTTACTTTAGTATTTTTGTTTATTAGAAAAATAATAACATTAACTATTTGTACCCGAATGGATATCAACCATTCAGCCATATTTTAAATTGAAATGTAAATATTTTTTTACTCTAGTAAGATTTCTAAATCACTTAATAAACTATACTCATCGAAAAATATGCGTCTTGATTTGATTCAAAAAAGGTTTCTCGTAAAAACGCGCCGTTGTAGAATGCCAAATGTTAACATGCTAATTTTAATATGGCATTTTGACTTAATATCAGGTGGCTTGTATCAAAAGCTCTGAGCATTTCTTTCCGCCCTTAGAGCGTTTCTTTTTTGAGACCTGACTATGAGATATAATATACTCTTATAGGGCCTCTTATACGTTTAGTGATTTGTTACCACTGGGACCATAATATTAGTTTTAATACCGCTTTACAAGAAAATATCTGTTGGTGTTTGCACTTGTTCCATTAAAAATAAGTACTGCCATATTTATGTATAGAGTTTTAACAAAGTAATGCTTAATACAAATAACAATGTTTATAATATACGGGTCCCGTATCGCTCCTTGATGAACTCCGCAATAAGTTACCATGTAGAACGTAGATTACAAACACCGTTACGTTGTTACAATGCAGATAACAGGAGTAACAGTAAGAGCCAGTCATGTACGAGTGAAAAACACACACTTGTAAACATTTAAATTCTCACGGCAGCCACTTTGCAATACGCCATCTTGGTATTTTAGGCTTTATATTGGTAGAAGGTGTTATTTAACATACACTCTCAAGCACGCCCATAAGGAGACAGCATGACGTTCAGCTGATGGTAACTGATCCGTCCCGCCCATTACAATTGCAGAGCCGCTCAGGATTCTTGAAAACGCAAAAATTCTGAGCGGCACTACAATTGCGCTCGTCACCTTGAGACATAAGATGTTAAGTCTCATTTGCCCAGTAATTTCACTAGCCACGGCGCCCTTCAGACCGAAACATAATAATGCTTACATATTACTGCTTCACGGTGCAGTTGTGGTACCCATAATCTAGCCGGCATCCTGTGCAAAGGAGCCTCCCACTAGTACTCCTCCCACTCATAAGGATACGGCATTCGGCAGAGAGTAACGTTAATAAATCATTGCATGGACGTTGCACCGACAAGAGCTAGCTCTTAAAATAGAAGAAGAGATACAGTCCACTTACAGACAGACAGACGGATGGATTCACAGAATAAAATATTTTTAAAATAATTAAATCGTGTGTTGTATTTTTACATCAGCATGAACAATTTTATTCAACCCGACGTTTCGGGACCTTTCCAAGAGCACGTTTTCAGGGTACTGACGTGTTAATTAATAAAGTCAAAGTCAAAAATATTTTATGTGGAATTCCACATTGTAATATCCTTTTCATCTTCAATACTGTAATAAGCCTTCGACATAAGTCTGCGTTTAATTAAAGATTTTAATTTATTTATTGATAATTCAGATACACTTTTTGGCAATTTATTGTAAAATTCAATACCATTGCATGCAAAAGAATTGTTTATTTTACTCAGCCTAGTAGCTGCACTTCTTGTAGCTATTTCTGGTGTTTAAATTAACAATTAATCAACAAAACTTAAAAAATCAACGAAAATAGTATTAGGCTTCTCCTTTGGGTATGATACTTTACAAATGTGTCATTGTTTTGTAAGGGATGCACATTAATTGCATTTATTTTCTCAAAATTGATTCCCTTAGAACTTTTTGATGTCATTTCTAATATACTAGACACTAATACCGCTTCGGAAATAAATGGCGCTCTGAGAGAGAAGAAGCGGCGCAAGAAACTCTCACAGATTTAGAACTCCGCAGTATAGCTCACCGCTCGAGTCTGTTCACAGTTTTCTTTCTTTACTCTATCTCAAACAATGTTCCATTATTTCTAGGGTCTAATGAAACCAGTTATTGTTCAAGTTTGGGAAATAGTCGATAGTAGTTTATTAGGCTATTTTATGCAACCATCTTCCACTCACAAGTGTTCCAAACTATATGCAATATTTCGCAAAGTTTATTTCTGTGGAAGAGGAAGACAAACGAGCGTACGATGGAAAATGATCACTGTGGCTACACGCTCTTGCTTCTCGCTTCTCTTGCAGGTGGAACTGCAGGATTTTAGGAAGGTGTACGCGATTTCTTTGAAGGTACCCATGTCATATCACTTCTTACTTAGCTCTTTTAAAATTTCATCTTTCACTGTTAGAACTCGGGTTCTTTACCCTCCAAAACATAACCATCTGCTCAGCCTAATGGCCAAGTCGCCCTGCGACACATGCTAACAAACGACCTGTGTGGAATTGCTCTTCTAATGCACTATCAACTTTGGAAAGACGTTTACTTGACACATATTTCTTTGCTGTTTTCTTGCTTTTTTTTTATTTATAATGGCTTGTTCTGCCTCAGTCAATTTGGCTCCCTTTTTCCTGCCGAGTTGCAACAACTAGTGGGACTCGTACCATATCGTACTGTATTCACGTATTACATAAGAAACACATCATTACACGTGACAATATAATTAGTTGCGACCTTTTGGAACTGAGACACGTGGAATACGTCGGCTAGCCATAGCGTAGGTAAAGCTAGGTCTCCATTATGATGTTGTGGAGTTCTGTGCTTATTATTATATTGAAGATTTTTGTTATATATTATAGTTATTTAGTTGATTGTGTGACAATGACATGTTTATCGATAAGCGTAAAATATTCTCCATTCCTCTACAAGGACAATGGCCATTTCTTCACACAAGGTGGAACTGACGTTCATTTAGCACTTGTGAAATAGAATTAAATCTGCTTGACTTTATGAAGTGAACCACAATCAATTTCAGTTTTAGTATTTTTAAACAGTTAAGATATTTTAATATCCTAAATTAAAAAAGAATCTGAGATTAAGCTGATGTTCCGTAATAACCGATAAAAAAGGCAATGGATCCACACCATACAGCCTAGTCGATAGAAACTGAATTGTCGCGAATGTCAATCGATGACTTAATTAATTACGTTCCAATTGCTAAAAATGCTCTTCACTAGCTTGCATGCAAAATGCGAAAAAATGCGAAAGCTTAAAAAAATTAACAAAATAAGTAACTTCAAAATAGGTAACTTGAATAATTATTTTCATCATTCAGTACGTTAACTTGTCAACCTCAATTTTATTCGACTTTTCAAAGCTGTCACAGTCTATCTAGACGTATAAATGATGAGTCCAGCATATCAATGTTGAGGCTATGGCACATTAAGTTGGTTCAAACTTTGACTTCACAAATTTTACCGTCCCAATAAGTAAATCGGTCGGCATTTTTAATATTAAAGCAAGGAACTTTCAACAAGTGCTTCGATTTACATTTATTAAATGCTTGCCGTTCCTGCCCGCTTCGCTTGGCAAATTTTAAATGGAAATAAATTAACGAAGGAACTTTGGAATTCAAAAAATAAGTAGCCATTAACCATCTAGGATAAATTTCGCATCGAATGTTGATAGTTTCATGTCGATATGATCCAGTGGTTTAGGTGTGATTGAGCCTCAAACAAAGACCATGTTCATTATATGTATATACATATATGACAGCCATGCATAAAAAAGCTCCAATAATGCAAATATGAAGTGTACTCACCCATGTTTGAGGATCGGTCCATTTTGCGATGGCTTAGAATACAAATTTAGCAACGACTTGGTGCTTGTGAACCTAAGGATAGAACAAAACATAAGAAACAGCGCAAAACAATAACAATCAGCCTACTACTCAACTAACTACTGCATTACAACATAGCAAATTCTACTAAAAGAATACTAACTCTAAAACAAAATCTGGATTTTTTAAACTATGCAGTTTTTTAGTAATCTAAGTTAATATATTGAGCTAAAATGAAATATATACTATATTAATAATAGTATTTATAAATGTATATAATGTACAAAATAGACTTCTAAACTTGAAATAAGCCCAAGTACAGTTCGTAGTCAGAGGCAATATCAATGACAAGGCGAGAAATGGGTCTCATTGGTGGAAAGACGCGGGGAGCGCAGATCGCATCTGACATAAAATAAGTGTTCGTCACTCAAAGCAATATCAGTGCGTGCGACTGTATACATGCGCATTCGATACATAAAAGGTTTTTTTAATGAAAAGGTAGGTATAATATTATTATATTTTGGTGTATAGTTTCTGCAAGGCCGTACCCATAAATTTGAAATGTAGTCGAGCATATAAAACTTCCGATTCGGCGACGTGCTACCGAAGTGCATCATTTTGTAAATACATTGCCGTTTTTCCATTTAATGTCACGCCAGTTTCTAAAAACCAAATGTATGGTCTGTTGCAATGACTTTCTATACACATAATATAAAGACATATATATCATTCGAAGTCTGATAGCGGAACAGCAAGTGTGCATATTGACAATATAAGCACACTTTTCTCCTTACCTGAACTGAATAAATGTTTTACATTGCTGCTTATTAACCAAGAATATTTCAAACAACTGGAGTAAATGTGGCAGTGGATAGATTATATAGAGATAATAGCGTCGAAGCTAGTTATTGTGTAATTTGTAGCATGTATCATAGTTCGGCTTTACTTTTATACAACGAAATTGGCTATTTGTAAAGAACGTCATTGGTCTGTTGTCTTGTATGATGTTTTTCCGTCGTCGCATTGCACTCCGTGTATTGGCTTAAATTATATTACAAACTTATTTTTGTGTTTGTTTATTTTTTCTTAAGAAATAATGTCAATCAAAGCAGTAAGAAGTAAATTCAGTAATTAACTAATTTAATAATCAAAACATTTTTATGTATTTTTTTTATAAAAATAAAGGACGAGACGAGCAGGACGTTCAACTGATGGTAATTGATACGGCCTACCCATTTCAACGCAGTGGCGCTCAGGATTCTTGGGAAACCCAAAATTTCTGAGCAGCACTCGTCACCTTTAGACATAAGATGTTAAGTCTCATTTGTCCAGTAATTTCTCTAGCTACGGCGCCCTTCAGACGTAACACAATAATGCTTACACATTACTGCTCCACGGCAGAAATAGGCGCCGTTGTACCCATAATGTAGCCGGCATCCTGAGCAAAGGAGCTTCTCACTGGCAAATACAAATACTTGTAATATAATAAATTTACAAATAACATTACCATAGACAGGACCGCGCTTTACAACTTAAAAACATCTATAGCTTTTGAAGTGTCGCTATCGAACTATATCAACAAGACTGATACTGGTATTTCAAGTTCGGAAGGCTTGGAGTGATGGCGTTACATACCTGGCATTAGGAAGGAGGCCCTGCGTGTTGAAATCGCCAGTGGAGTTCCATCTCTTGGTCAGCGTGGCTCCCGGAGACGGACTTTGATTGCTCGAAGTTGAATTGTTTCGGGATCTAGTTAAAATTGAACTACTTACTTTAACTAAAGATAAAGCGACTAACGCTGGTTTAAAAGTGCAAACTATACAGAATTGACGGCATACGAAGAAACTTCAAAATAAAATCACTTACGTTTTCTTTGGCATTATCTCTGATTAACCTGATTATTACATTAAATAAAAAATACTTAATAACTACTAGTTCTTGAATATGATAGTATAGGTATACTATAAGAAAAAACTTCATATATATATATTTTTCATTTTTCGGCAGTGTTGGTTATTGTTTAACGGTTTAGAACCAACTTAACATACTGTTTCACTTTTTGAAGCTTAATTGTAAATAATAGCGAACGTAATAAATGGTTTTGCAAATAAACTTTTTCGCAGTGTGTTTTTGGATTATGCCTTGTTGGATCTACCTTTTAAAACGTCATTAAATTCGTCTTGGTAGTTATAATTTGTGAGGAGAGAAACATTAATATGTTAAATGTATAATATTATTTGTGTAACAAATAATTAAGCGTAATTCAACCGGACTTTCAACGAAACAATACTAAAAGTATAAAAATTAGATAATATTAGAGCGAGAGCACTGTGCTTCATGCACGGTTTTTTTATTTTTTTTGTATTTAAAGCCAACCTCTAGGTGCCCGGTAGTAATAAGTGTTACAGTAATATATTAGCCACCCCCTCAACAGCGGACTACGGAGATCTCAGATACATTTTTAGTATATTAAACACTAGATTAACAGAATTAAATAATTAGAACAGACATATTTAATTAGTGAAGTAATGACGTCTTCATGTGATTGTATGCGCCTATTAGACTTCACTAAATTTAGTCGTCTAAATTCAGAAGCAACTTTAGAAACAAATTACAAGTCTCTGATCATACTGTCCTAAATATAGTTACTAAGTCCTAAATATAGTTTATTCAAAAGCAAGATAAGAGTTCAGTGCAAAGTAAAGAGGTCGTAAAACTAAGATTGCTTGCAACAGGAAATTCAGGTCAAGATTTAAAAAAAGTGGAGTGTAATAAGCTCTTAACTTGGAAAGTTCTCCACGCACGCCACGCCACAATCGACTGAAAAACATTAATTAAATGCGATTTTAGCATCCTTAATGCATTTCTAATTAGGTTTCTAAATTCAGTTCAGATTCTAGATTCAGTCAGTCGGAAACCATACTTCTGAATTTAGGATGCTAGCTTGCTGAATGCGATTATTTTTGTCTAAAGTTAGTAATGACTGAATTACGACGACTAAATTCAGTAAAATGTAATAAGCGCTTTAGCATGTATGTTGTCCAATAGAATGATGACTTATGATTATGAGATTATTTTGAAGGAAAATTTATTAATTTCATGTTTCATGTTGTATCATTAGAATTCAACAAATACTATGGTATGGTCAGCGACGCTATCGCTATAATAAAGCAACAATTGATTAATAATGAAATGAATTTACAATGACTTCCAAAGGTAGTATCTTTCGAAGATGTCCTAATGTTGCGATATTGGTATTTTTCTAACTCCTTTACCAGTGCCTGCCTAGTAAAAACTCTTACAAAACATCCGAAGTGATAACCAAAATATTACCTAGTTATAAATATTATCCAGTTATAACTTCATTCAGCATTGCATTTTTTAAAAAAAGCAGAACAAATTCTAAAGACGATTAAGATTTGAGATTCTAAAGACGAGTGGTTAGAAAATGGCACAGGAAGTAATGTAATTAAAATGAAAGCAGATTAATAACATTGTTTAGTGTTTATTTCGGATGACACATGAGAAGTGTGAAGGTGACATTGAGAGGTGAGTAAAAGTGGGTTGAAGTGAACGGAACGCTGCACGCGTTTACGGGCGGCTAGGATGATGAAATAAGAATGGAAACTTTTTAGAAATAGTAAAGATTGATATCTGCCTACATTGCACGATCTAGGGCTCAAGTAAGATGGCTTCTTTCATACATTCAGCTCAATTCATCACCTAAATTGGCTTCTCTATTCCCCCGATGATACCTATGTGTATGTAAGACACACACACCCGTGCACATTTTCTGCAGCGTACCTGTAGGGTTGTTGTTGTGGCACGTGGTTTGGTGCGGGGGTGGCGCGAGGCGAAGGCGAGGGTGCCGGCGATAACGACGACGAAGAAGCCGGCGAGTCTGACTGGAGGGAGCCTGTTGATTGGTGCTGAGGACCGCGTCTGGAAATAATAACAGGTTGGTTTTTTTTTAATAAATATTAATATGTGAAACTCCTACTCTAACTGGTAATTAAATAAAAATATCGTAAGTATTCTCGTCACATTTAAAATGTCTAAGGCTTTAAATGCTTAATCATAATAATATGTTTATTATGTATATGTAAGTAGATATTTCATTATGTCTCAAGAAAAAAAAAACTCGCTTTAACAGAAGACTGTTTTAACAAGTCGAAAATTTTATAATCACAAGAATACTCAAATAACATTTGAAAACAAAATTTTATAAATCATGTGGGACTCGACCCCACGACATCTGGGGTTCCGTGCCAGTGCTCTGCCAACTGAGCTAACCGATCGAACGACCTCTGAATGTTCTACCTGTAGATGAAGCATATAAGATTTTATGACGATACGTCAGAGCACCGGCACGGAACGCCAGAGGTCGTGGGTTCAAATCCCGCATCTATCATAAGAAAATTGTGTGGTTAATCGCAGAAGTGAGGTTTACCACTTTAAAAACAACAACAGCATCTCTAATTGCAGCCATAGCAACAGTGGACTTGTGAGCCGGAGATTATCTTGACGCAACAAAACAATTTCTGCTATCTGCCTCACCGTTTGACACGAATTTCATTTTTGAAAATTGTTCTTTTGATTTGTGACGGATATATGGATTAATATTTAAAAAAAAACCCGAAAAATACAAACATTATTTTTTTTTAAAGTGTTTCTGGATCGTTATTTAAAAATATTTTTCTTGTTTTTTTAAGTTCTTTTTAACTAGTCAATTGTTAAGTCTAACTACGAAGCACATTTGCCACTTCGTTATGAGTCTCTAAAATTAAATATAGAGAAATATATAAATTTGCCAAAGTGTACAGTTCTTTGTTTCCTGAATACAGCAAACATAAACTGAAGGTTACCTTTGAGGTAGTGATGATGCACTGGAGCCGTAACTAGAGCTTCTCTTGGCAGTCTCTCTGTATGTTGACTGTCTGATCCGTAGCTCTCTGGTAGGAGTTCCTGTCGGTCCTGAAAGTGGAAAAAGCATTCAGTGAACAGGTTTCATCATAAACCCTCAAATCGTTTTACAATTGGTACTAAATTGTCTATATGTGTCGGCTAATCTCCAAAATGGCTGAATCGATTTGACTGTACTCTTAGTGGTGGATAACTTTTTAGTTCTCTTCTTCTTTTACTGGATTAAGACTGTAGACTGTAGAAGACACAACCTGAGAGTTGAACAATGCATACAAGATTTTATAAACGATACGTCACTCGAACGGTTGGCTCAGCTGGAAAGAGCGCTCGCACGGAACGCGAGAGGTCGCGGGTTCGAGTCCTGCATCATTCATAAAATTTTGTTTTCAATTTTATTTGTGTAATTAAACCTAGAAGTGAGGGATATCACTTTAAAATCATAACGAATTGTTTGGATTAGGACTCAGCGTATAAAATTAAAACGTATTATATACGATTATATCTCAAATGCCGGCATCAGTCTTGCTGATGGTGCAGGCGAGTGTGTCACATTAGGTGCATTTAAACTTTGAAAATGAGAAGGACTTCTTGGATTTTTAAACAAATTGCCGCATCAAAAACGAATATTTCACTGTTCATTATTTATAAGGCTGGAGAAGAGTTACTAGTAAGAAATCAAATAATGGAGTTAAAACAGGCCACGAACTAATAAGATTTGAAACTACATAAAATTATATGTATAATCTGTCAATCATATTTTTTTTAAGACAATAAGGGACGAGACGAGCAGGACGTTCAGCTGATGGTAATTGATAAGCCCTGCCTATTACAATGCAGTGCCGCTCGGGATTTTTGAAAAATTCGGCACCAAAATTGCGCTCGTCATCTTGAGACATAAGACGTTAAGTTTCATTTGCCCAGTAATTTCAATAGCTACGGCACCCTTCTGACCGAAACACAATAATGCTTGCACATTACTGCTTCACGGCAGAAATAGGCGCCGTTGTGGTACCCATAATCTAGTCGGCATCCTGCGCAAAGAAGCCACCCACTAGTAAATGTTCAAAATCGTCAAGTGATAATACACGTGTCGTTTATCATATTTCCAATGTGTGATAGTATATATCGTTTAGTTATGTCAAAGTCTCGAGCAATTGTTTCACGTTAGCAAACTAAATTTTAATTGTAAATTTTGCATTGACTATAAAACGGCGCGAAGCATTGCGCAACTGTCTACAATTGGTTTAGAGCCATTTTTAATAAACAGTAATGTTTTAAAAGGAGATAGAAGGTCAAACGAGCGTCACCTGATGTAAGTGATCACCGCAGTCCACAATCTACTACAACATCAGATGAATCACAGAAGTGTTGTCGGACTTTTATGAACGCACGCACTTGAGGAAACATTAGCTGAGGCGTTACGCATAATCTAGCCGGCATCCTGTGCAAGAGTCTCCCACTGGTAAAAATGGGTAGTTTGTATATTTTTGAACCTGTGTAAGCGCCGTTCCGCTGCGAGGTGGTGGTGGCCGGTGCCCGGCCCTCCAGCGCGTTCAGCCTCCGCAACGCATCAGCTAGGGTCGACCGCAGACACAGCAGCTCCTCCGCCTGCCGCGAGCACTTCACCTCCAGCTCCGCGACCCGTGTTGCCAACCCGGCACCCTCGCTCTCTAGCATTTCATCTGGAATTACAATACATTATGGATATAGATCATCTGATAGATTATATATACTTCAGCGGTTTTTGCTGATAGGTACTAGGTATATACTATTTATCGTTTCTGACAAGAAGGATTAATATTTCTTCATAATCTATTCAGTATAGGAATTGTTGTAGTAACCCAAGTGGCTAATCCATTGCCACTTCTGCCACAACACCCGATGGATGAATGTCTCAAGCTGTAGACAGTTAAAAGAAGCGATTCCTGCACTGTCGCCTAGACTGACACGTAGACTTACCAGCCTTAACAGACATGACGTCCGAATAATGGTGGACACCCTAACGGGTCACACTTCACTAAACAAGCACCTTTTCACAATCGGCGCAACGGACAGTCCAAAGTGCAGAGGCTGTCTGGCCGAGGACAAAACAGTCACTCACGTAATCCTGGAATGTGTGAGGGTGGCCAACCAACGGGCAAAAACCTTAACTAATAGGAGGTCGCTCCAGGAAGTCTGAGAACACCCCAGGAATGTTTTGAACTTCTAGAAGGACCTGGGCTGGTTCATGGTTGGAGTAACTAGCCAATATTGCATGCAAAATGGACCCTAACAAGTGGTTTAATTGCGGAAACAGGAGCCCCTATAACATACCATTGCCATAGTTTCTGTTCTGATTCGCCTTGATTTTCATTGATCAAATATAATTCAAATTTATATTACTCTTACGATTCTTAAAAAATTTTGCCGCACTGTGGGTAAGGGCGTCTGAGACTCCGCCATTATCGAAATACTCGAACCATACTGAATATCACGTTATTATGTCTAGTTCCATATATACAGTAAATGCTTTTCTCACAAGAAAACATAAAATATTGAAAAAAATTAAACTACGCAATACAACTATTCTCACCAAGCTAGTCGACGGGGGCCGACTTTAATAGAACGAGCGGTACATAGCCAAGCGTGATGGTCCAGACTAATTCAATAGCTTTCGGTAATAAAGTGCCACCTCAAGAAGTTATCATTTCAAAAATGTCATTCAATAATATGTAAATATTTATATTATTTAGATTTCTATCTCGGTTTTCGGCCAAATATGTAGATGTTTATAATCGCCTTTCAAAAATCACCAAATGTCATTTCCTGACTGCATAATGCATTAGAGATAGTCACGATATTGGAAATAAACTATTTGCATGATACGATTAACGTTCACATTTTTATTGGTCTCGAGAGCGTTTGAAAGCAACACGGTTGATTTTTATAAAAAAGTTTCAATTTAATTAACTAAATTTATTGTAGTATAGTATCATTGTTTCTCGTGAACATGCCACTGTGCTTATGTTTTCTAAAGTGAAGCATTTTTAGGTTTGAAACTATTGATATTTATAATATATTTTCAGCCTGGCGCTGTACGCTGTAGCGTACCACAACGAAGTCTCACTCCGTAAAATTAATTAAGGAGATATGGACTCTTGCGGTCATAAATAAGGTGTAATTCAGATCGCACAGCGCTACCAACCTACATTTTTATTCTAGAAGTTGCCTCTCTTTCTATCGCGTGACTCTTACCTCTTCTGACGCCACTAGGGTTGACTTCTTTGCCTAAAACTGTACCTACCTGCTTTTTTCTTGAAGGTCCCTAAGTAGTTGATTCCACAAAGTGGCTGTGCGAGGCAAGAAATATCAAACAAAAGGCGCGGTTGTGGAATGCCAGACGTCTACGTGATGCGGGTGGTACTTTGCTGATAGTAATTATGCGTTGGAAGACCACGACATACTCAAACCTACTTAGTATATAGGAAATAACAACACTTTAAATTAGATTGTTTCAGTGTTTTTAGGAAGCTTAAAAATTTAAATTTGGATCTTTAATATGCTTTACTTTATTTATGTTTATCCATTTTAAAATATCAGTCGGATCTGTGAAGTACGTGACAAGCCACGCGTGCGTCACGGCTTGCTCGTGAGTCCCTACTGGCTGGCTTACTGTGTAGAGGCCGCCGCACATACTTACGATATCGATACCTACACGGGGAGTGACAGGCCTGCCCCAACTGAGGCAATAATATGTCTGTTGATTTGCATCTAATTTTCATTTATGGTGACAAAAATACAATGTGATCCTTCGATTTTATTACTGCGCTTTAAAAAGGCTTGATTGCCTTAGACATAATACAGAAACCATTTATCGACGATACTTCTACAGTTTTGGTGCTATCTAAATTCCTATCTATCCCATATATTGCCAAATGTAATAACATTAAAGTGGTATTATTGTCCAACATGGTCAAGCGACAACCTTGTAATAAATTGCCAATAGATCTACACACGAATTTAGCAAAACCAGACGTATGAGTTTAAAGTGAAGGCCATATTATCGCTTCATTAGCATAAGTCGCAAACTTGTGTGAGATAATATCGTGTTGGTTTTTAACTGTAATCTTGTTATTACAGACAAACCATCTTTACAACTTCGCTATTGGGAAATGTTTGAATGAATCATGGTTACTAAGCCAACTGAATGTGAAAATGTTTTACAAGGTGATAATAATTTAATTTTTTGATCATATCTGCATATTTTATCTAAATTCAAAGTGAAGTCAAACATCCCTAATTTAAATACTTTAACTTTACTTAATTTTAATAACTTAACACGAATTAGAAGAAGTGGCAGAAAACTGAACGCCACTTGCCACAATGCCATTTTGATATCTCAAAGATCTTTTAATAATATTTTACAAGATATTTATAAGCTACAATTGATAGAAACTACATTCAAGCTGAATACTGAACTAGCGGTTGCCCAAAACTTATCCCACGTAAATTCGTTTACGAGGCAGTTTATTTGTTGTTCGGAGAGACTCCTAATTCATTTCCCGAAATAAATATTGCCTAAATCACGTCCTTCCACAGGAGGTGCCTGCCCGTGACGTGTTGTTATGTGTAGCCGATCAGACAAAAAATTCAAAATAGGTTTTCAGGTATAAGTACCGGCGTGATTATTAATACGCATAATTAAAATATTTGTTTTATTATAAACACACTTCAGTTTAATATATAAACTGGATGCACAAATGAGCGAGAGGTTTGCAGACAACATAATATTATGTGCGTCATAGTTCATGGAATTCGGCTGTCTTCCTACCCTTTACGGAACAATGAATCAAGGCCCGTATATGCTATCATCCGAGTTTCAAATAAAACTTGCATCGCTTGCACGCATGTACACTACATTTTCAATATTAAGTAAGTTAGATCGTTCATATAAATTAGAAAGAGTAACGGTCCAAGAATAGTCCCTCGGTGGGGCCGTATTGAGAAAAGTCTTCCTGTGTTATAATATTTGTTTACTCTACTAGACCAAGCCTATTTATTACGATAATTTTAGGAAGTAAATTTTTTGTGTTGAATTTCATCTTGATAAATATCACCCACACAACAAAGACACACAGACAGACAAACGAAAAAGTTCTACTAGTAGAACTACAGTAATAGGGTTTGGTTTACCCACTTAAAATTAATAGGTACGATTGAAAATAGTACCAACACTTCATTGTCACCTGGTCGGATTTAATCATATTACAATAAAAGTGAACACAAGATATCACCAATATTCATTATTCTCTAGAGCAGGTAGTCCACTTAATAAGTTTTGTAAATCACAAAGCTATTTTGACTTGTTCTCAAGCAACCAATACTAGAGCTAGACAATTTGTTATTTAGTGCTTTAGTTCATAATATGTAAGAAAATAATTAAAAAAGGTTAGTAATTATCGTAGTTACACTATAAATATATTCAGATTATTTACACATGACTTAATAACACTCTTTATATAAATAATAATAAAATAAAACTTAAATAATCTATTCAAATATAGTTTTATATCGCGAAAATCGTGGTCGGCAGGTAAAGTGCCCATGAAGCTGACAACGTAACCAAACAAACGTTGTATGGCCAAACTTGAAGTAAAGTAACTTAAAGTCATAGAATGGAGACCACGTACCGGAAGATGCAGTGTTGGTAGGTATAATGCCCCACAAGAGGGATCGACGATCTAGTCAAGATCGCCGGAATACGTTGGATGAGAGCAGCGCAGAACCGATCGTGGTGGAATTCTTTGGGCGAGGCTTTTGTACAGCACTGGACGTCTTCCAGTTGATGAAGATGGCCAAAATTATCCCACAGAGTACCTTTGACTTACCCTCTGACAGAGTTACGTAAGATGTATGTAGAAGCCAGTTACATTATTACTATATACCACACAATTATATACAAAAGAAATTGCAACATATTATCTAGCAATAAAATCAATATTATGTACATTCATTATTTAGTCTGCTTGCTGCAATTAATCTTGTTGTATTAGTAGTAGGTCATAAATACATCTACGACGCCAAGGCTCAGGTCAGTTTCAGATTATATTTTTAGAGATTTAAAACTACAAGTGACAAGTATAAGTTATTTTTTTAATATAATGAGGGACGAGACGAGCCGGACGTTCAGCTGATGGTAATTGATACGCCCTGCCCATTACAATGCAGTACTGCTCAGGATTCTTGAAAGACCCAAAAATTCTGAGTGGCTCTACACCTGCGCTCATTGCCTTGAGATATAAGATGTTATGGCTCATTTGCCCAGTAACTTCACTAGCTACGGCGCCCTTCTGACCCAAACACAGTATTGTTGACACATTACTGCTTCACGGCAGAAAAAGGCACCGTTGTGGTACCCATAATATAGCCGGCATCCTGTGCAAAGGAGCCTGGTAAGGTTAATATAAAATTGTCCACTGAAGTATCACGTCATGAAAACCTTTAATATGTGTTAATTATAGCTACAGGAAGCACAAATCTCCAGTAAAGCTAAAGAGTAATATATTATGGTGTTAAAAACTTACGCCAAGCCTCATACACCTCGTTCATAGTATCTCCGGGAGAGTCGCTCAACCTAGAACTCCTTGACTCTTGGCTATCCATGACGAGAAATCTATAGCCTATTTTATACCATGACCTCCTCCATTCACTTTTTGTCAAAGAAACTGATTTTTTGAGAATTTAGTTTTTGTAAATTTCTAAGCGTGAATCAAGAGTTATTGTGAGATTGCTTGCTAATCGTATTTTTGTAGCCTTATATGCTAAGGTATTCTATATTAAGTAAAGTTGTTACATCCCAGATCTGATTTGATACCTTTCCCAGCACTTCCTGGTCAGTCTAATGTCTTTTCTAAATGACCAAACCTCTTCTTTAACTCCACGCCCAGAGAGTGCTCTATAAGAAAGATGTGAATATGGAAGTAACAAACTTGCACAATAACGTAGAATAGTTAATGAAAAGGACAGGCCACTATAATCGGCCAAGAGTGAGGATGCCGCGTGGCGATCGATTAAAACAAGTGAGGCCAAGAGACCGGTAGTGGAACTATGTGGCGGCAGCAACGATATCTATACTATCGACACTATTAACACTATTGACAGACGGACTATACTATACTATACAGGAACTCGTTATATAAATAACTTTCTTTCTTCCTGTCTCGTGGAGGAGTTTA
Source organism: Leptidea sinapis (assembly GCF_905404315.1). NCBI lineage: Eukaryota > Metazoa > Arthropoda > Insecta > Lepidoptera > Pieridae > Leptidea > Leptidea sinapis. The sequence goes on along the minus strand of NC_066275.1, from coordinate 3,915,327 downwards.
CTCTTAAACGTATAACGGTAACTATTGCTATATCCTGTACAGTTACATTAGAGCCTATTGAAGAACAAGTTGAAATTGAGAGCCTTCTTCAAGCAGCGATATATTCTCTAACCCCCTTATTGATAATGGTCCGCTAACTTTAAACAGCCGCTAAGGAGTGTTTTTTCCCATTCTGACTTAGGTCAATAGAAGAAGACAGAGTGAGAATTAGCAATGCTCTAAGTTAGCAGACTATTACGAATAAGGGGGTAAATAATTAAATTAATCTGTTGTGAATAAAAGAATTATAAAATGCTGTATTTATCATCAGTAGAATATAGGTTGTTTCAAAATTTTTAATCTGAGAGAATATTCTATCGTTTACACAGTACATGCTGAAGAATTTTCATCGAGTAATAATTCTACGATAACAATAATGGGAATGAAATTCATTCATATAGTTTCATTGTAATATAAATTAATAATTGCACCTAGTATAGTCAAACTAATTTTGAACAAATTCAAATATTTTTATTCAAAATAGGATGTGACATCACTGATTGAAAGTCAATAACTACCACCCATTCCAAAAAGAATGCCTCAGACTTGATAAGAACGGGCGTAACAAACTCAGCAGGTTTGTTTTTCATCAAAAAATATGTTTACAAAGTAATATTGTACAATTAAACTTATTATTTAATAGTCTGAGAACGGTCGCTCCATTCTCAATCTGTGGAATCATTAAGAGTCATTTATGTTATAGTAACCTTTACCACACAAACGTTTTTAAAAAAATCTTTTGAATATCGTAATACTTTTGTATTGAACATTTACTGGGATCTTGTTGTAAAAGCATATACATCGTCCCACAAAAGACTTACTTACTCAACTTAGCCGAGTAGTAGGCATAACAAGTTTATTACCACGTGTTAACATTATGATTGTCACAGCAAATTCCACAATGTGCTTATGAACATATACAACGTTATGAAGAATATATTGAGAAGCAAAAGTCAGCTGATTAAAGTACGTGATGTTTATAAATGACATAATATTCTGAGTTAAAACTGGTTTCATTTGCACAACGTATGTATGTCACTGATGCGGTAGTTACAAGCTGACAAGACAATGTAACATTAAACGATCGATTAAACAAGTATAAATCGGTAACGTGTTCCGCGATAAACAAATTAATCGCGTGTGCGCAAGAGCAGGTAATGTCGCAACGAATCTGTTTTTGTTGTAATCACATATTGTAAATTTGTGAATACGAATATATTATAATTTATAATATTAACCAAGTATCGATTTAAAAAAAGGGAGCCTTAAATGGTATAACGATGGATCCAAGTCGGGATCTGACGTTGACGAAGATTCCACATCTTCGGAGAGTGCCCTAAATTTGGCAAATCTTCAAGTTGGGAAATCTTGCCTCCGTTTTCCAGTCGGAGGTATACGCCATAATAGAATGTGCGGAAACCATCCGAAATAAAGGCCACGTCGGATAGTCAGGCGGCTCTGTCTGCTATAGACTCCAACAGAAAAGTCTCAAAGCTTGTAGACAAGTGCCGGACTATACTGAATACTCTGGGAGGAACAAACAGAGTTACACTTCGATGGGTTCCAGGACATGCAGGGATCGAAGCAAGTTGCAAGAATTGGTGCTAAAAGCACTCAATTTGGCCCTGAACCCTTCTGTGGTGGCCCAAGGAGTCTTGTTAAATCAACCCTTGATACATCATGTTGACAAGAGTGTATTAAACACTGGAGCAACACTCTGGGCTCTTAACCATTTCGAAAACCTTAATCCAAGCCTTCAACAAAAAGGCTGCGAATGAGGCACTACGGCTAAGTAGAGAAAATTTGCGCATTCTAACCAGGACATTAACGGGGCACTGCAGATAAAACAAACACCTCTCAATCTTAGGTCTCAGAGATTGCAGAGCATGTAGATTCTGTAATAGTGCAGATGAAACCCCGCTACACATTCTCTCTGAATGTGGTCCTTTAATGCGTAAACGTAGCATCTCTTTGGGAAGTCCAATTCTATAACTACTTGAGATACGTCAGTTCACTGCAAAAGACATAATAAGATTCATGAAAAGAATCAATCTAGCAGTGAGCTATAGTAAACAGTGGCTATCACAATATATCACATTGGTCGCAATGAAACAGAGCTGCACTGAACTGGACCAAAGCTACTTTACAAACCATAACCATAAGTATCAATTCAAAATTAATAATTCTTGCACTTGGTTATTAATAGGCTGTAAACTCTCTTTACCAGTGGGAGGCTCATTTGCACAGGATGTCGGCTAGATTATGGGTACCACAACGGCGCTTTTTTCTGCCGTGAAGCGGTAATGTGTGAGCATTAATGTGTTTCGGTCTGAAGGGCGCCGTAGCTAGTGAAATTACTGGGCAAATGGGACTTAACATCTTATGTATGAAGGTAAGGAGCGCAATTGTAGTGTCTCTTGCAGAGATATGCAGAGTGTATGAATTACCAAAATTTAAACGTCCTGCTCGTCTCGACCCTTATTTTCATTAAAAAAAAACAATTAGTAATTAGATATAAACTTTCTGCCTTTAAATTGTTCAAAGTTGAACGTTTAAAGTAACCCAAACAAAACTTTTAATTTGGGAATGGGAAGAAGGTTAAGAAGATGTTGCCCATTACCTGATGGTATATAATCTTCAGCGATACAACTCCCTATCAATAACACATGAATAGCTTCTTGGATTTCCCCCACAAACCATACGTATTAGTTTTAAGCATAATAAAGTTTTATCACTCAACACGTAGATAGGGTTGAAGAAATAAGTTTTCTGAGACCTACATACATAAGGCTTAATTGTAAATTTCTTTAATAAGTAGGTAGATTGTCAGTAATTTTGTACATATTATTTTATTAACAAATATAGAAATTTAAAATTTGAAAATTTTCTGAGAGCTTTGCGGGGGGGGGGATATATTTTATTTTCTGGCTCCGGGTGGGATTATAAGCCTGAGGATTCCAAATAAATGAGATCTTGACGCTTACGTTTTTATCAATTCGGGACCAAACCCGTGGGAGCAGACAGCTTTTTGAGACGAAGCAGCTAAACCAGTTTTGTGATACATTCCGATACAACGCTATAATAATTAAACCGAATAAGTATATTAAGTATATAAAACTGTTTCTAAGTCTAAATCTTTAGTGACTGTTACATAATCACAGAACTTAAAGTAGTAGCTGACTGTGCTTAAATATTAAATATCATGAACAATTTTCAAATTTAAAGCTACCGTTGATAATATAATTAATAATTTGTTATGTTTTTAAAGTGATATCCTCACTTCTGGGATTAATTACACAAGAAAACAAAATTTTATGAACGATGCGGGACTCGAACTGGACAAAATTTAAATAAATCCGACAAAATTAATTGCGTCTTCTAATAACAGCTCAAAATAACTATTTTCAACTTATTTTAGCAATATACTTTATGGGTATCTATAAAACGCGAACAATTGTGAACCGATTTTAATGTTTATTTCTTTATCTATTTTGTGTGTCTTCCTAAGAATGGAAATATTATGGATGAAATATCATATCTTCGCTATTTCTGAACGAATCTATCTTATACGTGTCTCTTTGGGGAAGACTGTCTTTTTTATGAAATAAGGGTCGAGACGAGCATTACGTTCAGCTGATGGTAATTGATACGCTCTGCCCATTACAATGCAGTGCCGCTCAGGATTCTTGAAAAACCCTAAAAATTCTGAGCGGTACAATAACTGCGCTCGTCACCTTGAGACATAAGATGTTAAGTCTCATTTTCCCAGTAATTTCACTAGCTACGGCGCCCTTCAGACCGAAACACAGTAATGCTTACACATTACTGCTTCACGGTAGAAATAGGCACCGTTGTGGTACCCATAATTTAGCCGGCATTATGTGCAAAGAAGCCTCCCACTGGTAAACTGGTAGACTGTCTAAGTTCAAGTCAGTCCGCCATTTAATCTTTGACAGAAAAATTGTCTCCATCAGAAGTCGAATACGAAGCTAATGAATGCACTTTCCAAAAATCATCTGCATTTTTATAAACTTTCACTCCGCATATAGTTTAAGTTAATGGACGGAAATAGTATAATAATATCATTGAATTTGTTTCTGCATATAATTATTTATATGAGTATAAAGTAACGTTCATTTAAATTTAAAATGGTAAGATTAATCTATAAATTTTTACTGACGCAGAATTATTAATTGCCACAGTAAAAGATAACTGAAATATTATTAAGTTAAATCTAACCTAGTGTGCGTAATTTGATTATTATTGTTTATATTTGAAAGGTTTAAGGTTTTTATTGTCTCATTCCACAATTTCATTTATTTACAGTGAATTTATGCCTTTTTCTAAGTACCCTTTTCTAGAAAATTGATATAAAATCCTTGTAAAAAGATTACACTATTTATTATGAATATGAAATATAAGCCGTATTTTACGTTATCAAAATCACTTTATTCACTTAAGTTAAATAAATGACAGTTACGAAAGTCATAAGTTATATAGCAACAAACTCTTTTCCATTTCTTTTTATAATTATTATGATGCAACAAAAATACTCAATGATTTAAATGAGTAGGTGAAAAAAATTAAAATTAATTAATAAAAAAAAACAACAAGAGTTCTAGAATACACATACTGTACAAGAAGAGTTTCCGATAACAGAATCATCCAGCCACCACAAGTGGCGCCCGTTCACGAGCATGACACATGGATCAACCATCGCATCCCTCGAACATATTTTAATGAAGAGCACAACCCGCCTAACGAAGTCAAGTCTGTCACAAGAAATGAAGCAAATAACAAAAAGAATCGACATATAATGCAATTAAAATTGCTAATCTTTCGACATTTCTCGAGAAAAATTTGAACTGTATAATTAGTGAACGTTATTGCTTTATTATTAGTTAAATATAAAATAATATATATATAATAAAATGGATCATTTGGCGTTGCGTAGAGACGTCGCTTCATTTTCTTCTACCGCATTTATCACGGGGAGTGTTCCGAAGAGCTGTTTCCAGTTCGCAGCACGATCGCACGACACGCGGCAAATTAGGATATCATCCCCATTATCTGGATGTATGGCGGTCCTCCACAGTGCGGTTTCAAGGAGCTTTCTTCCACGTACTAAAAAGCTGTGGAATGAGCTTGCTTGTGCGGTATTTCCGGGACGATACGATATATCCATAAAGGTACTTAGGTAAGATACTTCCTTATAGGACGGCAGCTCTCCTGTGATTCCTCTGGTGTTGAAACAGAATGTGAGCGGCGGTGATCACTTAACACCAGGTGACCCCGTACGCTCGATTGTCCTCCTTTTCCATAAAAAAATAATAAGAAGAAACTGTGTGCGGTATCCGGAATAGAATTTGAACTGATCTCAAAGTAGGACGAATATGACTCAAGAATTAAATGCTATATCTTCTAGTAGGGTTGTTTCTGTCGATGTTGAACTGATTGTCAGCGATTAGAGTCTTATAAATAAGAGCTGTGGAATAGCGGTCGAGATACCGGTGCTGACATTTGATATCACCCCAGCTCACGTGGAGGCATGTGGCGGCGCCGTTACATAGCATTCCGATACATTTGTATGTAACACATGATTTTGCGGACCGTTCAGGTAAACGGGTACTTCCTCTTGTGAGGTCATTTTATACTGGCCACTTTTACTTGGTGTGCATCGAAATATGTTCATTATGGGCGAATTTAGTAATGATATTATTGCCAACCTCTTTTTGTTTTTTGGAGCGAAGGTTGGAAACTACAATGGCAATCTGATTTTTATCTTTTGCAATCCTCATAACTCTAAGAAAATGAGGGACCAGACGAGCAGGACGTTCAGCTGATGGTCATTTATACGCCCTACCCATTACGCGGCGGCATTAGCGGCACTACAATTGTAGCTCGTCACCTCGAGATATAATATGTTAAGTCTCATTTCCCCAGTAATTTCACTAGCTACGGCGCCCTTCAGACCGAAACACAGCAATTTTTACAATGTTTCACGGCAGAAATAGGCGCCGTTGTGATACTCATAATCTAGCCGGTTTCCTATGTAAAGGAGCCTCTCACTGGTAAAATCTGCTTCAATTATTCAAAGCTGCCAAGAGTGTGGTAATTTCTAACATAATACAATAAAAATAATTTTAATTAGCATTATTAAGCTAGTGTATTGTTCTGTGCAAAACTTAGTGTTTCATAGAAAATTAATTAATAGTTTTAGCACAGTATTAAAGGCTTAATAACCAGCCCTGCAACGTAAACTGTTTTGGAGGAACATTCATTCAAATCATAAAGGTATACTTCAGCAATACTTAAAATCCGGCAACGTGTTTATAAATCCTTTGACTTGGCATATGTTCACTTACGAAGCTGGCGTTCATTATATTATATCAGATGATTCACGGGTGCTTGTCCCTTTTACAAATTATTGATTAACCATTGAACCACTGGGGTTAGGGACCTTGGCTCCTGAGTAGCTGGAAGTCTCGAGTGATTTCGATCAAGTATGTATGTTGCAGCAAATACTAGTTGACCTTGCAGACGCTGTTCGGTAGAAAAAAAGGTGTAAGAATTCGGAAATAATGTAGTTTAAATCCATCATCAAGGAAATGTGTAATCATAATTTGTTAAAAATGAAACAAAAACGTATTTCTGAATATACCTTCCTCGAGAACCAAGCTATACATTGGTGAAAACAGTATGAAAATCAGTGCAGTAGTTTTTGAGTTTATTGCGAACAGACAGTCGCGGCAGAGGACTTCGTTTTATACGTAATATGCAGTGATATTACTGTTTGCCATCCAAAATACAACCATGCCTAGTTTGAGGACGATTTATGTGAAAGTGCGTCAATTAGTTAAAAATACTAAAATGATTGTATTGGCAAAAAATGGAATATCGTTATAGATAATGACTTTGATATTTCATTTCATAACACAACGATTAAATGAAATAACAGCGGATCTTTAAGTCAACAGATTATCTCCACAGATAAGTCACGACAACACAGTCTGTCTCGCACCGACATCGTACATCCGAGCGAGACGCACGACCAACAAGAATCTGTTCCCACGGATGAGAAAGTTTAAGAGTTCGTGTGAATTCGTAGAGAAAATGTAGCAAAAACTATAACCTTATGATTACTGATCACCGCCATGGATCTCACTGAGATCTATGGATATTATGAAAGAGTTTCTGTGGACGATATTAAGGTCTACATCGAAAAAAGATTAAATCACTATGGGCGTGGTTTAACCGCGTAGTGATTTGTTTAGCCTGAACTGGGTAAAGGAGATTAAAATTATTTTTTTTATGAAAATAAGGAGAGATGAGACGAGCATGAGCAGCTGGTGGTTATTGATTCGCCCTGCCCATAACAAGCGGAAGCATTCTTGAAAACCCCAAAAATTCTGAGCGGCACTATAACTGCGCTCGTCACATTGAGACATTAGATGTTAAATTAATGAAACATTTGCTCAGTAATTTCGCTAGCTGGGTAGGGTGCCAACCCTTCAGACTGAAACACAGTAATGCTTATACATTACTGCTTCACGACAGAAATAGGCGCCGTTGTGGTACCCATAATCTAGCCAGCATCCTGTGCAAAGGAGACTCCCACTGGTAAATGTTACTAACTTTTAAAAATAACATAAAGTCGTCATTCAGTAAAATAGCCTATCTTCGATATTTAAGGTACTTTCCCTTCATGTCCCATAACTTTGGGACACCTGTATAATATAGCACATCACTTTTAAAATAGTACCAGCGCCTCGTGTGAACCATGAACCTAGCAAAAGAAAAAACAAATATGATGGGCTTCTTAAAAGAAGCGAATATAAAGATTGGCAACGCTGTTGTGAATCGTCTGGTGTTGCAAGAGTCTGGCCCGGCCTTACCCGCAAAACCCGATTTTAGGACAAACTAGTTTTTATAGACCAAATCAGTTCATCCCTTAAGCGATACGATAAATCGGTACAAATATACAGTAATATACAGTACACTAGTTTCTCCTATCGGTCTTTGGACAAACCAGTTTAGCATAGGCTGACCTAGTTGAGCCTAACATGAGTAAGTACACCTCAGGATAAACAGATTTGGCCTAGTCTAAACTAGTTCTGCCTCGTTTAAAATCAGATTTTGGATTTGTAACATAATAATATAAAGGCATAAAAGGCATTTATTTTCTCAAAATTGATTCCTTTACAATTCTTGTTGATGTCATTTCTAATATACTAGATACTACTACCGCTTCGGAAACAAATGGCGTTCTGAGAGAGAAGTAGCAGAGCAAGAAACTCTTCCAGCATTCTTTTCTTGCGCTCTTTTTAATGAAATATACAATATATGTACTGTCATTGCTATTTGCTATAAAATAATCATCTTTCCCATTATAAGGTCAGGGTGGCATATTCCGTCTATGGGGTGAAACCGTCTACTTGAAATTATGTTCGTTATAGTCGAGCTGTAGCGTTTGTAAACGTGTCGGTAAAACAACATTGCTATTGACTTCTAACAAAATTTCCTAGATGGTGCTAGTCGCTATAAAAACGGGTAAAACAGTGTTCAAAGTTCAGTTGATTTTTTCCAAGTGAAATGTGAGTGTCAATACACTGCCGTATTTTCTAAGGTAAGTTTAAATTATGTTACTTACAATATCAAATGACTTCAATATATATAGTTGAGCGTACTTGTAAAGGTTTCGTTTATTATTTTGCGAGATAACGCTGCAAATTATTAGATTTATTCAACTTTACAAATTTATAACCACAAAATCGTTAAGTGCTTAATTCCGTCTACTTTGAAAGGGGCTAAATCGTCACATGACGAATTTGCCCCATTTCAGACATCGTAAACCTTTTTAGTCATAAGTTTTTAAAAGTGAACCAATGAATATTCGTCATAGGTACTAGGTAGGTTCATACCATAGAAATCGGAATAAATGTCTTATTATTCCGATTTCTATGCTACATACTTAGAGTTCAAAGAAAGTTCATTTGAAAGATAATATATGTAATATTTGCAACAGTTATAGAAGAATCGCTACCACAATCGATTTAAGAAACCTTATTTTGTTATTCTGAAGATCAAAAATAGTTCTTGTATGTGTACTTAATTTAAAATTATATATTCGCTGAATGTTAATTTGTATTGATTAAATTGTTTCAGTTCATATCATCATCGTCACCGTCATTCATAATGGTACATAAATATAAAAGACATACAAATAGAGGTGATTATGATAAAACTCAACTACGTGAAGCCGTCTTGGCAGTGCGTAATGGCACGTTAAGTGGTTATAAAGCTGCACAAATATACAAAATACTAAGAATGACAATAATGGATCACGTACATAAAAAAAGAAGCTCTAATATGATTGGGCGGAAAACCACTCTATCTTCCGAAGTTGAAATGAGTCTGGCATCCTGTCTTCATACTATGGAAACTTATGGCTTTGGATTGACAAGAGCAGAAGTGTTAGATATGGTTGGAGAATACATAAAACTAAATAATGTATCTTCGTCATTCAAAAATGGGATACCAGGCAAAGATTGGTTTCTTTCATTTTCAAAACGCCATAATTTATCGATTAAAAAACCCCAAGCTGTGGAGTATGCTCGTAAAACTGCTGCGCTACTTCTCCAAAAAGTACAACGCAGCGAAAATATTTCCAAACCAAAAAGACGAAAAGTGGCATCAGGTGCAGAAGTAATTACTCACGACGACGTGGTCAAGTTCAAAATTGACGAAGAAAATAGTAAAAAAAATATAAAAAGAAAAATACAGTCAAATCTGGTGAAGAAAAATACAGATAACGTAGTTCTCTTAAGTAATTTAGCAAGGGACAGCTCTCAGTCAAAACCTTTTAACGCAATAAATAGCCAGGATATGCCTGATTGTTTTGAAAATCACGAACTTGATACCCCTAAAGTTAAAATTACTTCCAACGTAATTATAAAAGCCGCAACGACACCACATGAGGATATAAAACCAGGACCTTCAGAATTAAAATCTGCAAAGAAAACTAAAATTATTAATACTAACGCTACTTCAATTCAGATTCCCGCAAAGAAAATAGTAACAACAGTTAAAGGAAAAGGAATTGGCAAAAAGAGCAAAGGAAAAGAAAATAAAATACCTCACCTAGAGAAGAATGACAAGAATTTGGACCATAGCAAGCACGCGAAAATAATAAAACGAGAAAAACAAATTTCTCGATCTAGTTCTACCACCAGTGTGTCTGGAACATGTAGCAGCCATAGTGATTCTGATATAGTGTGTGTAAGTTCTGATTATGTATATGATGACGATGTTTATTCAGATACGTTAATTAAAGTACCTGATTTTGAGAGTCAATCACATCACTCACAAAATCAGGTCTCAAAAACCGAAAGCAACGAAGAGACTGAAAAAAGTAAGGCTAAAAATAGTAGTTTAAGAATCAACTTAAGAAATAAGCGCAATGTTTATAAAAATGATACAAAACTCAAGACACCTGAATACTTATATTCTATAAATGACCATGTTTTAGTACGGTACTATAACAGGAATAAGTGGACATACTATGTTGGCATTATAGAAAATAATTATATTCAAGGTGAAGAGATTTATTATTCTGTCAAATTTTATAAAACTATTAAAAGTCCTAAGCTTTTGTTTAAAATGGTTAAAAGAATAGATCTAGATAATGTGCCCGATGGATCGATCGTCAAAAAGGTCAGTTTACATAATGATGAACAAATTTTAAATGCTTTAATTTTGTCTTGTGAAGACGATGAGCTCTATTTTCATTAAAAGAACATATTCAAACAACATACTAATACTTCAAGTAGGTACATGACAGTAAATAGTTATCTAAAATTATGATAGTAGTAAGTACTACATGCCGAGTACAGTATGCAGTCTCGACACAGTTTAAAAATTTCTATAAGTAATACTAATTTTGACTTACCGAATTATTTTAGTCGCTAAGCGACCGTTATGTTTACTTAATTAATTTACGTTCTATTTTAAATGTTTTGTTTTGGATATTGTTTATCTTTGATACTTTTCATTTAATATTTTGTTGATTTTATAGTTTCTATAATCAGACTGATTGTTAACTTTTATAAGACTAAGTAGGTGAATACCATTTGTTATTTTTAGGTTAAAAGGTTGTTACTTAAATAAAACTATTTTCGATACCAAATGTGTGCTATTTTTTATGAAGGTATACCTATACCTAAGCAAACTAAACTACCTAAAAATGTTGACAACCACAGCTTGTTAAGATATGCCGAAATTGCCCCCGAAAATGATTTTTATTTATGTAATATTACATAGATCTTATTTATAAGATCCTTAAGCACAGAATTGACTGTTTTCTGATAACGCATGTCTTTATAACGTGCTTCCGTAAAACTACAAAGGATTTCAATAAATACTTCTAGTGTGACGGATTTTCCCGATTTCGAAGGGAAAATCCGTCCACTGTTCAAGTTTTAAAAAAAGTTGTATATTCTAGTACTAGTGATAGTTTCATTAAATAAGATCACGGTATTTGAAACTTTAAAACATTATCATTTTCATTGAACCATAACGTTGATCCTAAATCAAAACATTTATCGGAAATGGGCATTCCAATATAAGGTGAAAAAAAACTATGCAGGAATTAGCCACCCTGACCTTACCCGATAAGTCATTCTTATCGCCTTATATTGGGACGCGTGAATAGAAATTTCCATACAAACCTCTATCGCTGGTAAGCTATACGTCGTCCCATTGACAAACAGCGTGTACGGATAATGTGAGTTACCATCGTTATGTTTATTGGGACAGAAAAGTCAACGATTGTTACGATTTTTATCTCAAGTAAGAGATAGACTGAATATTGGGAACGGCCGTTAGATATTCAGCTGTAGAGTAGTAGGATTTACGAGAGAGCCATTTTTTAATAAAAAATTGAAATTTATTTATAAATAATGCCTGAACAGTGGCTGGGACTTTATTATAAAAGTGTTCATTTAGTCTTAAAGCTATTTTGTATCTTATGAAGCCTACTAGAATTAGTTACAAGCAATCTCTTATTTCTAGTGTTATAATAATGAAAATCACTATTATGAGCAAAAAGGTGACATAATATTAAACATGACTGAGGAACACAAAGTCCTTTTGACCGTGACCAGATGATGTAATATCGGCCCGCACGTCACACGACGTGATCAGTATGCCACCAGCATGCTCGAGGCCCGCCAACAATTAATTGTATTGCATGACGGACATTAAATGGTGAAACTTCCACACACTAAATATGGTTCTAATGAAATCGAATTTTAGTATTAGAAAAGCCTTAGGCCTTATTGTATAACAGCTTTCCCTGTGATTTCGTCTGAGTGAAATGTGGTACAACGTACACTAAGCTAATAATTATTTAATTGTTCAATTATAATCTTTTTGGAGTGGTTTGTAATGAACTTTCTTTTACGTTAGCACGCCTGTGGTAAAGAAACACCTACATCGGACTACGGACGGCATTAAATTGTAGTAGGCTTAGATTATTTCGGTTAATTTAAAAAAAAATTAAGTATACCGAATATTCTCGGGGATGCAGGTCCATCATGTGTTTCAGTTACTTGCCAAAAAGTATTTGGCCATCAACATCAGCCGGAAGACGACCACTGCTGGACAAAGGCCTCCCCTAAAGATTTCCACGGCGACCGGTTCTGCGGTGCCCTTATCCAACGTATTCCGGCGATCTTGACCAGATTGTCGGTCCATCTTGTGAGGGGCCTACCAACACTGCGTCTTTCGGTACGTGGTCGCCATTCGAGGACTTTACTGCCCCAACGGCCATGTGTCTGCCCACTGCCACTTCCGCAATAATTTAGAGTATGTCGGTAACTTTGGTTCTCCTACGGATCTCCTCATTTCTGATTCGATCTCGCAGGGAAACTCCGAGCATAGCCCTCTCCATTGCCATCTGAGCGACCACGTCTGCGTACCATAAGCATTTGGCCAATAAGTCATCCGATAAATAAATAGGTATTTATTAATATATTTAACTACGGATATACTAATTACATTGAATAAAGTAATCAAGAAATAAAACCTCCTGACAAATTGCAAATAAATCAATATGTTTAGTATTTTATAGGGATGAGTGACAACAAGCTATAAACCCTATAGCGTTTAGCGACAATAACGTGAAGTGCAGTGATGATATTGTGGTTTGAAAATGAGCTTAGACGTAGCGTATTGTGATATCACATCACGCTGCACCCGGTTGGTTCATTGGTAGGTATGTTTTCCGGCACTTACACCTTCAAACCGGAACACATAAAGCTTCACTGTTTTGCTGCAGAAATGGAGTAGGTACTAAGGTAGGTAGGAAACACTATTATACGCAAGTACTTGTGTATCAGTTGATAATATTTGACATATGATAACTTGAGATGAAGCGCTGTTAATTGCAGTGCTGTACAGATTTGTGGAATCCTGAGTAACACATCGTTATAGGAAACAAGGTGTACCAGTAGTCTCGCCATTTGTTATCATAAAAAAGGGAAGTTTTGAGTGACGGAGACACTCAGAAGCAGCTAACAAAAGCAGGGAAGTATGCATGCTTGTGATAACGAAGCCACATCCCTCTGCATCCGCTGCTGCATTGGCATATCAGCCCTGTATAATCATTTCCCAAGCCTTATAGGCGCACCCGCGAAAAATCATAATTTCGGCATCGAGCATACCGATTATCAGAAGAGAGATGGACGTCAAGTCATGCAAGAGGTGGGTGATCGTAACTGCAGAGACAGATTTCTGAATCCAATAAATAGAAAACATACAATATATGAAATCTTTGTGCCGTTTGGTGCCGTGACACACATTTTCGCACCTCAATAAGGCAACTGGAAACCCAAGTGTTGGCATCTATTTCGGTCAACGGAACAGCCTAGCTATCCAACGCGGAAATGCTGTCAGTATTCTTGGTACGCTTCCACGTAATAATAGTTTTCATTTCATGTAGTAGTATTGTAAATATTGTTATAAGATTTGTTTTGTTTGAATATATGAAATCTGAATAAATATTGCACAATAATGAACAACTAATGTCGACCTTAGAGATGAGGCTCGCACGTACCAGATGATGTCACGCTCATCATAGTAGAACTCTGTGTTGAGTGTGTGATTGTAGACAAACAGGTCGATGCTGATGTGACTGTTTCACTACATGTTCGGTTATGTTGACGAGATTGCAATAAAAGTTGAGTCTAATAGGCTTTTTTCACATCGGCAGAACGCCCTGGATGTACGCGCAGTTGAACTTGTATACCACGATTTCGGCTAGCCGAAAGAGCCGAGTTTGTGACCAAGGAATTAAAATACAAGCAGAAGTGCTGTTGAAATTCCTTTTTTATAGTGACCCAGTATCCAAACATTTGTAATTTGAAATATTTGCAATACATAGAAAATACTGATATTATAATTGGCTACCCAAGGGCCGCTGATTGGTCCATAACTAGTCGGTACCTAGATTTGATTGACAGATTGTACGTTAGTTAAGCTGATTATCCATTACATGGTGGCAAGCAATAACATTTCAGGTTTTAGGTTTCTTGCGTAGGTTAGTATATCAATGGTATTTTTATAATGCATATTTTTTTGCGACAATAGTTGGCGTAATTAAAATATTACAAAAAAAAAGTAAGGGAACTCCCTTACTTTACTCAAGGGACCTTGATGATAATGATAATGTTCTTAAAGGTCGTATGTCGTCGCCTTAAGGTGTCGTAAATGATCCAAAAAAGTTATTCATTTAAAGGAGAAGGGATTGCATTTGACACATTTATTGTGATCCTTTTCTAAAACAAGCGACGTGTCAGATTAAAATTAAGAACGCAAAAGAATTCAACAGGGATTTTATAACGGCCGTTTTTACTTGACTTTTCTGTCCCAATAAACTTATCAACGGTAACTCACCTTATCCGTACACGCTGTCTGTCAATGGGACGACGCGGACGTATAGCTTACAAGCAATAGAAGTTTGTATGGAAATAGCAATTCACGCATCCCAATTTAAGGCGATAAGAATGACTTATCGGGTATATTGGGAGAGCTTCAGATTATTGACAGGTAATTACTGACAGTAGAAGGTAGTAATTTATCTCTATCTGTAGATAGTATATTGGGAACGGCCGTAAGAGAGATGCTATATATCCATGATATTCTAGCTGCACTGGTTGAAGGTTATATTAGCAGCCTTTGATAATGATAAAGTTCTATGTTTCTATATTTGTAGCGTGACCTCGCTACATCTGGGTGAGGCTAGGTGTTATGTTTGTAGGTGTGGTTATTACTTCATTGTGTACAAATTATAGCGGGTAGTAGAGTCCTTTTTCACCTTCTGTATATGGACAAAATAATTTTTAGATTCAAGATAAAATTATGGCTGATGACATTAAAGATGTTATACAATATATTAATAACATTATTGCTTTTATATACATACATATAGGTATATATATAATGTAGATATTATGTTCTTTTTATGAAAATAAGGGACGAGACGACCGGGACGTTCAGTTCAGTGCCGCTCAGGATTGTTTAAAAACCTCAAAAATTCTGAGCGGCACAGATGTTAAGTCTCATTTGCCCAGTAATTTCACTAGTTACGGCGCCCTTCAGACCGAAACACAGCAATGTTACACTGCTTCACGGCAGAAATAGGCGCCGTTGTGGTACCCATAATCTAGCCGGCTTCCTGTATAAAGGAGCCTGGTGATTTATATATAGGTATATTTATAACATTCATATTATATTTAGGAACGCGAGTGGGTATCACACATTTGAGAAGAATATTTAATACGTTGTTTGGTAATACTTAACATTTTAGTTCGCAGTAGTAGTAGAAGTATTTTTGTATTTCCAGTGCATCGTTTTCTAGTGAACCGCAATTGACAGGGTAAAGCAATTATTATAGTGAAGTTTAGCAGATTATTACTATTATTATTGGTAGTTATTCAGTTGTAAGCGTTCCATTCTTTAAAAAAATATTTATTAGTCTATATTTGCGTTGTCTACATTCTTTATGGGAATCATGTAGCTAAGAAGGGTCTTAACGAACCAAACACGTTGGATTGTTGTTGGCAAAACAATACATGCACCACTTTTTGATATATTTTTATCACTCTTAATATGGACTCATTTTTTTATTTTAACATAATACTTATTTATATCTTGTATAACACAGCACTTATGTTTCGTATCCAGAGTATTGAGGTAAGAGGTATCAGGTAGGTATGGGTATATTTACCACAACGGCGCCTATTTCTGCCGTGAAGCAGTAATGTGTAAACATTACTGTATTTCGGTCTGAAGGGCGCCGTAGCTAGTGAAATTACTTAAATAAGACTTAACATCTTATGTCTCAAGTTGACGAGCGCAATTGTAGTACCACTCAGATTTTTTGGGTTTTTCAAGAAGCCTGAGCGGCACTGCATTGTAATGTGTAGGGCGTATCAATTACCACCAGTTGAACGTCCTGCTCGTCTCCTCCCTTATTTTCATAAAAAAATATTATTTAGAAATATGGTATATAGCTACATGAGTAAATAAGTTACTCGTGTGAAATAGCTGACCTCATAGCCCAGTGATATATTCTCTGTTTTCGTATAATATTATGTAGATACACCACAATCCGACCGAATTATTCAAAAAAATATTCTTCTACACATTGATAACAACACACAATATGTTAAATTTGGCCGTTTTCCATAACCTAGATAGGTGTGGATAGATATCCAGTTTTACTTACTTAAGGTAGACAAATCTGTCCTTTTACGCTTACTTACATTACAATAACCTATCGACAGATAGCCACTATAACTAATAAGTAACAACAAACTGTATTGGACATAGCTATGGATAGATAAGATCTTATCATTAAACGGTGATAGCAATCTATCCGTAGCTAGAGATACGTTATTGAAAACGGCCGTTAGAGACCTACACAGACATACATACACAGAAAGATGCACGGATAACTAAGTGATTCTATATATTTAGCAAGTCTTTAATGGACGAATATAAATGATTCAGTTTTGTAATGTCTTGTATGTGTTTAAAGAGACACATATTATTTAATCACAGGGAGGACCACAGGATAACAATAACGTAAGTAACGTAATTGCAATAACACTTGGTAAAAGTCATGAAGAATTTCAGTTCGTAAAGGGGCTATGACATGGGGAGAAGAACTGATAAGAAACTTCCATATACAAATGATTTAAGTTTTCTTTAGTCTTAATTCCGCCAATATTTGTTTTTACACAATTCGACACGCCTGGCACGAGATTGGCGAGACAAAACGTCCTGAGGATGCCTCGTGTAGAGGCGAAATACGTGTCGAATTGTTTAAAAGACAATATTGGCGGAATTAACACTAAATAAAACTTAAATCATTTGTATAATTATGGATTTCCGCAAAGTAAAGCCTACTTCAATAAAAAGAAACTTCCAGCCCATCTTTTTAATCATAGAATACCAAATTTGTGTAGCCTAATTAATATACAATTTTGGCCTGCGCAGAACCATGCATTATTACCCTCTATATAATCTCCTTTACTATTATAGGCCTTATCTGCCAAAGAAGCTTAAATATTTTTTTAAATTTGTACTCAGTGAGATATAGAATTCCTGTCTGGTTTTTTAATGCAAATTTGAACACAGAGACATATGAAGAAGCCCTTAACCCTAACGTATTACACGGCACGTACAGTTTATTATTTCTTCTTGAATTGAATGAATGAAGCTTCGAAATAATAGCCTGTATCACCGGTCACCTATCAATACCTGGGCAAAATTTAAGCCATTCTTTTCCGCATACTTGAATAAGTAGAAATATCCGTTTCATTCTATGATAGACGTGCTATTTGGGTTTTTCCTAAGGTTAAAAGCATCTAATGACTCAAAACATCCTTAATAGTTACGTTTATTATTTGGAAATTTATAACTTTTACAAGTTCCATTACGTTGTAATCCAAATATTAGTGGAAACTACATCATAACCTCATTCATTCATGGCAATCAAGACTGATGTGCCAAGCCATATGTTATTTAGCCTAGATTGATCGAAAGGAATTTCAAGTTAATTTATTCGTTAAAACAGTTCTAAGACATTATTAATATCCTGCAGATTTACCTACACTATAACCTATACAGCAATAACAATCTACATAAGAATCTCGAAAATCAGTTGCTTTGACAACGATAATCACATATTTTGAACACTGACATATAGACCAACTATCACTGTGCTAACACAAGATATTACAACAGAAACTAATGAAACTGATAAAAAACCAAGCTCAGGTAAGCCGGTGCGCGGTGCATAACTAACTGAATTATCAAACGGTACCACAGCTGATCAAACATTAGAGGCTTTTGCGTATAACAAAAAGAGCCTTATTAGGAATGTCGTTGGAGTATTTTTTGACTGCAAGGAAAAGGCTGTAGGACTTTGCTTTAGGATGGAAAACGGTATACGCATGCGTGATGAACTAAGGAAATTTCAGAACATCAAATGAAATTGAGCTCTAAACAATACACGATAAAAATCATTAAGGCTTAACTTGGAACGGCACGCTTGCGTGGTGCATGGCTTACTTTGACAAACAAACAGAAACCGTGAATAGATATTCTAATGACACAAACTAGGTAGGAAAGTAAAGTATTCTACACATTAGTGTGAAATATCTACGTCAAATAAGTCCAAGTAAAGTAGGTAGTAGTAGTTACAATGTCTAATATTAATTAACATTGATCTGTTCCCGGCAGTGTACTTTCTCAAATGTTTTAGATGCTAATGCTATTGAGTGTTTGTGTCTCCACTAACCAAGCACTAACTCTATTACTACGCCTCACACCTGAGAAGAATAGCCCGAGAATGTAATGGGCTTCATTTTCTATAAGATTATATCACAAAAAATCTCTTTTCATTAATTAGCCTGGGGAAGATATTTCCATTCTCAAAGTGTGGAGTTTTTTTTTTTAACAGTTATTTTGAATTTTGCAACACATGTATTTTGTAAATTTTCTAGCGTTGGCTCTGTTGTAAAATCATAATATACATCCCCCAAAATCGCTCAATATGACAATCTCAACACGACCGAATAGTAGGAAAAGTAGCTTATTTTATTCCTGAATAATATTATCCAAAAATGATATTCGTTCAATATTTTAACCAAAACTCTCTAACCGCAAACGCTATTTAATAAATTGCAAATAAAGGACTTGTTTCGTTAATTTATGTTTATGTTATCTTTATGTATGTATGTATGTATTTTTATACAAGAGGAGACAAAAGGGCAAGAGGCTCATGTGATGCGCAGTGGTGAAGCAACCGCCAATGGACATCCACAAAGCCAGGGGTAAAGAGATTTTAGAGAGGCCTTTAAGGTGGGAGTATGCATTTTTCTTGAAGGCCCCTAAGTCGTATATAACCGTTTATTAAAACAAATCATGTTAATTCAATTTAGTAAAAGTCCTTCACAAACCAACTAGGAAATGAATGACATAATAGTCGCGAGGCCTTGTAAGATTTCACGTAAGTCGATCATCGTCGACAAAAATCAGTAAAAGGCCGAAAGTTATTCGCTACATAATATAATGAACAACCTGTTGTAGCAACGAACCCTAGTAGCATAACCCTGCAGTCCTGACTCGTAACAAATGTAACAAATCTATAATGGCCACACCGGTATAATTCGGCCATTAATTTATTACAAGTAGCAGAAGTCAGTAATATATTACTAGGTGGTAATATCTCGTTACATACTATCACTGATCATTAAATAACATGCTAGTATTTGTATCGCTTGCTATATCGCACTAAAATATGATCACTTTAATCGCGAAGTTATTGATGAATAATGGCCGTTTTCAATAACGTATATTCTAGTTACGGATACATTGCTATCACCGTTTGATAAGTTGTATATATTTTTTTATTTACCTATGACAAGATCTTATCTAACCATAGTTATGTCCAATATAGTTATAGTCCAATGCTTTATGTCAATAGGTTATTGAAATGTAAGTAAGCGTAAAAGGATAGATTTGTCTACGTCTAGTAAGTTAAACTAAGGATAGATAGGTTATTGAAAACGGCCGTAAATGAATCAAGCGGGCCTTTTTATTTACCCTCATGGATTGCTATTTCCTCTCGAATAATGTCGAGGTGTTGTAAATAATAAACAATCAACAAAAAAGAATAAACAAGTAAGCAAGTTGTTTACGTAACAGCGAGTCGTTAATAAAACTATGTATATTCGACTTTAGTATGAATGATATAAGGTTGATATTTCCTAACACATAGCGTGCGCATATTTTTTTTTTTTTTGTTTCCTTTCGCCGTTGTTCGCTATTTTATGTGATAATGCGACGTTGAACCCTTACTTAATTATACCCGGCTTTAAGTTTTGCAATAGAATCGAGAACAAGAAAAATTTTCGTATATAAAAAAATTGCTAATTACCGCTCTACGTAGTTCTTTTTTTAATAAGCACACCATAAGCCTATAAATTAAGTAGTATCAGTTTTTGAATATGATGATAATAATGAAAATGGAAACATGAGACTTTTTGTAATTATATATAATTGATAAAAGTAATGCTAAAATTTAAATGAGTATCAAAACTGTATGTTTGTATATATAGATAATAATAATTTAATTACTTAATTAAAGATTAGTACTTGGTACTACATACTTAAATGTTAATAAAATAATTCAATCAAAAACTTCACGTTTCTTAAAATATTTCCTAATATCCTAAATATAATGTTTACTAATTTGTGAAGCTTAAAAGTTTTTACTTCTGTCGTGCAGACCCGCGACTGGCATATTTTAATTTATTTCTTTCCTATTTATACTGTGACGCAGTTATGTGTAAGCATTACTGTGTTTCGGTCTGAAGGGCACCGTAGCTAGTGAAATTACTGGGCAAATGAGACTTGACAATCTATGTCTCAAGGTGACGAGGCCAGTTCTAGTGCCGCTCAGAATTTTTGGGTTTTTCAAGAATCCTCAGCGGCACTGCATTGTAATGGTCAGGGTGTATCAATTAGCATCAGCTGAACGTCCTGCTTGTCTCGTCCCTTATATTTTATTCCAAACTCTGTGGCTCTCACAAAGAAGATCAAATACTATACTCCAACTAAGTGTAGTTAATGAGTAAGAAGTTAAGTACTCAGTGATGTAATATTTACACTCACATGTCGACCGGACTTGAGGTTTCCTTGCTGTTATCAGATCAATATCGTATCTGTGATAAAATTTATCAATATGCTCAAATACTTTTGTAAATATATGAATTATCTTCAGTTTAGCTATATAAGTCTAATTATTATTTAATTAGTGGGAGGCTCCTTTGAACAGGATGCCGGCTAGATTATGGGTACCACAACGGCGCCTATTTCTGCCGTGAAGCAGTATAATGTATAGGCATTGCTGTGTTTCGGTCAGAAGGGCTCCTAAGCTAGTGAAATTACTGGGCAATGAGACTTAACATCTTATGTCTCAAGGTGACGAGCGCACTTGTAGTGCCGCTCTGAATTTTTGGGTTTTTCAAGAATTCTGAGCGTCACTGCATTCTAATGGACAGGGCGTATCAATTACCATCAGCTGAAAGACTTGGTCGTCTCGTCCCTTATTGCGGAAAAAATCACTACATTTTGGATGACTCAGTAAATAAAATTACTTTTAAGGTATGTAATTAATGACGGACTTAAGGTTCGAACATTTAGCTAAAACTGTCCGTTACTGTGTAATATAATTTATTTACAGTTTGAAATAAGGTTGAGAAAGTATTAAACTCTATTATTACCAAACAAGTCTATTAAAACACTTTACAATCAAATAACTATTCATTTTATGCAGTAGACTGTTATGTTGTTAACAACTTGGATTCCAGCATTTTACGTTCTAAACCCTTTGAACTAACAATATAACGTATGGTGGAATTATGTATTGTAAAACTTGTTTACACAAATACTATATAATAAACTTCTAGGATTATTACACAAATAAAATTTGAAAAACAAATATTTATTAACGATTGTTTAGATTTACAAGAGCGACATCTCAAGTCAATTTCCTAATATGCAAATATTGGGGTTGAGCAGGTTATCACTGAAAAGTAGATCCTGTAGATGAAGCCACAACCCGAGAGTTGAACAAAGCATACAAGATTTTGTGAAGATACGTCACTCGAACGTTAACTCAGTTGGTTAGAGCACTGGCACGGAACGCCAGAGGTCGTGGGATAAAATTTTGTTTTTCAAATTTTATTTGTGTGTTTTTATATGATTACGTATAGCGTCCATATTATGCAGCGCATTTCTTAGCTTTAAAGATATCGTAGCGTCAGTCACATTGATGATGTAGTTTTCAGGAGATATAAAACCTCCGTGTATGAAACTTATTTTACAGGTTATGAAAATTTGTTAATGAAATTAGATTTATCGTGCATTGGTTTTTTACCACTTGTTTCGTAAACTAATAGGTATTTGCTTAACGTTCGTAACTAATAGCTGTATTGCATTTTCATTTCGAGTTATCTAGTTTTATAGTAGCAAGAACAACTGCCAACTTCGAGGCAGTGACTTACAATTTAACTTACTTCACGCGATATAAAACCCACACGCAAAAAACAAATTATCTTTGCAATTGTTTTCGAAAGAAATTATAAAAACGGTATGTGCTATGGTGTGACTACACGATGGGAGTGAAAACTTTATCGAAGCGAGGTTAATAATACAAAAAAAACTACGTTTGAAAAAACCGACACCAACAACAGAAAAGTATCAAATAACTAACAATTTAATTTAATACACCTCTTATGGAAACCTTTACAGAAAACAATTATGTACCCAGGTAGGCGAAAATTTTCATATAAATTTTCATAAAATGAAAACTACTAGGCCTAACTATGTAAAATTTGTATGGGACCAAATGGCATCTATTTTGCATCAAACAAAAGAAGAATTACGTAAATCGGATCATAAATCTCAGAGTAATCGGTGTACATATATAAAAAAAATATCGATCGAATTAATAACCTCCTCCTTTTTGAAGGCGGTCAAAAATACTAGTGCGCGACCGAGCGGACTTTTTCCGTGCAGGCGTTACATAGCCGAGCGTGACAGTTTTATCTTATTCGCATTCAATATTCACAATAAATTGCTTCATCATCATCATCATCATCATCAGCCGGAAGACGTCCACTGCTGGACAAAGGCCTCCCCAAAGATTTCCACGACGATCGGCGACGACTGTCTCTCTCTCTTCATCACATACATACATTTGCAGTTCAGTGTTTCATGAAATCCAATTCACATAATCCCAACAAAATTTCCATTTCAAAAAATATCTTTTAGTAAATGTTATGTCATCTACTTCAATAAATTTAATCTATAGTATTAGAACTATTGCATTGAGCTAGTACCACTTACCATACCATACCTTAACATAACTTAACACCAGAGGCTCCTTTGCACAGAAAGCCGGCTAGATTATGGCTACCACAACGGCGCCTATTTCTGCCCTGAAGCAGTAATGTGTAAACATTACTGTGTTTTGGTCTGAAGGGCGCCGTAGCTAGTGAAATTACTGGGCAAATGAGACAACATTAACATCTTATGTCTCAAGGGGACAAACGCAATTGTAGGGCCGCTCAAAATTTTTGGGTTTTTCAAGAATCCTGAGCGGCAATGCATTGTGATAGGTAGGGCGTATCAATTCCAATTAGCTGGACGTCCTGCTCGTCTCGTCCCTTATTTTCATAAAAAAAATATAACTTTTCGTTGCCTGTGGATGACATTGTTGGTCTTGCCTTAATTTTACACTACTATGTATTACGTACGTCTGTTTGTTGCCTCAAATAAAATGTTAAATCAAAGTAAAAGTTACAACAAAAAAACATACGAATACGCCTAATTGTAATTCATGTTGATATTGGCTTGTGCTCCTATTAGTTGACAAAATCTCTGTAAAGTATACATTATCAATTAATTACCTATAACTTTACAAATAAGTTAATAAGTTTGTTTTATGCATGTGTGAGGTACCAGGAGGTAACCAGAGATGTGTGTAGAACGACAGTATGAGTACATAGTGAGGACATTACCATTGCTAATGTACGATCTACATATAAGATAATATTTTGTTCATTATCTGCTAGTATTTGTATATATTATACTCAAAAGGCGGTGTTTTACATATCTGCCTGCAAAACTAGCGCCGAATAGATATACAGTACTTATATACCTTATGTGATCATAATTTTAAAGCACAAATTTTCATTTTTATTTTTTATCGGTGTGAAATTTTATTCAGTACTTCGTGCTCTTTACACTTGTTATGCTGAAAATAAGGTATTTTTTTTATGACAATAAGCGACGAGACGAGTAGGACCTTCAGCTGATGGTAATTGATACGCCCTGCCCATTACAATGTAATACCGCTCAGGATTCTTGAACAACCCATAACTCTGAGCGGCAATACAATCGTACTGCCGCTCATACCTTGAGACATAAGATGTTAAATCTCATTTGCCCAGTAATTTCACTAGCTACGGCACCCTTTAGACCGAAACACAATAATGCTTACACATTACTGCTTCACGGCATAAATAGACGCCGTTGTGGTACCCATAATCTAGCCGACATTCTGTGCAAAGGAACCTCCCACTGGTATTAATTATGGTTAATTGATTGATGATTCAGCCTTCAGTCAAATCGTAACAATTTGATCATTGATGTCCGTTACAGTTCACACGGCCCCGAGCAGGTCAGACCGGTCTATTACTTAAGCTGCAGCAGTGCTTACGAGACATGACGAAATCTAGACTGCATCGATAAACAACACTCATTGAGGACGAGAGACAGCCGCTCTGAAATTTCACAGGGAATCTTGCTTTTAGATCGTATCATAAAATTGCCTTTTATTAATTTCGTATATAAAAGAACTAGCCGTTCCCGCCCGCTTCGCTGAGCGAATTTTGAAAGGAAATAAATTAAATTTTATTAATCTTATTACAAATACATTAAAAAAATAAGTATCCATAAACCACCTAGGATAAATTTCGCATCGAATGGTGGTATTTTCATGTCGATACGATCAGTGGTTTATGCATAATTGAGCCTAAAACAAAGACCATCATAAGTTAGATCGTTTTACTGGCTACTCAAAAATATGTAATGTTACACTATTTGACTATTATTGACTACTATTTCGGAATTAATTTAATGGAACACGTGAATCGAACGGAACGCGCTTTATATATATACAATAACTAATTAATTATTCATACAAAACAAATCTTATTACTATATTTAGAATACTATGACTACATAAAATTAAAACTATCATTACGTGGAAGCGTACCAAGAATACTGGGAGCATTTCCACGTTGGATAGCTAGGCTGATCCGTTGACCGAAATAGCTGCCAGCGCTTGGGTTTCCAGTAGCCTTATTGAGGCGCGAAGATAGTATATTCAAAATTAAATTAAAAACATATTATATATTAACAACTAATTAGAAACATATATATCTTATTATTAATATTTGTCTATTTAATAGATTACTAATAGCTTTATTTTTATTTTCTCTGGGTTATTACCAAAAAAACCATTGCGGAGCACCTGATGGTAAATGAGCACCTCTGCCCATACTGTTTTGGCTTTGTTTTGACAACACCAAGTATAACCTACCTTTTTAAACGCTATAGCTTCGCATTTATGTATCTATGTGTACCATATGTACGTGTATATGTACTGTGTGTAGCAAATATATTTTACACACATACGACCGTTTTTAACAGTAAGTACATTTTAGTCTGTTTTGGGATTTAAAAAAACAGAATTTTTTGAAGCGAAAACTTCTATGGACGCGCTGGTTAAGGCGGGTATAAAGCAGTTTTCGTTGAGTTTGGAGTTTGAAGAATGCTGGGAGTTTCTTGATTCTTCTCTCTCACAGTGCCATTTGTTTCCAAAGCTGTAGCAGTATCTAGTATATTAGAAATTACATCAAAAATAATTCTAAAGGAATCCATTTTGAGAGAAATAAATGCCTTAAATGCCTTTTGTAGAAACAGTGCGAATCCGTAAAAGTGAGGCTGGTAACAGTACTTTAAATGGTTGAACTAAAACGTTTAAGCTATTCCGTAACAGCTTGAGCTTAAATTACAGTTGAAATGTTAGATTGGAGTGTACAGTTAAGATCATTCGGATAATGGAGGGCCGGTCTTGTTAATCTTCACTATCTGTATCCTATTACGGCGAGGCGAGGCCATATTAGATTGAACGGTACCCATTAATACTGTCCTTACATTTCCTTTCACATTACATATCACCATTACTTTACTGTGACATAAGACTGAGAACTAAATTCAAATATTTTTATTCAAAATAGGATTCAAAATCACTACAACGTCAAAAGCTACCACCCATTCAAAATAGACCTGAAAGGAACGGGCGCAAGAAACTCAGCGGGCTTTTTTTAAATATAAAACTGAGGGTGTTGGCTTCATTCCCGGTCTGTGGTATTATTAAGAAAATCGTCTATGCTAAAGTAACCTTTCCCACACAAACGTTTTTTAACAATTCTTTTAAATTTCGTAACACATTTGTTGTGTATACAGCGCACTCAGACTTTTCTCAGACTTGACTTTCGTAAAACTTAGGTCAAAGTAAGCTAAGCATAATATGGTTAACACTAGAGGACTTGTAGATAAACATTGGAGACACTTCCCAACATTGATGCCAAAATGGCAAATCGCATTATCAAGGTCAATAGAATCCAACATAGAAAACAACGTCGGCACTAACCGGGCACGGTCCTTAAAATAAACATCTTTTTAATATGGGCATAACTGACAGCCTCCTGTGAAGGGCTTGCACGTTGGTAGAGGAATCTGCTGCACATGTACTTCTGCATTGTCCAGGTGTAGCAACTAACCGTCATCTGGAGGGCAAAGCCAAATTGGCTTCAAAGAAACTGGGCGTCATTAATAGAGCACGGCATTACTTCAAGCCGGCCCACATTCTAGCGCTGTACAAAGCGCAGTTCCGGCCACACATGGAGTATTGCTGTCATCTCTGGTCTGGCGCACCCCAGTATCAGCTCGATCCATTTGACCGCGTGCATGAATTCGCTTCATTGTGTGTCATCTACCGTATATATCACGGGGAGTGTTCCGAAGAGCTGTTTAACCTGATTCCTGCCGCGGAATTCCACCTTCACACGATACGCCACAAGTTAGGATATCATGGATGTATGGCAGTCCTCCACAGTGCGGTTTTCAAGGAGATTTCTTCCACGTAATACAAAGCTGTGGAATGAACTTCCTTGTGCGGGACGATACGACAGGGATACCTTCAAAAAAAGCGCGTACACCTTCCATAAAGGCCGGCAACGCTCCTGTGATTCCTCTGGTATTGCAAGAGATTGTGGGCGGCGGTGATCACTTAACAACAGGTGACCCGTACGCTCATTTGTTCTCCTATTCCATAAAAAAAACCTCAACAACTTGGTACCCAAACACACTCCCGGATGTCTTTGGCAAGGAGAGGAGGTTGCTAAGGTTTCTGGAGGAATTGTTGCGAAAATTAGGCCGATTATACCATACGATACCATATAGAGATACCAATAGCAGATTGCTGATAAAATCTGTATAAATACAAATAAAAAAATTGTACCCAATCAAATATAACATTTCAAAAGAGTAGCAATTTTCTTTGCTTGTATTGCTCTAACAAATCCATAGACCTTGGCAACAAAACGAGTGGACTGCTGGCAAAATTTGGTCTTATCTTGCTGCGTTTTACAATAACGGCATATCTAATTTAAATGACGGCTTAAAAAAATTAAAAAGAATGATTTTGAATTAATAGAACTAATCTCATTCTACGAAATTATTTTTCAGACGGTATAAAATGAATTCTGGACACGAAATTGTTAAAACACGAGACTTGAGGGAAGTTTGAAAGGGGAGGAATAAAGCCTTAAACTCTCTACCAAGCGCATCTTCCTAAATAGTTGAGATATACAGATCGTTAAAGGTTTATTTATACATAATTGTATGTTTGACACGTATCAATTATCTAACGTTTGACAGTCGAACGGAGTAAAGTGTATTAGAATTTGAGTTAATGTAGTTCCATCAAGTAGTGACTTTTATGAATAACATTGTCACCATTGACCTCTTCTATATACGACTGGACTGGCGGCTGTCAAAGTGCTTTTGTACCTGTTTGATATTCGCCATTTTGGCGCTGTTCGCCATGTAGCGAGAGTCTCCGGTACTAAAATTATTGATGACAACCGCAGCAAACATTGATATATGGTGAGAAACTATTTACAAAAAAAAATGCGTCCTTTATTACATTGATTCTTGAAGTATAAATAACACGGAAAACGAACGAAATTAATTCAAAATCTAAAACTACTTCAGAATATTATACGTTCCTTCAGCTATTTGTATTATACGTCAAAATTAGTTCTCTGGACGCTCGCGAGTGGCGCTTCAAATAGGCACAAAAAACATATGGAGTGGACATTTACACGTGGGAGGCACCTTTGCACAGGATGCTGGCTAGATTATGGGTACCACTACAGCGCCTATTTCTGCCGTAATGTATAAGCATTACTGTGTTTTGGTCAGAAGGGCGCCGTAGCTAGTGAAATTACTGGGCGAATGAAACTTAACATCTTATGTCTCAAGGTGACGAGGGCAGTTGTAGTGCCATTCAGAATTTTTGGGGTTTCTCAAAAATCCTGAGCGGCACTGGATTGTAATGAGCAGCATTTACCATCAGCTGAACGTCCTGCTCGTCTCGTCCCTTATTTTCATTTAAAAAAAGTATGGAACAGCCTGTCCAGTGGTATTTATACAGGTCAGTGATTGTCATTGTTTATTGAGTAACTGATTATTCAGAGTAATGTCCATATTACGTATACGTATAATTAATAACAGGTACGATCTGTGCACACGCAATATCAGCGACAAATTCGCAACAGCAAGTATCAAAACAGTTTCACAACCTCATTGATTACAATCGCGGAGTACGACCCACCCACTGCGAACGTTTCCATTACAATGTGGGTTATCATCAACAGCTCACTAATATATGTGAGAAATTAGATGACTCTAACTGCCTTATTCATAACTAGCTGATACCCCGCAGCTTCGTCTGCTTACACACAGGACAAAAGAAAAAATAAAAGAACAGTCATAACAAAACACGTTGTCGCAACACTTTTTGTAAATAAATTATGTGTTCTGCAAAGCCATGAATACTTTTCGCGGCACACGCGATGTAAAAATATTTTAAGTATTTTTTTTAGACCTCGGATTACATTTTTGGAGTTTTAGTAAGGATCTCTAATTTATAAAAAATATAATATAGCCTATATCACCCGGGGATAGTGTAGCTTTCCAATAGTGAAATAATTTTTCAAATCGGTTCAGTAGTTTCGTAGCCTATTCAATGCAAACAAACAAACAATCAAATCTTTCTTCTTTATAATATTAGTATAGAAGTATAGATTGACAAAAATGCTTTTCGAAAAAATAAAGCTATATAAGTTAAAACGTGTTTTAAGCCTATCGAACGTTCGATAAAATTCCTTATGCATATTCGTTAGATAAATCTCCCATAACTAAACGTCTCTATAGTACGCAATATTGCCATTTCGTACAAAAAAACATGATTTTATCTAATTTAATGAGGAACTGTCAATGGAAACAGACATCTTTTCAATGTCAATGGTTTGTCAGTTGTCAAAAGTAGATGTCAAAATAATTTCAAACTTCTAAAATCAAAGTTTTGAAGTCTGTCGGTTGTCAATCTATGACGGATATCCAACAACTTTGAGCGCTGCTCAGATAAAGAACAGCTGATCGATCTCAGCCATGTTTTTTGCGTTCGAGTGCTTAAAATAGGTTTATAGAAGGGTCCTAGCTACTATAAGTCACGTCAGCTTTATCGAAGAGATAACGAGCGTTTTAGCTCTAATATGCGATTATGAATATCATTTTTAACAAGCGTATATTAGCGATGTTTTAAATCTCCGCTAAGCCATTATAAATAAGACAGTAGATGAGATGTTTAAATTAATCTATCCATAAGAAAATACATAGGATATATTGTATCCCGGAAATTAAGGGGCAGATCAAACATTTCTCAAGTAAGGGAAATGAAACTCATTTTGAGAGAAATAAAGAAAGAAGTAAATTATCAGGCATGGATTTTTAAATCTATCACATTATGATCCGTAAACCAGATATTAAAGACCGTCGCAAACAACGGAAATCATTTTTGTGTGTCAAATTACCGAATTAGCGCGCGAAACGAAAGTAAACGCGGATGAAACCTCAGTCAGAGACTAGATGAAATATGTTCTAAGTATCCTCGATATTAAGACATTTTTTTTTAATTCAAATGGTTTAACAAACACTTACTGAAAGTCAAAAACTACCACCCATTCGAAATAATGTGTCAGATCTGAGAAGAAGTGACGCAAAAAACTCAGCGGGCCTTTTTTTTAAATAAAAGTATGGATTACAATGTAATATTGTACAATAAAAAAATTAATTAAATAGGATAAGGGTGTTCGCTCTATTCTCTGTCAGTGGTAGATTATTAAGAAAAAAAATTATGTTATAATAACCTTTACCACACAAACGTTTTTTAATAATTCTTATAAATTTCGGTAGGTTTACCTTTAGCTAGATGAAAAAAATTGGCCAAGTGCGAGTCGGACTCGCCCATGAAGGGTTCCGTAGCAGCAAGTAACATAATATAAAAGTTCTTCTAGTTCGTTGTAACTTTGATCGACGTTTTAATAATAGTTTTTTTTTTACTTTTACGAATTATGACATATTAAAAAAAACTACTTACTAGATCTCGTTCAAAACAACCCTCAAAAATTTTATTTGATCAAACCCTACACGTATGGGTTTTAAAAAAATTTTGAGTTTCAGTTCTAAGTATTTATTGTTTTTTTTCTATTTTTGTATGAAATTCATAATGCGGTTTACAGAATACATCTACTACGTTCTTCTAGTATCGGAAAAAAATTGGCTGTGACATAGGGACGGACAGACAGACAGACATGACGAATCTATAAGGGTTCCGTTTTTTGGCATTTGGCTTCGAAACCCTAATTGGGAAAGGTATGATTAGAGCCGTAGACGACAAAGCTCGATATAAATAAACAAGAATTGTACGTTAAATAGAAAAATAGATTCTGCATAAAATAAAAATTATTTACAAGATGTAAGGCAATCCATATTTCATTATTAATTGTAAGCAGTGCCAAGTCAATAAATCCTAGACGCAACAAGATCATATGAGCTCATATTATATTTCGCAGTGAAGGTAAAAACTAAAAGCGTTCCCATATGCAATGTAACACCAACATGCATTGTTATTAAGACTGTAATTCTTTATAGTAATAATGAGAAAATGTACGCTAGTGAAGGTGTGGGATTATTAAATGGTGGATCGACTTCAGGTATTTATTTATCGAGTGACGTCATTGTAATGCAATATGGCGGAGTCCCAAATATGGCGGGCCAGTTAATTTGATGGGTATAGTATTAAACCCGCGTCAGGACACGTGACCTGATCGAAAATTCGTAAGACACTCGTTGAAAATAATTTCAACGATATAGATATATAGATGAAAGTTGATTTTTCTGAGAGATAAAATTTTTAATGTAAAATAATTGTAAAATGTCTGAAATGTTAAATTTTTTATGTAGGTAATATAAATTGTCATTTTTGTGTACGTTAGCACAATAAATGACTATTGTATAATAGATATATAAAGCAATTCGTGCGAAATTATTCCCTAAACATTCGAAAACATTCAAGAATACACAACGTTAATGTTCAAGTTTCCACTTCTGCAAGCACTCCGTTTTTTTTTATGCACCCTACGAGGCTCCACGATATGGATATCAAAAGAAAGGGTTTGTTACGAAATACGAAAAAATATTAATTTAAAAAAGGTGTGCGTCTCGGCACGCCCGACAGAACTTACATTATATAACTTAAATTAATCTAAGTTGAACTGTTAAATATTGAAATAATTTAACTTGAGAAAAGCTTGGGTTATAACATAAATTTTATGTAATACAATCTTTTATTGATTATAAAGTATATTTCATTCTTGAATATTGTGTATGTACATTACTAGTATCATTATTTAATCCTATAAAAGTAACAATTGGTTAGAGTGAAAGAGGAGGAGCCTCCGTTCCGCTGACGTATGCGTGAGAGAAAGGGAAGCCAGACAGACTGGCGCCGTAACGCGTTACGTTACGAAGCAGTTAACTCTCCCATAAGAAGTTATCACTTCAAAAAAGTGATATATTTAATCATCAACGAGACCAACAGAGGATCCGTTTGTACAATTACGAGTTAGTTAACATCCATACGTACGGGTTAAAATCATAACCATCCTTACTGGTTTGCCGTCGGGCAAATAATTTTAAGTAATTGTTTCATTGACGGAATGTAAGAAATAACAGTAGTTTCAATTGCTATGATTCTAGATTAGCAGTGGTTGTACCGTTGGCCATACACGGGCTTTATAATGGTCTGTTTGATGAATAACATAAAATTTTCTTAAGACAACTGTACTAATGTTAGCAACTGCCCGCGACATCGTCTGTGTAGACGCTAAATATTATGCCTTCATTTAGATTCTAGCGATATTATGAAAAATATAGGCACCTTTCCATTCCACCATTCAAATTCAAATATTTATATTCAAAATAGGATGTGACATCACTTATTGAAAGTCATAGGCTTTTTTCCATCCAAAAATATGTTTACAAAGTAATATTGCACAATTGAACTTATTATTTAGTAGTCTGCGGGCGGTCGCTGCATTCCTAATCATTAAGAAAGTCATTTATGTTATAGTAACCTTTACCACACAAACATTTTTAACAATTCTTTTGAATATCGTAATACTATAGGTATGTTGTCACGACCTCTTCTTAATATTCATTTGTTCATAATAATAATGGTATTAATTATTAACAGAACTTAAAAATCAACACTGACTGGTTCTTGCGCATTTGGGATCTTTTAGAGTGTCAATAATTTTAAAGGAATCGGTTTTGAAGAAGTATTATTATAACTTTTTTTTGACAATAAGGCACGAGACGAGCAGCTGTTGAGCATCATACAGATTAAAGATTACATTAGGTTCATACGATAAAGTAATATTATTGAAGAGATAGCGAATTTAAATATGTATATTGAATACCGTCGAGGTTATTGCGATAGATAACGACAAGGAAACATTGAAACACACTATCTGTATTTCATTGATACGCAAATATTGTTGTTTTTTAATTTTTTTTTGATGAAAATAAGGGGCAGGGCGAGCAGGACGTTCAGCTGATGGTAATTGATAAGCCCTGCACATATAATGCAGTGCTGCTAAAGATTCTTGAAAAACCCAAAAATTCTGAGCGGAACTACTATTGCGCTCGTCCCCTTGAGACATAAGATGTTTAGTCTCATTTGCCTAGTAATTTCACTATCTACGCCGCCCTTCTGACCGACACACAGTAATGCTTACATATTACTGCTTCACGGCAAAAATAGGCGCCGTTGTGGTACCTACCCATAATCTAGCCGGCATATCCTCCCACTGGTAACTATTTAATCAAATACCATTTATATTGTAGCCATTTTACAAGATTAATCCGTCACAAACAGCACAGTACAGAGTGAATAGATGATCAAATGACGACATTATCAATACCGTGTGTCGCTGTAACTGTGGCCGCACCTGACTGTATCCGGTGTTTTGTGCGCGGGAACCGAACCCGCACCGCGCACACGTCATGCTACGGCGATTATTACGTGTGGGGTGCTCACTGTCAGATGTTCGGCATCAAACGCAGGAGTCGTAAATTATATGTGACACTATGTACTTTAAAAAGTATTTATAAAATACCTACAATTTTCCATCTACATGTTGATAATATATATAACGACCTGTAAGCCCAGTAGTTAGTTACCAATCCAAAACCAAGTCCTGAGTTCGAATCCCAGGCGGTGCGAATATTTATATCATCATCATCATCAGCCGAAAGATGTCCACTGCTGGACAAAGGCCTCCCCCAAAGATTTCCACGACGATCGCGTCTGCGCTGCCCTCGTCCAACGTATTCCGGCGATCTTGACCAGACCGTCCGTCCATCTTGTGGGGGGCCTAAAAAACACTGCGTCTTCCGGTACGTGGTCGCCATTCGAGGACTTTACTGCCCCACCGGCCACCTGTCCGTCGAACTATGTGCCCTGCCCACTGATTTAAATCGAAATATTTATATGATGTAGGAGTGTCCGGTCTCAAATTACAGGCTATGCCTAGTTTGTGGCTAGGTAATTTGTGTGAAAGTACTTTATTATATGTAATTATAAATTTGTTATTATATCGCCACCTGGAGTTCTGAATGTTGTGTCTTGCGTGTAAGTTAAAAATATTATTGTATTTTGTTTAAATTCAACTTACTGGCATGATCGTCGTTCAACAGGTTGTGATACCGATGCTGCTTCTCCACTGGCTCGAGCCTCATCATCACGCAGTGTGCTTCACCACATCACTATCATCTGGAACGAAAACATGAGTGACGTCACTAATTGTTGATAACATCGACTAGAGATCTTAATGCATATTTGTTTCACAATATCATGGTTGAGATAACATTAAAGACCTGATGGACGGAATTGGTTCTACCTATTGACCTACTGGTAGCGGGTTCGATACCCGCGAGGAACATTGTATCTTTTAATACATTTACATTTAGAATGTGAAACATATTTAAAAAGCTATTAAATTTATTAATTATACCTATAAATGTGAAATAAATAATGCAACCCCAAAAATCTCAACACCCAAACTGTATATATCTAGTATGTGTTAAGTTAACACACATCATTTGACATTGAGTTTCAATGTAATGTGTATCTGAAGGGTCACCCGACCATCAAGCTCGACTTCCCCTTAAATATAGGACACCACTTAGGCAACTCTAAGCATTACACAAGCTACGTAAGAAATATCTAGACTCAGCAATTAGGAAATAAAAAGCCACAAAGTATGAGCGGATAATTTATCAAGTCATCATGAAACGAATTACGCCTGTGACCTACTGTAGACCGCGAAGACAGCGCATCTGAATATTTACTGCAATACACTCTTACTGCCAAAAGCTTTTATGTCAAAAAATTAGGATTTTGAAATAACCTTTTACTTTTTCGAAAAGATATATATTTCAGACCTGGGAACCTCCCCCGGTGTATTTTTTTGTTTCATCATCATCAGCCGAAAATGTCCATTGCTACACAAAGGCCTCCCCAAAGAATTTATCGACGATCGGTCCTGCGCTTCCCAACCAACGTAATCCGGCGATCTTGTACAGATCGTCGGTCCATCTTGTGTCGCCATTCGAGGACTTTACTGCCTTTACTTTACTTTTTATGGTTGGACAGGATAAATAGGCATTAGGGTCACCCGATGGTATGTGATTACCGCCGCTGATACTATCTTGTAACACTAATAGCAAAATTGAGGGACGAATAAACGTGGATACATAATTTGAAAACCAAAGCACGTATGTGGCGGGCGAGGATTGAACCTGGGGCAACGTGGTGAGAGTCAACGGCTCACCAAGTTTCTCCGACACTTTTATTCAAATTCAAATATTTTTATTCAAAATTGGATGTGATTTCACTTATTATAAGTCAAAAACTAGCACCCATTCCAAAAAGTATATCTCAGACCTGAGAAGAACGGAAGTAACAACTCAGGCAACAACGTGTGCGTTTTTTTTTTTCATAAAAAATATGGTTACAAAGTAATATCGTACAATTAAACTTATTATTTAATAGACTGAGGGCGGTCGCTCCATTTAAGTAATTTGTGTTTAGGTAACCTTTGCCACACAGTCGTTTTTTTACAATTCTTTTGAATTTCGTAACAAAATTCTTTTGAATATTTTGTGGGATCTTGTTGTAAAAGCATATACATCGCCCCGCAAAAGACTTACAAACTCGACTTAGCCGAGTAGTAGCCATTATAAGTTGAAGTCTGTTCCTGGTGTTAACATTATGGTTATGACAGCTTCTAGTGCCTATGTACATACATAATATTATTAAGAATATTCATATATTAATTGCATAACAATAAAATTTATTCAAAAGACGAGGGCAAATTACAAGCGAACGTGTCACCGGAGATGTAAAGTGGTCACAACACGCCCACATTCTCCTGCAACACCAGAAAAATCCCAGGAGTCTTCCCATTTGTTAATTTATTTCGTGGTAGTTATATATTTTGTCGTCGTTGGTCGTTAAATGTGCACACGGCATGATAATATGTTATTCTTACAGTGTGTTTATTGGATAAACATCGACCATCAAAAGATGAGATGGATTTTTTATCAAAACCGGTTGGTTAATGTTGAGTTTATAAATATATCGTTGTTTATTTCTTATTCGTTTTTTTTTTCAAATGAAGCAAGGAAACATCTCGAAATTAAAATTTCGGCCATTGGATCAGCGTGGTTGGAGAGCTCATTAGGTAACGCGGAAATGCTGCTAGAGTTCATCGTACACTTCCACGATGTGACAGTTACTAATACACGTAAGTATGCATTCCTACTCTATGCTACAACTTTTAATTATATTAGGTAAACTATGGGTACAACTTCTGCCGTAAAGCAGTAATGTGTAAGCATTATTGTGTTGTAATTACAATTAGTAATTACTAATTAATTTTAGTAATTACTAGGCAAATGAGACTTGACATCTTATGTCTCAAGGTGACGAGCGCAGTTGAAGTGCCAATCAGAATTTTTGGGTTTTTCAATAATCTTGAACGTCCCTGCATTGTAATGGG
The DNA here is from genome assembly GCF_905404315.1 of Leptidea sinapis. Lineage (NCBI taxonomy): Eukaryota > Metazoa > Arthropoda > Insecta > Lepidoptera > Pieridae > Leptidea > Leptidea sinapis. Next base: position 3,878,329 of record NC_066275.1, on the reverse strand, counting down.
CAGGACGTATCAATTACCATCAGCTGAACGTCCTGCTCATCTCGTCCCTTATTTTCATAAAAAAAAATTATGTAATTATATGCTTGGTTGGACTAGACACATTCTGAGGGAAAAGAAAGAGAAATGGACAAAAACCGTAACAGAATGGTATCCAAGAGACGGCAAACGAAAAAAAGGCAGACAGATTAAAAGGTGGGAGGACGATTTTAAAGGAATAGCAGGACCGGACTGGATAAGAGTAGCTAGAGACCAAATAAAGTGGAAGTCCTTTGAGGAGGCCTTTGTCGAAAGACAAATCACTTGTTAAGTTTTATTAATAAGAAAAAATTCAGTTCGTAGTAACAATAAAGGCCCATTTTATTTTTATTTTATTATACGCTTGGTTAAGTTGCCTTTATCTTCCAATCACAATGATGTATTTTAGTTGTAGTTCTTAACATAGACAATATTATTCTCATTACAACTATGACGTAAGCTTAATAATTTATTATTATGAGCATCACTTATTCAAACGTCTGTGGCTTTAAAATGCTGATTACCTAGTTTGTACAGTTAATTATCTAGAAATTTCTGTATTTCAATATTTATCTTGACTTATGTAACAACCTAAGATTTGCTAATGTGCATTATCACAAGACTATTCAGACTTGTTTGAAAGTTATAAAATCTGAAATGTTACTAGAAAATCTTAGTCTGAGATCCATAGAGCGTACTCACACTTTGCTCAGACTTTACTTAAGTAAACTCAGCTGAGTTATTTTTATTAGCGCAATCTTTGATTTGGTACTTATCACTGACCTCTACTATTTACCACTGGACTGGCCGCTGTCAAAGTGCTTTTGTACCTGTTTGATATTCGCCATTTTGGCGCTGTTGGCCATGTAGCGAGAGTCTGCGGAACTAAAACTAGTGATGACAACCTCAGCAAACATCGATATATGGTAGGAAACTATTTGCAATAATACTTTAGAGTACTAATACGCTTCACTCGCAGCCATTTGTATTATACGTCAAAATTAGTTCTCTGGACGCTCGCGAGTGGCGCTTCAAATAGGCACAAAAAATTTGCTGTCAAACATATGGAACTGGTACCACTGGACAGGGCAGTGGTATTTAAACAGGTCAATGGTATTGATAGTCATTTGACAGCTGAGATTGTACTGAGCTTAAGCTAAGACTGCCCAATAGAAAGGTCAAGCGCCCGATTCATTATACACAGGACACTGCCGATTATTATTAAACAAACAATAGAAAGTATACTAAATTATAACAGTATCCAAAACTTATTTGACAATTATTAGTTTAATATCGATATCGACGAATCGTTTATACGAAATGCGTACTTCATGCGAAAAGAAACGGAACGCATTTTTAGATGCGTGACAGCTATGGCTGACAGCAGATATTCTGTGAAAAATAATACTCTCTCTTCACTCTCTCACTGTACTTGAAGAGACCAGTACGGTAATCATAGTTATATCTTATATGTCGTATTATAGTACAGTTTTCACTTGTATCGTTTTCGCACACTCCGCTATTTTACGTTAGCAACTCTTTGTCCAAGTGTTAGCGACTCTCTTACTGGTTGTTCACTAGACATTTTTTTTTATAAAATAATGGACGAGACGATAAAACGTTTAGCTGATGGTAATTGATACGCCTTGCCCATTACAATGCAGTGCCGCTCAAGATTATTGGAAAACCCAAAAATTCTGAGCGGCACTACAACTGCGCTCGTCACCTTGAGACATAAGATGGCAAGTCTCAATTGCCCAGTAATTTCACTAGCTACGGCGCCCTTCACACCGAAACATAGTTATACTTACACATTACTGGTTCACGGCAGAAATACCCATAATCTGGCCGGCATCCTGTGCAAAGGAGCTCCCACTCATTCTCATTCCATAGCCTTCTCTCATTCAATATTTAAAGTAACGGGGTCATGATTTAAAATTACTATGTCGCAATATTAAAACGGCAAACGCGGTGGTCAGCGGTATCCACACAATGCAACGGAAACAATTTTCGACATTTCGGATGATCGTTACATACATGGCTGCTATTGCAGAAATGTTCACGCGCGCTGACTTCGCGCTCCGCAGTAGGTCAGACGCAATACGCTTACATTGATGACTTGATGAGTACTACTTTTTGGGGCTATGTAATTTCCTGCTAAGTCTCGATGGATCTTAGCCTCACATTATATGGCCTTCAATGTAGCTTACTTTTTGGAGGGTGTTTGAGAAATAGCGTTTTGAGTTTGACTTATTGTTTGCAAAAGAAATCAGAAAGAATTCAACAGTGCATGATAATTGATAACTGATATTTGTTATGTAAGGCGTAGTCCACACACAAAACGACGACGAACAGCAGCTAGATAAATCTCTCTCTCTCCCTTCTCTTTTACTGACCTCGGGCCCGAATTAGGATTGATTCTACAACTTCTACTTTTCTCAGACTTATCTAGCGAGTTGAGTCGAAGTCCGTATTTATAAAAATCGCTTTGAGTGCGAGCTAAGCGTAAGAGTAAGCTTAGCATTCATTTATGTAATTTGTGTATATCAGAGTGAATTTTTACGCCCAAATTCGCCAGCCTGGCGTTAGTTTTTATCAAAGTAAAGGTTTGAAAAATGTATACGCACACTTTTTTCCGATAAAATAATGAAGAATGGATATATTCTTTTTATATACTAGCTGACCCAACAGACATTGTTCTGTATATAATAAATAAAATAATGTTTTTATATGAATTTGTCAATAATATATTATCATAACATCAAAAATTACTTCGTAAAATATGCACCCTGCTGTCGTAATGAAATTGTTTCACAGCTCAACTGTCAAACCGTGCGTCAATAAATTCTCTCATAGAAATTATGTATGGACACATCAAAGGAAAAACAAATTTGTTGTTTTTATTTAATTTAGCAGCATTCTCCTATTTATTCACCTTTTAAACCTTCCCTGGACTTCCACAAATAATTCAAGACCAAAATTAGCCAAATCGGTCCAGCCGTTCTAAAGTTTTAGCGAGACTAACGAACAGCAATTCATTTTTATAAATATAGATAAATTACGTGACACGTTGTTTGTCCGTGTTGTAAACAAGACAATACTGTGTTCTTTCTATGTTAAAACAATGCAATGCTATTAAGGACTAAAGGCATACATAAAACTGAGAATGGGTTCGTGGAAGCTCATGCCGCAGGCTCGCAGCCTATTACGTCGTATTATACCTGTGTATTAGCCATTAGGTATATATATACACACTCGTATACTTATTTGTAGACGAGCTAGGGTTGACACTTCGTAACTATTTAATAAAATTAATTACCTAGTTTTAATAAGTAATTATTAATGTCATGTTAGTCATGCACCCAATGCAAGACAGCAAGACTGGATATGAACGTGAATCCGATTCGTCTAAAACTAGTAGGTATCTACACCGATTAAACGTAATAGCCTAAGTAATAACTAATGCGACATGCCATCAAATATAGTCCATGTGTTTATAGCTTTAATGAAGACATTCTAAATATATTTAGAATATTAAAAACGAATTCTATCAATTTATTAATTATTATTTATTATATTAAAACAAAAATACTGCAAACTTTTTCGTTTCATCTCTACGAATTAAGTATTAGATGTATGCTAATAAGCGTGCCAAATATTCACCCCTTTCTAAAAACAGCTGACTGTGTTTTCTAACCTTCGATTTCGCATTTTGATGGGTTATACCTACGTAGTGAAACTTGGCTGCTAGTATTGACCCACTTACTATGAACAGTAACCCTGATATATGCGGAAGATTATGCAGAGAGAGACTCATATATTATATTCGCAACGCCAAAAGGTCATGAAGGTCGGAGAGGACTTGATCGATGCCGATCTTCTATATGTCACGGTCCTGACCTATTGACCCTTTCATACAAGAGCTCTTATTTGTTGTGGATCGTGTCACCGTGAAATGTCCTTTTCAACAATTCGCTTTATTGATTTGTACAATCTACTTTAAGGCCCGATATCCACCAAAGCGGAGCGGAGAGGTATTTTGAAAACAAATCAGATCTCGTTATTTCAACATCTTCTCTCCGCTGAGCTTCGGTGGAAATCAGCCGGGCGCTCTGCGCTCGCGCACCCTTTTCCCCGCGCCTCGCACTCCCGAAAAATGTTGTTATATTATATATAGCTCACAATATCTCCTCTCCACTTTGGTGGAAATAACCTCACAGCTTCGCGGCTTATCTCCCCTCCTCTCCGTTGGTGGATACCGGGCCTTATCATGTCTAAATGAAGACACCACCTGACGGCCAAAATATTATAATACAAAATTTAAAATAAATTTTTATTCCGTACATTTTTTAAAGATTTAAATACAATATTTTTTTCTGTCTAAAAGCATTTCGGCTAGAGTCTCATCTATCGGTTTAACATTAATTATTGTTATTGTTATTTTATTTTTATTATAATGATTTCCATTTAGTTCTGTTGTCTATTCTTAAAATGATGACTACAAAACCTTTAGTCCACATATCCCACTACAATTAAAATGAAATTATCAGTTTTATTGTAAGTATGTGTTAACTGTTAAATATTTATAAGTTTAAATACGGGCTAGTCAGTCGCTGGTGCTCGAATAAATAGCTCGTATAAAGTAATCCGATTTTTTTACTTGAATACGCAACTCATCATATGAATATGGATGTTTGTTTCAGAGTCATGGATGTTTATATGTATTTATGTAAGTTTATATATATTTATGTATGTTTAAGTAAGTATATTGTATTAAATATATCGTTGTCTTGCAACCCATAGCACAGGCTCTATGCCTAATTTGGGGTAAGATAAATTGTGTAAAAGTGTGTATCATTTAGGATACCTTCTGGTAAACTGTAGAGTAAAAAAAAATATTGAATTAGGCGTTACTTTGCGGAAATCCATAATTATACAAATGATTTAAGTTTTCTTTAGTGTTAATTCCGCCAATATTTGTCACGGCACGAGACTGGGATCCCAGTCTCGTGCCTCGTGTTAAAGACAAATATTGGCGGAATTAACTTTAAAGAAAACTTAAATCATTTCGATAAACTGTAGAGTACCAAAAAACCATCCCGATAATATCCTAAAAGCCTTTACATTTAACTATAAAATTTATTATACGCATATGTTCACCGATACGACTTGAATAATATGTTATGTACAGGGTGAAATTTATAAACTGGAAGGAAAATATCATAAATGATAAATACAGATATTATTACACTTTATTTAAAAAAACATGTGAAAAATACAGACATTAATACTTTATTAAAAAACAGAACAGCATTCAAAGAACAGGCTAAAATATTAAAAATTACATCTTGAACTTTTATGGCATAAATTCATTGGGTCAATCTTGATGGATCAAATTTATTGAACAAATATAGCAAATAAAATGGAAATTAAAGGAAACTGAAATTTTGTTATCTAAATAATTCTTGATCATTTAATGGAGTATTTACTTCAAAGATAATTGTTACATTTTCACATACTTAAATTATCCGATACACGTTGATTAAAACTACTTTTTCTTCTCCCAACGTGTAATTATTTATTGAACAGTTTTCGTTTCATTTAGTTTGCCATGGGAAAGTTTTACAATTATTTTCTTTTATTAAAGGGAACATAATAATATAGTTATTATAATCTAGCCTCAACTTAGGCTAATAAGTATCCTACTTTAACTTAAACTGCTGGATGGATTAAACTAAGAATGTGTCCTTTAACACTTTTCTTAATGTCTCTGTTTAGGGGAAGTCACTTTGTTCGTGTGTCTTTTATAATATCACTATATTTATATTGTATAACACTAATTCACTAGCACTACACCAACTCAATTTTTTTTGTTCGTTTTGGTCTTCTTACTACTGTTTCATCGTATTTTTGGATAACTTTGTTAACGAACGTACCATGTGTCGAATGTATTAAGGTGCGTTTACAATTTCCCTTAATACTTTATTCTGGATACAAAAATCTCTCTAAAAAACATGTTTTGATTTTGAGACGTGATCGTTATGATTGTACATATCGATAGACATATAAATATATACTCGTAATATACAAAGCTAATTTTGAGAAATAGTCGAATACAGATGTATTGACGACCCACATACCCGAATAGTTAGTGACCCTGACTACTAAGCTAGAGGTCCTTGTTTCTAATCCCGGTAGGTGCAATCATATATATGATGTATTTGGATGTTTGTTTCCGAGTCATGGATGTTTATATGTATTTATGTATGTTTATGTAAGTATATTTTATTTAATATATCATTGTCTTGTACCCATAGTACAGGCTATGCCTAGTTTGGGGCAAGATAATTTGTGTAAGAGTGTGTCAATATTATTATTATTTTTTTATAAAAACTAAGGAAAGTTGGGTGAATTACCCTTTGAGAAAAATATCGTGTTTATTTACTCTGTATTTATAACTCTGTAGTAATAAGAGTACTTTAAACACGTCATGATAAAATACATCCTGTATAAAAAGTCGTAATGGTGAAGTTAGTGGTCAGTTTTATTTTAATTGAGGTAAGTGCAGCAATTTCCCGGTTTATTGTTTGATTTATTTACTCAATGGAAAGGTTGTAATTAACCTTTATTTCTTGGAACTTTGTTTTGATACGAACTTAAATGTTCACAGTAATTGTACTTACAGTGTTTTATTATTTTGAACTACTTGACAATGGGAATTATGTTTGCGTATTTTTATACTTATTTAACGAAATTCAAGTAATAATTTATTTTGATTTTCCAATCCAAATTCTGTCACGAGACGTGCCAGATTTTGGCGAGTCAACATGTCCTTAGGATGCCTCATGTAGAGGCGAAACACATGTCGAATTGTTTAAAAGACAAATATTGGCGGAATTAACACTAAACAAAACTCAAAACATTTGAATAATTTCTGATTTCCGCAAAGTAACGCCTAGTTCAATAAATTTTCACTTTGATTTATTTTTGTTGTAATATCAACGAAATCAGCATTAAAACTTTAATAATAACATCTGTTGAACATAATATAGATTAAAGATTACCACATTAGGTTAATACGATAAAGTAATATTATTGAAGAAATAGCGAATTTAAATATGTATATTGAATACCGTCGAGGTTATTGCGATAGATAACGACAAGGAAACATTGAAACACACAATCAGTATTTCATTGATGATGACGATAGACGCAAATATTGTATACAAAGGCCCCTTTACGCTCACAATAATATTTAAACGAAATCTTTGCTAGTACGAAATTCCCAAATAAACAGTTATTAAAATAGTAAAAGGCTTTTATTTGTTTATAAACTAATCATCGCGGAAATTTAACATAGCGTAGTTATTATGACGGGTACTCATGAAACATATATTTTATTAATAGGGCGGATTGTTTTAGATTTGCGCAAACATGTAATCCCGTGGTCTCACTCTGCAGCAGTAAATATGCAACAAAAGACCCGCAAGTATGAACGTCGTCAGCAGTGTGTATCGTGAATTAGGGACTCAAAGACCAATACGAATTAGGCGCCAAGTGGACAGATTGATGTGCTATTAGTGTCAAGTGTCAATGTGTCAAGAGTTTCCCGCCGCCTCCGCAGTTCCGCCGCGACTATTCATGCAATTGTATCCAAATATCGGTACCTAATTAATAAATATATATCGTGAGTACCCGTCATTATAATTACAAAGACTACTATTATTGCTGGGCACTTTATGTCATTAGTAATGAATTAAGTTGAGTTTTATTAGAATTGAATTTTTTGAACATGATTTTAGACTATCCAAATAATTTTCATATTTCACCAAAAAATTATTATACCTTGCTACGAAATTGTCATGGTCTTAAGACTAATAAATAATAGGAAGCCAAACTATAAGGTACAAAATATTTTTCAATAAGTTTAAATTAGGTGGCTTAAAATGTATTTTATAGTAAAAAAGCGTGGAATGTTTGAGTTAGTAATCTTCAATGACAGCCCTAATGGTTTTCTGTTCCCCGACGTAGGCTGGTACGCGGCGGCGCGGGCGCAGATCGGAGACGAGAGGAATGTAAACCCATGGCGCCAACCTCCAGCCTACGTCACAGCATCGCTAATCTATTGTAGTACTCTTATCAAACAATTAATAATATATTATCCAAAATAACAATGAGTTACACTAACTCAGGTATTTTTGCAACTCTTATTGACACGAGAAACAAGGATTTGCTAGTTACTAATTACAATAGAGTAGGCTTCATTATAATACAGATTATTAATTAATAAATATTAATTGGCTAGATTATGGGTACCACAACGGTGCCTATTTCTGCCGTGAAGCAGTAACGTATAAGCATTACTGTGCTTCAGTCAGAAGGGCGCGGTAGCTAGTGAAATTACAGGGCAAATAAGACTTAACACCATGTGGCAAGGTGACGAGCGCAATTGTAGTGCCAATAAGGATTTTTGGGTTTTTCAAGAACCCTGAGCGGCACTGCATTGTAATGGACAGGGTGTATCAATTACCATAAGCTGAACGCCTGCTCGTCTCGACCCTGATTGTAATAGAACTCTTATTACTCAAGTACCTCTTGATAATCTCAATGTGGGAGCCTGGGATTATCATTGCGTTTAGTAGTTCAATTGCTATTTGTTTGTAGTGTAAGGGTAATATTATTAAAAAATTGCAAAATAAATATACCAGTTGCAGTTTAATTGACATCTATGATGCTCAAGGAATATTATTTTAATTAAATGACTTTTTAGCTCGGCGAGGATGAAGAAGTCGGCTTTCCTTATCATGCATGCAACACTTAGTTCGTTGACCCGTATCTTCGCATAGCATATATATTATATGAATTAACATATCCTAACGCGAGTTTAACATTTTATACCCATGCCAAGTGCTCAACTCCGCTAAAGAAGTTTTCATTTAAAAAAAAAATAGAGATCCCAACGTAAACTGCCAAAATGTAAAAATAATTTAACATAGCTAATGTTGGTTTGCCTTACTTTGCTGTTTAATACATGTTACCACGGACGAGTAAAAAAAGAAGGACTCCGCGCCGTGATATTACCATGTGAAGCACCGTTATGCTAGTGTGTGTGCGGTTACGGGGGATACTAGTTACACAATTTTTTCTCCCTTAAGTAATCATATATGGCCACAAATACGTTTTAACACTTTTTCACAACGCACGACGGCATTTTTAAATATTTCATTGAGACGCAAACTGGTCTGTCACAGACGATGACAATTCTCATAATGGCCGCCTATCGGCCTGTAGTAGTGTGTGTGTGTGTGGCTATGTATTTACACGTTAATCGGCTTGTTTTGGTGCTACACTGTTATGTAAGGTGACACGGAGTCCTTATTTTTTTACTAGTCCGTGCATGTTACATATTTTACGAGATACACTTTCAAATTGTGTTGTGACTAGTACCTATATAATGAAGCACATTCCGCAAAGCTTTTTGTAATTCTGGTGGATTGTAGGTCAACTGGAAAGAGAACAGATCCATTGAAAGGGAAATGTAATTACTTAAATATTATTATAATTAAAGTGTCGTTTACGGTAGGTAGTTTGTTTCAATGTCCAATAATTAATTTTATAATTATATTGTTGAAGTAATATTACAACTAGGGTGGTATTTATATAGAGTATATCTGATTGCAGAGACGACAATACATGTCTTTTCCTGTGGGAGGCTCCTTTGCACAAGATGCCGGCTAGATTATGGGTACCACAACGGCGCCTATTTCTGCCGTGAAGCAATAATGTGTAAACATTATAGTGTTTCGGTTTTAAGGGCGCCGTAGCTAGTGAAATTATTGGGCAAATGAGACTTAACATCTTATGTCTCAAGGTGACGAGCGTAATTGTAGTGCCGCTCAGAATTTTGAGTTTTTAAAGAATCATTGTAATGGGCAGGACGTATCAATTAATATCAGCGGAAAGTTTTGAACGTCTCGTCCCTTATTTTCATTAAAAAAAATGTACAGATTAGTAAATAATAATATCAAAAGTTAATTTTTAAAATTGTTTTCTTTTTTCCAAAAATGTTTTACATTTACAATATGTTATTTATGGCATAAATGGTGGCTGCGAATAGCAATCATGTGGCATAAAGTATGTTTGTATAAAAAGAGTTTTTCATTGTACCCTACTCTATGATTGTTACAATAGATTATAAAGTACACGTACATGAAATAGAGCACAATACTCTATTTTAAAGTACGGTTGGCAACTTAATTACTAGTCGACCGTTGTCTATTACGAATGATTAATTAAAGATTTACTATATAATAATATTGACTCACTTTTTACACGAATTATCTTGCCCCAAATAAGGCATATGTGGCCTGTGTTATGGATTGCAAGATAACGATATAATTAATAAAATATTAAAACATCTTCTTCGTCGGATTACTCTTTACAGAGCAGTCGTGGTCACGTCGAACGACGAACGATTCTACGCCAGTTATCCCTGGCTGTTGCTTCTCTGGCACATGTGATGTGGGGAGTATTGGTTAGGGCTTTGATCTGGTCTGTCCAGCGCATAGGGGAGCGTCCTCTTGACTTACTGCCGTTGACCCTTCCCTGAAAAACAAGTCTCTCTATGGCATGCTCTCCACGTCGCCTGTTATGTCCGAAGTATCTGAGGATACGGGCTCTGACTATGGATGAAAGCGTTTCTTTTTTTAAACATACATAAATACATATAAACATCCATGACTCGCAAAACAAACACCCATATTCATCATAAAAATGCTTGCACCTACCGGGATTCGAACCCGGGACCTCTAGCTTAGTAGGTAGGATCGCTCCTAACACTCGGCTATACAGGTCGTCAAGTACTATCAGCATATTCTAATGAACTCACTTCCAGCAAAACAGATAAGATTTCTTAAAACGGTTAAACAACTTTGGCTTATTTCAAGCAGGCTAACGGCCGTTCCCAATATTCAGTCTATTCCATACTTGAGATAAAAATCGTAGCTATCGTTGACTTTTCCGTCCCATTAAACTTATCGACGGTAACTCACCTTATCCGTACACCCTGTCTGTCATTGGGATCACGTATAGCTTACCAGCGATAGAAGTTTGTATGGAAATTGCAATTCACGTGTCCCAATATAAGGCGATAAGAATGACTTATCGGGTATATTGGGACCGCTTCAGATTATTGACAGCTAATTTCTGACAGTAGAAGGTAGTAATTTATCTCTATCTGTTGATAGTATATATTGGGAACGGCCGTTAGTAATATGATACTTATCAGATAATATAGGTGATAAGATGAACGGAAGTGGTGATGTAAATGATTGTTTAGCGAGCTTTAGTTGTTGTTTTAGATGAAGACTTGGCTGACGGATCATAACAGGTTATCAAAACGTATTTTTAACAACAGCAAATAAATCGGATTAAAACCTGTTATAAATAAGACGCGTTACCCAAATGATTTGAGTTTTCTTTAGTGTTAATTCCGCTAATATTTGTCTTTAAACAATTCGACACGTGTTTCGCCTCTACACGAAGCACACATTGACGCGCCAAAATCTGGCACGAGACTCAACTCTGGTTTAGTCTCGTGCCAGATTTTGGCGAGTCAACACGTCCTGAGGATGCCTAAAAGACTTAAGAAAACTCAAATCATTTGGATAATTATGGATTTCCGCAACGTAACGCCTACGTCAATAAATTTTTGAAGACACGTTAAGTTGAACATCGTCATTCATATTAATTGGAAATCAGGTACTACAGAATTGTTGTTTTAGTAAAAATAAATATTAAAAAAACGTAAATACGAAAAATATGATATTTACTATACTTATACCTTACACTTTTAACAATTTACCTACTTTTTAAACCCTACTTTATTGTCCACTCTTCCTATTCCTTATAACAAGATCTACCTCAAAGTGAAAATTCAATCAAAATCGGTTAAGCCATTTCGAAAATATTAAAAATAAACTTCTGAAGATGGTTCTACAAACTAAGATCAACAAAAACTTCTAAATTAATTATTTAAATTATTCGTTTGTGAACTGATTGGAACTATAATAATAAATAGGTACATTAGCGAAACAGTTTAACCGTTTCCGAGATAAGTGTGTGTCAACGCACAAACAAACCGGCAAGCAAACAACAATTTTAAAGACTTTTTGAGCGCGGTAACATTAACGAGCCAACGGCCTTGAGGAATCGAGCGAAGCTAAATTATCTCTCTCGCACAAGATCGGCTTTAGTTCAGAATTAGAAGCATTTTTTAATTTATTACAAAAATAATACTATTTTCTTTCGAGAAATAGCAAAACTATGTCATGTTAAATAGTATTGTTAGATATTTAATATTTTTTCATACAGTTTTTATCTAAATTGAATGATTAACATGGCTCCAACTGTAAGAGTTAGGGGTACTGTGGTGATTTTTTTTCGCAATGTCTATTAAAGATAGAAATGTAAAGAAAAAATGTTTTTTCTTCTAATAGTCTGTAGATATATAAGTAATATTTTTTTGTAATATTAAGCTTTATTTAAAACAATAAGAAATGGTTTCAATTATGCGCTATTTTGGCGATTTCGGGTCGGGATAGCGGCCTTAATATAACTTTAATAATATATAAATTGTTTTTGAAAATATTCGTAAGTCTTCTACATAAACCTGAGGTTTGAAGTACGGAACCCAGGGTGGACTGGTCCCATTCACGCTTTGTCGGCAACGAGAATCTCGCAATATAACTATTTTTGGCACAATAATTTTAGAAAGGGCACTCACTTTCGTAATCGTTATAATTCGCTACACCTATTGAGAAAGTTGCCGGTTCGATTCCCGCACGATGCTACTTTCATTGCGATATCTCCATACAATAGGTACTGTATGAGAATGATTGTAATTTGAGATAGCGATTTCTACTATGGGAACATTTTTATAGTTAACACAAGCGGAACTAATACTAATATAGTATTGTATGCTAAAATTTATTTAAATTGGCTCATATTTCATTGTATTGTAATATTGCCAACGTGTAAGTAAAATATTTTATCTACACCCATGCTTTAAATCCTCTATTAAAGATTCTGAAACAGTTAGCTTATTGCCAACATTAAAACACCCAATGTTCTAATAACCATTACATCATCCAAAGAGTGTTGTAATGTTGTACTGAATTTCATAACAACACTCCTATGTTTTTTTTTATCCCTTCATGCGCAAAGAGTTTCAACATACAGCCACATTCTTATTGCTCGATGCGTGGTATCTGTATGAATTTCAAAAAAAGAACATTTTCGTTTACGCGCGCTCCACACTCCCAGAACGTCGCGCGCCGTAAGAAAAAAGTAGGTTATTCGAATCCCCGCCATTTTACTTCGATATTTTTATTGTTTTGTTTACAAAAAATGAGAGATTCATTTTAAATGCTGCAAAAGAACATTATATTCGAGTGAATTTTAATTATTGCACTATACAAAATGTAAATTACTACTAAAATAAATAATTGTTTCATTAATACTTATTTTATTTGTATATATTCAGTAACGAATGATATTAGGTTACTACTAGGACTGGTGTTTTAATGTTAGCAGTAAGCTAACTGTTCCAGAATCTTTTAGAGGATTCATATTCTGGGTGTAGATAAAGTCTTGTATGCAACTGTTCATAATTAGGTATTAAAACACTCATGTGATACTATTATCACACTCGGCTTCGCCTCGTGAGATAAATCCACATTCGTGTTTTAATACCCCTTATTACACAACAGTTGCATAAATAACTATAACTATGTTAGTGATGAAAACAATTAAATGTTGATATGAAGTTATTCTATCATTGCTTTGCAGAAATCAGTTTTCATCTTCTCTAATATATAAAATTCTCGTGTCATGGTGTTAAACATTGAACTCCTCCCAAACCGCTTGACCGATTCTCATGAAATTTTGAGTGCATATTGGGTAGGTCTGAGAATCGGACATCTATTTTTCATCCCCCTAAATGTTAAGGGTGGTCCACACGAATTTTTTTGTATTTTTTTTTTTAAATTTGTTTGATTAAGAGTCAGCATTAAAAAATACATACAACTTCAAATTTTCACCCATCTACGATCAACAGTTACTTTTGTATCGCGATTTTAATATCGGCAATACAACGTTTGCTTAGTCAGCTAGTTTAGGTATAATATGGTTTATTTAGGTTAAAAGGTCAATCTGTGTCAATTTTAGTTCAGAGAAAGAGTGTACATTAACCATAAATATTATTACAACTTAAAACCTTAGGTAGGTATTTTAAAAACTATTTTTTTTAATTTAAACTTGGAACGCATTCCTCATGTTAGGAAACTCGATCATATCCCGCCATTTCACATAATTTTTTTTGAAGTAAAAATGTTTAACTATGAATACTTAGATCAATTATGCGTCTAGATCGACTGTGACAGCTGTGAAAACGTCGAAAATAATTGAGGTTGATAGTTAACCTCTATTTTGAGTAATGTACGCACACTAACACATAGTTACATACAAATCACGAGTGTAAAACGTAGCTTGTCACGCACTCTTAAGTAATAAACCTGGCCTGTTTTCATCGGTTGTCTAGCAGCAAGAGGCTCTATATACGTATAAATAATCTAAGTATGAATACATTAAATTAAAACTATCGGTTAACGGGTAAGTATTTCTGCGTTGGATAGCTAGGGTGATCCGTTGACCAAAATACAACTGCCGGTTAATATTTTAATTTTATGCAAATACGCGACGAGACGAGGAAAAGGTTAAGCTGAAGGTAATTGATACGCCCTGACCATTACAATGCAGTCTCGCTCAGGATTCTTAAAATGGCCAAAAATTCTGAGCGGCACTACAATTGCGTTTGTCAATTTAAGATGTCGATGTTAAGTTTCATTTGCTCAGTAATTTCAGTAGCTACGGCGCCACTCAGACCGAAACACAGTAATATTAACACATTACTGCTTCACGGCAGAAATAGGCGCCGTTGTGGTACCTATAACCTAGCCGGCATCCTTTGTTATAGAGCCTCCCACTGGTAATATTTAATCACAATTATGAAGGGGGGTGTTTAAGAAAAGAGAATTGCAGTACAAAGGTATTAATCGTATGTTCGTATATGGTACTATCGATAAATATAGGTACTAACACATTCCCTGTACAAGGTTAAAAAAACGCAACGGTGCGGCCGCTTAGTGCTAGAACTAAAATTCGCCAAAATCCTATAAGTAAACAAAATAATTTTGATCCCAAGAAATGAAGATTCTATCTCGTATCATTATAGTTACACATCTTTAGTACCGTTTACCTGACGGCACATTTTATCACTTTGGAAATGTCTCGCGCGCTCTTTATAGAAACTTTAACTTTTTTACTTGATTTCATTGCAATATATCGGTGCTAAGAGACTCTGAGAAGAAGAAGAGAAGACTGATCTGTCAGGTTGACGAGCGCAGTGTGTTCTGATCGAGGTTGTATTGCAAGACGTAGGTCTTAAGAAGTTTTACTGCCTTTTCGTCATTTACTCCCCAAAATAGAATCCGGTATTTAAAACAAGTTAGTTATAATAAATATTAATGTGTTTTACGATTACAGAACAGAATATGGTAAGTAACACGTGAACGATAAATCCTTATCAAAGAGCTGATAATGAAATTGTTTTCGCGATTGAGGCTAATTTAGGTTCTGTGATCATTCGCGATAGGGCGTGAAACTGTGCTATGTTTACACACAAGGTTAATCCATTAGAACGACCTTTTTCAGTTTTACTGCCGGAATATAGGATTAAATATGGATTGTAGGTTTTAGACGAAATCCCAATTGTAATATTAACGAAATTAATTGGATTTTTTTTTCAAATTACCTAAACTGAGTATCAAATACCATGTTACAACATAGAAATCCAGTGCCAAAGGCAATGTGGGGAAGTAGTGAGGCAACCGTCCATGGCCATCCAGCACCAGGGGTTAAGAGACCGTTGCCTGGCTTTAAGCTGGCAGCATGGTTAAGGCGACACTAAATGCCAGCGACCTTGAGCGATATGAGTTCACGGCTTCCGGCCCGCCATCTATGTAACAAAGCCAATATTTTCAAAATTCTTGCGTGGAAAACAGTTTAAATGCTTACAATTCTCGTTATTCATTACTATCTTAATAAATATACCTACACAAAAAAGTAAATCTATAAGAATAACTTTTCTGAGAGTTGTACTAAAAAAATGCGTCATGCCATGCCAAAAAACTTGTTTAATTCAAGGAAAAGTTGTAGTTCAAAAATGTTCTGGAGTGACAACTATAACCAACAGCAAGCATTAGAAACCTACAAATACAAGACTTAAGTATACGTGTAACAGGATTAAGTAGTGTTCATAGCTCGAAATGCTATATTTTCACCAAAAAACTTGTCTAAAAACACCTTGTTTGCATGTTTTCTGCTTATTCTTCGCCTTAAAAGATCCTTAGTTCTACCAAAACATCTGTTTTGTTGTTCTCGCACATCTGTGCGAGGAAAAAAATTCAATTGAAATGTCAATATAATGAAATGGCTGCGATAGTTGTAAATGAAACGATCATTTTTTTATAAAATAATCCAACACATCTGAATCACGGGACTCGAATATTGACTGCGGAAAAGTAGTTATAGACTTATGTAACTTTTTTTCACTTTTAAATAGAATATTCTGTATTAAGAAATAGCATATAACTATTCTAATGGTTAATAGACGCTATAAACAACTATTTCTTATCAGTTGAGCGTTATCAAATCAGTGTCGGTATTAAAGATACTGCTTACTTCCTGATGCTAAAATTTAGCTTGACTTTACGTAGAACGAGATTACGAGCGAAGACTGTAGGATCAGATATGGATCCTTCGTCATCTGACGAATTATCTAGTTTACTACCCATTAAGAGTTCAATATAAGCACAGTTCGATCATTACTCGTAATAACTTATATAATAATTTGATCTATTTATACAGTAATCTGAATCTCTGTTTTTAGCTGGTTGAGACCTAATTAAATGGCGAATACTAAAAAAAGCAACAATACTCAAACAAATTATGTAATAATAATAATAAACACTAAAATTAATTGTTGTCCAGTTAAATTCAAATGATTATGTAGAAGTGCAATAATTCCCACAGCCTTTACCCTTAATGTCATAAGTCATTCGTAACTCTTGGGCATGCCATAGATTGTAGAGGAACGGTGAAAAATATACTTTCACTAAATAGATTGACCTCCGCGTGATTTCCGGCCACTGACCTGCCGCGCCCATCTCAACTGCTTGCCGGTTTAGAAAAAATACTTATGGCAACGAACACAAAGAAATGAAAAAAAAATTACACCTTTGCGGAAATACGCTTGTTTTCCGGAAGAAACTACTACTAGTGCCACTACATTGCGGTCCTCTAAATTTTTTTAACGCATGCGTCAACAATTCATAGGCAGAAAAGTACAATTTTCCTCTGTGAAAACAAGATAAAAAAGCAAACTTTCCATTACAAGTGTGGTACAAAATCTTGCCTTCGGCTCGGGTGGCATATTCCACGCGATTTGAAACAGTCTACTTCCCTCCCTAGTTGCGTAATGGTGCATACTATTTTAAAACTAAACTCTTAATATATTAGCTGATTTAGAGCCAAATGGTATTGGGTATGGTACCCACCGCGACGGCAAGTGTCCCAATGGAATGATGCTGGTGGCTTGAGCACGGGGGAACAAGTCCCATACCAGCGCGTGGGGACGCGTGGGCGTGTGGGACTTGCGTCGACACTCTGGCTCCTTCTCATGTCCAAGTTACATCAGTTAGTGCTGGGGCTGCTGCTTCGACCACCGAAGACAGCAGGCGTCGCAAATATGTTGGTCTCAGTGAGTCATACATCTTTGTGCCGTTTGGTGTCGAGATACTTGCCCGTGGTCTTGTGGATACAAGATGTGTACGCGGTTTTGTTGAAGATACTTATGTCGTTGTCATGAATTGATCGCGCATGGAAGTTTATCGTAGATTGGCAGTACGTGGTAAAAAAAAAATACGTTTAAAAAAACCGACTTCAAAAACTGAAAAGTATCAAATAACTAAAAATGTATTTTAATACACCTTATGCAAAACTTTACCTTTAATATTTATAAAATACTATTATTTATATGTGCTACTTATTGATAGGTTTTAAGTCGGTGCCAAGCCAAATGTCAAAGCAGGTACCTACACTCGCCACGCGTGACTTTGAGCGGGATGGGACCGACTTCAAACCTATCATTAGGTAGCACAAGTAAAATACACACAACGAAGCGAAGTCTCTTCTCTACGTAGCGCCACGTGAACTAAAGGTAAAATTGTTATTATGAATTGGTTAAGAACCAAGGTTTTATTGGCAATTTTTTTAATAACTGTAATATTATACTGTGATAAAAAAAAAAATAAAAATAAAGGAATTATACCAATTGAAACATCTTTGACACTTTTACTATACATAATCGTCTGTACTTTCCAGTTAGAACATAGTAAATTAGTAAGTACATACATATTAATATTTCTTTCACGTATTATATAAATCTTATGCTAATTTAGTAATTATATAGTTTATATGCGCATAAATTAAACTGATTGTATTATGCAGATTATATTGCCATCT
The DNA here is from genome assembly GCF_905404315.1 of Leptidea sinapis. Taxonomy (NCBI): domain Eukaryota; kingdom Metazoa; phylum Arthropoda; class Insecta; order Lepidoptera; family Pieridae; genus Leptidea; species Leptidea sinapis. Next base: position 3,859,672 of record NC_066275.1, on the reverse strand, counting down.
ACATAATATATAATTTAGAGATGTGTGCTAGGAACTGAGTGACAGATGAGAAACTGATTGCACTCGCTTAGACCACTCAAATTCAAATATTTTTATTCAAAATAGGATGTGACATCACTTATTGAAAGTCAAAAAAAAACTACCACCCATTCCAAAATGAATGCCTCGGGCAGACTCTACTGGAACGAGCGTCAGACACGAGAGCTCAGTCTCATTTGACATCCATCCACACAAAGTGTTCAGAAAAGCGCGCTAACAAAAGTTTCTACTTTAAAGTATACAAAACTTGGGTTGATTATAACTGGGCAACTAGGGACATGACAAACGCATCTAGATCGTATTTTGTAAAAGATAATAGATAGCCTAAACACATACTCAAAACAAAATTATTGTTATTACTAGATTTTGTGCGATGTACAATGCGACATACCTTTGAATATGGTCCGGTACCGCACCGCGTCCGATGCGTCGGTCGGTCCAAATCCGATCGTGTTTATAGCTTTAGCCACACTGTTATGTATACGAACTATTAGTGATAGATATGTTGGGCTGACCTTATATTAAGTGTGGCATCATAACACAATGACAATATGACCGAACCGTATCATATTATTACAAAACACCAGTGGTAGGCTTCTTTGCGCAGACTCTCTGCTCTATATCGGCGCCTTTGTATGCCGTGAAGCAATATGTGTGTTTCGGATTGAAAGACCCCGAAGCTAGTGAAATTACTAGACTACAATAAATATATATATATATTGAGATTTAATATCTCATCTTACAATTACGAAGGATTTTTTTTTTAAATTATAGTTACTTAAACTTTTTTGCATGCATGATTTAAGTCGAATATAAAATATTTAAAACCTATAACTCCTGTATTTGACGCAAGAAACAATTTTTTTTTATTTGAAAATAAGGGACGAGACGAGCAGGACGTTCAGCTGATGGTAATTGGTACGTCCTGACCATTACGATGCAGTGCCGCTCATTCTTGAAAAACCGAAAAATTCTGAGCCGCACTACAACTGCGCTCGTCACCTTGAGTCACCTCGTCACGTAAGATGTTAAGTCTAGTTTGCCCAGTAATTTCACTAGCTACGGCGCCCTTCAGACCGAAACACAAAAATCCTTACACATTACTGCTTCACGGCAGAAATAGGCGCCGTTGTGGCACCAATAATCTAGCTGGCAACCTGTGCAAAGGAGTCTCCTCTCTCTACTGGTAAGCAATAAACGATAAACAAATTTCATGTCTTAAAATCGCACTGCTTTTGCATTGTGTTCGTTTGGACTTCGCCATCTTGCATTTTAAAGCGGCAGTAGTAAAATCTCTGTGGAAATATCAGCTTATATGGTGGTTTATGAGATATAACTTACTGACAGACAATGAATAGAAATAGTGTTCCCGACTGTTCGTTTCACAGCGGCTAAGCCGTTAGGTACTTAGGATATGTAAATATTTACTCAGTAAACAAGAAGGTTTTTATTTTCAAGTGTCTCTAAGCTATTTAAACATTGCATCGTTCAATAAATAACAAAAATTATGAAAATATTTATATTGCCGCATCTTTGTACAAATTGCAGATGTTGTTAACCTTAAGGAATTAATTTCTTGTAAGTCTTTCAAAATGACTATTGAGCGTAGTAATTGGCGCGAAATTCGAGACATTTTATAAAAACGAATTCAAAGTTACGCGAGTAATTTGTTACTTTCGAAATTAATGAAATACTTAGGTACTTGATATTTAAGCATAGTATTTTTGTGAGATTTAATATTGTTTTTGGTTATTAGTAAGTATTGGTATTCTTTTCTGTACAACTTCTAATTAAGATTCGTAGTTATACTAAAACCTTAAAATATTTAATTTTAATGGTACATGGTACAATATGACAAGGAAAAGAGTCTAATATAAGTATGAAGAATTCATGCAAATCAGAAATGTAGCTTACCCAAATACACCAATGACAATAAATCCGCACCAATTGATTAAATTAATAAACTCACTGATCATATAAGTAATATTATATACAGTACAAGGCCGCGTATATACGCAGCTCAACACAGGTGTCGAATAAAATAAATTGTCATATGTTTTACGTACTATTTATTCAATTAACTATTTCAACGGTTGCTTCCATTATAGAATAAAAGGTCTTTGACAGGGTAACTTAAACTTAGAGGTTCACCTTTTCCACTATCTTGATTGCAGGTAGGTTCAGTGCTGTGTCTGTGTTGTACATAACGCTTGAGCAGCCAGCTGGCAGCCTGTTCCGCGGTAAGGAACTGCGGGTCGGGCCGCGGCCGGTGACCTCCATGCTACAGGTTTCCCCGGCTGCGTCAATAAGACCCTCGCATTCCGACCACAAGCAAACTTGTTTTCTAAATCATTCACATTTTTCTAGCGATGTGTTGGATTCAGATTTCTGGATATAGCTAGACATGCGTAAGCAAGTTTTATTAGCGCTCAGTGGGAGCATACGGTAAGACATCAAACGAACTTCGAATATTCCATGCATCTATAAGGTCGAGTCTATAATTTCGGATTCTTAAATCAAATGTTTGATTATTTGATCACAGAAAGCAGTTCATATCATTTCCGCTCTAGAAAGTGTGGCGCCAATACAATAGTCGACATTAAAGTATACGAATTTGATAATCTCAGCATTGAATCTGCTTTCGAGACTCGAAATCGTCTTACCGTATTCAGCTACAGGTCACCTAATGGTAAATGGTCATCCTTTCCCGCATTCTCTTTTACACGAATTTGACAAATTTTTGGCGCCTTATTCATGATAAAACGAACGAGCATCGACCTGTTGGGTATGGCTATAATAATGTAGTCCGTCAAATCACACTCGCATTTTTTTAAATAAATTAACTTTTGATAGCACCTAATATATCATAATTTATTTATTTTACTAGTAATTGTTATGACACGTACGCACGACATATATTTTATTAACTTGCTGCCGATATTTCCGTTAAATTCTGCCGTGACCACGATTCATGTAGTTGGATCGACAGATCGGCATCAAATTGATAAAATATATATAGTGAGTACCCGTCATTTGCTTCAATGGTCAGGAAACCTTACAGCTTCAGTTAATATTTGAATTTTTTTTTTATTATTTTAAATTCCTGAGAAAGAGGCGAAGTTATTACAAAATTGTGTTTTTAGAGGTATTATTACATTAAAATAAATTGATTTGGAATTTAATATCTAGTATATCAATATAGATATCTGTATTTGTATCTATTATTTTTCAATGTTTAGTTACACGTAATTATTATGATGCAGACAGCTCCTAGCAACAAGTGGCAACTGCGAGGGTGGATAATAAATAAAATGGGATAGGTGATAAACATTTAATTTATAAAGGATCTCATATAAAAATGTTATACATAAGTAAGTAGTTAGTTACCTTTATTGATGCGTGGGTATGTGCTCAAACCGTGTTCACAATGGTGCGTATACCAAATACGTAATTACTAATTATGAAGTGAAACTAGGGTTTCAGCTATTCTAATTTCAAACCAAACGTATATTTTTGAAAACACTACCAAATAATGGGATTATCGACCTCTTCATGCTCACTGACGCGGACGTATGAGATTAAAAAGTAAAACAAAAAAGGTTTAGAGGAACACAAATTCTTAATTAAAATTTGAAGTAAAAATATGATGAACATGAACATGGTACCTAAGTAATTAAATTCCAAGAACAATATAATTGATGCCATTGAAGGTACCTTATTAGGTTGCGAATTGTGTATAAACTAGGTACAGACTTGTCACAACTCACCAGTATTTTATTTTATATAGCGAAGTGGTAGCAGGGGCTAGTTTTTATATGGCAGTATAAGATAACGGCATGCAACTTATATGCAAAATTCATTGAATTCTCAACATGTCATGCTCCTAGGCCAAGTGACCTAGAAATTGCGATTTGAAAAGGTCAAGATTTAAATCAACTATAGTATACAATGAACACGAATAGATTAAAAAAAAATAGATAGGTATCGGCGTAATGCTTAATTTAAATTGTATTTTATTGTAATTAAATGTAGGTACGTTGTCAACCTCTGACGTCAATATAGGTAGATGCAGATCAACACGGCCTTGAGTTTATTTTCCGATATGTTAGGTACATGATTTTATGACGTGTACTTACTAATTCAACTTATCTTATACTTTACATACTATAAATTTAGTAAAATAGATAAGTTTTCTTCATTCAAATTTCAACAATATTTAAAAGAAAATGAAAAATCTTTATCTGAAAAGAGTAACATGGAAGATGGTATTTACGTCCTGTTTAAAAACTTTAAAGTGATAATAGATAGTTAAGTAGTATATATAATATAATTAAAATATGAGATAAATTAAGTAGTTTATACCTACTTATGTATTTAAGTATGGACTGATAGAGGCATAATTTTTATTTTTTTATTATTAATTGAAGTAGGTACTTGTGGAAGTAAAAGTATTATGTTTAGCTAATATTGTATAATGATATATAAAATGGAAGGATATTTTCAAATTTATTTGGTAGATACATACCTAACAATTTTTAAAATCCGTTTAGTTCCGCAAAAGTATTAGTCGTGATTTATATAAAATCACGAAAAAACTTCACAATAAACTCACTATGTCACACACATTTAGTTCAAAAACTTCTATACGCAATCTACGTATAGAGTTCTGAGTGTTTTATTAACGGACGTCTATTAAACACGGCGTACGTATCAATACTGGCTTGAAGTATGCTGAATGTATTGTAGATTGCTAGCTAGATTGTCGTTGAATGTCGTTACCGAATCGACACCTGTTACTTGTGACTAACTTCAATTTATTTGTAGGGTTGATTGATGTTCGATAATCTATCGATAATCATTTTAGATATTACCTACCTAAATTGAGATTATAGATTGGTCCAATATTTACTAATTTTGTGTTATTTTCTTTGATCAATGCGAGTGTTACTCATTTAAATAAAACTTTATAAAGGATTAAAACGCGAGTAATTGTAACTGTTTTTACATTCATTTTGTGTAAAAATTAGATTTTCATTATTATTTCAGTTAACCCGTCTTTCCAGATCACGTTTTCAAGGGTTTTGCAGCTATTTTGCGTATTTAGATACTACCTAATTGTTAAATCTTTTATAGTAGCCAGTAGTTACCTCGGTAATATGAAAATGTGTAATGATAGGAATTTTTCTTCCTTTAACGAGGTATTAACTGACCAACCATTGGAGAGGCGAGCTCTTATAAGAAGAATGATCCTTAATAGGTAGTGTGTTCCCTTTATGACAGATCTCGCGCACAAAAACATAGATATTATGACACACCATCGGTATCCTTTAGAAGTTAAAGGTAAACCCGTGTCGTAGAAAGTATCGTGCCCTAGTGTCGTTGTTACTGTTACTACCGAAGCTTAGTAACCAGTAGGTATGGTAGATATCATTTCAGTAATGGTTGTCGTTTGTTCATTTGATTTTTTATAAAAATGTTGCTCCAGGCTTATAATATAGCCTAAGATGATATACTATGTCTTCCTATCCAAAAGATATTCTCTCCATCCTTCTTTACACTAGATCACAATGATTTGAAAACACATCTTTTAAGTAATACAATCGCCATTTAAGCAGCAAATTTTTCATTAAATTATGAAAGGTATAATGACAAAGAAATTTAATAGCGGACATCTATTAAAAATCAAACAAAGTCGCGCAGACAAAGTCACAGACAGCAGCTAGTTACTTAAATACGTGATCACCACCCTTCAAGACCATTGACGGCTGATATAATAAATATGAATAGAAAATACACCTGTTGATACCATCTGTTACAAAAACCAGACGCACAAAAAGCAAATGTATCATCTGTCTATATTAGCCCTGTTTGGGGTGAATTTTTGGGTTCCCCAATAACCCTTACAAATATAGATAGACCCGGTAAGGACTAGCTATGCTACTCAATAATTAACCGAAACGCACATAATGTCAACAATTACTTGGCAGTAGAAATTTTAGAATGGCATACCCATAAGCCATCTAACTGTCATCTTGTCTGAAGGAGACTCCCATTTAATTTCAGCCGGAAGACGTTCACTGCTGGAAAAAGGCCTCCCCAAAAGATCGCCATGACAATCGGTCGTGCCCTCATCCAACCTATTTCGGCGATCTTAACCAGATCGTCAGTCTATCTACCTAGCAACACTACGGCTTCCCGTGCGTGGTCGCTATTCGAGAAATTTACTGCCCCAACGGCCATCTGACCGTCGAGCTAAGTGCCTTGCCCACTGCCACATCAGTTTCGCAACCATCTGGGCTCTGTCGATGACTTTGGTTCTCCTACAGATCTCCTTATTTCTGATTCTATCTCGCAGGGAATCTCCAAGCATAGCCCTCTCCATTGCCCTCTGAGCAATCATGGCCATAAGGCCGATAGTTACCGACAATCCGTTCCGTATGTCATCACTGGCAACACACACAGGTTACAAACCTTCGTTTTCAGATCCTGTGGTATTTCTCCCACAATGACATTATATTATTACATTTGAAATGAATAAACCCATAGCGACAACCGACTCTCTCTTGGCACGTTTTTTTATTGCAAACAACAGACAGGCAGGTCCTGCCGCCCGCGCCGACTGCAGGTGGTACGTAACAGCCATTGTTATAATATTTCAAGGAATGTGTTTCTTGTACCGCTTGGAATAATGACACGGACCACTTTAACAATATTTATAATAAAACTATTTAATGTTAACTAGGCGTAGGTAAAACACAGGAAGTCATAGCAGGTTTGGGTGATTGATTAAACATTAGGTTATGAGGACTATTTAAGCCTTAGAGGTAGGAATTATCATAATAATAATATTATATGTGTTTATAGAGAGCTTTTATTGTTACCATAGCAACGATTGCTTTATAGGTAAATATAAACTAAACTGCTGGAAATCTAATGAGGAAATTGGTAGATTTAATCAAAGTTAAAACAAATCGTATCCAATTTAGTGAGATTGGAAGATATACAAGGTCGGGGATTTTAGTTTTTTTTCAATTTAGGAATGTGTAATCGCATCACTACGTTTTAGTGGGGTTTACCAAATAATTATTGTCAAAATTCAGTTATTTATAGATGGTTATGATAAATACCTTGACTAATTAAAGTTGATCATTTAATATTTATTACCAAAAAAGTCAGTGACATGTGCAGGAAAACATATGCTATGATATATATATAAAAGTAGCATGTGGGTACGGGATGACACGATGTTTTTATTTCAAGGTTATTAAAAGAGCAACAAAAGCGAAGGCTGTATGAAATGTAGTCTAGGAGCTTCGAAACTGTTTTCATATCTAGAAAATACAAAATGGATCTAGATAGTAGAATCATGATCAATGGAACCCTCGTTACAATATAAAAAATCCGGTCATGTGCGTGAACTCATACACTAATGCTTCCGTTACATACATTCGTACTTAATACATAAATAAATGTTTTTGTATTTTTATACAATATATATGTATTTTTTTGTGAATAAAGCTTTTTTAAGCATTGTGGGTTGTGTTATCTATTGTTTCGGCAATAACTATATTTAATGATGACTTTGATTTTATTACATAGATCCCGTTGACAAACAAACCGGCGGACAACAGAGTGTATGTAAATGAGATCCCGTTACTTACCTACAGGATTACAAACCCTAAAAATAAATAAAAGCACAAGTAGGGAATCAAAGACCAAAATGAATTAGGCGCCACGGGGACAGATTGATGTACTATTCGTGTGTCAAGAGTTTATCCCTTTTCATTGTGGACAGTCTCTTTAATAGTATTTCCCTGTGAACTTTAATCTTCTACTAACAAGTTTTCAAAAATGCTCGAACAAATTTTTAAAAATTATTTCTTATCAAGTGCCTAAATACAAAGTTTCATGGTTTTGTCTTCGATAGTGTCGAATTTACATACAAACTGCCATCCCCTACTTAAACCAATTTTTGCAATAAAAGGTAGCCTATATCCTTTTTAAAGCTCTAGTAGACTTAACTAGACTGACTCTGTACTAATTTTTATCAAAATCGGTTCGGTGGTTTAGACGTGAACATATCAAACAACTTACAGTCACATTTATAATATTAATAGGGGTTATAATTGAATTTATCTCAATGATAGTTTAAGTAGTACATAACTGAATTTAAAAAATAGCTGTAATATTGAAGTAATCTGCACTATGGGATTAATGCATGTTCTGCTTAAGAATGTAACTGACTCTCAGACTCGTTGCAGCCAAAACGGTACGAATCGAAAAAGGACGCGAGCCAACCAGTTATTGATTGGCTATTTATAGATGACATTACTATAGCAAGATATTCAGCGAATATCTTATGGCTACACTTAGGCCAATCGCAGATGACTTACTTTTTGTGTTATAGAGTCTGCGGCACACAAAAAGTCTGCATGCAAAAGTCTGCACGCAAAATGTCTTTGGCAGATATTTCACAGACTCAACGCACTTGATGATGTACACCTTCGGTCATTTTGTCGGTGGAACTGTAGTGATGTACACGCAATGGAAGTACAGAGATTGCAGTGTATTATTTTGTACTCGAGATATAAAAAAAGAAGAAGAAATAGAGAATTTTCATTTCATCCTATTCTTTCAGAGAGATTATTAAAGGATACTGTTTCATATTAAATATTCAGTTCAAAAACTACATCCAAATAAATTTGGTTTTATTATCACAGACTAAAAAGTGCGTCACAGATAGTCTATCGTCTGGGATAGGCCTTAAGGTACACAATGACGTTCACGAGAGTCAAACAATTAGTTTCACTCTATATTAATTATAAGATAAGTATATAATATGCGTACCAAGTATAACTAACGGGACCCTTATAACCAGGATTGCGCTGTCCTCCTGATCTCTGTTTCGAACATCTCTCTGAGCACTTCCCGTGATAAGTGCGGTAGATGATGCAGGGAGAACCCACATCTTTACGCCATGCGACGAAACTAAGCCGATCAAGGTGTCAAAGGAGTCTAATATCAGCTGTTTAAGCTGTAGTTTTTTTTAAATAAACATGTCAATTAAGCGCATAATCTATTAAAACGTTGGTGATTTTTAGTATTAGTTGTTTTATATTAATTCCAATTTTTCAATATCAAAAATTAAAATCATTATTAAGAATTAAACCCATCAAGCTTTTTAATCTAGTATTAAAATAAGTAAAATATAAAAAAAATATATATCTACTTCTATTTATTCCAATATGCTGTTTCCCAGCTATATTCATTAATGAATCAACGTAAAAAAATTGTTAAAAGTTTACTATTTTAACGGTTACTAGTTTTTTTAAATTTTTTATGATTTAATCACTTATTCCTCTAAGCAGTAATGAATTTGTTTTAAGTTTTGATGTTTACCTACATCATACATACATAATATGTTATTGTGTTTATTCAGGTATTTTTTTTTTCGAAATTACTCGCAAAATTAATTTATATGCAATAGATCCTGGTCTGTAAGAACATAATATGTTGAATATTATTTACATTTCAATGATATTCGACACTTATTTAAGTAAATAAGGACATCAACCCGAGTGATGCCGCGGTTAAAAGCTAGTATGTTATCTACATAATTATATATTAGACATTTATACCGCATATAGGCTCTATTGTTAGCAGAGCCTCTAAAATGCTGGGATTTGTAATTCACAATGGTGAAGTTTTAAGAAACTGTCGTTCAAAAATAATCTTATACAAAAGTCTGGTTATCAGTATTCTGGAATACGGCAGCATCGCTTCGAGAGCCCAATATGCATGCCATTGTCTCAGAATTGAAAGAATTCAGAAGCATTTTCTTTGTTGACAGCTCAGTATAATTCAATAACCACAAAATAAGGAGCTCAACGCGGCCACTAAAGTATTCAATTCTAAAAAGAATTTATAATTTCACAACCAAGACCTTTATTATCTGTTCCGCGCAACATTCATTAGTTGGTTACATAATCTTTTGTTTTATAAAACCGCAAGACCTTGATTGCCCGTCGTTTCCACAGCGTAGGAAACACGATTGTCATTTACTATTGTACATAAACAATGTTATTTGAAATATTCCGAACCCAATTCTAAGCTAATTAGAGTATCTAATTGCAAATAGGTGCTTTATACTGCTGGCGTGACTGGTCACCGGTCAAGGTGACTCAGTTCTTTGGCAGATTTGTAATTATCAGTTGATGGTCTTACAGAGTTCAGGTAAATCCAACCTGGACCTGTAACTCTTCTAATGTTGCAAGAAATAATGAGTAACTCCGAAGTTTCTCGCATTTACTAGAATATCGTACATTACTAGAATAATCCTTTATATGGGTTCCCTACCACTTTACACTTCAAGTTAATTTACCATTATTTTGAATTTGTATGGTATATGGTATGGTATTGGGGCTCCTGTTTCCGCAATTAAACCACTAGTATGGGTCCATTTTGCGTGCAGTATTGGCCAGTTACTCCAACCAGCCCAGCTCCTTCAAGAAGTTCAGAATATTCCTGGGGTGTTCGCAGACTTCCTGGAGCGACCTCGTATTGGTTAAAGTTTTTGCCCGTTGGTTGGCCACCCCCGCACATTCCAGAATAACGTGAGTGACCGTTTCGTCCTCGGCTAGACAGCCTCTGCACTTAGGACTGTCCGCTACGCCGATTGTGAAAAGGTGCTTGTTTAGTGATGTGTGACCCGTTAGGGAATTATACGAATGTCATGTCTGTTGAGGCTGATAAGTCTACGTGTCAGTCTGGGTGACAGTGCAGGTATCGCTTCTTTCGATTGCCTACAGCTTGAGACATTCATCCATCGGGTGTTGTGTAGGTTGTTGGTGAGAGAGCGTATCCATGAGCGGATTTGGCTGAGGGGCAGTGTCAGAAGTAGCAATGGTGGACCATTCAGAAGTAGCATCGGTAGCCCAAGTGACTGGATTCACTTGGGCTACCGATGCTCGCCTTGCAAGTTCATCCGCTGCATCATTACCCAGCGAACCACTATGTCTCTTAATCCATTGCAGAGTTACCCTGTTATAAGAGGCAACTTGTTCAAGGATTTGGTGACACTCGTATATTAGCGCTGAGTTGTAGGTGATACCTTTAAGCGCTGTTAGTACCGCCATACTATCAGAGAGAATTCTGATTCTGTGGCCATGTACTTTTGTTCTTAATACTGCGTTAGCAGCTTCCTTGATGGCTAAACACTCACATTGGAAGATGGAGCTGTGTGTGCCCAAGGGTATGAAAGTGTGTATGTTCATATTTTGAAACTGTATTTTGTGTCATCGAAATGATCTTGAATCCATAGAGGCAATCAAAAGGATTATTTACTGATTATTAGAGTAGACAGAAATCAAGAGTGACTTGCATTGATACGACGTAGGGGCGCGCTTAGAGGATTATCTGGGCCTATCAAACGATATCTGAGTCATTTTGAGTACGATTCCAAATGCCATGAACGGCGAATATAGGATGTTCGGTGCGATAGAACTCGACCTTCTAACTTAGGATCCGACTCTGGCAATTCGGATGTTGAACTTATAGATTTAATGGACAAGTCCAGTCACCAGAACATGGAGGGATGTATTTTATACCTCGGAGAGCTTACTTACTGGACAGTTGGCCGGCACTTCAATGACTTTTACATCATATGGGGATCCGAACCGTTCCTGATCTTGAGTACTCTTTGGGAGATGTTTACTCTTCTGATCACACCTTTTTTCAACGGTTTTCTGAAATACGGTTATGTTGGCAGAATGCAAAAGGAATATCTCACAGTTCGGAAGATGTCGTCGATCGACAATTGGATAGCAATGGCGGGGCTTGCAAGGGGGTCGAGGAGGGAGTTTGTTAAATAAAAAGGAAGAATATTATATTGAGTTGTAGTCGCAAGCAGCGACTATGAAAGGATCTAGTACCGTGAAGTAATGCTAACGCCCAGTAAGTAGGTCTCACGGTACAAAAGAGGTTTTTAGTGCGTAAATAGCCCGCGTGGCCTATGTCTTCTTAAAGATATTCTTCCTTTTACCGGAAAAAAAGCAAAAATGACGATATGAAACATATTGTTAACGAAGAACGACATTCAGTATTCATCATGGCCTGTTGTAGCATAATATACTATTATTTTGCACATCAGCAATTAAAATCGAATTGTAATGAAAACAGAGGTATAATAATTATGGTATTGTCCAAATTCCAAATAAAGTGTTTTAACCGTGAATACATGTGACATGACTCAGTCATAGACTAACAGATAGTTGGACAGAGCTGCTCTGCTTTGATCAAATTCATAAGGTATCCAGATGGTATGGTATGCATCAAAATACTTAGTGTTACTTGATGGTAAGTAAACACCAAAGGAATCATAGGAGTATCGCCAGACTTTAACGTAGGTGCTTCTTTTGAAGGCACCCATATTAAATCGGCCTGGTAAAACCACGCAAAGAAATCAGTCCACATGTTGTATGTGAAAGATAGAATACCACCTCTTTCTGGACGAACGCCTTACATCTAAATGGTCGGAATGGTATTTGAACTTGAGGCGTTCACCTAGAAATGCTGGAATATGACATTTCAATTGTTTCTATTTTTAAATTCGAAAGAAATATTCAACGGTTTGTTAACAATCTCGAGCTTGACTAGTAGTTTAAATTTTGACAAAGAGCATACAATTATTTACTTATGTACGAGTATTGTGATAGAGATTTGTATATTTAATTTATTTTATAATTTCGCATATTCGTCGATACGTCCGCGTCGTCATGTCGCTATCGGTGTATGAGTGACGGTTGAGCGGCAGCGGGCCCGATACATTCCAGCCTTTGTTGGTGCCCGCCCACAGTAGGATATTAGCGTTATTATTACTTGAATTTGTAAAATTGCATATATTTTTGTTAATTTATCCGAAAACAAAAGAATGTTATGATGCAATTAGCCTTAGTTTTATACAATATTGATTTATTACCTACCAATTACTGAAAATTTATTGTAAAAACAGTGTAAATCTAATACAATAATATATGGTGTCCAGTAGATAAAGTTAAAGACATTAATGTATATTATAAATCAGCTATTAGACTTAATTCGAACATAAATTTAAAATATTTTAGATTTAAAGTTATCGTAGTTTTTTATTAAAATGAAGCACAAATTTTATCAGACATACTGTCTCGTAAACATAAATTGCGATTTAATATATATTAAAAATATATATTTCAAATGATCAACTTGTAACACCTGTTAAAATGTTATTTGTTTTAGTTTCCTAAATTTCTTTATTTAAAATTTTATTATGCTAACATAACGTTGACAACCTTGGGCGGATTAGCCACTGAACACCAAACGAGGGCCATGCTTGTCTTTACCCGTCTATCCTCGTCCTGAGCCTAACAGCTTTGCACGCAGTATAATTTTGAGATAAAATTGATGTATCACTCATTAATTCCCTTGTCATTCCTATTTCGTATTTGAATCATCAGGTACTTTATTTGACAGCCCCCCCCAACAACCGTGATTATTTTTTCTTGGCTCTCCTGTGCGGTGGTTAGTTCGCTCAAATCAATTTTTTTTTAAAAAAACGCAGGGATCTTAACGTTTCGCATAAAACTATTAATTTATACACAGATATAACTAGCTCCGTCTACACATTAATAGTGCTATATATCCACATCGACCAGTAGACCGTGTCCGCAATTCATCACAAAAGGTTGAGCGAGGTCGGCCACTCAGTGGAACACCGACACTTCTATACAAGTCTTTTGCTCTACATTCATTTCTTTTACTAGTAGTTTCTAGAAGAATGCTTCAACTTCAACTAATTTGAACTCCAAAGATAATAAAAAAAATAACGAAAAAAACAACCGACTTTAAAAACACTATTCCAAAACAATAGATATAATATGCACTTAAAAGTATAAAAATAATAATAATATAAATCCAATTAATTAATCTAATAATTCTAGTTACGATTATTGTTATTTTTGGAGTCGGTGTCAGCCAAGATAGGTTTGTAACTACGAATTGAGAACCTTTTTCGAAGTCGGTTAAAAATGATGGCATTTTACTAAAAACATACAGGTCGATCATTGGCGTGAAGAAGATTAATTTTATTCATAGATTTTGTGAATTTGTGGTATGAGTCACTATGTAATATCTATATAAATATGAAGATAGATTACGAGAAGTTTCCCAAAATATTAAAGAAATATTAGAACTAAATCAGACACGTTCTGACCGGTCGGATTAATATTTCGTTTTCACAATTCCATAACCACTTTCATTTGAATAATGCATATTAATTATTTCTCGAAATTTAGATACGGTGTGATGAATGTTTTCAGAAAGTTGTTTATTAATAATCCAAGACTTGTGTGTGAATAACGCCGGCATGTCAAATGATATGGTGTAAAATATGAATGGAATTTATTATAATGTGCTAAATAAAGTTGGCATTTACATATTATTTCTTGTTGGGGCTAGATAACTCTTTTTTTATGAGAAAAAGTGACGAGCTAGATGTTCACCTGGTAAGCGATGCGCTCTGCTGCTCATTAGAATGCATGCATGCATGCAGAAATTCTTGAAAAATCTTACTATGGCAGTTATTTTGCTCATAGGGCGGGGCGGGTGACCAGGGCATACGAGTCATATTTAAATGTTAAAATAATTATTAATTATTAAAGCTATTGTCTAATAAAAAGTTTTTCCGATTTTTGGAAACAAAATGTATCTTATTTTGAGAAATGCCGTGTCTCTTCCTGCTGGTTTCCACACGCGACGATGTTCTACTTACAGATGATTCTTTACTTAATTTCGTCAAAGTATCAAACAGTGTGTCAAACATTATGGACTATAAAGAAAGGGAAAAGTGCGGGTCGCTTTCGCACACCAACGATCAAATAATTTTTGAAAATAAATATTATACTCGTATAGTGTCAATATATAAATATAAACTCTCTGTGAGAATTTCAAATGACATACATATGCTGACAGACAGACTGATGGACTACGGGGCAGTGGAGACCTGGTAATGGTGCTGTTGGTACAAGAAAAGACAAGGTACACAACAGCATACAGGTTTGTGAAAACAAAATGAATTTATTGATAAGTATAAGTTCTTTGGTATTTGGTCTTTTGTAGAAAGACCAAGAGACGGCGGAAAGAATGAAATGTATGAAAGCAGGCAATGTCTATCCTGGGAGAGTTGGAAAAGGTTTGTACTCGAAAGGGGCCCGTATTAAACCAATAAGATTAACAAACTTAAGCACAATTAAAACGTGAAAACTATATCAGAATATTCAAAGCCTTCTTATTATTATTATTACATATTTTATATTACATAATAATAATAATATTGACACACTTTTCCACAAATTATCTTGCCCTAAACTAGGCATAGCCTGCACAATGGGTACAAGACAAGGGTACCTATATTTAATACAATATACTTACTTAAACATACATAAATCTACTTAAAAATATTCGGAAACAAATATCCATATTCATCATATAAATGTTTGCACCTACTTCGAACTAGCTCTAGCTCAGTTGGCAGTGTCACTATCCACTGGGTTATATTGGTCGTCAAATAAATTGCCTATTCCTTCTTAAGCTTAAACTAATTAAAGCCACCCGCATCATTTAAATAATAAAAATAGTTGAAACCATATTAGATGATATAGTGTATGTAACATAAGGAGTGTAATTCAATATGGACACAGTGATGGACCGTGTTGACTTGTGAAAGTGATACTTTTGGAAATACATATTCCCATGGCAGCGGAGCTCGCGACACTAAATATATCACATGAATGAAAGCGACAATTAGATTGGTTTAGCATCTTTTTTAAAGCGTTCACAAAAAAACAAGCAATAATTCCATAAAACATTTTATGGGACTCGCTTAAGAAAACAATCCCCACTTGATCATGGGCAAATTCGGTTTATTTTGACAAAATTTCGATTCGGTTCTGGTTCTACTTTAAAAAGTTCTATTAAAATACAAGAGAAGGATAAATGAGCGTTCGAGTCGTGATTTAAGTGATCACCGTTGTCCGCACTATCTTGCACACCAGAGAAATCAAGACAGCTTGCCAGCCTTTTAGGAAGGTGCTGGCATTTTTTACAAGGTGCCCATCGTGTTACAAACACCGTGCAATGAAGCTCATTCCACAGCTTGGTTGTACGTGCAAGTAAGTTTCTTGCAAATCGCACTGTGGAGTAATGTCACACATTTAGATAGTTGAAATGATATCCTTATTTGTGGCGTGTCGTACGAAGGAGGAATACGGCGGCAGGAATCAGGTCAAACAGCTCTTCGAAACACTCCCCGTGATAAATACAGTAGAAGACACAATGAACCGACGCTCTACACGCTAACGAATGAGCCGTTTACAGAACGCTGGATTAGAGTTCACAGAGTATGGTTCTGGGAAGGGGTTCTAGCCTAACATCAAGCTAAGCATCAAGGCTGCACCAGGTTTTAGGCTGCTAATGATGGATGGGTAGACGTCCTGGCACACTAAGCGTCCTTAGATAAGGTAAGAACCTAAACCGTTCGCTGGTAATTAAACTTTCGTCTTTCAAATTTGATCAAAACGAATATCGTGAAGAATTCTCATGGTCATACATCAACGTCAGAACGAAAATAATACTTCCGTCAATCAAAACAATAGCCTCATTTAGAGATATTAATTATAACGGTACTACCGTATCTGCGTCCGTTGTTACGAAATATCAACGAAAGATCGCACGAATATTTTAATTGAATCGAAACTCGAAAGTTGTTTACGGAGACCATTTGGCTGCGACTCGTTGTCAACTGTGATGACGAAGGTAGCAGAGTATACTGTATCTGGATACAGCATGTTATGAGTAACTAACTCAAAACGGTTTACCAGTGGAAGGCACAGGATGCCAGCTATGGGTAGCCAGGAAGGTATCGCAGCGGCGCCAGTTCTGACGTCACGCAGTAAAGTTCAAGCATCATTGTATTTCGAAGCAAATGTAATTACTGGGTTAGTGAGATTTACCATGTACACTTCACCAGTGTCTAGTCCGGTGCTCCTTTGCACCGGATGCCGGCTAGATTATGGGTACCACAAGGGCACCTATTTCTACCGTGAAGCAGTAATATGTAAGCATTACTGTGTTTCTCTTTGTCTGAAAAGCGCCGTAGCTAGTGAAATTACTGAGCAATTGAGACATATTATGTCTCAAGGTGACGAGCGCAGTTGTAGAGCCGCTCAGAATTTTTGGTTTTTTCAATTATCTTGTGCGACACTGCATTGTAATGGGCAGGGAGTATGAATTACCATCGCCGTGTAGATCGTCTTTGCAATTATTCTCATATAAAAAACGTAAAATAAAAAAAATATCTTTCATTCATATTATAACGCTTGTATTGTAGGTTTCTCCAGTTTGTGATCATCCTTCTCATCAGAAGGACATAGTGACATCTCACTAGTCCTAATTAGATAGCACCTTCATTGCTCTATACCAGCGGATACTCCCAAGGGAGTTCAGACTCTCTCCCCAAGAGAAGGTCGCCTTCGATGAAGGCTTAGAGGGCACCTGCCCAAAGCCAACCTCTGGTGGTGTTAAGTGTGTTTAGGTTTTACTTAGGTTTTTATGTGAGGCTGCGTTGGTATGCATGAGCTTTCACCAGCTGCGTCCCGTCGTTATCCCGGAGGGTAGCTCTTTTCCTTTGCTTGGGCGCAAAAAAAAGATATAACGTCTTTTATCCTATTGAAAGTTCGATGAAATTATTTATTCAAAATCGTTTGTTAGAACCTGCGATAACCTTTAAAAATTTACCACTTTTCCGAAAAAATATATAAGTAAAATACATAAGGAACCAGACAAATATGTTTTATGTGATATTTATAATAAATAAAATGTGTATATATCTATACCGTGCAGTAATTTTCAAGTTGAGTGTAAATCTCAAATGCTGGTAAATGAGCAACACACCTACAAAAACATTGGTTTTACATATATTTTCCCGTGTGTCACTGAGCCACCACTACGCAAGTGAATATATCATCAAGGCGAGGTTTATAATTATGCCCAGCTATCAGGGCTCTCTTAGTCGACTCCAACCACCAAGTCTCAATTCCCCACAATATACCTAATGCGCTCAGCGCGCCAAAAGAAATATTCACAAAAAAATCATTAAAGCTGTTCCTCCCACCACTGATACTACACTAATGACGTGTAAGGAACTTGATTGATGGAATCTGAACGACCTGTCGCTACAGGCTGTCCGCGCGGTGGTCCTAGAACACATACTTGGTAGGCCTAGCTCTAGGATCGAGTGCCGGCCACGTGAGGTCATCAGCCCTGAAAACAAGGGTGACCATGCTTTCTCTCAATCATAGATATTTTACACATGGCCATCTAAAGAAGTAAGTACTCTTTGCGGGTCCATCTGAAAATATGCGTATTGCTTTTACGTGAAGAAAACGTTCTTGAATTAAGAAAAGTATGGGGTGACTCTAGATTGCCGATTGGCGGTCGGTTAGATTGCTTGATACTGTACTTGATACTGTTGGCTCAGTTCGTAAAAGCGCTTAGATGTAACCCGAGAGGTAGTGGGTTCGAGTCCTGCATCGTTTATAAATTATGGTTACAAATTTAATTTGTATAACTTTCAGATTACCCTCCGAAATGATTAATTTAATTAATTGGTTGTCACCCTACACATTCCCGCGGCGGTAGTTAACGTCCCGGTTATACAAGTGACCAGTCGCGTCGGTGTTACATCAGAAAGCTTCTTGTTTACGTTGACAACATTCTACGACACTTCCTGGTGAGCTTGGACTAAGTCATTATAAATGCAACTATAGGTCAATACGTCAGTCTCACCTGCGGAAATCATTTCAAGAATCAAGATGGTAACTTTCACACAAGCCACGTTGTTTCAACCGTTTCCAAAAAATCTTCTTGTTTCGCAGTATTGCACCGACGAGGAGGACGTTCAGCTGATGGTAATTGAGCCCATTACAATGCAGTGCCGCTCAGGATTCTTGAAAAACCCAAAAAATCTTAGCGACACCTTGAGACATAAGATGTTAAGTCTCATTTGCCCAGTAATTTCACTAGCTACGTCGGCCTTCAGACCGAAACACAGTAATGTTTACACATTACTGCTTCACGGCAGAAATAGGCGTCGTTGTGGTACCCATAATCTACCCGGCTTCCTGTGCAAAGGAGCCGCCTGGTAAAAGATGATCTGTATGTTGGTGGCGTGTGGTGCGATGGTGGAATTCGGTACACTCCTCGTGAGGTAAACGACACACATGGAAGCAACGTCTCCTTGCAAAGCCAAACTATTAAGTCGTTCAGAGAGATAGGATCCCCAACAATTCGAGCAGTTTATCCTTAAGCTATAATGAGAAGAAGTGATAATAAGCTCAATTTCATTAAATATCCATACAATATATAATACTCAACATACTCAAACAACAATAATATACTCAAACATTTCGACTTAATTGGGTAAGTAAAAAAAATCTGAAAAAATAAAATAAAGAAGGACTCACTGTAAAGGTATAAATAAAGATTACAGGTTATACAAAATAAATATTTATGGAGGTAGGTAATAGGTACTTATAACTTTACTTAACTATACAACTTTAAAATCTGTATGAAGCAGAGTTACCGATAACAGGATCCACCAGGCACCACAAGTAACGCCCGTTCATTAGATGAATTACATGGACCGGCTATCGCTACCCTCACCAAATTTTAGGGCAGTTAACATCGCGCCAAATGACGCTGCCACGTGCAATGGCATTCAGGTGAAAATGACGAGCCCTGCCACGGAATTAATTATTCAATTCATATAATATAGGCGGAACCACGAACATTCGCCATTTAAGGTGCTAGCACAGTCCGTTGCCTTCCCATTCAAAGAAAAACAGATTACTTTCACTCATCAGCATATCATTACAGTACCATATTGCACCGCTCAGCAAAAACTGAAGTAATTTCCGGTGTGAACTGAACCATTGTTGTACACAGCGTCGAGATGAGCTACCGTCGCTGAGCCTGGGAAACTTGCGGTATTTTTGTATAACTCACTCTTGAGAATAATCAGGCGAACACTAATATTGTAATAATAGTGACCCGTTCTTATGTTGTGTTATTGTAAATGCTAAGATGCTTAGCGGAATTAACACTAAAGGTAATCACTTAGATTAAGGAGTGGTCTCCGCTGAAGGATTAAGGATTGCTCCAACAAGATACCGCACTACCTAAGAACAATAGATTTTATTATAGTTCCGTAACTATAAGATGCTTGTGTGCGTGACATCTTGACACTCAATGGCATCTTTCATACGCTTCGTGTTATTTCACATTGAAATTAATGAAATACAAAATAATTACTGTTGATATGTGACCTAAGTGTCTTTCTTATGCATTGTAGTATTATTTTTAAAAAGTTTTACTCCGGCATTTTAGTTTCAATAACTACCAAAGCTTAACAGAACAGTTGCCGCGCTTAGCGGCAACACCTGCGGTATCTAGTTGAAGCGCAGCGGAGACCAATCCTTAAAATAAGGGAATTCATAACATTTAAAACAATTACAGATTTCCACAAACTAACGCTTAATTCAGTCAATTTTCTCTCAGGTTATCTAAAAGTTGGTTCATACGGGTTCATCATAATATAAATATAATAAAATAAAAGACGTCATGCTTTAACTAAAGGGCAGATTACAATACTGAAAGGTTCATTCATAAAGGTGAGGAGAATAATAAGAAACACATCCCAGAAGTCTCGCAAAGTTTACTCGAACGAGCGTGACAGTTCAGCCTCATCGCTATCTAGATGGATATATAGATCACGCCGATTGAACAAAACCTCAAGAAAAAATATCATTACCTATTGCAATTATAAATACTATTTAAAAACACATAATTCAAGCATTTTTAACTTTCTTTTTTTTTTTCAATATAATTGTGTTAACTTCTACAACCTTTGATATAGGATAGAATTTGTGACTGAACTATTGTAAGTAAAAGAAAGTATTTGTAATTAGAGTCACACCAGTTTATGTGAAAGTTGTACCTAATGAAGTTGCCATAAATATTAGTAAACGATAGCGGGCGCGTTATACCCGAGGCTTTACAATATACACAGACCTTAGCGTGTACACAGACGGAGCACGAGTCCCGTACACAAGGTATAAGCTTTAAACCTTGAAATAGACCTCAATGTCTGTCCTACTTATGTACCTTATTTGGTAGACAGATGACAGATACACAATTAATAGTTCCACAAATTTCTTTACCTATTGTGCTTATCACAGTACGTGACTAAAATATAGTCTCTGCTTGTCTTAGTGTCTAACGATAAGATTTTATTTAGGTAGCTATGTATAGATAATTAACTATGGCAACAATGAGATGAGAATGAGACCTTTACGGATGGTTTAGTTAAAAAAATAATTCGAAACCTTTTATGAACGCATAAGGGTATATAAATATTAAAGGTTTTAACGGGTAAACGGGTTATCTACAAGCTGTTATAAGTACTGCAGAAACGATTTGTAATGAAGATGATTCTGGATTATCAACCGTCCAACGAAAACTCAGGCAATTGTAGAGAAAAAGAGGATTAATGTGATAATCACAAGTTGCTAACGCAGCGTAACTGTCAGTGATGTGCTGTGTGAATACAGTGGGAAATTTTTGAATATAATTATGATTTTCCAAGTGGTTCATACAGCCTCTAGTACGAGGCCAGGATACAAATTCAGATTAGGTCTATGACAATAGCGATCAATTTCTGAAATAGTATCATTTCCGTTACTATTGTAAAACCACCAAATCAGCTGTATGACTGAATGTTTACTAAATAATACTAAATAAATCTGTATTAATTTAATTTGTACAAATACAATATATTTTCAAATATATTATATTGGGAGTAATCAGTAAACAGTCATTATTTTTATCTCCTTGAATTTATCTCTTAGGTACTCACGTAGACACATTTCATATATTATGGCTGACTGCATAAATATTTACAGCAACTACCACACTGCATCCAAGTCAAAACATAATTTACATAAAGTGGCATCCTCTAGCTGTTAATGCATCTGTACAAAGTCTATAAATTATAGATTATTGCAAGTTGTTTTGTTTCCGTTTCGCAGATACTTGTTACTGTGCTTGTTACAGCCATTTACGTTGTCTAACGAGGCTTACAGTTACTTCAACAAATAAAGTTCTGACACTTAACATTGATCCAACTAAATTCATACCCTTTTCGATAAATAAAACACTCATTGTTATGCGTGATAAATATTCATTAATAGTTCACTCTTGCTCATGACGTCCGTTTTGTTCTTGTAGTTAGTTACCTGTCGCATTAAGCTTAAAGTTATTGCTGTCATCTCTGGTCTGGCGCACCCCAGTATCAACTCGATCCATTTGACCGCGTGCAAAGCGGAGCAGTTCGAATTGTTAGGGACCTAGACGTTGCTTCATTGTCTGTCTTCTACCGAGTATATCACGCGAAGTGTTCCGAAGATCTCTTTCTCCTGATTCCTGCCGCCGAATGCCTACCTTCGCACGAAACGCCACGAATTAGTATATCATCCCCACCTGGATGTGTGGCGGTCCTCCACAGTGCGTTTTCAAGGAGCTTTCTTCCACGTACTACAAAGCTGGGGACTGAGCTTCCTTGTGCGCTGTTTCTGGTACTATACGACCTGGGTAACCTTTCCTTAAAGGCCAGCAACGCTCCTGTGATTCCTCTGGTGTAGTAAGAGAATGTGGGCGGCGGTGATCACTTAACACCAGGTTACCCGTACGCTCGTTTGTCCTCCTTTTCCATAAAAAAAGTTTTTTGCATATTGATTGGTGATTTGCAAATTTTAAGAAGTATATGTAACCACACGATACATATAAATAAATAAATTTCATTTCAGGGAGGGCAAGCGGAAAAGTGATTCACCCGATCCAAAGTAAAAGTTATTCCAGACTCCCATAGAATCAGCAATACCAGAGGTGAAGGGGTACGTTGAAGGCCGTATAAGGTACTTAGATAGGTGATAGGCCGACACTTGAAGGTCCCTAACGGCTGTTCCCAATATTCAGTCTATCTCAACAACATTTGAACAAGAAGTTCGCTCGAACTTTATTTATTTTTTATTTATTACATTATTTATTTATTAGATTACTATACACGAATACACTTACGCGTACATAAATAATCACGTTGTGAAATATTTTCAAGCCAATAAGCATAGTTTCAAGTTTGATTTGTTGCCCTGTGAAAGTTCCGTCGTTGGTGATAATTTGTTAAAGTGAAATTTTAATATTTTCTCAAAAATAAGCATTTAAGATATCTTTCATTGAGTACAATAATATTTAGATTACCCTCTTTTCAGAGTGTTTACAAAATTATTGCAGTGACAGACTAGTGAGTGAGCGGGTGTCAATCTAGAGTGTTTGCATTACATTGCGCTAAAGCGCAAACTAAACAATGCACTAAAGTGCATTGTTTAGTTTGACGTACATCGACGCTATCCAACTCCGTGAACAGACTGGCTGTGGTTTGAATTCTAGACATTTTTACAGTTTCTTTTGATTTTTGTGTAAAAAATTTTTTTTTTTCAAAATGTCTGAAAAATCGAAATGCGCTTGTTTCTCTCTAAACCTACTTCCTGGCGATTCTACTATGGCCTGTTCAAAATGCTGCCTGCTCTATCATGACAATTGTGTTTCCACAATAATTAAACTACCTATAAACAAAATTAATGTTTCAAAATGGGCATGCCCTTCATGTAAACCCAGAACTGGGAATGCAGATGCAACTCCAGTACGGGCTACTAAAGCAACTTTACAAGCTGAAACTTCGAACATCACAACGAGGAAGAAACCCTCAACAGGGGCGACACTTACTGTTGATCTGAAGGACAGTAGCCCCGTCACGTCTTCCCAAGTGCAACAAATTGTTCAGAATGCTATAGACGAACTCATGAAGCATTTAAATAGTACTTTGGCTGGCGTGAATAAGGAACTAAGATCTATTAAAGAGGAAATAGGGGAGATTAAGACTTCTATAAACTTCTTAAGTCATCAATACGATGATATGAAGAAGATGGTATTGACAAAATTGGATGTTGTTGATAAATTTAATAAATAAAATCAAGAGTTAAAAATTAACTTAAGAGAATTAGATTCGAAACTTAATATCTTGGAGCAGCAATCTCGATCATCTAATATCGAGGTGCAATGTGTACCCGAATTCAGAGGAGAGAATCTTGTTAACACAATCGTGAACTTAGGTAAGGTGATATCTTGTGAAGTTATTGACACCAATATACACAATGTAACACGTATCGCCAAAATGAACACATCAAATACACGACCTCGATCCATCGTTGTTCAGTTCGCTAGCCCACGACTCAGGGACACTTTTCTTGCCGCATCTATTAAGTACAACAAAAATAATCCCACCAATAAGTTGAATAGCAAACTTCTCGGTATTGGTGGCACTCAGGAGAACATATATGTTGTGAAACACCTGTCACCTGGAAACAAAGCTCTCTATGCTGCAGCGAGACTAAAAGCCAAAGAAAAGAACTACAAGTATGTTTGGGTCAGAAATGGCAAGATTTTCATGCGCAAATCAGACGATTCCGATTTTAAATATATAAAGAACCATGATGTGTTAAGCAAATTAGACTGAATTGTATAATTTAGTGGTAAGTAATTTAAAAGTATTAGCACACAAAAAATTAAATTCGATCAATTAAAAATTTATTACCAGAATGTACGAGGAGTTAAATCAAAATTAAATGAAATATACTGTAACTTAACAAACTGTGACTATGACACTGTTGTGTTATCCGAGACTTGGCTTAATGAGAGTGTCTATGATAGGGAAATATTTTGTGACCGTTATGTTCTTTATAGAAGGGATCGTTCAGTGACTTCATTTAATCGCAAAACTGAAGGTGGGGGAGTATTAATTGCCGTTTCAAATAAATTGAAGTCTAAGCGCATTGTTGATTATGAGAGCACATGTGAAGATGTTTTTGTTAAACTAAATATTTCGGTAAATAATAAAAATATTAATATTTGTCTGTGTGCCGTATATTTGCCATCACCACTGAAACCAAATGTACTTGGACACTTTATTGACAATGCTGGCAGGGTTTCAGAACTAGAAGATTACGTTATGGTGTTAGGAGACTTTAATCTAGGCACCCTACAGTGGTTTGATAATAATGGATCACTAATCGATTCCCCATCCCATATTTCGTGTAATATGCATATAAAGCTTTGGGACTTTATAATGGATAACGATTCAAAACAATAATCCACATCATCCTCCATTTGAATTTTCGATATCTTTTAAAAAAAACATAAATTTTTTGAAGGACAATAACGTAGAAAAATTAATCTTTTTTAAGGCTGATTATACTAACATTGCTATAGAATTAAACAAAATTAATTGGGAGAAAACTTTTCGTTCTTTGACAGTAGATGAGATGGTTTCTTCACTTTATAACCATATTTTACGAGGCAGTATCACCACGGCACCCCGCTCCACACTTAACGTGGACTTTTGCAATATCAGGGGAATTTACTCTAATTTAAACGCCGTCCACCACCACCTTGAGACGGCGCAGCCGGCCTTGTGTTTCCTTACTGAGACGCAGATATCTCGACCTGGCGATACGTCATATTTAACGTACCCCGGGTACAAAATTGAGCACAATTTTTTGCCTCATGCCGGGGTATGTGTGTACGTTAGGGAGGATATCTGTTGTCGCCGTCTCGGCAATTTTGAGAGTCCTGTCCACTCTCTGGCTCCGCGTAGATTTAGAGGACCACGTCCGCATCTATGCGTGTGTCTACAGGTCCCATAGTGGTAACGCAGAAACCGACCATCTCATGGGCTGCGTTCAAGCGGCAATTGACGACGTACTTGCACAGATCCCCTCCGCTGAAATCGTAGTCTTGGGTGATTTCAACGGGCACAATGCACAGTTCTATAGAGGAAATATAACCGTGCCTCCAGATTTTTTAAGCGGCAAATCGCCCGTGCAAAGTCAAAACACGTCGTCAAAATCGGCGAGCAGCTTTCCAGTTACCCGACCGGAACACGCAAGTTCTGGTCGTTGTCGAAAGCTGCTCTTGGTAACTTCAGCCAGCCGTCCATGCCGCCGTTGCACATGAGGAATGACACCCTGGCCCATACGGCAAAAGAGAAAGCCGATCTCTTGTGCACTCTTTTCGCCTCCAACTCGACTCTTGACGACAACGGAAAAACACTGCCGACCATCCCGCGGTGTCAGAGCTCTATGCCTGAAGTACAGTTCAGACAGAAAACTGTAAGGCGAGCTCTGTTTTCGTTGGACGTCAGGAAGTCGAGCGGGCCGGATGGCATTTCTCCAATCGTGCTTAGAACGTGTGCCCCTGAGTTGACGCCGGTGCTAACGCGTTTATTCCGGCACTCTTATTCTAAAGGCGTAGCCCCTGACTCATGGAAGTCTGCCCTTGTCCATCCGATCCAAAAAAAGGAGACAGTTCGGATCCGGCAAACTACAGGCCTATTGCTATTCCTACCTACCTCCCTGCTCTCCAAAATCATGGAGAGCATAATTAGCCGTCAGCTCTTGGTATACCTAGAGGGTCACCAGTTGATCAACGACCGACAATACGGGTTTCGCCATGGTCGGTCGGCAGGTGATCTTCTGGTATACCTGACACATAGATGGGCTGCGGCTATTGAAAGCAAGGGGGAAGGCCTAGCAGTTAGCCTGGATATAGCGAAGGCCTTTGATCGTGTATGGCATAAGGCGCTCCTCTCCAAACTTCCATTATTTGGGCTTCCCGAGAGCTTGTGCAAGTGGACCTCCAGCTTCCTCACTGGGCGTAGCATACAGGTCGTTGTCGACGGATATTGCTCGAACCCGAAGCCCGTGAATGCTGGAGTGCCCCAAGGCTGTGTGCTGTCTCCCACGCTGTTTCTTCTGCATATCAATGATATGTTGGACACCTCCAACATTCATTGCTATGCAGACGACCGCACTGGTGATGCCATATACACGGGCCATGCAGGTCTCTCTCGGGAAATCGTCGACCAGTGCCGGGAGAAACTTGTGTCTTCTATCGAGTCCTCTCTTGAGAAGGTCGTGGAATGGGGAAAATTCAACCTTGTCCAATTTGACCCCAGAAGACTCAAGTTTGCGCGTTTACCACTAAAATAACCCCATTTGTCGTATCACCGCTCTTAGACAACACTTCCCTCAAAGCCTCGCCTAGTATCGGAATACTGGGTCTCGAAATCTCGAGCGATTGCCAATTTCGTATCATCCTCACCATCTGGATGTATGGCGGTCCTCCACAGTGCGGTTTTCAAGGAGCTTTCTTCCACGTACTACAAAGCTGTGGAATGAGCTTCCTTGTGCGGTGTTTCAGGGACGATACGACGTGGGTACTTTCAAAAAAAGCGCGTACACCTTCCTTAAAGGCCGGCAACGCTCCTGTGATTCCTCTGGTGTTGCAAGAGATTGTGGGCGGCGGTGATCACTTAACAACAGGTGACCCGTACGCTCGTTTGTCCTCCTATTCCATAAAAAAAAAATGAGAGTAAAATTAATAAATATGTCCCAAAAATTATACCTAAAAGTGTGAAATATCTTCCTTGGTACTCGAATGCGCTTATCAAAAGACTAAGAGAAAAATATAAATTAAGAATGAAAATAAAAAAATATAATAATCCAATGGATGAAATTCAATACAAAATTTTGAAAAGGCGATGCGATATGTTAATACAAAATTGCTACAATTCATATATTTCCTTTGTCGAACCTCAAAATAAATGTAACCCAAAATATTTATGGAGTTATCTAAAAATGAAAAGGGGTGGTTTAAGTAACTATCCGGCAGAAATGTCTTACGGTCATGAAAGTTCAGATAAAAGTAATACTATTTCAAATTTATTTGCTTCACATTTCTCATCAGTTTATACAAGGCCTTCACTAAAACGTCTGAACGATGAAAATGTTATACGTGAGAGCAATAACGTTCTGCGTACTGTACATATCACTCACAACCAAATCGAAAAAGCTGTAATACGACTAGATAAAGCGAAGGGTGCGGGCCCAGATGGTATTCCACCTGTATTTTTGATCAAATTAACTGCTGAACTGTTCTACTGAGCTGTTCCTTTAGAAATAATATTTAATACGTCTATTCAAAACGGGATCTTTCCAAAGGTTTGGAAAGAAACAAAGATAGTACCCGTTTATAAGGATGGAGACAAATCCTTGGTTTTGAATTATAGACCCATATATATATATTTTTATATATAGCTATATATATAGCTATTTTATCTATCTTAGCTAAAATATTTGAATCTTTTATTTGTGAAAAACTCATGTGGCAATTATCGCAATTAATTGATACTCGGCAACATGGTTTCATTAAAAACAAATCGACAGCAACAAATCTTGTTGAGTATACAGAAGAAATTGTGGAAGCAGTCGATGGTAAAGCATAAATTGATACCGTATACACCTACTTCAGCAGGGCTTTCGACACCGTCAATCAAGAAATTTTAATATACAAATTGCAGAAGTATGGAGTGTCGGATCCCTTGTGGAGTTGGTTTCGCTCATATCTCTGCAATAGGCAACTAAGAGTGGTTATCAATGGGTATACTTTGGAATCATACATAGCGACCTCAGGAATCCCACAGGGATCGCATCTCGGACCGCACCTCTTTAATGTGTTATTAATGATATCTCTGTATCTTGCGTTTGGTCATGGAGTTCTTAAAAATATTAAAACATATGAAGAACGACTATCATATTTCCACATGAACTCCCTAGAAGAACAAAGAAATTATTTGGACATAGTATTTCTAAAAAAAATATGCACTGGCCTAATTAATTGTCCCGACTTGCTCAGCAAAGTTAGATTTCATATACCAAATAGAATTCCAAGATCATGTCAGTGGCAAATCTTATTTTCATTACCAAATTGTCGCACTAATCTAAGAAAATTCTGCCCATTGTCACGAATGTATACCATGTATGAATGTATACCAATGGATTCCTTAGATATTTTCGCTTCCTCAAACTTTCAGAAAATTATTCTTCAAAGAGATATCTTTAATAATATTACCCAAACAGGATCTTGAATCTATGCTTACTAATTTTTCTACTATTTTATGTATGTAATAAAAATATAAGTGTGTTGTTATCTTAATTAAGTAAAATTCTGTGCATGCTGTGATTTCCTGTAAGTGATAAGACACTTAGCATTAATTTAATTGTATTGTTTTTATTTTTGTATTAGTGTACTTGTTGTTGGAAATCCTAATAAATAAATAAAAAAAAATAAAAATTTTTGAACTACCAACAGAATTACATGTGATACATTAACATTAAACAAGTCTTAGGTGCTCGGGATCTTAATATCTATGTGACATCTACCACTTTTTTTCCAGGAGGAGGAAAATACAGTTACGTACTGAAGACCCCGAAGCGGGGCCCATATGTCGGGCTCGGGTGTAAGCACCTCCTACCGACTAAAAACATCCTTTGTGCTGATAGCCCTAAAGTCTTTTACAGCGAAGCCGGGCGGGGGCCATGGAGGCAGACATCTACCGGTGCAGAATCGAGTGTCTTAATTCTAAGAAAACTAAAATATTACTACTACTTTTATAAGGGTTATCTATGCTCTATTAGATAACGTTTCAAGGTGTTAACTCAACCAAACGTCAAAATTTTGCAAAATAAACATCTCCCAACAATTGACGTTCTATATTGTTACGAGAATAAGCATCGTAAAATTTACCTAAATCGGAACGTATCTTCATCAAAATCGTAACTGAACTGAATGTGTTACAAGAATACGAAATTTAACTTTGTAACATATTGTCGCTTCGATCCTATTCTCGTTTTTGTTACGAGTATAGGCCTACTGTGCGACGCGAAAAGTTTCTAGCGAATAGGGGAATTTCATATTATGTCAGAATGTGTAGTGATAAGAATCTGCTACTGGTATTGTACCTCAACATCTCCTTTAAGCACTTCCCGTGATATGCGATAGAAGATCTAGAGAGACACCAAATCATTTAGCAACACCAAAGAATCAAGCATATCGGAGATGACTAATTAGCTTATTTTCATCTTAAAGAATTTGTGGTCGTGAGTTTCTTGCCACTTCTGCCATATTCAAGCTCAAGCTATGTTGTATTGTTGTGTTGTTGTATTGAGATTTTAATACACACACACACTCACACCTGTTCCCCGCCGGGGTAGGCAGAGACATCAGCACGCCTCTTGCTTCTATCCTTACAAACCTCACGCGCTTAATCTACATTCATTATTACTCTTTTCATACATGCTCGTCAGTTCCGGGAGCTTCGGATCTTTCCTTTTTTCAAAACGTCCCTAATTTGGTCGTCGAATGTTCTACGAGGTCTCCAGCGACCGACTTGCCCACACATACTTGCCTTATATATTTGACTAGCTGACCCGGCAAACGTTGTTTTGCCATATAAAGTATAATTCACGCGATAGTTTTATAAGTAACAAAATATTGCCTATATTATAGCCTGTACATCATTTTGTTCTATTGTCAATAGTTTTTGCAGCGCACGCAAAAATAGGTTTTCGATTTTACACCTTGTGTTACAAAATAGCAATTTTATTACGGATCCCTAATTTTGAAAAAAAAACATAGCCTATAGCCTTCCTCGATAAATGGACTACCCAACACTGAAAGAATCATTCAAATCGGACCAGTAGTACCAGAGATTAGCGCGTTCAAACAAACAAACAAACACTGCAGCTTTATAATATTAGTATAGATTCGTCATTCTTTCATATAGACGACTTTGATCCACCTTTTTTGAAGTTGGTTAGTAAATATGCGATGAAAACAAAATGAAGAAATGTAAAAATTTTAATATTTATTAATTGCATACATAAAAAAGTAATTTTATTTTAGAGTCCTCACGTTGAACGTAAGGCAGCATGTTTGATTCTTATTTTCTTCGTTCCACAGCATCAGTTGTATCGGGAATTTGCCCTGAAACACGATGTTACTTTGATAAGTTACAAGTTATTATAACTTTGTAGTCATATGTATCATTTTGTTATGTTTTCAAAGTGACAACCCTCACTTGTAGGATTAATACACAAATAAAAATTGAAAACCAAATCTTATGAACCTCTGCCAACCGAGCTAACCATCCGAGTGACGTATCGTCTTAAAATCTTGTATGCTTTGTTCAACTGGCAGGTTGTGGCTTCATCTACAGCATCTACTTTACAGTTGATAACCTGCTCAACCCCAAAATTTGCATATTAAGAAATTGGCTTGAGATGTCGCTCTTGTAAATCTAAACAATTTGTAAGTTTTCTAACTTAATGTTTTTAAAGTGCTAACCCTCACTTCTAGGGTTAATACACAAATTAAATTTGAAAACAAAATTTTATAAACGATGCGGGACTTGAACCAACCCATGTATCAACATCAGCCGGAAGACGTCCACTGCTGGACAAAGGCCTCCCCCAGAGATTTCCTACGTCCAACGTATTCCGTCGATCTTGACCAGATCGTGGGGCCTACCAACACTGCGTCTTGCGGTATGTGGTCGCTATATACCTTCACTTCAATTCACGCACACTAAAACAAAGTGTCAAACAAATCGCGAAGTACCTTGCAACGCACACTAAAGTATTATTTGTTTGTCTAACAGCAAGAGACTCTATGTAGACGTATTTATTATTTAAAGTACTGGTGTACTGGTTTTTATGGAATAGGAGGACAAACGAGCGTACGGGTCACCTGTTCTTAAGTGATCACCGCCGCCCACAATCTCTTGCAACACCAAAGGAATCACATGAGCGTTGCCGGCCTTTAAGGAAGGTGTACGCGCTTTTTTTGAAGGTACCCATGTCGCATCGTCCCGGAAACACCGCACAAGGAAGTTCATTCCACAGCTTTGTAGTACGTGGAAGAAAGCTCCTTGTAAACCGCACTGTGGAGGACCGCCACACATCCAGATGGTGGGGATGATGTCCTAACTTGTGGCGTGTCGTGCGAAAGTGGAATTTTATTCTCATAATCTTGATTATTTCCAGCTCTGTTAATTCCAACTAAACATCGTATGTCTGAGTTCGTTCTGCTATGACTAATTTTAAAAATGATTTATATTTACCCGACTTCTCTTGGATATTGTAAATGCTGTAGCTAAGGTTTGCCGCTCATCCTGAAGCGGACACTTAACAATATCACAAGCATTTGTCGCCGGTATTACTGTTGTGTTGAAGGTGCCATCTTTCTTACTGTCACTTGACACTGACAGTTGCAGTTTCTCGGCGGTGAACTCTGTAAAAATCATTTCAATGTGATTATATTAAGATAGATATATGTTAAATTAAACTCCCAGTAATATAGTGTTTATTTCTTATATCATTGTCGACGCCAGATTTCCTATCGTCGACTGGATTAAATTAAATTTTATTATTATATCGAGCCATAGACCTAAACCCATTAAATAACTCAAATATTACTTCGTTTACCTAATCTGTCAATCATACTTCATCCTTCATCTAACTGTCAAATACAACCTTCAATCATTCACTCTATTCTACTTCAACTGCACACGACACCTGAACTAGACAAGAAACTATAATTATATCTAATCCTGTTAAGACAGATGACATATACATCTTTAAGAAGATATCAATCTTTCTTTTGTTAATCGCGAACAATATTATTTATACGTCCAGAATATAGACTACGACATCTGTGAAAACGTCGAAAACAACTGAGTTTAGAGTTAACCTCTGTTTTGAGCAATGCAAGCACACTTACACAAAGTGTCATGTACAAATCCTGAGTGTAAGACGTAGCTTATCACGCACATTAAAGTATTAAGCCTGGCCTGTTTTTATTGGTTGTGTGAAGCAAGAGACTATCTAGACGTAAAAGTTATCTGAGGCTTATTAGCTCGGATGCTACAAATTGCTATCGACCAATAATTGTTTGTAACGTGGTATGAAAACGTAACCGCTCCTCGGTTGTATAAATTTCGGTTATAATTAACGTTTTGTGGGAATCCAGGCTTAATGAAAGCATGTAAAAATATTTTACTTCTCACTATAGTTTGCCATATTTTTTTATGTAATAGGAGAACAAATGAGCGTACGTGTCACTTGGTGATAGGTGATCACCGCCACCCACATTATCTTGCAACACCAGAGAAATCACAGGAGCATTGCCGGCCTTTAAGGAAGGTGTAACCGCTTTTTTGGAAAGTATCCATGTCGTATCATCCCGGAAACACCGCACACGGAAGCTCATTCCACAGCTTTGTAGTACGTGGTAGAAAGGTCCTTGAAAACCGCACTATGGAGGACACACATCCAGATGGTGGGGATGATATCCTAATTTCAGACATGGCTATAGTGGATTTCGTACCTGTCGAACTCTTATACTTAAAAAGAAAGCATATGATAAAGCTGACGACATTTGGAATAACCAATGGGCTGATACCTGGAAATGAGGTAAGCTTAGAAAGCCTTTCCTGCATTTATTTTCCTAATTCTTGAGTAACAGATAATTTTTAATCACGATACGACCACCTTAGGACGGTATAATAATACATACCTATATAGTTCAGAAACAACGCTTTCTCACAAACTAAGTAGTAAATTCGGTTCACTCATTTTGGACATACATGACAAAGACATACATACATAAATGAATAGATACCTGTTTTAAGGCCTAGGCCGCATGTCAGTGCCGCTATTAGTCGAGAGTTTGTCGGCGCTTTAAAAATACGCTTTGTCCACTGATGATCCATTGAAAAAATCCATAAATGGATCTTTTTCCACTTTTACTCGTATGTCCACATTGATCCATTAATCAAGACTTTTGTATATAGTGGATTTTTATGCAGAATGAGTGTAAAAAAATCCATTATTAGGATTTAATACACCGAGTGATTAAAAAAATAAATTTTTAGTATAATGTTTATATACAGTCGCGTATATATGATATAATTGAATATTAAAATAAAATTACAATTACAAAATTATACATGTTGGTTTGCATGTAAAAGAAATAAAATTGATTATTTTTTTAAGTCAATCTAAAATCCTGAGATAATGTTTGCCATATCTTCGTGACTGTAAATATGTATACGAAAAACCTTAGATAATTTATATGTCTATATAGAACCTCTTTCTGTTAGGCAAAGCATGACAACAGGCCAGGAAAAACACACCACCACGTCTTCACTTTAGTACTCTATTTACGTGGTGTCAATTATTATGAAATGTTTTGTTTAAACATAAACATGATACTTACTGGGGGTAAAGTCCACCTTGATCTGATAGGGCTTGTTCCGCCGCAGCAGGCAGAAGGCGGGGCCGT
Source organism: Leptidea sinapis (assembly GCF_905404315.1). NCBI lineage: Eukaryota > Metazoa > Arthropoda > Insecta > Lepidoptera > Pieridae > Leptidea > Leptidea sinapis. The sequence continues at coordinate 3,825,193 of NC_066275.1, read as the reverse complement.
CGGGACACGGCTCCAGGTCTACATTGTGGACCAGACACTGGCTGCTGTCCACTGCAAGTTGTATTATGTGAAGTAATTCTATCTTTAGCCGAAGAAATCTTAAAAAAAAAACAGTGGGAGGCGTCTTTGCACAGAATGCCGGCTAGATTATGGTGGACACAACGGCGCCTATTTCTGTCGTGAAGCAATAATGTGTTACCATTATTGTGTTTCGGTCTGAAGGACGCCGTAGCTATTGAAATTACTGGGCAAATGAGACGGTGACGAGCGATTGTAATACGGCTCAGAATTTTGGGGTTTTTCTAGAATCCTGAGCACTGGCACTGCATGATAATGCGCAGGTTATATCAATGACAATCAGCTGAACGTTCTGCTCGCCTCGTCCCTTATTGTCATAAATAAATCTAATTGTCTTTAAGCTTCCGCTAAGTCATAAAGGTGATTTTTTTTTAAATTAATTCCTTCAGAACAAAACATATAGATGTTAGTCAAGATTAACCATTACCACCAAAACCACTGATGATGCCATTCTAAGAGTTACCATTTAAAATGGTTGGATAACCATGTTCTACAAAAATAGTCCCAGGCTTATCCATAAGATAATCTGCAAATGAGAAATAACTGCAGAGGTGTTTTATTGGTAACACTTTTTAATCTATTTAGAGACAATATCCGAACATAAGTTGAGACACTTATAAAACTATTGTGTATTTTATGGAGCCAACTAGGATTAGTAACCGGCAATTCAGTGTTTTCGTATTGTGGATAATGATATCCAATCATTAGCTTATCAATTCTCTCAATTTTATAGGACAACTTCATCATCAGTCGGAAGACGTCCACTGCTGGACAAAGGCCTCTCCCAAAGATCTCCAAGACGACCGGTCCTGCGCTGTCCTGGTCCAACGTATCCCGGGGATCTTGACCAGATCATCAGTCCATCTTGTGGGGGGCCTACCGACACTACGTCTTCCGATACGTGGTCGCCATTCGAGGAATTTTCTGCCCCACCGGCCATCTGTCCGTCGAACTATGTGCCTTGCCCGCTACTACTTCAGTTTCGCAGTCAGTCGGTGACTTTGGTTCTCCTGCGGATCTCCTCATTCCTGATTCGATCTCGCAGGGAAAATCCGAGCCTCTCCATTGCCCTCTGAGCGACAATGAGCTTCCTCATAAGGCTCATAGTTATCGACCACGTCTGCGTAGCGTAAGTCATCTCTAGCAACATACATTGGTTGAAAACCTTCGTCTTCAGAAAGACTGTTGAGGTGTTATTAGATCTTGTAGTTTTCTCAAAGTTAACGCTTTTAAAGGAATCCAAGAAGTGTGCTTCTGCCACTGAGCTAGTTAGAAAAGCACACTTGTTAGATAAACAATGTAACTATCTAAAATAATTTGCCCATATTTTCTAGTTTTCAATATTTTAATCCAAATTCTATAGTCATAATATAATGTTATGCTTAAGTAAAATAATGATGCTATCAGACCCAAATAATATATTTCATTGAAATTTTACTAGAGTGATGTCAGACAAGACCTTCTTTAACGCAAGCAATGGACTTGTATAAGCTTGGGCATAAAATTCGGTGTTTAAATTATTTCTCTATTATTGATTTATATTTTATGTTTAACATCATTTTTCTTTTATAGTAAAAATAAATTTTTACACTAATTCCACCAGAATTGAATTACTTACGTAATTTGTTGATAAATCCAGAAGAAAATTTATAAATACTGACTTTACGTTTCGTTCACATATTAAACGTCACTGGATTTTGTAAAAACGCAAAATAAACATTTAACTCCCCGATTCAACTTGATAATTTTAACTTAATGAAAAGTAAAATCAAATAAGTTACTCAAAATGGTTTCCGTTGCCACCAATGCATAAGTTCATATGTCTAAATGACCTTACTGCAATTGATATTAAGATAGGATTTAGCCTCTATAGAGTAGAAGAATAAGTTTGAATAGGAAAGGAGTTTCTTCCGTATAAAAATAATAAAACAATAAATTTGGTATTTCCTTCATTTTCAGTTATACATTTCTTTGCAAAGATTGATCCTTATCAGCACCAGAGTCCAATAATACAGGGGTATTTTTTTTTGAAAAATCATTCGGGTCGATTTCTGTCAAAAGATCAATAAATTTTAAAAACGAAATATGCAGTTATTGGTTTCGTATAAATCGAGGGCAGGACTTCTTTTACGACTTTCCTCTAAGTCTCGCAGTTTCTGACTTGGCCATCACCGTCCTTCTCAAAAAACCACCTGCATACTCTTAGCTTGAGAGTATTTATAGCAGCCGTTTCCATTCCATCGCTTAGATTGACGTTCCAAGTTTAATATATTAATCCATTTTGTACGTTTTATTGATAGTTTTGATGATAACTTTCTTCAAACCATATACGCAATGACGGTACATGCATAAGTATTTATCAAAATCAAATCAAAACAAATCAAAACCGCTTTATTCATGTAGGGCAAGGAAATGACACTTTTTAATTTCAAATGTTTCTTTTCTTTTTACATTTACCACCACTTTGAAAAAAGTGAGCTTTAATGAGAAATAGTGGCAAGAAACTTATTGCCACTCTTTTTAATAAATATTAACAGCTTCATCGTCTTAGAAATCATTTCAATTACAATATATATAAGGTGATGATATATCATTATCAAATCTTAAAACAATCTTTAAAAATGAAAATGAAAGTAAAAATGTTTTTTATGTATTTAAAGTACAAACACGTGTGTCTATAGATGTGGACTTGTAATTAATGATTGAAATATTGAAATTCAAATTCAGGATCGATAGACGAAAAGCAAAAAGTATAATAATATGTTTAAATATAAATTATCGAATACTGGATGCATTTTTTGTGTAATTAGTTTGTTAATCAGCTTGAATTCATTGTTTGTGTAAGGATGCTTCGTAAACACGATGGTCAACAAATACAATGGTGTACGCGGGTGACACTGAAAGTTTTTAGAACTGGCCAGTTAGAAACATTGCTAATGAAAACTTTTTTTGAATTTCAATTTTAGAACTCTTTGGTAACCTAATGTAGTATATTGCATTCATTTGTCATTTGTTTTTGTGAATTGGCGGCAAATCTGAAACACTTGTTACACGTGAAAATGAACCAAACGCGAGAAAATTTCCGTCAATGATTTATTATGACTTTCGGTGCGGGCTTACTCAACAACAAAGCTATGATTGGCTACGATTAGCATTTCTTAATGAAGCCTCATCTCGTGCCACTATTTATAATTGGTTTAACGACTTTAAGTATGGACGAAGCAATCTCAATTATGATCCGCGTGAGGGACGTCCTTACATATTACACGAACCTTAGGCGTCAGGAAGCTTTGTACCAGATGGATTCCCCATACTTTAACCGACGACCAGACACCTTCGCAAGGACTGGTGTCGACAAATGTTAGATAAGTTCAACGGCGGTGACTCAAAGCTGTATTTGACATCGTCACAGGTGATGAAAGCTGGATATATTGCTACAAACCCGAAAACCAAAAGACAGCTCTGTGGGTGTTTCCTTTCGAGGATCACCACTAAGGTAAAGAAATGAAGAAGTCAAGGAAAAAAGATGATTGCCTCATTATTTCGCGACAGTTGTGCTAGAAGATGGAAGGACAGTTACTGCAGACTGGTATGTCAATCGCTGTTACCTGTTGTCTTGGAAAAAATTCGACAGCAGCGCCCTCGAAGCAGGATCCTCCTTCACCACGACAATGCTTCAGCGCACTCCGCAAAACGGACAGTTGAATATTTGACTGTGGCAGGTGTAGAGATAATGAGTCATCCGCCATACAGTTCTGACTCGGCGCCATGCGACTTTTATTTATTCCCAAGAACTAAAGATAAAATTCGAGGTGTTCGCTACAGAGCCCTGAAGATGCGGTGAAAGCGTACGAAAATGCCATGGAAAGACTCCTAAGGAAGAATGTGCCCACTGCTTTTCTCTGTGGTTACATCGAATGCGACAATGTGAAGTGAGGAACGGAGATTACTTCGAAAAACAATAAATGTATTGGCAACTTTCTACATTAAGCCGTTTTTTATTTTCTAAACATTTTCAGTGTTACCTACCTAGGTACACTAACTCGGTTCTTTAAAGGTCGGAGTGGATTTACAAATAATGATTCCCCATATCTAAGAGTAAAATTAAATGATGACGTCATACTAGTTACACATGGGGTGACCAATGACCATCAACTAACACGCGAAGCCACTGCCGTGTTGATGACAGAAATGTTGATAGTACGAGATTTACTGGACACCAATGACCCCTTAGGTTATCTGTGTAACCGTTCCTTTGTTTATAAAATTGATAATATTATTATTGTGTTTATACTTTATTAATTTAACGAATATCAATATTTTAAACAATTTAATCAATTCGTACATGAAATGCAACGATAAGTTGTTTATAAAGGGGAATGCCCATACGCCGCCTAGGTTTTTCTCGTGCGGCAAAATGAAAACAATTTAGAAATAATTTGCTAAATTCTCGCCATTTGGCCATTTGAATCAAAGTTTTGAACCGGTGATTCATTTTAAAATAAAATAAACATAATATAGCTATTCTGTAAATGGTGGTGACGAAAATAAGGCCATAATTTTTTTAGTTAGATTATAATATAGGTACTATTGACATTTATTGAATTGAATAGATATTTTTGTGTTTGAATCGATTTAGGCAAGATTACATACTCTGAAACTAGTCTAGTAAAAGTCTTTTTTAGGTGATCGAAACTAAAAAAAAATCTTAATGTTTATCCTTATAAACGCTTATTCCGCATTATGTGGAGTCGGCACCCTAATTGAGACTCTCAAATTACAATATTATGATATTTCGCATAATCCGCTCAGTGCTAATCTGATCACAAACTGTAAAAATTTACCCTCGATTAGATAGTGTCGAAGATTTATTTTTGTTTTATATTTTTAGTAGGATGAAAAAAAATATCGTCTTCAATCGATTCTTCGATCGATTTTAGACCGCCATCTCTACTACCTGGCTACATAACATGACTGACATACATGTCTACCATCGCTGCCGCCCGGCTGCTAGCGCCATTACAGTTTGTTATTGTTGATGTTGTGTCGATTGGATTTTTACTCAAATGCCACTCAAACTACATAATTATTCGTCCGTCTCTTATAGGCTGCAAGTCCTAAGTCATCTTTTAAAATACGCGACATGGCTCTTCTTCTAGGTGCTATCTTCATTTTCCGAGATAAAATGTTTTGCTTTAGGACAGGATTTCTTCGAATTCTTTCCCTTACAGCTTTGACCACTTTTTTCGTACGAATACTACGACGACGGCCAGATCTTTGTCTGTCATAAACAGAGTAGGTCTCATTCTACCATTTAATAGCCCAAACATTTAACCACGCATATGGAGAGTTTTAAAAATTGCATTAGGCTCCATATCTACCTTGTGTAATGCAATCACAGCGATTTGGTTCTCTTTATCACCCAACTACATTTTAATATCGCGAAATATTCTACAATGTTTTCGAAAGAAAAGGATACGCTATGGATATTGACTAAGACAGTCATAATAATAATTCAAATATTTTTATTCAAAATAGGATGTGATATCACTTATTGAAAGTCCAAAACTACCACCTATTCCAAAAAGCATGCCTCAGACCTAAGAAGAAAGGGCACAACAATCTCAGCGGGCTTCTTTTTTTTTGATACGGTTACAAAGTATAATCGTACAATTAAACTTATTATTTAATATCCTGAGGGCGGTCGCTGCATTCCCTATCTGTGGTATCATTAAGAAATGTTATAGTAACCTTTACAACACAAACGTTTCTTAACAATTCTTTTAAATATTGTAATACATCTGTTTTGAACTTTTCTGGCAACTGTTGTAAAATAATATACATCGCCCCACAAATTACTTACTAACTCGACTTAGCCGAGAAGTAGGCATTATAAATATATGTCTGTTCCAGATGTTATAATTATGGTTATGACAGTTTCTAGCAAATTCACTTATGTGCCTATGTACATACATTACATTATCAAGAATATATTGAGAAGCAACAGTCAAGATGTCAATTTCTTTGAATTTTGCTCTCAATGATTCTCTAGGACCTAGGTTATAAATAGCGCCAATAGCCCTCTTCTGCAGCACAAATATTGTATTAATTTCGGCAGCGTTGCCCCATAGCATACCATAGGACATAATACTATAGAAAAAACTAAAGTATACTAGTCGCGCCGTATCTATGTCAGTTAATTGTCTAATCTTTTTAACCGCGTATGCTGCAGAACTAAGTCTGTTCTCCAATCCTTCAATACCTGTAGGTATTGTCGCCATAGGGGAACCAGAATTCATCAAAACTTCCTTCTGTATGAGGCTTCTTCTGAGGCATAAATACTCTTAAAAAATTTATAACCATTAATAGAAAGTGTATCAGTTGATAGTTTGTTTATTGAAATTAAATAAGTAAACATTTATTTTTATTATTACGGGACTTCTCTCACTTATTTTTTAAATATTTTTAGTCAATATGGGATTCGTACCCGTGCCGCTAGGCCTATGCTTTAGCGCACTAAGCATCTAATTGACATGATCCATAAGTGAGTGTTGAACAAACATACCAATATTTATGGACAAAATAAAGGATGATATGGATAAGATAACGTATAAATCTTAGGAGCATTTATTAATGGCTAAAACGTATCCGGGCCCTGGGTATGCTAACATAACGCAACCTAGAATTCGCGTGCCATTAATAGGTAAATAATATCTGGACGACCGGGCCTTGCTCGGATTTTTAAGAATGTACAAAACTTGAACAAAAAGAAAAACGAATTCCTATTAGTTTTTCTTTTTGGATTCGAACCGGGGCTTAAGCTTTCCGCATCACGGAATGTCCCAACTGAGCTATTATAGTCTTGTATATAATGGCGAAATTTACCTTTGTATTCTAATGTTATTGTAGCAGTTTCTCATTCAAACACGGATAACATTTTTTAAATTGAAACCTAGATCGATTTCTCGCCCCTGAAACTACCTGTATATTAAATTTCATTAAAATCGTTGGAGCCGTTTCCGAGATTCAGATTATGTATTATATACAAGAATAGCTCGTTTAAAGGTATAACATAGATATGTTGTATAATATAGATATATTGATTTTATGGTATGTTGTAAGGCAATGCACTTAATTGCCTAGTACTAATGTCGTTGTAACAAAAAGTTCCAATGACATTCATTACTTCACAGTGACTTATGTAACAATTGTAATATTTCAGCGCCAGACAGCGTATGCACCGTCAGTGAAGTAAGACTAACACCATGCCCCAACCCCAAACGGTGTAAGATGACCGCCGGGACCCAGTCCTCCATCTCATTTGATTACACTCCGAGTAAGTTAACATTCACACCTATTTATTGCTCAGAGTTTTTATTTTATTTGAAAAACTTACAGTGGTGACACCGAGGTATACTTGTTGGTCGCAAAAATACGATAATTTATGGATACATGAGTAAGATACACTACGATCTGTTAGTAAGACTCATTAAAGAAGTTATTAGTAAAGTTTGTTCTAGTATACATGACAAAACAGAACCCGCAACTTACCACCTACTTTGTCAAGCAAGTGGTAGCTAAAATAATAAGGGACTGGTTTTTTGATATAACATGGGTAAATTTGAGATATGTCTTAATGAAGTAGGTAATTACTCTTGTAGTGGTGTACGACGATTTTACCGATGGCTATTTTTTAATTATAAAAGGCCATATTTTGTATTTCACCTGATTGTAAGTAACAGTAACAGGTCTTGTTCACCACTACGCAACAGCACTCAGGATTTTGAGTTTCCGAGTATCCTGAGTGGCACTGTGATAACGTTCTTTATCTTAACCCATAAACTATCTTTTACTCGAAGCAGGTACTATCTTTTACAGATCAAATTACTTCCGAACCCATGTTTCGGTCTATGACCGATTCAATTCGGAAGCCCAAATCATAAACTATAAACAATTTTCCCAATCTTATCCCAAATTAATCTTAACCTTTATCAGGTAAGAATACCTGAGAAACAAATTTCGTAAAAGGTACAAGTAACAGCAAATAAAACTTAAAATAATCAAGCTAAAACTCTATCTTGTCACTTCAGCACCCTGTGTTGGTTGCATCATCATGTCTTGTATTGAAAACCTTTTTAGGAAATCCCTATGAATTTCACGCTTGCCCAACTACATAATATGTTTCACCTAACGAAAATGCATTTCGGTCAATTAAACTACTACTGTAAAATATTTGATAATCTGGTATAAAGCCTTTAAGAGAACTTGTTGCAATTTAAATAGGATCTCAACATATGAGACTCTTAATATCTCTTATGAATATTATGATAACCACTAATTTTCATTTTCTAGAGTTCTCAACGGAGAAGCTGCTAGCAGGATTGTTCTGGGCGAGTGACAGAGGAGACATACCATTCCCAGATCTGACCGAAGCCGATGGATGCCAGTTAACCAAGTGTCCTGTTGAAGCTGACAAACAACAAACTTTGGACTACAGCATCCGGCTGAACAAGAAGTTGCCTTCCGTAAGCTTCATCTTGTAGTGGAATAGAAGGACTGAAGCTAATCAAGCGTGGCTGACTATATACGACCTCTCAATCAAAATTGGTTACAGTATCAAAATTTTTTTTAATGAAAATAAGGGACGAGACGAGCAGGACGTTCAACTGATGGTAATTGATATGACCTGCCCATTAAAATGCAATGCCGCTCAGGATTCTTCAAAAACCCCAAAAATTCTGAGCGGCACTCCAACTGCGCTCGTTAACTTTAGACATAAGATGTTAAGTCTCATTTGCCCAGTAATTCACTAGCTACGGCGCCCTTCAGATCGAAAAACAGTAATGCTTAATTACTGCTTCACGGCAGAAATAGGCGCCGTTGCGGTACCCATAATCCAGCCGGCATTCTGTGCAAAGGAGGATACCACTGGTAAATATATATGTATTCGCTTACGTTTTCTATTATTCTGTATATCCGTTGCACTTTGTTTGTCTGTATGCTAGTATATTTTTTTATGTCTATGATTAGTGGTATTATTGTTTCTTTCATGCATTATCGAATTAATCATAGATTACGTATTGAATACTACTGGAGTTCGGATCTCAGTCCACAGCCTTATACTATGTATTTGAGAAAATAGTTTAATATGTTATTTGGAGAGTGATAATCTTGCTTGAAAACCATTTTTTTGCATTCTGCTTCAACCAAACCCATATTGCTCACAAATTGTAAGCAAAAGACAGCCAGACATATCCACTGGCCTGTATAAATACCACTGTACAGGCCGTGCCATATGTTTGACAGCAAATTTTTTGTGCCTATTTGAAGCGCCACTCGCGTGCGTCCAGAGAATTAATTTTGACGTATTATTATACGTCAAATGGCTGCGAGAGAAGCGTAGGTATAGTCCCCTGAAGTGTTATTGCATTTTGAATTAATTTCGGTCATTTTCCGTGTTCTTTTTTGTAAATAGTTTTCCTATCGATGATTGTTTAGCTGTCATCACTAGTTTTAGTACCGCAGACTCTCGCTGTATGGCCATCAGCGCCAAAATGGCGAATATCAAACAGGCACAAAAGTACTTTGATAGCCGCCAGTCCTGTGGTAAATAGCTAATAAATAACTAGTGTTCACATGTAACACTTCAGCTTTTAAATAATTATGCTCTTAATAGTGATTTTCATTATTATAACACTAGAAATAAGGGATTGCTTGTAACTAATTCTAGTAGGCTTCATAAGATAGATAATAACTTTAAAGTAAAGGTAAAGGTATACACTTCTATAATAAAGTCCCAGCCATTGTTCAGGCATTTCTGCCGTGAAGCAGTAATTAAGCATTACTGTTTTTCGATCTGAAGGGCGCCGTAGCTAGTGAATTACTGGGCAAATGAGACTTAACATCTTATGTCTAAAGGTAACGAGCGCAGTTGGAGTGCCGCTCAGAATTTTTGGGGTTTTTGAAGAATCCTGAGCGGCATTGCATTTTAATGGGCAGGTCATATCAATTACCATCAGTTGAACGTCCTGCTCGTCTCGTCCCTTATTTTCATTAAAAAAAATTTTGATACTGTAACCAATTTTGATTGAGAGGTCGTATATAGTCAGCCACGCTTGATTAGCTTCAGTCCTTCTATTCCACTACAAGATGAAGCTTACGGAAGGCAACTTCTTGTTCAGCCGGATGCTGTAGTCCAAAGTTTGTTGTTTGTCAGCTTCAACAGGACACTTGGTTAACTGGCATCCATCGGCTTCGGTCAGATCTGGGAATGGTATGTCTCCTCTGTCACTCGCCCAGAACAATCCTGCTAGCAGCTTCTCCGTTGAGAACTCTAGAAAATGAAAATTAGTGGTTATCATAATATTCATAAGAGATATTAAGAGTCTCATATGTTGAGATCCTATTTAAATTGCAACAAGTTCTCTTAAAGGCTTTATACCAGATTATCAAATATTTTACAGTAGTAGTTTAATTGACCGAAATGCATTTTCGTTAGGTGAAACATATTATGTAGTTGGGCAAGCGTGAAATTCATAGGGATTTCCTAAAAAGGTTTTCAATACAAGACATGATGATGCAACCAACACAGGGTGCTGAAGTGACAAGATAGAGTTTTAGCTTGATTATTTTAAGTTTTATTTGCTGTTACTTGTACCTTTTACGAAATTTGTTTCTCAGGTATTCTTACCTGATAAAGGTTAAGATTAATTTGGGATAAGATTGGGAAAATTGTTTATAGTTTATGATTTGGGCTTCCGAATTGAATCGGTCATAGACCGAAACATGGGTTCGGAAGTAATTTGATCTGTAAAAGATAGTACCTGCTTCGAGTAAAAGATAGTTTATGGGTTAAGATAAAGAACGTTATCACAGTGCCACTCAGGATACTCGGAAACTCAAAATCCTGAGTGCTGTTGCGTAGTGGTGAACAAGACCTGTTACTGTTACTTACAATCAGGTGAAATACAAAATATGGCCTTTTATAATTAAAAAATAGCCATCGGTAAAATCGTCGTACACCACTACAAGAGTAATTACCTACTTCATTAAGACATATCTCAAATTTACCCATGTTATATCAAAAAACCAGTCCCTTATTATTTTAGCTACCACTTGCTTGACAAAGTAGGTGGTAAGTTGCGGGTTCTGTTTTGTCATGTATACTAGAACAAACTTTACTAATAACTTCTTTAATGAGTCTTACTAACAGATCGTAGTGTATCTTACTCATGTATCCATAAATTATCGTATTTTTGCGACCAACAAGTATACCTCGGTGTCACCACTGTAAGTTTTTCAAATAAAATAAAAACTCTGAGCAATAAATAGGTGTGAATGTTAACTTACTCGGAGTGTAATCAAATGAGATGGAGGACTGGGTCCCGGCGGTCATCTTACACCGTTTGGGGTTGGGGCATGGTGTTAGTCTTACTTCACTGACGGTGCATACGCTGTCTGGCGCTGAAATATTACAATTGTTACATAAGTCACTGTGAAGTAATGAATGTCATTGGAACTTTTTGTTACAACGACATTAGTACTAGGCAATTAAGTGCATTGCCTTACAACATACCATAAAATCAATATATCTATATTATACAACATATCTATGTTATACCTTTAAACGAGCTATTCTTGTATATAATACATAATCTGAATCTCGGAAACGGCTCCAACGATTTTAATGAAATTTAATATACAGGTAGTTTCAGGGGCGAGAAATCGATCTAGGTTTCAATTTAAAAAATGTTATCCGTGTTTGAATGAGAAACTGCTACAATAACATTAGAATACAAAGGTAAATTTCGCCATTATATACAAGACTATAATAGCTCAGTTGGGACATTCCGTGATGCGGAAAGCTTAAGCCCCGGTTCGAATCCAAAAAGAAAAACTAATAGGAATTCGTTTTTCTTTTTGTTCAAGTTTTGTACATTCTTAAAAATCCGAGCAAGGCCCGGTCGTCCAGATATTATTTACCTATTAATGGCACGCGAATTCTAGGTTGCGTTATGTTAGCATACCCAGGGCCCGGATACGTTTTAGCCATTAATAAATGCTCCTAAGATTTATACGTTATCTTATCCATATCATCCTTTATTTTGTCCATAAATATTGGTATGTTTGTTCAACACTCACTTATGGATCATGTCAATTAGATGCTTAGTGCGCTAAAGCATAGGCCTAGCGGCACGGGTACGAATCCCATATTGACTAAAAATATTTAAAAAATAAGTGAGAGAAGTCCCGTAATAATAAAAATAAATGTTTACTTATTTAATTTCAATAAACAAACTATCAACTGATACACTTTCTATTAATGGTTATAAATTTTTTAAGAGTATTTATGCCTCAGAAGAAGCCTCATACAGAAGGAAGTTTTGATGAATTCTGGTTCCCCTATGGCGACAATACCTACAGGTATTGAAGGATTGGAGAACAGACTTAGTTCTGCAGCATACGCGGTTAAAAAGATTAGACAATTAACTGACATAGATACGGCGCGACTAGTATACTTTAGTTTTTTCTATAGTATTATGTCCTATGGTATGCTATGGGGCAACGCTGCCGAAATTAATACAATATTTGTGCTGCAGAAGAGGGCTATTGGCGCTATTTATAACCTAGGTCCTAGAGAATCATTGAGAGCAAAATTCAAAGAAATTGACATCTTGACTGTTGCTTCTCAATATATTCTTGATAATGTAATGTATGTACATAGGCACATAAGTGAATTTGCTAGAAACTGTCATAACCATAATTATAACATCTGGAACAGACATATATTTATAATGCCTACTTCTCGGCTAAGTCGAGTTAGTAAGTAATTTGTGGGGCGATGTATATTATTTTACAACAGTTGCCAGAAAAGTTCAAAACAGATGTATTACAATATTTAAAAGAATTGTTAAGAAACGTTTGTGTTGTAAAGGTTACTATAACATTTCTTAATGATACCACAGATAGGGAATGCAGCGACCGCCCTCAGGATATTAAATAATAAGTTTAATTGTACGATTATACTTTGTAACCGTATCAAAAAAAAAGAAGCCCGCTGAGATTGTTGTGCCCTTTCTTCTTAGGTCTGAGGCATGCTTTTTGGAATAGGTGGTAGTTTTGGACTTTCAATAAGTGATATCACATCCTATTTTGAATAAAAATATTTGAATTATTATTATGACTGTCTTAGTCAATATCCATAGCGTATCCTTTTCTTTCTGTGCGAGAGAGAGAGATGGAGAAATTCCGTTATTTTTACAGGTCCATTGAAATTGTAACAGTTAGGATTTATTGGAGAGGTAATTCGAAACAAATCATTATAATTTAGTGTATGAAGTGAGCTGATATGCTAGGGAAAGATCTACAGCTTAAATAAAATTCATACAAATTCAGAAAAAGAAACATATCCACAAATGTACTAAGAAATACGTATATATGTATGTTATGTATGTGATACGTTGTACGAATGTTATTAGATTGATAAAGAATGGCTCTTATAACCTTTGAACCTGTTTCCAGTGCGTTTCGTTCATTGAGGACATAACACGATAACAAAAGCTAAACGTCAATTCAATGGATTCATCTATGTATATATTTTTAATGAAAATAAGGGACAAGACGAGCATGACGTTAGCTGATGGTAATTGAAACGCCCTGCCTATTACAATGCAGCACCGCTCAAGATTATTGAACTTGAGACATAAGATGTTAAGTCTCATTTGCCCAGTAATTTCACTAGCCGCGATGCCCTTCAGACCGAAACACAGTAATGCTTACACATTACTGCTTCACGGCAGAAATAGGCGCCGTTGTGGTATCTTCCCATAATCTAGCCGGCATCCGGTGCAAATGAGCCTCCCACTGGTGAAATATAATAAAAACAATATTTTTAATTTAAAATTAACATCAAAACCTGCCTTATCGATGATAGATGAAAATTATATAAATTAACAAAAATCTTATGAGAGATAACTTTTTTTGGCAAATTGAAAAACGCAATATTTTAATCAAATTAATGTATTGTCATCGGTCCTCGATAAATCTACGAAGTTTGAACGAAATCTGGCTGTTTAAAGTGGGTCAAAATCGCGACCAAATGAGTCGGTTACAAACATACATACAGTCGAAGCTAATAAAAAGTGCTATATATTCGGCTTATTGCGTAAAATTTATGTGAGTGTGTGTTTTGTTGGGTTTAGAAAAAAAATTATATAATAATACTTAACTTTGAATAAGTCTGAAGAAAGAAATAACTCTTAAGTATATAAGTATATAACTTTGCAACAATAAACAAAACTTAAAGTTTTCTTATATTATTTTTTATTATTGGATATAATTTTTTTATTTAAAACGTAGTAGTATTTTTTTTTTATCAAAGAATAACAAAACAAGGAACCATTTATAGAACTACTAATATATAATAATGCAGCCGAAAACCTAATAAAAAAAAATGAAATAAATACAGAAAATCCAGCTCAAAATGCATTAATACAGGCAAATTTAATACATCTCGGGAAAAATGGCGAGCTACTTGTAGAACAATTTTGTAAAGTTAACAATTAAAGTATTTCACAGATCCATGACTGTAAAAGAAGTGAAGTAAGTAGAAAATTATATTTAATAATTAAAAACTTACATTCAGGGCATTTCTGGAATTTAGCAATTTCACCGAGTGCAGCACCGATTATGGCCAATAAAACATATAAAAACTTCATGATGCGTTCGACCGACCGCGACTGTTCGACTGCTTGTCAGAATATTGCTAGAGCGGCATTAGAGTTATCTGTCGACCTCTATTAGCTCCGGGTAGGGGTTATTAAAGGTTCAATTTACTTCATTGATTTCAATTTACTGTGTGGTTTGCTAATGGCCTGTAGTTGGACTGATGTGGTTATTACAGTTATATTTTACGATCATTTAATAGGGATGTACAATAATAGATCAATTCACAACAAGTTAGTTTGTAAGCTAGCACTAAATGTGTTTATTTGAAAATAACCACATAATAATTAGACATAATATTTCAAACTTAAATAAAACACTTTTGGGACGAAGTTCCTTATCGCGCGTTGCGAAAGGTTAGATCGAAAAAATTAAGACCAAAAGTTATAACGACACTTTTTGCTATAATTGTAAGCCGTACGGCGTGCGCGTGTTTCTTTGTCTCTCTCTTTCTCTCTCTCTCATAGAAAACAAGCAAGTTATTTTCGTTTCGTCGTTCTATTTCATATTGAACAATAATCCAGCAGAATCCACAAAATATAATACTACCATCGATGCAGTTTTTTCAAGACATTTAAATAAAATAAAATCCCAACCATATGTTACCTACATCAGTTACCACAAGGCAATTATTATTAAATTTGACCCTACCTATTAAGTTTATATTACATTATATTTGTAAATAATAATAAAAAAAAATTAAAACTTAAAAAAAAATATTACAATTCCTTCACTAATTAATCGAAAGGAATTTCGTTCCATCCGGGTGTCCCTTGACACCTCTCAATTTTTTTTTAAAGGTTTAAAATGCGTGTAACTGTAACTGTGCTTTAACATTAGATTTAGATAACATTTCATCCGCAGTCCCCCTGAAAACGAGATCTGGAATGGTCTTGAAACGTCGGGTTAAATAAAATAATAATGATGTAACTTTTACGTAAAATCTTATTCTGCTTTGGCAGCATGAGCTTAGCGAAAACGCACGTGGAACCAAATATTTTATGGAGTGATCGAATGATTCTAGATATATTCCAAGCTGTCATATAAATTACAGCCTAGCGAAATTCTAAGAAAAAATCCATTGTATGAAATATATAATATACTAGTGGACCCAACAGACGTTGTCCTGTACACATGTTTTAAATTTGAAAAATCGGGCCAGCCGTTAGGAGCAGTTCACTAACATACACATGAGCAGGAGAATCATATTATATGGGCGGAATTCACTGAAACAAACAAAAAAGTCATCAAAATCAGCCGTTTAGGAGGTAGTTTAATTGTGAATCTAAACCATTCTCGAATCCACCTGAATACACACAGAAAGTTTCATTAGAATCGGTCCAGCCGTCTAGGAGGAGTTCAGTGACATACACACGCACACAAGAATTATATATATAAAGATAAATATGTAAATCATTGATAGATTGACAGATGACGGCTATATTCTTGTACAAAACGGAGATAGCCGAAATCCACTACGTTTAACGGCCGTTTTCAATAACGTATCTCTAGTTACGGATACATTACTGTCACCGTTTAATGACAAGATCTTATCTATCCATAGTTATGTCTAATGTAGTTATAGTCCAATGCTATCTATCGATAGGTTATTGAAATGTAAGTAAGGAAAAGGATAGATTTGTCTACATCTAGTAAGTTGAACTTAGTATAGATAGGTAAATGAAAACGGCCTATAAGCAACTGTTCGCTTTCAAACTTAGCCGGAGTCGCTATATAATTGTACTTACAACATTTCAAACTTATGTCAAATCACTGCACGTTTCATACTAGACTAAGATTCAATTTTTACGTAGGCAGTCCAGCCTCTCATTCCGTAGTATTTACATCCTCTTTGATCAATTATTCAAAGAAGTCGATTGTCCACTTTGATATATTTTATCTTCCGCCATCTTCTTCTTGGTTCAAAATATAGTAATATTGATACGTAAGTATCCATTTTTTTTTGAAGGTTCCCATGTCGTGTCGTACTGGAAATACCGCACAAGGAAGCTCAATCCACAGAATGGTTGTATGTTGAAGAAAATTCGTAATAATAGTAATAGTACAAAACATGATTCATTTAATGCTAATATCTCTTAGTTTTATGGCAACATAGAACTATCAGACGTAATTTTTAGGATGTTGTTGAAAGCCCAGTGGTTAAAGTATAATCTACTTTATAGAATGTACTGTAAAAAATATAAAATAAGTTAGAAAACAAACAAATAGAATTCATTGAAATACGTTTATTTTTACAAAAATATTTTAAAAATGAGTATTAAAATATACTTAATATTAATGTTAACAATTGCCATTGCTTTTCGTTGTTCAGTAAACTTATATTTACTATATACATTAATACATCTACAAATATGTTTATGCCGTATTTTCTTTGGGATACGGTATGAAATTGTACATGTATAAATTAAATTCTATTTGGTATTTTTCCTGGCGAGTAGTAACGCTTGGATGAGAGTATCTTGTCCTGGTGGATTAAGACTTTTACTGTTAGGGGAAATAAGTCTCATGGTTTCTGTTGAGTGAAAGGTTGGAAAATAAGATGCCAGCAGCCAAGAATCTTTTGGTGTAGAAACTAAAAGGAAATATATACTACAGAAAACGCCACCAGTTTTTTTACGAGTGGGAGGCTCCTTTGCATAGGATGCCGGCTAGATTATGGGTACAACAACGGCGCCTATTTCTGCCGTGAAACAGTAATGTAAACATTATTGTTTTTTTTTTTTTTTAATGGTTTAGGAGGAAAAACGAGCGTACGGGTCACCTGTTGTTAAGTGATCACCGCCGCCCACAATCTCTTGCAATACCAGAGGAACCACAGGAGCGTTGCCGGCCTTTAAGGAAGGTGTACGCGCTTTTTTTGAAGGTACCCATGTCGTATCGTCCCGGAAACACCGCACAAGGAAGCTCATTCCACAGCTTTGTAGTACGTGGAAGAAAGCTCCTTGAAAACCGCACTGTGGAGGACCGCCACACATTTAGATGGTGAGGATGATATCCTAACTTGTGGCGTGTCGTGCGAAGGTGGAAATATTGTGTGGCGCCGTAGCTAGTAAAATTACTGGGCAAATAAGACTTGACATCTTATGTCACAAGGTGACGAGTGCAATTGTACGAGTAGTGCCGCACAGAATTTTAGAGTTTTTCTTAAGAATCCTTAAGTGCCGCTTTTCATCGTAATGGGCAGTGCGTATCAATTACCATCAGCTGTACCAGTAGCTTATATTCGTGTTGTTCTTTTAAGGTAAATAAAGTTTCTGAAATCGTATATTCAATCCAAAAAATTAAAACAAATATATCGATATCCTGGTAAAATTTAAAAAGTTAATATGCAATAGTTATAATTTCATAGGAGTATATAAAATATTATGATTTGAAAATAGCCAGACCTTAAATATCCAAATAGTTGATGAACTAAAAATTAATAATAGCTAATTGTCAATTTAAATATAGCTTATATTATGAACACTTTCTAATATTATAAACATCTTATCGTAATAATTTTTAACAAAACTAACTAACAATTATAATTAATAAATGTTTGGTCAAAAATAAAATATATTTTTTATCGACAGTGCAAGTGATAAGCGGCCATGACACAAGACTGTTGAATATTTCTTGAAAAGATTAGATATAAGTCGCGTTACGTAAATCTAGCGCTGACCGTTACTGCGCAGAAGTCAAAAGTAAGGTATCTAAGGGGGCTAGAGGGATGAAGGGCGAGCTTGCGTAGTTCCGATTGGCTCGCCAATCGTATTCCGTCCCCCGCACCGATACCCCGGGCACTTCAAGTGTACAGTCACGTTCTAAATTGTATAATTGTTTGCTCTTATTTTTTTTGTTGTTTATTGTTAAGTTTGAGTTTTGTCTGTTAAAGACACACACACTCTCACAGACACATAAAATATATTCTATTATTGAGAATTTTTGACGACTCTGGCACGTAATTAACTTTGTACAGAAGTACTTAACACGTTAACTTTAAACATTTTTCAAAGTACATAGCATATTTACATAGTATACACAGCTATCCTCCACATTTCGCCCCGCGCTAGACTAACTATTTGTCATTACATTAAAATAATGCCATTAATATTATTTTACTACTAGTTGACCCGACAGACGTTGTTCTGTATATAATAAATAAAATAATGTTTTATATGATTTTGTCAATAATTTAGCATAACATCAAAAATTACTTCGTAAAATATGCACGCTGCTGTCGTAATGAATTTGTTTCACAGCAAAACTGTCAAACCGTGCGTCAATAAATTCTCTCATAGAAATTATGTATGGACACATCAAAGGAAAAACAAATTTGTTGTTTTTATTTAATTTAGCAGCATTTTCCTATTTATTCACCTTTTAAACCTTCTCTGGACTTCCACAAATAATTCAAGACCAAAATTAGCCAAATCGGTCCAGCCGTTCTCGAGTTTTAGCGAGACTAACGAACAGCAATTCATTTTTATATATATAGATTAATTAATTAAAGTTATATTCCGGGTTCGAATCCCGGTAGGTGCAATCATTTATATGATGAATATGGATGTTTGTATCCGAGTCATGTATGTTTATAAGTATTTATGTATGTTTAATTAAGTATATTGTATTAAATATATCGTTGTCTTGTATCCATAGTACAGGTTATGCCTTAGTTTGGGCCATGACAATTTGTGTAAAAGTGTGTCAATATTATTATTATTATTATTAATCGCCATTACTAATACCTTCGAGAGTACTGAGTTTGTGACAGGAACATAAATAATGAATACAAACTAAACTATAGCTAATGTTGTGGTTGTTGTGTTCGGGTCATCTCGTGGGAAGTGCAGGTCCTGGTGAATACCAGCCTCTTTCAGAATCCTCATCCTGGGTCCTAGGGGAACTCCTAACGCTCTTAATTTATCCTCTCCAACGTAGGGCAGTTCTGCCGCGCCAACTTTTTCTTTCTCTAAGAGTGCTGCATATTTCTGCAAGACAAAATGATTTGTTATCATTATGGTAAGTGGCAAACTTTATTTCAGAACATAGATGGATATTTTTCTTAAAGATTAAAACATTATTTTATTTGCACGGCATGATTTATTTTACACCTTGAAGTTATCACATAGATAAAAGTGTCTTGGAGGTTCTTTTAACTCAGCGCGACAGTCACTACATTTTTAAAAAGAAATAATTGTTATTAAATTATTCTTAGTAAGTGATAAGCGAAGAGGGCGTATGCTCTGTCCAATAGAAAACAGTGTCGCTCAGTTTTCTTGAAAAGCCAAAATGGTGAGCCAACCCAAACATAATTTTTTTTATGCAAAAAAGTATAAGACGAGCATGACGTTCGACGACGAGCTGGTGGAAATTGATACGCCCTTCCCATTACAATGTAGTGCCGCTCAGGATTCTTGAAAAACCCAAACATTCTGAGCGGCACCACAATTACGCTTGTCACCTTGAGACATAAGTTGTTAAGTCTCATCTGCGGCGCCCTTCAGACCGAAACACAATAATGCTTACACAACTACTTCACGGCAGAAATAAGTTCCGTTGTGATCCCGTAACCTAGGCGGCATCCTGAGCAAAGGAGCTTTGCACTGGTAAATAGGATTGAACTAAGTTTATTTTTATAAATCTTCATTAAATATTTCAGTAAAATTATTGAATCTACTAAATCTTCGGAACAAGTAAAGACAGTAAGTTGAACAAACAAGAAACTCTCTGGACACTATTTTTAAGTAAAATACTTTACAAATGTAGCTTATATACAACAAAAAATAGATTATTAGGTGGTGCGTTGACAGTACTCGTACGAATCGTATTCAACGTTCAAAGCATTTTAAATATTTTACACTTAGATTCTGGAATGTTCTCCGCTGCGCTCCGCTGCGCCAGTCTCGAACAATGTGTGACGTCGACATGCTTCATCTTCTGTTAAGCTTTGCTAATAATTGAAACTAAAATGCCGGGTCCCGTAGTTAACATTTGTAACTTTGTAAAAATGAATCTTGAATGTGTCAAGATACAAAAAAATAGAAAGGCACTGGGATCATATATCATCAGTAAGTACGCACTCAAACATCTTATAGTTGCCGTAATTAAAAGCTATTATTCTTAGGTAGTGCAGTATATAGTTTGAGCGCAGCGGAGACCAATCCTTAATCTAAGATCTTACACTTCATAAAAACGAGAACGTGTTGTTTAACGCATTTTTGGGAAGCCGGCAAATTGGATACTAGAGGAGCACCTTTTTCTGTCAAGTAACGTGCAAGCATTATTGTATTTAGGTTTAAGGGGAAGCGTCGCTAGTGAAATTACTATGCCAATTAAACTTAACATAAAACGTCTCAAAGTGACGAGCACTTTGAGGTCACACATTAAAATGTAGGGAAAGATTGAGTGCAATCAAATAAGCTAAGCTCCACTGCATTGTAATTAACAGGGCGTATCACTAATCATCTCAATCATTCTCATAAAAAAGAGATACTGTATCGTTATAAATTATCGCATTGTGGAAATCAGCCTTAACTGTTAGAGCTTGACTTAACTGTTTGTGTTGGTGAAAAGTGACTGTTATAAAAATTTAACCAGCTTCTGTGTACTTACTATATTTCGCAAGTAAGTCGAAAAACTCTCGGTTCCCACATATACATTTCCCAAACAATCTTTAGGTTGATGACCAATATAGCACATTAGTTTTATATTCTATTATTTCACCACTTACCTCATATCCCAACTTTTTCAGGAAGAGTCTCATTAGGGGCGGTTCATCACCAAAGAACTTGGTTAGCCTCTTAACACGGTCGGGATTGCTGAAGGAAAACGGGTCCGAATGACGTTGGTGACCCGATCTTATATATTGTTGTGATCTGAAACAAATACACAGACAATTCGTTATCGTTTTAAAGTGAGAACCCTCACTTCTAGGACTGATACACAAATAAATTTTGAAGACAACATTTTATGAACGATGCGGGACTCGGGATGTACATAGCAAACAAGATTTTATGACGATACGTCACTCGAACGGTTAGCTCGTTCGTAAAAATTTGTTTTCAAATTTTATTTGTGTATTAAATTCACAGAAGTTTTGGTTTCAATTGGAATTAGTCGACAAAATTATAATAATAAAATAAGCAAATAATTATAATTTTTTAATAATAGTAATAATTTACAAACTCCCTCACAAATGATGATTTGTCCTAGTTTATAGCATGTACTATGGTGACGGGACAACGATATATTTAAGGCTGGGGACCGAGCCAACGGTCTTGAGGAATTGAGCGGAGACAGGTTACCTCTCCCCTGCAAGATCGCTATCGTTTCAGAATTAGAAGCATTTTTAATTTATTACAAGCATAATACAACTTTACTAAAAGTAACAAAACTATGTTAAATTTTATTGGTAAATAGAAAATAATTTTTCATACAGTTTTGATTAACATGGCTCCAACTGTAAAAGTAAGAGATACTTTGTTGATATTTTCGCAATGTCTATTAAAGATAGAAATGTAAAGGAAAAACCATATTTCTTTTAATATTCTGTAGATATACAATTATTTTTTGTAAAAATAAAAACTTTATATTTAACCGTTAAGAAATGATTTCACTTTGGTTTTGGCGATTTCTTGGGATAGCGGCCTTAATATAATATACATACTTAAACATACATAGATATATATATATATATATAAAGTCTTTGATTTGAAGACCGACACTAATTATATACATAATATTATAATATATTTTTTCTGGCAAAATACTTTAATTCTGCAGGTGGTCTAAGTGAGCATTTAGAGTGGATCACACACGATTAGTTGACGAGTAAGTTTGTTTGACGTGATATTTAAACAACACATTGTAAAAATTACAAAATATATTTTATTTATGGAAGAGAAGAGCAAACGAGCATAGGGTTCACCCGATGGTATGTGATCATCGTAGCCCATACTTTCTTGTAATACCAGAGGACAGAGGAATTAAAAGCCGGAAGCGCTCATTAACAGCCGGAAGACGTCCAGTGCTGGACATAGGCCACCTCCAAAGATCTCCACATCGATCGGTCATGCGCTGCCCTCATCCAACGTATTCCGGCAATCTTGACCAGATGGTTGGTCCATTTTGTCGGAGGCCTACCATTACTGCGTCTTACGGTAACAAGAACGCTGCCGACCTTATTAACCATCCCACATACATATGAATTCACAAAGCCATATTAAATGTATTCTCACTTGTACATATGCCGCAGCGCCGCAATCTCTGCTCTGATGTTGTCCATCTCCTGCATCACCAGGTGTTGGGTCCGCATCTCACTAGAGAGATGAGCCACCGACCGCGCCAGGGTTACCACGTGGGACTCCAGGCGTTGGAACCGCTTGTTGATCCCCTGAAACGTGAAATTATGCTCAAACTTTTTATTTAAAATATGATTTCTAAATCATTTAATGGGTGGTAGATTCAAAACGATAATATCCCTCAGATCTGAGAAGAACGGTCGCAAGTAATTCAGCGGGTTTTTTTAAATTGCATCATAATATTGATTCATTAAATAGTCTGGGGGAGATCACTAATTTTTATCTTATACATAAAATTCTCGTGTCCCGGTAATTGTTACCAAACTGCATCTAAAATACATACGACTTCAAATTTTCACCCTTCATAGGGTTGCAAGATGGCAATCGAATACAATAATTATTGCAGTACGAAAAATTTTATGTACGATAAATTTTGGTAGGTCTGAGAATCGGTCGTCATCTATTTTTTATACACCAAAAATTATGATTATTGATTTTTTTTTATTACTTCAATTGGCAATACAACGTTTGCTGGGTCAGTTAGTTATATATACAATTTTGAAAATTATTAATTTTTATATAATTATTAATTTAATCAAGAATCTAGTGATTGCTGGATTCGTTGACAGTAAAACATACACACATACACTTTTCGCTGACTCCTTGAAAATTGATTTTAGTGTATGCTTTTGAGTGTTTTGACAGTTGACGGGAATAGTTTTTTTTTAATGAAAATAAGGGACGAGACGATATATTTGAAAACTAGGCTGTCTGTAATATATTGTATATATTACAAACCTTTAAGTCGTGTTTCTTCCGATGGTCGGATGACCGTCGCTTATCCCTTACTGGTCTGCTGCTCACGGAACTTGATGGTAGAGAGGACATGCTGCCGTAGCGACGCTTTGACGATATCCTTTGATTGACGACGAAATGAAAGGTTAAAACAGGTAATCAACATTATATCTACACACAGCAAGCCTATGTCGGGTTTATCAGACATTAATTATACATGTAAAGTGCACTATGAAATTATATTAAATCTCTAGCACTAAGCAAAACAGTCGACTATTATTGTAAGTATTTCAACTAATAATATAATATTGACACACTTTTACACAAATTATCTTGCCCCTAATTAGGCATATATAGCCTGTTTTATGGGTTGCAAAACAACGATATATTTAATACAATATACTTACTTAAAAATACATAAATACATATAAACATGCGTAAATACATTTAAGCATCCATGACTCGGAAACAAACATCCATATTCATCATATAAATGCTTGCACCTACCGGGATTCGAACCCGGGACCTCTAGCTTAGTAGGTAGGACTCTCGGCTATACAGGTCGTCAATATAGTAGAAGTTCCCGTGGCAGGCATACAGGTGCCATTATAATGCGTTCCGTGTGGCGTTGTCGTGGCGCAGGTTATTCGTTTACCTTAAACCGCCACAGGAAGCGATGGCTGATTCATACGTCATGATCAGAAGGGCCTGAGGGCATAAGTAGGGACTTATGATGGCTGGATGAGTCCGTCATCGAGAACTTAGCTTTTGTTGTTAAATTCATAACATTTATTATATTCAAATTCAAATATTTTTATTTAAATAGGATTCAAAATCACTTATTGGACGTCAAAAACTACCACCCAATCTTTTGATTGGGTATTTTTAGACTGCGTCAACCTGAGAAGAACGGGGGCAATAAACTCAGCGGGCTTTTTTTTAAAGTGGATTACAATGTATTATAGTATAATAAACATTAATACACAAAGAGCCTGAGGGCGTTCGCTTCATTCCCAGTCTGTGATATCATTAAGAAAATCGTCTATGCTAAAGTAGCCTTTCCCACGCAAACGTTTTTTAACAATTCTTTTAAACTTCGTAACACATTTGTTTTGTACATTTTCTGGGATCATATTGTAGAAGCACATATACATCACCGAATAATAGACTCACAACTCGACTTAACCGAGTAGTATAATAAGTCTATGTTTGTTGCTTATGTTAACATTATGATAATCACAGTTTCTAGCAAATTCCTCAATGTGTTTATGAACATATAGAACATTATAAAGAAAATAGTGAGAAGCAACAGTCAAAATGTTTGTTTCTTAAAAATTTTCTCTTAATGATTCTTTAGGACCTAGGTTATAAATAGCGCAAATAGCCCTCTTCTGCAGCACAAAGATGGTATTAATATCGGCCGCACTGCCCCATAACAATAGACCATAGGACATAATATTATCAAAATAACTAAAGTTTACTAGTCGCGCCGTATCTATGTCAGTTAACTGTCTAATTTTTTGACCTGTGTGCTGCAGAACTAAGCCTATTCGCCAATCCTTCAATATTGCCCCATTGCAATTTGGAATCAAGAGTAATGCCAAGAAATAGAGCAGATTCCACTGGTTTTAACACCGCTCCGTTTAATAAATTATTCGCATCAACATTTTTGACATTTGGCGCGGTATATTTAATATATTTAGTTTTATGATTACTTAACAATAAGTTATTGGGGCTAAACCAGTACACGATATCCGATAGCGCATTGTTTACTTCGCCATATAAAACTTGGCTTCTTTTCACTTTGAATATGAGTAAAGTGTCATCCGCAACAATACCACCTTGTGTTTTTTTTCTACAAGGTAAGGTAGATCATTTATATCAATTAGGAAGAGAAAAGGTTCAAAAATAGACCTTTGTGGTACCCCAATACCGAGAGGAGTCCTAGGAATTCTCCTGCTATTCCAACCCTATGAATCCTATTATTGTAATATGAGATCAGAAGATCGAGCGCAGCTTTCCTGACTAGCGTTAAATGCTGAACACAATCAAAATCCTTAGATAAATCACAGAAGATATGATTGAATTAAAGTAATTAATAAATGATGAAGAAAATATTGTTTTTAGGACTGGCAATGAATTTCTTGCCACTTGTTCTCAGTGCTCAGCGGTGAATGGTAAAGTAAGTTAACGTTCATAGGTTTAATTTTGACGTACATGTGTATTATGAGTTGATACGATTTTATTTCAATCTAACTAAATAAAATTTGTTTAGTTATTATTAAATCAAATGGGGTAGTTGCAATGAGCATTTATGTTTCAAAATATGAAAACGTAAAGTGCTCATTGTGAAGATCTATTTAAAAGAATAAAAATGACTTAAAATATTCCAAGAGAATAACGTAAAGTAAACCATGGAATAATGACAGCAAAATATAACTTAATAGTAAGATCAACATGATATATCACGACATACTTTAGGAGTCTTATAAATTATTACTGTACAATAATATAGCTTATACATCAGAATAGCACATAGGCTACAATATATAGTTATAGGTTATAGACAGTCTCTCAAAGAAAAATTTAAAGAAATAAATATTATGACTGTTCATTGTCAGTACATTTATGAAAATTTAATATACGTTCACAAAAATCGTCACCTTTTTGCTCTTAATAGTGATTTTCATTATTATAACACTAGAAATAAGGGATTGCTTGTAACTAATTCTAGAAGACTTCATAAGATACATAATAGCTTTAAGGGTAAATACTTCTATAATAAAGTCCCAGCCACTGTTCAGGCATTGTACAATATTGTATATTTTTATTGAAAAGAGCGCAAAAAAAAGAATGCTGGGAGAGTTTCTTGCGCCGCTTCTTCTCTCTCAGAGCGCCATTTGTTTCCGAAGCGGTAGTAGTATCTAGTAGTTATTAGAAATGACATCAAACAGAATTCTTAAGGAATAAATTTTGAGAAAATAAATGCCTTTTATATCAAGCTGTAGTGTGAATTATCCAAAATAAAACGATAAGTGTCAGTAAGTAGGAATAAATCTGCAATCTGCGAGGTATTCATGCGACACAAAGATTGTAGGGGTTACAAATATTAATATAATAATCATTTTATTCTAGCTCACCTTGCTTCCCATGTGGGTTGTTTGGGCATGTTTGCCGGCTTCCTAACTCCCAGCAGTTGCAGCACTTCAGCATACATGTTCTCCAGGCCACGCAACTGTCTGCGGATGGCTCGAGCGTCTCCCGTGGACGCATCACTGTCTGTCCTGCCATCCAGTAGGGAGGAGAGGTCCAGGCTGCGAGTTGTGGTCGAAGTCATATCGGTAGTGTCTAACCCGAATACTGGAATATATTTCAGAAATATAAATTTTTTAACTTATTTATTATATCTTGGAATGTTACATGCGCAGTGTTTCTAGAAAAATACAACATGAGACGAGCTGGACGTTCAACTGATGGTAATTGATACGCCCTACCCATACAATGCATTGCCTTTCAGGATTCTTGAAAAACCCAAAAACTCTGAGCGGCACTACAATATTGCGCTCGTCACCTTGACACATAAGATGTTAAGTCTCATTTGCCCAGTAATTACACTAGCTACGGCACCCTTTAGACCGAAACACAGTAATGCTTACACATTCACGTCACGGCGGAAATAGGCGGCGTTGTGGTACTCATAATCTAGCCGGCATCCTATGCAAAGGAGCCTCCCACTGGTTCTTCTGGTGTTGCAAGATAGTGATCACTTACCACCAGGTGACGTTTCCTCGTTTGTCCACCGTATTGCGAAAAAATGTTGTTGATGTTAAGCCATACCATTTACCCATAGCAGTAAAGATGTGACCCGAGTCATGCAGAATAGAATGAAGTAATGCTAAAGCGAAGAGTTACGCGAGTCGATACCGAACACACCGCACTGAACCCGTCCTTCATCCAGAAAAATAAAGATGAAATGCGTCATGTGCCTGCAATTGTAACCTTCAAACCGGAAATCATGAGTTCAAGTTTACGTACGCACGAACAATGAAAATTATAGGCGATTTTTTTTAATGTTTCTATGTGTTCATAAGCACATTGAGGAATTTGCTAGAAACTGTGACAATGATAATGTTTACACGAGTCATCGTTTAAGTCGAGTTAGTAAGTCCCAGTCCCAAATATGATCCCAGAAAAAGTACAAAGCAAATGTGTCACGAAATTTAAAAGAATTGTTAAAAAACATTTGTGTGGGAAAGGTTACTATAACATAAACGGTTTTCTTAATGATACCACCGACTGGGAATGAAGCGAACACCCTGAGGCTCTTTAATTACAAATATTTATTGTAGGATATTGTAATCCATATTTTTATAAAAAAGCCCGCTGAGTTTCTTGCGCCCGTTCTTCTTAGGTCTGAGGAAGTCTATTTTCAATGGGTGGTAGTTTTTGACGTTCAATAAGTAATTTTGAATAAAAATATTGGAATTTGAATATATACAGAGAAGTTCAGAAAAATCTAATACTTTTCTTGAAATTAAATCTGCACGGACTTGCTTGCTTTTACTTTACAAAAACTAAAAAAAATATAGTTGGAATCAAATGGCTTGAATAAGGGATAAACTGCCGTGTATCCTAAGCACCGTTGATAAATATATTCAAATTTAATTATTGAAGTAATACTACTCTTCAGTTATGAGAGTAAAATTACCATGATCCTCGCACACAGCAACACCATTTTCCGACACCATGAAATTTCTATCTTCCCCTAGTGTAGTGAACTAATATATATTAGGATATATATTAAGTGACACTGTCAATACTTTACCAAAATAACTCGTAAGTATGAAGAAAACCAAGTTGTAAGAGGACATGAGGTTTGTATTCAAAATAGTTTTAACTTCTTATGCTATTTGTAGCGCCACGTGCCAGATAAGTATAACTTCTTGTACATCAGAAGATACACAAATACTATTTTCATTTAAACCTTAATTTATTATAGCTAGTCCCTATCTCTTTAAGATAAAGAAAGTTTTAGGGTTGTCTTGTTACTCACGATGTTTTTTGTAATGATGATCCCTCTTCGATGAGTGCTTCTTATGTGAGTGCCACCGGGGTGACTCCCTACCTCGTCTGCGATCCTCGGGGTATTCTGCTGAACGTCCCGGTAAACTGTAACACATGATGTGCCCTTAATATCAATCAAATGGAAAATTCTATTTTCTTTATCTGTCCTTATAGGCCAAGACACGTTCTGTATGGTATGTATTTGGTTAAGGTCTTCCCAAAGGATTGCCTTCAATGTTCGCCACTGAACTCTCCTGGGCCCTCAATCTCTCCAACACTTCCTGTGTCATTGGCCCTCTGTTCTGAGCTAGCTATATGACCTGCCCATTAAAACCTTGAGTTCTTGTAGTTGTAATCTATTGGGATATAGCGGCTATCTTAGTTCTGATCAATTGATTAATTGTAGTTCTCGAAAAATCTCGATAGGTCCGTCATTATAGTATTGTATATTTTATTAAAAAGAACGTAAAAAATAATGCTGGAAGAGTTTCTTGCCCTGTCTCAGAGCGCCATTTGTTTCCGAAACGGTGGTTGTTTCCGAAAAGTGTTTGAACTGACATCAAAATAATTCTAAAGGAATCAATTTTAAGAAAATAAATACCTTTGAATTAAGATATAAGTGGCGCGAGAAGATAGACAGTTAAAAGTGTACAAGATTACTGGAATTACCTGTTTCTCTTATGCAAGTCGGAGGAGGGTGAGAGTGGGGGGAGTGGGGGAGTGACCGAGCTATCTGAGCTGTCGGACGAGTCCAGGCGCATGTTAGAGAGCTTCGGCTCCAGGATCTGACGAAGTTCACACTCCACAAGGTCAGCCCATTCATTTTCACCACCTGATCAAAATACAGTTTACTATTAGTTTTAGCATAATATTAAAGATAGGATTAATTATTATAAGAATTTATGATGGCTTAAATCAGTTTATCCAATACTTCATTGAGAGTATTTCATAATAATAATAAGGCTGTATCACATTCATTTACAAGTAACTAACAATAAAGATAACTGCGTAAATATTATATCACCAAGAAAATACAATTGTAAGATTTTAATTATTTTTAAAATTATTAAGTCCCCCGGCATTACTAAAATGTCCAACGGTTTAGTTAAACGAACCCTTTTAGGAACAATATTTTTCGAGTCTACACTTTTTTACTATTTACATGTAACAATTAATAGCATACATGGTGCAGGCGTCTGTTGACTAGGTCCTGGCTGTGGCTGAGCTCTAGTCTCCCTGGTAGCCGCATCAGAATCAGCAGACGTCTCGTGGAGACTCGCATCAGGTTGCCTGCCACTGGAGTATGCCACGCTACCCCTACCAGAGTCGACGTTAGAAGATTGTCCGCCGTTTTTATCATAATCTGTGGTAAAAGGAAGAATTTATTAAGGCTTTTTCAAAATAACAATTTAATAAAAAGAACAAAATTAAAAACTAATAATTATATATTAGAAAAGCCATGCCAAATGACATTCATTCACATAGTCTGGTGGTGTGTAGAATGAAGTTACATGACATTTTGGTTCACCAACTATGAACTTCAAGTTTATTATAGTAGAATGAAGCTGGCAGAATATGTTTGAAACAATCAATGAACTTAATTTGGTCTGTAGGTATCGTTTTGGTATCGTTATGAATATTTTTGGACTGACCTGAGCTAGCTGCAGAACCACCGGCACCCTTCTTCCCAAGTGCCTTTAGATCTTCTATTCTATTTGGTGTCAGTCGTGAGGATGATGGTTGAGGGTTATAAGCCTCAGCTTTGCCACTTGAATTATAAACACTATCCGCAGACTTTTGACTCGCACTTTCATCGTTATTTTCCCTTTCCCCTGAATTGGAAATATCTTTACGTCTATGACTTTGCGTATCAGGTGTCCTTCTAGATTCCCTTTGGCTGTCAGGGGTTCTTCTGTATATTTCTTGGTTTCTTTCCTGTCTTGACTCAACAGATCTTCCACTTGTACGTATTCGTTCTTCAACACTGTTTCGCCCTTGTGCATGTCTTACTTTGAATCCGCCATCGTCGGATTCTCGCTCTTCATTTCTGGGAGGACCGTTTTCATTTGGTATCCCATCTAAAAGATTACCATATGAGTTTCTTCTAGATCTATCATGAATCTGTGGTGAGATAACTTCCTGTCTCTGTTGTGGCTCTTCAAGTAAATGTGGATGAGAAGCTGCACGTCTCCCTTCCACAAATCTTCGTTGCTGAATGATTTCTCGTTCCAACTGCTGTGGACTTCGTAAGTCAGGTCTTGAGTGTGAATTCTCCGCCTGTTTTTAAAAACAAGATGTATTAGTGATGGCTGGAGGTAATGTTAATAATTTCTAGAAAAGTAATATGTATTTAATTCGCAATGAGTTGCTACCCATAATTTCGTGTATGGATATACGTAATCATTTTTGTCTGTTACAACCGTTATGAAATATAATCTCTTTTCAAAAATCGTCAAGCCAAATAAGCCGGAGACAGACAAAATTAACAAATATATAAATTGATGAAAGTGTCGTTTAAAGTGTTAATATGCATTTATTTAATAAAAAATCAGTTAATTTGACGAACTTTTAAATCTGTAGGTGCCTACTTGATGCTTTTAAAATAACAATAGACCCAAAAACCTATTTTGCTATTTTGTTTTGGTGCAAGTGTCCTTGATCGGAAGACGGTTGAATAGAAAAACCGTTGGCGTTTGAAGAACCCATACTTCTTTACCATATCCTAAAGAAAAACATTATAGGCATGACCAACAGAAATCTGATACGTATTTAAAACATTACTTGATAGGCAATAAAGTCGTTATAGCAATAGTCATGCTATAAACCCATCAATATGTAACGTCTTTCTTAAAATTTGTTTCCGTATATACCAATTCGAATTTAATATGTAAGATATCGATTATCAAGTATATACTTCATTTATTTTGTATTTTTTTTCATAAAATATCTATAACGAGGAAATTTTGAAGCAAGAATTTGTTGAATCTCTATTTTTACTAAAATTCTACACCTAAGAACCACAGGCTCAAACAGCTAATAGTAATAGTAATATTGCAAATACGTCATACGAAATTAATATTTTTCTACAAATCAAACAATCCATCTGCAAAATCGGAATACCCGTTTCCTCTACGAAATATCTCAGCTTAGCAATTAGTAACAAGGCAGTGTGTTCTTAATTGTTCGTTCATGGGAATATATTTGATTGTTGTTATTGTGATATGTGGGAACAACGGGGATTGCATGAGAGTTCTCGAGGTCGTGTACACGTTTACTATAGCTTTGAAAGTTTTAAATGAAAAAACTGCACATACTGTCACTGCGTTACAATGATACCTACTGCATAACATATTTATTATTACAATTCTAGTAGTGAATAGTAGTTTAAAAAATACGCTTTAAAAAGTAGAAAACAATAAACAATTCATGTATTTACTTTTAGATTGTAGTATTACATGATTGACAATGAAATTAATTTACTGATCATTAAACATATTACAGAAAAATGCTAAGTAAGGCTTTGTAAAATTACTGTTACATCTTTTCAAAACACCTATTGTAGATACTGTTCTTTCAATAACTTATTACTCAAACAATGGTTTGTACTTATTCTAATAATTAATATACTTTTACCCACTTTGTTATTGTAATAATATTAACAAAAATGTGATAAAATTTCAAAAATAGCTTAACAACCTGTGGCTGCGTCCCAGTTTTCAACGACGTGAAGTTAGCCATAGATCTCACATCCAGGTCTCTCTGATACATCGCACTCCTCCTGCCAGGTGCTCCGTACTGCTGGTACAGTGCATCAGCCCCCAGAGCCTGGGGCCGGTGCGCCAACATCTCCTGCGACCTCGCCTGATGGTTCAGCATCATTTGTTGCTGGTAAATCTGCTGTTGCACTAACTGTCTATAAACATAATATACATTCAATAAGCAATGTTTCGCGACAGTGTTTTGTAAAACATAAAACTTTATATATATTACATATTCTTCAATCAATGTTGATATGTATTCTTGGTATTTATTGCGTCAGTTTTCTTTATCTTTAGATTTAGATTTATTAAGTATAGAAATGTGTATTAATGTTATTAATCTTTTTGCGGTAGTTATTGGAATATAAAGTATCGAACTTCTAAAATTTCGGTAAAAATACAGCAATTCATCACCCTTTCCAAAATA
This sequence comes from Leptidea sinapis, assembly GCF_905404315.1. Lineage (NCBI taxonomy): Eukaryota > Metazoa > Arthropoda > Insecta > Lepidoptera > Pieridae > Leptidea > Leptidea sinapis. Next base: position 3,792,044 of record NC_066275.1, on the reverse strand, counting down.
TGTCCTCAATAAATTTCATTAACATCGGTCGACTATTTGGAACGAAAAACAATGCTGCTTAGAGTTTTGAGTTTTTAAGAATCTTGATTCTGCCAATCATCAGATAAATGTCATACATACTTTCATATCATAAATAATATAAAGTCTTAATTAATATGGTTATTAGTAGTAAAGAAACATAATAGAGTGAAATTGTTTACAACCTTCGATTGAGGTCAACTACAGAGACATTGAACCGTTACAGTACATGTTATTCGTAACACAAACTTTTTATCAATTGTCTTTTTTATTTTGATGATTGGTCACAGTTTTGTTGTGAGCAATCCAAATCGGTTATAAGGTCTTCTGTTGCATCTTAAAATAAATAATAGTCTGCAATCATCTTTAAGGGATCCTTAATAACAAATTTTGATAAGTAATTTGACGAATTGTGAATTTTGTAGTTATTGAATTTTTAAACTTATTATCAGAAATTATCATTAGTTAAACAGAGCCTAAAGAGCTCTTCCATCGGGTTACGGGTTTAATCCGATTTAAACGAAAGTTTGCTTTATACATCTAAAAGGACCACTGTTACAACTATTGATTATTATGCCTAATAAGTACACATTTATAGTTTCATATATTGGATGAAGTAGGAGCGAACTTTTCTTCAAATAAGAGCAAAATATTGTATTTTGGAAACTTATTATTATCTTATACTAACGTCTGAGTGATCAAAAGAAGATAGAATTGTATAAAATATCACGGATAGTAGAAAGTAGCTCAATTAGCGAGGATGTGATATTTCATAACTGTTATGATTATTATAGTAAAATATGAATATTATGGTAAATCTTACATAATGTTTTACGAAACACCGGTGACTCGTCCGCATTGACATTACATTAGTAAATCAATGAGTATTTGGCTTACTATAAATATTTATTATACCATATCCATCCCTACTCTGTGATTATACCATCCATTATTTTAGTAAAAGTTAAATAAACAGATCTGTTCTTACCTATGAGGTGATGGACTTGGATACGACACATTGTTTGCCATTCCGTGATTGTATTGCATTTCTGGCCTCGCTTGCGGCATCGGTCTCCCATATATTCCCTGCTCCACCTTCCTGACTCCTTCTCTTGTCGCTGCTTCAGGCTCCCGTTTCCTCTCCTCAGTATTATTCAAATTAGCTTCATCGTTTGTTTTATCACATTCAATACTCTCTTTACCCTTAAATCTATTTGAGATCATATCTTTTAACGTGTGATATGTTTTGCTGACAGATTTGGCGCTTTTTGGTGCGTCTCTTGTATTGTCTTTGCCTGTTTCAACTACTGTTACCATGTGTGAGTTATTTGGTGTGTTCTTAGCGGGAATGGGCGGTTTTGGTGTCTCGTAATTCTGACTTCTTGGTAGTCCTTGGTTTTGATGTCTGGTATAGCCGTAATGGTCGTGGTAGTTTCTGATGTCTCCCGATGTTCCCGCTTGTTGATTCTGAAATTGTTTATAGTTTTGATGATAATAAGTTTCATTTCTATGTGATGGCAATACCATTTAATTTATATTTTGATATGCCTATAAAAAATATTCTCTAAGCTCTCTATTTATATAATTCTTTGTTGTTTTGTAATGTACACTAGTAGGCTGACTTTGACGATGACCCGATCGGATAGATGATAAATGCAGAAACTAATCTATACGCAATCTCAATGAGACTATTATCTGTTAATTTTGGAGCCACTTAAATTTGAAAACTGTTTTTTAATTAAAAGGCATTTTTATAGAGTAGGATCATAATAAGAAAGCGGGTTACTTAATGGCAAGTAATCACCGCCGCAAATCCTCTATTGTTGTTTCAAAGTGAAAGTAAAATAAACTTTATTCAAATAGGCTTAAACTAAGCGCTTCTGAATCGTCTCTATAAATATTCCTTTTAAAATACAGAATTAACCATATGTTCGTAAAAAGTTGAGCGAGTAGAACATATAAGAAACTCAACGGCCACTCTTTTCAATCAAATAGAGTAATTTGACAATGACAATTAGTTTGCATATTATGCTGCATCCAATATATGAGCCTTGTTTAAGTCGTGTTCTATTGTAGATCAGAGAAATCACAGGAGTATTAACAGTCTTTAAAAGGTTACATTAGCTGAGCTCTTTCTCTGATTTAAGAATTCTAAATCTATATTTCTGTTCCGCTGACGCTGGGAGCAGTGAAATAAGGATAAATGCAGCTTAGGATTAAACTCATGAGTGAAAAAATCAGGGTTTGTTCCGGACTTTTTTCTTATCCAACAATATACTTTCCCGTCGTCAAGGCCTCCGTTTGCGGCCTATTTGATTAAGCCATCTACTATTAATCTAGCACTTATTTAAAAAAATGTTTCAAAGAAAGCGTAACAGTGTGACAAATATAACGACAATCTTGATCTTATTTGTAAAAAGTGGAAACCAAAGAGCTGAGTTTCATCTTAAGGCTATGTTTTTAAGAACTAATGCGGAAATGTCTAAAAAATTTAGTTTCGAGACTCAAATGAAAATATTCTTAAGGCTAACTAACATACGATATTAAATTTGAATTAGCATTCACAGTGGCGTAATAACCTCGTTCTTAACTACGATAAAATCGTTCAACTGAAATATTCCCATGGCCACATTGTTCCACAACTGTGCCTCTTTCACCTGTTAGCAGTAAGACGAACAACCCATTCTTATATGAGACAATAAGTTTATATCAATCACAGAAAAATGTCTACGAATTTAAATCGCTATAAATTTTACTTATTATTATTGTATTTTAAAACTTAAACAATGTAAAATGGAAGCAAAGTGATAGCTATCAGGTTCAACTGCAGTCTACCAGTGGAAGGCTCCTTTACACAGGGTGACGGCTAGATTATGGGTACCACAATGGCGCCTATTCCTGCCGTGAAGCAGTAATGTGTAAACTTTACTGTGTTTCGGTCAGAAGGGCGCCGTAGCTAGTGAAATTACTGGGCAAATGCGACTTAACATCTTACGTCTCAAGGTGACGAGCGCAATTGTAGTGCCGCTCAGAATTTTTAGGTTTTTCAAGAATCCTGAGCGGCACTGCATTGTAATGGGCAGGGCGTATCAGCTGAACGTCCTGCTCGTCTCGTCCCTTATTTTCATAAAAAAAAAGTTAACAGACAGACGAACATAACAAAACATCTACAAACGTATGAAGCATTATATAATCCAAAAGCTGGGCTAATCAGAGTATTTTTTTATAGACGAGGAGGACAAACGAGCCTGTCACCTGGTGTTAAGTGATCACCGCCGCCCACATTCTCTTGCTGTTGCTCCAGCGGTGTTCCAGAGGAATCACAGGAGCGTTACCGGCCTTTAAGGAAGCAGTACGCGTTTAATGAGAGTTACATCTTATGTCTACCCGGTGACGAGCGCAATTGCGATGCCGCGGCCGCTCGGAATATTAGGTTTTTCAAGAATCCTGACACCACATTGTAATGGGCTCGGCGTATCCAAAGGGCGCTGAGTTTTACTTAAGTAAAGTCTGATCAAAGTCTAAATAAGCTTTATTCATCACAGCATAGCAGGAGCAAAATTAAATTCAAGATAATAATTATATTTTTGTTACAATTAAATCACAAATATTAAAAAGTTGTTGTACATTTCGTAATATTAAACTCGGCTTGAAGTTTTCACTTTTGGCGTGTGTCTATGGTTTTTTGTTCAAAGATCTCTCTCTCTGATTTTTTTTTTATTACATTTTACTTTGTTAAAATATGATATACATTTAGGATGGACTTTATTTTTGCAGCAGTTTAGTATGAATGGTTTCAGGTGACTGGTATCGACTTATTTCAGTCTTATTTTACTCGTCCGTGTGTACCGTAAACACGGACGAGTAAAATAAGGACTCCGTGTCACCTTACATAACAGTGAGGCACCAAAACAAGCCGGTAAACGTGTAAACACATAGCCCCACGCATACACTTACAATAATAACACATACAAAACACACACAAGCCGATCGGCCGCTATTATGAGATTTGCCATCGTCTGTGACAGATCAGTCTGCGTCGCAATAATATATTTTAAAAATGCCGTCGTGCATTGTGAAAAATTGTGAATACAATACTATAAAAGTATTTGAGAATATATGATTATTTAAGGGAGAAAAAATTGTGTATCTGATATACCCCGTAACCGCATACTCACTAGCATAAAGGTGCTTCACTTGCCAATATCACGGGACGGAGTCCTTCTTTTTTTACAAGTCCGTAACGGTACATAAAGTTTGACTTTTGACGGTTTCCTAATAAATACTATTAGATAGAATACCGAAAATTAAAAAACTGATTTCAAATAGTAGCAAACTCAAATTTCCGAAATTGTGGTTTGACAAAGAGCTTTGACATTCTCAAATGCATTTTTTGACCAAAATTAACACCTAAATGAGTGACGAGTTTTGAATTTTACTTCTCCTATAAATACTTTCAATATTATGTAGGCTTTTGTTTGGGTTCAAAATAGCGACTTCTTAAAAATAAACGTAAGTCTTTATTTTTCGGACATTTTATATATCAAAATGTTTAAAACAAAATAAGGCATGAAAAGTATTCATTTATCATTAGTATCCTAATAATTATATGTTGTATCGCATAAGAGCGATTCGTTTCATACTTTGAAGAAAATAAATACTCTTTAAATATACCCACACTTTCTAAAGCGAACTCCACCATTTTTATATCACATAGTAATACATACAATCTTATTAATTAATGTCTCATTTCACACAGATCCAAAAACACACTTTAAAAACATACTATTTAATATATTTTTTACACTTCCATTTATATATCTACATAGAGATATTCTATTTTAAGCACACTAATTGTTTTTTGAAATTCACATAGTCTACTATTTTATTATTATTTATTTACACGTTTCCAGATATAAATTTAAATGAAGAACGCCGGATGCGCCTGCGCATGACAAATCGTGCGGCTCTACTAAGGCTTCGTTCCAGCGCGTGCGGCTCTGTTACGGTGAATTGTTGTTAATGATAAATCGATTTAAAATGAAGATCGACTCAATTTCAATCTATTATTACAGGGTATATGTACTTTGGGATTTTTTGTTATATACAATACTGTTTTGTTTGCTGAAGGAACGTCACAAAAGTGTTTAATATGTTTATTATAACTTTTATTATAAAGATCTCCAATTTCAACATTTAAATTATATTTTATACAATCTATGTAAATGGATGCACCAAACTGTACTTATGTAAGGAAAAAAAAAGGGAAAAGAAGTGATTAATCATTATCATAAAGACAACTCAAAAAGTAAGTATTTAAGTAAGTGCAGTGATTGTGTCAATCTACATACACTCTAACCCCCTGATTCATAATGTTCCGCTAACTTAAAAAAGCCGCTAAGGAGTGTTTTTTCTCATTCTGACTTAGGTCAATAGAAGAAGACAGAGTGAGAATTAGCAATGCATTAAGTTAGTAGACTATTATAAATAAGGGGGTAAATGTTAAGTGGCATGTTATTGAATACCCAACTTAACAGGTTTAGTAGGGTGAACTAACTCAGCTCCCTACATTACTTAGTTGGAGTAAGTTCCAACTTACTACCCAAAGTGAGTCCCACTTCAGACACAAACTACGATATAATATTACATAAATATGCTTTCTACGTTTACACGCAAAACTATTTCAAATTTGATACGACTTGAGTGACTTTCTATAAGTAATTGAGACAGAAGAAAGTAACAAAACATTACTTGAATCTAATAAAGTTCAATTGTTAACTTACTTACAATGATAACTGTAAGAATATTGAACAGTGTCGATTATTATGGTATAATCAAATCAAATCAAAATCACTTTATTCATGTAGGTCACGGAAATGACACTTATGAATGTCATTTTTTTTTTTCTTATTGAATCTACCGCTTATCCAATAAATTTATAAAACAAAATATAAACATAATTTTTCAAATTTACAAATTATCTTACCCCAAATTAGCCAGATAATGATAATTTATTACTGTAAAGTATACAAAAGAAATATATTTTTTACCATAGGGACCGACAATAACATAACATATTACAACAACACTTGGTAAACGTCATGAAACTACAGTAGGGTATATGGTTCAATGCAGAAAAGAGGAAACTAAAAAAGACAGATAAGACAAAAATATTTTCTGCATTCGAACACAATATAGAATATAGATGTCTAACTTAATCTGAGATTCCGTACATCTACGTATTATCTTCATCATCAGCCGGAAGACATCCACTGCTGGAGAAAAGCCTCCCCCAAAGATCTCCACGACGATCGGTCATGCGCTGCCCTCATCCAACGTATTCCGGTGATCTTGACCAGATCGTCGGTCCATCTTTTTGGGGGGCCTACCAACACTGCGTCTTCTGGTACGTGGTCGCTATTCGAGGACTTCTCTTGCTGCACCGAGCATCTGTCCATCGAATTATGTGCTCTGCTCACTGCCACTTCAGTTTCGCAATCATTTGGGCTATGCCGGTCACTTTAGTTCTCCTACGGATCACCTCATTTCTGATTCGATCTAGCAGGGAAACTCCAAGCCCCCTCCATTACCCTCTGAGCGACCATGAGCTTTTACATCAGGCCCATAGGTAGCGATCACGTCTCCTATGTAACCGTAAGTCCTCTATGTATTAAGTATTTTTTCAAACAAACATCTTACAGAGGTGTGCTTGTATAATCGAGGCCAAAAAATTATTTTTAGATTTTTTATCTGTTAATTTGTGCGCGCTATGATAGAAATGGCTAAACCGATTAGATTGCGGTTTATTATGGCAAGCTTTAAGTAATATGTAGTGTTTGTTTCGTTTGTTGTTTCACGTGTTGGTTTAAGTGAGGGCAACCCTGTAATCCACTGAACAACCTCACTACGGCTACTGGGAGAATAGAAGGACATAAAAATCTAAACTGTCATCGTCACAAATCATGATCGGATGCATCTGTTTCAACACAGCTTACACCAAATGTTGCGTTTGGATTGAAGTACAGGTGCTATTCTCACCTGTCTTTCACATGGCTTTAAAATGATAGATTTTTTTCTATTAATATTTCTTAAGTAGTCGGGTATCAAGTTTCAAATAGTGCTGATCTTGATTTCATCAAGACTGAAGTATATTATATGGCTGAACAGATTGTGATAAAATTTTGCATGTCTAAGTGATCTACAATCAAGTTTTTTCCTACTTTCTTGAGTGCTTTGTGGGCCCACGTCATGAAAATATTTATTTCGAATTTCTAGGTTTGACAAGTCTTTTACGAGTCTTACTTATTAGTTTGACTCGTAAAAGACTTGTAAAATAATTGACATTTTTATGAAACGATGTTCAGAAAAGTGTCAATTATTCTAAAGTAAGTTAATTTATTAAATTAGACTTCTTGAGGGGTAAATTCCTCTATACGAGGCATCCTCAGGAGATGTTGAATCGACGTGACGATTCTCGTGCCAGAATTTGGCGAGTCTTAGCGGAATTTACACTCAAGACAGCTCAGAACATTTGACGAAAGTAAGTTCTAAAATCTCGTAATAATGACGCTTATAAAAACTGTAAAAGAAAATATAAATTACCACATATTGGACACATTAGCCTTTTGATTTCACTGTTTGTGATAAGATTTCCAAAATGAGAGGTAACTGGAGAATTTAGTTAAGACAATTTCCATCCAGTTTTCATTTTCCATAAAACTTTCTTAGATAGCCATAAAAGCAGCTTATTATTCTAATGGACAAATTACGATGATGCAGAAAATCCAAAAAAATTTAAAAAAAAAGTTTTTGTTTCATTCAGGATTTCTTCAAGTGCTATTTATTTGAGCGTATTGTTTATTTTAAAAGAATTTAATTAAATTTAATCGTCGTAGACAGTCGGCAAATGGTCGTAGTTAACCGTTGGCTTTGTGTCCGCTTACTCGATCTACGTGGGTTGAATTTCGATGAGCTTGAGTCACAGAGAGGCACGAATTCTGTTCGTAAGGACCTTTAACAATAAAATATCTGGACGGAGCAGTTTCGGAGAGAAATAATTATAAAATTAAAGTACGTATCCACAGTAAAAAGTAATATTATGTAATATGCAAAGTAACGATTGATTTGACTGTCAAAAGTTGAAATATCTGTTATTGGAGAAGAGAGAGAGGGTACTAAAAAAAGTACATAGGCTTAAATATAAAAAAAAAAACACGTTAAACGGTGAAATTAATTTTAAAAAACTTTTAATTGCCAATTAAAACCAAGACCTATCTACCTTTCGTATGTAGCCGTAGGCATAATAAAACTGCATTTTATCATATCCAACTACCCGCATTTAATCATAAAATGGTTATGTCCATTTTACGATTAATTGAACATTACCGATGTAAAATTAACAACGAAAATAACTGAATCGTAAACGTTAATTCATTGCCTCGCTATCGAATTGCTAAGAACAATTATTGCATTAAGATGGTTTGCAGGCCCGGTTTATTCTTCTGCTTGTCAGTACATTACATATTATAATACTATTGGTCGTTATAAATCCGGCCTCATTGATGACTGTTTAGCCTGACAATGTAAAATTTTATCATGGATTTGTTTTAAAATTTATGTGTCCAACTTATTCATTTTACAAAATATGGAATGAATTAAACTGCTCTTAATTATAGTATTATTAACTACATATATTACTAAACATTACCGAGTGTCTTGGTAATTAAAAATTAAATAATTTTATTCAAAACAGTCGTAAACTACCACCCATTTACAAATTTATGCCTCAGGCCTGAGAATAAGAAGCAAGAAAATCGGGGGCTTCTTCTTTTTTTATGTAATACTTTGTTACAATCTAAGATATAATTTAAATAGTCGACGGCGGTCGCTCCATGCCCAACTTTGGTATCATTTGGAAAATCATTAATATGTAATAGTAACCTTTATCACATGACATCCTATAACAGTTATGTTTAATTTCCTAATACATTTGCAATGAACATTTTCTGAAATCGTGTTGTAAAAGCATGTACCTTCAACGCCCCACAAAATACTTATTAACTCGACTTAGCCGAGTAGTAGGCATAACACGGTTATGTTTAAGTGATACTCATATTCTCTTGCAACACCAGGGGAATCACAGGAACGTTGTTGACACCACCAATATGATTATCACAATTTGAAGAAAATTCGCTTAAGTAAAATGCGCGTACACCTTAGAGGTCGGCAACGTTCCTGTGATTCCCCTAGTGTTGCAAGAGAACGTGAGTATCACTTAATACAAGCCGACCCGTACGGATGACCGTACGGGTCGGCTTGTGTTGTTGTGCTAGGAGGACAAATGATTGTCCTCCTTTTCCATAAAAAAATGTAGATACCTATGTACATACATAGCATTATCAAGAATTTTCAAAATACTTTTTTAATCGACAAATAGCTTCAAACACAATATACTACTTGTATTGTAACTTGTGTCAACACTCGAGTGTGTTCAGCGGACATGAAGCTGCCATTACCAGCTCGTAATAAGCATAATAGGTAAGTGTATTGTGTGCAACGACCGTCACGAGCTGTAAGCATAACTATGAGGTTCCTTGCCCTTCCCGATGTTATATCTACATGTGCAACACTCACTACTTACTTGGTAGTTAAAGATACGAGCCGGTTGGTAATGTATGATTAGAATTGATTACCTCAGGGTTCTATTATTTTATAAGAACAAAAAAAAACTACGTTTAAAAGAACCGACTTTATACCTTTAATATTAATAAAATACTATTATTTGTATGTGCTACCCATTGATAGGGTTTAAGTCGAAGCTTACACGCGTGTTTGATTCTAGACGGAGCTTTCCTGCTTGGCACCGACTTCAAAACCAGTAAAAACCTCATTTAAACGTAGTTTTTTTTGTTTTTTTACTTTTTAGTGTCATTAATCAGGTCAACTATAAGATTTTATTGCTTTTTATTGTCATATATTCTATAGTAATTTTTTAAAGTAGTATGGGTAGGCCTACGAAAGGTTCCGCGTGCCTGACGACCGTTCCCAACATACTATCTACAGATAGAGATAAATAACTACCTTCTACTGTCAGTAATTAGCTGTCAATAATCTGAAGCTGTACCAATATACCCGATAAGTCATTCTTATCGCCTTATATTGGGACCCGTGATTTGCAATTTCCATACAAACTTCTATCGCTGATAAGCTATACGTCGTCCCATTGACAGACAGTGAGCTACCGTCGATAAGTTTATTGGGATAGAAAAGTCAACGATAGTTACGATGTTTATCTCAAGTAAGAGATAGACTGAATATTGGGAACGGCCGTTAAACAATATAGATACACTATTTCACGTTCTTGTGAGACACTGAAATATCCTAAAGAACGTTTGTTAACTATGAATGACAGGTAGCCTAAGACCCACTTTTCGGCAAACGGGTTAATAATAATAAAAAATAATCAAACTACATGAAAACTCCTTAAAAACCATTCCACAAACTATACTAACATCATCAACGTAAACAAAAATATTCATTAAAAATATTCATAAAATGAAAACTTCTGGGCCAAACTACCTATGTCATATTTTTATGGAACCAAATGGCATACATTCCGCAACTAAAGAATAAAAGAATAAATAATCACAAAAATCGGAAACTCAGCGTAATCAGCGTAACATTCATAAAAAAAATACCAATCTAATTGAGAACCTCCTCCTTTTCGAATTCGGTTAAAAAGGAAGTGAACTTCTGATTTCAGGTTTTAGGTTCACGCGGCTACAATAAATATCACCATGATCTCAACCATGGACTTAGTAATAATCGGTGGTCATTCTTGATTTGTCGTTTATATTCAAAATACTAAGGTGCTGACTGATTATGTCTACTCGTATAATCAAAATTGGTTATAGTTAAGATAGATTCGTTTACCAATCTATCTTGCTGTATCTCTGTGAGAGATACTCTTAGCTCTAGCACGCTCTGTTTGCCTATAAGCTAGTGTACAGGGTGTAATAGTTAAGTGTTACCAAGAGATTATTATGTAACTTTAAACTGATATCGAATGTACGTTACCTAATAAGTAAAATGACATCAATTACTGTATTGTAAAAATCAAACGAGTATCCAGAATTTTGATAATAAACACTACCTTACATTTCTTTTATGAAAATAAGGGACGAGACGAGCAGGAAGTTCAGATGATGGTAATTGATACGCCCTGTCTATTACAATGCAGTGCTGCTCTTCCTCTGCTTTTTGGGGATTTTCCCCAAAGTTCCCAAAAAATCTGTGCGCCACTACAATTGCGCTCGTCACCTTGAGATATAAGATAAGTCTCATTTGCCTAGTAATTTCACTAGCTACGGCGCTCTTCAGACCGATACAGAATAATGCTTATACATTATTGCTTCATGGTAGAAATAGGCCCCGTTGCAGTACCCATACTCTGGCCGGCATCCTGTGCAAGGGAACCTCCCACTGGTGATTTAGTGAGATGAATAGAAAGGTATTAATTACCTTTAAAACTGTTTATTAACGTTACAAAGTAATAAAATAATCTTTTAATTTAATAATATTAATTTCTTAGTAAGTAAAAAATTTTATATTCAAAGTGACGTCCTTGCTGTGCGATATAATGACCTTTTTACTTTTGACTGATTAATTTCAATTGATAATGTAACCAATATAATTTATATTAAGAAAAACTTAGAAACTATAAATCATTTATAAAATCTGATGATCATACCTCAGCCTGTATCCAAGCAGTGAGTGGCTTGGGTGGAGTATCAGGGGCGACGGCTCCAAGCCTTCCCCGCTTGCGAGCCTCCTGCAGTATCGGGACCTTGGAGTTCTTTTCACTTGACGAAAGTATCACTTCGCGCTCTATCTGTAATAAATTTAACAAATCAATTAGTAGCCCTATATAATAATAATAATTTTATGTGGTCTCATTTGTTTTTGTTGATTTGCGAACAGCGTGAAATCGTCAATAAAAACTAGAACCGTAGTGAGGTACTAGTCAATACTACAACCGTAGTGAGGTACTAGTAAATACTAGAACAATAGGGTGGTACTGGTCAATACTAGAACCACGGGGTGGTACTAGTTAATACTAGAACCATAGGGTGGTACTAGTCAATAGTAGAACCACGGGGTGGTACTAGTTAATACTACAACTGTAGTGAGGTATTTGTCAATACCAGAACTATAGGGTGGTACTAGTTCATACTAGAACCGTAGTGAGATACTAGAACCATAGGGTGGTACTAGTAAATACTAGAACTATAGGGTGATACTAGTAAATACTAGAACCATAGGGTGGTACTAGTTCATACTAGAACCGTAGTGTGGTACTAGTTAATACTAGATCCGTAGTGAGATACTAGAACCATAGGGTGGTACTAGTAAATACTAGAACCATAGGGTGGTACTGGTAAATACTAGAACCATAGGGTGGTACTAGTCAATACTAGAACCATAGGGTGGTACTAGTTCATACTAGAACCGTAGTGAGGTACTAGTCAATACTACAACCGTAGTGAGGTACTAGTAAATACTAGAACCATAGGGTGGTACTGGTCAATACTAGAACCACGGGGTGGTACTAGTTAATACTAGAACCATAGGGTGGTATTAGTCAATGCTAGAACCACGGGGTGGTACTAGTTAATACTATAACCGTAGTGAGGTATTTGTCAATACCAGAACTATAGGGTGGTACTAGTTCATACTAGAACCGTAGTGAGATACTAGAACCATAGGGTGGTAGTAGTAAATACTAGAACCATAGGGTGGTACTAGTAAATACTAGAACCATAGGGTGGTACTAGTTCATACTAGAACCGTAGTGTGGTACTAGTTAATACTAGATCCGTAGTGAGATACTAGAACCATAGGGTGGTACTAGTAAATACTAGAACCATAGGGTGGTACTAGTAAATACTAGAACCATAGGGTGGTACTAGTAAATACTAGAACCATAGGGTGGTACTAGTAAATACTAGAACCATAGGGTGGTACTAGTAAATACTAGAACCATAGGGTGGTACTAGTTCATACTAGAACCGTAGTGTGGTACTAGTTAATACTAGATCCGTAGTGAGATACTAGAACCATAGGGTGGTACTAGTAAATACTAGAACCATAGGGTGGTACTAGTAAATACTAGAACCATAGGGTGGTACTAGTAAATACTAGAACCATAGGGTGGTACTAGTAAATACTAGAACCATAGGGTGGTAATAGTTACTACGAGATCAACATGTCCTTGTTTCCCAGATCATCGCAAACCTCTCATAAAATTGTAATTTCAGAGCCTTTATAATTGGACTATTTGCATAAATTTTATCCAAATGGATGGTAAGTTTAAAACTTAAGCCCTAATCTTCTTTTATTTAAATCCAAATAATTTTATTCAAAAAGGAATTTAAAATCACATTTAAAACCTCATATCTGCCACCCATTGGATAATATATGTCTTACTATAGAAAAATCTTCGTAAAAAACTCAGTGTGCAAGTTTTTTTTTAAATTACGTAACAATGAAATTTTTTTGATAGCCTTGAGGCATACGCTCAATTCACAGTGTTTGGAATCATTTAGGAAATCAAGGAATCAAATAGCATTAGCTGACCAAACAGACGTTGTTCTATTCATAATAAATAAAACTTACCACAAGTTTGACATTTATTACATTAAGTACTGACACAGGTACTGACCTCGATTGAAATCCATCAACATCAAAGTCACCAAAATATCACGTAAAAACTTTACACAAAATATAAATGGAAGTTGATCTAGCGTCAATCTAAACCGATAAACATAATAACAATGCGTACTTTCACCTACCTCTCTATATCTTACGTGAACTCTACAAAAAGCAAGAGACGAGAGAAAACACGTCGTTACATAGCAAAATTACACGAATGGTGGTTTTTAAATAATAACCAATTTATAGTACAGTTTATCGTTATAGTAAAGATTAAAAATTTTTAATTTATATAATATTGTCTTGGCATAATATTTACCTTAAACGTTTAACGTTAATTATACCTTTAAACGAGCAATTCATAGAGCATATATATATATATATATATATATATATATATATATATATATATATATATATATATATATATAATCATCTGAATCTCGGAAACGGCTCCAACGATTTTAATGAAATTTAGTATAGAGGTAGTTTCGGAGGCGAGAAATCGATCTTATTAAAAATGTAGTTTTATCCGTGTTTTAGTAAGAAACAGCTACAATAACATTAGAACACAAAGGTAAATTTCGCCACTATATACAAGACTATAATGGCTCAGATGGGACATTGGGTGATCCGGAAAACAGAAGATCTCGAGTCCGAATCCAGATGTCTTATTAGTTCTTTTTGTTCAAGTTTTGTACATTCTTAAAAATCCGAGCAAGGCTCTGCCGTCCAGATTAACATTAAAAAGTAATCAAACACATGAATTTGTAAACACGATATTGTAAATAAATAAATAATATTATAACATTTATTGTTTAATGATGCTAGGTTTCTTGAGCCCGCTTTTCTGAGTTGAGTCTGAGGCAGTATTTCGAGTGGTTTTTGACGCTCAATAAGTGATTTTAAAACCTATTCTGAAGAAAATATTTGAATTTGTTACTATCAATAATTTCGTAATTAATGTTTTTTTTCGAGTTCGAGTCGAACAGAAACTACTTTTTCTTTCTCCTAGAGAAAGAAAAAGTTGGCGCGGCAGAACTGCCCTACGTTGGAGAGGATAAATTAAGAGCTTTAGGAGTTCCCCTAGGACCCAGGATGAGGATTCTGGAAGAGGCTGGTATTCACCAGGACCTGCACTTCCAACGAGATGACCCGAACACAACAACCACAACATTAGCTATAGTTTAGTTTGTATTCATTATTTATGTTCCTGTCACAAACTCAGTACTCTCGAAGCTATTAGTAATGGCGATTAATAATAATAATAATAATATTGACACACTTTTACACAAATTGACCAAACTAGGCAAAACGTGTACTATGGATACAAGACAACGATATATTTAATACAATATACTTACTTAAACATACAACTACAATACATACTCAGAAACAAGCATTCATATAAATAAATGAGTAACACTCGCTTTAATCAAAGAAAATACTATATAAACAAATATTATTTGTATAATAATATATCATAAATAAAAAATCAAATATGTAACAAGGAAAGAATTAAAATGCCATGTCCGTTAACGCACTAAAATAATGAAAATAAAGCCATTAATCATTATGACACGAGTGCGGAGTGCGAATCGTGCCAACGATCCCTGATGATGATTGATGGTGGTGAACAGATGCTGTTATCACTTTAATTTATGTTTTATGATTGCATTTCTTAAAACTCTTAATTTGCACTTCATTGCGGAAACGCTATAACTAAACAGGTAATTAGGGTTCACACGCACACATTACACTACTAATACGGAAATAGTGTAAATATTTTCCTGTGTATCTCTAGGATCCACTACATATATTTAAATAATGGTTTATTATATAAACCCACTTTTTAAGTGTAAAGTCCCGATTTGCTAAAAAAAGAACCAAACATTTTTGAAGTGAAACTTATTTAGAATTGTTGTGATTTGAAACTTGATGAAACGAAAAAGCGAGACGATAGATACACAAACAGGATTCAGCCGGCGAGAGATTGAGATAGAATACATTACACGTTCTCGTTCTCCACAAATGATTTAAAGCGATAGTAAAAAGAGACAGTAACATAAATTCTTTTTTTTTTATGGAATAGGAAGACAAACGAGCGCAAAGCACAAGAATTATCGTGGGAGAAAATAAAAAAGGTAGCATTATACTGTGTTTTAGTACCAAGCGATCATAGTTTAAGAAGAGATTGTCTTATATATGACGCCAATATACCTTAATATATTCTGACGTCATGCGCACGACGTATTACTACATAGAAACCAGGAGAACATAAATATGGTAGCGGGGATAGTAAAGTATTTCATAGCGGTTGAAATCATGTGTCATCTTAGCATCATGTACCAGGCCTTCATACGCAGTTTAGAGGTTCGGATACAGCGATTCAATTAATTGAGTTTTTGGACGCCAAATTTAAACATGATTATTGAAAATGTGCAGCAGTGGCACTGTATCAACAACAAGATCGAAAACAGTAATTGAGGCAGTATTTCAAAGATATATTGAGTATATGAAGACCAAAGTATTTATTTCATACTTTATTTATCATAAGCCTCTTGCATCATTAAGCTCTGAGTTTGAATAAACCTATGTAATATATGTATAGGAATAAAACGATCATTACTAAAACCTACAATTATCCTCTTTCCGAAATTTTGCATTCGTCTCATTATTTTGAAAACAAAATTTTTGAAGGTTTCATTTCTACCAGTGGTGAATTGTACACAATATGTTTTTTTTTTTAATGTTTTGACTTTTCGTAACTTTCATAAGCAGTTATTCTAAAGAAAAGATCCACTCCACCGATTGATTGTTTCTTTCAGGTTTTGTCACCACAGACATAATTCTAAGCAGACAACGCAAATCCCTCCGTCTGTATGAAAACCAAGCGTGCCCTTTTTTGTACCTACTGTGACGTCGTTAAAAATGCCAGTGCATCGAGCCTAACGTTTAGCCACTCACCTCATCATTAGTTGACGTTTTCAGTACATCAATAGTCGGTATTGCTTATTACTAAAATCAGTAATGTATTATAAATCAGAATAAAAAATAAAATAAAAGCGTCAAAGGAAGAGCATTGCTACTCTTTTTGCCCTCTTTTTGACACGCGAAGTACATACACTCGCGGCATCTATTTGGATCCAAGTCTGTGCCGGTGACAATCTATCTACATATATATTTAAGAGATTTCCACGTATAAAGTCACTCATCACGATATCTCTGGAACCATTAGAGCTAAAGACTTGAAATTTGGTAGGAATATTCTTTTCACCGAGTAGAGGACAGCGGATTTTACGAAATTCCAGGTTTTTTTATTATGAACAGAACAACGTCTGTCGGGTCAGCTAGTATAATACATACAACCATGCCTGGCCTGGGTTATATTTGTATCATTTTGCGGCACTAACCTTCAAGCAGTAGTCTCTGGTTTTGCAAAAATGTTATGTTTTTATTATTATTTATTTAACCCGACGTTTCATGACCTTTGCAGGCTCACGTTTTAAGGGCGACTGCAATAAAACGAAGTTCATTTCCTAGTAAATTATTATTAACAATAAAAAAATGAATTATTAGGATTTTTATGTAAATAAGGAACGAGACGAGCAGGACGTTCAGCTGATGGTAATTGATACGCCCTGATAGTAATGTAATGGCATAACTGTGCCGATCACGATTCTTGAAAGACCCAAAAATTCTGAGCGGCACTGCAACAGCGTCACCTTGAGACATAAGATGTTAAGTCTCATTTGCCCAGTAATTTCAGTAGCCAAGGCGCCCTTCGGATCTAAGAGCTGTTAAATAAAACGCAGAAATAACTAATGATTTGAGGGATCGGTAGGAAATTTCGTAATTGATATATTTTTTCGAGTTGTGAAATTAAACATTTTATTGTACAATCGTAGATTAAGGATTGGTCTCCGCTGCGCTCCAACCAGATACCGCACTACACCTAGCTACTAGCTTTTTATTACGGCAACTATTACGAGTAGATGCTTGTGTAAGTGGCATCTTGACACTCGATGGCATCTTTCAATACAACACATTGTTCGAGACTGGTTCTAATACGGAAGCAAGCAGTTGTTTCTGGTAATCCGTTACATAATGTCATCACGTATGGTCATTATGTTTGCCTTTGCTATTTTAATTTATTTATGGCTTATTCGAGCAACCTGGGTCATAACTTATATAAACTTATTATCAATTGAGGATGTAACTTAAACTTTTCTAGCTCAAAGATTGATAACAGGCGCAGTAGTTACAGACTCTACAAACGCACCATTTTTTTTTTCTTTTAACATTTACCACCACTTCGGCAAAAATTGAGTTTTAATGAGAATAAGTGGCGAGAAACTCATTCCCTTTTAAATCTACATTAACACCTTCATCGTCTTACATATCGTTTTAATTAGATTAAATGTAAAGTCGTGCAACATAAATACTCAACCGTCAAATAGGTACTCAATAGTAAACACGAGCGAAGTCAAAAAAATTAATGTAACTTAAGGCCGCTATCCCAAGAAATCAAAATAGTGCATAATTGAAACCACTTCTGGACGGTTTATATAAACATTATATTTTTACAAAAAACATATGTAAATCTACAGTATATGAGAAGGAAGAAGAAAAGCGAGAAAATCCCCAAAATATCCCTAACTTTAGAAAATGTATTAATTGTACACCAATACTATCTAACATGACATAGTTTTGTTAGTTTTGTAAAGGAAATTGTATTTAAATTAGTCAATAAGACAATAAGAGACTCCTCTAGCAATATAAATACAGAATGTACAAGTAATAGTAAACATAATAATTGTAAAGTCATAAACCTGATGCACCAAAATATGCGAGGATTGTTAGGTAAAGAACTGGAACTGGAGTTACTAATGAACCATGAAAATATTGATATCTTATGTCTTGATATTGATATGTTTGTAATAAATTCAAAATGCTTCTAATTCTGAGTTAAAACTATGGCGATCTTGAGTGACCTAGTTCTACTCGATTCCACAAGGCAGTTGGCTTGGTCCCCAACCTTAAGGCGACACTAAATGCCAGCGACAAACGTTTATATGCTTACAATCCTCGTTATTCATTACTAATCTGAATAAATATACCTACACAAAAAAGTAAAGCTATAAGAATAACTTTTCTGAGAGTTGTACTAAAAAAATGCGTCATGCCATGCCAAAAAACTTGTTTAACTGCAAGGAAAAGTGGTAGTTCAAAAAGACTCTGGAGTGAAAACTATAACAAACAGCAAGCAATAGAAACCTACAAATAAGACTTAAGTATATGTGTAACAGGATTAAGTAGTGTTCATAGCTCGAAATGCTATATTTTCACCAAAAAACTTGTCTAAAAACACCTTGTTTGCATGTTTTCTGCTTACTCTTCGCCTTAATAGGTAATAACACAACAGTTTTTGAACACAGTAGACGCATCACGGCATTGACCTCATAAGCAAGTGTCGCGTACTTGCGGTGTGCGGTCAACCATGTCCTCAGTGTTCGGGCTCGCGGTGAGGGCTCTCTGCCCTTTACTGACTACAACCACTTATATATATTACAGGTGAATATTTATAGTGCTTTTTTACGAACAAAAGGGACGAGACGAGCAGCACGTTCAGCTGATGGTAATTGATACGCCCTACCCATTACAATGCAGTTCCACTCAGGATTCTTGAAAAACCCAAAACTTCTGAGCAGCACTACAACTGCGCTCGTCACCTTGAGACATAAGATGTCAAGTCTCATTTGCCCAGTAATTTCACTTCACGGCGCCCTTCAGACCGAAACACAGTAATGCTTACACGTTACTGCTTCACGGCAGAAATGGGCGCCGTGTTGGTACCCATAATCTAGCCAGCATCATATGCAAAGGAGCCTCCTACTGGTATCTAATTTATTTCTAAAATTAGAAGACCTATTGACATGCATCCTATGTCATTAAATGAATTTAAAAAAAGCAAGCACAGACTGGGTTTGGTTAAATTCGATTTGCTATTTGTTGCTACAAAGAGGATGTAAATAGTACGTAATAAGAGGCGGGAATTCCTAAGTAAAAATTGAAATTTATTTTAGTATGAAACGTGCAGTGTTTTGACATAAGTTTAAAATAGTTGCAATGACAGTATCGGGATTGGTGATGAAGTGTAATCCGGCTAAGTTGAAAGCGAACAGTTGCTTAGAACGAAGTGGATTAATTTTGGTTCAAATAAATATTTGTATAAATTTGTTACTTACAGGAAACTTAGCGGAGTGTGTATGTAGGGCTGGCACGGTTGGGGCCGGAGCGCCAGGCAGGGCTGCCTCAGGCGCGGGAGGCATTCTGTACGGCGGCACTCCTTCTACGGTACCTGCCAATAGAACCCTTCATATTAGTATTAGAACCCTCTGAGATAGTATTTAAACGAGCTAATATATAACATCTTGACTGTTGCTTCTCAATATATTCTTGATAATGTAATGTATTTTCGTAGGCACATCAGTGAATTTGCGAGAAACTGTCATAACCATAATGTTAACACCAACAACAGACATAAGCTTATAATGCCTGCTACTCGGCTAAGTCGAGTTAGCAAGATTTTGTGGGGCGATGTATATGTTTTTACAACAGGATCCCAGAAAATGTTCAAAACAAAAGTATTAAGTTATTCAAAAGAATTGTTAAAAGACGTTTGTGTGGTAAAGGTTACTATAACATAAATTACTTTCTTAATGATACCACAGATTGGGAATGGAGCGACCGCCCTCAGGCTATTAAATAATAAGTTTAATTGTACAATGTAACTTTGTTACTACATATTTATGATAACCTAACCAAATTTAGCTTTATAATAAACCAGTGGGAGGCTCCTTTGCATCAGATGCCGGGATAGATAGATTGTGGGCACCACAACGGCGCCCCTACCGTAAAGCAGTAAAGTGTAAAACAGCAGTAAAGTAGTAAAATTACTGGACAAGTGAGACTTGACAACTTATGTCTCGAGGTAACGAGCGCAGTTGTAGTGACGCTCAGAATTTTTGGAATTTTCATGAATCCTGAGCGGCACTGTTTTGCTATGGGCAGGGCGTATCAATTACTATCTGCTGAACGTCCTGTTAGTCTCGTACCTTATTCTCATAAAAAAAAATCTAGTTTGGCATTAAATTCATCCACTCATTCATTATTAATAAGTTAAAACACAAGAGTTATTAAAAACAATATAAAAGTGGTTGCGATCAATCCCCATACAATGTAAATACATAAAGGTGTTGCGAGCATTTAATAGCGATTGTAAATATGTAAATAATTATTATAACATGAGACAGATATTCCCATAACAGGATCATCTAGCCCAGTGTTTCTCAACCTTTTTTAGGCCATGCCCCACCGTAACATTTCTAAAATTTTTATGCCCCCATAAGTAATATTTAACGCTTAAAAATTGTTTTGTTCCGTTAAGAAATATAAATGATAAAGTTTTAAGAAGAAATCACTATAAAATTGTTATCAAAACATCGTAAGTAAAATTTCAAATCGTATGATGAAAAACTGAAATTCAATATAATTTTAATATCGATTTTTCTATATTCATTTAATGCAATCCTTGTCCTTGATGCTTGCTGCACTGAGAGTTCCAATTTACTTAGCTTTTAATCTCAAGTCTCCGCGTTGTGTTATATCAAGTCGATTTATTTTTTTAATCAAGAAATCATTAAAGCACTAAATCCATATTCAGCTAAATATGAAGATGGAAACGGTAGTAAAAGTATTCTTGCACATTCTTGGAATTTTCCTTTTTTGATGAATTTGTCACTGATATTAGCATTGTATTTAAATAACTCAAAGCGAATGGGTTCAAGTCTTGTCGAGTCCATTTTTAAATTACCCCCCTTCACTATCAAATTGCCCCCCTTTGGGGCGTGGGTCCAACTTTGAGAAACACTGATCTAGCCTAATTGGCTTAATAACCTACTCTAGTGAATATACAATGGCAAAAGCAATATTATGTTAATAACCGTTAGTTAATTAAGTCTCACACGACTTTCTAGGAAGGAAATGATTATCAATTTTCCGACAGTGTGTCGATACGTAACGAACGATCCGATACTGGTATCTGATGATTGATTGAAGTTGTATGTATTTTAATGCTGACTCATAATCAAACAAATTAAAAAAAAAATGTCAAAAAAATAAAAAAAAATAAAATTTTCGTGTGGACCACCCTTAGCATTTAGGGGTATGAAAAATAGATGTTGGCCGATTCTCAGACCTACTCAATATGCTCACAAAATTTCATGAGAATCGGTCAAGCCGTTTCGGAGGAGTACGGGAACGAACATTGTGACACGAGAATTTTATATATAAGAAGATTATTCACCAATTCGGTTCTTACACATTTCTATGAACACAGATTTTTTTTTAAATATTGACACACATTGACACATATTATCTTGCCATAAACTAGGCATAGCCTGTATAAGACAACGATATATTTAATACACTATACTTGAATGAAATGCTGCCAGTATTCTTGGTACGCTTCCACGTAATGATAAATACTAATAAACATCCATGACTCGGAAACAAACATTCATATTAATTATATATGAATGTTTGTTTATATATATCATATTTTTGCACCTACCGGGATTCGAACCCGAGACTTCTAGCTCAGTAGGCAGGGGTCGTCTAATATTATATGGGGCGAACTTCGCTTAGTTTCAATGTTAGGTGATCAGTAAATTTTCTATATATTTTATCAAAGTACTTAGGTGATTACAAAAATAAGTTTGCTTACGTCTAAATCTGGGGCAGGTAATACTTCTGTGATTCTTCTGGTGTTTAAAGAGTACTTGAGCGAGGAGATCTCTTACTACCAAGATCAGTCAACTCTCATTTGTCTATTATTTACTTTCCTCAGTCCTTACTCCAAATTGTTGTCTCTTTATCACTAATATTATTGTTATATATTTTAATGAAGTACAAGTAAAGTAGTATGCAAGCATAAATACTTTAGCTTTACATGTCAGTAATAATAGATTATTGGACATTGAAAGCGTAGTGGCAGCAGTACAAGTATCAATTCAGGAATAAATGAAAGGAAAAGTGATGATCATGTGTGTGTCTAATGTACTTTATGATTCACGGACTCTCAGTGCTACCACCGCTTTAATTATATTGTTGTTAACATCAGTTATATTATAGTGGTTTGCAGCAGCGGGAGGCTCTTTTGCACAGGATGCCACAACGGCGCCTATTTCTGCCGTGAAGAAGTAATGTGTAAGCATTACTGTGTATCGGTCTGAAGGACGCCGTAGCTAGTGAAATTACTGAGTAAATCAGACTTGACAACTTATGTCTGAAGGTGACAAGCGCAGTTGTAGTGCCGTTTAGAATTTTTGGGTTTTTCAATAATCCTGTGCGGCACTGCATTGTAATGGGCAGGGCGTATCAATTACTAACAGCTGAACAGGACGTTCAGTCTCGACATTCGTCTTGTTGCTTATTTTCTTAATAAAAAAAAACAGTATGTGGGTCGGCCATTGCTAATTGATAATTTAACGAACTTTACTCCGTCTCACTATTGAGCGCGTTGACTGGTTTATTCTATCTTCTGAGTTGGAACAGAAAGAAATGCTTTTTTGTAAGGGTTACTAGTTAGTAGAAGTAGTTGTTAGTTAAATATTTTTTATCTTTTGATTTGAATAAACTAGCATTGAACTTGGAATTGAGTGAAAGTAATGCTTTTGTAACATTTGTGCAATTACTTAAGCTATAACTGTATTTTTTTGACAATAATAGGGATAATAGGGATGAGACGAGCAGGACGTGATGGTAATTGATACGCTCTGCCTATTACAATGCAGTGCCACTCAGGATTCTTAAGAAACCCAAAAATTCTGAGAGGCACTACAACTGCGCTCGTCAACTTGAGACATAAGATCTTAAGCCTCATTTGCCCAGTAATTTCACTAACTACGGCGCTCTTCAGATCGAAACATAGTAATGCTTACACATTACTGCTTCACGGCAGAAATAGGCGCCGTTGTGGTACCCATAATTTAGCCGGCATCCTGTGCAAAGGAGCCTCCCACTGGTAATTGCAGGCAAATAACATGCCATCTTAAGTATCAGGCTGAAAGGCGTAGAGCGACGTGGTCACGGTTATACTACAGAACGAGTCTTAGTCTCATTCTAAGTCTTAGTCTAGTCTAATTCTAATTCTTAGTTTAATTCTACTTTATTCATTCTATTCTGATCTTTTCAGACTTTTACCATAACCAGTAGGGGTTTTTAGCTGGCGCCATACATAATAGCTTTAAGGGTAAATGTATACACTTTAATAATGAAGTCCCAGCCACTGTTCAGGCATTATCTATAAATAAATTTAAATGTTTTATAAAAAAATGGCTCTGTCGTAAATCATATTACTCCACAGCTGAATATCTAAATGATCGGACAGCCTGGGACTAGATTGTGATTATTTTATAGCGATAGAAATGACTGTACAATATTGTATATTTTTATTGAAAAGAGCGCAAAAAAAGAATGCTGGGAGAGTTTCTTGCGCCGCTTCTTCTCTCTCAGAGCGCCATTTGTTTCCGAAGCGGTAGTAGTATCTAGTATATTAGAAATGACATCAAAAAGAATTCTAAAGGAATCAATTTTGAGAAAATAAATGTCTTTTATACCTTTATGCCTATTATGTTTTCTTATAATGGCCTACATTTTTTGCCGGCTTGCCCACTTACTACTGACTCATATAGGTCATGAGAAAAAGAAAAAACTAGTGTATCGAGGCATATTGTATGCCAGGCGAATCTACCACCAGCCCAATCGCACTAAGCTACGCCTTGAGTAACTTTTGCAATGCATTACAACTCAGATATAATGGGCTAATGATGGTAAAGGTAACATCAGGTTGACCACCTGCTGGTATCGTCATTTCCTCACATAAAAATAAACTTGATGTTGATTACATTGATGTTGAATATAAATGGTGAGATAACTACTGGAACGCACAGTTATTAACTGTACACTCAAATAATTTGCTTAACATTTGAGAGCGACCGGACGCCTAATTATTAAAATTACAACACCTATGAGAAAGGAAATTATGACATACATAACTAAAATATTAAGTTGTAGTTATATTTACATTTACATTAACAGTAGTCTTACATTTAAGTTTGTATTTATACAAGAATTATTATGCAATAATTCAATTCGATATTTATTTATTCAAATAGGTAACAAAACAACATAATCTTCTTAATATATATAAATTACGTGACACGTTGTTTGTCCGCGATGGACTCCTAAACTAATGAACGGATTTTAATGGGGATTACTCCATGGAGTGCAGTTTAGTCCAACTTGAGAGATAGGATAGTTTTTATTTCGATTTGGGACCCATAATTATTTTTATATCCGCTATTTGTTTAATATGGACATATTTTCTGTGAGAGAATTTAGTGACGCATGGTTCGACAATTCTACTACGAAATAATTCTTGATGTTTTGAAATATTATTGGCAAACTCCTTTAAAACAGTATTTTTTTTTTAATATTTACGGAACAACGTCTGTCGGGTCAGCTAGTATTATATAAATATCAAAATACATTTTACTATTTACAACCGCCTCTGTAAATCACAGCTTTAGTAAGAAGATGTGGCTGTAACTCATAGTAGAAGATATGCTTATTGTAGAAATTATAATTGCAGTGGCCAACTTAAATTTCATAGTATATACATAGACCCACTGAGCTACACAGTAAGTAAAACATTGGTTGAAGTTGGCCGGGCCAAACTCCACCGAATACAACCGAACTTATCGAGTACATAATTTTTTTTCGTTACGTCACATTTTCTCCGTTATCACTCTATTACAAGCCGAAGAATTTAAATCAAAAATTTTAATATTATTAATATTGTCAATCAAAGCCGTTTTTATTGGAATAAATTTCAAAATCTTCTCACGCTCTCTAGAATATGTTGTTCGTGTAAATATTGCGTGTAGATTTGCGATAAAAGATTAATTTAATCCCTTAGGCTGTTGATCTTGATCAAATTATTCTGATATTATATTCTAAGCTGATTTATGATTGGGCTGGTGGTAGATTCGCCTGGCATACAATATGCCTCGATACACTAGTTTTTTCTTTTTCTCATGACCTATATGAGTCAGTAGTAAGTGGGCAAGCCGGCAAAAAATCTAGGCCATTATAAGAAAACATAATGATAATAAAGGTATAAAAGACATTTATTTTCTCAAAATTGATTCCTTTAGAATTCTTTTTGATGTCATTTCTAATATACTTGATACTACTACCGCTTCGGAAACAAATGGCGCTCTGAGAGAGAAGAAGCGGCGCAAGAAACTCTCCCAGCATTCTTTTTTTGCGCTCTTTTCAATAAAAATATACAATATTGTACAGTCATTTCTATCGCTATAAAATAATCACAATCTAGTCCCAGGCTGTCCGATCATTTAGATATTCAGCTGTGGAGTAATATGATTTACGACAGAGCCATTTTTTTATAAAACATTTTAATTTATTTATAGATAATGCCTGAACAGTGGCTGGGACTTCATTATTAAAGTGTATACATTTACCCTTAAAGCTAAAAACCCCTACTGGTTATGGTAAAAGTCTGAAAAGATCAGAATAGAATGAATAGAGTAGAATTAAACTAAGAATTAGAATTAGACTAGACTAAGACTTAGAATGAGACTAAGACTTGTTCTGTAGTACCGACTTCTGAAGATGGCACACGGCTTATATATGTAGGTCAAAATATGTAAGGTAAGACTTACTTTTATTGATTTTGTAAAGAGGTCCATGGGGGCCAGAATTGATAGATTATTAAAAATCCTGTAAACTGGTCAATAAAGCTACCGACCAAGAGCTGAAGAGCTGTTCGGTCAGTCAAGTATTCTTCCTGGATTTTAGTATATCCCAAAATATTGATACAGGTGTATCCTCTAATTAATAATAAAAAAGCTGAGTATTGTATTTTATAAAGTGAAATTTCAATTCGTGTATATTTTGAGAACAATTGAGTGAAACACATAAATTTGCCCAAGCCCAATAAAGCTTTCACAAGCAAATGTATCAACGGTTTATAGTCTAGTTCCAGTTACTAGAACTATTGATCTCTCCTAGATTTATTGTAAACGCTATCGCGCAACGGAAACACAACCTACACTTATCTAAAGATATCTTTGAAATAACTGGAACAATTCAACTTATAGATAAACGTATGTTTGATCGTAGAGAAACAAAGGGAAAGGCATGTAAAGTTTTTATAGAAAGAGACAAGGTTGATTTGAATTTCAAATCTTTTAACGCCAATAGTCGGCGATCATTATTTATGGCAAAAGAGGCACCTGCTGGTTTTCGAAGAATTACGTTATAGGCAGAAAAATATGACATTTTCAAAATAGGAATTAAATCATGACGTCATCTAATGCGTTTGTTACTTTTTTTTAATGGAAAATGAGGACAATCGAGCAAATCAAGGATCACTGCCACCCACATTCTCTTGCAACACCAGAGGAATCACAGGAGCGTTGCCAGCCTTAAAGGTGTAAGCGCTTTTATTGAAGGTACCCATGTCGTATCGTCCCGGAAACACCGCACAAGGAAGGTCATTCCACAGCTTTGTAGTACGTGGAAGAAAGTTCTTTTAAAACAGCACTGTGGAGGACCGCCACACATCCAGATGGTGGGGATGATATCCTAGTTTGGGGCGTATCGTGCGAAGGTGGAATTCAGTGGCAAGAATCAGATTAAACAGCTCTTCGGAACACTCCCCGTGATAAATGCGATAGAAAACACACAATGAAGCGACGTCTCTACGCAACGCTAAGTGATCCAGCCGTTCACAGAGCAATAATATAAGAATCCTTTAGCAATTAATAGCCTTTACACTCTAATACAGATGAAAGTATCGAACATTTGTAGGATATCTTTCATATAGCCATATTAAATTTCAAAAACTAAATATACATCTTCAGAATTAACTGTATGTGCAGTGTTTGCTTCGGGCTAAGAGAACCGCTGCCATATCTACTAGTATTTCTGCCGCAAGACAGCGGTTGTCTTTTACTGTTGTTCCAGTTTGAAAAGTATTGGTACTAGTCTATCACATTACATATGAAACTGTTTTTTTCAAATGCTGTCGTAGGCCTTGGCATAGATCTTAAGCAGTGTCATGGAAAGCACAGAAGGTTGACTGGTTTTACTATCGGGAGCCGGCATCCTTTGCACAGGATGCCGGCTAGATTATGGATACCACAACGGCGCCTATTTCTGCCGTGAAGCAGTAATGTGAAAGCATTATTGTTTTTCGATCTGAAGGGTGCCGTAGCTAGTGAAATTACTGGGTAAACGAGACTAATCATCTTATGTCTCAAGGAGACGAGCACAATTATGGTCCTGATCAGAATTATTGATTTTCAAGAATCTTAAGCGGAACCCACTACATTGTAATGAGCAGGGTGTATTAATAACCATCAGATGAACGTCCTGCTCGTGTCATCCCTTATTGTCATAAAAATCGGTAACAATGGGATCTCAACCTACGCAGATTGAAACTAGTGTACAATCAGCTTTATTTACTTGTCTGCGCAGTTCACACACGTCTCTAATTAAAACTTATTTGTCATCTTGAAAGTGCAATGCCCCAATGTTAGATAAACTAAAAATAGAACTTCTATTGTGAAGCACAATATGACCTATCTCTTGTTGAATAAGAAAAACTGCAGTAAGTTTTAACGCAAAAAATGCAACAACTATATTTAGCAGATGATATTGTCAAATTACTTAACTTAAATATTTAGCTTTTATGACATACATTTTCAAGATCAAGGGGTTTTTTTTAAGATTTTTTCTCGTATCATTGTGAATTAAATGTTCACGGGTGGATAACTTAACAGTAACACTTGCATATAAACATGAAAAATTATAATTATGATAAATATTTTCAAATTTCAGTCTGGATAAATCTCCGTACGAGTTTGTTAGTCTGTCGATTAATTTTTTTAGGTCTGAAAGTCTACGCAGATTCCAACTATTATTATGGGCAAATTATTTATATTTAAACTTTGTAGGTAATATAAAATAATGTGAATTATATATATTCATACTTTGTAGGTATTAACCAATAATAAAATGCCTTATCATTTTTTTTAAATACTCCAAATTGGTGTTAACATAAGTAAATTCAAAGATTGGCAACTCGTCAATAAATCAAATAAAAAAAATATTATTCAGTATCAATTAGAGATTAAGATAGGTACTTAACGTTGTAAACCCTGCTAAACAGTTAACAATTGAGTCACACGTTTAGGAAGAGAATAAGTATTCGAATACATTCGTACATTTCAATTTACTATGTGATGTGGCAATATTCAGCATATTATTTTCGTTATATAGAAATTTGAGAAGTCCCAGAATGTCATGCCACCGATCGATCATTAAATTGGGCGTTATAAATAGTCTCCGGTTGTTGCGTAAAATATCAATGAAAATAACAGTTTTTTTATGACTTATTTAATATAGTTATTATTTACTTAGTTCAGACAGTAATTGATACGCCCTGCCGATAACAATTCAGTGCCGCTCTATACTATAGCCCAGTTAGTAACCCTGCCGACTGAGCTAGAGGTCCCGGGTTCGAATCCTTCTTGTACCCATAGTACAGGCTATGCCTGGTTTGGGGCAAGATAATTTGTGTAAGAGTGTGTCAATATTATTATTATTTACAAATACTTTTATATGTTGAATTTATTTTTAAGTATTTTTTTTTAAATAAAAACAATATTTTGTTTTTATTGTTATTTATGTTATACAATGAATAAATTGTTACGGTTAAAATATAAAAGATGTACAATAATGACTAGACAATTTATCATTTGTCTATTCTGTAATAAGACAACAACATAGAACTTCACTTTATTAAATTACACCACGTTCCTCAGAATATTTGCGTTTACAAAAAAACCACTCACATTTCCGCCTATTACACATAACAATCCCATCGTATTAATTTGAGCTTTAAGTTAAAGACAATAAGATATAATTCGAGAAATGATTATGTTGGCCTGCTTTGGATAACACACGGTAATTTAAATCTTCTGAAGAAAGCTTTAAAAGTTATTTTTCGAGAAGTATTGCGGAGTCTACCTGTTTCAACCGTTTTGTTGTAAATCAACCCCTGGTCATATCTTCGAAATTGCTTCAAGGCGTAATTCAAACGCAGTGGAACAAGGACTTAATAACACACAACTTGAAAAAATATTTAATATTGATTCAGTTTGTATTTATATTTGATTCGAGCTTTTTGTATGAAGTTTAAGCTTACATTGACAAAAATGCCATTACCTTAGATTAAGAATGGGTCTCCGCTGCCCTCCAACTAGATAAGCCACACTACCTAAGAACAATAGCTTTTTTATTACGTCAACTATTAGACGCTTGTGTGCGTGGCATCTAGTCACTCAATGGCATCTATGAAATTTTGTAACATACGCTTCGTGTTAATTTAATATAACCTACTCCTTTTAAGTCGGTTAAAAATACAAAATGCTTACTGATGATATGTGATTACAGTGTCTTTCTTATTTCTTGTAGTATTATTTTTACAAAGTTCTAGTACGCAGCCCGGCATTTTAGTTTCAACCATTAACTTTAACAGAACATGTGGAATATAAACGTCACACATTGTTTGAGACTGGCTCGAGCAGAGCCGGATTTAAACTTAATGTCGCCCCTGGGCACCGGAAAACAATCCGCCCCAATACTGGAATTTTTCTTTAAATTATTGAATATTTATAAATAATAATTGATAAATATTTATTATAATAAGTTATTTATTGCAGACACTTTATTATATGTTATATATTCTAAAAACATGAATAAATATTTGTTTTTTTCTAACAATTATAAATTTGGCACTAAGGGTGATTCATAATAATATTACATCAATTTTTTCACAGGCAAACACGATTTTTTGAATTGCGAATTGGTCGATGAAATATTCGAAATCTAAATAATGAGCAATCTTGATAAGACTAAAAAATTTTTTTCGCTTTCAAAATTTTGCCTCCTAAAAAATTCGCTGCCCTGGGCACTTGCCCCAACTGCCCCAGCTGCTAGTGTAAATCCACCGCTGGGCTTGAGTACGCCCACTTGGGCGTAGTATTACACCGCACTTTGCGACTACACCTACGGTACCTTATGAGTGCAAACATACACAAGTTTATTTCCACAAATATTTATTACGGGAGTTAAGAAGATGACCCACCGATTTTAGGAGACATGATCTGCCCATATCAGTGACAATAATAATAGATGAAATACAATGTTGCTACGAAAATTCCCGAGCATTCGAATATTAACAGTGTGTGACTTAGCGGAATATAGTATACTATATAATTTGGTGAAGATATGTAAAGGTTCCAAGCTAATTAACATACAAGCATCGTACTGATGGACTATCTCCAGCACATTACACGAGTAGGTACCGCAATGTTTTGTGAGTCAACACGACCGACAGCTACCTCGCCTCACTGCATTGTTCCTGTTCCACGAAACACTTTATATTATATTTTATTCTGCAATTAACATTAAACTTATCGCTAAGGTTATGCTATCGCTATCGCTATGAATATATTACATAATTAATTTTTTTCATCATTTATTTGTAGTCATAGGTATACTCAATAAAAGTTCTCCATTCCTTACCCGCATGCTGTGGCGTACAAAAAATTATTAATAACAAGTCAAACAAATATATACATATATACACAATGTCAGTTAATTAATATGGAAATGATTTAAATTGGTAAAAACAATAATTTATGAGTAATTAAATTAAGTAAAATGATATATTAAAATGTTAATTGAGAGAAGCATCTGAAAAGAAGTCTTTTATAGAATAGTACGATTTTATCTGTAGGAGATTAAAAAGTTTCTTTTTAAAACACGTTAACTTAAGTTCTGTGATATGTGTTGGTATCTTGTTAAATATTCTCGGCGCCATTTCAAGACAACTATTGTACATAGAAGCTTTTTTGCTACCATGTAAACGTAATCTATTCTTGCTTCTGAAATTTATAATGTATATTATTAAAAGTTTGTACGACCAGTGCGTCGTGAAAACTGGGCGGGTGTGCGATCGTGCTGTCACATCGTCTATACTCTATATCTTGCGAAATATCTACATATATAGCCGACAACCTCTATAGCCGAGCGGTTAGCGATCCTACCTACTAAGCTAGAGATCCCGGGTTCGATTTCCGGTAGGCGCAAGCATTTATATGATGAATATAGATGTTTGTTTCCGAGTCATGGATGTTTAAATGTATGTTTAATTAAGTATATAGTATTAAATATATCATTGTCTTTTAACCCATAACACAGGCTATATATGCTTAGCTTGGGGCAAGATACAAATTATCTTAAAATTGTGTCAATATTATTATTATTATATAAAAATTAAGTTAACAGTCTAGAGGTAAACTCAAACTATAATAATCGGGAAAAACGTCGTGTGTTGCAATTATTCTCGACCATCTCGTCATTGATTTCGTGCGACTGACAAACCAATCCTATGATCTTTTTTTTTTTTTATGAAAATAAGGGTCTAGACGAGCAGGACGTTCAGCTGATGCTAATTGATACGCCTTGCCTGTTACAATGCAGTGCCGCTCAGGATTCTTGCAATACCCAAAAATTTTGACCGGCACTACAACTGCGCTCGTCACCTTTAGACATAAGATGTTAAGTCTCATTTGCCCAGTAATTTCCCTAGTTACTGCGCCCTTCAGACTGAAACACAGTAATGCTTACACATCACTGCTTCACGGCCGAAATAGGCGCCGTAGTGGTACTCATAATCTAGCCGGCATCCTGTGCAAAGGAGCCTCTCACTGGTAAAATGATCTGATATAGGAGTAGAAGAATCCAGAAAGAGAACTTATGTTCGAAGCTGAATGGTTGTCCATACTCTTTTAATGCCAACTTGAACTCTATCAGGCACAAGTCATGCCAAATGTAGAGATGTCAGCTGAACCATTCTAACAGACCGACGGACAAAGAATTAAGAATTACATTTGATTATTTTATAAAAAAATCTTACTAATTTCACACGATAGTAGGGATGAATACTTACGTATTCTAGTACGTATAATAAATATAGAATGAATGAAATATTAGACTTGAATATTAAAGTTTTTTTTTTTTTCAGTTTTTGAAGTCGGTTTTTTAAACGTTGTTTTTTTTATTGAATACCCAATTTACAGCTAAAATTATCGGGCAATACAGCTTTAAGGTTACCAATGGCTATTTAAAATTTGTCAATAATCGAAATCTTGTTTACAGTTAAAGTTTTGACCGAAATATAAACACAGATCGTCTCTGTAGTATCAACAAACCAGTGTAATTCAATGAATAGAAAATAAATAAAAAACGACGTGTCACGCTTGTCCAGTTACTAATCGAGAAAGTTTCGAGGTCTTCGGAGAAGGCTGTGTTTACCACGATATAGTAGTAAGCTTTACTGTGTCACAGAAAATATTATATTGTTTAAGAAAATGAATGGAATTAAACATTATTTTGCAGAAATCTATTTTCTATTTCTAATGTTACTAGCTGACCCGACAGACGCTGTTCTGTCAATAGAAAAAAAATAATGTATTCAGGAATAGTCAGGTGTAGTCCACCTTTTTTAACTATTAAAATGGATATATGTAGTTATGTTATTTTTATATATATATTCTTAAGAGATTGACATATACCCTCGCGGACTTTTTGTAGACCTATGTAAGATACACAAATCAATCTATCCAGACAGCGTTCGTTGATAGCTGCCAGGTGGACTTTGTTTTATAATATTAATCTTATAAATGATGATTACTCAGTCGGTTGGCGAGTCAACGGCTCCTGAAGATGCTTTGTGAAGTGGTGAAATATGTGCCGAAACGATTTGGTGAGACTTAGCGGAATTATTACTTAAGATCAATAGCGGAATTGATGAAGAACTAAAGGATCCACGAATTAATGAACGCGGTTCACAGAATACATCTACTTAACAAGTTTCAACAGTATCGTTCTTATAGTTTCGGAAAAAAGTGGCTGTGACATGCGGACGGACTGACAGACAGACATGACGAATCCATAAGGGTTCAGTTTTTTGCCATTCGGCTACGGAACTCTAAAAAGTACATTTGTAAAAAAAGTTACATGTATCCTCTTTGCAATTGCATATTAATTGAACAAACTCGTGCGGCGAATGAAATGATTGATTACCAGTTATCTCTACTTTATTGGATAAGTTTCTAAGATTATCCCAAACATGAGTGAAATGCGTTATAAATAAATTACTAACCAACTATCCAATCTATAATTCGGGGTGAAACATACGTGTTGTCTAGTGATGTAACATGTTATATGATGTTTTAGACTTTCACGTGGGTTTCGTGAGTAACGCTTTACAAAACATTTAACATTCTATAGGCGGGTGAGGTTTTATACCGATACCAGCATAGCGAAACTCTCTGAGAAAAAAGCGATTCATTGTATGAAACGTGCAGTCATTGACAGATTGACAGATGACGGCTATAATCTTGTTAAAAACGGAAAAAGAAATCCACAATGTTTTAACCAACTGCATGCTTTCAAACTTAGCCGGATTACACTTCATCACTAATCGCCATACTGTAATTATTACTATTTCAAACTAATGTCAAATCACTGCACGTTTCATACTAAACTAAATTTCAATTTTTGCTTAGGCAGTCCTACCTCTTATTACGTATAGACCAGTGCCGAAGCCTTTGAAAATGATCAAAAGTGAAACAAAATAATAGTAGGATGAAACCCATTGGAAAAGGACGAGAATAAAACAAAAATTAAGGGAAAAATAAATTATGGGCGATCTGAGGTCGGGAAGTGGAAAAGGGGGGGTGTTTTAGGGTATAAAACGGTTTATCTCAATTTCCGGCAAAACAACAAGTCCTATGGCAAAAAGTTAATTGGCAAAGTTGTAGGTAATAAAGAGATCTACAACTTTTGTAATTACACTTTTTTCACATAACCTCAAAATTTAGGTGAAAATTTCAAAAAACCAAGTTTTGGGTTTTTTATTTACTTATATCTTTTACAAAAAAAAATTTTTTTCTACGAAATTTGCTGAAAACTTACCTTATTATGTCCCAAATACACTGTAATTTATTTGATTTAAAATATTTATTTTTTCGCCTTATTTTAACTTAATATCAAAAAAGCACCCTAATTTTCAATCGAAAATTCTGACGTCAAAATATCAGCTTTTTTCAAAAAGTTTGGGGGCTTTTTGTTCGTTGAAACATCTACTTTCTGATGGTGTAAAAAAAGTATAAATTACAATTGTAAATGTTCGGAAAATTTAAGTCCAACAAAAGGCAGTTCATAAAGAATTCATACCTGTTGTTTCGTAGCAGCAAAAATATGGATTACGATTAATCAAGTCTATTTATAAATGTAAAAAGGATAATGATTCAGTGTTAAATTAATCTTTTTTTTTTCAATTTTATTGATTTTCTAATTCATATTTTAGCTGCTATTTAATAACAGGTGTGAATTCTTTATGAAATGCCTTTTGTTGGACTTAAATTTTCCGAACATTTACAGTTGTAATTTATATTTTTTTTACTACTACTACTACTACTTTTTTACTACTATCAGAAAGTAGATATTTCAACGAACAAAAAGCCCCCAAACTTTTAGAAAAAAGCTGATATTTTGACGTCAGAATTTTCGATTGAAAATTAGGGTGCTTTTTTGATATTAAGTTAAAATAAGGCGAAACAATAAATATTTTAAATCAAATAAATTACAGTGTATTTGGGACATAATAAGGTAAGTTTTCACATAATTTTGTAGATTTTTTTTTTTGAAAAAGATATAAATAAAAAACCAAAAATTTGGTTTTTTGAATTTTTCACCTAAATTTTGAGGTTATGTGAAAAAAGTGTAATTACAAAAGTTGTAGATCTCTTTATTACCTACAACTTTGCCAATTAACTTTTTGCCATAGGACTTGTAGTTTTGCCGAACATCGAGATAAACCGTTTTTTACCCTAAAACACCCCCCCTTATCCACTTCCCGACCTCAGATCGCCCGTAATTTATTTTTCCCTTAATTTTTGTTATATTCTCGTCCTTTACCAAAGGGTTTCATCCCACTGTAATTTTTTGGTTTCAAAAATTATCGACCCTGGTCTAGTAGTAGTTACATCCTCTTTGACCCATACATAACAGTACCTAAGGGAATGCACTAAGTACGTTCTATATAGATTTCGTCGTTTAATATATAGGAAAATCATACTGCATCTGCTTATCTGATATATTTTAAATTGTTCATGTCATATATAAACCTCTTCTCGTTTTGGAAATTAATTTTACGCGTGTAGCCATTTCATAAACGCAAATCAGACGTTTTTTTATTATTGCTCATAATAGCTACTTATTACGAATTACTATTCGAACTCTCTTCTCTACTGAGAGTATGAATATAAGATAAAAGTAATTAACTACGGGTCATAATACAGTGTGATAGTAAGCTCGTTCAATATGCGAGAGATATCAAGGCGGTCCAACGATAGAGAAAATCCTAATCGCCTAGTGAGCCAAGCAATATCTATGTCCTTTAAGGCCGCTATTCCAAGAAATCGCCAAAATAGCGCACAATTGAAACAATTTCTTGACGTTTTACATATAGCTTATATTTTTACAAAATATAATTATATATCTACAGAATATGAAAAGAAAATTCATTTTTCATTACTATTATCATTCATTCATTCATTTTTCTATACATTTCTATCTTTTATAGACGGTGCGAAAAAAATAACGAAAATACCCCTAACTTTTACAGTTAGAGCCACGCTAACAATTCAATTTAGATATAAATTGTACGAAAATTTATTAATTGTACACCAATACTATGAGATGATATAGTTTTGTGTATTTTGTAAAGAAAATTGCATTATGTTTGTAATAAATTAAAAATGCTTCTAATTCTAAACTAACTATGACGAGAGAGGTAACCTATTCCGCTCGATGGCCATTGGCTCGGTCTCCAGCCTTAAGGGACCGATCCACTGCAGGAGTCACCGTTTAAATCCCCAATATGTACGAATCTGATACACATAGTAACATACACAAAATAAATAAAATTTTACATACACAATATACATTCCAGTACTTTCTGTTTAATTATTTGTATTTTAGCATTAAACCCACAGAACACAGAAATTAACCTCTTTAATTATAATTGTTAGAACCTCGCAGCAGATGCTATTACATACCAATATAAAGGCATTATTATTCAAAACTATTCATTTATAACCAAAACTGTAAACATATATCTAATTTATGTGTATACAATAACAACTGCAACAGTACAAATAGTAGGCACTGTTGATTGCAAGAAAAACTAAACTTTGTTTAGAAAATATTGTGCGTGGATTTGTAACCTCAAATTATTAATGTTATTCTGTATAAGTGTTCGACAAGTTTTTGACAAATAAGCGAATGGGTAACGTGATGGAGTGATCACTGCCGCAAATTTGTAGAAAGTTTGAGATCTAATAACAAAAAAAACTACGTTTAAAAAAACCAACTTCAAACCTATCAATAGGTAGCACATATAAATAATAGTATTTTATTAATATTAAAGGTATAAGATTTGCATAAGAGGTGTATTAAACTAAATCTCTATTAGGTTATTTTATACTTTTGAAATTTGAAGGTGGTTTTTTAAACGTAGTTTTTATTTTTTACTACTTAGTGTTATTGATCAGGTTAACTATAAAATTTGGTTACTTTTTACATTAAATAATATTTTTTTAAGTAGCTAAAGGTAGGCCTATGGAAGCTTGCGCGTGCCTTAAACAATATAAATCCCATTTTTCACGTTCTTGTGTTTTGTTAGCTCCGAATGACAAGTAGCCTAAGACCCACTCTTCGGCAAACGGGTTAATAATACTAATATATAATCAAACTAAATTAAATCCACGTAAACAAAAAAAAATCATAAAAAATGTTCATAAAATGAAAACTACTGGGCCAAACTATCTTAAAATTTTATGGAACCAAATGGCAAATATTAACTAAAGCAGATCAGATCATAAATTTTAACGTTATTGGTGTACATACATAAAAAATATCTATAGAATTGAGAATCTCCTTCTTTTCGAAATCGGTTAAAAAGGCTCTCTCTCTAAGCTCTTTCTTAAGTCTATTTATAAAGTAATTAGGGATCAAAATGAATAGATGATTTATATCTCTTGAGTCGAGGAAACTTTTGGACTTAATGACCAACATTGTACAGATTTACGACCGACATAAAATTGTTTACAAAACATTACGACTGCATATAGTATTCCACATAACTTATCATCTCATTTAAATTCCTTATAGAATCTCTCGAGAAATACCTGCAGGTATGCATTTCTATTTATAGTTAGTCATGTGAAGTACCAACAGTAGCTTTTCGAAGCTTTAAGTAGAGCTTAAAATTATAAATTGCGTGAATAGTTCCTCGGTCTTGTTTTACTTTTCCATATTTCGTTTTTAAGAGTTAAGTAAATTTGAATTAGCAACTAACTCTCCATTAACAATTGGTAACAATGCGCAATGAAAAGGTACTGTAATATTAAATTTAACAAATTTAAATTTTGTTGTTTTGTGAATCTGTTCAGCATATTGATTAAACCAAAAACTATAATACTTTAATAAATTAACATTCATTGTTCAAAAATAATTTAATAAAGTAACATTCAATGAGTCAAAATGAATAACATCAGTATCTGAATGAATTTGATGAAATTAATGATTTGAAAGGAGGAATACTATTGTTGATTGGGTTATATTTGTAAACATAACATAAATAGGTACCTCCCATAGAAAAATCTATCTATCTGTCTCAGACGCTACCGCTTTTTGCTGTCCAATCCACGCACCTAGAGCGATAGTTGCTTAATACATTAACAAGTTACACATATCAATCACAAGGTCACATACCCAGACGTCCAACGAAGAATTACTCCTGTACACAAAACCATACATACACAATCATAAACACTCACAATTTATAATAATTTACATTAACTTATCACTATTATCATTTATCTTAAAGACATTCACCTCTTGTGCAAGCCAAATGGGTACTGAGGCGCGCCGCCGTAGAACCTGTTTCCGAGAAAAAATCGTCTCTTCCCACCACAACCGAATTGACCCTTCGAGTATTTATCATAATATCTTGAGCCGACTCTTGCAATTTTTCGGGAACTAATTGAGCTCCTTGGCAGACTTCCAAATTTGCTACATTTCCACTATAACCCACAACTGGTATCCTACCGTATTCAGGATAACTGACGCGTGGCTCCGTATTCGCAAAAGCGTTTACTTTCAATATCTCGTTCGCTTGTTGCAATAATTTCCTTTGTATATTTTCAATCTCTGTTTTAGATGCTCTAGAGTTCTGCGAGAGTTCCGAGATCAGCTGATTGACGTTGAACTCCATCTTGATAGGAACGTCATTAAGGGCTGCGTTTATTCTGTCGTTAAGTTGGTCGTTAACTTTTGTTGTATCTTTAATAGTCATTGCTAAGTTATCTCTTGGAGTTACGATTATTGCGGCCGCACATTTACTGTCATTACTAGTTTCTTTTCCTTTACCACGTTTAACTTTTCTTACAGTCTTAGCCATTACATTGTTAAAGCTAAGTGTGCCTTAAGTTACATTTTACTTAATGGTTCAATTAACTATTGGTGTTTGGAATTAAATAATAAATAGCGTGATTTTATTGAGGCTTTTAAACTGAAGACTAGTTAATTTTATAAAGACGACTGCGTTTCATTACAAAATATGGTAATTGAGAATTGTTCTAAGCGCTCTATTATGGAATTGGCCTTGGCTTTATTTTGTTTTTGTACTAAAATATTAC
Organism: Leptidea sinapis; assembly: GCF_905404315.1. Lineage (NCBI taxonomy): Eukaryota > Metazoa > Arthropoda > Insecta > Lepidoptera > Pieridae > Leptidea > Leptidea sinapis. The sequence continues at coordinate 3,752,325 of NC_066275.1, read as the reverse complement.
TGAATACTTGAATTATATTATGACTTCTTTGTTTTAAAAAAATCATATTTCGACCTTAAAATTCATTCAGACGAGAAATTACAAATTATAAGAAAAATATTTAGGTAATAATATCGTACTTGCAACTTTAATGTAGGTACAAACATTGACATTGAATAATGAAATTACTAATAAGTATTTTTTTACGATACATTCAAATATTTTCTTGGTAATTTTTCATTATAATTTGTGTGTTTAATCACAATATAATCCACTTTAAAAGATTTAGCAATTTTACGTAACCTAGTAGATGGAATTGCAAGTTTATGTTTGTTCTTTTTTCGATTATGGAGACCAATTCTTTTTAAATTAACTTATTTAAATTAACAAGAGGTTCTCGTATTACTGGTAGTTAACAACAATGTTTTGACTATTAGTTTGCTACTACTATAAATAATTTGAGTTTTCATACTTTAAGTATTATATAACTTCAAATTCAAATTAAAAATTTTGAGTTCTTGTATTCCATATCAAATCTTATATCATCCATTTAGTGACGAGACCTTTGCCACCCTTTAACAATGGACACCGACTATTATAGTTTTTATACGAACGTAAATGTTAATACTATAATATGCGTGCTATTATAATTTTAAATGTCATGTCATTATAACTGTCACGCCTTCTTGACACCTGTCAAGTGTCAAACTATCGTATTAGCATTAATGTATGAGGTACTCGTGATGTTGTCCATAATAATAATATTGTGATTTATATTTCATCTAACAGCTTCCAAAAAATAAGGAGTTTTTTCATTATTTTTTATATAACTACCTTTATACGTATTAAGAATTAGACTAGGTACTAGAATTAATGCAATCTTTAGATGCACACGTACGTGTAATACTGGGAAGGGGCTAATACCGTGTTTCCCGTTGTTTTATTGATATTTTTTTCGACCACTCCTTTTTTTCAACGGATTTCTGATATTGCGAAAATATATTTACGTCGTACTATCATACAACAAATTTTTTACATTTCATAAATCTGCTGTTTAGTATAGGTTGTTGCCCGGTTTTTGCATAACCTCACATTTACAAAACCTCATATATCTCTGCTTTTAAATTGCCAAAATTCCTTAAATGTTATCAGATCATCATCATCAGATCAAGTGATCCTTGGTTAATAAAATATAACACTATTTTCATCCTTTTACATCTAGGCCCAATAATGTATGAAAGGGTACCTTTCTTAGATAATTTACACGTCTACATAGAGCTTCTTGCTGCAGGCAACGCATGAAAACAGGCTAGGTTTATTAGTTTAGTGTGCATGAGAATCTACGTCTTACATTCGCCATACGTATTTATTTACTAGCTGACCCGGCAAACGTTGTTTTGCTATATAAAGTATAATTCACGCGATAGTTTTATAAGTAATAAAATATTGCCTATATTATAGCCTGTACATCATTTTGTTCTATTGTCAATAGTTTTTGCAGCGCAAAAATAGGTTTTCGATTTTACACCTTGAATTTTATTACGGATCCCTAATTTTGAAAAAAAAATTCCTCGATAAATGGACTACCCAACACTGAAAGAATCATTTACATCGGACCAGTAGTACCAGAGATTAGCGCGTTCAAACAAACAAACAAACACTGCAGCTTTATAATATTAGTATAGACTAATATTATAAAGCTGCAGTGTAGATTACGTATGGCGAATGTAAGTATAATGTAAGTATGCACGCACACTTTGTTTTAGTGTGTGTGCGTTGCTGAAAATAGGGCTTTGCTTTTGCAATTAACTGCTATTTTTCGACGTGTTTTAATATTAAACTGCTATTTATCTCGAACTTAATTAAATTTTTCGAATTAAATCATCTGAAAAATGAATTTATTTATTTATGAATAGAATTTATCTGCGTAAATGCAATCATTTCATTGCAAACATTGTTACAAAGGTCACAACTTTTCATAATTGATTTATTCTATAAATAAATTATTTAGTGACTGAGCGATCAAAGTAAACTTTCAGTGCGATACAAGAAGCGATGCAACTTCTAGTGTGTTAATGGTGATCAAAATTGGTGTGTTACGAGGTATTGGTACCTGGTTAGTAGTATTTCAATGACTGCTGGGATGTGTACTAAATTATTTGCGAAATTATATGGAGTACAGGGTTCAAAACATTCCTTTACTACATCGTCATCTTAAAAGTCTCATTAGAATACCAGTAGGAGGCTCCTTTACACAGGATGCCGGCTAGATTATGGGTAACACAACGGCGCCTATTTCTGCCGTGAAGCAGTAATGTGTAAGTATTACTATGTTTCGGTCTGAAG